>NC_141560.1:34394394-35644394 GCF_036417535.1 Chlamydotis macqueenii
AACAAAGATTTCTTCTTTGCTGAGGACAGTTACTCTACAGCAGCTTGAAGCTATTGCACACAATACAGAACAAGTAATTTCATTCTAGAATGGATTCAAACAAGCTTATCAGGATTGTTATCTGTTTATAAATTATATATTTAACAGTAAAGTAAGACAGAAATGGCTGGAATGTTACACATGAGGAAACACGATTAGAGGTATGCCAAATTACTCAACCTAATCCCAACCAATAGAATCTTAAGGGCACTGGGAATTTCTGGAAGAATTAAGCATTTTAAGTTGTAAAAAGCTCAATTAAATACCCTTGGAAACTGAGCAGAGATACTTTCAGATCTGCCTGCAATATGTAGTCCTCCCAAATGCAGAATGCTTGCTTCTCCAAGCTTCCCTTTTCTGCTCATTCCCTTAGCCACTGAACCTATGGAAAGCACACTTAAAAAACAAACAAAAAACAAACCAACCAAAAAACAACAAACAACAAACAACAACTTCGGTGCTTTCATGTCTCATATTTCATAAACTTGGCCATCTTGAATTAATAGGAGTCAATGAAGATGCTCATTCTTAAAAACGGCTGCAGCTTCATTGGTCTTATCTATGAACTTTAAACACCTTCATTTTATGAGCTTTCCTCAGGGTAGGTATTTCAGTGTTCTAAAAACAGGGTTATGGACTGTTAAGTTAAGCACATGTTCTGCATCAACATTTTAGTTTCAGCAGGTTATTTGGTGCCAAGTTTGCCAGTCAGTATCATCAATCCCGAAATATGTGCTTATTTGTTTTAACAGGTGTTTCGAGAACAGCACAGGACAGGAGAAAAGCACTGCTAATATATTCATTCAGTATCTATCCTTGATTCTGAAAGTTCCCTTACCCTTCCCCCCAAAACATGATAAAATTTCACCTCAGGTGTTTAACAAACAAAGAGATGGTGTTGAAAAGGAGAGCAATGAATATTTCTGTTATTTCACCTTCCTAATGATTTGTCCACTCATTTCTATCGTACGTATTTCTCATCTAGTAATCACAGATCTGTGTTTACATATGGTATGACCCATCTGCTTACAGAAAACTACCTTTTATTGTGCAACTGATGTTAACAGTAGAAGAAAAAAGTAAAGCTGAAGCAAAAATACCAATACCCTTTAGATAATGAAACATAACCAGGGACTTTCACTCCGTCTGTTCTTCTGAAGACCATTTGTTAGCGTTTGCATCAGAGGACATACAGGGAGAAACATGCAAACAATCTGAAACCAAAACAGGCTTACCCACATCAGTCGTTCCACAAAACCAAAATAATAGTTTGCTCTTAAAAATGAATACCAGCGAAACATAACAATGAGATTTACACAAACACACACACACACCCTGCTGTCACTGTTGTCGGTCAGCTGAGACGGTGCATCATAATTTTCACAAAATCCACATGCACAGGCGTACACTTCTTGCAGGTGTTATCTCAGACTCGGTCTGCTGAGAAGCAAAGTGAATCCCCGCAGTGACGTTTGAAGGTTTAAAAGCTCAGTTTTTTTGTTTCTAAATGCCTATGAAAACATTGCCTACGCTCAGAGGCCTTTTAAAACAAAACCAAAGCTTTTAAAGCTTCAAAAGCGGTCATGGGAATTTGCTCATCAGGAGGGAACCCTAAATGAAGGCCAAGATTCAGTGGATTCCCCTGGATGCGACAAAAGCCGTAGCGTGTCTGGATCTACTGTTTCTTGTAACAGATGTGGGCTGATTCAAGCAAAACCTGTCAAACCTTTGTCCATGCCCTACATTTTACAAAATCCACTTTAAAAAGTTTTAATCCTTCTCAGTTATGTCCTACTATTCTCTGCCATACTATTAAGAAAAACCGAACCCACCACCACCAAAAAATCCCTACCTTCATAGATACTTAATGTAACTAAGAAAAAGACCACCCCCCAAAATCATCAACTTTAAGGAAAAAAAAAAAAAAAAAAAAAGGAAAAAGGGTGGGGGGGAAAGCTAAGCTTAGAACTTCTATTGTTATAACCTCAAATACATACAAGACAGGAAGGAAATCAACTGACAGTTACTTTTTAATCTATGAGAGATGATTTACAGAAGGAAATATTCTAATGCTAAGTTAAAGGCCTAAACTACTTTGAAATTTTTTTTAAACATCAATGTTTTCTACCTGTAACAGTCTAAAAATAAGGTAAGAAGTTCCTAAGAAGTTCTTTAAAGGACTGTTATAAAAAGGCAGCAAGAAAGCAACATTTGAGTAGATCAAGGCTGCTGAATCAGTTATTTAAAGCATAAGGAGCCTGGTGTACATGAAGTTCTTCGAAAAGTGTGAGATATAGCTTTTAGTCAGCTTTAAGGTGAAACGTATAAGTACCCAAAAAAAAAAAAAACCAAACCAAACAAAAAACCCTATAGTTTCACTTGAATTTAATGCCAACATTCCTGCCCACCATGTACCTGACATTCTCCCTTTTCTTTTGGATGCAATATTCTCATTTTGTTCATATAAGTTACACCCCGCTCCCATGAAATAAGATGGACAATTCAAGAACAGCCAATCAGCACGGAGAAGGCATAAGAGCAGAGGGCATTATATGCATTTTTTGTGTGTTCAGAAGCATTATCCTTCGCAAGGCATCTAAGATAAAATGAATCATAGTGTAACAAACAGCTGTTTGCCGGAAGACTGAACAGAAGACCAATAGATGGATCCTCCACTGGATATCTGGCCGTGCATGTGTATGTCCTGCTCCTTACAGCTGCAGTTCAAACTAGGACCCTTACGTCCACGAGTGCTACTGTGGCAAGCAAGGTAGGTCCAAGTGAATCGTTTGAGGGTTTGCCTCAGCTGGAGAGTGCTCTAGCATAGTTTAAAAATTATGCGCTAGACAAGGTCTCAGTCTCTTGAGAACAACTGAACCTTACAAGGAAATCTCTAAGGAAGCATGTAAAATGTTTATATGTGAATAAACAAGGAAAAAAAAAATATATATACACACACACATCCCTACTAAGAACATAAGCAGCTCTTCTGAGCTCATGTAAGGCAGTCATAGAAAATAACAGAAGAAATAAACTCACATCTATATTCTCTGATTATACAAGACAAATTATAGAGAGATAAGATTTTTTTTCAGCACAAGCACACCAAGATTGAATCAATTCTGCTTTCAAATATACAGACTGTGCTCCCATCAACTCCCACTGAAGTCACAATGTGACCTATTGTGTACTTTACATTCACATCAAGGAAGTTGGTGAGAATATAGAAAAATGCTTTAGAAAGATGTAAAATTCTTTAGTAGTTTTAAAATAAAAGGACAGTGTATTTCTTTTGAACAAACCAGATTGATAGCCATTTGGAAGAGCTTAAAGGAGGGTTAATTGGCACACAGTAAATCTGAATTCTGACAGTGTGGACTTCTAGCTAAAATGACATTCTCTTTGGTGGTCCTAGGACTGTAGGATTAGTTTACAAGAAAGCAGAGAGGGGTTTGAAACCAAACCCTAAATGTGACTGATGAATTACCAGATTAGAAAGGCCTGACCATATGAAACATACTCCTGCCCAAATTCAGATTCAGAAGAGAAAACAGAACAACAAAAAAGGGGCAAATCTGTGGCTGAGTCCGAGTTATAGATTAATAGAATAAGATCTTAAAAATACAAAAAAATTTTTAAAAAAATCAATAAAGCCCTTCTTTCATAAAACTTTGCTCATAGACATAACTTTATGCCAAACTAGGCTCAAAGCTGGGAATATGAACTGCTAATAACATCTAACTCAGGGAAATAATTAGGATAACCAATTCACAGCTAAATTAAAGTGTTTCATCTATCATTGTGGCTATACACTACAGAAAATTTTCCAGAAATGGAAAGATAAGGTAGGATGAATTTCATTATTCTTAGACAGAAAAAAAACCAAAAAAAACAAAACAAAAAACAAACCAGAAAGAAGAAAGAAGGCCCATACACAGTGGTTAGCTGTCAACTACGTCTGACTCAAGTCAGTAAAGTAAGTTTGTGAAGTTCAGACACAGCCCCTTCAACACACTGAAAGAAGACAGTAAAATCTGTAAGTAATTAAAATCTAAGAAACATTCAACACTAATAAGATAATAACAAAGACTATCTTTTTTAATTGGAAATGGCATTGTTACTTCTCCCTTGGGCTGAAGTACCAGTACTGCAGTCATCTTTCTCTTTTTAAATCCTTGCACATGTAAAGGCAGAAAACCCAAAATTGTCAGTCAGCTGAGATGCTAGCACAGATCAGCCTATCCTTGTTTCCCTAAAGTGAAAGACATCCATATGCATTAAATATTCTGGTAACCTCTATATAAAAGTTTAATTTTGTAACACTTTAAACTTACGGAATCTACCATTTTACACACAATGGATAAAACAGTGTGGAAGAAAAATAAGACTATTAAAACAAAGCATTAATGAAGGCTTCTCATCTCAAAAGATATGTCTAAATTTACCACATACACAAAAAAGTGTTATGAACCAGTAATTTTTTCTTGCTCAATACACTTTCACATGGTGACAGATGTTTTGCACAAAATACATTAAGTATCTGAATACACAAAATAAATCTTAAGTGCATGGACTCAGAAGGCACATCAAATCTAACAAAAAGTCTAATAAGTTAAAACAAACAAAATTTACCAGCTTTCCTTTTAAGGAAAATATTTGTAATTTAGGACTCAAATGAAAGCATCAATTAGAAACAAATCCTACAAAGGCTGAGGTGGTCAATACTAACCCTACTGTGGATCTCTCAGTAACAGGAGTTGCAATATAAAGAGTTAAGCAATGTATAGGTCTTTGCCAGACTGAGGTCCTACTTTGGTTGTCATAGGTACTTCTGAAAATGTAAGGTCTATGCTGACGTACACATGGGATCTTGTCATCCTTTACCATTTCTTGCCTAAAAATATTTTCTATCTCCATAATGCTAATTATCACATTAAATTGTTTAAAAAGAATTATAATTTGGACTTCAGTTTAATACTGAGAAATAAAAGTAAAAGGCAGTAATAAAGAAATAAGAAAAAGGTGACAGCCTTTTGACTGTAGAGAAGACATGGGCCTTTAATAATTTTCTCAAGGCAAGGAACTGATAATAAAAGTTACACTCATTGGGTTTTGCATGTTCTATGGACAATTTTCCATTCAAAACAGCTTTCTTAACCATCTGATAGCACAGAATTTTTTTTTTTAATTTCCTGATATAAGAACTGTCACCTTCCCTCTTTTTACTTTTTGCAATAAATTTATTGATATAAAACATTAGAAGACCATAATAATGCTTGGGCATGAGGTAGGTGCACAGCATACCTGGCTGTTTCAAACAACTGAATTATGTACCCAGCTGAACGGGAGTCCACGAACACTGAGTAATGTAATCAAGTCAAAATTACTGTTGTCTCAATGAAGCGCTTAGGAGCACTGTTTGAGCACCAGAACCTCAGCGTGTTAGGTACTGTACAAATAAAGCAGAAGGACAATCCCTCTCCCTTTTTTTCACTGGCAGAAGCCCAACGTAGCTCCATTGATTTCAGATGTATTAGCAATGAAGGGCCTGATTCAAAGCTCACTGAAGGCAACCAAAATCTTTCTGTTGATTTAACAGGCTTTGGATTAGTCCCTAAATAAGAACAGATTTTGGCTCAGCTAAAGGATTTCACTTAAGCCCTCTGCTTGTTCAAGCATCTAGTAGGAGCTAAGAGAACACTGCGGTCCTACTGAGTAGGAGGCCCTGTTCATCCTGAACTATCCCCTTTAACAGATGTACAGGGTCAGGAGTCCCACGAAACAGAGAGCCGACAGTGAGTGGTAAGTCTGAAGTGGGAGGAATTAGGAAGGAAGCTGCAAGCTGAAAAATTCTGATTTGTGCTATTTAAGCAATGTTCCATCCTCTTTAGGCAGAAGTGTAAAATTAGACAGGGAGTTCATGCGAATTTCTGAATTTTACGCTCGTAAATTACTTCAAACCTTAGCACAGAGTCCAGCAATAATATTATGTGCATGTATTTGTCATATTCACTTCTGCTGGGCTCTGCAAATGGGGGTTGCCTTAAATCTAGGTATGACCAACTTACAGCTGCATGTGGAGAGGCCCAAGGAAAATTTAAACAAGTATAATTACTTAAACAAGTGTAGCCACAGTGAGCTGGTGGGCATAACGCAAGATTATAAGGAAAAGAGCATTCTTTACTTCTTTAAGAATTAAATGTCGGGGTTGTCAAAAAATTTCATGGTACAAATCACATCTTAATAAAGAATTTGCCAAATTCCCCTCTCTTACTTTCATGGCTACTCCACCAATCCTTGTCACTTACAGCAAATGCTCTGTTTACACAAGAAAGTAGAAGACCCCAATCCCAGCCTGCGCATGAGGAATGTATAGCGCCAAGGGTGTACAAAGGTAACCATCCATAAAATTATTTGAGCTCTTTCCACAAGTTATGTGGCCAACAGTCTAGGATAGCACTCAGTACAAGTTTGAGCATCTGGAGTTAGCAACAGACTTCAGACTCAGAGCAGCTGGGAAGTCAGCGGAGCGGGGGGAAACCACTTTGTCTTGCTCTTCCCTGCGCTCCATACCCTGGCTGTAGGTGGGAGCAGGGGCACCAGAGCTAATGTGCCAGCTCTGCCAGCAGACGATTTCCCTGTGTTCAGTCCTTATGCTGGGGTAAAGGCAGCTTCACAAACAACCCAAACACAGCCAGGCTTTGGGGCTGTCACTTGTAAGTCACCCATGTGTAACAGTAGAAAATGAAGAATCATTTACTTCCTCCAACACCACACATACCTGCACACAAGGCGTGTTACTATACTGAGTACAATCAAACAGCAGCAAACTCCTTAAAGTTAATTTTGAGTTTACTGCATTCTCTCCAACAGATTTGAGAAAGTGTTAGTATTTCAAGAAATGAACTGCACTGAAAGCACAAATTTATTTTTCCGTGAAGCTTACTTTAACATTTAAAAATGACTAGAGGAAAAAAAATTATTGAAAACTTTCCTGTGCAAACAAAAAAGCTGATATTTATTATTATTTTTCCTCCCCATGTAGGTCATGATGAAATTTTGTTCAGAAATATTAGGAAGTGTTAGACCTTTATGGCTGTCTTTTTGTAGATCCTAAATGGCAGTAGTTTCTATGGGAATTGTCAAAAAATTAATAGGGTTTGTTTGTGTTTCAATGTAAGAAAATCATGCCTTTCTTTCATTTATTTAGATGTGTTTGACTCAAGCTTTGCATATCTGAAGACAATAGTGCCCCTGTTATTTCTACTGATTCTGCACAAGAAGGATCAGGATCTTATGGAGATAATGGTGTTGTCTTCTCTCCTCCGAGAAGGAAGAACTGCTCTTAACAGATTCCCATCCCCTTCTTTCAGGTCTTCTCTGGACAGTCCACCACTGACTCAAACAAAAGACAGATCTTTCACAAGTACTGCTTGATGCATTTTAAAATGTTATTCTAAGTTCTGTAGAAATCCAAGTTACTATATCTAGATTGGTATGTTTATTAATATTAAAAGCAGTAATAAACAACAGTAAAATAGTTAAACACAATGTTATAAATTCTCCTCTCCCCATAATGGATATATTTCATAGTTAACAAAAAAACTCTAAATATGAAGCAGACTATTCATGATACTGCTGCCAGTTCTGATGCCCTAAGCCTTCATTCTTAACCATCACTGCCCGTGTACACGCTGACAACTCTTAGGCAACAGAGCAGGGGGTACACTAGATCTTCTCATGCCAGGATGAGAAAAATCAATGTCCATGTTTAAAAGACAGAACTACCGATGTGCAAGGTCACTAAGCATCACAACCTGCTCTATAGCTCTAGAGTACTAAGGAAATCCTAGATAAAAAAAATATAAAAACAAAAAAGACAATGCATCACATAATCTTGTTGTAAGTCAACATAACCCTTGGATCCCCAAGATCTAAATATGAACACAGAATCAAGTTCTCCTTGGTCTACCTTTGCTATGCTTGTTCAGAGGGAGAGAAAAAAAAACCTCAAACACTAAACAAGGAATACATGTATATAGTGACACAACACTTCTCTAAACATTGGGAACATCACTTCAGACCTCTCATCTTCATGTAAATATCACTAAAGAACCAGTGATGTAATCTTTTATTGCTCACTTCACAAGTTTTATTAATTAAAAACAATACGAAGTTAATGATCACAGCTATTTCATTCATCTTTTTTCACCTTTGTTGAAAAAAAGAGGAAGTGTTAAAAGCAGCAATATAATTTACAAATGCAGTGTACCCAGTGCTTTTTTTTATGAAATTCAGGCAGGTCAATATAGGAACGCACTTGGATTTTCTACATAACCCAGCCTTCCTGGAATATTAGGGCAGTCCACTGACAACAGATGACCATTTCATGACATTCACGCAACATCTGAGTATTCTTGGGCCCATTGTACAGATGGGGAAGGCCGCATGTCAGAGAGGGCACATAACTTACACGAGGTCCTGTTGTATTCGGTTCTGCAGTGCTCCAGGGTGGTCAGGCACATCCTTACCTCATGGCAACAAACTGAGGAGCTACAGGCAGGCCACCAAAATAACAGATGTCTTCCCGGTGACCATGCTTGTTATTTGGATCATGCCTGCAGCTAGCAGGGTAGTTAAGGTGGCCGTCACCATTTCCCGGTATCATCCTGTCGTCATGACTATACCGCTTTCTTACAGTTCCCACAGCACTAGAAAGTTGCGTGTCTAAGTTTCTACATGTGTTTTCACACGTACATTTTTATTATTGTAAACATATTTAAATATTCATTTACATCTACTGCATGCAAAGACTTAATGCAAGCCAACAGAAATCACTGGTTAAAATTGTTAGCATTTATTTGAAGATGATATCCTAAATATATATATATACTCATCTGATTTCAAAAATCCTTAGCTTGTCAAGACTCAGATGTAGATGGCTTGGTTTTTTAGTGAAGGAAAAATCTACCCGAGTGATACAATATTTCAAGTGAGGAAAGGAGAAGGTAGAAAACGGGAGAAATTACTCACTTCAGCCTATAGAAAGCTTTCCGCAGCCTCAGCTCCGGTTTTAACAACTTCTAGTTCCAGTTACTTCAAGGAATCATACAAGTTTGAGAAAGACGAAAGTATATTTAGACCCCAGACCTGGGTTTATTAGTACCCTGTGATCAATCACTTAAATCAGAAGTAATTTTATAAATTAAAAGTAATTTTTTTTACAGTAATGTAAAACCAGACTGGTTTGAAAATTCAGAACTACAAACAAATGGGTCAAACCATGTTAAGAGCCAACTAAAGACGGCTGTCAAATTTCCTTCGCCTGTCCTACTTGCCCTCACTTCTCTTCTCAGGCAAAGTAAAGACCATAAGACAAAAGGCCTACGTATTACAGTGTGTAGTGCCATAATGCAGTGTTTGATGCTCTAGAGGGCCTTCAACAAGCACTGTACAGCCAAAAAAATCAATTGAAAAACAGCATGATAACAGAGCATGAGTTGCTCTGTAATAGCCTGAAGCCCCCCAAGGCTACATGGGTCCCTTTCATCTGCCAGGCTGCACTGGGGGAACACGGCCTCCCCTCCCCAGCGCTCCGGACACCTCACTGCCTTTTACCTACCGCTTCCACCTTGTGCGGTAGGAAGGGACAGCAGTGGATCTTGTAAGCTTTCAGAAGTGGAATTTGATTTTTCTTGGCACAGGTTTGGAGGCTTTAAGTATTCTCTCTCTCTTTTTTAAAATAAGTTCCTCCCCTCTGAGTAAGCCCACTGATTTTGGATTGTCAACATCCTCAGCACGAAGACCCCTCAAATCCTATGGCTGAATACAGAGAGACGATTCTTCCGTTGTGTTTAAGTATGACTCAAAAAGTAAAAGAAAAAGGAACACTGTTCAATTCCATGCAAATTGTTATGCATGCAACAAAGTGGGCCTACAAATATTTCACTCATATGGTAGGTTTAATTTCAATATTTCTTTAATTACTTTCCAACAATGTCTGGTTTCTGTTGAATTTACGCTAGTACTTGGCATTTGGTGCAACCCCAAAAAGATAAGATACATATGTCCCCTATTCACAGTCTTGGCATTTTTACCTTAACACAGGCATTGAAGTGATTGGTTTGAAAAATTACCTTGCTGATTAGCTGGGTTTTCTGGTAAATATATAGCATTAATCCTTAAATTCTGAATATGACCTAAGGTATACAAGTGTTCTGTCTAATTCAAGGGCAACATATCACGGCTTAAGGAGGACATGTACACTGATCTCTGTGAGCGAAGAAAGAGCTAATTGGGAGTTAGATTCAGTGTGATTATCAGCTTGTTTATGATAAGGGAGTACTCTTCTGAATAGCATTGTAAATTCATCCCTGATTGTGGTGTTAAACCACAGCTCATTTCCCCCCCAACCCCCTCTTTTTTTTGTTTGGTTAGAGGAGGCTTTAAACTATTTTCAGCAGACGACAGTGTCAGGCTTTTTTTTTTTGTTTTGTTTTTTGTTTTAAGACAGAAGAAAATCAAAGAAAGGAAAAAAAAAAAAATCAGTCACATGAGCCTGATGTCAAATTTCACTTTCTAATAGGAAAAAGGCACATTTTAAGTGTTTACTATAGGAACACATTTGGGTAATTTTTCCCCATGTCATTATGAACATTAGACTGACCCAATTAATATGAAATGTTTCTATGCTGCTGGAACAGACCGTGTTACAGAAAGAGCCATTTGCACAACCTGTTCATGATTATGGGCCATAAGGACACAAAGATGGCATAGACATTTGTGGACCATCTGAATTCTTACAGGGGAAGGGGAAAGAGGGGAAGGGGGGCGGGGGGGGGGGAAGAAGATGTTAGCTAACTGTTGTGGGTCATGTTTTTTAATCCAGAGTATTGGACATGTAACACAGCAACAAGAGCTGATCATTTTGTTTAATCACCTTTTGGATCTTTGCCAGATGGTCTCTACTGAGAGCGCTGCAAACAGAGAGAGATGAACTGCGTCTAACATGCCACTAGAGCTTTCCCGTAAATGTCTGAGAACTGAATCCAACAAGAATTTAGTCTCAGAGCAGAAAGGGATACATTTAAAAACTATGTGCATTAACTATACTTTTCCCCATAGAATCCTCACTTGGCATGAATAATTTACCCACTCTTATGCTAATGGGATCATGAAAGTATCCCTGTGTCTTTAGTGCAGCTATTCTCAGCTTTCAGTAATTACCCCACCCAGTGAAAATAACATGGCTTCTGCAGCCGAGCGGCCTACCAGTACCTGGCAATTAGGAGGATCATGGCTGACAGAGAAGCGGTCCAGAGATGGACACACAAGCTCCAGCAGCCTGAGGAGCAGTCAGGGGGGGGGGAAAAAAAAAAAAAAAAAAAAAAAAAAAAAAAAAAAAAAAAAAAAAGCCTTCCACTGTGAACATTTCCTTAGTTGCTTCCGATCAACATGGAAAGAGCAGGTCCAGCAAGGGCATTTTTTTTTTTTTTTTTTTTTAAGGATGAGGTAGAGGATTCTAATGCACTGTCTGGGCACCCTAATACTCAGAAATAGCTACATTCCTTGGTCGTCAACAGTTACAAGGAAGTTTATGTTTTTGGTTTGGTTTTTTTTTGTTGTTTTTTTTGTTGTTGTTTAATTGGTCCCATCTTGTTAAAGAAGAGGGAGAGAATTAAAGAGTCGATTAACGAGTGCCCTTCAGTATCTGGCAATTTTATCAGCTACACAAAGGAAAATTCTGTAGTATTTCATTAACAAAAAGTTTTAAAAGATCCATTACAAAGAACCAGGCTTTGACCTCTGTCCATTGCACTCCACGCGAGGTAGTTCACTATGTAGAAGTTATCAGGCTAAAACATCTGGGAAAGAAAGCTATGAAACAGCAGGGAACGTGGCTGGTTTATTGTTTATCTTTTGTTTATGAGGCAGTATTCAAGTTTAATTACTACTCTAAATTAAACTCTAACAGGCATCAGGAGACATCCCTTTACATGACTAAGTTAAGGAAAAAAAAAAACCCAGAGATTCCAACACTAGACCTTTCAAATAAGTTGGCATATATAGGAAGAAATTAGTCAGTCTGTAACAACACAGGAAGACATTTAAGCATTTGCTACTGTATGTTTGAATGTGTTGCATTATGAAACCATTAATATTGTAACAAACATACAATTATAATTTATCAAATGGGATGTTATCCAACATTTGGAGGCAAATTTGGTTAGGGTGAGTAGGATTTGAGATGGAAGGATGGCCTAAGGGAGAATCCTACCTTCTCCATTTTGAAATATGTATAAACACATATATGCACGTATGTAGGTACATACGTTTAAAAACGCCGAGAAACATGATGTCAGAGGCAAAGCTCTCAACTGCAACAATCTCTTCAGCAGAATTGTTTAGTTCTGTTCTCTGAACATTCCCGTACAAAAGGGAGGGAAGGGTTCACTATGTTTACCATAACAGTAAGTGACCAGTTTTAGATGAACTTAGCTGTAGGAAAAAATAAAAGTTGAAAGCAACTAGCAAAAGATTATTCCAGATGGCATCTGTCATATTGTATTTAGGGTTATTTTAAAGAGATTACTGCCACTATGAAAACATTCCATTGACAGAGTTTTCCTAGGCTGCATCTGAAACCCCAGCACAACATCCTTCAAATATGGAAGTAAATGTTTTCTAATGCATATATAGATTTTTATCTGTATGTAAATATAAAAGCCTATGTAGATTAAAAGCTAAGAGTAAGGTGAGAACCTTAAATACAAGTATACTTTAAATCCCTCCTCATTCTAAGCTTTAATTTAATAAAAGGTGAGGAATCTGCAGTTGCCACCAGCCTGATTATTAGAAAACTGTATAGTGAATCTTTGCTTCACTGTGAAATTTTAATGCTACTTATTGAATAGTGAGTAAAGTCATAGATGTTCCCTGACTCCAGCAATCGAACAAAAACTGCAAAGAGATGTATTTGTTCACGCAATAGATGGAAAGAAAAGAAAGGATGGGAGGACACTAAAATGTGACTATATTTAGCTAAACTGGTTCTGGCATCATTATGGTTAATGTGCATGTGGTGTGCAGTGTGAGCTCAGCAGTTACTGGGCCAACTGTCTCAGTGTTTCTGGGAATTCTGCCTATTCACAGTGCAGGGATTGTTCAATTGCTGCAAAATGTACAAAATGAATTTTACAAAAATGAATTGTAAGGAAGGCCCCATTACAACGATTTTACAGCAAAGATGTCAACATCAATTTTTCTTTCATGCATAGCTAATGATTAAAACAGCATATTCAATTTGCCTAAGACAATTTATTTCATATTGGCACATCAAAATATTGAAATACAAAGTTATCTTTACTCTATCCTTATTATCCATTGCTGCTGAACCCACACTATTGTTCAAACCATGAAAAAATAAAGCAAACTTGGCAAGAAATACTTAAAACAAAGGCTCATCAATATTCTCCAATTTGTCAACATCTCAATTACAGCAATGGAAAAAATGTAAATTTCATGTGCTTTGAACACTAAGGGGTCTATTCTTCTGTCAGTGCACATGCGTAACTCCCATCACCATTAATGGGAATTACTCATACATATCAACACAAGGACGGGCCCCTCAAACTTGAAAGGAAAAGATGAATTAATAAGGGCTACTCTCCTCCTGTATCTTTCTCAGCTGAAAAAAAGTCATTGTTCTTTAAGAGTTTTTCATACTTCATACAGTTCACCTTTATGAGAGCTGTGCCTTCTGAAATAATGCATCTCCAGTGAAGCATTATTTATTAGCAAGTTTGATTTTTCACAGTCTGGATGTTTAAGCCTTTCTGTCAGGAATTTCCTTTCTTACAAAGGACAGCTCTCTTCCAATAAAACCATACCCTATAGCTTTATAGGTAAAAATACAAAGGAATAAAAATAAGTTCTGGATCCTTATAATGGATACGCATACTAGCCTCAGCAGGCTTACCTATACATACAGCACTAGGAAAAATAATTTAGCTTTTGGATATTAAACTTCCAAAGACTTGGCATGAATGGGGTTTTTTAATTATTGTTATTATTATTATTAACAACATGTCCGTCTTTTTCTGACTATTGGTGTTTGGTTCAAAGCTTTACATTGTTTCAGTATAGCTTTGATAACAGGACTGGTCTTTGGGCATTATCAGCTAGCTTTATAAACAGATTTGATTTGTATACCATCTTTATTACAAGATGGTATATAACAGTTAAGAAAAAGACTACCTAATTTTTCCAACCTGCATCAATCCAGAGACGTAACCTGGGATGAACATGTAATTTTAGCTGATATCTCAGTTGACTTTGCCCCAAACCAGATATGTCTTTGCCACAGAAAGCTGTTGTGGACAAATTTGTGGCACAAACATCAAGCTGTCACAGAAGTGTTTCAAAATTACTTTAAGATATTGCCCCAGAGAGTAGCCTTAGATATTATTTATAAAGGGGCAGATCTTCTTCATTCAGCACAAGTAGTTCCACCAAAAAAAACCACCAAAAAAAAAAAACCACCACACACACAGATGAGCTACTCATATGGGTAATGCAAAGTGGATCTGATACCCATTTATTTTTACTGCTCTATAACCCAGAAGAACTTTATTGTCTCTGTCTTCTCACTTATGGTCAAGTTTATCACCCCAGGCCTAATCCTAAAGAGATGTTGAACTTCCTGAAAGGTCCTGAAGAAACACAGCCTCCATCTGACTTGGCTGAATGAGGCCCTTTGAGTGACTGAACTCAGAATATGACAAATCAGGTATATGATCCTGGTATCATAAAATATGAAACTGAAACTATTCCCTGGTGCATTCCTGTAGACCACATGTTTTTAAACCTTAAAAAGATTTATTTCCCACTTTTCATGCATAATCTGCCATATTCATTATTTGAAATATCCCATAAAGAGATTAAATAGGAATTAAAGTCTGGAAGCGTCCCGTCCATCACTGTGGTACAAACGGATGCTGAATTCTAGAAGTCGTTTAGCCTTGTATGTAAAGGCAGTGGCCGTTTTCACTTTGTTTCACAAAGAATGAGGAAAACACAATGCCCCAGAAGACTTTCAGATGTGTTTTTTTTTTCCCCCCTCCAAATAAAAGGGTGGATGATAAAGCTACACACATCTTTTAATCTTCTGGTTCGGGTTTTTACACATATATTCCCCAGCAAAAACCCCAGGGTCTTTTCTCTCCCCTCCCCTTCTCTCAGCCCCTTTCCTGCCATCTCCCTTGCTATAACTCAGCTAACCCAACAGAACCAGTCAGTTTTAAATTTCAGTTGGGACCCCGGTGACCTGTTAATGAATCTACAGAGAGGAGAAAAACTCACAGTGTTGAGTTATGCCTGGTGTTGCTAGCTGACTTGGAGTCAGAAATGCTTGAAGCGTTAACGTAATTGCAAGAATGTGAAAAATGAAGCGTTGGGCTCCTGAGCAAAGTGAAAGGTCAAAGCAAGCCCTACACAAAACAAGTCTCTGGAAGATGGCCTCATTAGACCATTAAATCAGCTTCTTCTTTTTCTCCTTTGTAAGATGTTTAGAGTGTTTTATTTTTATTATTGGATATATTTAACTCTCTTTTTCCAGGGCAGGGGGAAAGTTGATTAGAACTACTGCATAATTACTGATCTCTAAAATAGTATTACATGGCATTGATCTGCCTTTGCGGATCTGAACTGGGATAAAGTCAATAAATGCTTGGTAGAGCACAGGTCACTAGTACTTTGGTTTGCTAGATGATCAATATGTTGCATAGCTTAGTTTTCTGTTGAACAAGTGAGGTGACATGTTAAGAACAACATAGACACTCACCACTAATAAAATTAGGATAATCTTTCCACATTTACTGCCTGAAGGCCCTTTCCTTAACTCTTTAAATGCCAGCATGTTTCTAATAATACCAAACATTGACCACATTAACCCTTTTGATGCCAAAGGGCAGTCATGCACTGTCATGGAGAGACTGTCCTTCATGAACAGACACAATGCCTACACCTTTTTTGTTTGGTTATAACTAAGAATTATGGGTGGATTATTCTGTGTAATAAACAGATCTACCTCATGCAGATAAAGTCTACAAAAATGATGTCATTACTCACCCAACTCATTTCCATCCTCGCCCCCCCCAAAAAAAAAAACCCAAAAAAACAATATTCAAAAAACACTGAAGCCCATACATGCTGCACATCATAGACTTCAGCAAAAGCAGAGACCCCCGGAAAGAGTACTCCCAAGAGCTAGAAGAGACTAACTCTAGTTTGAATCAATCTCCGCTGCCACCAGGCATCAGTGAAGGAGACCATAAGTTGCTAACGTAACCCAAGATTCTCTAATGAGCTCCCATTCCCAAGAAATCCCTTGGGGCAAGTGGAATACTTGAAGCAGCATTTGTGGAAGGTCTTGACAAAACTGCAAGGAAACCAAGTCAACCCAAGTAAATAACTGCACCAGAATAGCACAGAAGGGCATCTACCCATCTTGGCATTGCCTGGGACGGACTTGCTGTCAGTTGACAAGTTATAAAATAAACCCTGCCCCCCTTAAGGAAGCGTAAGAAAAATTCAATACAGGCCTCCCTCTATTTAGTCTTTCCCAGGGTTGAGAGGGGGAGAGCAATCCAAAGCTGTCTCCAATGGGAATTTTGCCGGTGCTGTAGGATCATACATCTTTCAGCTGCCAGCAGCTGAGTGGAATGCCAATTTGCCACTGGACGACTGCTTCCCTTTAAAAGGCCCAACAGAGCACAAAGGGAAGCGTACTAGTGATGTTTTACCCTGCTAGACCGGGCAGCCCTAGTGACTGATTTGGCCCTTCAGCAGTTGTTCCCTTCTGCAGAAATGGGTGCAACAGGTTTGTTTAAATCTCATGTATTACCAGAAACCTCAGTCTCCAATGGGAAGCTGGTGTAGTTATCATCTGCTTTTTCTTATGCTTAGCAATATTTCTCAAGCACCCCGTGTTACATGACGAGGTTTCGGAGACCAGTGAGATGTAAGATCCCTGAATGTCAATACAAGGGATTTCTTTACATCAAACATGGCTCAATGAAAAAAAAAAACCTCATAATTTCTAAGCGGTTGCTGAGGCAGAGTGGGGATACAGGTGTGAGGAAATTTCTTACCTAGGGGTGGAATGAACACACTGTGGCAGACGACTCACAGGATTAATTTTTAAGTATACAAATGATATCTGCTACACCAAGCATCTTAGCCAGCATATACAACGTAAGTATTTGATCAACAGTAAAGGCTATGGCCAGCTAATAGACATAACCCCAATTTGCTGCTTAGCAATCAAGCTCTCCCTTTCATTAGCTGCTGAAGCTGTAATAGTTCATGCTGGGCCGCATACAGCTCCAATCCAACCACATAGAAAAAAATCCCGCGTGACTCATGCTGGTGCTGGATCACACCCTGTGCCATGGCTGCTTTCTATCAGCAATAAGATTACAAATGTATAAACAATTCATACAAATAGGAGACAAACCCAAACCATTCTACCAGAAACAAACAGCAAGTTCCTAGAATCGCAATGCGTACGACACCAGATCGTGAGACAGACGAGGGGATCCAGCTCTGTGCCAAGCAGTGGGCCACGTGAGAGACGTGAAATCACATATCTGCTCCGCTGCCTAAGCGTAGCAAATATCATGGTGGGAAGCAGCCCGCAGCATGGGACTAGTCACGGCAGCTCTAGCCTCAAAGGCTGCTCCCCTCTCCAGTTTTGGGAGCCCACATGGGTGGCAAACCTGCCAGTTGGCTCTGTTGGGTATGTGCAACCCCCACATGGGGGAAACACAGCGGCAAAATGCTGTAGATGCACGAGACAGAAGAAGGATATCATAAGACCTTGTAAAGGTTAATGTCTCACTTACTAACTAATCTATAATAACAAGAAAAACAAGAATGGACCCCACCTTAAAATTTGGTCTTAAAAAAAGAAAAAAATAAATCAATTCTGAGTCAAGACTCAAGAGTGACAGTAGACCATTTTAACCCAACTTTTAGCACTGCAGACTTCACTCTTCACTTCTGGAGTCACTTATGCTGCTAATGAGCAAGCATAAAACACTATCATATCAGAATGACAGCCTTTGACACTCACTCAGCATGGATGCAGGTGACCACACACAAGGTGCAACACAGTAGGAAATAAAAAAAACCCTGAAATAATAATCAAAACTCCTGAACCCTGGAGAAGGCTTCGATGTATATAGATCCAGCAGAGGTTTTGCAGGTCAGGTACATCTCTATTTACCATGCTGAATTCAGATTTTCAGAAGCAGAAACAAGTCTGTACAAGCAAACATTGCAAGAAATATTTTTCTGTCCAATTCAGGTTTTGTTTCTACCTTATATAATTTAGCAGCTTCGTAACTTCATACAGGAGCCTCTTCCCCAGCTAACACGACAGGTTAAATTCTCTGTCCATAACCCAGCTCAAACAACTGCATCACAGCTGGAGAGTATGTCTGTCATGATATTTACTTACACCGCACAAAAATAAACTGTAGATAACCAAATTTGTAAAGGAATTGGCAGAACTAATCAATTGTTATTACAAAGCTTGTTTGAAGATTAGATATTTCACTTTGAAATAATAATAAAATGCAGCTAAGTGGGTTAGGAAAAGGAAATACCGTCTCCCTAAGTTACAGCTGATTATACTGCAAGTCTGCCCCTCCATGTTTACTCTAAGGCAGATGTACTGATATAGGAAAAAAAAAAGCTGGAGTTATTTTAGTCATGCCTACTTTGCGGAGGGAAAAAGTTTGACCTTTTACCTTGCTCGCTGCTGTTGTCTCCGCTCTGGGAAGCGTGGCCCCCACTGGAGGGCCCCGGTGTGCCTGCCGAGTGCGTTGAGGTTGCATCATCGTGGTCTCTCCAAGATGAAGGATTCTGGTGTCAGAGTGCCAAGGAATTTTTTCCACAGTTCCCATTCCAATAGCAAATGAAGAACAGAAAGAAAACCGGGAGAAGAGGGGAGGAGAAGGGGGGGAAAAGTATACACATTAGCATTTGTGAAGCGTGCCAAACACCGATACTGTTTGCACAGTGTAATAATTCTTCAGCAAAGACAAGCAGAGGAGGTACAAAGATTTACTTGGTAAAGCAAAGGACTGATTTTTTTCTTTTTTTAAACTTTCCAAAGAGCTGTCTGGATTTAATTGTTTGAATACTACTGCAGAAGAATATTTCAGGGGAGGAAAAAAAAAAAAATTAAATTAGTTTCTTAATGAGCTACACAGGGGAGCGAGCATCAACCTGCACAGTTTACGATACTAGGTTATGATACTAGGTGTTCACAATAGGAACAGGACACTCGGTATGCAAACCATCTCCCCCCACTTTGTTTTTCCAGGCTGACTAGAGATGGGAGGGGAGAGGAAGAGGAGGGAAACTGTTTCAAGTAGAGGAGAACATACATGCGTGTCCTCACACCCTACCCTCTCTCTCACCCATTTGAATGCTGAAGAAAAAAAAAAAAAACAAAAAAAAAAAAACAAACCAAAAACTTCAAGCAAATGCAAAGTTGTGAAGGAAAAAAAGCAAGCTTTCTCTGAAAGATGTTATACACCGGGAAAGATGCTTCCTCACCACCCCCCCCACTCCCCACCTTGATGTGACACATTTCAAAAGACTTTCTAGATGTATCACTCTAACAGTTCGCTTACAAGTATTGTCAAGAATAACCACCAGGTGATTATATAAAATAACATGTATAGTGATTTTTATGTAATTCTTTCTACATTACTATGCATAAAACATGACAACAGGGAATGCAAAAAACAGACATAAGAAGTTTGCAAAACTTGCCTAAGACCTCAACTACTGTACTTTAGTCATATAATTCATGCAAGCTTTCTAATTTATTGAGTATTGGCTTTTCCAGAGCAAGGAGCTGCTGTTTAAAAGGATGAGTGAGGAAAACTTAATGTTACGGTTTAGTGCTACTTTGTTGAGTGTATTCTCCTCCTGTCCTCCTCCCCTTTCCTGATCATTCCCAATACCCTGCTGTTGCTTAAAGGAAAACAGGAATTCTACTGTACAGGAAGAGCTTTATCAGCACCACATGAAGGCAGGCAAGAGATGGAATTTCCTCTGGCAGAAAAGGAGAGCAAGAACACATGAAACAGATCAGACTAGGGTCTGGACCTGCGTTACTTGTCACCTGTATGTGACAACTTAAATCAAGTGCTTTATTATAATTCAACAAGAAAACAAACACAAAATCCCCCCTTAAGAAAAATAATAAATCATTGCTTCTTAGGTTCCATTGTGTTTTAAATCTGCATTGTGAAATAACAACGGACTACTAAAGCACGAGGAGATCCTGGAAGCAGCAAGCGACAAGTTTGGATAAATTCTTTGAGCAGGACTGATTCTGACCTCATCTACCCCAATGTGTAGTAGGACTAGGTTTAACAAACTCAACTGATTTACCCATTGTAAAATTCAGTGTAAGTGTGATTGGAATCAGGTCCCAAAAAATATATTGAAACATCTCAAAGTAATCTCCTAGCTCTGATTAGTACCACATGCTCTATAGCAACACAAAATAGAACTGCCAAATAACAGCTCGCTACAATACCCAGTAACATAAATCCAACAGGCCTGACCCAGATCGCAGCAGAGACAAAGGGAAGAGCCCATGACTTCAAAAGGTTCCCAGCAAAGCCCTAGGTGACTAAAGGGTAAGAAGGATCCAAAGCTCCTTTACCTTACACAGACACACACGTGTACCCACGTATGCAGTTCATCAGCAGGAAGATACAAGTAAAATCAGAAGACAGGCCAGGATCTGAAATTCGCCTGACCTCTCAGCACAACAGACAGCACAACAGCACTTATGGCACAAAACCACCACCCCCTCCAAAAACTGGAAGACTGATCTACTTTTCCTCACACAGAACCAGAACAGGAAGAAAAACAAACCCACCAAACGATATTATTTTATATTCATTGAGGCTGTTGCATGAATTAGGTCTTAGAAACCACTATTAATACTGTAAACCCCCCACAAAAAACCAAAACTTTACCATTATTTTATAGAATCAGGTGGAAAGAAATACAAAAAGCAAGATGAGAAGCCTTGAAAGTTCAAGCAGATGTTATTAAAAAAAAAATTAAAAAATAAAAAAAAAAAAGCAAAGAAGTTGAAAACAAGGTTAGCAAAAAGTTCAGCTAGAAATAAAATGCAAAAACTGAGCAAGTTTCTTTACAGCCTGGATTAAAACACAGTTGTGCCTATGAGCTGCTCTTTTTATCTCTGAGTTAGGAAGCCACTCAAATAGCTTCAAGCTGAAGGCAAACAGCAGACAGGAGCTCTTCAGCCCTCTGCAGCCTCTTAGCGTCAGCTGTTTGCCGGATGGTAATCAGATAAAGAGCTAGAAGAAATACATGAAAAAAGGGAAGAAACAATAGCATAGCATGAGTTTAGCCCTCCAACAACATCAGGCTGGAACCTTCTTTTAGAAAATGTAATAATTGCAACATGTTCACCTAGGGTAAACTTTTCAGGGAACACAGTGAGTTATGTTAATTTTATGCACTGCAGGCTCTCTTAAGCTGGCTGCTGTTGGAGCTCCTTATCACACATATGAAAATTACAATAATTAACTGGTAACACCTCAGTTATGTTTTAAGGCAAATGTCATCCAAAACCTATCATACAGTATTTCAAAAGCTAGACCGGCCTTTCTGTTTCAAAACCATAACGATTTGGAAAGGCTCATGGAATAAGACTTCCCGCAGCTGAAAACACTTGCTGTCTCTACCAGGCTGCGTTGCTCTTGACCTCAGTTTGTAGATCCTGTTTTAGAAAGACAGACTGTATTGATTGAGAATTCAATGTATTTCTTGTGACACAGCTTTCTTGAGGAAGTAATTTGGCAGAATTTTGTTGAAGGACAGAAATAATAAGATGAGATATTTACAAGATGCAACAGTAGGATGTTGGAGGAATTTGAAAGGAAGGAAAACAGCTAGGCTTTAATATTATAAAAAATGACAAATAACTCTAGGGGTGGAGTTTACAGTCTCATAAAAAGGCAGCATTCTTCTGCTTTGGACTAAGATCATTGTACGTGTCAGTGAACTACTCTTTTTCTCCCCTAGACTGTTTCCAACTTTGCACCCCTCAAGAAAAACTTCTTGGCCAAATGCCTAATCGTAAGTAGTTACTTTATGTATGTCTTCTCAAAAAAAAAAAAAAAAAATCAGACCAAAAGACACATCTGAAGTGTACTTCACTGGAAACATTTTATCAGAAAAGTTTAGGTACCTAAAGAGATACTGATCTAAAGCCTGTTAACATTAATTGCAACTTTTCTATTAATTTCAATGGAATTTGTATTAAGCTATCACACTGTAAAAGAAAACAAAACAAAACAGAAAACCAAATAGCTTTAGATAAATTACACACGCTTACATGCTAAAAGTTAGCATGACTTCTCATATCTTCTAGCAAGTTCAGTAATACGCTTTGCAGGAACACATTGAAGAGTGCGGATGGTGCCTGCCAAAATCCAATTGTCTGTTTTGTGTACGTGTGCATACTATAAAATTTTCACACACTTATGACCTAAACTAATGCCAGACACCATAGAAGGTAAACAGCACACATGTATCTATTCCCAATAGTTTTCATAATTGGGAGTCAAATATGGTGCTCCTCTTGCTCTTACCTAATTGTGTTAAAGAGCAGTGTTACCAGGAGAAAAGCAGTGAATACTGAGTAGAGCACAATAGAAGGAGATGGAAAATAGATACAAGAAGCTAGGTCTCCAGGGGCAGTATTTTCTATTTGCTGGGCTACAGACTCGCAGCTGATAATGCAAGTTGTAATTAATATAAAAGCAGGAGACAATATGGAGAAAGCTTGTACTGGCAGGGCCACAGGAGATCACTGCGCTGCTATCCACTGTTTCTCATTTACACACACAGCTTTCCCTAGAAAACACAATTTTGCTAGTGTTTTTTCCCTTGAAAGTAAAAAAAAAAAAAAAATTGGTTTAGCACCACCATTGAATTTTGCTAAATCTAGAAAAGAGCAACAGAAAGGACGAGAGTCCCCTGGTATACAAAGCAGATCTGACGCGTTTCTCTTTTGTCGATGCTGCAAATCTGGTGGAAACTCTAAGAGTTTTTACACTGCTACAGGATTTCTTGAACAGAGATGTTTAACAGAGAAATTTTATATATGATAACCTTCTGTTAAATTGCAATTCTTACTTTTTAAGCTCAGAATTTCCACTGGGCAAAGTCTGGCTAATTTTTTTGTGAGTGTATGTAGTCCCGCTAGGGCTGATTCTGATCTCACACTGCTTTTTATGGTGATATTAAAGACTCAATTAACCATAAGGAAGTCAAATCAATCAGGCCAGCTGATGCCCGTGTGAGTAAGCTGAGCAGGATTTGGCTTAGAGACATTAACCAAAGTTTTAAGAATACAACGATGACAGGATCGGGCCCTTACATTTTATCAGATGAAATGGGCAAAACCATTGATCTTGCAGGAACAAATAAAACACAACTTACTTTCATAAAAGAAACTACAACGGATATAGAGCTCATTCTTTGTGAAGAAGGCTGAACTCAACAGTCTGAAGGTTTCTCTGCTAAATTAGTTTTGCAAACACAAAACTGAGCTGAACTACTGATAGGGATGGCATTTTGCCCTCCAAATACAGGCCAGATCCTGTGCACCTTGTTCTTACAAGTAACACAGTGGAACGACTGACATGACTGATACTACAAAAATCTGTATCTAGGTACCGCCGTATATCAAAAGGTGATCTACTGTGTCGGACACAGAAACCTATACACATACATTGACCTGTGTATCTGTGTGCATCTGCGTCTGTCTATACATGTTTTCTATGTATAAAGTTCAGGACGGTGTCTTAGACACTATTGTGGAGTGCAGTAATAATAAACTTACTATGTAAAGAAACTTTCACTAAGTAAATGAGCCATGAAAAAAACTCTAATTTTTCATGATATGTGTGCTTTTTAAAAAAGACTGCTCTTGATACTACTAAGGTTTAATTTCTTACAAATACATATTTAATATGATAACCTTTTTGTATCAGAATTACACAACTTAAGGAAAACACAAGGTGTTGTGACCTATCAGATATTTGTGTACATATGTATGCATATGTACAAGTTTTAATTCTTGTCCCTTAATTTTGCATTTGAGGACAGTGTCAGGAGGAATTTTTGACACTTCTAGAACCTGGCAACACTCTGAAAAGCTGCGCGCTTTGTATTTTCCAGTTAAGATTGAAATCAGACGTGTAATCCACCTGTCAGCAAGGAACTGAGACTTGAAAAATCAGGGTTTTGTTGTTTTTTCAGTTGTCCTTCTACATCATTCTGTGTGGCTACACTTCATCTAGACTGACAGACAACTCAAACCAAAGAGGGAACACCAGCATCAAACAGATAGTGAAACACGGTATCAGTTCAGATTGAAGAGAACCCAGTTTAAAATTAAATCACTCAAATTAGAGCTATAGAGTACCTTTGGTTGTGAAGTACCTTGGCCCATCAAAAAGAGGAATACCTACAATATTCTCTACAGTCTTGGAAAGTTCCTGACACTCCTTGCCCCTTCAGAAAGCGCAGGGTCTACAGTAACTTCCTAAGCCTTAAGCCACATACTAAGAAATTTGGTTGCTAGAGAAAAAAGTTTGCCCTAGTATGGTTACAGTTAGCTACTTGGTTTCCCTTTTGACACAAAGCAAACAGTAAGGGCACCTTTGGAGTCTGATTGTGCATTTCTGGCAAACTCAAAACTCCCACTGAAGTCCCTCAAAGTATGGCGTACCCGGAGATTGCAGTATCAGGCCCCCAATTACTTCCTCATTACTTAGTGAAATCTCACCTAAAGGTTTAATTATATAACTGGAACAGATATATATTACCCTATTTTTAGTTGTTCTCATCTGCAAGATGTCAGGAATTTGCACAGACCATTCTTTGAGAGGAAATATTAAAGAAATACAAAATGTCTGGATGTCCAAAAGTACTAAATAAAAGTATCTCCTCATTTGAGAGCTGAAAGGTTTAATATTCAGACTAATATTTCTCTTCTACAGCTAAGGCATCAGATTTCTAATCTGTCAACAGTCCTTTTATAAAAAAGAGATGTATGTATATTTCTATCCATTTTTAATTATATTTTATGAATGATGATCTGTGTATTATTACCTCTCAGCTGCAAATTGACTAGAACATATAAACAAATATCAGAAAGACTGAGGCCCTGATCCTGCTCCCACGAAAGCCAGCAGAAGGAGAGCCATAAATTTCTACAGGAGAATTACTAGGCTTCAAAGTAGGTTTGTGCTAAAGGAAGAATTGTGTGGCACCAGGTGAAGCCAGGTACAAAAGAAATGTAATTAAAGTACGAAATGTTATCATATGCTTGAAATGTTTTTAAATTTCCAAATTTTAGAAGCATTATGTTTTTCAGTTTTGAACAGCTCCAAAAAAAAAAAAAAAGAATTTTTGGCAATCTCAGCAGATATTTTAGGCTGAACACAGAATGCAGGATAGGGCCCAGAATGTTTATATTGAACAGTAATAAATTGTCTGTGCTGGGAAACTTAACTTGAACTGCAGCTGGAAAGGTTTCTTTCCTCTTTTCTTTCCTTTTCTTTTTTTTTTTTTTTCCCCTAACTGATCTGGTTCAGCCAGGGCATAGCTGTAATTACCTTCTTCCCATCTACAGCTAATACCTCAGAGCAATAAAAAAATATGAGGGTGTTAAAAATTCAAACACTAATTATGGGCTGTTATATTTACTAAACACAGCAGAGTAATAACAAAAGTTTCAGCTTCTTGTGGCCAGCACTGCACTATTTGATCTACCAAGTCCCTGGACCCTTTACACTTACTGTATTACATAGCAGTTAATGGTGCACTAAAATAAAATTCGATAAACGCATTTATTACCAAACACGTATAGCCCAACTGCTTACAGCTGTCTCCTTTCTCCAGCACAGGTATATCTCTGAAGGGTTCATTCCTCTGTTGATTTTGGTTTTGGTTTCCAATTAAGTTATATGAATAGCAGAGCAGTAGATTTTGAAAAGGGAAGCATGTACTATTTGAGCGCCCCGTTTAAAGTCTTATGGTAAATATTGGCTGATCCTACAGTTCTTTCTGTTGTTTTCCCTTAGGCCTGTTTTCAGGTCTAGCAAAGGAATAAAACTGAGAGCTGCCTTCGCTCCTGGTCCAGCACTGCCACTGTCACGGCCACCACCCCTCGCATTCACATCAAACACACGCAGTATGGCTTTATACCACTTCAGAAGAATAGAGGTGTATGGATTTTGGGGGTGTCAAAGAGCTGTCACGAACTGTCACTTCCACAGGAGAAACCTTGGCACACAACAAATTAAACTACACTTCTTTTTGGCTATCGTTATTCGTAGCCAATCAGTTGAAATGCTCCTGGTATTTCATGTGCAAATAAAACCATGAGGGAAAGACCCACGGATCAGAACAGTGGGCCAGTACATAAAACAGAGGAAACAACATGCTGTCTCTGTCCTTCTGAAGTGGCTCATCATCACGCCTGCACCAACTTTCACCAAATGAGATCTAGCCTGAGGCTATGTATTAAATATGCATATCAAAGCAAATGAAAAAATAAACCTGGAGAGTCAAATTGGACAAATTTGCATGCTTGAACTGCTACATTTTCAGGTAGATGCTCACAAATGATAGCTCGTTTTTTGATAGTCTTGCATGTTTATGTTAGCAATTTTTTAAAGCCTTTCCTTCTTTATGAATAAAAGTGGATTTCTTCCTGCTGGAACCTTGTACGGTGCAAATATAAATGTGTACACACACGGTAGTTTGACTAAGATATAAAAGACGGCTAAAGTTTTGTTGGGAAAACAAGCTAATATACCAAAGGAAAAAAAAATCCAATAAGGAGACACATTTCCCAAAACGCATGAATAAAATGTAACTATGTGATACAACTCTTCATTTCCCAGTTGGTGTTCTGGTTGCACAAATTATTGCTTCCTTTCAAAACAAATAGCAGGGGGCTAAAGTAAAAATGTTATAGCTCAAATCTCCAGGAAATAAAAGGCTTTAAATTATAATACCCAATGAAGTGGTAAACCCTAACGGGTGCAAGATAAATGGGTTGTCATATTTATCTGAGTTTGTTTTGGGGGCCACAAAAGCAAGAGGAGATTCTTCTTAGGGAAGATAATAGTTATCAAATTATCAAAATGCTAACCCCTTCCACCCCTGTCCTATCATTGTGTGTGAATTTAAATATTATAATGGCGTGCTGCAAATTGGCTTGAGCATTCGCCATCTGCCAGAACCCTAAACAGGCTAGTTTATCTAATCTCTTCAATATAAACACAAGCATGCTCCATTTCTACACTTCCACTTGAAACACACTCTTGTAAAGAAACTGTACTGGAAAAACCTCCTCCTCCTTTTTTTTTTCCTCTGTTGCTCCAAATTATACACAATGACCCCATATCTTTCAGGTTGCCACTCATTTCATTTTTTTTTCAAGTACTCTCCCAGAATACTTATGCACACGAATTTAGGGTTGTAAAATGCCATAAGACAAATATTTTTGAAATAGTGTCATGCCTCATAGAGTTTATTATCTACATGTGAGATAGCTGATAAGCAGACAAACTTTCAGAAACCTCTGCATACATTTTTTTTCTCTCAAAATAATAGATTTAAAATGTGAAACACCGCAAAAACCTTGTCCTGCAATGTTTACCGAATACAAATGAGAAAATGAAAGCTAAGGCTTGGGTCCAAAAATATTTCCCGGGCTCTGGAGCTAAGCCGTGACAGAAGAGGGGCATTTAGAAGAATTTATTATTATTTTATCTCCCAATTCAGCTTCAGTCCAGGTCTAATGTAATTATCAAATACACACACAAACAACGTGTTTTCAAAGGAAACAAAAGCTCCTAGAAGGCTCCTTCTCCCTGAGCTGACAGCTACTCCCCTGAACTTGCTGGGAAAGAAAGGCGGGCGCCTGTGCAGAGAGCATGGTTAACTTCACACCGGGTGTTAAATTAATATTTCAACCGCTAAAATATGAGACTGTATCATTTAGATTATGAATTCAATTGAATCTAAAAGTGTGTAAACCCCTTTTCCCCCCAGGGATGCGTTCCTATAAATAAACGAGAGTTCACACCCACTCTTTTTAACCAGAGCTGTTCCTTCCCTGCTCCGTGGTACCAGCTGCAATCTTTCCCTTCACATCCCGAAGTCTCTCCGCGTCCACAGCTTTTGAAGGATCACAAGAGCCGCTCTAACACCCGGAAAAAACAAAGGCTCTCTCCTCACCACGCACACCAACGTTCAGTCCTACACATATAACACTAATTCACCAACTCCTAAAGTGTTAAAATCAACCGCTAACCTACGGTTACTCAATCATCATTCTCTCCAGCTTTCTGTAATACATTGTTAATAATTGCTTCATCAAGGTTACTGTCTTTTATTATGAAGATGCTTCAGGCGTTTGGCAATAAGTCCATATTCTGACAATAAGTTGCTATAAAGCACAAGCATTGGAAACTCTAATGTGCTAACCCTCTTTTTTTAATGCGGTGTAATATTGCCAATAACTCTCATCACTTGTCACCCCCCCCCTCCCCGCTCCGAGGAGGGGGAGGGGGGCGAACCAGCAAACTTTCTGCCTAACTTTCTTGCCTGCGTTTCCTTACAGCGCTGCCTGGATTACAGAGTTGGCAGCGAAGGAGAGAAAGCGCCGATCCCCGCACCAAACCCACGGTTTCCCAGCTCCCCCAAGCCGCCCCGGACCAGGAAACTTTACAAACCATCAAACTCCCTGCTTTACAGACGGAAGCAGAAGGCACCTTGTGCACGTCCACAACTTCGCACAGCGAGAGGGAGGAAAGTGTAAAGATGGGATACGACCTGGTGAGGGGCTGGAGTAGCAATAACGGTAGCACTAATAGACAACAGCAACGAAACAGTGCAACCAGAGACAGGTCCTCTAAGCAGGTCAGTCTTAAAAAAATGCCGTAAAGAAATCGGGAGGACTTACATGATCGGCTAAATTTGTGGAAGATCCTGAGAGTTCTTCGTGGTCTGATTTCGAGCTGCCATCCCTTTCATCAATAACGAGGTCTATTGGCATTTTTCCTTTCAAACAGCTAATGTACCGATGGCAGAAGTTATCGCACAATTCATGAACCTGAAAACAGTAACGAGAATAATGGCATCAATAATGGCAAAATATCGGATTGCAACTTTTTTTTTTTTTTTTGGTAGCCAGAACAACCCTCTGATCTACTCCGCAAGTAACTCTAATTAAGGGGCACAATAGTTGAAGGCAAGGAAACAATAGAGAAATTGTTGCAGCACATATTATTCTCTAGAGACTTGCCGCAGCAACAAGTTACAGAGAGAGAGAGAGAGAGACAGCGAGGTAGTGGGCTCGGTCTGGTGCGGGGAGGAAAATCCCATCTGACGATAAGATCAGAGCAGGGGGAGCCGGACCCGGGCGCTTGCCCAGCCCGGACAGGTACAACTGGTCACTCGGGACTGGATGAGTTTCAACCGGGGCCGAAAAAAAGGTCTGTGCGGCTGGCAGCAAAGCTGGGGCTGCGAGAAGAGCCGCCCGCGTCCCAGGGCACAGCCCCCTCCCCAGGCCGCCCTGGGGCCCCCGGCCCCTTCCTAACCTCGGGGTACTGGCTTGAGGTTAAAGCGCCGGCCAGGGCTGAGGGAAGGCGGGAGCGCTTTCCCTTCTCTCTTTCTTTTTTTTTTTTTTTTTTTTTGTGAAACACGTTATTTCCCAGTCAGGGAAAGAGCTTCTACTGAGTGAAGGAGTAAGCAGGATGGAAAGGGTTTGATAATATTAAATGTTGAAATTACACTGGGGGAAAAAAAAAAAAAGCCGAGCTGGGCTGGGTGACATCCTGACTGTCGGATGTCACATGCTCTGATGGCCCAGGTTACAATATCACACTGGTTTCCCCTCTTTCCCCTGGCCATGTTTACAAGTCATCCCAAACAGCCAAAGGGAGGGGGGGGGGGGGGGAGGGAAGGGCCTGCCCCCCGCCCACCTCCCTGGCTCTTACCTTTTCTAATTCCAAAAGGTGAAACCTTAGTACTTGTATTGCTTGGATCATCTGCAAGAAAGTTTTGAGCAAGGGGTTACATGGGAGACAAGAGCTCGGGGGCCCGTGCAGAGCTACGAGCCCGAGTGGGCGAGGGAGAGAGGGGGCGAGGGGGGCCGTCAGGGCGCGCAGTCATTATCTGGGATTTTAGCTCATTGTTCACGCTTGAACAATTTTGATCAACTTTAACCTAAGCGCTCAATTTCTATCATATTTAACCCAGGAGCGGTGATTAGTGCTTTATTACCGCGATCTTGGAGAAAACCTCTTCCTCTTCTCCGTGCTCCCTCTCAGCACCCCGGCCCTCACCCCGGAGGGTCCGCAAAGCAGCCAAACACGTACTCCCCCCCCCCCCCCCCGCCGGCAGGAGAAAGGGGAGGGGGGAGAGGAGAGGATGAATAGTTTGGCATCTTCTTTACAAGCGGATTTAGGCACTTTGAATATTGAAATCGCTCACATTAGCAAAAGAATTACGCTAGAAATCTCCAGCTCTCTCTGCTTAAGGGGTTATTTCCCTCCCTTCAGCTTCCCGTGGCTTTCAAACGCGGCTCCGCAATGCTCTGGGGCTGGGGGCTTCGCTCCGGCTCACCGTACGAGTGTGGCCCTTTGAAGCCTCTTCGCAACCTCCCGCACCACCCCCCCTGCACCCCCCAGCCCGGGCCCCCGCCGCCCCGGACGGCGGAGGGCGCTGGCCAGCAGCCGGCGGCGGATGTCGGGGGGGGTGGTGAGGGGCGGGGAACGGAGCAGAGGGGTCAGCAGGCCTTACCAAATTGTCCAGCTCTGGATTTGAAGAAAAAAGTGGTTTCTCGGCGCGGACCTGCAAGAAGAAGGAAAAGCGCCGTGAATTACAGCTTCTCTCCTCAACCCTCTGACCGGATCACTGGGGAGGGGGGGGGGAAGGGAACCCCTCCTGTGACCAAACCGGCCGGTACAGGTCGAACCAAAATCCGGCTGTGAGCAGGAGCCTGCCCCGCTCCCGCCAGCCCGGGGCCGCCCCTGCCCCAGGAGTCCCTTTCTTTTTGATCTCCCGCCTTTACCCCCGCTCCCTCTGCCTCCAAAACCCGGCCGCGGTTCCGTTTCCCTTTCGCTAAGGCGGGAGGGCCAGGGCCGTCAGCCCCCAGCCCGGGAGCGCGGAGGGAGCCGGGCTCCAGCGCGCACCCCCTGGACGGCCCGAGAGGGGGTGCGGGGTGGGGGGGGGGCACCCCCTGCAAGGGCCCGGCCGTGTGGGTCCAGGAGGCGGCGGGAGGGCTGGGAAGGGACGGGGACGGGGGGAGAGGTGCTGGACCTGTTTGGCGAAGACGGCGATGTCCTCGTTGAAGGAGTCGGAGGAGCAGACGTCCCCGCCGGCCACGCCGGGCTCCCGGGGAGTGCAGGTCGCCAGCTCGCACTTCTCAAAGACCAGGGCTAAGAGGGGGAACAACGGGTGCCTACCGGGCAGTGGCACACAAAGAGAGGGGAGGGGGTGGGGGAGAGGGGGAGAGAAGAGCACTAATCAACAAGTATTATTATTTTTTTTTTAAATGCACGGACACAGCCACACTCTGCAGCCTCGCGGTGTGGCTTCGGACAGAGCAGGGGACAACAACATTTTGAAATAAAAACGCTGGGCTTGGTGGTGGGTTTTATGGGTTTGTTTTTTGGGCTTTTTTTTTTTTTCCTCCTTTTTGAAATGGCAATGCCCGAGCCACATCCCCCCGTGCGGTCCCCACGGATGAGGACAAAAGTGACCTCTCCGCCAAACGCGCAAGGCACCGACCGCGCTCACTCAAGCAGCAGCTCAGCTGGGAACCTCACACTTTTCGCCACAGCTTGAAATAAGGCGAAACCTGGAAGATCCCATCCCTGCCCTCCAGCTATAACCTAAAACGAGAAGCACGGCTAGGCAAACTGCAAACTACTTCATACGTAATTTTATTTTTTTTTTCAAGGGGCCTGCTAACAAAAATGTGGTGAAGTTTCCTGGCTTAGGAAGCACACCCAAGTAAAATACCAGCTGTCCAGATAAGTGAGCTGGGGAGGGGGCGGAGGGAGGGAGCACTCCGCGAAATATTTTCCCATAGTTGGTCTAGTCACAAAAAAAAAAAAAAAAAATCTGCGTGGTAAGTAGTAAGCGTGCATTTGTCTCTCTTTTCCCTTTTGGTGCCTGATCAAGGCCCCACGCTCTGTCATAGATATTACTGTCTCTCCTTTTAGGACCATTTAGTATTTTTTCTAAAAGGCACTGAAGGGAATCGGTGTCATTCCCCCCAAGCAATGCCCTGGCACAGGCTTGAGTTTCACTGGGTCCGTGTTTCTTTTTCCTCATGTTCTTTCTTTCTTAAATAGAAAACTCGGCTCATTGCCCCCGGTGTATTTATTTCTTCTGTCTCAGGGAAGAGCTGCTTGCGACAAGCGAATCCCTTTTACTCCTACAGCCTTCCGCGATGCGAACAGCTCTTTATTTACAGTGTCGGAAGAGTGTTAGCATGGCACGAAGGAGAACACCAGAACAACACTTCTCCAACTCAAATCCAGAGCAATGAGAGCCACCTCTCCTGTCTGAACTCCTAACCGGGGCCTTTCCGAGAGAGACAAAAAACCCACGGGGAGAAAAAAAAAAAAAAAAAAGAAAAAAAGAAAAAAAAAGAAAAAAAGAAAAAAAAAGAAAAAAAGAAAAAAAGAAAAAAAGAAAAAAAGAAAAAAAGAGAAATAAAAAGACAAAAAGACAAAAAAAGAAAAGGGCAAGGCAGCACCGCTTGCCGCCAGCCCAGTCTCTCTCCCTGAGAGGTCCGTTTTTCCAGGACCCGTTTCCCGCAGGGGCTGGCAGCTCAGCGCAGAGCCGGGCCGGGGTCGCCCTGGCCCCGCAGCCGCCGGCGGTGGCAGTGGCGGTGCCACCGCGTGGGTCTCCCTCCGTGGCGGGGGGCTCCCTGGACGCCGCCCTCCCTCCGGGGCTGCCCCCCGCCCCGCTCCGCTGCGGGGCCGGGCCCCCAGCCCCCCGCCGCGCTCCGCCGCGGGGCTCGGCCTTCAGCCCCCCGCCGCCCCCCTCCCCACTCCTGCCCCGGCCGCTGCGCGGGGTCCGGCGCTGCGGTGCCGGGCTGTGGCGGAGGGCGGCCCGGCGGCACCTACCCGTAGATCGCGTCCTTGTCCCGCTTCAGGGCGTCGTTGACAGCGGAGCCCATGCTGGCCGGCATGACATTGGGGTGCGGGGCGTGGGCGCCGTAGTGCTGCCCGGCGTGGAGCGGCGGCCCATGGTTGAGGTGGTGCACCGGGGGGATCGGCCGGGGGGCGTGGGGGTCCCCGTACATGGACGCCGGCACCCCTACTCCGTCCATCCCGCCGTAGTGGGGCAGCTCATCGTACTGTCAAAAACGGGCCGGAAGAGAAGAAAGAAAGAGAAAGAGGGGAAGAGAGAGAGAGAGAGAGAGGTGTGGGGGGGGGGGGAGGGGGTAAAAAAACAAACAACAACAACAAAAGTCAGAAGAGAGTGAAGCGCCCGGACAGACACAAACAGAGCAAAACAAAACAAGAACAGCTACAACGGAGAGAGAAATGTGCGAAATGAAATCAACGGGGACCGGGAGCAGAGGCTGGAGACGCTGAGGGAGGAGTAGGGGTGCGGGGAGAGGCAGAGGGGGAAAGTGCGTGTGTGTGCGGGGGGAGATGGTCCTCTTCAGCAGGGGCAGGAGGGACCCTGGCAAGGAAACGGGGGTGAAAAGGAAGGAGGAGAGAAACTAGAGTTACTCTGCGTTAGAAAGGAAGGACAAAAAAATATAAAATATAAATGAATAAACAAGCGGAATCAAAAGCAACTATATAAATAAATCAACGCTGGGAAGGAGAGAGGAAAGGTAGGGTGCATCGGGGAAGGGAGGGGGGGAGATAAAGGGGGAAATAATCTGAAAGTTACCAGAAACATTATTTAGTAGCAATTCCCCGTGTCCTTGTCAAAGCCAGAGACAAAAAAAAAAAAAAAAAAAAAAGAAAAAAAAGAAAAAAAGAAAAGCAGCTATATGTGTCTACATATATATATGTTCGTATATACACAGACACACATATGTATTTCTCAGTCTTTCCTAGGCAGCGGCGGGAGCGGCGGCGGCAGCAGCAGCAGCAGCGAGCTTTCCCCTGTGAAACCCGTGCTACTGAGCAGGCAAGGAGCAGGGAAACCGCGCTGCTGGGGGAAAAGCTGGAGAGGAAAAAAGCGTGGAACAATTGCAGAGAGAGACACACACGGAGAGACACTCACGCACACACACAGAAAAGCTAGTGAATAATTTTTGCTGCTATTTTTTAATAGTGGCCGCCATCATCATCAGCAACAGAGGAGAGCAAATCGGACAGGCCCCTCTTAAGAGAGGATTTATATATAGGTAAGTGTTGGAGATTTAAACCTACCCTTTGCGCCATCAGTCTGCGCTCCAATAAACTCCTGGATGTGTCGTATATTTAATATCCCAGTCCAGCAAAGAAAGTGATTTAGAGTGAAGAAGATTCCTCTTTTTTTTTTTTTTTTTTTTTTGCGACCCACTTAAAGACTTCTCCTATCCTCCAATATGGGTAAATAACAACAACAACAACAATAATAGATAAAAAACAGTCAAGAACCACGATGAGTTTCTGTGTTTTCTTCTTTTTTTCTCTCTCTTTCTCTCTTTCCTTTTTCTTTCTCTCTTTTTCCTTTTTTCTTTCTCTACGCAAAAAAAAAAAAAAAAAAAAATTGTCAAGCCCCCAAACTGAAGGTTACGATCGGCCCGTCAGCAACCCACATGTAACCAAACTGTCGTGTCTCATGGCTTTTTGCCACTCCAGCTGTCAATCAAAGCCAGGGAATGTCAAGGTAGTGAATGAATGATGGTTGATGATGATGAAGAAGAGAGGAGGAATCTTTTTAACCCCGGTTTTCTTCTTCCAGTAACTCCGCGTTCGCGTTTTGCCTTTTAGGATCGCTCTATAGGGTTGGTTGTTGCCTTTTTTTTTTTTAAAGTACTGTGAAGGGGGGGTGGGGAAAGATGCGAAGAAAAATTGAATAGTTTGTAAAGCCCGGACTTCCCCCCCTCTCTCTCTCTCCTTTTTTTTTTTTTTTTTTTTTTTTCCTCCTCCTCCTCCTCCCGGTAGGTATTTTGTCTCCCTCTCTGCCTCGCTCTCTGAGATGAGTGAGTGTCAGTGAGTGTTGGCAGGTTGGCTGCTGGCTGCCTTATAGAAGAGGCTCAGTTTTGCGGCGCTGATCGGCGGGAGAATGAAGTGACGGAACCCGGAAGTAGTGGTGGCCATAGCCAGTCCTGCAGCGCGGCGGCGGCGGCGGCGGCGGCGGCGGGGAGCGGCGGCGGCGGCGGGGGCGCGGAGGGGCGCGGAGGGGCGCGGCGGCGGCGTTGGCGGGGCGCGGAGGGGGCTCGGGGGCGGCCCGGCCGGCGGAGCGGCGGTGGCGGTGGCGGGCAGCGCGCCGGCGGGGCGGCCGCGCGGGGGGGAGCCGCGCAGCAGCCCCTGCCCCGAGCGAAGCAACGCGTGTAGGAAGCAGCGAGCGAGCGTGCGAGAGAGAGGAGGGAGGGAGGGGAGGAGGGAGGGAGGGAGGGAGGGAGGAGGAGGGAGGGAGGGGAGGAAGGACGGGGAGAGTGCGTGTGTGCGAGAGGGGGGAGAGGCAGGGGAAAACTGCAGAGAGCAAGGAGAAAAGTGCGGTGGAAGCCCAGCCCCGGGTCGGTTTGCGCTCGATTATTTTTGAGCAACAAAAATACCTTCCGACTAACCGCGATGTTTGGCCTCTGATTTGCGCGCCGAATTTATTGCTCGATTGCGACCGCCCGGCCGCCGCCGCCGCCGCCGCGGAGGGGGCGCGGGAAGCGGCGGGGCCCCAGGGGGGGCCGCCCGAAGTGGGGTTGCCCCGGGAAGCGAGCCCGCTCCCGCCGGGCCCCCGCCGGCGCGCTGTGCTGCCCGCCCGGCTCCTCTCCTCTGACAATTCACTCTGCTTTTCTAAAAATTAATTTTTTTTTCCAGGGCATGGAGAGAACGCCTCGCTCACACCGCACTCGGCACCGCTCTTCCCCGAGTGACCGCTGCGATCCGGCCCGCTGTGGATGTCGTGGGGGGGGCCGGGGAGGGGGAGGGGGGGGAAGGCGGGGGAAATCCCTTTTAGGTTTGCGATTAGGCTGCCAGGCTTTGAAAGGGGCTTAAAAACAAAGTCGTGCTCAGCCTTTTGTAGGAGAGATCCAGATGTTATGTAGATGTTTGTTGGCGTTGAGCGGATCCGGCGGCGAGCGCTGGGTTTACGCGCGTGTGCGTGTGCATGTGTGTGCGTGTGTCGCCGGACTTTGCCGCGGATCGACGTTGAGCTTGCGGAATGTGTGCTGAGGTATTAGCTCGGTAATGCCGTCTAATGGTAGTGCTAATTACAGTGGGGTTATTTAGCAAATTAAGTGAGATGGTGCACCCCCCCACCACCCCTCAGCACCAAATGAACTTTTCCGAACACGCACACGCACACACACACGCGCGTTAATTTTGGTGTGTTTCTCTCGCCCAATCACTTTGCCGGAGCTAAACCGTGCCTTACCTCGGAACAGTCAATTACCAAAGCTACCCGGGATCATCAATCATGGGGGATGCTTGAAGTTTGGGGGAGGAGCGATGGTCAAACTATCGATTGCTGCAGTTTTGTCCTCCCCAGCCCCCCACCCGCGTTCACGGTCCCCTGCACATAAAATCTAAAACAGACTATCCCGTTAATAGTGGGATTTATCAATGATTATGTACCCAGTTGTGAATGTGGCCTCATACATAGACGGCTTTTACAAATACACGGCAGAAAAATACGATTTGTTCAGATAGGTTTTGGTTGGGTTTGCTTTGCTTTTTCGTGACGATGACGATGGTTTTAAGATTTTTTTTTTTAAACTTTCAGAAAATGACTCAAGGAGTAGTTATAGATATTTGGCCTGATTTTAATAAGCGTAGGGAATGAGCTCCAGAGGTCAATAAACCCCTCCAAAATGATGAATGATTGAGTACCTGTGATGATGATAGTGATTACCGGAGCAATTAAACAGTTTGATTAAATGAGCCATCATAACAATGATGTCTGCGGGAAATCAGCCCTCACATATAAAGAAAGATACTGTAGAGGGCTGACAAACGCCAGTGGGCATTCCTGCGTGTTCCGATAGCGCCGAGCCCTGCAGAGCAGGGCTGTATTGACAAATATGTGGGGAATATGGAGAAAAGTCCCTCTCCTACTTTTAGCCAGCGTCGCACCCAGCTTAAAACCCGCCAGAAGCCGGACAGCAGACCCGGGTGGGTTTTTTTTTTGTTGGTTTTCTTTTTTTTTTTCTTTTCTTTTCTTTTTTTTTTTTCTTTCTTTTTTTTTTTTTTTCCTAGAGGATCTCCTCCAAGATTAAAGATAGTCCTAAGAGCAACCGAATTGCTGTGACTGACTTTCACGGGACTGTAAAGAAAGGTGAGTAAAAAAAGCCCTTAGTATGTAGATCTCTTTCAAGCAGTGGTTAAGTCGATTCATTTCGCAGGGAAAAAGCCGGTCTTCTTGTGCAGTATTTTATACTCTGTCGTATAAATCGGTAACGTAATTCAAGATATTCATGGTAATGAATGCTTGGCTAATCCTTTGGGTGCGCGGAGACCTACAGAGCAGTAGGTTATGCAAATCCTTTCCTACTTTTACAGCTGTAGTTTTCGAACAGATTTTTTTTTTTAAGAGATCTAGTCAGCGGTGAATGCTACTTCGCCTTTTTTTTTTCCCTCTCCCCGCCCCAAAGATGCCAGATTTCCAAAGTTGCCTGGAATCACTTGATTGTGATACAGCCCATACAGGCAGCTTAGAGGACGTGTTTTAAATATTTGTAGCTTCCAAACTTGTCTTTTAGCTGAGGCAGTGCAATTCCGGAGCCTTGCCTCTTGAGAGATACAAGTGTGTCTCATTTCAAATAGTTTCTATATCACCAAATAAGAGATCTTTCCTTGTAAAGTGGCCGTGCAAAAGTAATCTAGCGCCACTGAAGCCTCCATATATTTGTTCACCCCTCAAGCTGTGGGAGAAGTTCATCAGTTTTCTTCTCAAAAATAAGTTTTTAGATGACTTGGCTCCCGTAGAAGAAAGCACTTCATTGCTTAGGACATTATTTTAGACCTGGTTTTTTTTCTTTTTTTTTTTCCATAATTCTGTTTTTCACAGAAGTCCCTGTAGATCTCGGCTCTGTTGACTAAGAAATTGTTAGAAAGCAGCCTAAAACCCAAGCTGAGAAAAAAGCAGCCAAAGATTTTCGCAGTGCTCAGTGCTGCTCCTTTCACTTCGTCCTCCCCCCCCCCCCCCAAAGTAATTTACCCCCCGCGTTGGCTCGCCCTGCTGTGCATGTGTGTAATCTGGGACAGGGACCAACTTTTAAAAATTATTTTAACTTGATAGAAAGTGAAATTTCATATGGTAAATGAAGAGCTTTCATGTTCCCTCTGTGTCTTTTTTTTTTTTTTCTTTCCCCGTGTAAAGAGTTGAAGCCTTTTTCCTCTTCACTATCGCAGCGGATTAAAGCACACAGAGAACATGGTTTATAAAGCGCTACAGTTTAGCCATTAAAAAGGAATCTCAATTTAGCGCCCTTAAGTGAAAGTACTCGGCTATTAACAAAGATGCTGCTGGGAACTCGGAGGAAAATAGGATACGTGCGTGCGGGGGGTGGAGGCTTCCACATTCTTAGGTCATTTTTTATTTACCCCCCCGCCCCGCACCCCCAGCCTGGTGACATATTTCTTTTAAAACACAGTAATTCGGGAAAAAATAAATTGGCTAATTTCCATTTCTCGTGCATCACTTTCACAGCGAAGGTTGTTTCCAGGAAAAGTGTGAGAGACGACTCGGTGGGGTGTGCGTGTGTGTCTGGGCTTGCTTTTTTTTTTTTTTCCCTTTTTTTTTTTTTTCTTTTAGATCGGCTCAAAAGTCCAAAGAGAAATGAGGTGTCCGGTATGGAAGTGCATCTCAGTCAACAGCCAGCTCCTTTTGCCGGGGCTGGAAATGGTTTTAACAGGCGGTAAAATTTCATCTTGTGGTGTCAAATTGGGGTCAGTTTGGGGTTAGCGCTCTCAGTGTCCGCGCAGGAGCTGTCCAGCTGTGTGGGGATTCATTAAGGGCAAAAGATCCGTTTCAAGAAAAACAATACAAAGACAATCAGAGGGCTAAAGATCCTCTTCAAATCGCATTTTACAAGTGCACCAGAACAAATATGGACGCTGAAACCTATTCGCTTCAAACTCCCAAATCGGCTTCTTAGCCCTTGGAAGGAGTGAGAGAGAAAATCCTCTAAAACTTAAGAAGAGTCTGTTTTCAATCAGCCTTCCCCAAGTGTGGCATCTTAGTCCTTCGCTGGCTCTGAGAGCTGCCTCTCCCCCCCCCACCCCCTCCCCCCGCCCTTTCTCCACAGCCTTGCAAAAGCGGATGGTACGACAGGTAATATTTCACATTTCAAGAATATATTCCAGCGGGAATCTTAAACCACTGTTTTGTACGCGCGTGTGTACCTAGCGCAAGATTCAACGCACACAGAAAGGTTATTTTTTTTTTTTTGGGGGGGGGGAAGAAGCTGTGCTTGCGCGAAATCCTGTTGGAGCCCTTCAGAAATATTCTGCGCTCCTTGTAGGCGATGCTCTGGTCTGACGGATAATTTAGGCTAGATTTACTTTACGGTTCCTAGCATTTGTGGCAAGCACCTATTGCTAATCTGGTTTATTAAATTCGCGTGGTTGAAATCCTCTTAGCGTCCCTACATCTGTTAGAACAATTGACGCCTTGCTAACAGGGACAAATAACTCGAACCTTAATCTTGTTTGTAACTTTGTTCAATGTTTGTTTGTTTGTGCGCGGGGTTCAAGTGTTTTTGGGTGATGCTCTTATGTTCGGAAACGCACAAGCAGCGTCTGCGGGCAAAACTCCCCACGGACGGGCTGAGGGTGTCGCGGACCAGGGTGACAAATTTTGCGTGTTTGAATTTGCATTTTATCTTGAACTCTCGTTCTAGGAAATGTGTCGTATTTAATGAAGAAAGCAACCCGCCCGGTAAAATGTGGCCGCGGGATTACACCACCACGATCCCGCGGTAAAATCCACGGGAATTTTTCTTTTTGTTGCGGTCGCGAGGTGAATTGTGGGGTGTAAGCAGCACCTTCTTCTTTTTATGATCAGGATTATGCCGCAGGTCGAGCTCCTACCCTCAAAATCGCTCTTCACCACGCTTTCCCCTCCCTCCACGGTCGATCCTTCCAACGAGGGTCACTTTGCGTTCGCTTCACCCCGCTTGGATTCGCCTCCGACTTCCCGCAGCTGCAGGACTTTCGAGGTCCCATCCCGGGTGCCCCCGTGAAATCACGCACGTTTTGGCTTCTGTAGAGCTCTGGGTTCATTGAGCTCCTCACCCTGACCCCCCCTTGCCTTTCCCCCGTTCACCCCCGCCTGCCAACAGTGCACTTCGCTTTTCGGCATCTGTTATTTTTCGAAAATCTTCCCAGTCCTGAAAGTCCATGGTAGCCCATCACGGTGAACTTTTCTTGACCTCGGCTGGGGCACGACGGAGATCTTTGGGAGCTGGATGAGGAGGAGGTTCCTTTACTTACCTGTTAGCTTCCTTTTTAACTCTCTTTCTTCCACCCCTCCCCCCATTTTTTTTCAGAAAAAAAAAAACAAACCCCAAACAACCCAACATGACCCAAAACCACACCAAACAACCCCAAATCTCCTCGAAGCAGGAACGACCCGGGCTCTCTCTCCCCTCCCCAGCCCGCTTTGTGCCCCTTGTCGCCCCCCCCCCCCCCCCCCCGGGCCGCGGGGCTCTAACCCGGCGCTGCCGGGTGCCCCCCCACCCCCGCCGGCGCGCGGGGCGGCGCTGCCATCAGCAGCGCTCTAGCGCTACCTGGCGGGGCTCCAGCGCGCTCCCACCGCCCCGCGCCGCGCCGCACAGACGGAGCCCCGCTCCCCCCGTATCCCAGCGCAGCGCCCCCGCCTCCCACGGCCTTTCGGGCGCTGGGGCGCCCCGCTCCGCGCAACCCACCCGACCGGGCGGGCTGTGGGACGGCGGACGTGGTGGGAAAGGGCGCGGAGGTGACCCTCTCTCCACGTCTGGCTGGCTTAGCTCACGCGGGTGCGTGTGAAGCGCGAATGTCAGGCGAGGGCTGAGCTTTTTGGTTTGGGTTTTTTTTTCCATATCTTAGGCTGGGAGTTTTATACAAGCGGAGAGCGTAATCAGCCAAGGTGCCAATTTCCATCGCAAACCTGAAAAATACCTGCCAGGGCTTCCCGCCACCCGTGCGGGCTGCCTCCACCACGGCAGTGAAAAATCGAGTTTGCGTGTGCTCGAAGAAGCTCGAAGCATTAACAAAGTCCATCTCTCCAGTGTGACACGGTGACAGAAAGGACAGTTAGGGCAAATCAAATGGCTTTGGTGCATTACCAGAGCATCCGAGAAGGCTCCAAACTCCGCTCCCTGTTCTTGCTCACTCGAAATATTCACTTTTGTTCCCCAGCCGCCTATAAAACTCCAGAAGAGGAGCGCGCTCATTTTTACGCTGGAGTTCTCGGTCCAGAGAGAACAATATCCTCCTGCCTCTTTTGAAGTGATACGGGGGATCTCACAGCACCCAGGCGAGCACTCGGAGCACGAAATCTCCCCCCCTTTCCTTTTTTTTTTTTCTTTTTTTTTTTTCCCCTCAAGAGCTGCTCGGCCCATTGTTTGAAGTGGGATTCAGCGCGCAGCCAAAAGAGAAAAGGGAAAAAAAAAAATCTTGGGAGCTCGGCTTGGTATTGCATAGAGACAGAGCTGACAAAATATTACAGCGTGTTTCCTAGAAGTACTTGGTGAGAGCCGGCGGTGTGTTCCCGAAAGAGAGGTGTTGGTTTTATTGTCGGTTTATTTTTTTTCCCCTTAAAAGATTGTGATCGCCTTTGTACTTTTTTTCTTTTGATCCCACAAAGAGAATGCAATATACGTGTTTGCTCTCCGTACAAGAAATGTAAGCACCGTGCAATGGAATATACAGCCGGTTAGTCCTCATAATGCTTAGTTTTGCTGTAATTAATTGAAAACAGTTATTAGGTCGTCATTGGCAATAGCGTAAATAATTGCAGCAGATTTTTACTTAAAATTGACCGGTCACAGAGTGATAGATCGATTCGAGGTATAAAAATGATGTATCAAAACATCAATGTCGATTATTTGAAATATTGTAGTCGAATCTTTTTATTGCTTCATCGGTTAAGTGTCTGAAAGTGCTGTGTTCCAACATATATTTACGTTGTCAATACTGTCAAAACTGTCAGTTTTATTACGGTGGATTTGTAATACATTTCGGATTTGCTCATTTACATAAAATGTCCACCCCAGATACCCCTCCTTTTCCCCATCTCTGCAAATCTGTGTCAGTTTAATGAAAGGATTCAGGACTCATAGCTGAAGGAAAAATAATAAAAAAAAGGTGGAGATATTGCTCCATTAAGTCCGATTTAAACATCCCTTTGGAAAGCTTGGGCTATTTCTAACTTGCCATGAGAGGGAATTCCCCCGCCCCCCCCCTTATTTCCCCAGTAGAATTTAAAGACTTTTCTACCCTCGCACCTGGATTGAACCCTTCGGGAGACTCGAGAAACTGTGCAGGCAGACAGAGGGGAGGCGAAGCCCACCTGTGAACGCCGAAACCCTACCCAAAGACAGCAACAGCCCCCCCGAACCGCGCACACGCGCGTGGGGGGGGGCTGCGTCCGGCTAGAAAGAGGGAGACAAAAGGGGCAATAAATATGTGTGTGATCCTTTCCTAACGGTTTGGAGCCCAAAGGAAAAACGCAAATGGCCCCCCCCCGCCCCCATTTTATCAGGGTCTGGTCAGGTCTGATTATTCGCTTTAACTGTAAGCGCTGATTTTGTTATTGGCATGGGCTCAGATATCTCTAATTTTTCCCGAGAGCCCAGTTGAGGAGTGGAAAAACTCAGGAATAAATAAATCCATTTACACACTAAACTCTCTTCGATCGAGCAAACAGTGAAATTAGCCAAGTAACTTTATTCCCCATCCCACCAGTTCCGGGAGGATGAGATGGTTTGGTTGTTTTAAAGGCGTTGGTGAGATGGACCCGAGATGCGTGTGGTGCGTATGTGGTTTCTTCCTTTTTTTTTTTTTTTTTTTTCTTCCCCAGGGATATGTATGTTTAAAGAAATGCTGAAGAGATTTCTGAGTTCACAGGGAAGAAGGAAAGGTTGGTTTGGGGATCGGCAGCGCGCCTGGCAGGTATTTTAATCACCGTCCCTTCCGTTGAACACTCGCAATTTCTCTGCTTTTCATCCGGAACATCTTCCCCAGACCAAGTATGATTTCTGTCGTAATTCTTGTGTGTGTTTATGATCACTTCTGAGGTAAATTGAGAAGTAAGCTGCGCAAAAAGAGGAAATCGCCCCTGGGGTGCTTTGTTTACTTTGGTTTGTAAAATCCTGCTAGGAGATGCTTTCCTCAGTGTGTGGCAAGTGTTTCTTCAAGAAATTCATCAGCCCTTCTACAATTACTCCGAGGGAAGGGAGCTGCCATCGCTTTCTCACATCCCAAGGTGTTGCACGGAGGAGAGAAGAAAAGGCTGGAGCATTTAATTATAATGGGTTGGGGGTGGGGAGGGGAGAAAGGAGGGACGGAGGCTGCAGAAAGTCGTCCCAAGCCTGTACCTGGAAAAGAAAACCCTGCATGGGTATACTGGGGAGACGTGTGCCATTTAGAGAGGGAGAAAAGTACCCCATCTTGTGCAGTAATTAGTCTGAACAATAAACATAATTGGAATAAAATCAGTTGGAAATTCCTGCGTTTTTAATTACGTTTCATTTTGCGGTAAGCCGTAAAATTATGAATGCCTCTCAATTAAACACTATCCACTTGTAAAGCATTTAACAACAATTATTCCTTAATCAGTTGGAATGTTAGCCACAAATGATGCTGTTAAACATCAAAGAGACGCCTTAGACGTTACCTTTTAGTCATAAGTAAGAGGATTAATTTCTATAATTAGAGGGGATAAATATGTGCATAAATACATCTAATTTTTTTTTTTTACACGTTCTCAGCCTATTTGGGCGAGGCGAGGATGTTTGACATTGCCTGCACTTCCAGCTCTCCCCCGGCCCAGGGAGGGGGTCCCGGGAGCCGCGAGGTGAGGCCCCCTCACTCCCCATCCCCCGGGGAGCCTCCGCGCCGCTCCGCGCCACTCCGCGCTCAGCCTCCCGCCGCCGCATCGGGGCCTCGGGATCGGGCCCGCCACGGGCACAGGGCTTCGGGGCAAACCCCAGCCCTCCTTGCCTTATTTATTTATTATTTTACGGCACCTGGGGTCTACCTGGCGTTTCTATTCCCTCGGGGACAATTCACTGCCCCCAAACGAAGCTCAAGATTTGAGTGGAATGCTGCAAATAAAATTAGCATGACCTTGATTACACTCCGTATGAATATCTCATTTACCTAATGACTTTATGTCACGTACGCAGAGGGTCAATTTCCTTTTAACCTTTCCCATTGCTGCAGTAAGCATTCTTTTATAATCAATGACTGTTTGAATAATCAATTCACGTTTTATGATCCCTGACAAACTCAATCTACGTGCGCCTTGTTTCAGCGATGCGGCCGGCCTTTCTCCGCGCCCTTCGCCCGTCCGAAGAGTTGGCGGGGTTTCCCGGCTCCCCGGGGACCCGCCCCGGGCAGCCGCCGCCGGGCTCCGCGGGAGGCCGTGCAACGGCCCCCCCGCCCATTCCCCAGCTCCGCCGGCGCGGGAGGTCGCGGCCCGAAGGCGCAGGGCCGCGGGAGAGGGGCGCGGGGGCGGCCGGCAGCCCCTTGCCTCTCGCTAACGCTGGCCCTGCGGTTTCGCGTTTTGTTTTTTTTTTTTCAATCCAGTCGCTCAACCCCATGTATGCGGGTTTCCCACTCCCCGTCCGGTCTCCATCCCAGGAATGTCCATAGCAAACCCCAACCGCCCGGGGCTGTTTTCCCCCTTTCCGCGTTTGCCGGAACGGCCAGCCGTCGGGGGGACGAAGTTCTGCCGGCCCCGAGGCCGAAGGCCGGCGGCTGCCCGCCCTCCTCAAGGGTTTCTGCCTGGGGTCCTCGGCCACGTCGGGGCAGGGGAAATCTCGAGTGAGCCGGGGCGTCGGTTAAACTGTCCCGCTGCCGCTGACGAGTCCCCTCGTTGCCACCAGCCCCCTCCATCGCCTCTCCCAGTAGTCTCCAAACTGGGGGGGGGGACGGGACACACATACACTTGTCCCCGAAGCGCAGCCCCCAAGCACAACCCGAGAGCAGAAGGGTACGCGGGAGGGGAGGGAGGGGGAGGGCTGGCTGAACTTTGCAAATGTTTTTTCTGTAAGTAGCCCACATTTGCTGTGATCTATGGTGTGAGTCAGGAACAGAGACTTATTGCAACCCCGTTCCCTCTACTGGATAATTAATGCTGATTCATAGCGGTTTCTACCTACGAATGTGTGTTTCGTTTTTCTCTGCAGGGTCCATGGTTCTTTGGTATGTTGTTATTCCCTGAAAGGTAATTGCACTTGATATTCTCTCGGGGAAGGCTCATTAGCCAAGGGCAGGGTGGCGTTGCCAATCTCAGAGTCTTTCAACAATTCAGTGCAAACATTTGCCCCAGAGGTTTAGTACAGCACTCCCAGCTCACGAAACAGCCCTTGGATACAGCATTTCTCTTAAGAAGCCCTGTGTCTGAAAACAAGTACGCATATCTCTATATATTTTTCTATCCGAGCAGGAAACATTTTAGTTTAGGGATTTTTAGTTTAACCCCTCACTGTAAGCGGTCGCAGCTACACAAGAAGATCAAACACGTTGCCTTGGACTGCAGGACTTCACCCTCCAGATTACCAGGAGATACTCAGGACACAAATGTGGATGAAATAGCAGAAAAGACACCACATCTCCTATTTCTTTATAGGCGCTCCTTTACACTCAACAGTCACAAAATGTGAGTCAAAACCACTTTTCCACTGCCCACCGTTACAGACCTACACTTGACTTCTTTCTCAAATGTGCCTGCTGTCATCTCTTTGGCTCCTTTCGTCTCTCCTGCTAAATTAATTACCTCACTAATGCAAGGCAATGAAACTCAGGTATAAGGTAAGTTAGGGAGCATACATTAGTCAATACATACTATTTTATGAAGGTGAACCCTCCATGATGGTTCTCATTTTATTTTTTTCCCTCTGCTGTTCATAATTTTGAAAATCTTACTCTTCCATTTGAATCTTGGCAGGTTGAGTGGGATGATTCACAGTAACATTGCAGAGAACGGGAAGATCCAGCTCTCATAGGAGAAAATGGTCCCCACAGGACCATGAAGAGGAAGCAGAGGGACAATATCTAGGTGTAGCAAGTTCTCAGACATCACAAGGTTTTCCATGTTAGAATGAAAGTATCTGGGTGTCTGTATTGATGGTGAATTAGATGGGATGTTCTCCCTGGTGGTGGTGTTAAAGAGCAGAGACTGCTCTTAAATCCAGACAACAAACCCTATATCAAAAGTGTCCATCTAACCATCTTCCTGTGTTTACGTACTTCCACTCACCACGTTTTCCCCATCATAGTTAAATAATAAACTCAAGGAGCAAAACTCATCTGTGCTCTATCACCACTGACTTTAATGTTAGTACATTAGCAAGGAAATTGTCCTACAGTGTGTGACTACACAAGAGAAGTAGGTCCAAAAGACCAGATACTGAGATGCTACTGGTTTGAATCCTCGCTCATCAGAAGGGCTGCCAATTGGCCTCATCTGTTTGGAGGACCAAAGTTCATAGAAAAACACCTCAATGCTGTGAACCTTTGTCAACAATGTTTTCCATGCTGACAGCCGTCAATATCTTCAAGCCCCAACCTATGTCCCAAAGTCCCACTGACTGAAGGAGAACATGAATGAAGGACACAGGGCAGGATCCTGCAAGGTGGTTTTGCAGGATCACAAGTCTTCCTGTGTGAAGTACTCAGCTTTCCAGGTCCTACTGATAGTAAATGTGGACAGTCACCACCCTTGCAGTAAGCCCTCAGCACCAGAAAACATCGGTTCGTTAATTCATACTTTGGTGATTCACAGCCATGGTTTTTGTTTGACACTTTAAGTATCTCTTGTGCCATGGTGGTACATTCTGCTTTTTCAAAAGTGTTTTTCAAAATGAACAGGCTTTTCAGTGATGAAACATGATCAAGTTAATGTACTAATAGATTTCATTTTTAAAGTACATGCTAAATTTAAAACTTGTCTCTTACTACTTCGTATGAATTTATAAACCATTACTAATAGTTCTATTGATCAACAACATAAATAGCTCTAGCAGAAGCTTTTCTTTGATGTAGATAAACATAAACAGCATCAAAAAAATAGCACACAAGTGACTGTCCTGTATTCTTACCTTGAGGCTATATTATGATCACAATAAGATATATCTAGGCATGTGTCACACTGGATAATACTATTTCTTGGGTGTTTGAGGGCACATGACTTTACCTTGGACTTCACAACAGCTGAGACATGCCATTTAAAAGCACGGTCCTGGTGTTACTGAAAAAAGGCCCTACTAAACTGTACATCACTATTAACCTATATATGAAGTTTTTTTTTTTTTAAATTGCTTCACATTAAATACTCAGATAATTTTATTTCTATTATTCATGTGCAAAGCTAAAAATAAACATTTGAAATATTTTTCTCTTTTATGGAAGAGCTGATAAAACTATTCATTTGAAATGAACTCTTGGATGAATGCAGCCATATTTTCTGGGCTCAGATCTCTTACTCCCAGTTGAGAACCCCACATGAGATCAGGGCAATACAATCTATCCTCAGAGGGAAAGTGCTCTTTATTTCAAAATATTCACCAAGCATAGTTTAGGCAAACAGTTTCCAGGCTAAGAGTCATTCACAATATGTTCATTTGGGCTTTTCATTTAATTACTCCTGGTGTATCACTGGTCACCTATCACCCTTGCTCTATTTCCCAATAGGTTGGTTGAAATTATTTAAACGGGAGACTAAATGAGTAATGAAAGTGCCCAAGAAATATTCCTGTCTGTGTCTGCATGCTTTCGTTTTGTCCAGCTATTCATCCAAAGCCTGATTCTGCCTCCATTCCATTTGATAAGAGCAGGATCTGATCCATAAAGGAAATGTAGTCACCCAATACTTGGTCAAAGAAGGATCCTACTTGCTTCAACGTTCACATATGTGGTCACAAACACGGTCAAAACAAGAGACATCTGAACCCTCTAGAGCTGCCTGGTAAACAGGGCTGCAGTACGAACCCAGGAATGCAACCAGTTGTGTCAGTGCAGGGTAATTTCAGCTTTCAAACATCATGGCAAACCATCAATCGCCTTCTACACCCCGCCCCCCGGGTTTAACTTCAGATCACTTCCCCTGGCCAGTGGCTTTTGCTACTCCAGTAGGAACATATTGTCCAATCCAAAAGCAAATTTCTTTTTGCTATTGTTTCCAGACTTCATTCTTTGAAGAAGGTCCTGTCTGCAGCCAATATGTTCAGGGTGATTGTTCCCAAAACAAACAGCTAAAAAGATTCTTAGTATTGGAGGGAGGCATTGCTTGCATTACATAATCCTCCATACATGGGAAAAATGACACAAAGATCTCGACCCTGCTTTCCTTGGGGACTGAACAGTTCAACAGACTTTTTTTAGATTAACAAGCATGCACAGAACGGGATTTTGGACCCGCTGTGCTGCAATTACTATTCTTCTAGATGGACTATTTTGTTTCCTGGGAAAGGATATATTATTATATCAGTATACTTAAGTTGGAGAGTTATTCTACTGGATTTACCATAGCCACAAAAATAAGTCAAATGAAGTATTTTTCTTTTCTTCTGATAATAAAGTGTTACCAGTGAACACTTACAAGTCAGTGGAATGAATTCTTGATTTTTACTCAGATCCGAAAATGTGAACTGTCCAAAGACTTGAAACACTAGGATGAGACAGGGTTTAGTCACGATATTCTTTCTGAAAAAAAATACTAAATAAAACCATTGCTATTCCAATGAAACTTGATAAATGATGTTGACGTGAACTCAGGGACAGAGAGAAAAACAGAAAGCGTTGATGGACCTCATACTCTTTGCTTAAGCAGGAGAAACTCAAGTGAAGTTGATGGAGTTACAGTGATACAAAACTGTAATAAGGTGAGAATTGCACAACTTGTGTTTAACTAGATGCTATTACTTTAAAAACAGAGTTTACTTCACTAAACAATCTGCAAATAAACACAAACCAAAGGGCAAATGAGACATATTACAAGTAAGCATGCATGCAAAAAAGGTAAGTGCAAATTAGATTTGAATATTCATGAGTCACAAATCATTGACAGTTTGAAATAATGCAAAACAGCTTTATAAATGAGGTTAAGGCAAGGGACATCAAAGAAAGGCATTGCTAAATCAATAGCAATTTGATTGTGCATATACTTGTAAATTGTGGTTACAGTTTTTGTGACATGGGGGAAAAATACCGCACATATAGTGAAGAAGGGACACATAAATATTCTTTTTGAATGTGTTATATTTTTGCAATTCAGCACGTATTTGGAGAGTTGTCACGTATAAAGTGACCAGATATCATTTTTTAATTTTTTTTGCCAAGAGAATTATAGTTGCCTTTCAGTATCCAATCTCCTGTGTTGTGTTGCTTAGTATGACAAAAATTTCAGTTATCAACAATACCTGAACAGCAATACTGTAAAATAGAATAATTACTTACTTCATTTGACTTCAGTAGAAGGCTCACCTGCTAACCAAAGCACTGTCATAAAATCATAGCCAAGGGAGGTTACCTACTTGTTTCAGAGAATTTAGTTCTCAGAAGTGGGAATCAGATGAATTGCAAGTCTCGGAGCAAATTGCTGGAGCATAGGGATTTACAAGAATGATAGCTTGAAGGATGGCCAGCCTGACCATTTAAATCAGAGCTTCTTCATTTTTCTGGCTGTAAGCATCGATAAAGTATTGGATTTACTTTCTTACTTGTGAGTTCTGCGGATATTTGATATTGAATGGTTTAAAATGCTGATGAGAGCACAGAACCAAAAGGCAAAACTGCCAGAAATAATCTGCCTGTTTAAAAATATTCCAGGGTGTTAGTTTTTTTTTTTTTTTTGGTTACTTAACACTCACTCTAATATAGTAAGCGATTCCTTTCTTCAGCATCCTTTACAGCCAGTGTAAGGTCCTTACTCTCCAGCATGACAGATGAAGCTTCACTGGGTCAAGTGAAGCTAAATAGATACGTTTACCAATACTGATAGCAAAACCAAGCAGGGATATCAATTTGGAAATGGTAGAGGGTACTCTAGTTCTTTAAGAAGCAGCACATGACTTCTTGCAGCGCTGCCTTTAAAAGCATCCACTCACATGAATGAAGCTGGCAATTAACTCGTGTCAAAACATTGTAGAAGGAGAAATCCAGATGTCGAATAACTTAGGAAAGGGATAACCTCATGTCCTTCCCAATCCCCTAGATGAGCTTGTCAGAAGCTGATGTGTCTCTTATGCTATCACAATATCAAAAGATACCTGTATATGCCATGATTAAAATCAGAGAGCTTTCTGCAATAAATTCTTTAAATCGGTGTGTTCCTCAGCATGAATAAACAGTAGATAAATTAGAAAGAGCCACTCAGGAATGTAAAAAGCCAGATTACCTTTTCAGGGATGTTCCCTCCAACCTTTAGAATCTGTGGAGAGAGAAAGGAATCTTCCTTTAGGAAGAGCAAAAGGGAAAGTTACCTCTTGGGCATAGCAGAGAGCTTGAAATCATCAGTCTTAGATTTCCTTCTGGCTCTCTCACTGCGACTGGCCAGGTTTATGAGAGGTGAATTATATGCCTCCCTCCATATCTGTAAAACGAAGCTCACGATACACAGCTTTGTGATGCTATGACACTGAATTCATAACAGAACATGAGATACTCTGATGAAGAAGTATCAGTACATGCCCAGTACATTAACTTTGTAATCCCTGTTCAAATATCCATCTTTAGATTACTTAATACTGCAGACTTTGGTAAAACACAACATCTTAATTTAAATGAGAAGTTACCATCTCTTTACATCAGAAATTATTGTCAAAACTGTGTGTGCCTATAAGCAAAGGAAATAAATACCACAACTCAAGCTTTTTAGACTTACATTGCACCCATTGCCATGGAATCTGAATGCTGCTTAAAAGAAATGCGGTTCTCCTGGATGGGCTCAGCTTGGAATAGCTATTGCATTACTTATGAAAATAGGTCAATGGCATTACAGACCATTCTTCAGTTCAGCAGAAGAATGCCAACAGCCTGTGTCAGGTCAAAGTTTCAAAGGATTGGGTTATTTTTTATTTTCTGGCAAATTCCTTTTTCTCAAAGAAAATAGAAAAAAAAAAAAAGAGAAAAAATTAATGCAGCCAAAGAGCATGAGTCTCTAGAATCTCCAGAAACTTGATTAATTTTATCAGGATTTTTATTTCTAAGACATTCACAGATTTCTTTCTCCTCTATACTCTTTGTGGAGTTTTCTATACCTTTCCAACAAACTTCCTCTACTGGTCATTGGTAAGCCCTTCTTTAAGGCTACTGATGCTGATTTCTGTGAGTGGGGATATAAACTTTCACAGACCTAAGAGGAGGCAATGTAGAGCAGCTCATATCAGACCACCTGAACCCCACATCTCTGTTATGAATCACCAAATCAAACAGGGACCTGGCTCCCTGTATGTGATCTAGATTTATACCAAGGATGCCTCTTCCCAGGTTCAAGAAGGTAAGCTCTCTTTTTGACGAGAAAGATCCTGTGCTTGCATTTTTTTCTGCATGATCACCTTTGCCTGTCTATTTCCCACATCCTTTCCTCCCCTTGTGTCAGACAAAAAGGGACAGCAGGTAGCCCTCGCTAGGACCACATTTGCAGTAGATGTTTTTTGAGTTTCCCATGCAGTATTCCACCTTCAGCTGCATTTTTGGGGAAAAAACCCCCCATATTTATATTGTATTTCTAGGCTTTTACTCCTTCCATTTACAGTGTACACCAGGTTTCTTTGGGGATGAAGGACAAAGCTTTAATGATCTCCACTACTCTCCCATGGTAGGTTCCTCAAACTCTTTCCTGAGCGAGACATGGTTTATTCACGTTTGAATTATTCAAGTCTCCCATGGGAGAGAACAAAGGTATAGTGGTAGGGCTCGTGTCCACCTCTCTGTGGTTCCTGCCTACTTATGTGGACATTCCTTCTGAAAAATCTGAAAATTGTGTTTGTGTGTGATTGCCTCGGGGAGATAGCAGAATGAGCTCTGAATAAGATTAGAAGACAGTACAGCTACTTTTTATCCCCTTCTCTAAACTAACTCATGCTGGGGTTTTTTTTTGGTGGGTCTTTGATCAGAATCCAGGAAGAAAAAAGGAGAAGACCAAAGTCCAAAACTGGATTTCCTAGTCACCTCATCCATGCAATAGAGAGTGGAATGGAAATGAATAGAGCACTCCTAACAGTCTTGTACCTGATGAAAGAAAGGACTGCTAAGATGAGCAGAAGAGAGATGGCTCCAAACAGGAGACATCAAACACTGTGATCAGCCAGCAAGTGAACCACTAGTGCCCAAATCCAATACTGTGGAGTCTTGGCTGACATAGCAGTTGGAGACAAGGAAAATGATGTAAGCTGTAAAACGTGAATCTTTGCAGATAATTCACCATCAACAGTGACCTTGACATCATGAAGGCACAGTGAATCTCACAGGCATTGAGGGCCTGAATATGAGTTTTTTGCACGTACCTAGAATTCATAGTGATTTGACTGAAGACAGTGTTGTTACACTATCATAGTAAAATAAATAAATTAAAAATTAATAGAAATCATACAGCAAGTTCCTAGAACATCACTTACATTTCTAATCAACTATGACGTGAGACAGCTTCCCTTAAGTATGTAATATACCCACAAGTTCTCCTCTGCTGATACAAGAAACCATCTCTGCTGCTGGGGTATATATGTCCTCTAATTTTTCCCTACTAAATTTCTTCCAAAATACTAATGCTTCTGAAATAAAAAAATAATTACATAATACATTTTGTCTTTAGAGTAAATATGGTAATTGCCAAATTCTAGTTGTCAATACAATATTAGATCATGTGTGACCCAGACTTCACATGTGTCAACAAGTAAATTTGTCTCCTTCTGTTATTTCAAATTACAGGAGACAGAGACATAATCCTCACTGATCAACTGGAAACAAAAATGCTTTACCTTTTGTTATTTCAATGCCATCTGTTAAAATAAACCAAATGCCAAACTTAGTACATACACAGGGCACTAAGATGGCTTTTTATTTTGGCTTGCGTATTTCAAGGAAAGCAATGCGTTTCTATATACTCTGACTTCTTTACATGAATTATTATGTACTGCAAGTGACATCTACTGGAGAAAGCAGAGCTAAATGCTTACTCTACAAACTTTTTTCTGCTGTTAAAAAGACCTCCCCTTCAGGAAATACAGCTGTTATTTAATAAAAAATTTGCATCTGTGCCCATCAAAATACAGTTACAGAAGTGCTTTCAAGATAGTTAAAGCAAAACTGTAAGACTGTCCTTTTCATAATGCAGAAAGTACAGAACACTTTTTTTTTTCTTTTTCTTTTTTCTTCATAGCCAAGCTGTTAATACCACAAATTTTCTGAGTTTACAATAAAGGACTTCTTGAAAGTAACAACTGTTTGATCACGGCGTGTATTCATCCTTGGTGCTATAAAATTCCTCAGAACTTATTATGAAAATATTAACCAAAAGAAATGTGGCTGCAGGTCCAAGTTTCAAGCTTGCATGTTAACAGATGTTATACTTAAACAGAAATTTAATTGAAGAGCTAATGCAGAACCATACTATTGTCAATAGTATTGACAATATTACCTAGAAAGTCTGACAGCCTGTGCATTTTTAACATTACTTACTGGTTGAAGTTACCTATTGGGACACAACTTCATAAATACCTGCACTATGCTAAAACGCTTGCAATCTGTATCTATCAAATGTTGCATGAGTTTGGTGCCTAAGAGCAGCACATTTAAAAAAAAGTCCTCTTCGTTCAGTGAAATATGATCAAAATCACAGGAACACACTGGGAGCGATGCAGAAAGATGTGAACCCAGAGGCTCAGTGCCACTCAGAGCTCCCAGGAGTGTCATTACTTCTTAACATGGGCTCTTGAATTCTTGCTTATTAAAAGCCAGCTCAAGTCCGTGGATAGATGAAGCACCAAACAGTCCAAACTGTTCTTACTTGATTCCAACACAGTGAAGCCTAAACAACAATTCCAATTCCTTCTAAAGCTACGTTAGCAAATCACTTCTAAAACTACTGACAATTTGGGAGAAATTTCCCTAGTGCAGACAAAACCCTAGGGTTTAAACGTGTATTCCCCACCAAGCGTGGGAAAGAGTTTGTGAGCCAGAGAAATCAGTTCAGAAAGTAAATCAATAGCTAGCAGCCATTTAAGGATTTGTTTATCTAATGTTGATCTTAATTTAGTTGCCATTTCCTCCATCAAATATATTTCCCTTTTATTTATAAGGAAAATTTAATTTTGAAGGTTAGGCTTTAAGGCAGTCAAAAGAAGATACATTTGTCTGTTTGGAGCAAGTGCAGGAGGAAAGATAACAATAATTGTTGAAATGAGATTAAGTGGATAATCTGTATGTAATATGCCTGGGCCTGATTGTCCCCTGTAGCAGTAAAAACCTTAGGGAAGAGGCTAAAGGGATGATAGTTCCCAAAGGATTTCCGCATAGAAATGGCTCCTGAATCTTTCCAGTGCAGGTGGGTCTTACCCTTTCTCTACTCTGTGGCAGAACAGAGTGTGGAAAAGACTCTCAGACCTGCTGGATTCCAAAGTTCAAAACCATCTGTGTGGAGATAGATCTTATGTGTTCACCTGTGCTCTGGGTTCTTGGTACCTCACTCCATCCTTTGCCAATGCTGCTACGTCCATATGCTTCCCTAGCCAGTGGCTATCTTCTGGGATTCACATTTTCCGCAACAGCTACAGATGGATTAGAGGAAGCTATGCCTCACATTTTGTCCCTTCCAATACCTTCCTCTCTACCCTTTCTCTTTAGGAGCCCTCAGATTGCCTGAGTGTAGAAAGGAGCATGGTGCAAAAAGTGATTGACAGGAAGAAGAATCATGATCTGAATATATAAAGACTTTTGCCTTTAGTCTTAGAACTGTAACAAGAGTTTTAGATTTTTTTGGATACAGAACTGGGGAGATTATGACAACATCCAAATCAACATTGATTGTAAAGCATGAATATCACCTGGTAGAACTGGTGTTCTCTGGACAGGTAGTACTCAAAACTGTCATGCAATGGGTTTAGTCAACTAAACTGGACCTCAAGCTTTGGCTTAGGCGTGTAATTTATAGTTTACAATATCCTGCCTTGTCTAAGTTCTCATTAGAGGAAATTGCCAGAAATTAATTCCTGTTATCTACATGACTTGAGATATGTCCTTCACAGCAGAGGCTGAGCTCTTCAAATAGGTTTCCATTTCTGACCTAAACTAAGCTTCTCAAACATTAACATTAAATTTCACTATCATTTTCTAAGCAGTGCTTGCCAAATGCCTCACAAATGTCTAAAATAGACATACATTTTTAGAATTTGAAAGGGGTACATATTCTAAAATTCAGCCCTACACAACAATCTAGCTTTTTGCTGTAATAAAGCTTCAATCATTTTTGTTCAGTAATTTCATTTTTCTTATTTTCTCTAACAATTGCTAAATATAGCCATCGCAGAAGTGAGAATGTAAATTGCCCATTGGAGAACTAGTTCTAATCATACTCTGCTTTCACATTTTAGTGCATTTATACTGGTGTAAGTGAAGTGTAAAGTGGTCAAAAAAAAAAAGATAAGAAGGCAATAAGAGGTGAAGCAGTACTACATATCCCATTTTGGCATTAAATACCTATGCAGAATGACTGTAATGTATGTGCCAGCCATCGGAAAAGAGAATGTGTCCAGAAAAGCAGCTAATTGAAGCATGAATCATAAAAACACTTCCGTGATGGTGACAATGAAGAATTATTTTTACAGACAAACAAAAATATTCTGTATACTCGCTCACACATGTTGCTTGACCACAGATAACAAACCAAAGCCTCCTGACTACACTTTACAGTAAGGGACTATATGGCACTTGATTATGTGTGTCTTGACTTCTGGTGTGAGGAACATGAGTGCTATTTCCTGTGGTTTTGCATGAGACATGTGGGAGCAAGATTACATCTTTCATAAGCTGCCAACCTGATTTCACAGAAAAACATGTCCTCTGGGGAGGAGTATCCACAATCAAGTTGATGTTCTGGATTGCTTGTTGCTTTCTGACCTTTAGATTAGCAGAGCTATGTTAGCAGGTATTTGTAAGAGTATGTATGTCCATCCATCTGCCTAGTGTCTCTGGCTTCTAAGGTGGCTGCTGTGCATCATTTACTGTACCTGAGGGGTACAATATCTTTTCTGTCTGATGTGCCTTTCCTTTCAAAGAGTTTAGGATTAAAATAAAAAACAACTGAATTGTGATGTGGTAGATTAAAAGATGCCTGTCTAAAGAGAGGACAGCTGTTTAGAAAACTACTGAATATCCATTCTGAAAAGCCAACACTGAGAGAAACTTATCCCCTCAATGCAACATCTGGAGAAGCTGCATTGCCATATAACAGCTAAATCTGCAGTTTGCTTCAGATTCAGCTTCTTGTGTTGATGAGACCAATGTGACCAAAGATTATAAACTAGTTTCCAGTCAGCTTTAACCTTCCAAGGTGTGGCATTCGAGTAAGTATATAAAGTTCATCTGTTTATCCAGAAGCTTTTTAGAAAAGGTACTGAAGCTCTTTAATCTGCACCTTTGGATTGAAAATTTCCCAAGCACATGCTTCCTCTTGCATCTTCTGACATTTCCGTTTCTAGTTCCAGGCAAAAGTACTGTAAACACAGCCTTGCTCATGGTCTTCAGCACTCTTATACTCCTAACATAGGAGAGATCATACTGTCTGGTGAAAGAGAGATGCAACCTTGTATTTAAGTATGTCTCTGTCTCTTTTAGTCTTTTATAAAAAATTCTGAAAAGGAGGCTAAGACAAAAGAGGATCCTGGCGGATCATCAATAATGACAAATTTACATTATTTTCAGAGTTCTAACATGACAAAACTAGGTACTTGTCAAAGGTTCTTCATGCTGAAAGGAGGCCTGTTGCTGGAAGCCCCACATCATGTTGTGTAGAGAGAAAACAACACGTATAAAATACAAGGAGATTTCATAAACTCAGAGTATAATCACGTGGTTAGGCTGTAGACCCTGAAAAGTTTTTTTCTATTTGTTGCTATGCCAGAAATTCTGTAAGTAGCATTAAGATAATGTTTTTACAGGTGACCACTGTGTTCGTCATTAATTGAGTGCCTCCATTGAAGTATTTTTGTCCTGCCTTTTGGAACAGCCTTCATGACTGCCAGTGCATGTACTAGAAGCTGTGTGGCTATCCCTCTCCTTTGGGGAAGGAATAAATACAAGCTGAGAGCCAGGAGCTCTGGGCTTGCCACGGATCTGCTTTGTGGCCCCCCAACTGGCCATGTTCCTTTCCTGTCTTGGTTCTCTCATCTGTTGAAAGGGAATGATAATATTTTTCTCATAAGATGCCATAAAAATAATTAATGAGTCACTACAGAAAAGCTCATGAAGAAATGAATAATTTGTGTATTTAATGTAGGGTTTGGATGGCAGGAGTGTAAATTAGGCTGGGACCCTCACATGGAGTGAAAAAGATAAAAGGAAATATAGAACAGGAGCCTCATTCCAGCCAATACCAAAATGAGGCAACAGTTTTGTGAAAAAAATAAGTCTGCACATGCAATTAAAATATGTAGAGTAATGCATGAAAATCAGACAACACAATGCTGCACTGGCAAGTTTCCTTTTTGCATTTCCTATCTCGCAAGGCACTTTCAAGTATTTGACTCTGCATGTCATTTTTTAGTTCAGTTGATCAAGAACTAGACAACTAGAATGGGTTGAGAAAACTTGGAGCCAAAAATCAAATATGAACACACCTATCCATTCCTGTAATAAATGAGCCCAAGACATTTTAATGGTCAGCTCCTGAACTGCTGCGAAAGGGTAAAACTCTACTGAAGTCAATGGAGCTGCATTCAATTTAACCTGGCTCAGGATGCGGCCTCTAATCCTTTAACAAGATTTTAATGTTAGCCATGTGATTTCCATCTTAAAATCCCTGCAGGCAAGGCTTGGATTGAGCAGGGTTATGCTGGGGAAGAAACCTTGATAATTTTTCTTACTTTTTTATATTTTTATCTGAGTCTGTAGTCCTGTTCTCCAGAAACTCAATATTCATTTGAAAAATAAAAAAAATCGTACTGTTGCAGAAAACCCCTTGAAGCTGTGAAATGAAAGCTAACTGGTTCTGAGCTGCATTCTTGCATCTGAAGCAGCTCTGGAACATTTCCCTTGTGCAGAACGATTAATTAACTGAGACATTCTTTAAGAAAAACATCAAGGTTCTGAAACTATCAGTCTTGGACTTGGGGGTTTCAGACACTTGCCTGTTGTGCTTGGTCAAGGATGTATCTGAACATCTCTGCAAAAATGCCAAACCTGATAAACCCAACTGTGCCTGCCAGCCCTTCTGTTTTTCCAGGTCAAGCCTTGTCAGCTTGAATTGGAAAAACATTAACAAAGCAAAAGCATAGTCCTCTTCTTGCCAGCTTTGCAAATATAAAAAATAATTTGAAATTTAGAAAATTAAAAGAAGCACAGCAAAACACAAACTACTTTGAGTCTGGAACAAGTGGAAAAGATCATCTAGGTAGAATAGTCCAAAGTTGTACATGGAAAGCTTGTCTTCTGTAAAAGCCCTTGAGGTTTTATCGAATTTCCTTTGAAGCACATGTAGACATGATGCATTAACTACCTTTAGGGTAAATATTCTCTTCATCTCATTGTCCTTGTGACTTACTTTTTTTTTTTTTTTCATTTTTATACACACATTTATTTCCTCTTTCAAGTTATTGTTCCTTAACATGCTGTTTCCAACCTCAGTTAATCATCTCTCCCTCCTTTTGGACTATTGCCATTTCAATGTTTAAAGGCTGTTATCATAGCTTCTCTTCCTTAAGCTCTAACCATAAAGTACCCTTAGCCTCTCACAAAATAGATCACACCTTGTAATACTTGTTTCTGTCATCATTTCCTGGATTCTCTCTAAGACACTTGCTGTGCATACTGAACATAACAGCAGATGAATTTATTTGCAGAAAGGTAATGTAACAACAACAACAACAAAAAATTGAAGGCTGTTCTGTATAAATTGACTTCTCCAAATAGCAGATAATTTGGCTAATAATAAGAAATAGAACCCTACACCAACCATCAGCAGTAAGCAAATAAAAATCTTAATTCATATCTCTCTGTTTTCATGAATAGATCTGCTACTTGTGCAACGCCATTAAATTGAAACCTCATGTCCAATATGTTCTTATCTCTCACCCCAAATCTTTTCCATATTACTGTTCTTCCTGTAGAATGTTCCTTTGATTTTATGCCAGATAGTATATTCCTCCATGTGTATTATTTTACATTTATCCACATTAAATCGTATTCATTTTAATGCTTTCTAAGCTCCTCTGATGTTTGCTATTTCCAGTCTTTCCTATTTTGGTATCATCTCTAAATATATTCATTGTACAATTTCCTTTCTCTTTAAGATCAATAGGGTAAGATCATTACTTTAACGGCCTGATTTTCAAAGATGCTGAGCACCTGTCTCTCCTGCAGGCTCCATTTGTATCTGTGTACAGAACTAAGCAAACAAAATTGCTTTTTTTGGTTTGATGCTGAAAAAAAATTGAAAAATATACCTTCTTAGTGAACCCAAAGCTCCATTATTTTTTCTTTTATTTCTGAAATGCAAACTGGAAAACATTCATTTTGGATTAACCACAAGGTTTCTTTTAATCTGAGGTAACCCATTTTGTTTCATTTTCCTTTAAAGAGAAGTTATTGCCCTCAAAAATAAAAAATAGAAGAAATTTTGAAGTGAAATATAAGTTTAAATTTTCTTTAGAAAATAATTAAAAGGAATAACATTTTTCATTTTGGCACTTAAGGAGGAGTCATGAGTTTGACATGAATTCTCAAATCGTTTTGTTTCATTTAATCTGCACAATGCCAGGGATGATACAGTCTGATCTGGGAAAACTAAATGTCAAAAAAACCCAGTTCCTGAACTGATAGCTAAAAAAATTAACTGTAGGAGACTCCATTTCCAGCTGCTCTTCCAGGAGCTGTGTCACATGTGCATGGCTCAGCTGGAAGCTTCTCTCCTCCCAGACTGGGCCCCCAAATCCCTGCTTTGGCCAGGTTTCTGCTCCCAATTCTTGCCTGACCCTGACCTGAAAATGGCTTTTTTTTTTTTTTTTTTTTTTTTTAGTGAAAAAAACAGAATTGAAACAAGTCTGATAAGCTCTATTTGCTGTGGAAAATGTGGACTCTACTCCACTGCTACTACTGTTGCTATACAGAATTTTTCCATTGCACCACTGGTCCCAGAGACACTGTGCCTCAGAGCAGGCAGAATTTGCTTCACCCATGGATGTGGGTACATCCATTACATCACCTGTCTAATAACTGGTGTAGGGGGCGGTTTCTGGAACTGGCATCTTTTGATCCCATATCCAGCAGCATGAGAATCCCATGGCCCTTTTGAACTGGAAGTAAAGGATTGAGATTTTTACCTGAATGCAACTCATAAACACCAAAAATATGTTGAAAAGAGTAATTTTCTCCTGCCTTTATTTACATAGATGATTCTGTTAACTGTCAGAAGCTAATCAATTAAATATGGACCTAAATTTTGATCTCTAGAGCACACTATTCTCTATCACATTGCAAACTCAAGAGGCAGAAAAATACTAAAACCAGCTCTTAGTGTAGCAGAAAGAAAATAATTGAGACTCCCTTGAAGAAAAATCTAACCTCTCTTTAACATACAGGTGAAAGCTGTGTCACAATGGAGAGGTAATTTGTGTAAAGATATTTTGGACAAAGGTTACATGGTAGAATATTCAGCTTAAGCACTATCCCAGCACTCTCCTACCTACAATTAAAACATTATGCCCTTAACTTCTGTGACAAGATGGGTTTTCAAAGACCTCTCATGGGAATCAAAACAGTAATTACCCATTCATCAGGCTCGAGAAGTATGAGCTCTCGTTTTTATATAGAGCTCATTAAAATAGATTTGGAAGATAAATGCAAATATATGAAGAGGTGGGAAGAATCCCTAGGTAGAGAGATTTCATTCAAACAGTGGTCTGTAATTTGGCACAAGGCAACTACTAAAATGTTAGTTAAAGTTTTCTCTTACTTCTTCATGCACTACAAAATTACATCCAGAGTTTTCTGAGTGTTGTCGAACAGGGTGAAGAGAGGAATAAAAGATTTTTTTCTGTCTTTGGTAAGAATGGATTTATAATCCAACCGACGACCCAGTATGAGCACTGAATTCTGAAATTACAGAACTGTTGGAGTTAGGATGCCTTATCAAACCTATGTGAAATTTGGGGAACACTCCATGAGAGAATGTCTGTCAGATTAAATATTTTGAGTCTATTTCATTTACTAGATTTTCTGGTCTGCTAGGTCATGACACACATCTATCAGAGGATGGGAGTACAGGAGCCACAACTGTCAGATACCAGGGTTGATCTGCATTGATGCAGACACCTTGGTCCCTCATTTAGCAGATATATTGCCCATTCCTTGATGCTGGTGCAGGATTATACTTGGTCGTATATTTTCTAGTGTTCTGTTTGGAGTGGTTTTAAATTTCTTGTGCACTGGGGCTGCTTCTTTTCTCTGCCTTTAGAAGATATTTTTACTTCTACTAATAGGTCTTGCTGTTGAGAACTTAGTACCTTGTAAATAATAATGATGTGAAGCCTTAAATATGGAGACAATTTAATTTCTGAAATTAATACCTGGATTTCAAAATCCAAATGGCTCAGTATTTGGCTGTTAACTCTATCTCATATAATCCTAAATGATTATCCTCAGTCCTTATATGAGGTTATTCATATAGAAGAACTATTCCTACTGAAGTCAATGGCAAAATTCCTTTGGATTTAATAGAAAGTTTTGCAGATTTTAGGGCCATAAGACATGACAATCCACAAAAGTGCCACCTAACTTTTGCCCTACGCTCATAATTTCTGTTTAAGATACCGTGCATTTGGGAAAGGTACCCAGTTTTATTTTGAAGATTGCAAATAATAAGAATTCACCATCTCCTGATAAATATTTCCACAGTTTAATTAACATAGCTTTAAAAATACATTTCTAATAGAAGTTTACACAACGTCATCTTCAAACTGTCCGCGTCATGTCTTTTTTGTTGGGCTAAAATTCTTTATATTACCAGGAATATCTTCTTTATGCTATTCCTTGTAGATTGTAATCTGGTAATCTGTTATATTTTATCTTCACTAAGTAAACAGACTGATTTTTGTTCTGACTACAACAGATGCAGGTATATCCAATAATCAGACCTGTAATACCATTACAAAACAAGATGAAGATGGATTATTTTCCACACAAACATATTCCTCTACATTATGCTATCACCTTAAGTTCTTCACTGGTTACATCACATTATTACCATTTCTTAATTCAGGACTCATGCCAGTGGTACAGGCTAGAGCCATAAAGACTTTTCTTTTTAAGATGTTGGCACAATAGTAACTATTTCAAGATTTGTTAAAAGTCAACAGTAGTGTTTCATGGAGCTTCTAAGCCAAATTTTTTTTTTGGCATAAACTTATGCAATCCTACATATCTAAAAATATTTAATAGCTGCTATTCAACATCCTCCCTGCTTTTTACCAATGGAAAGTATTTTGTCTTTTATATAAAATACGAATGTATTATCTTTCCAGAACATAAATATTTGTTGAATGCTTTTTCCTCTTCTGCAGACTGATAATTTTACATTCGTTCCACAGTAGACATCTGTCATTACTAGCTACTATTTTTTTTTCTGATATATTATAAAACCAATAATTTTTTTTTTTTTATGAAGACCATGGGACATAGAATTTTTAGCTCTTTCAGTTATTTGCATCCTGCTGTTGTTGATTTTTTATTCACTATAGTCAATGTCTCTTTTTTGCCCCTTATTTATTTATTTCAAAGTCTTTTCACTCCTGATTGGGATAGTTTTCATTTTTGAAATAAAGTTTCTATTATTCTCTGTGGCTAAACATATTTTTTCTTTTTTAATTTTTTTTCCTCTTTTTTCTTTCCCAGTAATCCATAAGGTATTTTTAAACATCTCCCAATTATCGTTTTCATCTGTCTTTTAAGTGCTCTGTTCCTCTCAAATCTGTTCAAAGCTGGTTTTGGCTGTGTATATGTGTGTATCTCCTGCACCAGGGGTCAACCACCCTCAGTGTGAGTGATAGATGGAGAGGTTTTGAATGTCACGTAGCAGGGTTGGTCCAGTGCCATGAGCGATGAACCATGAGATCTTGAGAAAGGTAGTGTTTCTCAGTTCTTAGTTTCTACTGAGTTCTGAAATCAGCAAGAGCTGGGAGCCCCTAACTCAAACAGAGACAAGACAAGATGGAAAGAAAAATACAATCTGATATATCACTCCCAAAAGGCAACTGGCTGCTTTACTACCGGATGCGACTGTAGGTTGTTTGCACATAAAAATGAAGTTACACTGTGCCCACTACTACCTTGATAACTGTCAGCAAATCATTCATTATCCATAAGAACAAAGTCTCTTCTAGAACTTTCTTGAATGTCTTCAAATACTCTTTTTAATTAGAAAGTTGTCAAGAGTTTTCAGAGACGCTAAGCATATTTTACTGGGCAAAATTTCCTGCACACAGCTCCTGATTAGCATCCTCCACAATGCAATTTTTCTACCTATCCACCTCAGATAGATTTTTAAGGAGCTGTTCATCCTCTTCCTAAATTCAATCTGGTAGTCTGCTGCTGACTTCTGCACCACTACTCCATCTCATGATTTATCATTTAATATGTTGATCAATACGCATTTCAAGTCCTTTTTTTTTTTACTTTGTCAATAATTTTAGAGTAGATAATACTATCTTTAGTGTACACTATCCACTCCTTGTCCTTTAGGTTCCCTCTCTTTCCTAAACAGGGTATAGCCAGTGAATTTAGCATTCCAGTGACAGGAATCATTCTACTGGATGTGGTATTAATCACATATACTTGCTTCCTATAAATGAGTGTATCTAACACATTTTGTTTATTACTCAGACTAGCATTGGCAATTAGGCAAATAAATATATATATATTTTTTAATGTCTCTTGGTGCCTTAAGTCTTTACACACATGGTGTTTTGAATTAAAGTTGCATGTTTGAGCATATACACCATGTTCTAGCCATGCGCAACATCCCTTCATATGCTAACATGAAGCCTCCTCAGCTACTTCAGTTGGTTTGTCACAACATGGAAGACCATGAGTGTGTGTATCTGTATGCTGTCTATTGGACACGCTTCCATAATTACTCAGCTGTTTTCTAGTACGTTATTTTTAGAAGTTGGATTAAATGTTATCATAATAACACTAAAAAATTTTCATTAATTTAAGAGCTTGAGGTTTTCTTCTCTTTATGAAGAAAAAGTCATGCAGGAACTGTGAAAGTACTATTATGTACACTTTTTTTTCCCGGTCATTTCAATTTCTATACAAAACAACATAGCAGTAATGAAGGGTGGGGTGGCAAAAAGGAAAAACAGAAATCTAATACCAAAAGGCAACAATGGACTTGGCTCTTGACAGGTTGAGGGGTATGCTTTGAGTTTTAGTATGTTACAAGAGCAGCACAAATATGCTGAAACATGCTCAAACATATCTATAGATGAATATACAGAGCTTTTTAGCTTCCAGGCTGCCAGCATTCTCAGTAGTTGGCTCCATCTTAAGACAGCTTTACATTGTTAAAGCTTTCCAAGTTTATAAATATCTTGGAATCCATGATGTCCTGCCAAATTCTTTCATTTTCATTCTAGACATCGGTGGCTTCTGGCATAAAATTGGGTGTAGGAACAAGGGTCTGTCTACACATATGTAGGTATCCATACTCTCCTACCATCTACCCTTATACATACCACAGTAATATGCACTAAGTCTGAGCAGACCAGCTCCCCTGAAATCGTAGGTGAATTGCATTCATTTTGCAGCTTGGATGTAATTTGCTAGGAGTACCTAGACTGATCAATAAGTAGTTCTTTAGTAAACTCTTGTTTACCATTACCTGTATCTGTAACTTCTGGACCTTCTACCTCTTTACTCTCTATTTATTTCCTTATATTCCAGAATCTTATAACCATGCAATTTTCTCCCTGCTTCACATTTAAACTTTTAGTTCTCATGACCACCATTCAAGTACAGACATAGAAAATCCTTGCTCTCTTTGTCAAACCAAAGATTACCTTTACATATGCAGCTGGATAACTACAGGAGCATACCAGCATTTTTGTTTATTTCTGGAGGTGATATTCATACGAGTATGATTTAGCGGAAAAATATCTACTATTACTAGGCCATGGGAAAGTAACTGGTGGCATTGACCCATTACTGGACCACACTGCTTTGCTGAGTGTAGATCAAACACTTCCAGCAGCTGTACTATGAAACTGAGGATGCAAACCCAGTGTTCAGCAACTTACCTGTGTATTCTGGGGTGTTTGTGCTTGGGGTAGTTGACAACAGTTTTTCAACGCTTTGACAAAGGGCTTTGGATACATGTGACCTGTTCTGTATGCACCAGCATGACATGCAGAAAGAAAAGACAGGACAATACTGAGGAAGAATTCCAGGAACAGATTGCATCCATCTCAGTGCAGACTTGTTCACATCCTCGTAGGGTCAGTCCTCTCACTTGGATTATTTAGAAGATATACAAGAACCTATAGTTGGGTGAACTCACATAGGCAATTACTTGCTACATCTGTAATAATCTAATTCCAAAAGGAAGGTATTTTCCATGTTATAGTTATAGAAGATGTTTAAGAGTTGAGCATGTTCAGCTTCAGGTAGCAGCTATGCTAGTCATTTTTAAAAATAACTTGCTGTCTTCTCCTTGTCTATCCTAAATGCATGGTGGCAATCAAGAAAAAGGTTCACATAGACAAATACTGGATATTTCAAAAGGCAATTTTTGCAGTGTTTAATCTCATAGGATGGCAAGCTTAGCAGGTAAAGAATATGGAATTTTGTGAATAACAATAATTTTTGCTCCAGTGCTAGCAACAGCTTGCCAGCAGTTTAAAAATCTCCAGAATATAAACTGTGGAGCCCCTGCCGAAGTCCACAGCCATTGCAGGCCACTTCATCTTCCCTGCTCTGTCGCTTCACTGAAATCCTGACTGGCTTTGGTAAAGTCACTTTTGTGCTTCTAAATGCTCACTGTCTAGTTCAGCACTTCCTCAGAGTTCCTCCATTTTCTCATCCCAGACAGGATACTTTTCAAGCATCCAAACAGGTCCATCTTATCAGCTCGTTGGCAATTTAGATGTTCACTCTGTTCATTGATACACTGCCTAATCTCCCGTATTCCTCCTGCATCATGCTGATTCAGGCTTAGTTTCTTCTGCTTTTCATTTTGGACATTCTAATATCATTAAGTCCTTAATACTTTGGCTAATTAAAAAAAAAAAAAAAGCCAACCCAGACAGGTTTGTGTACTGTGAAAAGTGGGTTTGTTTGGACTTTAACCTTCTTTTTACCTCAACATCCCAAACCTCAGATTTTTTTTGGCCTTAATATTTTTTTTTCTTTTAATTATCTTTTCTTGAACTGGTAGGTGTACGTTGGAGAAGCCCTGAGAGTGAAGCTCAGCAGTGACTCTTTATGTTGAAGATTACATGATTGCAAAAGTATGAGGAAAGGAGGAGGACTAGAGGTATCTTTGTGGGCTGAAGGAGTAGGTGGTATAAAACACAGAAAGGCTGATGAAAGTATTCCATAGACAAGAAATGGAGCTGGGCTGTGTTTGGATGAAAGAATATACTGAGGTCTCACAGCTTTTCATTTTTGATCTGCTTGAGATATTACAGTGATCTGTATTGATTTGTCGAAAAATCTTTTCATTTCCTTTCTAATAATGGCCTTTCAGAGGAAGAGACATGCATACATTTAGAAATTGAGTTTAATTTAAAGTGAAAACCTCCAAACGTACCACTCCATTAATATAACGCCCATAAACAGGTAGTATCTGTATTTGGATAACTAGTATAAAATTGGCTTTCAGCAGGCCTTCTTCACAAAAGCACTCTCCAAAAATAAAAGCTCATCGTTACTAGAAAATTAAAATGCATACAGCAAAAATAAATTTAAAAAAAAAAAGAAGAGCACAGCAGTCAAATGTAATTAATGAAGCACCATATATCTTTCCCATCTATTACTCATCATCATCAACCTGTGTTGACAGGATATGGGCACAGATGGCAGCCGATCTATCCTTTGCTTGCCTTGAGCCTATGCCACGATGGATGCAAGGTTAAGACAGGATACATTCAAGTTACCTGTACTGGGCTAGAAAAACTCACCATCCTGGGTCCACCCCGTGACTGGTGAGCTACTGTTAACCTCACCAGTACTGCGTGCTGTATAGCATGTCCCAATCATATAGAAAGCCTTTGTCACTTTGGCATTGAACAGATAATGCTGGTGGCATTGTATCCCTTCTTATCTATACATGCCTCTTTCAGGCAGTTTTAAGACTTACACTGTAAGTCCTAAAATGATATAAAAATATTTATCTTGTTTTCTGTCCTATGAGCCAAACCTAAAACTGAGTGAAGTCAATGTGAGCCCTTCATTTACTGGGAGAAGTTGTGGTTCATGTCCTAAAAGAAAACTTCTGATACTTTTTGGGGAAAAAAACCTCAAACACTACCCCCTCACACCAAAACCCAATAAAAAAAAATCTTATTTGAACATTTGTACTTTAAAAACAGCGACCTTCATGGCTCATTATTTGATCTGTAGTATTTCAGGCATCTATTAAAAGTCACAATTCAATATCATGGTCAATCTAAACCTGCAGGGGCTGGTGAAGTAGATTATATGATGCATTTATATTTCAACAGTAGCATTTCACTACCTTTTCTGATGTATTTTTAGATTATGAACAGGTTCCTCCATTTGGAGTAATGATTTCACTAGTGCTATTCATGAGTTGTAGTTTTGTATAAGCATAAGTATATTAAACTTGTAATCAGGTGTGTTAGTATCCATTTTAAAGCTTACATTATATATATATATAAAAAATATACGCACATATATATATGTAGAAGAGCTTCTTATTATTGTCAGGTTGCATTAACGTTCAGCCAGGGACTACTTTGTTTGACGGAGAAGCAAAGAGACTTGGATGTTTAATTCTTCATTAATCTTTTCCTTGCTGTAATGAGCAAAGGTGTAAATATTAACACCTCTGATTTTCAAGCACTAGTTTAAGCTATCATCCATAAATCCACTTTCATAAAGGCAACATACTTCAAAATTGAACTACTTTGCCCTTAGTGAATAATTTGACTTGAATCTTTGATTTACTCGTATTTTGATTTCCAAGATTTGTGTTTCTGAAATATTTTTAGCCACAGCTTTTTTGATTTTGTTGAGCTAATTTATAATATTTGAAATTGCAAATCATTCAAAATTAATGGATTAATTTTTGTTATTATCTGTTTGCATAGTTTTCTCTTTATAAATTATTTGTTGCAGCCTTTGTATTGTTTTTCTGCTTGTAATTGACAGCTTTATAATACCTAGGGGCATATTTGAGGTCTCTTTCTCTTTTCAAACACTATTCTCTATCCACAGCAATGGCTGTTTTTCTTTGTTTCTTTGCTGTCTGTGGAAAGCAGATCAGAGGGTGTTACTGAATGTGGCAGAATATTACATTCTGTTGCAACTAGCAGTTTACTTAAGCTATGTAACTAAGCGTCCTGTAAAAGCAATTGCCCTGGCAAATCCGATGTTTTCATAAATCATGAACAAAACTTTTAAGATTGTAAAAACCTGAAATATTTGTATCCACTTTTTAATTGTTGATGTGCTGATGTCAAGCCACCGTGCAGTGTATTTTTAGTAGCTCTCCCCATGACTAGTTATGTGTAGAAACAAGAAGTAAGGGGTATCACTTCTGGCAGAACTGGAGTGAATTAGAAATTCTTTTTTGAAGACATTTTAAAATATTCACTTTTTTAACCTCCTTTAAATCTACCTCTTGCTATATTTTGCAACTGTAGGGATTTAATGCATGATGCCTACATATGTGTACATAATATTCTCTACCTTTTGTCTTTAATATTCCTTGGTTTTTAATTATTAAAGATAAGTATTTGAATTATAAATATTCTAGTTATACAGGAATAGGCAAAGCAGGCACATACCCTCAGGCAAAATTCTTCCATTATCCATAATCCTTCTGCCTCCTGCCTCCATTTCTCTACCTCCTATCTTTATGTCGTCTCAAAAAACACAGAGGCATTCTTTTAAACTAACCTTCTCCTCCCCACTTAAACCATAGAAATCCCTTCTCAATATGTATAGGGGCCTTCTCCTTGAAGTGGGATGTCATACTTGTCCTAAATATAATAAAGTGCTATCTTCAAGGCATTTCTGCATCCAAAACACTCCCCAGAAACCTGCCTAGTCCTCCCATCTAACCAGCCTGAATGTCACAAATCATAGCACAGAATCTGCTTTATAGTGAATCATTAACATTGTCAGGAATGAGTTGGCAAGGAAAAAAAAAAGCTTTCCATTAGAGAACTGAGGGAGAATATACAAATGACAGCATTGTCATTTCTCTTACATTGTTTTATAAAGTGCACAACTGATTAGGAAGAGTTTATTATAGAATATATATGCTGTGTATGCATACATGACAATTTTGTTTTCATCCTGTACTGTTTATAAGTGTGTATGGATGTACTTTAGATTAACTGTCCTACTTTAGGTTTTTGAATTATGCCAATAACAGTTTCATTATGTGCAAAAACTGTCTAGCTTTAACAAATACCTTTGGAAACTAAGAGTACAAAAATGCAAGATATATGTGGAAGGTGTTTTTAATCTACATAAAGATTAATAAAGATATTCCAGACTCTTGTTAGGCAGTATCTGAAAAGGTCCTTCAGGATAATACTACTTCAGTGTACAGACACAGTTATCTGATTACAACTTGGAGGTATGTAACTCCAGTGTAGATGCTTTCTTGTCAATTTTCCTGTTTGGCACAGCTTGAATGGGATAATATTCACTTATAACATGTAATACAATTAGTTCTCTTTTGAGCATCAAATATTGCAAAGAAAGTCATTTTGATCAATACATGTGACGCTTTTTATATAAAAACCTAATATATTTGTGTTGTAAATTAGGGTTTTTTTCCCTTCATATCTTAAAAGACAATTGCATGGAATTATACATGGCTTTGTTGTTCATGGAGATAAAAACGTGTCAAACCATCAGCGGCAAAAAGTATGTGAGGATATACAGTATACACCTAAAAAAAAAGGAAGATTGATTTTCAAAGAACAAGTTAATTTGCTTTGACAACACTGGTAGCTTTCTTTAAATAGTTGTAAATACTAATGAAAAGTATGCAAAGCTGACACTACTCTAAATTTCACATGCACTTACACAAATAATTTTAGTGTGCTTTTCCTTTTCTTAGGTGGTCATGTGTGCAATTAGGTCACTCTGATTATATTGATTTAGTGTAAACCTGGGGTATTTAAGCCATTTCAGCTGAGTTTTGGATTTATGCTCATGCCACTGAGCTCAGGATCTGGCTGTATGCTGCATAGTAATTGCTAGCCAAAACCAACAATTCCTCAAACTTTCAGTCTCCTACTGGTATTTAGGTGTGGTTTGAGTGACAGCATTACACAGGCAGAGGGAATCAAGTTTTTTTTTTCTCCTCTCAAATAGGTTGATTGTGCAAGAGCTCCTTCAGACAGAACAATTTGCATGGTATCCATCAACACACAAACTACTTCCTTCACAGGGGAACTGCCAGGAATACATAGGCACCAGAGTACTGGGAACAGCATGATATCCAAGACATGGCAGTCTAATTGTGCTAATACTTACATGACGTTGCCTCTACAACCACTGTAGCTTGTCCCAAAAGACATTTGGGGAGCTGGGCAAAAAGGACACTACTCTTTCTAGCTCTCTGCTGGTGTGGTGGAAGATGATTTTAAAGAAAAGCAAGATAAGAACACTAACAATAATCCTAATAAAAATAATAACACAAAGGCAAGTCTTTTGCTTTGAATGTTATTCACATCTTCCTTTAGAGGACCTTGGGACACCTTTCCATAAAGTGAAGGCTTGATCCAATAGCTAGTCCACTCATTTCTCAGAGTACTGTATGAGGTCCTAAGAATTAAGCCTTACACAGAACCGGTGTGATGTAGCTATTATCTATTTGTTTCTTACATGAAGCCTTCCTCTTTCTCACAGCAGATGAAACTGCTAGAGCCACAGCTACTAAATACAGGCATTTTATCAGGCAGTGAGATTTTAAATAGAAATACACCAGAAAAGGAAAGGAGACAGAACAAGATCCCAAACTCCATCAATTCTCCAAGACAGTAAAAGAGGCACGTGGAAGAACTCTGACTTAAACAGGCAGTAAGGTTTTCCCTGCACTGACATACTGTTTGCTTGATCAAGGAAAATTAAAAAAGGAGGAAAAAAAAGAAGCCCGATATGATTTACTTACTGTTGATAGAGAACTCTGCCTGATAGGTAAAAAAAATGCATGTGAATAGGTTTTTTACACATGCATATAATCAGGTATAGGTTATTTAATTGATGATAAGTAAAAAAAAATAGATGAAGGCCATCCCAACGAAATAATTGTTGCATCAATTAGAGAAAATATAGATTTTTTTTTAGAAAGTGACTTTGCTGAAATGTTACTATTTTCTGTACGTGCCCAGAAGAAAGCATAAAATATTTCTCCCCAGGAAAGGACTGGTTTTTTTGTGGGTTTTTTGTTTGTTTGTTTGTTTTTTTTTCTCTCTTTGAGATTGGTCCTGAGTACAAGGTGCATTTTATCAGAAGGCTGTGCAGTTACACAGTGAATGCAGTCAGGTTATCAGGAAGACAGGCGAGCTGGATATTTGAGTTCACTGCTTGGTTAATTCCTCAGAGCCTGACCCAGATAGGGTCAAACACCCTCAACTCTCACTTAAAGACACTGTACAGATTAAATACAACAACCTGAATTGTTTTTCATTTTGCTCACCGGAACATGTTATCGGTAGCATAACACGTACCTAAGCCTCCAAAATAAAATCTGAAGGAAATAGTAGTCAAGGAAGTGTGGTGTCAGTAAACAAACATACCCTACCCCCCCAGTAATTCTGCATCAATGAAAAATACAGGGCTGAGCCTTGGGTTTTCATTGATAAATGTAAAATATTTCCCAGTCATCATGTAACACATGGAAAGAATAAGCATCCATGCCCACATCTGCACGCTTATACATTCCCCTCCCCTTCTTAATATAATAGCATCAGTCAAGAAGAGGGAGATGATAAAAATGAGTAATAGGCGTCAGTAGAAAGAAGGAAAATATTGTAAACACATGAAAACATATGGCTCAGGAATCCACTGGGAAAATATATCCAATAACCAGCATCGGACAAATTCTGACTAATGTGTAAGAGCCACCAGCAGTGCCCTGGAGCAAGAAGGCAAGAGGCAGAGAACAAAAAAAAGATGATGTCGAAAGGCATGACTTCTGTCTGTACAGTTTGTCTGTACAACTAACCCAATACCAGAATACCAGAAGTCATACACATGGGATAGCCTTTACTGCGGCATCTTGCAGTGAGATGGAAGCACTTCTCTACACATCAATTACCCACTGGTGGAAAGTCAGAATGAAACTGAAATTGGAGAATGTCTTGCGAGTGGATTTAGAATTCAAAGAAGGGGAGAAATGCTGGATGGGGATGCAGACTCAAATAGGGGAGAGCAGTATGGGCAGGGATCAGAAGGAACAGGGGAAGGAACAAAGATGCATCTGTTCCCCTCCCTCTCTATTACATTGTCTCTTTTTAGAATGTAAATTCTTCAAAAAAGCAGAGATTGTTCCCGTCTTTGCTCTTGTATAGTGCCTAGCACTGCATTATATACAACATAACTTAAATAGACATCAAATACAGTTCATACTTTTCCACAGAACCATTTCTAATGCAATTACAGATTTTGTTAGGAAAGCTTTCAATGAATCATTTCATTCCGTTATGCTGAAACTTACTGTTTTAAAAAGGGAAAATATTTGGCTTGATAAGATAATATTAATTACTACAGTCATAGATTTTTAATTGATTCATTTTGATTTTTGTCTTGCTTTGAGATAAAAGCGAGTGTTCCAATTTTGGAATTTTCCAGTAGAAAAAAAATCTATTGTTTCTTGTGAAAACATAAGTCTTTGAAAGATTTCTTTCTAAAACGCCTAGCTGATTTTTTAACTACTTTAATGCCTTCATGTATGGGCTGACAAGTGATAGAAATATTCTTATTTGGTACTTATTCAGTGGGGCTTTATGGGAAGACGATATGGGAGATGCTATTCAAAGCCATATCATACCACTCATTTACAAGTTAAAGATTACCTGCTGCATGGAAAAGTAATCTGAATGCAATCACAGTGTATTTTGTGTGCTGTGCACAATAAGTAGAAATTCTGGCTTATAGAATCAAAGAAAAAACAACTCTGTATTTTTTATGACAAGAAACAAAGACTTCTACCATGCCACTTTTCTCCCTAAGGATGAGACCGACCTAAAACACCACCAATGTATTTTTGCAGGGAAAGTTGCCAAGTTATTGTCAGAGAGAATTAGTAAGAAGAAATATCAACCTTTGCCACCAAGATTAAAGGACCAGCAGAAGAACTCGAAAAAAGTAAACAAAACCCCCAAAACCATATGAAAATTTGATTGTCTCCTTTAATTACTGTTTTCTTCCTTTACCTAAGAGAACTAATTCATCCTCAGTTACTTTTGTGAAATCTGGTAGTTCTCCTTTTCAAAGTCTGCAACCATTTTACTCTCATTTCATTTTAGGTCAGCCTCCACCATTTGAGTTCCACTTTCTCTTTCAAATCTAAATGATTCTAAGGATATAGAGGACCTCCTTTTCAGAACTTAACATCCTACAGGCAGGATTTAACCCCTATTTAGTAATTTAAATAAGTATAATGTCTTTTAAAAATTGCTGATAGTAGTAATGCTGAACTCATCAAAATTGTACAGAGCTGTAATTTAAAAATTTTGTAAGAGGAAACAAGAGCATAAGTAATTGTTGTAATGCACAAAAATGAACAAGTAAAGTTTTCTGCCATGTATTGTGTATATGCAGAAGCAAATGATCAATTCATCATGACTTCTCACTTATCTGTTATCGCTTATCCTTTATTGGGATGTCATTTCCAGCCAAGCCATAGTGTTAGTCTCCATTGCCCATTCGTTACACTTTCAAGTAAAAGCTTTTGTATTGAGTTGAATTTGATTTTCCATACAAAATGTCAGGATTCTGTTAGATTTGTAAAAAGGACATTTGACATTCCAGTCCCCAGTGAAATTTGATGTATTTGTGTAGACAGCACCAATTACATCATTAGTATACTAATTAGCAGTCATTCAGATTAAAAAATGAACAATAGAGTATCAGAAGAATTTAGAAGTATAGCCTCTCCCTTTGATCCAAGGATGCATGGTTCAAAAAACTGCATTTTTACCTCCTCAAATAGGAGACAAGTGCTGTCTGCTGCTGCTTTTTTTTTTTTTCTTTTTTTTTTTTTTTCCCATAGGAACAGTGAAGCTGAGCAGAGTAGGCCAGAGAATCTGGCCTGTGGCACGTTGCTGGCTCAATCAGATATGATATCCATGTCTAGTCCCTTCATTACCTCATTCCTCCTACATCAAGAAGAAGCCAATGTAAATTACTAAATGAAGAAAGCTATGTGGTCTCTCAAGTTAAACAAAACTCCTTGCATAAATGTTGCATCAGCTATTTGTCCCCCAGCATGCATTGTTTTGTCAAACAAGGCATTTTGATGAATCTCCTACCAAAATGTAATATGTAACAAAGATTAGTAAAGTCCAGAAAGTTGCCTTTTGCAAAAGTCCCCTTTTTAGTCTCACTCTGGTTGCTTTATTATTTGCAAAAGGAATCTCATCTCAGATGCAGCATCTGTTTTTCTGTAAAGTCCTGCTTTTTACCCAATTTTCCAGCCGGATTGACCGAGGCAAAAGGAGGTCAAGTGACTTGCCAAGGTCAGATGGCAATCCAGTGCTTTACCAAGGATTAGAATTTAGGAACCTCCTGATTAATAGAACAAATAACCTCCATGCACCAAATCCCCATGGGATAGGCAAGTCACAGAACTGGGTAGGATTAACCAGAAAGGACTTGTCTGCTTGGGTAAGCAAAATATACCCAGCACAGAAGAAATACAAACATTTTCAAGTTGCTGAAGCATAATCCTAGGAACCATTTACATGTGTGTGCTTGTGCAATTTGTGGAGGTCTTTAAAAGAGCAGCAAAGCACGAGGTTAATATTTGAAGCCATTGCATTAAATAGCATACACACATCTTTATTTAAAAAAAATAGAATAACCCATCTCAAAAGCGCTATTATTTTAATTATTTAAAGAGACTCAGCCACTGGCACTGCAAATTTGCACTGTGGAAAGCCCTATCTCCTAACAAAAGGGCACATGCTCAGAACAGCAAGTAAACAAACATTCCAGACATGCCTTATGTTCCAGCAGCAGCGCCTTTTAAACAAATCTTACTAGTTACAGAGCAAAAATGGAAACTGTCTGTTTTGATTTAAATCTGTCCCTGAGCAATTTCCATGAGTTAACACAGCAGAAGTACAAGTACAGGAACAAATAAACAAACAAACAAAGAAACTTGAGCTCGCCTCTAACAACTGAACCGCCACCAGTTTCCAAAATGCAATCATGGAACTGTCCATTCTTGCACCACAATTAGGAGCAGCTCACAATGGAGGCGAATCACTCCACCCAAGCCAAGGGAGAGGGCGTTGAAATGCTAATTGCACACAAAACTTCAGTGGTGCTGGTGATTAATATACTTATTGTTATTGTTAAAATTGGAATGAAAAAGAGTATAATATAGCAGTGCTTTTGTGTCCTCACAAAAGTGTCTCCTTGCACTTTCTTTGGGTGCCAGAATTACTCAACTTCATTTTACGGTTTTCACTTGCATTGAATAGACAGGAGACGTGGAAGAACAGCTATTGGAGTATTTTAAACAACGCAATCTAGGTAAGAATGTTTTTTTTGTTTAGGAAACCTGTAGTGGGGAGGACAGAGGGAACTAGTAGGATATGTTCTGCTAGATGAAAAAAGAATGGAAGAAGACCTGGAGTTCATTCTAATCTACGGGGTCCTGATTTCTCACTCTTTCAAATTTACTCAGGTCATGATCCCTTACTCATTCCTATAAACTACTATGATTTCCAACACAACCCACCAAAAGATTTGCATGAACACCAAATTGGCTGTTACTGGCTGCAGTTATATGCTTAACTCTAAATATTTACTGAAAACATTTTTCTAAGTTCTGCATCTTGCAGAATCAAGCTTTCAGAGTTTAATTGCTACAGAAAGATTTCCTAGAGAGAGGTGGATGTTCATGCCCTCTGTAAAGCAAGTCCCCCCCTTCATTTTTGTGGGATTCATGAGAACAACCACTGGAGTCAATAATTACAGATCCTTGCTGTATGCTAGGATGGGACTGCTTATAATCCCGACCCATTAGAGATGGGGATAACTAGGTGGTGACTAGGATATCTAGTCTAAGTTAGTCTAACTTAGTGTCTAGTGTCAGTAAGTAGTACTGACTCAACAGTAAGTAGCCTATTTCTATACTCACATGCATTATGTTAGCACAAACTAATAATTATAATATTTTAAATATTTAAGACAAAGGACACTGCAACAGATCACAAGCTATTTTGGGAATGATATTTGTTAAGAAGAGGATGCTCATCATTGTCAGGAGACGTCAGAGTGCTCACTTCAGCCGCATACATTTTGATTCATTGCCCATCATAGTTGTCAGTGGGTGTTTACGGTTGATAGTAAAGAGTATTTACTGTACTTTAAAATCAAACAAGTAAGTAAATAAACAAATATACCTATAACATAGCCAGGATGCTGTAATAGTATGGCTTCTGCTACAAAGTTATTGCTGATTTTTAAATATCAAGTGATTGCCGGAATGAGGGCAAGGAACATCAAAGCAGGGATAAGGAGTATGGCCGCTGCTCAACTGGATGCACAGCTGTGGAGGAGCAGGAGAAGAAGGAGAAGGAAGACAGCAAAGAGGAAAAGCCCCTGAAGGTCCAGGAAGCTGGACTCTGGAGGGATGGCTCCAGGGAACAGCAGCAACAGGGAGCAGAGACTGTTGGAATTAGCCTTAACCAGATGATTTGGAAACAATTGGTGATTTTAAAAGCTGGTTCAATCAAGTAGGACTAAATGTAACAAGCTAAACACGGGTGTCGTAGTTCAACCCCGATCGGGACCAGACTATGCAGTCTCTCTCTCTCACTTCCCCCACCCTCCGAGAGAATAGGGGGAGATAATATAAGAAAAACAGCTTGAGGTTTGAGATAAGGACAGGGAGAAAATCCTTAAAGTTACTGTTACAGGCAAAACAGACTCGACTTGGGGAAAACTATTCATTTACTACTAAAAACAGTAGGATAATGAGACAGAGAACAAGATAACCTCCCCCCACCCCTCCCTGTTCCCGAGCTTAACATTATCTATACTACCTTCCTGCCCCCGAGCGGCACAGGGGGGAAGAGGGAATGGGGGTTGCGGTCAGTTCATCACGCATTGTTTTATGCCGCTGCTTCGTCGTTGGGGGAAGAACTCCTCACAGTCCTCCCCTGCTCCATTGTGGGGTCCCACCCATACGCCACAGTCCTTTGTGAAACTGCTCTGGCGTGGGTCATCTCTTCCATGGAGTGCAGTCTCTCCCAAACAGCTGCCCCAGCACAGGCTCTCCACGGGCCACAGCCACCTTCAGGCATCCACCTCCCCCGGTGTGGGGTCCTTCACGGGCTCCAGGCAGATCTCTGCTCCTCCGTGGACCTCCATGGGCTGCAGGGGGACAACCTGCTCCACCACGGTCGTCACCACAGGCTGCAGGGGAATCTTGGCCAGGAGCCGCATTACTCCTCCCCCTCCTTCTTCACTGACCTTGGCGTCTGCAGCTGTTCCTCTCACAAGAAAAGTTCTTCACAACAGGCTGGCAGACGCCTCTCAGAATCTCTTCACATCATCCATCTCATCTCCTCTCCACTTCTTGCAGCCAGGCCGGGCTGAGTCAGGCCCAGTCGGCCGCCTGGTGAGAGGCCAGAGGGTGAGGCCTGCAAGGCCCACGAGGCCCATGCCTCCCCCTTTGCGCCTCTGCCCCTGCTCAGCTTCTTCACATCTTCTCTTTTTTTTTTTTTTCTGTTTTCCCTTTCTTAAGTAAGTTATTGCAGAGGTGTTATCACGGAACATTCTGCTACCAATCAGCTCGGCCTTGGCCAACAGCGAGTCCGCCCTAGGCCCGGCCGAGTCCACTGAGCAAAGGGGAGCAACTTCTAGCAGTTTCCTACAGAAGCTACCACCTTAGGCCTCCCCTTGCTAAACAAAACCACAACAACGGGTATGTCACAGCAGGTAGTGTTAATTTGTGTAAGTCAGGATCTACTCAGAAGTTCACTTACTCTACTCAGCAAGATGCTGAGAGAATTAGATCTTTTTAAATAACTGTTATTTATTTGCTTCTTCAGACTACTGAATAAAAATAATACAAAGGGCACAATAAAATATCAGTAATTTTTTTTCCAGGATTGTTAAATGGCAGTTTGGCTTTACACTCTTTCAAGCATACTGCCAAAAGAGACTCCCATTGGTACACAACTTCGTGAAAGCAATTTTTTTTTCTTAAGGTATTGTCCTACAGAATGATGCATGGAAAAATATCCTAAACATTCTCTCATGCTGGAGAATGAACTTGTTGCCAAAGCACAGGTTCCTAGTGCCATTTTATATCATTCCCATGGACTGGCAGATACGGTACAGGATCTATAGAAGTCTTGTCTTTCTGGAAAGAAAGGTGGAATAAACTATGGCATCTGGAGCACAATAAAAATGGACACTATGTGTTCGTACTTCACAAAAATAACTCTATGAAAAGTATTGTAAAAGGTGACAGAATTATTTCAACTGTTCTTAGTACTTCCTAAGAGATACACTTTCCCCAGCATCACAGCCTCAGTGTCAAATTTTTTAGAACATATCCTGCCTTGAACAACCCTCTGTGTCTGGGAGATGCTATCTCTACATCTTCTGTTTGAGTATTTTATTGCAAAAAAGGAAAATTTAGAGGGTCCCATTGATATCTTTCCAATTGTCCAACTTTATTCCCTAATACACATCCCTTAGACACAATTTATATGTCACAAACAGAACTACAGCTTTAAATAACACAAGAAATTGAACTCCACTCATGCAAACAAATTAAAATCCAACCATCTACTTTACACAGTGAGGCTCTGAAGTTCCATATATCTGTTGCATTAAGAACTTTTGTCTAAGACCCAGATACAACAGCAACAGTAGGTGCTCTTGCCCTTAAAACTATCTACGTTCTTCTCTTACCTGAAAGGCACTCCATTTGTGTACCTTTCATACAAACTGAGAAACTGTGCAGATCGGCCTGCAGCATGGTGCGGCCGCAACAGCTTTATGGCTGTGTTTCCACCACTTGACATGGCAGTGCATGGTGCATTGGCTGGCGCTAAAGACGGGACTACATCTTCCTTGGTTCCCCTGCTCAAACCACACTCACTTAACACAGTTGTTTTTTCCATCAATGCGTTTTTCTGCTTGTGACTGGAAATAGGTGCTCACTTGCCAAAAGTGCACATTCAGCACCTGAAATTTACCCAGTTTGTTCTTGCAAGATCTGGGACTGCATCTGTCTGACATGTCTTCGGTTTAGAGTGAAGGCAAAGGACTCCCCCATTCCAATCTACCTCCAGACTCCATGGTCCAAATTTGGTGGGCAGGATTATGGGATTGCAGCACGCAGTCTGGTAAAATTGCTGCCCTTGGGTGTCCCTGGGGGTGTGACACCTGGAGACAACCCAGAGACGGAGCACAAAGGCGGTGCCAAAGGCGCTCATGCTATCAATGTACGCACAAAACAAAATGACTGAGCGTGTGCATAGCTATCCATATGGAAAAAACACCAGATATGCATACAGATTATGATTTACAAATATTAAGTATATTTTTCAAAAGCAGGCCACAAATTGGAGAGCAATGCTGAGAGATTTACCTGTGTTGTTCCTACATAGATCTACACAGTAAAAAGTTCTCACACTGGTTTGAAGGCACTCCCTTTAGTGGCACAAGGAATATTTTTAGCATTTAAATTCAAGCAGGATTATGTAGGGGACGGACTGAAGAAGAAATGTGAAGATTTGTCCCTTAATACAGATGTATCTTTTTAAAATATCCTGAATATTCAGAGTGAGGTCTCCTTTCTTTGAGAACCCCAACACCAGAGGATGGAAGAATAGCTTTAACCTTGACTTTCATGACATATAGTTTTCTGCCAGACTCTGGCTATTATTTTAATTGTATAGTCCAGTTTATTTAGCAAATGAAGTTTAGTTTGATTACTGAAATAAAAAGTCAAGACATATGGACCATGAAAAACATGATCAGTGAGACATTCTGCATGAATATAAAATAATGATGTAATAGAACTACTTCATAAAAGCTGTGCTTTCTTTTCTGTACAGTAGTGAGACAAGGAAAAATTAAAAGCAACTGTTTGCTGTGGGGGTTGGCTTAGTAGTTTTTATTAATGAATACATTATTCATCATCAGCATGTGTTTTAGTCAAATTATAAACTTCTTTCCATTTTCATTTGGTCAATGGTTGAGATATGACTTCATGCCTAGAAATAAACAATTATATGATTTAGGAGCTGCATTTTCTTAGACTTTTATTGGTAGATTTTGAGTTGCTGTTGTATACCACATTTTCTCTGACAGTGATGTGATTATTGCTGTCACATGTATTGCTATGTTAAACAATGTATACCCCATACTTTGTTATTTGAATTTCTTATTTCACAGTGCTTTGCAATACAGACTTTGACTTCAGGAAAATATGTTTATCATACTTTGTACATGCAGTGGTTTAAGGATCATGACAGGCTGTACCAAATTGGTAAGAGGTCAGTAGTTGGCATTAGCTCTTAATCTGGCATACAAGAGGGGTCAAAGCATTACTGTCAATGCAAACCACACTACTGCTATCGATTATATGGTTCAAGACTTGAGAAGGTTCCTTTCATACAAAGTGTATCCCTAAAGGCCTTCCAGAATTGAATAATTTGGTTACACAGATGAATGATGGCAGAGACAGAGCCAAACTCAGCTATTTAGTCAATGAGCTGAGATTTGAAAGGAAGAGCTGGCACAGCAAGCATGTAAAGCAAAACTATTCCATAGGACAGACACGTCAAAGGGGAAAAATTCTCACACATAGGACAGACAAACCATCTAAAGAAACTAGTGGAGAAGTGGCAATGGTAAGTGATAATGCTGATGAAGCAGCATGCATGCAATATTTACAGACCCTTATAAACAGCTTGGTTCAACTTTTACCGCTAGAACTTATAATGTGTGCACCTTCCAGTGGAAGAATTGCTACTGATCATTTGTGCAAACTCTTCTCCTAGTGCAGATACCATAGTGATGTTAAATGACACCAGCTTAGTCCTCAGACACTGTGATTCAGCATCTATGGAATCCTTGCTTCCCTTTAAAGCTTCTTTATCCCAAAAAGTAATTTTTTTTTTTTTTTGGTAATTTTGGTTTTTGTGTTTCTGGTGATATGCACAGGGCTTTTGATGAGACTCATGGCTACTGGACCATCTTGCTTGGGCTATAAGTGTCTTCCATGTGTTAGTGTGGTTAGAGAGTTTTATGACATTTCACCCTTCAAACTGCAGATATTTGGGTGCTACAGTTTTTGAAAGAAACAATGAAAGCTAGAAAACATAGAAAACTTTTATCTGATTTTCAGAATTATTTTATCCCTTTTGCACAGGGGTATACTCAAGATTTAAAAAAATTTGTTCACCCACACAGACAGATGTTTGACAGATTCAGAAGAGCTAATAGAGTCATATTTAGAGCATGTAGCTGTGATGTGGGAGACTCAAAATAAAGGTTTTGACTGTCACTGACTTGACTATTCTGGTCTGAGTGAGACTCACTTTTGCTTTGATTACCTTATCTAAAAGTAGTTTAGTTGTGCTGTGCTCTGTGTGTGCATCTGTGTTGTACACTCAGGTACATCTAGAAAGGTCGGTTTGGCTTACTGGTGTTTTCCATGTAATGCTGTTGCAAGGCAATGCAGGATCTGGTGTGGAGGACTCAACTGGGAAAGCACAGCCAGGATTATGACTAGGCTGTTCATGCTTGTGCTTGTATTAGGGATTAGAACAAATTCAAAATTATTTCTCCTGACATGTTCCAGCTTTGTCTCATGTTTTATACACTCAGATATAATCAATACACAGTAAATCTGGGTTCAAAACTGTGTGTAACTTACAGAATACTTGTACTTACTTTGACCAGGAGGTCCACCTCTGGCATTGATGTGTTTATGTTTCTTCAGAAAGTCTCCAGATCGACATTTTCCAGAGAAAAAGAAAATTCCTGTCCATAGTGATGGACAAGACATGAATTGATAATGGCACCTTTACTTTGTGGATATCTTCGTGTTATCTTGAAATATTTGAAAGCAGCTCCAGGGCACTGCACTGGTTGATAGTGGCTACTGAGGGAAGATCTGTCAGTAGCCAAAGAGCAGCAAAGCTGCAACCATGGCGTCTCCTTAATTTGTAGTGTTCTGGCACTAGTCAGCTCACACTGAGGGAATTCACATCTGGTGAGGCTTGCCCAGTTTCTGGCCCTTTGGTGTCAGATGACACAAAAAAGCTGGATCAGAAGAGACAAACTGATCTATCTGTAAATGGAAAAGCAACATTTCCAGACCTGGTTATTTATATAAAAGGGACAAGGGTTTATTGTAGGTGGAGCCAGCAGTGCTGCCTTCAGCCGAGTTAGTTTGATGCTTCCCTTTAGACTACCATGTTTTCAGTTGCTTAGAACTGTGTCAAAACATTAATGTGGTGGTATAAACTGTTCCTTGAAGAATTGTCTCTTTCAGATTCACTTCCCCCCCACCACCCCGAAGATTTGCAAGACCAGCTTGGTTGTTTGTAAGCTTGAGAGAAATTTGTTCCATCATATTTAAAAAAATAACCTGCATTTGGTTGAGAATCTGGGGAAAAAAAAATCTTGAAAGATGACTGGAGAATATGAGAGGAAGGATGTCTGTATATGAATAACTGACATAAAATGTGTGGGACTGAGAGCCAGGACATCTGAAGGTGGTAGACTAGGATGATGCTACTGGGATGGTGAAGAAGGGGAAAACAGAGGTCTGCCACAATGACAAATAGGAGAAAACACAGCTCAAATTGGAGATTAGGCTTGGTACACAGGCAGAAAGGTCTGAGCCCTAAAGCACTCTGTCCTCCAAAATGTAAAAATGAATCCAGAATTCTTGAGCCTTACCAGATTTCTGTTCTCAGCCAGTATATGTTGAACCATAATCAAAGCCTCTGTCAAAGCACTTACTAGTGCAGAAGAGGAGCTGAGAATCACAGACAAACTCTTACTGGTAATGCGTCATGGCTCCCTAGTAGGTGATGAGACAGATGAGTAGGTTGAAAGCTGACTTTCTTGTTGATAACCAGTGTTGATGTCAGTATGATGCCATATGACAAAAGTTTTGTTTTTCTATTGCCTTCCAGAGCAGTACCTAGAACCTGCATAAAAAACAGCCCTGTAAAGCCAGGCACTCAAATTTAGGAAATGCCCAAGATTAGTTATGCAGTCTTACTTGATCAAATAAGTTTCTGCTTTATGACACAGCTATTAATGGTACAGTTTTCCAATATGGGGCCGTGTCTCATGCAATGTACTAGCACGCTTGACTCCAAAAGAAGGGATGGGCTTAGATGTCCAAAAGGTAAGGATACCCTAAAGATGCCCTAAAGGCAGTTCTTTATATAATATACAAGAAGTCATGAAGCAGAAAATCTTGGCAGTACCCAGTACTCCTTGGTGGAATCTGAAGAATCTGAAAAATTTAGTAGGCTAGATTGCTCTAGTCTAGGGAGGCTGAGATTTGTTATTAAGGATCCTATCTTCTGCAGGATGGTTCTTTGACTATACAGGTTATATGGTGAATGACATGACAAAATGTAAAAGAAAAAAAAAAGATTATTTTAAAAACAAAGCAACTGATCCAAATAATGTAATTCTCTTTCTGTTTGTCCTGGCTCCTTCAGATCCAGGACATTGACTATATCATTTAACTCAGGTTTTATACAGCTGGTTACTACTTGTGTTTTTCTCGTTTTGTGACACTTAGGCTGTAACTCTGGTGCTGGACTGGCAAAAGTGCTGCAAGGTGAGTGAAGGGCAGTAGCAATTCTGTCAGCACGAATGGCAAATCTGTGCCATACATTCTGACACACTGAGTTGTAGACATCTCAAATTTGTAATCCAAAATAATGGATTTTTTTTTCCAACTTTAGTCTTTGTGCCTTATTCCTCTATATGTTGCAAAAGAAATCATATGGAAACATATTCTCATTTTGCAGAGGTTTTGTAGAAGCAAAATGGTAAATATTTGTGATGATGCAGATACAGTTACAGAAAAACTCATGAGGAAGTTAATAACTCTGTTTTCATATCTGGATCTGAACAGTATGCAGTAAACAACGCCTGAGACCACCCGTTGAACAATAAGAGTAAAAACTACATTGGATCACTGCTCATTAAATGAGCATCCGTCCATTCTTGTGCACAGAATGAGGCAGAGGTTCTGTGGAAAAATACGATGGTATCCTGTAATCAAAGCCTTTATCATAACGTACCCAAGAAAGCTGAATTAGCATAACATGCCTTGCCTTAATTATTCTATGTTTTCTTATATTCAAGAGTTTACCTATTCAACAGAAATATTCTGTTACTATCATTGTACATGTATGCTAAACAAAACAAAATAATCCAATATAATCCAATCTGAGATACACTGCAGAAGGTGATTGTGTGCTGTTGGTGACTTGGCCACTTTATATGAAGTTAAGGAAAAATGTTTCTGATTCTTGTGAGTAGGTGCATAAGTATATGTCTAAAATTTTTAGAAAGGCAAATAATTCTAACATCAGAGTTTGAGGATGAATAAAAGTTTAGTAAGATACATGCTGCTTCCTTTTCTAAAAAAAAAATCAAGCCTTAATCCTACAACTGTATATTAAATCACTTATGCAGTGTGACAGGCAGGAGAGCACAGATATAGTAATCTACCAGTCTGGTATCTGGTATGCATTTGGAGTCATGAAATAGATCTCGGCAGGCTGAATACCGTGCACCCACGCATTGTACAATGCTGTGATTACAGTAGGTAGGTGGTTTGGGTAACAGTGAATTTCAGATATGCAGGAGTCCAGTATAATGTGTGGTATGATTTGCAGGATTTTGTTAGGACACATCCTGTAATTGCATGCCTGGTATAATGTCTGACTGGCTTGCCTTTTGTGCCATTGAGAATTTTGATCCCTTAGGAAAATGATGTAATATCTGCAAAATGTTTTTTGAGAATTCTTTTTAAGAAAAATAAATCAATCAAAGTTGATTACATTGTGCACACTTGACTTCTGTAAAGGAAATCAAAGCAATTTACACAAGTCAAATTTTTATTGCATGAAACATTGTAAAATGTCTATAGAACAAAAGTCACTCCTAAGGGGACAGTTTATAACCTCACAACTGCCTTCAATACAAACCAAAAAATTTTCAGTATCCTACACAGGCAGTATCCCATTAATAGAATTTTGGTTGAATATTATTGCTAAAAGTCCTCAGGACTGTTAACAGTGTCATCCAACAGACTGCGCTTCCCCTCCGTTGGTTATACCTTGCTGCTTTCAGGTATTTGTGAATCCATATGTATGGCATGCTTGTTATGCCTTACCTTTATGTAGTGTGTGTATATATATATATATATATATATATTTAAGTAAGTGTTGTGTTACTTATTATGACAATCATAGACACTACTTTATAGGCAGTAAGAAACCTTGCCAAGGAGTGCCTGTAAATGACTTGGTGGGAGCAGAGAAAGCTGAACCCTTGGTAGAATCATTCCCAATGTTACCAGCTCATGGCTCATACCACCTTTTGCGTGAAACATTCCCCGGATGAATTTACTTTTAGGTGGTAGTGCCACTTCCATTCTTGCTGCCCTAAGGCACGGGGGGCCAGGCTGGGCTGAATTTCCATAATTCTAGTCCAGAACTGTCAGGTTAGCATTTTCTGTAGTTGGCTATTTGCTGCTTGAAAAAAAACTAAGTAAAAAGGATAGGCAAATCTGTTTCCTTGTAAAAGAAATCTTCCAAACCAACCTTTCCTTTAGATTGATTATGTCTTTCGGTTAGAGGGGAGTCTTTTCTGGTGTGTTGGGCCTGGTAGCCTAGACAGCTGGACAGCTTTATTTGATTGTGCATTGCAATATTCATCCTTCACATTTAGAAAAGGAAATGTTTAGAGCCTTTTTTGAAGGTGCAAATAGGCAAATAAGCATGCACATATGCAAGGCATCCACCTATTTCTTTAAGCTACTTTGGGCATCATGTCACAAGTTATGTTAGTTCTCACCAAGTTGACCAAATAGGAGCTGTTTTTCTTTTTCTTCAACAGATTGTTCAGGAGGTTTTGTTTGTGACAGTAGAGTCCCACAGTCAGTTTGGTTTGATGTCAGTTAGAACTGAAAAAGGCTTAGCCCAGTATTCTAAAATCCAAAACTGTGAAGAAACAGGTGAATGTCAGAAATATTACTGTTAGGAAAAATAAAGTGCTTCCTATGCTCCCAAATTTGGCTTTCCTATCTTAGCAACTTGCTAATTATTAATTGTGCATATAATCATAAGATAAACTACTCTCCTTTTCTTTAAGCAGTAACCAAATAATGCTCTTGACTTTTAAAATATCACTACATTGTAGATTTAGCATCATGTTGTGATTAGTATGGTATTTCACACCTTTCCCAGAGCTATTGTCTCAGATTGTCAGCAGATATTGAAACTGCTTACAAGTCATACTTGAGAGGTTATCTTTGTGGTATTTTTGTAAAGGTTGGCAACTTTCAAAAGTAAATGAAAATTTAGCATAAATGTACCATCCTGCTCCTGGCTGCTCTGAGCTGGCAGTGTCCAAATTCTCCCATATTTTAATGGCAAGGGCTGCTATGGCTGTTGGGGGCTACTTCTTCTGAAGGTTCAGCATAGCACACCTCTTGTAGACTGGCACATGATTATTGGAAACTTTTCTTCTGAATTAAAAATAGTCATAATTTCCTCTGATGAAATATGTGAACAGGAGCATAGCAAGACATACATGTCTGGACAAAGGCTGGAAAGAAAAGAATTATCTTTCTGGCCAAAGAAAGGACCACAGCTATCTCTCCTGTAAATAGCAGTGTGCAGCAGGGGAATGCTGAGTCAGCTGCAAAGAATTAATCAGCCTTTCATCGTCTTGGCTCAGGAATAATGGAATTATGCTGTGGGGAACTGTGATGGAGTTCAGTAACAAAGAATTTTTTTCTGGAAAATTACTAAAATTGAAGATGGAAAGGAATTTATTCCCATTTCTCTCTGGATGCAGTCTAGAGAGAGCCTTCCTAGTTTCTTTTACTTTAAATTTGGTTGAAACAAGTCATGCATTTTAAGAGTGTTTCCCACCCATTGGCTCCTCTGGGCATTTGAGAATCTGGCCACTTTATGTGGATGTTTGAATAGGTTCCAAGCTCATTCAAACATCTGACCTTACACTTCTCTACTTTTGTCTTATATATTTAGTTTGGTATTTAAACTTCTTTACCTTCAATTCTCTATCCTTCAAAACAACGTGTGAAAAACATACAAAATTATTTCCTGGTCCAGATTCCTTTAATGAGAGGAACTAATCCAAAAATTAAATTAAAAAATTTAGAACCTTGAAAGTAAGGTGTGGATAAACACCTCAAGGCTAATTTTAATCCTTTAAAATTGAGGTACCTTAATTGACTCCAGTGGACCTAGACTAATTTACATCAACAGAGGATCTGACTTGAAATGATTACATGTCTTATCTGAAATTGTTCAGCACTGGAAACACTGGAGTGGAAATCTTACAAGCAGCAGCATCATTATGAGATTTCCAGTACCTCTTTCTTCAAGTCGTACTGTTCTAAAGGAAAATATGCATGCCAGGACTGGGTAATAACTCTGACAGATTCCCCCATTCATAGCACTGAGAACTGCAGCTGGGCTGGGTGCAGCGAGAATCCTTGTGATCTCCTGCCCCAGCGAATTCCCCGCCGCATGTAGCCAAAAGCCATCCTCTCCCAGAATACTAAATCCACTGAAGCAGAACCTCTGCAACAATTTATAGCAGGTTTCTAGGTGCTTAGCAGCCATAGTGCTTTTCTTGTTTATGACCCATAGTTTCCTCAGCCATACTCTGTAATTTCCTTACTGAGGTCTTACTCTCAAGTCTGCATATATTTACATGTTTTACTCTGTAAGCTTTTAAGCAGCAAATTATACAAAATAGAGGTGAGACCTCTGCTAGTTGAGTCTTCCTTTTATTGTTTCCATTGTAGTCGCGTCTGGAAAATAAATAAGTAAGAACTTGAATTGACACAAAATAAATGACAGTTCAGGTTCTATAGGTTCATGTTTATGACACGATTGGCCCACAGCCACTGCAGCTATTTCGTAGTCTACAAGATGTCCTTGATTTGCTCTTCCACCAGTATGATAACAAGCACATATAATCTTTGCATATGCTGCTAACAGGCTTCTTGCCTCTGCCTGGTTTTACACATTCAGCTTTTACATTGTTCGTTGCAGAACTCCCTCAGCTCTCTTAAATAATCCTTACACTTTCATGTATACTGTTTTCATCTTTCAACGTAAGTTAGATGAATATAAAGAGAAAAGCAAGAAAATACGATAAATCGACACTTGTGAAATCACAGAATTAACAATCTTCATTCATAAAAACAATGTAATTTTTCTTCCAACAATATACATATTATGATAACTCGAGTAGAGCTACCTTAAGTATTTTGTGGTCTGTGAAAATAACTTCTTCTACTGCCTTTTGAGAGTAACTACACAAAAAAGCCATATAATTATTGTAGCAATAGTATGACTTCGGGTGCACCCGTGCCAGTCCTGTTAGTTCTCTCATCTGTTTTTGACACGTTGATCATGAGATTTTTTTCTCTTTTTCATCGATCTCACAGAAATAGTCTTCGTGTCTATGGCATGACTCTGTTCCTTCCTCACTGAGCATATATTGGAGTCTGATGAAGAAATTTTTTTTTTATTCCCTCAAGGCCCATCATATAGCCTTCCAAGGGCTCTCATTTTTTTTTACCCTCTTGCTAGGAAGCACAGACAGCTGAAATTTCAGCCTGTTGATGGCCCCATATTTACAACTCCATTGTACCTGACTTTGCTGGGCTACTGAATGCACAAGCAGCTTTTGTAAAGGGGGAAGGCATGAATATGAACTGGCTGGAGTTCAGTAGAAAGAGACTGAGGCAAGATCAACAAAATAGCTATTTTATAATGAGAACAATTGTCTGTTTGTTAGTTCACATGGGAGAATAACTGTTGGATTGTTGGTAGATGATCCATAGTTAAATAGCATCCTTGCCCGGGGATTCTTTATTTCTTCTCCTTCACCTTATCTGAACGATGACATCCATTTCTTCCTGCTATGAATATGGTTACTCACTCAATGTTTTGGCTGGTTTCTGCAGCGTGTCATATACCTAGCTGCTCTTTATCTTAACTTGAAATAGCAGCCTGCAAAATATTGTAGCTCACACCTGGAATACCTCCGAGAGCAACCTTTTGCCTGATTTTCTCTGAGCTACAGTGGCTTTCTAGTTTCTGCTAGAACTTCAACACTGATTTTCATCTGTGGGATGATATAGTCAGAGATGAAATATCAAAATTCTACTGAAATTCAGTATGTTTTTACTTTTTTTTGCTGAAGTCCTTTCAGTTCTTTTGAAAATCTCAACCAGAAGAACTTAAATAGGAACCAGGCTATATAGTTTAATATTCAGTGTAGAGAGTGACTATTTCTTTTCCTAGAGCAATCTTGGCAAATTGAGGCTTGTAGCATTATCATCAGTTACTGACAATCTACTTTCGTTTTCTGAAAATTCCCAAATACTTAGAATTCTATCTCTGTGCAGTAATTAAGGAGGGTAAAGGTTATTTTGCTCTTTTGATTAAAAATTGAATTTACTTTGTGTTGATGTAAAAGCAGGAAATGTAATAGCAAATTAGTTTTTGTTCTTTCCACCTGCATTCAAAATTAATATTTAGCACAGATTTTCTACTTCATTTTCAGATGATCAGAGTACACAAAGCTAGTGAGATTGTATCACCACTTCTTCTCTCAGAGAAATTTCTGTAATTACATGAGAAATGGATCTATATTAACCTTCAAATCTACTATTCTTAGGTGAATGGCACCAGAAACTTGAGCATTCATATGGTAGAATGATGACTGGCTTGAAAGCACATACTCAGAATATGTTGAGATTTTGAGGCAGATCAGGTAGTGGATTAGTTTAAGCCTTCATACTACAGGGAAGCCAGTGAGGTAGGTTTTATATAATCATATCAAGACAAAAAAAACCCCATAATGTGTGCTGGTAACTTGTAAGTGTGCTGCTTTTGGGCTGTCATCCAGAGAGCATGTAGTTTCAGTAAGCAAGAAGTCGGATTGCTTTTTGGTGTAAAAGTGAAAAGTGAATTGTATGAAGAGGTGTCTGGCTGACATATGTCTAATCATGCACTATAAAACTTGGGTGTTATATATATTATTGATAGATAGATCAATTGTTTGATCGATCAAAGGGTACAGAAGAAGAGATCAAACTCTAGAAACGCCATATTAATCTTCAGAGCTAAACTTTATTTTCCTGAAGTTGAATAGACTTTTTAGAGGGAGTTATAGCTTTACACAACATTAAAAGGTTGACACTTTCGCTTCAGAAAGTCAGTAAAATCTTGACTTTGAAGTAGAGATAGTCAGGAAATTGAGAGTCAAGTAATGATTCCACCTTTCAAAATGGTGGTAGTGAAAGGAGACACAAAAAACTGCTGGAAATTTTTAGAACTGCTTTAAAAGAAATTAGAATGCTTAAAATTATAATTAGAAAAGCAAATAGCTTCTCAGGAAAAAAGACAGCTCTTTCTATACTGACTCTTAAAAAGTCAAAATTTAGCCCTTTGCTTGGAAATGACTATCTCTGTGCATCGTGGGTTCCCACTCAAATAGATGAACTCTCAAGAATACTTGAGATACTTGAGGATACTAAATGCTGCTTAGTTTATCACTTATAAGTTGATCACTCCATTTCTTTAAACAATATACTTCTTTATTGCTTTAGTGAGTAGGCTTAGTACTCATAGTGTCATAAGTATCTGAACTAGTTAAGTTAGGGCAGCTGTGGATAAAATTTGTCAGTATTTTCTGACTGTTACATAAGTATGTCAATAAAATTTGCATTTAAACAAGGCCTTCCCTCTTCCTTCTCCTAGAGTAAATTAAAAGGGTCATAATGACATAAAACATCAATGAGTTTTGGGGGAAGAGCAAAATTACCAAGTCAGCTCATAATACAGATTCACAAACATTGATGAAGACCATGAGACTGGCTTCATAAAAGATATTTTTATGTTGACAGTCCTTTAATGACCGATTCCAATGAAGATTTTGGATTCAGCTTGTTAGACAGAGATACTCAACAAGGATGTCCTTGTTGCTTCCTGTCAGGAGACAGACAACCACTTGGATCCACTTTGCATTAACAAAAAGACAATTTCTCGCTGGATCTATAGTGATGAAAAAAGATATATTTTATAAATATTGCAATGGTTTTGAGGTAATTTTTGGCTATTCCTTTCTGTTGCTTGTAGAGTCAGGACTGGCGAATCAATACAAATAAATTATGCTAGAACATATAACGGAAAAAGGACTATGTGATAATTTTTTCATATTAATATTTGAAGACATTACATTGATGTTCAGAAAATAGGAGAAATTTGAAGCCACTGAAGGCTAAAGTTATTTGTTTTTCAAAGATTAGATAGATGTTTAAGTATAAGCTTTTACAGTCAGCCTACCTTAATACTTCAACTGGAAATCTTTGATATTTTTAAAAGATGAAAGTGTAATTCACTTATGCTGTTTCAGTCAACATATTTTAACACAAAATACAGAAATGTTTCCCATTTTTTTTTCACAAGATTGCAAGGTACTTTGTACATGCTTCTGCTGTAATTTAATCTAAAGTAGTAAAAGAAACTCATTTGGTTTACTGAATTTTCAGATATCATGTAATTAGTACAACTTTTTGCCATTTGATTAACAATCTAAATGTCAACCTCTACAAAAAAAAAAGACAGTAATTCCAATCAAAGTCAAAATATTAACCAAAATATTCTTGTCCTTAACTACTTATATCATACATTTGAACACAATGTATGAAACGGAACAAGTTTTGTCCTGTTGTACATATTTGCCTGCTGAAATGAAAAAAAAACGTATGTAACTGCAAAACACATTTGTGCAGGGTTGTTTACAGCCCAATAGTGAAGTTCTGTGTGAAGACAACTCTGATTTTGCAGAATTCATAAATGTCCCTTTGCAAATTTGTAAGTGATGTTGGACTATATCAGATAAAATAACCTAAATATTTTTCTTTAGGAGGACGCATTTCTGGTTAAAATTACAATCACACTTCATAAAAATTTAGTTTTTATAGAAGGAATTATTTACAATGATGTGTTACCTAAACTCACCTTCTGTCTCCTGACATTATAATCAGCTCTTTTTTTTCCCTTTAAATTCCTTTTTTTTTTCCTTTAAATTCCACTATGAAAAATTGTCCTCTCAGCTGCCAGAGACTTCAGTGGGAATGTAATCAAACCCCAAATGTGTGCCCAACTTGAGTCTAAGGTGCAAAAGATTAGTTAATTCAACTAAATCCTCTGGGATGTTGGCTGTGTCTTAGTATGTGTTTGCACAGAACTCAGCACAAAATACTGTGACTGGAGTCTTTGTGTGATGAAAACTGAATGAGCGCGCTCAATCAAGACTTTGCTTCTGAAACTTCACCCTACAGACAGAAACCACTCTGTGGTCTGTTTGTTATCTCCTTTGCTCCTGGCACTTGGGTCGCATGTTAGCTAGGGCTTGCTGTTCTAAAAATGATTGGTAAGACCTAAAATAATGATTTTACATTTTATTCTTCTAGTAAATAGCAATCTTAAAGTGTACAATGCTGGTATATTAATGAAGACTAAAATTCAGTGTGGATAAACCATCAATTTTCATTTTTGTACATTTCTAAAATCTGTTCTATCACATGACATTTAGGCTCCATTCACATCTAAATACGTTGAAAAATAAGGTGCAGGGTCTTTGGTTACATTTATATTGGATAAAAATAAAACTGACAAAAATAAGATCATTAAAACCAATGGCTAATAAGCCAGGCTGTTTATTAATCCTCTGTCTGTTGAAATTCCTACTTCAGATCCCTGTTGTGTGAGCAATTGGTAGCATGAATTCTTATGGGATGCAAGTGAAAAAAAAGACATGCTTTTTTTTTTCTGTTTATTTTGGGGAAAATAAAATGTTGAGTTTTAAAGTTGCATTAAAAATCAGATAAAACCAGTTTTTATCTTTATGTGTCTTTGGGAAAAAAAATTCTACCTCAAGAAATTTCTTTAACAAAGAGAACATTATTTCAGACTCTAACATTTCTGTCTGCCTATTATCATTAGTCATAAGCTAAGCCCTGCACTAAATGTCTAGTGAGCACAGATAATGTTCATTTTGTCTGGAAGACAGGTTGCCGCCTGTCAAGGAGAGATGGAATAAATGACAGGTTTGGACTCTGTGCCTTGCAGGCATATTAGGCTAAGAAATCGCCAACATGATGAAAAATTATTTTGTCAAAAATTTGTAGGTCACCCATCATTGTCTAATGTATTCTGTGATTAATTGCTAGCATAGATCAGCATTATGTCTTTCCAGTGAATCGCTTAATTGTTGCCTGCTTCATGCTCTTAATGTAATGACGAGGCATCTGGTCCTTTCACATGTGCTTTTAAATGCCAGCTTTTGCATCCAGGTTACGGGAACTGTAACATTAAACTTAAAGAACTAGTTGAAATTAAAACTTCCGGAAATCCGTCTGTTCTATCTTTTTTTTTTTTTTTTTATGGCCATGTGCACGGTAGGCTGAGTGTTAGTGTTAATGTATGTAGATTTTATTTCTGATGAGTGATTATTTGACTGCTCATCTTACGAAGATTTATGGTGTGCTTTCTATCTCCTGACTGCAGTGCTACTCTTATCTTTAATAAAAGAGATGAGGACATTAATCAGCCTTTGTCAGGAGTCCTGACTAAGACATTAAATGTACTGTATGGGATAGGTAAACACGCTCCAGATCCTTCTCTACTCCAGTAGATCAGGCAAAAAAACACTCATTATATTTATCATAATTTCACATCTGCTGTTTTTGAAGCAATGTACCATGAGGCCATAAACTGTATTACAACTGTGCATAAATTCAACTGATTTGTGGCTGGAGTAACTAATTCCTAAAGTACATTTTAGAAAAACAAGCAGTGAGCCCTGAAATTGCAATTCCATAAAGGCACTAAATTACTGACTGCAGAATCAAGAATTTGCTTGATGTGATTCTGCAGTGACCGTTTTATAAAAAGTGACAGTGTGCCTGTGATTGAGTCAATAAAATAAGGACGAGTGAGCCATACACTCAAACAAGATTAAAGAGAAAGAGAATGACAGAGGACAGACACATGGGATATAAATAGAGGAAAGTGTAATGTTCCCCCCTCTAAAAATGGCTTTAGGATGTAGCTGTTAATAACAAGGACGTTAATTTGTGAGTAATCATTTAACTATATGAGGAAAATACAGATGTTTTTACCTAAGTTTTCATCATATATAGTATTTCTCTAAACAAGGATGTATTTTTTAAATGGAAAAAGGGTTGTAGCTCTTATCTTCAAATACCCAATATGTTTAAAATGGCTGGATTCGCTCATCTGAAAATAGTAAATAGTTCCAGCAAAATCAATGGGAGTACACCAGCCTCTAACTGTGGTAATCAGAAGAGCAGGCAGGACTGCACCTTTCAAACTGGATCTTTCCTAAATTGAAAAGAATGTACTCTTAGGGAGTCCTGAAATGTGATGTTTCATCAGCAGCTGAATGGAGTTGCTTTTCCTGCTTATGTTTTGAAGAAAATAGTGACATGAAGAGCAAGATTGTGCCTGGCTCACCCTGAACCCATGCTTTACCTTTCCTGGTGGCAAAGCAAAAAGAGGTCAAAAGACTCAAGAGCTGCCAAAATATGAGAAATATTATTCCAAGTACTATCAATTCTCAACATTTTTTATGTTCATTTTTGGTCAGGCCAAATGGAAAAGTATTAGCATTTCAGTTAATGGAGATACAAGATGATATTTTCCTTTCAGTGATATCCGAAAGTTGATACATAATGGTCAGGAGCATAAAGTTAGTTCTCTTGGAGTATTTAAAAATGAAAATATTTTCAGTTTCCAAAAGCAGTAACCTTCAGTTATGGTACTCATTGCACTCAACCTATAGGTAGATGTATAAAAACAAAACAAAGCTGTGGTATGGGATACTCTTAAACATCCTCCTCTCAGGAGTTAACAGCCGTCCACAGTGTGCCAACAGCCCTTGGTGTGTGTTGGTGGAAATATACATTATGTTCACTTTGGAAAATGAGAGTAATATAATACCCTCTGGTGTTGTTAATAAATGTGTATATAGCTTAGTTTTAGTACTGTTCCTGACTGAATTCTGCTAAGCTCAGTCCACTCTTGTGGTTATAAATCTGTAGAGATTATGCTGAATATCTTTGTGCTCTGTCCACGAGAGCAAGACAAAAAAAGTGTTTGCTTGATGCCAATGCACAGTTTCTATCTAATAGCATCAATCTGTGCATCACTGAGTGTTTCTTTTCCTGACCTTATTACTTTACTGAAATTAAGCTTGAAACAATCTGATGTCAGATACTGTATATCTACTTTTATTGCTAGCCTTGCTGGGCCTTTCCATATTGCTAGTGCTGCATCTCATTTCAGATAGGTTGAACCACATATATATTCTCTAGTTTATTGAAAGTCTGATAGATTGTTTTCTGTGTCCCACAATGGCAGGCCAGTCTTTTTCATGAATGTCAGGGAACAAATGTAAATCCACATGTATGCAGCTGACCAAAATTCTTATTTTTTTTTCTTGACTTTATGAATAAATCCAGCATATCACTAGATATGAGTAAGAATAGTACAGTGAAGTTGGCTTCAGTTCAGCTTTTCTGATTCAGTGGCAGTTTCAAATGTATTTGAAGAATCTGTAAGAGTTGATTATTATGATAGATTCAAAAAGATTTGCTCAGACAACAGAGCCGCACCAGAGTGAATTGTAAGGATTGAATAAAATGCAAACTACCTTCAAACCGAGGTAAGCTTTTGCTGTCTATCCACTCCCCACCTCCTTCCTCTCTCTCCCCATTATCATATAAGCTTAGCAGCTTCCTGCAGAGTTCTACTGCAGTCAAATAAAATTCAATGATAAAAATCACTCAATAGCTCCATTAAAACACAACTAAAATTATTCTTAGGACCATGTCTAGGGATTAATATATTTAGAAGCTATCCAACATTTGCATAGCTTTTCCTCATGTTGAGCCTCATCCTGCTCTTTGAAAAACAGTCAAGACTCAGGTGATATGAAAGGAAGAGATTTTTCCTCCCCTCTTCCATATCCTTGCTGTACCAAACACCTACTCCACACGGAGCAGGCCAGTCTGAAGGAAGACTGATAAATCAAAGGAAAATGTCCCTCCAGCCACAGCAGATACAGGTGGACCAGGCACAAATGGCCCAAACCTACACTGATTTCCAATATATTGCCCTCGAGGTGATTAAGCAAACCCCTGTGAATGGTATCCTGGGTGGATCTATTGAGTTCCACTGGTACGGTACGTGAATGCCTACGGATGCCATGTGGGGTTGCCTATCTGTACCTAGGAGGAGAGCCACTGCTCAAGGGGATTGAGCCTTCAGAAATACTGCACAATCCACTGGTCATGCCGATGTCAGGAAGCAGCTTGGGAGCCGTCAGGGTGTGATGTGATGCCAGCCCGCAGCCAGCTCTGTTAGCGACATTGCAGGGAGCTGAGTCAGGACCTTTCTTAAACAAGGGCAGGGGCAGATCCTGGTTTTAAAAAATGTCTGCTGCTTACTTGTTTGTGCAGCTGAGAGCATCCGATTGCTGAAGAGATCCACCCACACCCCCTTCAAACACACCTCCTTTCTCGTGATGCTTTCATGGTAGTAAAGCCAGGAAGCATCAGGGTCAGGGGAGGTGTGAGCGCATGCTGAGCGAACTGCGTTTGATGCAACATATACTATCCCTGCCTGCTGAGACAGCATGAACACCTGCTCTGGAGGCCAATTCCTTCACTTAGCTACTTAAGCATTGTTTGGCCCTCTGCAGGACTTCTCTCATCATAGCCTGTACAGAAAAATGAAAAAGAGCACTGGTTTCAAGCGAATGCTTTTTGTAGTTTTGTCATTTTGCAAAAGCCTCTTTTTCCTATTTCCTCACACACCTAATTCTTCACTCTGCTCCCAAGGGAGAAGAATAGTAGAATGAAAAAGAAGTGTTTACTGATAAAAATAAACAAAACATACTTATTCATATGAAATAATGGAATCTCGGGAATATTGTGCTGTATATCAGAAAAAGACATGCCTCAGATTTTTAACTCTGTACTTCAAGTACAAAAAACATGTTTCTCTAAACAAAGGCACTTTCCCCCCTCTCCGTATTTACCTTTATTGATTTTTGTTTCTCTTCAAATGTACTAAAACATTACATTTTCTTCTCCTTGAAAAACTAGCATGATATGAAAAGAGACAGAGGATGCAATGGCACCTGAGTGTTAGAGGAGATGAACTTGTTTGTGGCAAGGGGCAATGGGACTCTACTGCGGGCATTTTCTTTTACCCTGCTATTCTGCTTTTCCTGAAGCCTGAGCTACAGGGTAATTAGTTTTAAGGAATTAAGATGGTACATGAGAGACTGCTTTCTGGTAGATGATTAATTCACAGGAAGCCTTGTCCTAAAACAGATATGTTACCTGGCTCTCTTACCTTTGAAATCTGCCCATGCACAAGGAGGGAATTTACAGGGGTTAGAAGATAGAGGTTCCCCCACACAATGACTACACAGGACTGTAAAAGTCCACCTGGCAATTTATCCACTACTTCTGTGGATAATTATTTTCAGGTAATCATCCATATGAACAGAATATCTTTCTAACATCAGTACGGAATACAGATTTCTATTTACAAAAGGCAGTAAATATATTCAGTTCAACATGCCCAAACACCTGCTAAGTGAAATGGAATTTGACTGCTCTCAGTCACGTGTTAATTTGCCTCATGCCTAATCTATATTTCCTGAAAAAAAATCTGATTAATGTTGTTATTTACATTTAGATATGTATATGTGTGTAACTTAAAAGGAGTGATAATGACCGGCTGATAATGACCTCTGAGTTAAGCAAATTTATCCACAACTAGGTGTATTTTGGACAAACTAAACACCCACACACACATAGAGCCATTGGAACAAAGGGCGAGGCAACAGTAAAATACTGAGGTCTTCGTATGTGACTACTTTAAAAGCACTTTCAGTGTCTTCTTGCAATTCTGGTCATATCATCTTATGCTTATCTCATTTACAGAAGCACAGTGCTGAAGGAAGGGAGATCCAAAGCCCAAAGATTTAATCAGTTATTAATTAACATGTTGTACCAGTAGCTGTTGTGAAATGGAATGTAGCATATTCATCATTGTAAATAGCTGATTAAATTTATAGGGTAATGTTAGGTATTTGGATATTTCTGTCATGCTGTTACTGTTCTTTGCTACGCTGACTGCAAAATATAATAACTTCTAAGCAGTGTGTAAAACAAAGTGCTCAATTCACTTTATTAAAATATCCAATAATAATTGATTTAAAGGCAATAAAATGTGTTCATTAGAGGGTTTATATTCAAGAAATATTGAAAGTATACCTAAAACTGTCACTTTTATTGTGAATGAACGGGATAATATAATTTGAAAAGAGTGTGATCATACTAAAGATTTGTCCTGCAGCATTATCTGATAGCTCGTAAAGTGCTGAAATTTAATATGATGCTTTCAGTCAGTTTAATTGAAATTTAATTGCCACTTTGGGCAGAAGGTTTAGATCTGATCAATAAAATATTAAAGATTTTGTGCTTTCACTTGGAACAATTCCTTAGCCAATGCATCAAGTGTAGCCTATGTTTTAGGAAATATTTGTTTGTTATAATTCACATAATGTTCAATATCACTTGCTAATCTGAATGTTTTAACACACTGCACAGATAAATAGTGGAAATAATAAAGCTATAGTTGATCCATTTAATTACAACAAGATGAAAGAAATAACGGTCACCTTCAGATTCATGAGAAAGGCATTAATGTAAAAGAGCTATAAATATTTTGAAATGTCAAACCTCAGAAAGACAGAGTCCAACATGAGCCCAGCTGTAAATCAGGCACATAGAAGGACCTTGAAAAAAAGATGGTTCTTTGGTATTTTAGAAATAATTACTAATACAAAAAGGGTAATGATGAACCTATAAATTACATTAAAAAGGGCCATTAGAGGAGGATTAGTTTATAAAGCTGAGAGATGGTTCCTGAAAATTATCCTGCCAGTTATTTCTTCTTTTCATTTCATATTATTCACGATCCCCAAAATTATCTGATTAATGATAAACTAATTGATTGCTACTTTGCAATTCAAATGCAATGGCCAGCTTTGAGTCTCCCTTTACTGTAATCTATACTGTGCCTTCATTTCTATTTGTCTTTTTTGGTGGCAGTGTAAAGAGGATTATTCTAACTCGTTCTTTATAATGTGTCGGGGCAACTTCCACCTAAGCAGCATTGCCACAAAATTCATATGTGCATTTGGCTCAGGCCCCTGCATACCGCCTCTTTACGTCTGGAGAGAGCCTGATGCCTCTGCTTCTCTATCCTTTTCCCACCTAGGCTCTCCTACAGGACCTTGGTGCGAGCGGACACAGCTGGAGGTGACTGAAATGCCACTTTTAAAATTTCTTCCAGGTCTTCAGCAATGCTCTTGAACCTAAAGCCCACAGAGCATCTTACAAACACTGCAGTTTCCTGCATGAGATGGTACCATATTCAATGACTGGCTACTGTTCATAAGAGTTTTCATCCTTTCAGATAATGAGCGCTACTCCAAATAGCAATGCCTGACTTCATCTCTGATCTGTCAGGAGGAGAGTAAGAGGCTGGGGGAGGATCTGAGGAACAGAAAATTGTCTCGTAGGCATATAAGCTATGATGGCAATTTCATTGCAAGTTATTGCTTGTTCAAATAAATTGTAATTTCCAGTATATGATTTTTTGCTTAAGATTGATACAGGCATGCATAGGGCAGAGGACAGCATTCAGCAGTGTGAAAAACAGCTGATTCACATCGCTGCTGGTGACAGAAGCACAAACACAGCATGATCACCTTTTTGGCCTGAAATCAATGGCACCTATCGTGCTATGTCCCAAGGATCACGAGAAAAGATGAAAAAGTATAGCAATTCTCACTTCCTTCGCACAGCACTCAATCGTGAGCCGGAGGACTGATGAAATAGCCCATTCAAAGCCCTCTGAAGATTGCAGTGGTCTGTTTCCTCCTTCTGTGGGGTTTGCTGCAGGAAAGGAGTTGAAGTCGCAAATGCAGACCTCTGAAGATCATTAACTTTTCTACTGAGTGATTGCTTACTTCTGCTGACAGTGGTATATCTGTGCTATGGCGAGGGACAGTGTGAGCACTGAGTGTTGGGAGTAATTTAGGTCTTTGGGAATTTGGTTAGTATGCAGAACAAAATATCAACTGATCTGACAATGAATAAAATTATCAGCCACACGCCTGCTAAAATGAAACATTTCCTGGCTTTTTGCCTTCAAACAGAATTTCAGGCCTCTGGTTTTAAAATTAGCAATTTTGGCTCATAAATTTGGAGGGGTACAATTTGGAAGTGGAAAATAGGACTAACATAATACTTCTATCCTTGTTGGACCATTTTTTCTACACCTTTTTCTGTCTACAGTATGGGAAAATGACACTTCTTCACCAACCCACCTGTCTGTCTAATTGTGATTACTGGAAGACTGAATAAAATCAGATTCTCATGGACTGTGCAAGATGTTAGTTGCTCTGTAGCACAGTTCTGCATTGACTAGGACAGGCCTGTGGCAGTAGATTTTCAACTATTTTACTTTCCAATTTTGCAATCTTTTCTTCAAGTTTTCCAGGATGCGTTACTCTGGGAATATTTATTTGGAACCTATAATTCCTTTCTGAGGCTACTGAGGAGTAGTGAAGATGGAAGGAAGATGAAGAAGGAAGCAGTAATTCCACATCTTGCAAATTGGACCTGGTTATTAGACCTCTAAGCAGCAAAACTGACACTCCTCCTCACCAAAGCAGCAAGATGGTACAAGCTCCTTTTCTATAGTACTGAGAGAAAACATGGTTAAAATGCATGATACATTTTGCCCTTTCAAAACACCAAATTTCTTTCTTAGTTTGCTGTAAATAACTTAAGTTTCATTTGAAAATATAAAGGATGTTTTTTAAAGTTCTATTGGTCAAAATTCAGGCAGAAGCTCCCAAAATCTTTACTATAGAATCCCAAAAGTTTGTCAAATACCAGATATGGATTTGATTTGTATTACTAAAAAGATAAAGGCTGACTGACATTCTGTTCAGATCGTGATTTGGATTTTCAGCCTCCTGAAATGCTTGCACTAGTCCTAGGGGTTTTTTTTTTCAGACTTTTTTTAATAAGTGCTGTGTTTCAGCTTGTTTTATTCACTGTCTTTTTTTTTCCAGACTAAATCACAGTCCTTAATGGATTTAAACCTCATCCTTTGAACACAATATTTTTATATACACTGAAGTAGCATTATATTTCAGACAAAAGGGATTCCTTCATTTGTTCCTTAACTTCCCCACATTCCCACTTCAAGGGTACATTTTTCACCTGGAAGACACTAAAATTGGTGTCACCTTTCCTCTGCATTGACAGTAGAGGATTAAAATGGTTGTGCTGAAGCATCTTGTATTTTCTCTTTTTCTTCTAATTTATCACAACCACATATTCCACGGGAAGTTAAGGTGGAGGGAAAGAGGGAAGGAAATGCCCAGCTGATAGACAGCACCTCTACCTTGCAGAAGATTCATTCCACTGCGCATTTTGAATCTGCTGACAAGAAACTTGCAGCACAAGTAATCAGAGCCTTCACAAGATTGATTTTGTCCCCTGCTGGTGTATGGCATATAGGGGAAAAAGGTTCTCATTTCTCAGTGTAATCTTAACTATTTAGGAGCCATTATTGCAGGATTACAAATCATCTGAATACCTTTCTTGTGTAACTTAGTTATTTATTAGCAAGTCCAGCAAATTAGTCAGGTAACATTATATGGTGTTCCAGTCCTGAAGCTCTTATTCAGTGTGCTGCTGGATTACTCCCTCAATTTGCAAATGCTAGTAAATCTATGAAGTTCTGTAAACAATACTGCATAGTGCTAAGTGCAAATATTTAACAATTTTTTCTATTTTTTTTTCTAATTGCAGAGACGGCTTAGCAAACTATATATAGAGAGTTCAATTTTCAAAGTGACTCACATAAAATTGCAGATATATTCTATCCTAGGTTTGTAAGAAACGCTTAAAGTCAACTTGTCATAGAGACTAAATTGAATCTACTACCTATACACCTCTGGAAGGGAAGATGTAGGAAAAAAAAAGGAGAAGCATGAGATTTATCTGATGTTTGGCTGATGTATGGCTATATAAAATCTTAAGTAATACAGATAATGTCACACAATATTGCAACATATATTTTCAGTTGAACATTATAAGACAATAAGGCATAAATGGAAATTAAAGGAAAAAAATCTGAATGGTTGTCAGGGAACACTTTTTCATTCAGAGAATCATAAACATATGGAATGGTGTGTCAGGCAAAGTTTCTGAGATAAGAAGATGGGAGTAATTACAAAATGGATTTATATCCTGAGGAATAAAGTACAAACAATGGAAAAGAGCTTTAAGTCAAATGATTTTTAACCCTCACTGGAAAAAATGCACATAGTAATTGCATTTAATAGGTTCCATCTAATTTACTGAAGTTTGCCTCCTGTTTGTTGGTCAGTAGTGGAATATAAATAGACATATGTAAGTCATCTGCCCACACTCAGAGCTACCATGTACTTTAAATACATATCAGTATATCAAAACGCAAACATAGAACCTGAGATATGTTCCATAGCTCTGTCCCTACTGAAATAAATTACTTGTTGATGCAAAGATATTGGATACTCAAAGCATACAAATTTTTGAAATTAGAAAATATGCCACTCGGAGTGGCTCTTCCGTAGTGATGTGTAAAAATAAATAGTATCGATAGATAGATGTATAAAAAGGCAGCCTCCAGGGCAAATAAAAGCAGTGAACATATTTTCATGTGTGAAACAAGTAATTAGAGGAAAAGTGATAGAAAAATGCAAACCAGAACATTTTCCCTTTGCTATTCCAAAGCAGGGAAGGGGTGGGAAGAATGTCATTCAGTCTTTAATCCATTTCAAGACACTCAAGCAGGAGCAAAAACTTTTGTAGAACATTTATAGTCCTCAGTCTCAACAGTAACAGTAGGTTCACAGGTTCCATGTTTCCTCATAATCTCCCGGTATATATACAAATTATGTTGCCAAGTTAAGTAAAGCATACTATATTTATACTAAGACTCAGAAGAGCTATGGAAAGATATCAGTTTGACTTAATTAGTTAGAAGAGAAGCCCAACTATAACCCACATATCTCACTGACAAACATCAGTAAGAGGTGTGCTCAGTGGACTACCCATTTCTCCCAGTCATTCCTCTACTTTACAAATTTACTTGCATCTACACTGGGCTGAACTCACTATATTTACTGCAGATGTTCTTCCTTGGTCAGAAAAATAAAAAGTAGAGAGAGTACACTATCTACATGAAAAGGAAATATGCACATCTAAATCTCCTCCTACATTTTTTCCAAGTTTTCCTGGCCAGAAATATATGTTTATATGCTATACAGCTGCTGTGCAATAAGGCTGCATATTGCTGCATCTTGGACATGGAGGATCTACCACCAAAGTGCTGCACAAATGGCTCATATATGGATGGTAAAGTCAAGGCAATCTACTTAATGTAGAAAGTTTTCTACAATGCATGTACAGTAAGTACAGTGTACCAAAATCACCATACGTGAACTATGGTCATTTGTCTAGGACTCGGACACTGGGCACACTCACTGGAACTATCCCTTGCCCAGACAATGACTCCAGAAATCCTAGCCAAATGGACAACTTTGTAATCTTCTACCTAAAAAAAAATAAATCTTTGGGTGAAATATAGACATAAAAGGAGAATATCAGACATTCAATAGTCCTATTCTAAATAATTTCATATGGTGAGGATGAAGCAAGGTGAAGTCTAATAGAAGGCTATGTGTCATGGTCCTTGAGAAGAAAAACTTTCCTTTCATAATTCTGAGAGGAAAGAAATTTTCCAGTAAGCCAAGTTAAATCATGCTAGTGAGCAAAACTCTGTTGTTAGAGACAGGAAAAGCTAGATTTGACAAAGACAGCACGAACACTGTCTGTAGCTATCACTAAGAGATCGTCAATCATAGCTATCCCATAACTGTAGCGAAATCCATGCTTAAAACAGCATGGCAGGAATCAGAGACACCTATATTATCAAAATGTGACCAAACCTACTCCAACATTACCTCTCAAATACCTCCAGCAAAACAGGAGACAGATTTCATCACTGCTTTTTTACAAGTAGTAAAAGGCAGGGGTCCAACTAGTAAATCATTGGATGTAATTCCCTTAGCATTTCTAAGACTTCATTAAGAAAATGTTTGAAACTCAACCAAGGAAGCAGCAAAATTCAAACTCATCTTGGCTTTGCTCCACTTCATCAGTGCAGGTTTAAGTATTTAAAAAAAAAAAAAGGAAAATAGATGTGAAATGCCTTGCAGGAAGAAAATATTAGCACTAAAATCAACTCAAGCAAGTCACATTCACCACAGCCTTCTACCTGAATGGTTCTGCTGGACAAGAAATTGCTGTGGCTGTAGCAAAACACAGTCTTCTCACTTTCACAGTTATTGGACGGAGAGTAAAATTTTCCTAGGCAGCAATCTGAATGTTTGACATCAATAGGAATTAGGAGCATAAAGTGCCTTTAAAATGTTACCCATTATCAGTATTTAAAAAGTGCAGGTGCTTTTCTTGCATTTTTTTACAAACAAATATTTTGTCATAAATGCTAGCTTTAAGTTTTGCCATGTATGTGCCATTTGTTATTTAGCAGATACAAATTAATTACCTCAATTGAAAAGAAAAATTATAATAATAGCGATAAAATGTGCAATTGTATTATCTGGAAAACTGGCACTTAAGGCAGAGGACATGACTACAAATAGAAATGGTCTGATAAGATGCTATGTGCTGCTAGTGAACGTGGAAAAAGGAAGCGATTATGTTAATTTTGCTGTTCAGTAGAAGTGTCTTGCTTCAGATGGAAAGCAATGAGGCTAAATTTAGAAGGGATCTAACTCAACATTTAACCAACAATATTGCAGTAATATTGCCAGGCTTCAAAGCTGAAGAACTGAAAGTCTTAATCAAGAGGTGGAGGTCCCTCACAATTCCAAGAGTGGTAGAGATCTTTCTCATATTTAAAATAAAATGAAAGGAAAAAATGTGAATCCAGAATGAGTTTAGTTCCAGAAACTGGGAACTAGAAATCAGAGCCTAGGCTCTAAATTTTGATTAAGCATAAGACTACTTGAATGCAGCCAAATTACAAATGGACCCAAATGGGCATCCTGCTATCTTTGTCAGTCTCCAATATGAACGTGGTGTTTGAGTTTTGGTTTCTTTAGAAATGATATCACCAAATACCTGTCTTATTTAGCACTGTTTCCTTACATTTTTGTAAAATTGTACCAAATGTGTACATGACTAATTTTGATTCCTTTAGAAGATGTTTCTGTCTTAGGGAGCTCATAGGAATGGTAATTTCCATATGTAGAGGTAGAATTTGCGTGTTGGCACTGCCAGTTTCAATCTGCTCCAGGTCAGACTTCTATTACTGAGAGCTAAGATCTCACACATGCCTGTGAAAAAAATATTTGGAAATCCTGTTTCTGTTTGGCAGTGGGAAGTGCATGAGTATACATCACAAACCAGCTGCAACAATTGACTCTACCTGCACCTGTCTTTGCTCTCAGATCTCTCAGTTCCCTCGGATGATCAAGCTGCCATCTTTCATGTGGTTTCACTTAAAATAATAAAGAATATTTTCAGTTTTGATTTATCCAGAGGGGCACCAAAGCAAGCTGCAAACATTGTGTCTGTATTCAGTACTGGAGCGTTTTGTGACACACAGGACCAAAACCCGGCACCAATGAGGCAAAAAACCAGGAGACTAGAATATAGAACGAAAGGATTGTTAATTTAAGACTCTTTTAAGGATGACTTCCACAGACAGGCAGTATTTTCTTTTCTATTATTATCTCAAATCTGCATCTAATTTTGCAAATCTCATTAATATGAAGAAACCAGATTTTTGCCAACTTCTTCATCGCTGCTTGACCAGTGCTCTGCAGTTCAGAATGAAAGATAGCAGACATCAGTAATCATCATTCTGATTGTGTAGTGTATTTAAACTGTAGGCAGAACTGTGATGTGAATGAAGACTAGGATTTCGCCTTAGCAAATAGTTCCATTTAAGAAAGAAAAGTGATGAAACAAAGCGATATTTATTCCTAGGTTGCAAAAAGAGGGCTGTTTGTGCCAAACAAAATGAGTACTTGAACAAGACATATTCAGACTCTAATGCATATGAATCGCTTTGTATGTGTTGCTTGATAGCACACCCGTGCATGATGTTGTTAGTGTCACTCTAGGCATGTTATGGATTTACTGTATTACATACAATGCAATTATTGATTTACATAAGTGTTGCTATTTTTCCCCAAATGTAACAGATTTTAGCTCGAAAGGACTATAAACTGAGAGACTTGCTATAGTTTAAAATTGGCAGCTGGTCGGGAGATGAATGCCAGGCAAAGTGAGTGTACAGGAGGTTCCTGCTGTTTCCTCAGGGAAGCGTCCCTGGGTGAGACATCTGCTGTTCAAACTTCACCACACATTTTATCAGGTGACACTCTGTCGATACCTAATCCAAATTTTTTCTGTTGTAAAATGTTCTGGTTAAATGAAAATATAATAACTTTCCATTTTCTAGTAAAAATGTCAAATCCACTTGATTTCCCCCCAAAAATGTTTTATTAATGAATTTATCTTTTTATTGGTATTGCAAGTCTTACAAACAGTAACTTACTTTTCCATGCATATTCATATTTTTGTGGCATGAATCATAAAATTCAAACCCATACGTGCACATTCTGTTCAAAATACTTATGCTGCATTCAGTACATCAGTATCTGAACTCTCAGTTTATTTGTCTACACAACGGCTCTTTTACATAAAGTACAATTGAAGCCCATTCAATATGGGACTTAGAAAACTAAAATTGTCATCACACCCCCCCCCCCCACCACAACCACCCCTCACTCAATGCCTAATGCTGAGAGATTTGCTTCCCACAGTATGCTTCAGAATTGTGGATGGGATTCCCTAAAGCATACGTGGGAGTTAGGCATCCTTCTTGTCTTCCACAGGCAGTGGCTCTGGAATTTTTTCTGCACGGCAGCCCTGCTTCAGCAGAAGAGGTGAGGAATGTTCCCATCTAAAATAAGCTCTAGCCAGGAGATTAAATGACTCTCGAGAGGTGGGAAATGAGAGGCTGAATTCCCCAAGGAAGAGAAAGAAACTAAATCTGTGTTTCATACGTCCTGAGAAGAGCCCTCATCACTGGACAATTGTATAGAGGAGGCATGTCCTCTCTCTGTACTTTAAAATAGCAGCTGCATTCAGTGAGGATTGCTCTTCTGTCTGTCTACCAGATGTGCTCTCAGAACCAGATGGAGCCTTCCAGTGGTCTTAGGTGGATGACCCTCTATTTTCTGTATTCCAGCCAGGCTTAACTACAAGATTGGTGACAAGCTGCTCAGTCCTATTAATTGGGAAACACCATAAAATCACAGATGTAGGTACCCAGAGAATCTTTAGAGCTAGAAAATAACATGCTCATGTGCTGCAGGAACCTTGAGGGTTAAGAAGCGCTAAGCAGGAATTTTCAGCAACACTGTTTTTGAATTAGATGTTTCTGTTATCTCTGTGAGAACTAAGGAAGAAGGTGGCTAACTAAGGTCATGAAGGGAGTCTGTGGCAAAGCACAGTACTGGATCCAAAAGCCTTAGGTTCAGCTGCTGGGTTATTGTTTTATTTTAATCTCTTAACTATTAAAAATGTTTCTGTGGAACAAGTATAGTTGCAAGAAGCAGTTGGTGATACATTCTACTCATTTTGGTGTGTTGTAGAAACACCGTTAGCATAAATCTTCTAGTGTGATTTGCACTTCACTTAATTTTATAAATATATAGACAAGCCTCAGTCTGCACATCAGAACCAGGAATGTTTTTGTATCAAGAACCTCAAATGAGAAAATCTGTAAATGAGTTGGCTGTTTTCTCATCTGTTCTGTGCCCCTCTTGCTGCCCCTTCTGCTGTCTAAGAGGAAACTGCTTTTTTTTTCCTTCCCTCTCCCAGGTTCTGTCTCACAACTGCTACTGCTTGACTGATGGATGGAGGGACACAGTAGAAAGAAACACAACCTTAAATCTGTAACAGTCAGCAAATAAGCATACCGTGGCAAAACACTTTAAGAGAAAAAAACCCAGCAGCTGAAATCGGAAAGTGATTTTACTCTATAAAAAAATTTCTTTACTCTGATCGTGTCGGTTCCCTTTACAAAGCCTTCCAGTAGCTTAAGCTTGTATTTTAGGCATACCTCAGCTCCTTATCCTTAAGTCTTTCCTTGGCTCTAGCCAAGGCCCACTCCTCAGTCTCTTGTCATCTGCTCAGTTTGTTCGATGTAAGCCCTTCTCAGTGTGCTTGCTATTCTTATTTTTGAGGGTTTTTTTTCTCATATCTCTTTCCAATTTCTTGAGTCGACTCACTCAGCCAACCTTTTCCAAGCCTTTTCTTAGTACATGTCTCACTACAGAATAGGAAGATACATCACAAAGGCAAAAGCCAACATTTTCAGATGTTGTTTATGAGAGTAGCTTTATTGACTTAATGGGCTAGTTGAGGATCTGATCTTTTCAATTAAAGCAAAAAAAAGCCTCTCTCCCTCTGTCCTCCCACAATGTTCTCTGTTTTTTCTCTCAAGTAATTCACTGAGGATGGTACTTGTATCACTTCCCTTGTCACATAGAGAGCGCAAAACACTAAGCTACCAGCGAGTAATAATTAAATACCATTTAAGGCTTGCTCCCTTGACGTTCTTTTCCAAATGAATTGTTTATTAAGTAAAGAAATGCATATACTTTATATGAATCTTAACTGTAGGTTTTGTATCATGAGTTTGATAGAACTGGAATGGGAAAATATTGGAGAACTTAAAAAATTTTCCTCTTTTCTGCTGTGCACTACAAAATACAGTGTATATTACTTCACAGATTCCACTTACTATCTCTTGTACTTCTTGGGGTTGAACTTATCTTTCCAGCAATTCTTTTCTATGCATTTTCATACAACCTGATTGTTGACACATATATGCAAGGAAGTGAATGAAGATATGGGATTCGTATTACTTTTGCAATTCAAAAACTTGGAAGCACTGGGTGTGTATAAGACTTATGGACCCTCTGAATAATCTGTTTAGTGAGCTCGAGAGAGGAGGCAAATCTTGGCTTAGCTACGAAGACGACAGGGAACAGTTTTATTGACCACATGACATACAGCACACGTCTGACTTCAGTTACCTCTAAGCACCTCAGGTTCCGAACTCTTCTGTCTGGGGAAGTAACTTCAAACACACATTACCAATTTTATATTACTTGATGGACTGAAGTAAATAAGGACGGATCCTCACATCTACACAAATCAAAACTAAATAAAATTCATTACCAGCCTGAGAATTAAGGTAACATCATGGAGAAAAAGACATTTTCTGGCCTTTGTGCAAATAGATCTTTTTCCTGTTTCAGCTGGATAACTAATACAAGGAGGGTCAAATCGCTTCCAGCTCTAGGCTGATATTACAGCTACATCTTTAGTGCTGATCAGGCAGTTTGCTCAAATTGTTGGTAATAAAAGAATGGATAATCTTCTTTTCTTCAAATTATTAATGTTTAGATGATAACTAAAATATCTCCCTCAATAACACAAGGCTTTATGAAATATTCAAATCCCATTCAAACTAGTGCTGCTTGTTACATTAAAATAAAATAATTTTAATGACGATAATGTCACTTTTCTAGCTTAAACATTCAACTCCTCAACCAATAAAACAACCATATGATCATTTTAAGAGTAAGATTACTTAACCTAAGGCTTTTTAGGTGTTTGCAGCACTATTCTTTTAGCGCTTTTCTCAAATAGATTATGTGGTTTTTATCAAACACACACCCACTCTCACCATCTGCTGGAAATTTATAGAAAGTATAAGAATGTTAAGGTAGATTTCCTCCATTTAGAAAATGGAGGAATTTAAAGCAAGAAAAAAAGGTAACTATTTCAGTTCTGAGCGTTTCTTTAATTTCGTAAGATGCTGATAACCATCTGAAGCTACAACGGCATGCAATACTGACCCCAAGCAAATGCAAGTTGGAAAGGGTGAGTGAAAGATATGATGGCCTTCCCAGATGTGACTCCACTACAAAGCAACAACTGCCACTGTAAAAGACGTCAGCTCAATTTAAAGGAATTGGTAGGTGCTTCAGACCAGGATGACAGATTGGTTGAGGTTTGGAAATCATCTAGTCCAAGCCCCATGCTGAAAGCAGGATCAATTACAGCAGGTTGCTCAAAGCCTTGCCAAATTGAGCTTTTAAAGCCTTCATGAATGGAGACTCTATGGCTTCTCCAGACAGTCTGCCCCAGTGTCTGACCACCCTCACAGTAAAAGTGTTTAAACAGAATATCCTGTATTTCATTTTGTGCCCATTGTCTCTTGTCCTTTCACTGGATAACACTGAGAAGAGTATGGCTCCATCTTCTTTGTTGTCCCTCCCCAAGCATTTACACACATGAATAACATCTGTCTGCTCCCTCATGCCCTGGCTTTCTCCTCTCCAGGCTAAGCAGTCCTCAGGTCTCTCGATATATATTGCATGCTCCTACCCCTTGATACCCTTGTGGCCCTCCACTGGACTTGCTCCAGTATGTTAATGCCTCGTTTGTACTGGGAAGCTCACAACTGAGCACTGCACTCTAGATTTCTCACCAATGCCAAATAAAGGGCAAGGATCCTCTCCACCAATTTGCTGACAAAGCTCTTCCTAATGCAGCCCAGCATGCTGTTGGCTTTCCTTGTCACAGAAATGCATTGCTGTGACATTGTTGTTCACCAGGGCCCCCAAGGTGTTTTCTGCAAAGCTGCTTTCTAGACAGTTGTCTCCCTGCCTGTACTAGAGTGTGGGGTTATTCTTGCACAGGAGCAGGACTTTGCACTTCCCATTGTTGAACTTCACAAGGTTCCTGTCAGCCCATTTCTCTAGTCTTACAGGGTTCCTCTGAATGGTGGCACATCACTCTGGCATATCAACCACTTCTCATCTACAAACTTGCTCAAGGTTTGAGCACCTCTGCCCCATCATCAAGGTCATTAATGAAGATTTATATCCTGCTTAGGCTCTGCAGGCTCAGATGCTTTGCTGGACATTGCTCCCAATCCCTTGTCTGCTACCTGGACATGAAACCTATTCAGTAGTTACAGATGGAGCAGAAGCCTTGCTCCCGGTGGCATAAGTCACAAACTTCCGAGTATTTGCCCTCACAGGACTCTCTGTTTCCAATCTAGTAAGGACAGACCTTGCCTGTCCCCCACACCCAGGGGATCTTGTACCTGCAGGGTCTCAGAGAAAATCTGACCAGTCTGTTTTTCCTCATCTCTGACACTGTACATACAGTCTGTTGACTTCCTCCCACAGCTCCTTTACTTGACCACAAACCTACCACCAACATACACTTTCTGCGGGAAACAACACCATCTATCCCTTCCCCAGCCTCTGCAGGAGGCCCTAGGCCTTCTCAGACCTGGAGATCTGCATCCTTCTGAAGCTCTGAGCTGAGGCATCTCGTATGCCAGCACCCAGCAGGTTTGAGCAAAAGCTCAAACATCCTTTCATCAAGAACAGCTGATAGTTAGAAGCTGCTAGAGCTTCCTTGAAGTGACAGCCCCCATGGAGCTACCCTTTCCTAGCAGCAGGAGGAATCCTTAGGATCTTCAAAGGGTTCACAGGAGTCACTCACTGATCCATGAAGATGATCCCAGAAGATCTACAAGATCTGTAAGCAAAGCCTGGAAACTGTTGCAGAAACTGCTCTGTCTGTTGGCTGCCTCTGTTAGGTGCACTCAAGGTCATGAGACCTTCGGGTAAGGATGGTGTGGGAAAACACACGGACAATTAGGGGGAAATAGGAAGGGTGAAGCACAGGAGTCCTGTGCCTTTTCCAGTACAGTGTCTGGGCTGGTTCCTGAAGGAAAGAGTAGCACTGTGCTTCCTGCCTGCTCTAATGTGTAAAAGCAAGCAGCTACTATAAGATGAAACTTTCATCTGGAAAAATGTTCCTCTGGGTTTGAGAATATGAGGTTTGGTACTGTGAAAAGAGAGAGGCCTTAAGCAACAGATAGTGGTTCTGAGTTTTTCATAAGGGAAGGTGATCTGGTCAGTAACTTAGGATTTTGAGAGCTGAACTTCAGTTGAGCTTGGACACCTAAGCCAAAGAAGAGTCCCGTGGGATTACTGTGTGACAACATACGTGCTGGAAAATCCTCTTATAATATGGCCTGAGCAGCTTAGTGTCTACATTTTACATAGGTTAGTTTAGAACCATAAACCAAGTGAGCCTTCGCATTGACCTACTAAGAACTGATCTAATCTGTGCTTTCAAAATACCCAGTGAACTGATGCTGCAATGTTCAGTTTCCCAGTACCTTTATCCCTTTAGGGATCAGTGATATAGTTCTTCCTGTATTCATCCTGAAGCAGAAAGCTGAATATTAGTTTATTTTTTAAAAAAAATTCCTTGGCTTCCTTGACATTTCCACCAGATCACTTCTTACTTTTTTTTCCTATCATCTCCTCCCTCCTTCATTCATATAAACACATACCCTTTGCATACTTGTAAGATTCTGCTCTTCCTCCTGTGCAGCATGCATAGAACCTTAATTATCATACGAATACATTATTTAAGATTAAAATCATGCCCTACAGTTGTTCTGCGCATGCAACACAAAAAGAGATATTGACTTTGAAGGTCTCAGTAAAAATGTAATGTAGATACCATTTGTTTATGTAAAACCATCTTTTCAGTATGGACTAGCAGTTCCAAACATTAATAATGAATATTTACCTAGAAAAAATCGCAATGTAAGAACTCTGTTGCCTGAAGGACAATATTAATTAGTAATAGTAGTCCATAACTTAGTTTCAGAAAATGCCTGCTGTCTTCTCGAAGTATGTATGGAGCGTAATTACACCACCCTTGGTCAAATTAGGTCACTTCCTTTAAGGCTTTGTAAATATCCACATGTTATTTTTTTCACCTATGCAGCTAAGACTGGTTTTAGGTATTTCATTCCTTGTTGCAAGCCTCCAGTAAAGACAGAGAATGATCCCTGTGATCCTCTAGGGTGCATTCTGCCTTATGTGTGCCAGCTCTGCTGTAGAGGGTGGGAGCTGCACATTCGTGTCTTAGAAGAGAATATAATCCCTAGGCACTGTGCTTTAAAATCAAGCGGTAAATATTCATCCCAGTTGGAAGCAGAATACATTTAAACTTGTTAAAAAGATTGTTTACAGATGCTGGTGGAAAGAGTAAGTAGTATTTTTTAAAAAATTATTTATTTTTTTTGTTCATTTTCAAAGTGCTAATGAACCCTTCCCTTTCTCCCTCCTGCAAAAAAAAAGACTTGTTTAAAAGCATAGGTTGTTTACAACAAAAGTAATATTGACAAAAATGGATCAATATTTTTTTTTTGTATTGTTGAGATCCTGTGAAGATAAGTCTTTAGTAACCTAGACAGTGTTGCAACTGTTGCCAGCATTTAAAGGTCTCACAGGTAAACCTCCATCTTCTTGATTTCAGAATAACCTTTGCAGAGGTTCCCTTTGTGTGTGAGAACACCTGGCCTAAAGAGGTCTGTGAGTGTAAATTCTAGCAACTGTACGTGCAGGTGATAGTGCTCAAAACATATGTGTACAGCTGCTTTTGAGTATGCAAACAAAGGCTTTCCCATCTCAGACCCTCAACACTGCATGCATTTCAAGAGACCGATACATAAATCCCATTAAATTAAAGGCTAAAAAATGTCAGTCAGAAGAGAACGCTTAACTTCTTAGGGTATATGTTATGTCAGCAACAGGCATTTTAAAAAGAAACAGTCTTCTATAGAGAAAAGAGTCACTTGCCTCTTGTTTTGAAGAAGAATTTTTGCATCTTCCCAGTGTGGGATTCTGCTCACAGCAAGAATCCATCCTCCAGCAAGAGATGGAGGAAACACATTTTTTTCTAGTCATACTGAAGTTTCCACTTAATTTGAAAATAACCTTTTTGTTACTACTCAAATATCCAGAAACAATATATGGCATCTCAGCAATGGGAAACTGATTTAGGGATAAAATTCTAACCATTTTCTGAATTTGCATCGGCCTTTTAAAATATACTCTTCTAGTTTAATCTCTTCTTGTTACAGTTACCTTTTTCAGTATTCACAACCTTGTTCGTGTTCTATACAATGTCAGATAGCAAGTGTCAAGAGAAATTTAAAATTATAGTTCATTTACTCTAGTTAAACATAAGGAAGCAAAAGCAATTACCAGAGCAAAATGATGGAATTAAAGATTCTTCTTGCAACCTAGTTAGGTATTTAGTGTTTGATGAGTGTTGCAAAAGATAAATATATTTTTCAGAGGACTGTATCAATCTACAATCATGAATGAAAGCCACTGAACATGATTTAGATATCAAATATAAAGTTTGCAAAAAATTATCAGTCCTGGACCAGGAGGTAGGAGTTAGCTGAGAGTATAATTCTTCTTTGTTCCTCAAAACATTTTTTTTCTTTAATTGGTAAATGACATCTTATAAAGCAATTTGATATTTATTACTGAAAATATTATTAAACAGAGATTAAATTTTAAAAGAGATCCTACAGATATTCTACAGAAGATATCTCTATATAATCCCACATAAACAGACTAAATGCATTCTTACTATAAGGATAAAATGTTAATTAGTTTAGTTTAATTACAATCTTACTACATGCTAGAATTTGAAATTTAGTGTATTGGTGATTCATTTTGATTGATCATAAAAAGTGAGCATAGACTTATTGTTGTGGTGACTAGTCTAAACTGTATGCCATGTGCATCTGTAATTTAATCTGTGATTCATACTATATGGCACATTACACATAACAAAATCTTTTTGATTGTTAAATATAGAGAACTTGAATTCATCTAAGCCTTACGTATAAATATCAGATGCTCTATAAGAATTACTTATAAATTCAATACTGATGTTATTTTGACATGACTTACTCTAGGAATAGTTAACTATATTCAGTTTAGGTTTACTGTGAGGTTGTAGGAAGGCAAACAGTGGTGCTGCCCTGGAATAAAAGCATTAAAGAAGAGCAGAGTCTCATCATTAAAATTCAGAAAGACTGGGCTGGTAGGGGAGGAGAGGAGAATGATTTCCTGAAGTTTTTTTTTTTCTTCTGAGTATAGCATGTTTCTTTTTACCAGTTTCCTTTGGGTTTACTCTTCTTTGCCACTGACGTTTGCAAGCAGAAGGAAGAACTGGGCTTAACCCCTGCTCCCTCCTCATTGGTCCAGCTGCAACACAAGAAAGACCCACATTAATGTGAAGAAATTCAAGGGGCCTTGTCCTTCTTACTGATCATTGTGTCACGTATTCTGGGTAGTCCCTGCTGTCCTACCACAGCATGGGGAAGCAAACAGAGTCAGGTCTCCACACACTCCCCATTCTGCCCATGTTGCTTGCCACCAGTGGGACATTTCATATTCAGCCTCCATACTTTGGGTCTGGAAAAAGGTAGAATACTTCTCATGTGTTCTTATGAAAGAGAAGACCTCTTAGGAGTCCACATGTTTTGACCCAGTTTGAGGGGAGTTTACATGTGTAAATTTTAATGTTAGAATTCTTTTATAAAAATTAGAATAAACTCTCTCTAGATGCATCAAGACTTTAAAAGCAACTAATACACTTGTTGTAGAATGTGTTGAGTAGTTGGGTATTTATCATAAGTTTACAATACATTTGAGAAAGATAGTATATGTATAATCACCTTTCTTTTTTTTTCCATAGGCATGGAACTGACATGCAAATATTTTTCGGCTTCCATCTTTTTTTTGATATGTCTAAATTTATTTTATTTAAATAGCAACTGAAGCAAACATGTTTTTATTCCTTTTATTTGCTGTATAGGGACACAGTTCTTTTCGCAGTGAATTGTTACAGCTCCTCATATCACTGAAGTCTATTCAACCATGCATAAAGGTACCTCTGCTACACCTCCATCTCTGATTATCTCCCTATTTTTAGATGTAACAAAAACGTACAAAGAGTTTCTTAATATTTTGAAATATCTAATTGCAGAGAAATGTAAGATCATTTTGAAATAGTGTGATAGTCATATTCTTACTTGTGTAACCAATTTATGTTCTTTCAAGATATGAGACATAATTCAATTTCTAATGTTGTAACTTGCAGTCTTGTTTGAAATCTAATCTTTGTTTTTCTATTAAAGACAGAAAAAATTATGACCAGCTACTTATACATGTAGAATCGTAAAAGAAAGGGAGTTAAATGATAAAGACAGGGAAACATGACAGAGCTAAAGCATTATAAGTTCTGAGTTGCATTAAATATACATAGCAGTATTGTAAAAGCCATATCACTGATTAGAAAGTGCTTTGCAGCCACTACCATCTGCCTGTATTGTTGTTGCTCATAAGGTTTGGTATTTTTTCTGGGGTCTAGCCAGCCCACTTGTGTTTAATAATCTGCTGTCCTTTTATACTTTACTCAGCAATCATTCACATTCTGTTGCAATACCAGCAAAACTTTAAACAACTGCTTCTCATGTTTAATTCATGTTGGGGTTATTCTCAGATGGTCTTAGAATGCGTCCATTCACTACAACCTTCTTAAAACAGCCTTTGGATATACAAACTTACAGAGTCTTTGCTCACTTTCCCAGAAGGAAGCCTTCCACTGTACTGTATTTCCACAGCACATAATGCAAATTAGGGAAAAAGTGAAAAAAAAAGAGAGACCAGGTTCCCATGCAGATGTTCTGCGCCTCTTTTCCATGGCCTTCAAAATTAGTCCTCTGGCTAGTGTACAGTGAAATGTATATTTAAGAGAAACAAAGCTGTTCTTTTTTCTAATGACTACAAAAAAAATATTTCCCACCTCCTGTTATACTAACATAAATACACTCATATAGATTAGTCTTTTCTGGGGCGAGATGAGACAAGTAAAAACTACAGACTATTTTCCCTTCAACAGCATTTTGCTATGTTTGTTAAGATTAGGTAAAAAGCACTTTCCTTTTCCTCCTTTTAGTACTGAATTCAGTCATGCATAACAAATTATCAGATTAGGGCCTGAAGATTTTTCTAAGATTTATCTGATTTTTTTTTCAGTAAGTCTGATCATTGACACAGAGGGGAGTTTGGTATGTAATTCTTATCTGTGAAATAAGAAAATTCCCAGGAGGTGTTTGTAGTGAACATATACTTCCTCGTACGGAAAACTATTTCCATGGAACTAAGTGTGGTACTGCAGAGTGTCTGGCACCAAGAACCTCTGACAGAAAACAGTAATGAAACTCAGATCCACTTTGCACTTTCAACTTTGTGACTCTGCGATTGTATTTAATAGAAGCTGGAAAGATCACCATTCGTGCAAACGCTGAATATTTAGCATATAACATGGAGGTGCTCTTTGTCTTTGCAGACAAGTTCAATGGTCCATGAAACAATGCACTAATCTCAAGAATTCACATGTGATTTGGGCTGTATTTTCATCTTCAGACATTTGCAATTGTAAAAGCAGTTTCAACCTGAAAGTAAATAAACCTACAAAATATATACATTTCAGTTATAGCTAGAAGAATCTTACAGAAAACCAGCTTTTTTTTTTTTTTTCATTTTGAGGTAAAATTGACACAATTCTTGCAAAATAACTTCTGTAGTTTATCTTAACTTTGTTTCATTTTATTTGTTCTCTGTGATCATTGATTATCATTTTATGTTAGCAATGTGGAACTGTTGGGATATTCCTAGAATCATAGAATCATAGAACCATAGAATGGTTTGGGTTGGAAGGGACCTTCAAAGGTCATCTAGTCCAACCCCCCTGCAAGGAGCGGGGACATCTTCCACTGGATCAGGTTTCTCAGAGCCCCATCCAACCTGGCCTTGAAAGTTACCAGGGATGGTGGATGTCCCTTCCAACCCAAACCATTCTATGATTCTACAATTCTAAGATTGAAAAAGAGGGTTTAGAAGGGTGGAAAATGAGAAAAGAAAATTGAAAACCTTTTGGAGAAATAACTAGACCTGCATATCTCAGAGCATACATCACTCCCACTGGAATTAGGAAGAATTTTCCATGCTGGCAAATTATTTTATCACATTCTACCACAAAATTTCTTATACCTATCCTGAAGCACTTGGAAAACTTCATGGTCAGAACCAGAACAATGCACTAAACCTGGTCTGGGTGCCTGATATTTCTAGCAAACACTGTAACGTTCCCACGGATAGCCTTGTTTTAGAAACAACTGCTGCACAGCAAGAGCTAAGACTTGATAAAGGCATTGAACCAGCTCTTGTTAGGTGTATGCCTATTATAGCTTTCTGTCAAAAAAATTCTCACTACTGTTCCACTACCAGCAGCAGCAAGAGTAAAAACACTACTACAGTTACAAATCCAGTATTTCCTGGCTGTTAATAGCAGACTTGCTCTGAGCTATATGATGGTTAAAGTGTCAAAAACTATCAGAACCTAGGCTATAGTAAAGATGCAATTAATAACCTTGCAGGAATATTTGCAGTGAAGGGAAATTTTTCCCATAGATCTGCGGTGTAAGCAGGACCCATTAAACCTTGGAAAAATAATGGAAAAGACTCAGTTGTATGCATCAGAGTTTGTTGCCATTCAAAACAATGCACTCACCTGAGTATTACATACAGAGGTAATATTATTTATGTAAGAAAATGAAGTGTTTCTATGTAGATAAATGCTAGATTTACCGACTTGACCCTTTTATGACACGAATAAGGCAAGCACCTAGTGGAAAAAGCAGTGCCTGATCACAGTTTTGAAGACTGTAATTAGTGCTGTTAAAACATCCTGTTAACGTTATGAAAGTAATTTTTGACTATTTTTCATAATTGTGTCTGATTTCCTCTTAAAATACAAACACAGTAAAACCCAGAGAGTTAAAAGCAGAAACCTGAAAACCGAATTTTGCCTCTAAAGTCTGTATTTGTTTGGTTTGTTGGTTTTCACTGAAAGCTCAAACACGTTAGGAAATGTTCAGGCAAGAAAAGAAGGCATGGGCAGCTGTTGATCCTGGAGTTTAAAAGTGCACTGCAGCTTCCTGTTCTCTCCTGCCCCTTACATCCAGTAGTTTTGGATGCTTGTGTCCTGCATAGCACCTCTGAGCTTAGGGTGCTGAAGCCATGTGTTGGATGTGCAGATATTATCAGGAGAAGACCTTTTCTTCACCTCTTATTCAGCTTTTCTGCCAGTTCTTAGGAATTACCAGCAATGTCCTTCCACTGCCTGGGAAAACTTATTGAGCATTTTCAGTGACTTTGATTGACTGTCAGGATTTTCTTTATTAATGCAAGCAAGGAAAGAAAAATGGTGATTTATTTTTTTTTTTTTTCCTTTTTACCATTTTATATGTCAGCTAAAACTAAATGAAATTTAGTGGAATATAGGAGTGGTGCTTCTATAGCCTGAGGAGTATCTCCCTGCCAAATATCATAAGCCAGCTGCAAAGAAAGAGAATCCACAGAGTTTTTTTGCAACTGAAAGTGCTAACCACTTCATATCTAGATTATTTATAAGGTTCACCTACACTACATGTCTGGTATCTCTTCCTTATGGGAAGACTAAACTGGTGTTGCTTGGTTGAAGTTAGTGTTATAAGCTGAAGTCTAATAGATGAAAATCTGGCCCTTGACGCATGATACTTAAAATTAACCAAAGAGAAAAAAAGAATTGAAAACCAGTACTGATAAGAAAGCATCAAAAAAAAAATTAATGGGCATAAATGTACCTAACTGTCACCTTGATATCATACAGTGGTTCCAACTTCTGCTGTTCTGTTAAGATGGCATACTGATCTGTGGGAAGTTGTATTGGGGAATATAAGCAGCAGAGGGTTGCAAAGGGCTGCTGACTGGTTGCCCCTTTTATGATCACTTCCTGGGAAACTGTTTCTTATCATCTCACTGTTGTTGCACTTCTGAAAAAATTCTCTACAGGGTACCTTCTGTAACAGGTAAAATGTATCATGTTTATTACTTCATGCAGTCCTTCTGTGGCATTTATTCCGCACTCGTATGAAAGTGTTTTCAGCATTGAGAGGGAACAGTAGATAGATTTAAATTTATACCAGAAGAGTGAATTGTATTTAAATAACTCTATACTTATAGTTAACTAAATAAAAGCTTTTGAACGTTATGGGCCAATTCTTTAGCTGGTGTAAACTGGCTTCTGCTTTTCACTAGTCGAGCATCTGACTTGTGTGTTCAGGCTGGTTAATGCAGCAGCAGGGAAATGCAGACTTATATGTCAATTGAGAACAATTCAAGTGGATAGATGACTCAGAAGGACAATGCAACAGCCCTGTATAGCTATTAATAAGGCTCCTTCTGTTGATCATCTCTGAAAGAGTTAGAAACATGTTACTTTCATGTGAAGAGCTCTTGACTCTTAACAGCCAAGAGCACTTCACATGAAATGTGAATGCATGTTGAATGTTTATTCTTTCATTAAATCATTCTTTGCTATTATCAAACCAATGCATTGTTACGGGATTTCCTTTTACTTTCAGCTATTTCTAGGTTTCAATACAAGTGTGGTTTGCTGTTAGTACTTGACTAATTATACTATTGTTGGTGTATTAGTTTAATCTAAGCCTGTCACCTTGGCTTTCTGTTGTCACGCACCCCATTCATTCAACCAAGTCTTCGATGGATTGGGCAAAATAACAGATGTTGAAACTATCTTACTACTGTTTTAAAAATGTCTAGGAAATGAATTATAATCTAATGGAATCTCAGAGAGCACTCAATCAAGGAGCTGCTCATGTTCTCTATAACAAAATGTAAATAAGCTTTTGAGCCATAAAAACTTCACAAATGTACAATAATTGTTGTTTGCTTGAGAGGTTTTGGGGGGCAAGGAGGTGTTTAAAATCAAAATAATGGTAGTCAAGGTTTTTAACTTGACCTTCAGATAGAGAAAATAAGTGTTTTCCTTGGTTCCTGGGGATGTTGTGCTCTCTTAGACTGAAAAGCTATGTAATTGAACTGAAAGGCTGATTATTTTATATTTAAATGTATGACATTATGCAAAATCATTCTCTTTCTACAGTAGACTTTTAAATTTCAAATCATTACACTTCTGCCACTGATTTTGGAATGCCACATATAGATGAGGAAGGTTTATTTTAAATACCAAAGATGAAACACAACAAGAGAGTTGAGCTCTTGAGAGACTTGTATTCCAAATCAGCTGCCTTCTAAGTACCAGTTTAGGTGGGGAAACAATTCAGAAATTCTACTTTTTCACTCAGGTTTGATAGAAAAAACTCAGTACCAGTAGTTCATCACTCACCTTTAAAGATTTCCGGGTGCTGAAACTGAAGGGCTGAACAAAAGAAGGAACACAAACCACCATTTCTCACTTCTTTGACACTGTGCTAGAGTTTTTGCTTTTGGTTTTGCACAGTTATCTTGCATGGAACAATTCTCAGCTGCATGGTTCTTGCAATTTTATATGAACAGTGTTCTTTTAAACACAATCCTTTTTTTAAAAAAAAAGTTGTACTCACTTCTCCTTGCATTTCATACCACACCTGACACGTTGAGCCGGGTTTGAATCAGCTGACAATGGAGCTCCGTTGATACTGACTGAAAAGAACAAACAGGGATATTTGCTAATTGTGTTAAAGTACGAAACCTCTTTGGTTTCCTGTTAAAAACTGTAAATGGTCTGCTCCCATACATATTTCAAACTACTGTTCCTTAATTACTGGAACTGAAATCCAAGACCACACAGGAAAAAGAGGGAATATTTCTGGTTCTCTGTTAAATATTCTTTAGTCTGTGGGGTCATTTCCTCACCAATGCATGTCTGTCTAATGGTGTGGACACAGAATTTGCGTTCTGGGGTAAGTTGGAGAGCAGTGCAGAAGATAAAGATACCTGATGAACTGGGTTCGTAGAAATGTAAATAAGTGCATGAGTCACAATTGACTAAAGTTAGCCTTTTCTCCAGGGAAAATGTTATCTTTGTTGTCGAGTATAGCAAGCCCAGGCAAACTTATTACCTCAATTACAAATAAGGATTTCATGTTACACTTTTCCACTTAGGAATCATCTCCAAGTGAAATTTGTGTGGGACTTGCTGTGGTCCAGCAGTCAAGACAAAATAGTGGCTCTGGCCAAACTACTTGGACATGACAGACAAGCAACCACAAGGCAGGAACAGAATGGCTGTGAAGGTGCTCATGAAAGTGTTAGATACTTTATACCAACATTGCTTGATGTGGATGCCTAGATTTCTGCTTTGCCTGTTCCACAATAAAAAAAAAAGTGAGCCTTAGTAGTAATAACTGTGCTTGAAATGTGGTTCTGTGTTTGAAAGATCTCACCATTGCTGTCAATAAAATAGCTGAAAGCAGAATATCAATGGCATTAAATATTCCTCATGGAGATGCAGCCTAAATTTCAGAGAAGAATGACACCTGTGCTACTGGAGTATTACTGTTCATTGGAATATGTTAGCCCAAGACATAGCTGAAGCTCCTGCTGTTATACTTCTGTGGCAATGGCACCTAGATAAAAAGGACTAATTCTGGCAGCTAAATGCACATGATGCTGTAAGTTAAGTAGCATGTGATACCATCCAGTAAACACTGGGCACAAATCTTTCTGCTGTGATAGCATTGTTGACATGCAAATACAATGAGACATATGCTTTGTTTTGATATTTCTTTTAAATACAAATAAAACATTATAAACCTTTTAAAAATGTATGCTTATGAAAGCAGAGGGTAATGAAATAGAATATGAGCATAGTTATGGCAAATCATTGTATAATATGCAACAGTTTCAAGCTACTCACATGTCACTTCACCATAACATTTGCAGTGTAATGAAATGGTCCACAAATGATTAATATTCTTAAGTGCTTTCCTTTTTCTCTTAAGTGCTTCCAGGCAGAAAAAAGTAATATATAGCATTATCAGTGTTTGTGTGTAGTTAGTGTCACAGTGTCTATTGATTTTTACCTCCTGTTACAAATGCACATTAGGAGGTTTTATCTGTATATGATAAACAAATTGGGGAATGTATCTTGAGCTACAGCTGTAGCTAGTATAAATGGTGGTAGCACCACTGACTTAATTTGAATTATGCTTATTTACATAGATGGAGTTTGTGGCCCTCCTCTTCCAAGTGACCTGCGAATATTCAGTACAAGTAATGCTTTGTTTCCCTGTCATTTAGATGTCTCTGGGGACTCTGCTGCTTCTGTTCTACTCCCATGACTTTCTCTTGTATTTCTAATGATTAAAAATAACTTTCTCTGAAATGAAAAACTAACAGATCTTGAATATTGGGAACATGTTAGCTTTTTAAAAGTGTCTGTGACTTAATTTTATTACTGTACCTTTTTATGTAGGTAACATTACAGAGGGTTAGGGTTACGTGAAACGGCTTGAGTCTAAAAATGTGGTATGTCTTTCACAGCAACCCTTCACTTGGTCCTAATCTATAAGTAGGTCCTGTATTTTCAGCACTGCTAATATGCAGATGTTAAATATTGGCATGATTAAACATCAGAGTTCTGCTAAAACTACAGTCTGCAACTGAGCTCCAGGTGCAGAGCATCACCTATGCTTGAGGGATGACCTGAAGAAGTGAATTTTCAGTTGAAGAAACAAAAAGAAAGTTTCAAATTCTTACAACTGCTATGAGGAGCTTGAAACTGATCTGAAATATTTTCAAAGATAGAGAGATATTCAAAACCCAAAACTTGTACTTTTGGGGAGAAGGAGCAGCAGGGTGAATAAAAAAAAAGGAAAATTTGTGATAATTATGCCAAATCTTAGCAAGGCTGAAGCGTCTTCCTTATGCTGCTTTTTCTGCATTTGTTCTCACCATAGATTCATGAAGAATTGGAAAAAGAATCAGGAAGATTCTGGCAGAGAAAATATAGCGAAGAAGCAAGCCAGTCTTGGCAGATTTCAGTTAGCAGTAGAAATGTGGAATTCTTGCCGGTGCCCTCTCATTAGGTAGTGGTGTCTTTTCCAAGCGAAGAGACTGAATAAAAGTCCTGCTCTATTGCTGTGGAAAAGAAAGAGGGAAGTCTTTGCCATGACACTGAAACTCCATTCATAAGCACACTTTTTGTTTGATTAAATGTCCTCATTTCACTGTAAAAGAGTAAAAAATATTGAATAGCATGTTAAATTAAGTAATAAGTTTTAAAGACTTAGAATTATTTTTATGCATATACATATGTATGTGTATGGTTATTTCATGGAAAGAATTTATGGGAATCTGTTTAGGGAATGAATGGAAAAACCTCCAACTTACAAGAGAGTTCTCTGAAGAGCAGTTTTTGCGAGTAATGGGACAGAAAAGACAGCAGAAGAAAAGGGTAGAAGGTGAGTTTGCAAATGAGCTTGTGAAGAAATAGTTTTCTCAGGATGCATAGCTGGAGCTTGAAGAAGATCTGCTTTCTTTTACTGTGAAAGGAAACAGAGGAGACCCTGGTAATGAGGCAAGGGAAGGTTAAAACAGGGATGTTTATGTTGGAAGATAAATAGACAAACAGATAGGCAAGTTCCTGTTTTTCAGTGCAAATCTTGAAAGACTGGTTTAGATACTGCCCCAAACTTGCAAAGGTACAAAAAACCATTCAGCTAGGCAGGTATTCCAAAGTCTCATGGAAGAAGCATACATCATATCAGCCAAGAGCCAAAGGTCACTCATAGATACACTCCTAGAGAAAAATGGAATAAAATTAAGAAGAAATATGTTTTTCCACATGTCTAAAAATGGATAATGCTTAGTTTTGTAAACCTTCTTTGTCATATAGTGGAAGTAATGCTAAGTGGAAGTTGCTCTGCTAGAAAGTGCTAGTTGGTCAAAAGTCTGAAGTGGAAGCTTTGGCCAGGCTTAGGAAAGTCCATTGTCATGGTGTTTTGGAGATGAATATGGGAAAAAAAAAACAAGAAGCCCCTTCATCTATTTCAAAGTCAGAGGCTTTGAATGACAATATCACTTCAGTGTGAGAACAAATTGAAAACATCTTTTTTTTTTCCAAAAACTTTGCATTGTTTAAATAATTCCCAGTATTGTTTTTATAAATTGTTCTATGCAACACAGACACTGTAAAATATTTTTGAGGAGAAGATAGCAAAAGTAGTGCCACCCTACAGTGCTAAAGCAGGGAAGCACAGAGAAGTCACAAACAGGGCAACTGCATCACAAACTGCATGTAAGAATGCACTGTGAGACCTAGCATTCGCAATCCTTAATGGAAAGGCCACTATCTGTTTTCTTGGGTGATATCATGATGAGCCTTTGAATTGACAGAGCAATGAGGGCAACATTGTCTAAAGACTAAATGAAACCTGATTTTCATGCACAATCAGATCATTTTGTTGATATTGTGCCCAACAATGTTCTATCAAAAGGAAGAAGAGATCTAAAACAAGCTTGGCAATGGAATGCAGTTATTTTCTATTACATTGGCACTAGACCTTTTTATTTTGGAGCTTTCAGAGATACATCGTACCAGAAGCTACTTTAAGAATACACGTTAAGAGCCAAAACCGTTAAAATGTTGTAATATAGCAGTATTCAATTAATATATTGAAGATTATAAATAAATGTACATAAAATGAGGACTCAATGATATCCCACTATATATTAACATTTTAAAACAAACATCCTGTAATGCAGATGTGATTATATGTTGTGATCAAAGGACAAAGTGAGATACACATATAAACATCAGCTTAAGTGTGAACTGATGCAGTCGAATTACACATCTGCAAGGATACTAATTCACAGAGCACAGTTTGTATCTTTGTAGAGGAGCTGCAGTGTGTGTTACATTTAATTATTTTGCCCGTGGCTTTAAATTGAGTAGGGTTTTTAATACGTAGTTGGAGTAGGAAAGAGTTGATTCTTGACTGTAGATAACATGTTTGCAAAAAAGACTCTTTTTTTTTCCTTGAATAAATATTTCAGCAGTTAGCATATGAAACTAACTTGTACTAAAAAGGTTTGACTACTTAAGGGCTTTTTCTAAAGCTCATGAAAATCGATAGAAATACAATTGATTTAAGTAATCTTTGAATCTGGGCTTATGCAAGAATGGCTACTGCTCTATAACAGTATAATAATAGTATAATAATGTCTCAAGAAAGTATAGTGCAGATTTAGAAGTGTGCAATTTTTACAATTTATTTTCCTCTTGACTAGATCCTGACGTTACTCAATGTTAGATCAAGACTGAGAGCTAACGAAGGTTTCAAAAGCCAAACACTTGGAGTCATGGTCAATTTTTTATGGTCATTGATCAACAGTTTGGCATTTTTGTTAGCCTAAAAATATTGAGATGGGATAAATAAAGAAGTTTAACCTAGAGATCAATAACAGTTGTAGAATATCTAACACGACTCTGAATGAAGGCTTCATACCTGGGGCAAACAAAGGCAAAATTCTCTTTATTTTTGTTTTATAGAGAGAATTTTGAGATATTTTTCAGAAGTGGCTCTGCAATATTATGAGCAGGATAATATAGCATCTATATTAAGAGGACCATGGTTGTTGTTTATTTCTGTTGATTAATCTTCTGCAAACATGTTCATAGGTGCCATGAATTCTAACACTCAGACTATTAGAATTTGGTATTTTGTAAGCAATTAATTATAGTCAGTGTTTTCTTCTCTTGTCCCAGAAGAGAATTCTAATTACTGTATAAAAATGATAGCTGATCACATGAGTAGATCCTTCCCTTCTTATTTCCCCATTTTAAGTTTTTGTCTATACAAAAAAAAAAAAAAAAAAAAAACAGAAAAAGAAAAAAAGGGTTGTGGCACAGACCCAGAAGGAGTTCTGCAGCACATGTGAACAGTCTGTCGTGCCGAGGAGACCGGGCCAAATTTGTTCTTGCTGTAATTCCATTGAAGTCACTGGAGCTATTAATGGGGATGAATGTTGCCTTTTATCACTTTTGACTTTGTATGCTGTGAGAATTAGATTTTACAAATTTTTGAGATTTCACTGGCTGGGCTAAAAATAATGCACTGCACAATTTTTTTTCACCCTCTGATTTAGCATGCTAAATGTAATGTACCTTTCAGTGAGGAAAATATTAGACTTGATAATATAACATCTCCAGTAGCAGAATCTTTGGAAAAATTAGTGATAGGCCATTTTCTATACGTAAAAATGAGTGAAATGAATACACATGCTGGTTATAGAAAAACAGTCAAGTACTTGGTTTATAAAATTGACCAGTGATTGGGAACAGGTAATACCTATCCAATAAATTTCCTGACTGGAAAATGAACATACCCATTTTGCTCACCTCTTCACTTCAATGAGCTTTTAAAATGCCTAACCTTAAAAAGGGAAAGTGCACTCCTTTAGCAAAATATCCCATATATTCAGTAAATCAGAGTTTTCAAATGCAGCTTTTTAAGTTGTAAAAAGCACCTGCAAAGCATACAACTATATCTTTGAGACTTTCTTGGCCTAAATTGTATACCTGTGTCTTAATACCTTCTTTGCAAATTTGTGAGGTATTTTGCATTTCTTTTATTGAATTGAATGTTGTCATTGAACGGAAGCTGTATAAATGCCAGTGTTGTGGGTTTTATTCTATAAAAAGCAATATTCTTCTTTGCTTTCTTTTGCTGAATATTCTTATCAGTTCACAGAAGACTGCTGATCTCAGGAAGCAGATGCTGAGTCTGGGGAATGGATTTTTTCCAACATCAACATCTGGAAGTGTAGCTGTCTCCACTAGTGGTGAAACGGGTGGCTGTGCAAAAGCCTTCAGGGCTAATATCCTGGATCAGGCTGCTTAGGGAATTGCTTAAAGTCTTTCTCAGGAATATTTCTTTGAGTTACTGCTGACTTCAACGAATCTGTTTCTACCCTCCAACCTCCATTAAATATGATGATTAAAAAAAAATATTCAAATAATTTTCTCAGTAAAAGAAAGATATTCCCAAGGAGCAACATACTATTTTCTCTGGTATATTTAAAGATCTTCCATAAATAGAATGACTTGAAGTCTGATAGATTGGTTCTGAGGGCCATTTACCATCTCATTCCTATTAATTTCTGCATTCCTTAGAGTTGTGATGATAACAATTAAACAAGGTACATTTCTGGTGAAAATACCGAAACAGGGAAGCTCATTATCATGAAAAATAAGTAACTGCTAAAAGTTAAATATAATTAAAAAGATCTTCGTATTCATAATCTTTGGATGATGAATTTTGAGCAGTAAATTTTAAAATTTTACTTAAATATTACTGTGCAGATTTTAGTGTTAGCCAGAAGTCCAGCAAAGGACAAATCCTGGACAACAGACGATGTACTTTACACATTTACAGTGGCTATTCTGTTTTCCTTGGGGAGTTGTACTATTTCACCCAAATTGGAGCACTCCAATGCCTTACATTAATAGATTACAGGGACTGTATTGCCAGTGTCTGATTTGTTGATATATTTGCCAAAAATGTGCATGTGTTTATTTTTAACCTTTAACGGGAAGTACAGTACTTTCATTCTCTTTGACAAAAATGGCATAGGTGATGTGTGCTTCAGAGGAATGATGTGCTGAATCTTCCAAATGATACGCCTCTTTCATGACATTGGTTCTACCATCTTTGAATCTGTATTTTAGAAGCATAGTTATATCACTTACATCTGAGGCCTTTGCCCCATTTCTGCCTACTTATTTCATTTTATCCCCCCTAAAAGACTACAAAGGTTGCATTAAGACCATTCCTGATACAATGACACCATCTTCACAGTATGAATGTTTGGAAGAATTTAAACTGTTCTTCAGAAATAAAAAGGTCTTTCCTACCTTTGATTTCTGTGTGCGTTTTACACTTTGATATATCAAGTCACTTCTTAGAAAGGAGGTTAATAACGAGGTTCTGAAGTTTCTGTGTCTGAGCCTGCTGCTTTTGTAATCCTTCCTTTGTCTCACTGCTATTCTAATTATTATCTTCATTATCATTATGCTATGTTTTTTTCTATAAGAATAAACAGCCAGGGTTACAAAATATAAAAGAATGAAAAGTCTTTCCCAAGCTGCTTATGTGTACACAGTACTTGAGACATTCAGAATGAGATTGATGAGCAGAAGTATCTTTGTAGAATTCTTATATTACAACCATAAAAGCTGAAGTAATACAACTTACAGAAACTGAGTTTATATTAGTACAGCTATGATCAAACTGAAGACCTGCCATCTTAATAAAATAAACGTCTGACATCATGGCGCTTTTATTTGCTTTGCTTAACATATAAACCTCTCTCATTAGGAAAACCTTAGCTTCAGCATTCTATTTGATTCAGCTGATTTTTTTCTTGTATAGGTATGTGCAAAGCAATGCTGTTCTCTACCCTCGGGTAGTTGAAAGTTTCCTCAGAAATGTGCAAAAAGACATGATTCTTGCATCAGAAAAATTAACCCAACCCAAGTGCAGTGAAGCAGCGGTGTGAATGTCTACGAGGGGGTAGGCTGTGAAGTGGAAATAATCTAAGTGGCTTTTTGGAGCAATTGTATCATGTTGCCAAGTTTCTGTAAGACTCCATGATGTTAATATTGTTTGATTAATTGCCATATAATGGATAAAAATTGCCAACCCGACTATGCAGTTGCAGTTAAAAAAATAATCTTTTATCATTTACAATAATTGTACTTTACATTGATAACACCCTCTAGAAAGTTACTTAAATGAACATTCTTATAATATTATTACGATTGACATGTGTCCTTTAAGAGTATGATTTCACTTGGAAATGGGGACTCTACACTGCATTTGACCTCAATGATCTAATAATACTTTTCTGTATTTCTAACTTCTGTGAATTCCCTGTATTAATTATTATGAGATGTAAAAGGGCATGCTGCATTTGTGTTCCATGTGACATTCAACATTAAAGTGGCCAAAGGATTAGGGAGTGCGTTGCTGGAACAATTGTCTGCTGGATTAGAGGGAAGAACAACACAAACGAAGGCATTTGCACTACCAGCTGTTGTTCTATCTACTGTAAGAGCACTAGCACAGTGTATATGTTCTTCAAACATACTTCTGAACACGTATGTTCTTCCTGTATTGAATTAGTGGTAATTAGTCTCTTCTAGACTTTTGTATGAATGCAATCTGTAACCTGCTAACCAGTCTCTTACTAAAAATTCTTGCAAATAACATGTTTCAAAACATGACACAATTAAGAGATATTTATGAACCACTGTTTTTCTAGGGATTTCTTAGAGACTTCAGATTTTTCGTGAAGACATCTCTTCACTGCAGGAAAATTCAGTGAATGTAATAAAGTTTAAAAGTATTAAATAATATTTGGTATATCTTTCTGTAAAGTCTGGTAGAACATGAGAGCTATATGAAAACAGAATACTCTCTGTGATGATAACATTTTTGCAGAAATCTATATTTACCTACTAATAGCATCGTGAGTGATTGCTAGAAGGCTTATAAAAATTTTTAGCAAATAGTTAAAGTCAGAAAGAGCCTCTGTTCCTACAAGAGGCTACAAAAAAAATTTCCAAAAATAGTCCACAAAAATTCTATACATGAACTTGTGTACTTCAGAAGGGTTATCCACATTGAATTATACCTTATCATTGAGGTAAAGTATTTTGAAGCTTAGTGTTCCAGTTTCTCTTAAGAAACTGGAAAGCCCTTCTTTTTCTGTTTTCCTTCCTGACTTTGTGATCCAGATGTATTATTTGTGGAAAGTACTGTTTTTAAGTAATAATTTATACTTGGGATGACACTAAGACTAAATCTTACTGCAAAATGTTTGCATTAAATAAAGGGAAAAAATAATTAAAACAAAACAAAACAAAACAACTACTAAGAGTATTAGTACAAAAAAAAAATCTGAGTTAAATGCTCAACAACTCCCAAATCAATTATTTATATATTTGGCATCTCATTTAAAATATATGAAGAAGGTTAACACCATTTCAATTTGCTCAGTGTTACTGGATATTAGGAAGGACAGAAAGAGAGCTCATAAAGTATTTCCATTAATAAGCTTTCCTTCCTTTATCCTTCACCTTTCTGTTATCCTTCACCAGAACACTCAATTCATGTTAAAAAAAAATAGACCAACAGAAATCAAATGCTATACAACACAGATGCTACTCCAGCCATCAGAATCAGATCAGGTTTTAACTTCATTAAATTGCTGTCATATGGTGTCTGCTGACATGCATCAGACTTTGGAGAGTCTTACTCATCAGGTATTCTCTAAGATTGTTAACAAGAACAACAACTCTCATCAGGGCTCCCCAAAAAGCAGCTAATTAGGGGACAAAGGTTGCTCAGATTGTGACAATTACACCTGTAGGTCCCTGTAGAAACACCAAAATCTTGAACAAGTGTATGTTTGGTTGCTTAGTGCAAGAAATAAAGAGCTAGTCCATTAAAAAAATGAGAGGCAGAAACTGTCAACCATGTGAAAAGCTTTACGAAAATGATCATCCAATTAGTGGCTATGATCAAATCAGGCATGAACTCTCTCTGGATGGCTCCATAATTTTCCTTCTTGCATGGTGTAATTTCATATAGCTCAAATGAACTCGTGAGAGGTAATTCAGTTCCAAACAGTTTTCTCATCACTGCTAATTATACTAATACATTGAAATGCCTCCTACAAAATGCATGAGCCCTTTAAGCCACCTCATTAATGTGATATAATTTTTGCCAGAATATATATCAAACCTATTATCACCACAGGTTTTCTTTAGCATTTTTTTCAAAATGTCTATCAAAAAGCTGAAAAAGTAGATTTCTTTCTTCTATTCTCAATATAATTAACTGTTTCTTTGAACTGTGGTTGTCTATTGTGGTATTTTCTTTAAAGAGTACTGGCAAAATACAGTATGATAGGGGTATTCCTCGTACCTACAGGTTCTTTTCCCTGAGTATTTGATTCCTTAAATCTTTTTCCAGTTGTAGCTGATTCTTTAAACAGCAAATGATGCATGCAATAATGTGCAAAAATGAGTTATACAAACTGAAAGCAGGGGTGTAAAAAGAAGCATCATCTGAGACTAAAATAAAGACAGATTTTATGGTATTTATGTCAGTTAATTTAACTGCTGGTAGGGGCTTTTGTTGAAACATGAGTTAGTTCCAGTGTTTAACCTTGCAGCATTAATTTATGCTTTATGGCATGAGTACTTCATCACTCCCTCCTTGGGAAGACAGTTATCTCATTAGCCAGAATTTAATGAAATGCAAGGATACACTTCTTAATTTCAAAGATTACTATAACACAAATCAGGTGTAAATCTCAGACTGGCTGTCCCTTCCCTTTACCCGTTTGAAAAAATAGATTCATTTTGCAATCATATAACAGAAATTCATCTGGTAGGATAAATTCTGCGACTGGTATTCTAAAGGCATTTCTCATCTATGAAAGCTGGTTTAACTTTGCATTCAGTAATATCGGTGACATTTAAGGTCTGTACAAAGTTTAAGGTTTATAGCCCATTGTAGCTACTATGGACAATTAAAAATGTATGGTGTTGGTTTCACTGGGGAAGGACGTCAAGTATGGAGCAGAACCTGGCTTCATTTTCATAGAACTGTGTCTAGATCTGTAAGAATATGAGCGTGCGCACTCTGTCCTGTGTAAGACTAACATAGCTGACAAGACTAATGTAGGTTTTTTACTCTGGTGTCTATCAGCATACCCAGAATCCCAGTAAACACAGAACACTACACTGCCTTGTAGTCTTATTTCTTTGAAAGACAGGGCGCTCACACACAGTTTTACCGTGTTTTTCATATGCCTTCCTTTTACTAATTAACTGTTGTCATAAATTAACTTAGTTTCCTATTGAAATCTCTGTCTTGCAGTTCTCTGCATGGGAGTGTACTTCACTGAACAATGGCAGAATCTAGAGAATTCATTATGCAAAATGTTTTTTTCAGTGAAAAATGCAGGTGCTATGCTCTTGTTCGTAACAGCAAGTCTTTGTTTCAGTATCAAAGTAGACAAATTTATTAAAGATTCCTGGTCTTATATAATGTTAATGCATATAATATTATGTTATGTAATATTTACTTACCAAATGCATCAGTATGAAGACATAAACACATATTTTCCCTAATGTTAACTAATAGTAATAGCAGTGCTTTATATTATAGTCAGTTATAAATAATGTCCCCTGTTTTAAGACTGAGAAGTCTGTCCATGACCAGCTGAATACTTTACATAGAATGTGAACAAGAAATATGAAGAAATTCAGAGCAAGTCTTGTATACTGGTGTCAGGCTGGTTTTCGGACTACGCGTATCGATGGAAGGAAGGAACATTCTTGTGCACGGTGTGGTTCTAAGTAAGGTAAGGCATGCACACATTAATTAAAGATATTTTTATAGAAGTTAATTTTAGAATTTTGTTTCTATATAGTAGAAAATAGTAGCCATAGCTTAAACTCTATAGCAGTCTGAAATGTGGTTATTTTATCAGCAGACCAGGAAAGGACTGTCTGCTTCCAAACTAGAGTGTGGCCTTTGGTTTCTGCAGCCATAATTCCTGTATTTGTTTTCCAAAGGCAACCAAAAGTTTGGCATGACCAGGTCACATCTGTTTGTCATTAGATAGACTTTGAAACTGGACAGCGCAGGCAGCTTAGCTGTGAACTTGAGAAAGTGCCACTAAAAGTATAAAAGCAGGCAAGTCAAATACTCTGAAAATAAGTGTTTATGCTGCCTTATAGTACATGGATCTACATACTTGTCCATGAGACTTTGTTATGGAAATCCTTGCTGTTGGTCGGGCTCTGCTCAGCAATCTGTATGAAATAAGCTGCCTCATGTTGATTCAAGACGGTTAAGGAGGACATTCATACAGAGTCTAGGGTTTTCCATCTGTTTAAAACACCTTCAGAATCTTGTCAGAATAGATCACTGCTTTTTCCTTCACTGGATCTAGCCCTGTCAGGGTGAAGTCCATGTATTGTGGCAGGGACTGTCATGTCATTTATTATGTTTGTTTAGCACACTGGAGTATAACCTGACTCTGCCAGTTAGGTGCCACTACATTAAATTGTAATAATAATAAGGTACTATGGAGAAGGGACATGCTGAACAAGAATGCTGAAGCATATCTATTTTCATTTGAAACTTGCCATGTAAAGTCCAATAGAGTTACAGAGCAGACAGAACCACAATTGTCAAGATTTTACCTTCTACAATAAACTGCATTTCTGCACTACCACCTGAAAAAAAAAAAAAGGGTTGCTCTACCAGTCCTCCTAAATGCATACCTGTTTCAAAAGGGCCTGGCTTCTTCACACTAGGTGCAAAATCAATTTCAAACATTATTACTTTATACTGCATTTAATGTATGTATGGCTACATATATATTACTTGGTGTCAAAGGATGAATTGGCCCCTGGAGAATCTTGGTTTCAAGAACATCCTTTGCTGTACTCAGCTTCCCTTCAGGCAGAAACTGAGAGAGTGGGCTATGGGGAAAAGTACTTGTAAGAAATCCCAGGTTAGGAAAATGATCCGGAGAAATATTTGCCAGACTAGTAAGAGAAAGGGGGTTGTACTGCCATCCAGAGGGACCTCGAAGGCTGGAGAAATAGGCTGACAGGATCCTCATGCATTTCAGCAAAGGGAAGTGCAAAATCCTGCACCTAGGGAGGAATAATCCCATGCACCAGTACGTGATGAAGGCTGACCAGTTTAAAAGCAGCTTTGCAGGAAAGGACCTGGAGGCCCTGAAGGACAGAGTTGAGTATGAGACAGCAATAAGCCCTTGCAGCAAAGAAGGTCAGTGGTGTCCTGGGCTGCCTTAGAAGTGTTGCCAGTAGATTGAGGGAGGTGATCCCTCCCCTCTACTCAACTCTGGTGAGGGCACACCTGGAGTGCTGTGTCCAGTGCTGGGCTCCCCAGTACAAGAGTGCTATGGAGCTACTGGAGGGAGTCCAGCAAAGGCCACTAAGATAATTAAGGGATGAGGGTATCTCACCTATGAAGAAAGATTGAGAGAGTTGGGACTGTGTGACCTGGAGAAGAGAAGGCTCAGAGGGTATCTTATCAATATGTATAAATACCTGAATGGAGGATGCAAAGAGGATGGAGCCAGGCTTTTCTTAGTGGTACCCAGTGACAGGACCAGAGGCATAGTTTTTGCCATCGGGACATCAGGAAATGCTTTTTCACTGTGAGGGTGACTGAGCATGGCCACAAGTTGCCCAAGGATGTTATGGAGTCTACATCCTTGGAGATATTCAGAAGTTGCCTGGACACGGTCCTAGGAACCAGTGCTAGGTAGTTTTCTTTGAGTAGGAGGGGGTGGACCAGATGACTTCCAGAGGTCCCTTCCAATCTCAGCCGTTCTGTGAAAGGCCGGGTTGAGAATACCTTACATGTCTTCAGCTGTACAAGAAATCTACTGAATCAGGAACAAGGAGATGAAGCTTGACTTTCAATGTTGATTTGGTTGTGGCTTTTGATAATCATGTGCCTAAAACATAGCTTTGGAATACTAGCTTGACAGTGGTTACGCTGGCTCATTGACTTTTAGAAGAGTATGCATAAATGAAGTGGACCTGAAATCTAGTAATGGACTTTGTCAGACCTTCTTCTATATAAAAAAAACCTTTTTCTCAAAAGTACATGAAAGAAATACTATTTGAAATGAAATCAGGCAGTAGAGTATATGCTAACTAAAGCCAAACTCAATAACTTTTTCAGTCTTTCAAATCAAGAAATTGTCTTTGAAAATTCTTTAGTTTTTCCAGAAAAAAACTTATGAATTTGTGAGCTTTTCTCATTTCTCTCTGTTGAAGTACATGTAAGCTTCTATGCTGACAAGAAGGGTATTTTTTCTTCAGAATTCTTGTCAGTTCTGGAGTAGATTTAATCCATAAACCTTCTGTTTCTCAGAGGATTACTGATTGCTTCAAAGGGAAACTTTTACTCATGACTGCTCTCTGGTTTATTTTATTTTTGCCTTTCCAGTCACTCCTTTTCACATATCACCTTGCAACAAGTACTGCCTCTCTTCCAATGGCTTGTATACGCAAGATTTAATTGCTCTGGCTTTCAGAAGAAGTTTATTTTTATCTAAAGTCTAGGCGCACATGTGAAGGTGGATGAAGGCCCAGATCTTGATTTCTGAAGAAATAATAAAAGAGGGGGAGATGGTGATTATTCACTGTACTTAGAGATTGAATGAAGCTCACTGCTACTCAACTTTTTACCAACGTACTTCCTTGCACAAATAAATATTGCCTTGAAACCTAAGAATCTGAATTTTGTTTAATGATTACAGCAGGGAACCAGAAATCAGGGGGACTGGATTCTATTCTAATCTCTGTTATTTAGGGCTCAGCCATTTGATCAAGTTACCATTGCTTTAAGAGGTACTATGTGAACACTTAGCCTTTGGCAAATCCAAAGTAAAGTGTATTAGCATAAACTTCTTTCATTTAAGTTTAACCTAATGTGTTTTACCTTGTGTTTGACACAAACAAAGACTGAATAAACAGCCACCATGGCTCAGCTGTTGCACAGTAGTAACTCATTAACCTGTATGGCTCAGAAGCATAACTGTCGCTATTGGAATATAGTGACTTAAGTCACTCTTAAGTTTCAGCCAGTTTCATGAAGTGATTGGTTTGAGAGAATTTAAGACCTCTTTTTTGAAGCCATGCTAGCAAAAAGGGAGGTACAGATCTTTAGGAATTCAGGCAAGCCCAAATCAATCATCCTAAATATCTGCACAATACAGAAAAAAAGTGAAATATATATATATTTTTTTTTTTTTTTTTTACATAACTGTCAAATACAAATAACATTATTAATCACACTTACATAACAACATAACTGCCAAAATTTGTGTCTAGTTCTTAAAAAATCCTTCAGGATTCTTTGTATTGCCAGTCTCGATTTTAAGTTCTTAATATTCATGATGTTTATTTAAAAAAATTAGGCAGATTCTCATATATTAATCTCAGATAGAGACCTTTTAGAAAGAACACTTTTTTTTTTTTTTTTCTATGAACTGGTAATCATAGAATCATAGAATCATAGAATAGTTAGAGTTGGAAGGGACCTTCAACGGTCATCTAGTCCAACCCCCCTGCAAGAAGCAGGGACATCCCTGACTAGATCAGGTTGCTCAGAGCCTCATCCAGCCTGGCCTTGAATGATTCCAGGGATGGGGCATCCACCACCTCTCTGGGCAACCTGTTCCAGTGCTCTACAACTCTCATTATAAAAAATTTTTTTCTAATATATAATCTAAACCTACCTCCTTCTAATTTAAACCCATTACCCCTTGTTCTATCACCACAGGCCCTACTGAACAGCTTCTCTCCATCTTTCCTGTAGGCCCCCTTGAGGTATTGGAAGACCGCTATCAGGTCTCCCCGAAGCCTCCTCTTCTCCAGGCTGAACAGCCCCAACTCTCTCAGCCTGTCCTCATAGGAGAGGTGCTCCAGCCCTCAAATGTTTATTGTATAATACTTTGAGATTCTCAGAGGTATGTGGCTATACAAAACCATCACATTTTTTCACTGAGGCCAATGACTAAACTTTCATAGATCTTGGCAAGTGGAGGAATATGTCCTGTGTAGGTGAAATAACTAGGGAAGGAAAATCTCTTTGGAAAATGGATTTTTAGAAATACAAAGTAAATGTCTCTTCTCATCTCTTCATCCTTTACAGTGATGATGTAAGAGGTGTGTATTAAGCTGATGGAGTAAGTTGGAAAAGTTGCCTACCTGAATATGATATTCTGTTTGTGTAAAGCATAGACATATACAGAAAAGTTGTGGCAGTAGAGGTTGTGTTTCTTTAATCCAAAATAATTTCTTGTCCAATATTTGAAGAATGTGACCCAGTTTATTTTAACACTGCAGATGATCATTTATAATACATCTCAAAGAAATTAACATAGAACCAATCTGGACCTGTCTGCAAGAACAATTAAAAAAAAATCATGGCTTCTCCCAATCTAATCTGACGTGATTACAGACAAAGCAAGGAAACTGGTAGCTGGAAATTGAGATCTTAGCTATGTCTGTCTGAATATATTTCTTACTTTAATCTTCCTTGTCAAATAATAAGGCTGTTTCTGACTTTGTATTCCTACGGCTTCCAATTATGCTTATTTTCATTCTGATAATCTTCTTTTTTCCTGATAATCTATAGCATCAGTTTTGCTTGTGTTAGAGGACTGCCACAAATAGAGGTTAAAACATCACAATAACTATGTACTCAGCAACATGACTAAAACTTGCATAGATCATCTGATGTTTAAAAAAACCTGAATTCACGTTAGTCCATTCTGTTGGCACGCAGACAGGGGTCTTGATTTATTTGGGTGGGCTACTGAGAAGTGTCAGCTGACTGTCACGGCTATCTATAAATGTAATTCTTTTAGAGATCAAGGAGCAACACTTAGTCTTGTAGAAATTAATTTTTAGATTTCCATTGTGGCATTAATGAAGAAAAGCTGCAAAAGAAAACAGACCACTTTCAGAAATGTGATTCAGAACATTAACACCTTAATTTACATAAAATTAGTTACATACTGCTGCAGTAATTTAATTTATTTGACCAGGACTTTGTAACTGTGAAAAATAGATTCAGAAAAGCAAATCAAGACTCTTACATATTTTCTCCAAGTGGCTGATTTCATGACAATATGAAATCGGAATGATTTAATTGCAAGACATCAAAAAATACAATGTGTCACCAAATTTGGAAGGCTTGGATTTGAAGTAAAAGGTTTTAAAATGGAAAATAAAAAAAAATCCACAAACCCTGTACTTGAAATAATTGCTGTTTTTCTCATGTGTACTGAGTAAGCAATAAAATCAAAACTTGACTGGAAGATTTTGACATATGGCACTGGAAATCAGGCATGTAGGCAAAAGGCAAAAGCCTTTTTTTGAACAAAGAAAAGACACATATGAAAGAAATGACATAACTTCGGAGGAAAATAGAGCTTTTTTTCTTTCTTTTTTTCTCTCTTTTTTTTGTAAAAAAAAAAAGACAAGAAAGAAGCATTACTTTTATTTCTAGACTCCTCAGCTGAAAATAAGATGCAAAGCAAGCTTCTGCATCCTGAGTGTTCAGCTCTTCGATTTGCAGAATTCATCCATCATCTTTCACCAGTAAAAATTAAAATTCACCCTTCTTTATCCTTTTAAAGCCTGTCTTCAATTCAACTATCCACTGGGATTAAGTTGGAATTGTACTATGTTGGTGTAGTTAAAACAGTTAAAGCTATCTGGTGAGGATTCATTTGGATCAGTAAAATGATTTATACTATTTAGCTGCTCACATACATCAGACAGTGGATAACAAAGTATGCTGAATATGCAGAAAAATACTAGATGCAAAGGATTATGGTTTGATTGTGTTACAATTTCATTAACTTCTTTGAATTATCTATCAATAATTTCTTCAATATAACTCACAATTCTGAAACTGTCTGGCCTTATAAAATTCAAAGATGATTCCTCGTGTCTAAGTGACCTGTAGTTTCTTCCTAGGACTCACCACGTTCCTAGAAAGGACCCTACATATTAGTCAAAATATAAAATCTCTCTTTTGGAGATTCTTTGTCTCTGAGAAATTCAGATATCCAGCCTGACACTTTAGGTAGGAAATTATAGTTCATCCTTGTTTTGCCTCTTTCATTAATCCTCCAGTAAAAACCTGGATGGTTCCTGCCACCTGTTAATATACCATTTTCTTCCTGTCACAGTTCAGAAAAGCACTCTGATCTGTCCCAAATCTCTCCTACCCAGCTACTTGGTCCTTTGCAACTTGAGGTGGCCAGTGTACAGACAGGGGCAGTAGCCACATGAAGCCAGAGGCTACGTCCCCTTTTTGCTCTTTGCATTTGTGAAGCATAGTTTTGGAGTGAGAGTTTAGGTTTGGAGGCCTAAAGTTTATATACTTTTGTTCCAAGGGCAATAAAGGATAATTTTATCCCTGTTAACTTGCTCTGAGGTGATGCAAATCACCAGAGAAAGGGCATTTCTAGGGACAAAACCATTTTTAAAAAATATTCTCCTGTTAGGAGTGGGAAAGCTTTTAAAGTTGTAGGAACTGGCACACTGATATAATTACATTTGCATTAGACCTTTTACTGGTATGAATGAGTCATCAGGCAAAAATCCCTATACCCAGAGCTAGTCTATTTGCACTACTGCAACTTGCAGGTAAAGAACTGTCTCTCACAAAATGAAATACTTGAATTTTACCAGTCACAACAACACATGTTACAAATATCAAATCAGTGACTGAAATATATATGCCAAAAGACCTAAGTTCAGGACACATTCAAAGGCAGAAAAGATCGTTTCTTTGGTGACCTACTACTGTGTAATTCCTTAGCTATATCATTTTATAGCAAACCCACAAATTTCCACAAAACTTGACCAGTTAAATTAAGAAGCATAAATTGCTGCATTATATATCAGTCTTTTCTGGATTCCATACCATAAAATTTCCTTGCTAGTGAATCCTGTATGTGTTTCTCCATCCTCAGAAAGAACATGGCCCTTTGGAACATTCTTAGTCTGCCCATATATTCCATACAAGTAAGCAAGACTTGGATATTTCAGAGCTATACTCCCAAAATTATGGCAGTGCTGAGCACACATAGCTTTAAGTATGTTAATAAGTAAAGTGCTATTCAAATGATTTTTAGCTAATATTCATTACGTTATAAAAAATGGGCCCCATCATACTGATGAACCTCTAATGATTTCAACAGAGATTTGACCTTCTTACATCAGTTGTTGCTCTACCGTGGCCTTTATATGTGGAATAAGTATGCAGTAAGGGAGACTTAGATTTACAGCATGCAAACTACTTTGCATCAAGTTCCTTTGGAGATGTCCTTAAAACACACCGGATACAACACAGCTGATTTCCCAAATGGAATAAGCTACCTCACATCGTGGCATAGACACAGGGATGAACAGAAGAATAGTTGCAGAGTAACTGTTGTTTGGTGATGTATTTTTCCTCCACAGGCAGGTGCCCAGGAAGTGTCCAGGATGTTGACTGGTTAATTTAGTGCAATAAATCTATATGGTATGGCAAATAAAAATAAAAAATCTTCTTAGTATTGTGAAATCAGTTATTTCAAGAAGAATACTCATGTCTGCTACCTGAACTTTTCTTACTATGAAATACCTTCTAATATACACTGTTGTAAGAATCCAGTCTTCATTTCTCTGTGATCACATACTTAAATGTCATGACTACAAGCCATTTGCAAGAAGCAAACAGATTCACTGTTATTTCTCTGACATTGTACCTTGACACAAGAGCTTCCCAGAAGTCAGACAGTGAAGTCAGATGTTGTCAGTTCTCTGTAAGATGTTAAAACACTTTCATGCCTGCCTCAGAAATCCACCTTTATGTGACCAGTCAGGCTTGCAGTCTGTTGGGCATTGCTCTGCAACCACTACTGCCCACAGAAGAAAACTACTGAACTATGTTACTGTCCCTGCCATACCAGTGTCGGTTGTCTTGGCTGGATTCACTTGAAGGTGCTGATTCTCGCAGAATGAGATACAAAGAAGAGCATCCTTTTCGAAGCAGGGAAGTGTAATGCAATCTCTGGTAAATAGCAATATTAAATAGTAATAAGTCTGTTCCTCACTGGAAAGTATATATCACTAATTCAGTTCACTAGAAATATGAAAAAAATTATTCACAGAGTTCTTCTTAAGTCTTAGTAGGAGTAAGAGTATCTCCTCTATTCCTAATTCTGAAGCCACCTTCACGAAAAAACATGCAGCTCTGCTTGGATATTTTTAACAAATTCTGTTATAAAATCAGGACAGTAACAGTTCAGATACTCTATGGCAGTGGCGCACACTTGAAAGTGCTATGTGTACAAAGTTGTAACTAAGGCCTGGACAAATGTTGGGAGAATCAGCTTTTCAGCATGATGTGAAAATTGTTAAAGTATTTTTGGTTTTCAACAAATACTCTGAATGGGCTTTTAATTAATAAATTTGTAAAACTAGCATACACAGTGAACTGAATCATACAAGAATATATGGAAGTCCTTTTGGAAGAATACCAGCTAAAAGAGTACACTTGATTAAAAACAATAACAAAGATGAAAAAATGCAACAGAAATTTGAATGGATAAAAATCTTAGTTTTAATGTTTTTTTTTTTTCAGTGTACCAGATTAAAACTGGTTTCATAAAACAGCAGAAGTTCTAAGTGAATATCTACTAAAAGAACAGATCTGTGAAAGTAGTATTGTATAATTTTTTGTGCAACGAGGATATCTATTTAATAGGTTTCCACATCAGCTTTGATCACATTTGGAATTATTCTGCTTTTTGTTACATTTTCTCAGTTATTTTTTAAACTTTTTAATGCTTTCTTTGAAATATATGAACCTTTTAATGTATGGATAATTTATTCAGCTCCTAAATTTAAATGCCTGGTGGGCGTAATTTTCCTATTTTAGTTTACTTCTATAGCTGCCTTCACTTTGTCTGGAATATATTATTCATTGTCTCCAAATTATAACAGGACTGACGTGTTAGAGTATAACTCCTTAAATTCATTTCAATATTTTAACTATTTGCATAAAAATCCAGGGGGGTAGAAAGCTTCCCTGGCAACCTCTTTGTCTCAAAGAAATTGTCAGGAAAGTGCGACGTATTTTAATATGACCTTAGGAATATGAACATGAAGATGTTAGTGCCAGTAGTGTGACTTTTTTTGTAATGTGAAAATGTTCTCACAAACTATGGGATATTAAGTTTGTATAAAGATGCAGATCTTGAGCAGGCCAAACTCTTTATTGACATAACCAGGGGGATTGCACTAGATAATCTTTAAGGGTCCCTTCCAACCATAACAATTCTATGATTCTATAACTGGAGGATCTTGCAAGATTAAAAACTCATGGATTTCTTTTCCGGATTAAAACGAATTTTAAAGTGGTTCTTAAAGCATATTCCATTGGATCACAGTGTTATTGCATCATAAAAGTAAGTTTGATCCATTTAGAAGGTGAAATGCAAACTAGTGCACTGGGCCACCTGCACGGCTATCTTGTGCAGTGCAGCGTGTGATGGAAGAGGGAGATCAGCAGAAGGGCTGTGGATGGAGATGCAAAGGAAAACTCATTTTGTGCTGGGTAGGGGTGGAGTGAGGTGGTAAATAATGACTCAATAGAACTTTGTTTCACAGCATAGCTCTTGGTCTCTTGTCAGTCTCTCTGCCTATTCAGAGAAAGATTTTCTTCCAGTCCTGGGCTCCCTGAGCCACATGCTCTCACTTCTATCAGCTCTCTTCTGCCTCCCTTCTGCTCCGTGGGTGGATGTGGGGTCCTGGGCTGTGGGCAGGGTTTGGGAAGCCCCAGAGAAGGCTGGGCAGGGGCAGGGGTGGTCAGGGCTGGGAGTGCCCTCAGGGTCCTGGTTGTTTCCAGCATAAGCAGGTTTCTTTTTGCTGCCTCAGGAGGCCTTTCAAGGGAAACGTAACAAAGACACAAAAGAAGCGCAGGCTGCAGAAAAGGGGAGAAGCTAAAGACCTTTCTTGTTAGGGCCTGTTAGAGTGTTATGGGACTTGCCTCATGGATTTTGTTGGAAAATTTCACGCGAGACTGTAGAAAACTTTAGAATATTTATGATGCAAATGATGCTTACTGTTGACACTAAAAATCAGGTGTCATAGCTGTGCCAAGAGTCCCTGTTTATACTACAGTTCAGGAGACAGAGCACTTGACCAAGAGTTAGTAATGTTGGTGTAGTAGATCTCCAAATTCAGTTTACCATTTAGAACAATACTACTGTTACTAGGCCTAGAAACAAGTGTCCAGAATATTCTGTAGCCTTTTCTGGTGAAACAGAGCCACTGTTCAGAAAGAAATAGGGGATTCATAGAGCCAGGGGGAGGGAGTAACAGAGGCCACATGTCTGCAGAAGTCCTGATGTCACTCTCATGGACACTTACTGCAGGATCAGCTTAGATGCTGCAATAAAGATAAAGTTTTTGAAAGTTATCCTATGTGGAGATGCCTTTGCAGATCTAATCTGAAGTGTCTTTGGCACTGTAGGGAGCTGAAGCTGTGGTCATCCAAGTCCTAGACTAGACCTCTAAATGCAGACAGTTTTTCATGACTTGCTGTGAGGAACATCAGATCTTGAAAAGTACAATTTTGTACCATGTAAACAAAACCAAATTATATGTCTAATAGCTGAATATTGGTGTCCTAGTAGATTTATAAACTTAAAATGAAAAAAAAGGTCTCTATTTTGAGACACGACATAGCAGAGTGGAGCCGTGGTAGGTGACTATTTTTCCTAGACACTGAAGTAATCAAAATGACAGTAATCATGAAAGGAGTAATAGTTATCCTAAAACAATTATAAAAAGAGTAATAAGATGAGACATGGCTTTATTTATAGTCCCATTGGAAAACAGTGGGAATTTGGACTAGTTTCAATGGATGCAATTACCATTGGTGCTATTTTTAAAGCTTGTCCCATCTGTTTATTTGTGTAGGCAAAGCATTTGTTGGTGATTTTATTATTGTCCTACTTCCTAAGATCACTGGATATTACCTAAAAAACCAGCTTTTACGGGAATGACTTCTACTATAACGGTTCTTTGAATTTCTCTGAAAGCAGGTATTTGCCACAGCAGCATGGGTAGCAACCGCATACCAAAGAGAGTCATAAGCTGTGTAGACATCTCTTTTGCCATTCCTCTGCCCACTCTACTCCGTCTATCTCTCTTTGGCAGGATTCTGAAAATACAAGGGGAAGGAAACAGGTTTCTAAGCAGAAATCCTTTTTGTAGAGGAGACTGGTTCCATTACATGCACATGATAGTACAATGAAGCATATGGAGCTGCAATAGGGAGCAAATGAGACATCAGAAAAACCTATCTATCTCAAAAAGAGTGGTACTATTCAGCTAATAACTTGTAATGATTAGGGTTTCATGAGTATTAACAGTATTGCAAGTTGATCTCCAGGACTAAGAAATAATTGCTAACTATTGCAGAGCTTTTTCTAAATGTTAAAGCAATATCTATTTTCAGTTTTTAAGCATAGGAAGTTTTTATAGCATTAAAAAAAGTAGAAATATATTGAGCTGAAACTTAATTTGAAATTTGTAAGTTTGGGCAACTGCATTTAAGCTTCACCACCAAATATAGGATTATTATTATTAAGCCATTTTTCCTTGAGGGGAAAAATATTTCAAAACCAGCTTAATTTATCTTTTTCAGGCAAAGGAATAAAATAGTTTAGTTTAAAAATAAAATATTGTTTCTCAATGTGATCTTCAAAGAAGCATTAGTTTTGGGGTTTTTAAGAAGAAATGTCTTAAAATAGATTATAAAAATTTAAAGTATAACTATTGCCCACAGTAGTGCTGGTGGTGTCTTTAATTTAGTCTCCTGCAAGGATCAAAATGCCTCCTCTATCTTCCAGTCCTGGTGGTCTCTTTCTATTCCTTCTCAGTCTACCCAAAAGTTATATTGTTTAAGTGCTATAGGTACTTTGTTGATAAAAAGAGCTTTCATATAAATTTCAGAATTTTTTTTCGTATTTTGTCAGGAAGACATCTTTTAGTTTCAGAATATCATGTTAGACAGAATTCCTTCAAGACCACGGCTCCCAAACTCTTGATTTGTAATGGAGCGCATGGCATTTGATATGCTTTGTATGAAGTAATAAAACCAAATTACGTGTAATAGCAAGTGTCTGAAATTTGGGGATTTTGTATTTTTAAAGTGTACATCTTCCATCTCATGTACCTATGAAGAAAAGCTGGAAAGTTAGAATCTAAGGCTTAGATTACAGAAGACAAATATAAAAACTTCCAACAGACTAATTACTTTCTGAATATTTTGTGTTCTAAAGTCAATTTTGTGATTTGAAGGGCTTGACACTTACTTAATATATTGTGTTAAAGTTCTAATCTTGACTTTGCTCCAGGAGAAAAAATTGAGCTGAAGGGAATTTTGAGCAGTCATTTAAGATAGCTCCTAGACCCAAGGCATGGCCAAGTGCACCTAAACTATTCTGCAAGAAGTCTAACGAAATTCAGCATAGTAATACTATGATGTCAAGTAGTGCTTTGTCCTTTGTGACGAAAGAAAACAGTTTCTATTTGAGAAGCATTTTTAACTCAGTGCTAGGAGGGAACACGAACACAGAATTAGAGCAGTTGTGAACATGTTTGGGACACAAATGCATCAAGTGATAAGATTACTGCTGTTATTTGGTCCTTGAGTGAGCACTGGTAAGCCTATGAATGGCGGTAGGTCAAGCAGCACATTTGGAACGCTTGGAAAATGCTGAAGCCTGTCATGGTCATGGATGACTGACCCTTGAGCAACGTGTAATTCAGATGCACATGGATTCAACACTCTGATGAATGTGAAGCAATTGGGTGTGATTGTCTTCGCTAGTTGGTAAATAACACTGCCCTGCATTTTGCTGAGGAAGTTGAGAGATGTGGCAACAGTAGCTCAATTTCAAACAGAGAATGCCTCTCCAAAGCCTGAGAAAGCCTTTGCTACTCTCTTCCGGGTAGAAGGGAAAGTTCACAAGGGTGAGCATGCCTGCAGATACAGACTGACATTACATTAAGAGGAGAGTAAGGAAGTGATATTAGCCCTTAATATTTTCCTGCAGTTGTGGTCTGTCCTCAGCCTGCTTCTCCATCTAGCTGTGCAAATTGCCATGCAAATTTAGTCTGATGAGAAATGAGACATGTTCATTCTGTGGTTTAAGAGAATTGCCTTGCATGGCTGGAAGAAAGTGATGAGTTGGGGCAGTGAGTGCTTATAAAACCCTGCCATCTCAGTGGGGTTGCATATTTATATGATCGAACAAGTAATTTTTTTTTAAAATTAAAAACTTAAATGTAAAACTGGTGTAGCTACTCTACATCAATTTTTTTTTGGTCTCCGCATGTACTCTATTCCCTCTGATTGAAACATATAGAGAGGAATGTGTACTTGAGTAGGGGAGTAGGATCCATATCCTCAAAATTACCGGATGTCTGATGTGGTTTAGCCGTTGGACTGAGAATTGAGAAGTCTGGGTTCACTCTATTATTTTGTGCAATATTATGGAAATAACTTACTCATTCTGTGCCTTAGTTTTCATCATTAAAAAGTAAATAATAATACTACTCTCTTGTCTTATCTGTATTCTAAGCTCTTTGAATCAGTGGTGGGCTATTTCTTGTTTTGCATTTCTAAAAGCCCCAAAAGGCACATTATCTACCTGACTTTCTTGGCAGTTCCATAAGGGAAATAATAATAAAACACTAAACCCACTCTTTTAAAGTAGTTACTAAGAAAAAAGTAGGAAAATAATAAGTAGGAAATAAAATAAAAACAATTAAGTGATACAGCAAGATTCTTTACTTTTTATATGCTTTCTACTTATTAAAGCAAAGATAAATGAAAACTAGGAAAAATATTTGAGAAATAGACATCTTGTAAAAAGATAGAAGCAAAAATTTAAGAAGAAACTGAGGAAGTGGTGATTTGCAGTAAGCCTTCTATTTGTTTAACTTTACAACGGTACACATTAACTCTGCAATTTCAAATTACCTAAAAGGAGATGATTACCAGGAGCACAGTAGGAAACTTAAATTATGCTCACTAATTATATTTTATTACAAATTATTAGTTTGCCAAGTACACCAAGCTGCTTGGGTGAATGCGCTCTTCATTATAGTATTGATAGAAATATTTAGTGATCTATAACCATATTCTAAGTGACACTAGACTTGTTGATAGTTTGTAGTGAACATGTCCCTTGCTATAGAGTAGCTATCTGTAACTGCGGCTGGTTTGAAATGCCCTGGCAAGTCATGCTATTGCAGCAGTCATATGTTGATCTGATCTACAGAGGCAGTGGGTCCAAGTTGCGTTGATTATTTGTCTTACTTAGCAGTAAGTTAAGCAGTGTGAAAAACTGTGCAAATGCTCTTTTGGGTCATTATGTTATTGTGCATCATCTACAATATATTAACGTATTTTGAGCTCGGGTAGATATCTTGTTAAATTTATTTGTTTTTTAGCAAATCATTTTTGAAAACCTGTGCACTTTATAACAACTGCTTCTTAAATCTAGCATATTTATCATAAAGTATTTTATTTATTGAATTTTATTTGCCATCAAGAGAGACAGACATGAATATAATGTTTAAAAAGATGTCTATTGATGTGAGAAAAATGCAAGCCGTGTGGTGGAAGCTCAGTGAGTGGGAGAAATGTAAATGTTCTCTGCATTTTATCTCACATGACAGAATGCATTATGGTCAAAATAGTGTCTTCTCAGAGACACAGGTTTCTAACATGTGCATAATACACACTTTTATGTTAGCTCTTTATTCTGCATGCAATTGTTTAGTTAAATGCCCTACAGTCTCATTTATAAGACCCTCTTTTATGCCGTCACCTTGTATGGGTTCTGTACCTTGGATACATATGACCCAATTATAATTACCATGACAATATATAACACCTTTTTGAAACCCTCCTCATGTGATATAGGGGTGTGGTACGTACTGATGTCAGAAACAAGCTATTTTCATCAGACAATTAGTTGTCTTTGACACAGGCCTGCATTTCCCACCAATTAATACAAACGGCAGGGTGCATTTCCAGAATTTTGCAAAGCCAGCAGCTCGTGCTATTAAGCGACATTTAGGATATTTAAATAAGTTCCAATACATATTCTGGTTTTCTTAATTTGCTAAAATCAATAGCTTCTTCTTGTCTGTGAATGATTTCTGACTCAACATAATGCACATAGATTAAAGGTCTTGTGAGATTTACTCTTCGTGTCAACAAACAGTTCTAGTTTTAATTTTAGTCTTTCATACCTGATGAGTGCTATTAACAGCCATTGAACAAGAGCTCAAAGTTACAATATCCTCTGTGGTAGTTCAGCTATTAAGCTAGGACATGTGTTAACAATTAAAACAGACGATTCTGTAGCACAGTCTTCTGATCAGGTATGCAAATACAAAACTAGCACGTTGGTCAGATTTTAATGGATTTCCATATATTATGAGTAGCTATAAAGAAGTTGGGCTCAGGTGTCCTCTGCTGCGCCATGAAATAATCTTAGAAATGTCTTCAGATGTTATGGTTCTTAGTCACACAGCCAGCAATATGAGTCAGAATAATTTAATGCTGCTATGGTCAATTTTGCCACCGTGGCCGGCAGTGCTGAAGGGCTAGTGCCTGATCAAAAGCCATCAAAACTCAGCAGAGACTCCTGTTTGTGAAAATGGGCTTTCAGCATGTTCCTGAAAAAAAAAGGGAGGTGGGGGAGTGGTATAAGAACATCCTACAGACTTCTTCCCAAGGGTACTGTGGTCCACATTCTTAAGGGTTGTTAGTAGCTCAAATTGGCATGTTTAATTGCAAACTGAAAGGACTGAATAACAACTGTGCACTTGCACATGGCCATCTCTTTAATGGACCAAACCAACCACACTTGTCAACACTGTAGATGCGTTCAGATAGCATGTAGTGTGCTCTTACTGCTCTTTCCCTGCTCCTGTCTACCCCAATCTTGTAATGTTACAGTGCTGCTCTTAGTTTGTATTGTTACAGCTTTGCTGTTAGTTTACTTTAGTTTTCTTATTTTTTGCTGCATACATTTTCTTCAAAAGCTTCAGTTAATTACCTCAGGTTCCCTTGTCCACAGCCCCCTTCTCGCACATTATCTTTAAGTGCCATTGTGGTGACAAAAGACAGCCTAGCCCTACAATAGGGTTTCTAGCTACTCGGAAATCTTGGTGCCCAGCTGGGCATAACTGCAGTCAGAAAATTCATGGAGCTTTCTTTGGAGCTCCATGGGATCATCATGTCTGTATGTTCTGTGTGGCTGGGGAACGGATAGCATAGGTACACTCTGTAAAGACTTGCTTGACTGAAGTCATGACATGATGGCCCTGGACGGTGTTTCTCCCCTGCCATTCCGCTGTGAAGGGGAAACCTGTGGAATTTCTTGCAACTCAACATGTGCAGGGCCTCCATTCTGCTGAACTGGATCTTAAATACGTATTGTCCCAATCATGCATGAATGACCTCAGCTCCTAATACCCATCAGCAGTAATGGGAGCTAGGTTCCTAAATTCCTTGTACAGCAATAAGAGAATAGGCCCCTTTTGATTTTAGAAGTCTTTCCTACAATGGTTTCCCTTGTGCCTAGTATAAGCATATAAATGGCCATTTTATTGTATTAAATATGTATCACGTCCATAATTTTAAATCCTGTGCTGTGATGAAGGCTTCTCAGTCCCAGGATCAGTTCTGAAAATATTTAAACTTGGCAAGCTAAACATGCTCAGCTGAGTAAGCCTAAGGGTCCCATTCATGGAAATGTTATATACCACTTATGCTTGTTTTTTTAGTTAAATTACACAGAAAAAGTTGGTAGAATGTTGTTTCAGCATGAATTACAACATATTAATATTCATTAATCCAACTTCTTAGCTGTCTTTCGTGGTGATTTTTTCATTGTTTAGCTTCGTTGCTATGCAAACCTGGAAAAGAGAGGGGAAAAAACTCTCAGGTAGCAGAGGTAGGAGGTAGATCTCAGGTAGCAATCCACAACTGAAAACATGTAGATTAAGAAAAAATAAAAATCCTCTTCTGGACCAAATAATGGATGATGATGGTTTAAATCAACTCTTCAGCTAGCATGAATAATTAGATCTATGTTTTAGCATTCACTTGTTTTTGTTACGTGCAAAGATCTCATTTTGAAAGCCTTCATTCTTTAAACTTTCTATTTAATTGTTAAAAAAACTCCAACAAACCAGCTACTCCAAAATTAACGAAATAATACCAGAGAACTGAGCATTAAGGAGGATTGGTACAAATAAGAATAACAGCACAACATAAACCAAATTTGTTATCATTTTCAAAGGAACATTATACCTTTCAAGTGTTTTATTTGTAATTTACTTAACTAAGAATAAGTAGTGGTAGTTCTGCACCACATTAGCTGTGGTATAAGACGTAAAGTGGAATGGGAAATGTGCAGAGGTTACTTGTGGATCTATTAACTACCATTTTTAACACTGTTTTGTAGTCTAAACCAGTTTGTTTGTACTCAGTACCCAGAGTTATATTTGTAATAACATTTTTATCCCTTGTATTTTCTAAACAGACCATTTTAGCTGTTTTTTTTTTTTTGCCTACTAAGAATGGTAACATTTTTAATTAATTTGTATGCCAATATTTTCCAAAATGAAGATTTTCTTTTAAATGAGATTAGTTTGTGTATATTTCACTTCATAGTTCTGCAATCATATTTCACCATTAATGGAAAATGTAAACTGTGTCTGGGCTTACCAACCACAGGCTATTTCAGACTGCATGCAGCAGGCATTTTTTTATGAACTATGAAACAATCTCCTTACAGCTCCTCTGACTCTGCTGGCGCGTACACTGTATAATATTCTACAATAGGAATGGAAGGTAATTGTAAAATTGAAAATTAAGAATAATATATGCAGTAGTCTCATATATTAAGACTATCAGGACAGGATTATGAAAGAGAGTGTGTGTATGTGTGTATGTATGTATCTTAGGAAGACAAAGGCCCAAGGCAATTTATGTTCGGGTTTACAATGGTTTTGCTGCAAGCATGCAGAACTAACTGGGTTTAGATTAAGGCAGTCTAATTAGTGTCATGTCAAACTGGCAGTGATCATAAGACAAGAGAAGGGTCACTCTTGTCATCTGCTTGGTCTTTTGCCCTTAAATACAGAGCTGCATAAAGCACAATCTCCTTCTTGTTAATGGAAGCAGAATATGTATAATCTGCACATGAAATGAAAAGAAAATGTGTAAGGAAATTTCTTTTTCCCATTTCCTCGTCAGGAGCTGTGAATTTTAGTGAGAATTAAAGTAAGGCTAATTCTGCAGTCATCTTCTGACCTGTCAGGTTAGCTGTCACCCTCACGTCTCTCAATGCAGGTCTTTAGCTTCTTCTTGCTGAGTGCAGCCTTTGCCAACTGACAGAAAAATACCGACCATGACAAGAAAAAAGAACATAATGTCCTTTTCACCCATCACTACTCAAAATTGCTCAATCTTTACTGACATATTATTATACATTGTTTCTCTGAAAAAGCACTTGCTTTCTTTTCCATAAGAAGTATGAAACTTTCAAAAGACAAGTAACTTCTTTAGAAAATATTAAAGCATGTAGTTATTTTAAATCATCTATTAATATGCAATATGTTGTTCCTTAACGGGAGTAAGGTGTCGCAGACCCACAGTCATTAGGATGGCACCCACTAGTGTTTGCGGGCTTGCAGGGCTGGCTCTGCTCATGGCGCCCCAGAGCAGCCATCTTGGCCTCCACCAGGGACACGGCCCCAGAAATGTGGGCTACTCACTTCGTCCACAGCACACATCCCATCCTGCAGATAAATCGAAGACGTGCAAATTGTGTGAAGAGGTACTGAAATCCTGCAGGACCAACTGCCAAAACTTTTGTTCCCATTTCAGTGTTTTCTTCCAATTTTGTCCTGCTGCCACAAAGCAAGGGGTTAGAACGGTAAGCACGAGTTGTACCTAATTGCTCCTAAAGGGCTAACCTATGCCTGTACCAGCTCACAAACTGGGAATGTGCATGCAAACTCCAGTAACATCACCTTCCATGCTGCTGGGGTATTGCAAGGGTCTGAAACGCTGGGAGAGCCTGCACATCACCTGTGCAGAGCAGCACCTCTGCTCTGTGGGGGTGGGCAGAAGATGGACTTTCAGCCATCAGTGTCACATTTTTTGCTTTTGTGGGTTTCTAATCTTTAATGTCACTTGACAGTTTCTTATGATTAACAGTTGGCCTTTTGTTTAAAAAACCAGAAAAATCTGAATGTTTGCTGTAAGTAAATGATTTAAAAAACAATCCAATTAGAGTAGTGGTGATTAATGCATTTACATTACATGGATTAACACTTTAGAATATTAATCTCTTTGCATTTTTTTCCTAACTCATAATATTCCTTGATTTTTTTTTTTCCTGAGTGAAGCATGTGTTATTTTATCACATGACATTGCTTTGAAAAATCTTTCTAGTCTCAGATGTGGACCTTAATGCATTATGCAAAACCCAGGGATTTAGATTTTTGACATTGCATACACTCAAAATATATTCTAAAGGGAGACATTATATGCTAACTTCTTGTGAAATCCTGTAGCAGCTGCTTGGTTAATATAATATGTTGAAAAATATTTATGTAGTTTGTTTTCTTTTCTGTCAACTGCAGTATCTTATGAATTTTTTTCAAATGGCCAGTAGCTGAAGTAGTGACTTTAGTTTGACTTAATATTATGCCACATTGACAGATGAAAACTCCTTCTAAAAATGTCATTTGAGTGCTCTACTAATTTGCATTTAGCTCGAAAGCTTTTAGTGCTTTGCACATTCACATTATAAACATTTGGGTGAACATTAATACCCCAGCTAAACAAAAATGCTATTCACTTCAACCATTTCTTCCACTACATAAAAACTATAAATGATTCTCCTACAAAAAAAAAAATTGAATGCAACCCGAAAATCAATTATAGTAACTATTTAGAAATGTAAAGGAAAGGCAATGTAAAAAAGTGACAAAAAATCTTTAATTGTAGGGAAAATGTGCATCTTTTTTTCCCAACGTGTGAATAAAATGCATTTCCTTCTTTAACAATCACAGTTACAATGGATCTATGCATCTCGCAGGAAAAAATTGACAATTTGATTATGACTTGTACTTTTTGCCGGGGCCATGAAAGTGGTTTGTGTTTGAAATGTATCAGCTGGAAGGTACTTATTACTCATAAACGCTGCGCTATTTCACTCTCTGCAAAGTGAGCTGTTAACAGATACAATTTGAGCAGAATAGCCAGAGGAGGCCTTTTGATATGCAGAAGAGCTGACCCGCGTGCTGAGCCTTTAATTGGGTTTTTAATTTTCCAGGCCATCTGACAATATCAAACATGATCCCAGTGCTTGAAATGTTGATTGTAGGCTAAGCAGGATGTACTCCAACATGGCATTATGGAGAGAAAGTGGAAAGGACTCAGGTAGAAAGGAAGGCATGGAGACTTAAAATCATCCAGGTGTCCATGTTTGCTCTTCCCCAGAATACTCCAGAGTAACCTAACATTTATCTTCATTTTTTTTATGGCTGGAGTTTTAAATCTTGTATAATATTTTAGTAGTATCGATCTTCAGCTCATTGTCTGGATTGTATCTGTTAGAAAGAACTGAAAGCAAGCGCTGTGCAAAATAACCATTAACAATTTCGCACCTTTTCTTAAGGAAAAAGAAAAAAAAAAATCTCCCCCCAACACAGCTGCAAGAAAATACTCTATTAGCATTATCCTCGTGTCTCGGGTAAAAATCATGTTTACAGTCAATGTTTTCTTTTCTCCTCTGAAGTTTTCAATTTGACTTTAAAAATGTATTTGAAAAAGTAGCATTTTACGTTGCTTTGTGTGTGTCTGTACTGCTTCTGTCAAAAGGATTGGAGAAGAGTAACGTTTAATTTGTTACCTTCTGCCAGACTGCTCAGTAAACATTTTTTTAATTTGTTCATTTGTAAGGATAAGGCAAAGAATAAAATCTAATTTATCATTTTATTAGAACTGTGTATCTGAGTGATGCAGGACTGTGGATTTAAGAAATCTGTAAATCTCTTTAATAAAGGCCTGGGGAATTATTAGTAGGGACAAATGTAAAATGCCTGACAGTTACATTTCCAAAAGAAAACCACAACAATCTCATTAAAGAAATTACTGACGGCAGCTCACAAATGTTAATGGTTGAAGCAACAAAGGACGTACAATATCAGAAAGCAAAGATTTTTTTTAACTATTGATCTGCTAACTTATGGAGCATATCAAAATAATGTGCTAGACAGTTTCTTAGTGAACAGACATCTTCCTTAGCAGTTCTAGACAATGCAGTGCCAGGAAAGCTGCTGACGTACAGTGGCTACTACAGTGTAAAAAGATAAAGAGCAGCTACAGTAATAAATAGGAAGCTTCTAGGAAAGATGCTGTTTTCTGCTATAACTTTGCTGAAACCTTCAAAGATTAGAATGAAACAAAAAATTTCAAATGAAATATGTCTTGAAGCATACATTTGGCATGAATATTGAATATTTAAAATGTTGTTCCTTTTGTATATCTATGACTGATAAGTCTTATAATGGTGACAATTGCTTATTTCTTCTGGAAATAAGCAAAAAATATTTTTTCTCTTTTCTTTCATATATGAGTGTTTATATTAGATGAGCTTTTATACAAGCACATGCCCATTTTACTTTGCCATAATTTAGAACTTTTGGCATATTTAAAGAAAAATAAAATAAAAGACCAATTTCTGACCTGCTTATCTGCAACTATAACTGACATGAAGGGGTACTTCAGAGATATATCTGAGAGAATTAGTAAAATTTTATTTTACAGTTTAATTGTATCTTCTCCATTTTCTGCAGGCTAGATTGCCAATTGTATGCCCATGAACACTAACAGCCTGTATACAGATGTGAAGAAATATAACCTCATTTTATCAAGACAGTTAACCTGCTAGAGAATCTTCTCTATATCCCGACATTTGTGATGATAGATTTTTGGTCTTTTACCTTTGGTTTTTCAAAGCCCATCATAATATCCTGGTAACTGAGCAGGAATATTTTAGCAGTAATAATTATCTTTTTGGAGCAAAAGTAAAAATAATATATTACAAATAAAATTATGTATGCATGCATTTTCCTAGAAATCTTGAACATATTAATTCTCTGTTAATTCAGTTCATTATCATTCACCCTAAAATGTAAACCATCGAATTTGAAGTGCATTGTTTCAAATCTTCTTTTTTATGTCTTAACCCCTGCAGTATTCCAGTCTTTATAAAAGAGGAGGAAGAAGAGTGCATAAGGAAGTTCATAGAGGTACCATACATAGTAGCAAATTACCTAGTTCAGGCATATCATGCATTAGGTAGAGTCCAGTATTTGCAGGAATTTTTTGGCTTTAAAATAGAATATTAATTGAGTCTTGTAACCAATTTTACTGCTTTTAATTTTTTTTCTCCTGTGAGGAACACTTAAGGTGCCTCTGTTTCTGCTTCTTCAGGATTCTATTCAAATCAATTAAAACGAGTTAGTTTGTATGTTTCCTCAAATGTGCATACAAATCTCCCAGTGCAAGCACCCAGGGCTGTAAATACCCAGCAGATTTACTCCTAAGAATGTTGTGAAAAACTTTCTATTCTATTTATTATTTTAATAATAGAGTCTAAAGTTTCAAAATATAAGCAAGGCACAAATGCAGACTCCCTTTATTGGCAGATTGATATCATTACAAGTTCTAGTGCATATTTAGGATTTTTTAAAAATTCATAGGCTTTCAGACTTGTTCAAAATTAAAGAAAGCTTTAGCAGATTGTGCCTTGACCACATCCAAATCTATTCCATGTAATATAATTAACTCCTCTTAAAATACCAAGGTTTTTTACATTACACTTCAGTAAAATGGTAAACATACCAGTTAATTTTTTTTTTAAAGGAAAAAAAAACTGTTAATAGCAAATGGTAAAGATGCATACTGATTAGAAGAAATGGCCTTTTAATTTGTTTCACTTGTGTGACCTTCAACACTATGGTAATAGGGGAAAGCTTCACAATCACAAATGGATTCTATTTTCACAACATCCTGGCAGTGGCTTGTAGGGCTGTGCTTTGATAAATATTAAGCAAAAGCATAATATTTAATAAATAATATTTTATAGATAAATACAAAAGCTTACAATTTGATAAATAGTAAGCAAAAGGAGGCTAACAATCATACAAAGCTAAGCCAACTGAGGAATTGAACTGTTCTTCCTTGTCCCAGTTAAATTCTGTCTCCAGTAAGCCCGTCTTATCTGTGAGAAGACCTCTTTTATTGGATTAGTAATACCTGAAGAACAGTTGTGATCCCATGCAAACAAATAATGAGAAATAGACCTCTCAGCCTTCACGAGTGGGAGGCACTTTTCGGGCACATGCAGAAGAACAACTGCTGTGGTATCAGTGCGGCTGCGACCCCACCAGTGCGTTGCACGTCTGGACATGCATGCTGTGAACTGTGCATTTCTAGGACACTGGGAAGTTTGTGCCACTTGGTGCTTATATAGATGAGAGGGAAAAAAATTACTGTAGTACCTCTTAAAAAAATGCAACCTGTGAATAGAACTGAATTATGTGTTGTGAATAGTACGTTAAATTTATTCCCATTCTTTAATCCCAGGCAGTGTATTCATGCAAGTGTGCTTTGATTTGTGTTATTTAATCAATTGTAGAAAGAATTAATAGCATTTGAGCAGTGTTTTCTGCTAACTTTTGTGCAATAGACTCACCAGTTTACAAAAACAAAGCCTGAGTATTTCTCAGTGACTACTAAAGAGGGAAGCTGTGGAAGGGCATTTCTTATGAAGCATTTCTTGGAAAAATGTAGCTATTTCCACAGCGCTGTTATATTAGGTTGGTAGCCCTTTGCAGAAATAAGCTGTTTACACTGCTGGAATGGTAGACATGTTATTGAGCAGAGCCAGTCACACTGCAACATCATTAACCCATTTGTCTTGGAACTGTTTTTACATTATGCCTGTGGTGTAGAGCATTCCCTAGATAGTATCTCCCAAGGTTTCACGGAACAGAGATCCTAGAAAAACTGAAAAAGCCTGGATTGCATAGTCACAGACACTGTGACCCACTCTAGCTTCAGACCTCCATACAAGATGTAAAGTAGGAGAGAGGGAAAGATGATATACTGGAAACACTCGTGGCTTTCTCCTGGTTGAAAAGAACCCACCACAAAAATCTTGAAGGATAGGACCTTGCTCCACACAGGAGTAGTTAGGTGCTTGCTTGTGATTTATGATGGTGGTAGTACAGAGTTAGAAGATGAAGATGAGAGAGAAATATTTGATATCTGGGTCATGATTAACAAGGAAAGACCACATTATCTAAATTTCTACGTTTCAGGACAAGAATCATTCATATATCTGTAAATTGCCTACCACACACTGGGAGCAATATAAATCATAATTATAAAGTAATCTGACACAGTTGATTAATTGCTTAATTAAGCCTTAATTAATATTTGTAAAGCAGTTTAACATCCTTGGTTGAAAAGTCTTACAGAAGTGTGAGATATTAAATATTACTATTTACAGTCAGAGATTCTGGCCTGCCCCGTTGAAATTTCAGAGAGATGCTTTGATAAATCAGTATTAAACCGTAGTTATTGTTAAGAAGACATGAATCCCTCTCTGTTTCTACCATGGACTGAAATATAGTCCCAAACTGTTTGGATACACTGCGTATCTTTCAGTGTCTTCTTATTTTCGTAGTCCGTGCTCAAGCAATATATACAGACCTTCATAACACAGGGAAAAGAGGAAAATCTTTTTATTGACTTATTTCGTTATTTCAATATTTTATCTTTTCTTTCACTAGCATCTACTTTGTCCTAGGCCTCACCTATAATGCAAAAAAAAAAAAAAAAAAAACCCCAAACAGCAAAAAAAAATTCCAAATTGCCAGTACCCTGAAGAGCACACGATATATAGCTCTTGTCCTGCAATCAGATCCACTTGGGCAAACCCAATTATAGGATCAGGGCCTAAATAGGATAATAGGTATTGTAGAAACTACCATAAATTTCTCTCTGGTGTCCTATTTTGCCACTACTTGAACTAAGTGGATAATTCCGGTCATCTTTCTTGTTATGATGTATCAATTCAACACCGTAAATTTGCTGCTATTGGTCTAATTTGTCCACAGAAAATCTTTGCAAAGCTAAATTTATATATATTTTTTACCCAAAAGCTACCTAATTTTCCTTGGGAAGACTCAACAATATTAGACTAGAATTGAAAAAATAGATTTTTTTACAAAACAGCGAACGTGGAGCTTGGTAAATGCAAAAAGAACTCATTAAAGAAATATGTAGAGATGTGACAAACTGCCCTCGAATAATCCGGATACTCAGTGAACCACAGTATCTGCTGGTTTGCAAGTAGCCAAGACATCTCATTGTCTGCTCTGCATGAGTCCACACACATACTTATAATTAGATACCTGTTCTCTGAAATGATGGTGGCTCTCTGGTTTGAGAACAGGCGTGTTGTTCTTCAAATGTATCCTGTTAACTGTATTGTGTCATGTTGTGTTACACAGCATTCAGTTACTTTGCATCTCATTATGACAAATACTATTTTGATACAAAGGAAAGTGAATGTTAAATTCTGAGAGAAAGAACAGCTTTTAGGTCAGATTATTGCTCTACCATTGAGGTTTTTATATGAATATGAAAATTATTATAAAAGTTGTCCTGACTGCTTTTTCTGTAAGTTCTGATATGCATTCTCTTTTATCATTTCCAACTATTTGCTTTTATTAACCTTTATTTTGAAGTTCTGTTAAAAAAAACCTTGCACCACCCTCAGTAGGCAAATTGCATAAACTGTGCTTGCCATAAGCAGCATTTACGTGTTATCAAAAGCCCATTAACATTACTCCTGCTGTTTTCACTTCACTGACATGCGTCAGTGAAAGCCCAAATAAGTTCTAAATTTAATTTAGATTCCAGGATGTGATTTAGATGCAGAAACACAGGTATCTGAGGCCATTTGAAGTGCCCTGGGATATTAAAAGGCATCTGCAAGAGCTGACAGCTGTAAGACAGGAGCTGCAGGAAGTCTACACCCTTCCAGAGTGTGTGGGGCAGGCAGGGCACCCAGGCATCTCTGGTTGACCATAGGCTTAGGCATCTGAATCTCACCCTCTGTAACACAAGAGTGCCACTTTATTACTTTTCAATTCTAATTGAAATTCACTAATAATTTGTGAATTTCAGTCTTGTGTTGTATTATTTCTGCATTCCAAATTTTCAGGAGTAGCCTCTTTATTTATGATGGCATTAATAATTTCATACATCATTAAAATTATCTTCACTCTTCTTCCATGCCTACCATTTGTTACTAGCAAAACAAGAGCAATTTCACCTGCATCTTTGAAGGAAAACTTTGTATAAAATTATATTTGCTTAATGTTCCTAAAAATGTTATACTTTGTCATGTTAAAGATACTTGTTTCAGCTGAAGCTTGCTATATTTCTTTAAGGACAAGTTTTAGGGCAGAGCAAGGAACATATACATACCAGTGTGTTGACTAACTGATTACAAATTACTTTCTCTAGACTGCCCAATGTATAAATCAGTTTGCCTTATATTCTATAAGCAATGTAAGGAAAATCCCCAGTTCCTTTAGAAGTCATACCTTGCATCAGCCAAACAAGCCAAGAATGTCCTAATTTAGTAGTCAGCATCACTTACCTGTAAACATTCTGCAAATGTTGAGTCCTGGTTCTTTTTTAAAGCATTATTTTACTGCATGTTTGATACAATAAGAAACAAGATTCTCATGACATTTGTTAAAATGAAGAAAAAAATCACCAAGTATTTACATGTGAAATGTTGCTGTCATCTTCATGAAGGAAGGAATTGGGCTCCTTTACAGAGGAAGTAAAGCTGAATGGCTATGCATGTTCAGTATTTTTTTATCAAGAAGAGGGACCAGTAGTAGCAGTCCCCAAATAGAAAGTGTTGTGAACAGGTTTATCCAACATAAGACAGAAAACGCTTGGTGAGTCGTTCGTACTAAACAGAGGATTGAAGTGATTTTGTTAAGTTAACCAATTTATGCCATTTTACCAAGTGTTCTAAGCAGTCCTAAAGAGAATATAGAATTAAAGCCATTATGATTTGGCCAAACCTAAGATGTTCTTAAAAGCTAGGTAATACCAAACACAAAAGATACACATTCCTAGTGTGTTTGTGTGTACTTTCAGCATTTTAACACTGTTTGGATTTTCTTGGAATAACTTTTAATTTGAGGAATTATTTCAAATTCTGTAAAACAATGATAGAGAGGAGTTTTAAAATAATCACTAATTAGCTTTCAAAGGATTAGCTTTCAAACAGTATCTTTTTTTCAAAGTGTAATAGGAAATAAAAGTGCCCAGTGGTTTCAGAATGAGGATGAGATAATACAAGCACATGATGAGGATGTGCTTATGAAGACAAGTCTGGGAAGAGGACATTACAATTTCAAGGCAATGACAAAAATTCAATTCAAGTCTATAGAGACCGTATTACAGTGTCAAGACGATGGCAGAATTATGCCAATGTAAGTCTATGGAGACCACTTTACTATGTCAAGACAATGGTAAAACAATGTTATATAAAATGATTGAGACCACATTGCAATGTTAAATTATGATGCCAAAACCTTGTCATTTCCTGGAGTAATGACAGGGGATTCTGCATATGTTCCTCACAGCATCACCACTGGACCTGTGCTCCAGCTCAGAACACATTCGTAGCTCCAACCTGGGTCTTTCTTGAGTAGGAACCAACTTTTCTCAGACTTCAGAGTGAAACCTGGGGGCATTTGAGTTGTTGGAGCTAATTGTCTTTGCATTTGCAGATGCAGGGCTGATGAAGGGCATTCTACTATTATCTCTGATTTTATAATTTGGTGAGGTTTTTTTACCTAGTAGAATACAGCCTGACATTATTGACTTCTGGATGCATTGCCAGCCTGTCTAGTTGCCTTTTTTTTTTTTTTATGTGGGATTGATTTGAAAGTAGATTGATGCCTCTGTTTTGGGAATGTTTATTACTTTATATTATGCCAATTGTTTACAGCATTACAAAGCTAGAGTTACTGTATACGTATACAAATAATCTCACAAAAGAAAGAACTAATTCCAAGTACTTCTGCTGAAATTTCCCTCTTCAGTGTGAAAGTGCATGTATTTGATGTTCTTGCAAAATGACAGTTTGAAAGCTTGATTTTTTTCACAGGACAAGAAAAGTGTTGATAATGGTAGAGCATATGTTAGCTACCTCTCCTCCCAGTATGTTTCAAGCCATATATAGAGAGAACAAACTTTTAGCAGTTCAGTTCTCGTCTGTTCAGTTTTCGGTATCGTCAACAGAGAGACCAGTATTGATGTTTCTTAACAGTTTTCCCACTCTATTATAATGTTCTCTAACAAGAACAGTGATGCCAGATCACATCAAAAGTCTGTCTATCCTAATATCCTGCATGAGGCAGTGGCCAAGAGCAGATGTGTAGTAAAGAGTACAAGAGCAGGAGAAGCCTATAGTGATACATCCCTAGAATATTCCTCTTTCAGACTTTGCTGCCCAGACACTTCATTTGAAAACTATAAGAAAGGGCTTATTCCGTGTGAGATCATGAAATAATTTGCATGATGCTATGATTACCTGATGTCTATAATGTTCTATATTTGAAGGAGGGAAATAGGCTGTGAGATTAATTATATAATTATCTAAGCTGCTTAATTTTGCACAGTCACTGATATTGTGAAACTATCTGATAGACAAGTTCTGCTATAAGTTCTCTACAAGGTGATATATTTAATGATTAAACCATTTACATGTGAACTTTCATCAAAAAACGCATGTGAAATGGTATTTGTAATTGAAAATCTGACATATCTATTCAAAAAGCTACTCAGGGATAACTATTAAGAAAAAACAAACAGATCTTTCAAGATCTCTGGCTTTGAAAACACCCCTGATTTCTTCATGATTTGCAATGGCAGCTCTAGCCGCTTCTCTGGCCATGAATCTGATGGAAAATGTAATAAGAAGCCAATAAGAAGCAATATTCTAAGTGGTGTTAAAACTCTGTGTAATTGTGCAGAGACATTTCCTATCTGAATCATAGGAGACTTTATCTACTTATGGTATGAAGCTAATATGTGGATATTTCTGGGTTGAATGTAAAATCCAGAAGACCACAAGCCAGAATGTTTATCTGTTAGTTATCACCGAGTGAAATGACTCTTTCTCATGTCTCTGTTTATGGTATTGTCGGTGACAGGAGCATTGCTATTTAGCTGAGCTTTCCAGGAAAGGTATATTGAAGTTTCTTAAGAGGAATAAAATATTTTTCAGATGAAATTTTAATCCTTTCCTGTTTTGTAGAGGTAGTAACAAAGCATTTCTCTGCATAATTTTGTTCTTAGCATTATTTATGAAAAAGCTAATCACTGTGATTGTGTTATGAGAGTTCCTGCATTGCTTCTGTATAAATTATCCCTCTAGGCTTTGTGCCTCCTGAGATGTCCTTCTCATTCAACAATATCAATGAGAAAGCACTCTACTAACTGTAGGAATCATCATGAGCTTTTGTTTCATGTGAAAAGTTCCATGATTTCATGGTAATAGCAGATTCACAGTATGATGTGTTTTACAGGTCTATGCTTCTATAATATTATTTTCAATAGCTTGTGAACATGATATGTTTGATGAGAGAGTCATGGTTGAAAGGATTACATGAGGATTAGGAGAGGGGAGGCAAATAGTGAGTGACTGGACAGTGGTCAAAGAGTGTTTTGCAAACACTCATAGTACCAAATAATGTATTAAAAACTATGGATTGATTACTTAGGGAGAAGAAGACGAGTACAAAGCTTGAGAAGCACAGGTTACATTCTTGTGCTATTGATTTATTTATGACCATGGGATATTAACACACCCTGTCCATACCTCAGTTTCTCCATGTTACATAGGGGTAATTGTACTTACATTCTTTTGTAAAGCACTTCAAGATCTTTGCATGATGTGATAAGTATTACTATTAGTTTTACTATTACACATAATCAAAAACCAAAGCAGTCTTTCAAATAATTCATTTAGACATTTTAAAAAGCTCGTGTTACCTAATGCATTATAGGAGTTATATAACAGCAAGTAGCTTCCCACTCTATTTTATACATATTAAATTTTGTTTCCAACACTTCATTTTGTGTGCCACCAACAAGTAGGAAGCATAATACGCTATACTTGAACAACTGCCAAAATTTGATTGTATTTATTAATTCCATTCTAACTGTATTCGCTACTGGACTTCTTTGAGTGGGACACACAAATTGTTGCTATTCAGACATTGTTATGGGCAGATATTTTCCAGTGGAACATGAGAAGAATAAGTCCCAGTGATCTAGAGATTCATTTTATAGCTCAACTGAAATAAAAGGTATCAACTCAATGAAAGTCTTACTTCCCTAAAATATTATCTGGAGTGGCAGAAAGATGTGCATGAATTTGCAGACAAATAAAATTTAGAGATCTCATATATTATACAGCTAACATGAAATGCAACTTTCCATTCAGGAGGAAGAGCAGAATATTTCTTCTTTAAGCACCTGAGAATGATCAGAGAAGACAATATCCACAAATAGGAGGTTTCAGTCTGAGGAACAGGGCGTTGTTTTGTTTACTCTTTATCCAAGAGTATAAACTGTCTAGAAAATTGCCAGCCTAAAAAGAGGGGAACTTGACCAGAACTGATCTGAGATTTCTCTTCATTGTTCCCCCACAAGATTACTGTCAACATTGCTAGTGGTGGCAGTGTTATTCCTTGGACAAAGGTATTAACAACTTTGATAATTGAAAAGTTGTCCAATTTTTCAGCTATGTTCATGACTTGATCATTCTGCATTTCTACCAAGGTACCTATTTGAAGTGCTGCAGTGTTTATAATGGGTTTTCACAACAAACTTTTTTTGATTCTTAGGCATCAGCAATGTTTTCAGAAGACATTTAAGGATTTTAAATCCCCATTCCTTACATTTTATTCTCTTTCAGGGAGGGATTCAAGCTCTTTCATGTCTAACTAATTCTTTAACAAAATGAATGATGATTAGGCATTTGGGGAAAATATTTTGCAGGAAAGGAGATCAGTGTTCCAGTTTGATGTGCCACTGAACTTCTAACATAATTTTAACTTCTAGTGTTAGCACCACCATATCTGTTGCTGAGAAGAGGAAACCTATTCCCCCTGGTGCTTTTTCCCTCTGCATGACAAGTGCATGGAGATATCCAGTCCCCTAAATGCATGTATTGCAGCCTTCTTAAAACTAGTGCTGTAAACAAGGCAACAAGCATGCCATCAGGCTGAATACAGGCCTTCATCAGGGTCTCCTCCGTCTTTGAGAAAGCTAGAGATGATTACAAGCAAAGCTCAGGAAATAAGCTTAGCAGAGCCTCAAGTTTTGTGAATTCACAAAGAATCTTACAGAGGTAAATGAGACATTAGAATATAAATAGAAAGAACAGAGGCAGTTCTAAGCAAGTATTTCCAAGGTCTTTGTGCACTCTGATAGCTTCAGCTATTTGACATAAATGAATTTTACTCTAGATGCCATAAACTCCATGGCTAGCAGTGGCAGTGTTGCTTCTTGGAAATTTTTTTTCCCTTGTGATTTGAAAATAGTGAATAACACAGATTATATACTTTTCCTGTTCATCACTGTAAATATTTATGAATTGACTGTATCATAATTAGCAAATTATATAAAGTATACCAAGTATTAGAATTATATTATGAGATGGTTTCAAAAATATAAATGAGAATCTATCTTTTCTCTTTCACAGTGCCATAAACAAACAGGAAAATAGTTAGGACTAGCATAGGGATTTTATGAAGACTATGTAGCAAAAAGGTAAATGAGGATTAATATGCATTGAGATCTTTCATTACTGACCTTGATAATGTGATTAAGCAGTCTGCCTTGAGTGAACCTTTGTATATTCATTTATTCCAGAGTCCAACCTCAAATTCTATAGCAATAAATGAAGAGGTTTCAATAAAACAAAAGGTGACGGGGGGAGATCTTATTTTTAGAACCTGAAATGGTAATTTTATTCTATCTATTTTCTCTTATCTATCCATTTTCATGTATTTATAACTCCTAGGTCACACTACAAAGCAAATAGAGCGGATGGTAGCAAAAAATATATTTCCAGTTCAGCTGAAAGGAGCACCTTACAAAAATCATACAAAATCCTCAGAATTTTCCAGTCTCAAGAAATGAGACACAAATCAGAGAAATCTTTCAAACCTAGGGAGGTTTCTGTTACCTTTGTGTCAATAGGTTTCATACTTCTTAGTATTTGAGCCTCACGAGGCATATGAGGATATTGTTACATCCAAGTTGCACAATGTCTCTGTTTAGCTCTGCTTGGATAAAGAACTATTTTTACCCCCAGAGCAAGTCATCTTCTGTGCTGATGTAATAGCAAAGGTGGAAGGTAATATATATGCTTATGTCTTTTTCCTTTTGGTGGAACAAACTCAGGAAACAAATTCTATAGCTAAAATGTGTTAGTTAAAACATTTTAACTTTAAATTTACTTGCACTAAACTGAAAGTGGATGACCATATGGGAGAAGACTGTAAACCTTACTGTTCTGCTGAAATTTTGCTTCTTGGAGCTTCATAGTAAAAAATAATGGTTCAAGACAAACTGAATAAAATATTTTTCAGTGGCTTTTTTTTCCAAAATTCCTGCTTATATTCTCATATCTCAGCAACTCCTCCATAATTTTTGTCTCTGCCCCTCAGTTTAATTAATATTCCTAAATCTGTTGTGGGGGTTTTTGTTTTTGTTTTTTTTTTTTCTTTAATTCTGTATGCAGTCATCCTTCTCTGATTTACTTGATTCAGGTTCAGTGAATCCAGCTTTATCATGTTATTCCTCTTTTTATGTTCACCCAGTTTCTGTTCTACCCAACTCAATTTTCCTCTGTGACATACTAGATGCACAATGCTGAGGTCTTTGAAATATAGTAATTCTCAGCTTACTTCTCCAGAAAAGCTGTCTCTTTCACAGGTGACCAAAAATGAACTGTAATTCGCAACTGGAGACTGGGGCTTATGATTCGAAAAGAAAATTCTACCTAACAATATTTTGCTGGATATGAACTTTTAAATGTGAGATGTCTCATGTAAAAGGGTCTCATTTGAAATGGAAGGATTTGTCAGTGAAGTAGGTTCTGGCTTGATGCGCTGTTTTTGAACTGGCTGAAGCAATTCTAATTATAAGCTACCATCTAGAGCTGTTACTATTTGCCAGATATTTCAACCTTGATGAGCAAGACCCTTTAGGCTCACTTGGAAAAGCTTACAAACAAGGAAATTCAGTGCTATTCACCCGCTGGGCTTGGGACAAAAAGCAAGTATGAAAGCTGCCAATATTTCTATATTTGCTTGTTTCATCTGAGCGGGACCAGTGCAATGACACAGAAAAAGACTCTCTGAGCCCAGAGCGAAAATAACACACTTGAAGTGCTTAATGGGTTTCTTCTAAGAGATTTCTCCAGCAGCTTTAATAGAGCTGGGTGAACTGCTTGGGTGAAAAAAAAACTTTAGCTGATGAATTCCAGCCTTTTTTTTTTTTTTTGTTTCAGTATCTTGATTGTTCACTGAGGGATTTGAATTTTTGTTTTCTTATTTGTAATTATTCACAAACCAGAGCTTGAATGGTGCATGCTCTGTATATTTCTGATTCATTACTTCCACTATGAGGCCATCCACTTTTACTGCATGGTGGTGGCTGAGTAAAGCAAACGGGCGCCCATGCCCGAGGTGGGGGGAAGGGGAAGAACACAGCACTATCTCATAAGAGAAAGTTTTAAAGATTTTGAGCACTTTGTCCTGTTTGGAGTTAGGTCAACAACATAGGAAACACTTTACACCTTACATGTTTTAGAATACATAAGTAAAACCTTGGATAGTACTGTAGCATTTTGGTAAGACACCACATTTTAAATAAATGCTCCTCCGTAATCAGTGCAAACTTACAGACACAAATGACCTAATGTCAGATCTTTGGCTAACTTATTTTGCCTTTGTGCAAAGTCTATGAGAACAATAGTCCCCTGACCCCAGTAACGAAGAGTATAGTTACACTACCATAAATACATTTCATTGTAGTTAAGTGCATCTCACTGTAATCCAGAGCCTAATGAAGGCAGTGAAATCCAGCTCCCTGTTTAGGATCAGGTGCTTAGTGTTAGTATTTTGGCTCTAGACTTGAGGAACTGTCAGTTGAAGTAGCTTTCACAGAATCACAGAACGTTTGAGATTGGAAGGGATTCAGAATCAGCTTTCATGGAAAGAGTCTAGCTAAGATCTTGGTTTAGTACCAATGACTGGAATGGGTGTGTTAGCTCAATTTTCTCCTGGAACAGAAAACATGAATTGTAGTTCTAGCTGCTCTTGTAGGGGTGCAGGGGAGGGAAGAGGGTGCAGGCTTGACTCCAATGTGAATTTTACCTGTCCTTTTTACTCAATGACAGTCCTTTTGTAGTTTTTATAGAAATACAGAGTCAGTGAAACAGTCTCTGAAAGTTAGGCGAAATGTAATGGTCAAAGGTTAAATTGTTTGTCTTTGCACGAATATCAACCTCTCCACCCCCAAATGCATATTAGATTGAAATTGTGGGAGGTTCTTTTATTCTGACAGCCTTATAACTGAGATATATTTTCACCTGTCATGTAAATCAATAAAATATACAGTACTTAATACTTAAATGTTTCACTATTAGAATAATTTTCTGATCCCTCTGGATTAACACATTGTAAAATAGAACACTCAATTTTATATGAATAAATTAAGTGTTTTGCAACTTGCAGTAATGAGATAGTTGGTTCACATAACTTTGTAACCTGGTTACACGATACAGCAATGCAGATGTCCAGTTTGGAAGTTTGCCTTCCTTAATGAAATAAAGCTCCTTTTTACTCCACTGACTGCTCTATTTGAGTAAGGCCAGCAAATCTCATTAGTGTTTCTACATTATCTTTTTTCCACCTCTTCTAATTAATGCATTTTCCATCAGACTTTATTTTTCTTTTTATTATGAATTCTTCTGTTTCCATAAATTTCACAGAGAAGGTAGCACAGGTTGTAGGATATCTACATTAATTGCTTTACTTCCCGAAAAGTTGCACAAAAATGCTTCTTCTTTACAGGAGATAGTGACAGGTCCTAACCATATCTTTCACGGAGTAGCAAAGGAAAGGCTGCAAAACCTAGCAGCAAAGATTTGGCAAACTACTTATAAACAATTTATGAAAATGCTTCTTGAAACTAATCTGAAGTATAGAGATTAGGAGACTGTAGGAATGTGAGTAGGGAACATTTAATTAAGTTCCCTGAAATAAAATGTGTTTGTGGACGAAGGATTCTTCTTCTGCTCACTTCTGAAGGAGCCGGAGTTGCCCATGACACCCTCACAGGCCATCCCAGTGGAAGCAGCTGGAGTGAAGGCTGATCTCTGCTACTAACGAAGCAGCAGAGATGTGCAAATAGGGGCTTCAGTATACACAAACAAGATGTAAACAGCTCACATTAAGCAAGAGTAATTTATCTGTCTTTATCTAACTAAATTAGGTCCAGTTGGAACTTTCTTGGGCAATCTAGCCATGCAGCTAATTACAATGTAAATGTAGCAGAAGCTAGGTAACAGAAAAATACTGAAAGCAGCCTTTCTGTATCACAACTCTCCACTTGTTTATGGATCGGCTAATTAATCCCAGCTTCTGTAACACAGTGATTAAGATTGGGTTTAGAATTTGCTAACTATATGTTAGAAAAGATATTGGTAAATAAAAAGGTAAAATCATTGTTATGTAGGTAAGTATTACTGTGAAGATACCCTCTTTAATCTTTTTGAGGGAATTCCATGGTAACTGCATGGCAAATTGGAGTGAGAAATTCATAGATGTGGCAAGTTTATGTTGAGTAAAAAGATTTTCATTTTCATTTTCATTTACATTTCTCTTTTATATTTTTATCATTTAATAGAGAATTTCCCATCCTCTTCCTTATTTTTTTCCCCTTTTGGGCCAAGGATGTCTTTCAAGGAATACTATGTAAATTATGATTTTTTTATTAATATGCATTCTATTAATTTTAAATCTCGACTGTAAAAAATGCTTGTCCAGTGACAGTGACCCAGGAGAATCAGGCCTTTAGTTTCATCTCTTTTGATTGGGTAACTTATATACATCACAGACGTTTTTGAGTTATCCATTTGTAGCTGTCTTCACATTTGTCATGTTGACATACTGCTCTGTGTTACGCTGGACAAGATCTAGTCAAAAGCGGAGCAGAAGAATACTGGCTAACAATTATACAGTTGGATCTGGGTTCTGTATGTAAGCAATTTTTTTTTGTAGCTTCTTTCTGCTCTCCTCTACTGGCTGCCCAATGTCAAAACAGGAGGTTCTCTTTTCTTTTGCAGTAATCATCTCTGACATGCTGTTGGCAACATTATCCTCCAGGTTCTTTCTGTTGTCTTCTAGAAGACGTTTTCCCCGTGGGAGAGGAAAAAAGCATTCTGTCTTTAAAGAAGGAATTCAAAAAGCAAAGCTAAAAGATACATGTTGGAATTCAGTGCCCTGCCTCTTGCACACCTGTTAAAAGTAGTTTTATTTTACCAGTGCACAGAGGACTGCTTAAAAAGGTTATGCATACTTAGCCTTTTATTTCCTTTAACATAGTGTTAGTAAGATTAAACCAGGATTTCTAATAGTGCTATAAAGAGGAAAAAATGGGTACACCATTGCTCAGAGTATTCAAAAGAATATAATACATAGTTCTTGTGATTATGCTGTCTGAAGCAATCCAACATTAGTAGGGAGTGGACTGAATAAACTAAAAGGGTTGTAATTTATTTTATTTTTTTTCACATGGCAAGTAGAGGCATAGGGCAGAGCATCTACGAACACACCTTTTTTTTTTTTTTAAAATAGACTTGGGAATCAGAATGCATGCCAGTACAAAGAAGGGACCAGTCATCTAGGTACAACTGTCTTTTCACATTTTAATTTAAAAAAAAATGCAACACACACAAGTTTTTTTTTTTATCATAGATCAAATGATTACAGTCTAACTTAGAAATCATGTCTTAATGATTCCCTAGCATTGTTAAATCTCGTAGACCTTCACCTTTCAAAAAAGATGTAATTCTGATGGCAGAAAAATAATGAAACTGGTTTGTAATGGCTTCGTCCTCTGTTTCCTGCATCTGTCAAGAGTAAGTACGTTAGGTTTCCCTCAGGCAAAGCACTTTACCTGACGAAGTATTTACACAACATCTGTCAAGTTTGGTTAAAATTTGGTCAAACTAAGTTAAAAATCGTACATAGTTAAGATAAACAGGCATTGATATAGAGGATAATTAGATCACTATTTTTTTTTGTAGAGGAAACAAGATTAAAACTCCAAAATTACAAACTGCTTCTGTTTGTGACTTAGAAGAAAATGAGAAGCATGAGATTGTAGCAGATAAATGCTGGTTCCACAGAAGCTGAGAGAAATTTTATGGTTTTAGTATTGCTATACCCAAGGCCATATTCCTCTAAATTTTCCCCAAGCAAACCATCCCTACTAAAACCAGAAGTTTTTCCTATGTCAAGATCACAGGATCAGTCTCCAGAAGGCTAACACTGACATTATACTTGTGTTCGATAGGTAGGATTTCAGTTTCCCTATTGCATTGTTGTGCTTTTGTGAACTTCCCATGAGCAGCAGAGCTAAGGTGGCTATGAATATTCATCTGCACTTCGTTTGTGTCTTTCTACTGTAGCTGTATATGCTTATTTACAAAACATGTCGACAATACAGTGAAGAATGATGTATTTACAAAAAAAAAATCACTAAGTAACCTTAAAAAAATGTTGTACAGAGTTCTGCTTATAGTGGATAAATGACTGCTTTTTAGCATTTACGATTAAATAAATATGCAGTATCTCAAACATATATATCTTAATGTTCTTATGTGCACACACTGTTACATCCAATAACAAATATTTTACTCCACCAAAAGAAACTGGAAACAACCTAGCTTGAAAGAAGTCAGATAGTCTTATAAAGGGTATAACTACAGTTATAGACAGTGTTCTCTTCAGAATAAAACAGAAAAGAAAAAAACCCTCAGATTAAAGTTGATATTAAGCTTTTCACCCTATGAATAAGACTTGGATGCTGAATGTTCATTGTGCTGTTAAACAGTAGAAGACGAGTCCAATCTATTCCCTGCAAAGGGAGTCTTTGTGGTGGAAAAGTCACTGTAGAATATAAAGATTATTTAGAATGATGCCACCACAATAGGGGCAAGTCATTCAGTGTCATTTGCAGCCACTGCTACTTTTAATGCCTCCAACATTCCAGTTTGAAAGTTCATAGAAAAACAACCCTTCTGTACCATATTTTTGGAAATAAGACCACAAACTTTGAACAAGGAACAGGTGAAATGACAATTTGCAGAGCATAGCTGAATGATTCTAAGGCAAGTAATAATCTGAAGTACTTGGGATCCTGCAGCCTGGTTCTTAAATGCACATATGCATCCCTATCAGAAGTGGATAAAATACCTGTTGGCTACTCCCACCTTCCTCTGAACGAACCCCATTAGCAGTTGGCAGATTCCAGAGAGGTACTGTGAAAGAGGTGGACAAAAAGGACAAGGCGGCAGTGGACTTGCAGACCAGTTTGGTAAGAAGGTTCTGTGCCTAAGGTGAAGAAGGCACAGAGACATTTCAGTGAGAGGCAAAGGAGACCAGCATTGTTAGCAGAGCAGAGGGGATGAGGGATGATGATGTAAAAACCTCCTCAGCATACTGTGGGACATTACTGTCAGTGACTGGTGCTGTTCTCACTGTCTGTCAAAGCGCAACCATTAACTCTTATGACCAAACAGCTCCTCCTGGCTGGTTATAAAGAACTGGGAATAATGAAATGGTCACGAGCACCTCATTTGCTACGAGCACCGTACTGCCCTTCTTACAGCAATACACTGGTCAGACATTGTTGCTGCCGTATCACAGCTATTCTCATTTTCTTCTAAATGAGGTGCAGATAAGCGTGTTTACACGTTTGTATTTTCCAAAATTCATGTGCTTTTATCTGTTTGTATGAGAAACCTGATTATAGCCACTTTGGTTTTCTGCAATTCTTTCTGAAGACTGCAGGATAGACAAAGAAGTAAAAGAAGTTATCAATACCATTGTCTGCTGAAAAATCAGATATAGAACTCCAGCATGTTAGGATAACTTAGCCTAGGTTTTATATTTTATATATCGTAAACTCTGGGTTTTGTGTATTCCCTGAAATGTTTCACAAATGAGAAACATTTTTAAATAGCACATAGTAAAATTTAAGTCCATGGAATTTTTTTACTATTGCAGATTTCATTATGAAACAGCTCAAGAGTAAATTTATTCCAATAATCATTACAATGATGAAAAAATTCCTTGCTTCAATAATTGATTTATGCTTCATTTAAATGTACGGAGTAGTTTCAATATCATTTCTTATTAGCTCTAATGACAAATTTTAAAATAGCAAGGCTCTGAAATAAAGATGAAAATTTGCCATACAAGTTATTACCTTTAAATGGACTTAATATTTAATATTTAAAAAATCATTTGATGTAAATAGCCATCATGAATCACTGCAAATATGCTTAGATGTAATTAAACTTTTTCTTTACCCATATATAGTTGCCTCATAATAAATTATTTTCTTTCTTCCTTTAATTTTTTTTAGGATCTTCAATAATTTGAACTGAAAAAGCCACAGTTTTCTTCTGATATATCAGCATTTCTTATTCAGATTTTAGTTATTGTATTGTCAAGAAATTAGGTGCCATATCATACACACTTGATTGTGTTACATATATGATATTTTTTTATACATAATGCTAGTATTATCTATTGTTTGGAAGTTGTATGTGTACCATACTATGTGTTCCACTATGAAAGGCAGACAAATAGAATGTAAAGATGTCATTTGACAGAAACCTGTGACACTTCTAAAATGTTTTAAAGTATAATGGCAGAAATACATGGCAGAAATTAAAAAAAAAAAAACAGACAATGCTTTTGGTAGGTACTTTACCTCACCTATTTAAGCTTAGACACAAACAAAGGTTTTTGAGTGACAAAAATTCTGTGACAGTACCCATCCAGTGACAGAGCTGGTCAGTTAGCTGTCTGGTGTTGGCAGTAGAAAGTGCGTTTTAGAGAAATTATGCATGTGCTTGTGTTAGTGATGCTGTAGCTTTACTTCCAGCTGTTTAAGAAAATTGTATTTGTTCCATGCAAATCCTTAACTGAGACTGTGACATTTTTCTAGTCTGACACTTCATTTCTTTACTCTTTAGACTGTAATTTTTACATGAAGCACCTAAAAGTAATTCAAGTAACAGGGGAATAATTGGGAATGATACACCTGAAATCATTGCACTAAACCAGAAACAGGCTCCAGAGATTTTTCAGGAAGAAAACCACCAGCATTTGAATACATAAACTATACAATATTTAGTTGCTTTTAGAAAGTAAATCTGCTTAATTCTAAACAGAAATGGCTTCATTAAATGTTTTCTGCTAAAAAAACATAACAAGGAGAGGAAAAAAGCAAATGGGAATTTATTCTGGAGTTCCACTGGGATCTGAAACCTGTTCTGCTCAATATAGATGACTTGGGATGAGTAACGTGTTGCCAATTTTCGTGATGATACTAGGTCATTAGTAGTTAATATTAGTGCTGACTGAAGAACTGCAAAGAAATTCCTAAGAACGAGTGACTGGATGATAAAATGGCAAATGAAATCCACTGGCAGTAAATCTAAAATGATGTACACGGGGAAAAAACAATACTAGCTTCACAAATAGGATTGATGATCCCTGTCTGACCATTGCCACTCAAGAACAAGATATCAAGGTTATAATAGATAGTTATGACCCAAAGATTGCAATCATCTCTGTGGTCAGGAGTCAAACTAAATATTAGGAATTATTAGGAAGAAAATGTATAACAAACCAGTGTAAATCCATCTTTGCATCTTTAACCTGTAGGCAACTGTCATCCCTTCCACCTCATAGCAGTGTATAAGCCACAACTGAAAAGGACTAAAGGAAAAATTGGGAGCATGATCAAAGGCATGGAACAGGTTCTCTATGCAGGATGTCTCAGTAGAATGGGACTCTTCAATAGGGAAGAAAGAAAATCTATAGACTGCTGTAGTAGCACGATACAGACTGAAGGAAAGTATTGATACAGAGCAGCATGGAAAGGGAGAATAGGAGTGACAGTACCATCTCACTGCCAGTATGAGAAAGAGGGGCACCAAGAGAACCTAGCAGCTGGCAGTTCAGGGTAAAGAGAAGGGAACCGCTGCCCCACATATACAGCAGTTGTGCTCCTTAATACGGGCCACTGTGCGTGGAAGTTTATCAATGGTCAGGATGAAATTTGGCATGTCATTCTTGCTTAGGAAGTCTCTGAGACACAAATAGTTGATAGCTGGAATAGTTTTCCAGGGAAATGTGTTTGTTCATTAAGTATTCTCTTGTACTATTTCTTTGACATCCGTGTTAGGCCACTATCAGAAGCAGGACAATGGCTAGATGGGTGGACCTATGGCTTGACCCTATCTGACTGCTCTTAGCTACTAGTGCTCATTTACAAACAGTATTAGAAACACTTTGATATGACCTCACATTTTTTTTACAGTTTGTGAGTAATTTATTTCTGTTATATAAGAGATAAGCATTTGATTCTCTATTTATTTTAGATTTTTCTGTGCAGAAAAATATTAGCAGTATTTTCCCTTTATCAAAAGTGAAAACAACAGGGGTTTGTTTTATTTTTTTTATTTGATTTCTCATGCAATGGGTCTAGCTTCATCAATAATTTCAGCAGAAATTTATATTTGGTATCATTTACTTTAGAGAGATGTAATTAAACAGGAAAGATAGAGCTTCTTTGAAAAATATGACTGATCAGTAGAGATGTAGACCACTTGCTTTCTAAAGAATTGTTTTGAAAATTATGTGTGGCTACTTATACTCAGCTACTGCCTGTCACGCTTACGCTTTTTTACAGTGACTTGCACTTGCCATAACAACAGAAGTTTAACAAACAGTATTTATGTGCTGCAGGCATAGAAGTGTACATAAACATAAGAGAAAGTAAGTAACAGAATGCAGGTTGCCAATCACATCATTCAGTTCTCCCCAAAGCTTCCAGATAGTTTTAATTTGCTAAAAGTTTCTTTCTTTTGTAGCTTTCTGAATTTTGGACAATCTATATTTTCTGTGAGGGAAGTTAGTTGTTGTCCACATGGAAAACTCAACCAAAGAAAAGATTTCTTCTCTTGAAAGCACATATGTAGCTTATACCTCTATTGCAAGTAACCATTTTTGGTGACTGTTAATACAATACAGAGCTGTGCTGCTTTAAGAAAAAAAAACAGTTAAAAGCCAATTTTAACCATTTAATGTTCCTGATTCCAGGGCATTGAAGTAAGTGGATTCAAGAATGGGCTGGAGAATTACACATGAATACATCTGTCAAGCTAGCTAGTTATAAAATATTTGCACCCTTTTCATAAAGGTTGCATCGGCACAAGCAGCGTACGTATTCTGCCTTGAGCATTTGCTTCTCAGAAACACAGACAGAGGAGTTGGAGATGTGAGGGAGTTTAGCCATAAGAAATAAGCATTTTAAAATTCCCTTTATGTAGATGAGAAGTATTTCTGGCCTGGCAGCTCTCTAACAAAAACTAACAAATGGAAGATAATCATGGGCGAAACACAAGAAAAAAGTCAACCTAAGATAAAATGATGTAAACTGACAAGAAGCACAGGGGAACAGTAATGTGTATTGGAGAAAGGCATATATTGAAGCACATACGATAAATTATGGAAAAACTTGAAATAATATGCCTGTTGTAGGGGATTATTAAAAACAAGTCACGTCAAAATGTGGGCTAAATTTGTCCATGTCCCTTTATGCTTCAGTCTTTTAAAATACAGTATTGCATTTCTATTTGATTTGTTTATGTTTGTCCATGATTTTGTCCAAAACTTTCCTAACATAATCGTCTTAACAATTTGTCACATTTAAGCATTAAGTTGAAGTTAGCAGTAACTATTATTCCAAGGCAGGCACTCTGAATATACTTTCCTTTCAAACCCGACAGTCTTAAAGGTATGTATATGCTGTATATGTAATTGAACAAACCAAAATCTTTTGTCACTTTCTAAGTTTCTGGTTTCTGACTAAAATTGTAGTATGTTTGTCTAATTGCCTTAATAATAGTCTTTGACAATTAAAGTAATTTTTCAAAACACAGTCATCTGAGCTTTATGCAGAAGTCATGTGGGATTCATGGTTTCTTATGGTTTTGGAGCAGAAGTAGCTAAAACTCTTTCATTTAACCCAATTTCACTTTTTTTTTATTTTAAAAGGAAAGTGAAATGAAATATAGTGGAATGTTTGTGTTGAATCTGGGCACTGACAGAAGATTTAAACAATCTAGCATATGAACTTTGAGATCATCCTTATAAATAATAGAATGTTAAATTAAAGCAAGGGCTAAAAAATATGCTGATTTATAAATTAAGTTGATCATTTAAGGCTGACTATGACTGCACATAAAGAAGTTTAGCAGCATATGGGAAGGTAATCATTTTATGCCATATATTTTATTAAGATGGTGCAACAGTTAAAACATATTTCAAATGCAATATATATTTTTAGCATGATAAAATAATTTGAAAGATGTCAACTTGAATCACACAACAGTGATTATTTACTAAGGTAAGATAGAGTCACTTTGATTCTAATAAGAAAATGCCTGGCCTGAAGTCACACCTTCATATGCATCTAATGGTGCTCTCATTTTATCATATTTTAAAAATCCACACCTCATATTTTCTGTTTCCTTATATGGATGGTGCTAATGACACACATAGTAAACCTTCTATTAGCTTTGTACTTCAATAGGATTTGTTTAATTTCAGCTGTCAAACAATATGGAGAAAAAAAATACACTTTTTTGATAACCCCAGGATTTAAAATGCATTATCAGTATGACAGCAGTAAACGTTTTCAAAAAAATCTTATTCATGGGCTGTGTTCTTTCTTGGTGTATATACAAATCTGGGCAGCATGTGAAATCCCTTATTTGTTTGCCATAAATTGTGCATGTTACTGATGTATGATTTATTATGTAAGAGTGGTTGAATAACCCAGCACTGGTACCGTTGATACACAGTGTTTTACCTCCAGCTCCCTTACTCAGATCTGATGCGAGCTGGTACTATCTGAGAGGCATTACCAGATGGTGACTGTTCAGTAACCAGTTCTGTACAAAATATATATGTTAATCCATCTCCAAATGGACAAGTAATTTAAATATAATATATACGAGTACGTAAAGCCAGCAATGAGTACCAACTTTTAATCCCTAACATGGATGACTTAAATTCTGCTACAAGGGCTGGGCAGTATAGAAGACCACTGTTGCTGTTTCTACTCTGAGAATGGAAAAGCTGCCGTTCCCATTGAAACATCCATCAGGAATTTAATGGAGACTATTGAAATGGTTTTTTTTGTATTTACATAAATTTACTTTGGTTTTCCTACAATGAGAAATTTCTGTGAAAATCAGTCACTGAAATGTCCCCATTCTCTCCCAATACCTTATGCACCTCTGCTCCCCATTTACAGAATGCATGGCCATTTTCCACTTTGATTGTCCTATGCTGATTGTTCTCTGTTTGACAGAGAACTTTGTGCAATCTCTGACTGCAATATGAATTCTAAACAAATATAGATTCTTTAACACAGACAGAACACACAAAATAAATATTTTAGTACTTTTTATTTACCTTTTTAATAGTCTATTGTATTTCTTCATATGGTATTTATAAAATCCTCACCATGAGAGTGCCTTAGAATCTGGTATTACACTAATATCATATAATAAAGGTAATAATACTTTTTTTTTTTAAAACTGGAAAAAAATATTTCACATTAATATTTTACCAAAATTAGACAGTCTGACATTCATGCTTCATATGGTTTTACCAGAGCAATGTGCTAATGTTGGAAGATTTGAGATTTTTTTCTAAACAGTAATGTCTATCTGTCTTTGCCCTGCAAAGGCAGTCAATAGTGAGAAAACAATTTTTTTTTTTTTCCAGCTGTATATACCTGCTTCAGAGGAGGCTACAAAGACATTTTGAATGCATCGTCTGCTCCATTAGAGTAACTGACTACTTGTAAAAACATTTTTGAGGCTTTCCTTTTTTAACGTGAAGAAATTGTAGATACGTCTCAGTAGTTCTGCAGCTTTGTAGAGGATCGATATAGTTTCTGATGCAGGACTTGGCCCTAAAGGCAGCTCTCAAGTACAAATCCCCAACTGCACTATGGAGCCTTTTTGCATAAAAGACTGCACATTGTTACTCACGGAGCAGCTACACTCACATCTGCTTTAAGCTACAGAAAAGCCCATCAGCAGCAAAGGTCCTACAGCAGCAGTATGAGTTTTACAAAGTACTTTTGTACTTGGAATCTTTTGAACTTTTTGTAGTCATTTCATATTTAACTTAAGTATACATATAAATCCCACTGAATCAAGTTCGTTTTGAATAGAAATGGATTTAAATGTAAGTTCGATGTTTTCCTGAGGTGGTAGATAGATGTTTCCAAACATTTTCAGAGCCTTGTTACTTTCAGCTATTTCACCATTCAGTCTATCAGAAATGCTGACTCCTCAGGGCTAGGCAAATGCACGGTGCATTGGATGTAATTATTTGAAATTCCAGGCTGGGAGAGGCCATATCTGCTCTAGTGTGTCAGCTGGAAGTGCCAAGACTGCTCTGCTGGGATGACTGCACTGTCACCACCAGGAATGGCGCATTCCTCAGGCTCTTTGGCTTTGTGCCTGCTCAGCTGCGTTCAAAAATCGTACCTCCAGCCTTCACCATGTTTGAAGAAACTGCCTGTTTCTAATATTACAGGCTTCTGATTGACTGCTACTGAAGAGAAACAAACAGGACAACTGTCACTCCAACCTGAATTCGAACTAATAATGTGTACTGTACAAAGAGATTGCAGACATGTGAGGTTATACCCCACACAACCTTCCTCTTGTTTTCATCTGCATTTTCTCTTTCTGACCGAAATACAAACTAGCCTTTTCAAGCTCATGCTTCCTGCAAAAATGTAGAAAAAATATATATAATATTTTCCCTTGCACTTGAAAAATGTATTCTAAAGGTTGGTTTCATCATGTAGATTTAATAATTCTGGATAGAAGAGCATGCTCGTGACAGGTCTCTATTTTCTTGGACATATTGCATTTGATTCTGAGAACAGTTTTCAGCTTTTTTAAATGGAATTTTGTGGGGTTTGAGCGTTTGTTTTTCATTATGTTAAACATAGAGCATCCATATGTTGCTTTCCTTTGGAATCTTTAAGAAAACATACAGTCATTTAAATCTGGGCTATTTTATCCCTGCAGTCACAAAATTCCTGTAAAGGAAGACTCCTGCCTTATATGATATATTTTTCTCCCTCAGTTGTTGCAAATGTATGTTGCAATTCCTTTTCTTTGTTACACTTTGTATGACAAAGTTGCTGCAGGTAAGTAAATGTGCATAGGATATGAAACAGGCTCTTAATTCCTATGATATGCTCTATAACTCAAAATCTTGACCAAGGTGCTCAAAGCCATATCCCTGGTTCATGACCTTCAGGTTGGTAGAGCACAATAGGACGTGTAATAGCTGGCTTCCATGGTGTAATCTTTATTGTAAGAATTATACATGAGATCCTACATGCTTCTACTACTTGCACATTTTCTTGTAGCTCATTGTACAATATGTCAGATGAAATGGATTTCATGATCTTTTGTATAATGCATATGTTCCAATAGTAATTTCAAACCTAATTTATTTCCTCAGAAATTCGTTCATCTTTTGGGTGCCACTTTTAACCATCTTAATTTTCTATTATACAAGCACAGGGGGTAAATTCTTTGCTCACATGTACATGCCCCACTCCCATTGGATTTTGTACAAGATTTGCAGTATCTAAGGGGAAAATTTAGCTTAGGAGTATTTTTATTTTATCACTATCATACAAACCCTTTTTCTATTCAAAACCTAGTAGTTATTTGGCAGTTGTTTTTCATTTCGGTCTTGTTGCTATAACTAGAAATGCTTTCAAAGATATAATTTTTTTCCAGATAATGTACCTCTCTAAATGCCAAAGTTGACTTTGTGTCTTTCAAAATATGTGCATAAGTTATTGGGATTTTTAACATTAGTTGTGAGTGTGTCACTGAAAATAGTTATTCCATTCTTCTTTTTTTTTTACTGTAGTGTTTGCTGGTGGATGATGGGTGTAGAGAGTGAGGATAAAGGAACCTGCCATGTTTTATTGGCTGCAAATTCCAAAGAGCTCCTAAAACCGTGGGCACAGTTGTTCTTACACTTTTTCTTTTAATAGGAAGAATAAGAGAACAGGGGATTAAGGTAGCCAAAAAGAGCTTTTAGAAAGTATATTTATTGGGAAGAGTGGCATCCTGGCAAGAACAAACATATTAAGCTGCAAGACATTGTTAAATAGAATACGTTTTTTGGCCAAGGGCAATGTAGAAAATGACAGTGCTGGAAATTCCTTTTTTCCCTTGGAAGAGAGGATTTTTTCAGAGAGCAATATAATTGGTAAGTTTAAATACCTCTTACATACAGTAGGATCAGTTTATCCACTTGTTCTGGAAACTACACAGTAATATTTCAGTCTCAGCCTTCTCTCTTATTAAGGAAGTATGGGCTGAGTATGTCTCTAAGGGTTAACGGTTCTAGCGCAGTCGCCTTCCCTGCGACTGTGAAGTACTGTCTGTAATTCATATCTACAGTTTTATGCTCCACATTCTCCTCTATAATATTCTAGTTCTTTTACTTGTCAATATGGTATATGAAAGTCTATCTAAGACATGGCATAATTACCTCTAGAAATTTGTTTGGGTAGTAAAGTGAAATTAAATAATTTTAAAAATCAATGAATTAATTAAAGAGATGGGTTCTTTAATTCTAAGGTGTAAGGCAACCAATACTTTGGATGCTGAAGAATAGTTTTCTGTATCTTTCTGGAAACTCCAATAGAGAAAAAAATGCCAGAAAGTTCTTAAAAAATAATTAATAATTCAGGATTTTAGAAGAGTACGTAGGTTAAAAAAACCTCACACAATAAAATAGGCACAAAAAATCTGGTATGAAATAATATTTGCCCAGATGTCAAGTAGGAAAAATTATACAAAGCATGAAAATAAAAGTCCGAAACACACCTAAAGAGAAGTATAGTCTGTAACAAAGCATGAGTGAAGCCTGCAAGCATCAGCTTGCATTGGCTCCCCACTCCGTGGCTTCTCTTTCTCACAAATACACAAATAATTTACTTAATCTCAGACCTGAAATATTTTATATTTCAAAATACTGATTCACTTGAAGTCCATCTGAGTGCATGGTGACTTGCTCAGCAAGTGTTAGTACTGGTGCCTGAACTATCTATCAGGTTTACTGGTTGAAGTTGGCAAGTAATAAAAGCCAGCTGCAATAGTTTATTTCTAGACTTTGCTAGTCAGTCTGGAGAAGATATCAACTGGGACAGCCCTACAAATTGCTATACTTGGTAGATACAAATGAGGGAACCTGTAGCCGATATACTCCATGACATCCATATATGAGTAGATGGTCAGGAACATGGGTGGAAGAGTTAGATATACAGAAGCAGGTTTTTTCCCAGTGCAGTGCTTACGTGCGATGTAAATTTTAGTATTGCTGCCTTGATGGTAAAATAATGGGCTACACTTCTTTTGGTAAACTGCATTAGCATCTGTTCACATAGTTTCCTGGTAAAGAAATGAATGCAATTCAAGAAAGCTTAGAATTATTTTTTCTTTTCCTTGTTTTATCACTTGGGTATATCAGTGTTAATAATACCTAGAATCCTAGAAAACATAAGCAGTCTTGTATACATCATCATAATTTTTTTCAGCTTGTGAGCTGAATACATTCTCGGCTATCCCTGTCTTTTAAATGTCTGAAGATATGAAGGAGTGTATGATAGCACTATTCATTTGTTCATATTTTTCACAGTTTAGGTAAATTGAAGCTGTATCTTGACTCACAGCACAGCTAATGAGAGAGTGAACTGTGACAGGTTTTTTTTTCCAATCCGCTTTGTGCATCTTTGCAACCCTCTGTTTTGTATTAGCACAGTCTGAACAGATTATTTGGATGTATAACCACAGTCAACTGCTCCTCCCTTCAGTCTCTACTCTGTGACCACCATTCTGTGTATTTGCAAGTGGATAACTCTGCTACATGGATTCTTCTGAGGTATAACAAGTAGGCAGCTAAATTCACCTGCTACGGAGCTTTTGCACTCAAAGGATATAGGAAAGCATCTTGTTCAGTTTGCCTGAATTCTGCTCACACATGCACATTTACAAGAAGTGAAAAAGGAAGGACAACTTCCATTTTATATACATGAAGTGTTTCGGTTTGCCAATATGTTTTGGAATATTTCCCAAACTGGAAATCTCAGTATTCACCATGATCCTTAAATAAAATAAGGAATTATTTTGACAATTTCACTGCTGCCTAGTATAAGTGCCTGTCATTGGTGTTACTATTACAGATCACAGATTAAGCTGTTCTCTGCATATACCTAAATAAGAACTAAAAAAGATGAAAAATGAAAATGATGTCCCTTTATAAAAATACATGATACCCAAGGGGACAAAAAAGCAACTCACCCCCCTGCCTCCCCCACCCACCCCAAGCATTGATCCACATATTTAAAAATCTGAATCCTATTTAGGCAGATAATTAAAAGAAAATAGAAGATGTAATCTTAAACATTGCGTCTCTGGAGTTATGTTTTTGAAAATGACCAGCGTAATTCAGTGATACCGTTACCTGTATTGATAAGGTGAAACTGTTAGAATGTCATATTATAGACAATGAATGGGTCCTTGTCAAATTCCAATGAAGCTGCTGGCTTTGTCTGCCCATGTATAAAATACTGCTCCTGTCAAAGCCATGTCACTGGATTATGTTCAATTTTTGTTTTACTTTTCAGTGCATCTGCATGGCATAATCAGGCAGCACTCTTTTGCTGTGCCTCACATTCCTCTTCCTGATGGCAAGGGTTCATCACCAGCTGCTGCGCAGCCACAATTGCTTTCCTCTCAGTGCTGTTTACTTATGATTCTTCCGGAATGTGGTACATTTTGGTTTATGTCGTGTCACTGTTGTTATACTTAGATAATGTACTTAAGTATTGTTTAGATTGACACAGTGTTAATGCTAAAATTGAAAATAAAATGTCATTATTGGCAAGAACAGCTGTTTTCATGCACATCATTTTCTGAGCTTCAGTTTATTAATCAGAGTAAGCGGGAGTTTTGTACAAAGGGTAGTATTTTTTCTTGAAGTACTCTATGGACTTTAAATTTCCATCATAACAGAATTGAATAGTATAATGTAGCAGAAATGTTTCATGTGATTAAAACCTGTTTATTCTGGGTTTGTAATTGATTTAATTGTAACATCTAGAGGGCTGCAATTTTGAAAAGTTTCAGCCTTGATTGCCTATTATTCACATGACAACACTGAAATAAAATGACACTATAGTAAATGGAAACATAACAAATAACCCTGGTGGTTCAATAACATTTTGAAAGAAAATCAGTAGATGTTCTGCAGAAATCACCTACAGGAACAGCAGAAAGAAAAGCCCATTTTAAAAATCAGTTTCTGTAAAAACCTGATAAAAATTGACTATTGCAGAAACTATCATAATGTTACTCATCCAGTAAAGCTGTTTTGATTGTCTTCTATAGTATTAAATAATACCTGTTTGTGAAGTGCAATCAAACATTACAAAAAAAAAGACTCATTATCTATGCTGAAACAAAAAGGCTGCACACCCCTAGCTCTCCCTCCAACCTTTGCAGGCCTCCATGTAAAAGTCAAATGTAAAATTCATCAAACTCACTGGGAATCTAGGAGTGCTTAGATTCTGAACCTGCACGAATTTTTTTCTGGTCCTTGATCCCACACAAAGCCTGGGTGGTTTTAATTGGCTTTGCACAATATCAGGTAGCTCTTCTTATGAACTGAGTTTCTAGAATAAGAAAGCCCTAGATACAGTACGTTTCAACATTGCCTCATTACTTGGGTCATGCACAGTGTGCCCCCATTAATTCCTGTAAAGAGAAAAACAAAAAACAAGGTTCACATTATTAACAATACAAGTGATGATTATTTACCAGCCTTGTTCCTCTAAGGAGAAAAAAATAATTTTAGGCGTTTCAGATATTACTATGAATATTAGTGTCATTTTTTATGTTACAAAACTGACATACCTTGCCAGTATTTTTCTCTTCCTTGGAGGGCACTGGTCTATACTCTACATCTTGTGATTAAATAATAGGAAAAAATTATAATGGCTCATCTGTTAGTGCTATGTATTATTACATACATTTCTGTTTACACATGAAGGATCTAAATTTAAATTCTGAAATTCAGTCTTTCAAATTTAAGCCTTCAGAGGATATCCATTCCTTCCCCTTTCGTTTCACTGCTGTAATTGTAATAAGCTTTTTGTGTGTAATTGGGCTTTATGTAATGGTGCTCGAATATATATAAAGCTCAGTAAACTTCATTGGCACATTATGCTGGGATAGGCCTTGAACTTGCACAGTTATTGATTTTACATAGTTCCTTGATGCTTTACCTGTAGTTGTTAAGATCACATAAAAGCTTTACATACTTAGCTTATACTAATGTTTTCTTTATTTTTTTTCTCCCAATGTTATGACTTACAAACAATCCCTATTTTCAGCAGTAGTTAGAATCGGGTTGACATTTTTCAGAGTTGTTTGGATGACTATGACTGGATCTTTGAGAATGTGTGGGTTTCTTGAAAATTACCACATATAGTCAACCTAATCTTCAAAGTGAAAATAATTTTGCAATCTGCATCTAATAGACATCAGGAGGCAGTATGTTAGATTTTTTTTCACCTGACTAATTCAGTTAAATATTTACAAGAAAAAAATGTAAAAGTTTTCACAGATGACACTGGATTGAACATCTGCTGTTGTTTCATCAGTGTTAAATGATTTGTGTAGCTGTTTCTTTGAGCAGGTTTCATTCTTTTACTCTTTGGAACAAGCACTTAAAAATTCAGAGCAACACTGTTCTTTCATTAAGAGGTATTTCATAATCTTTAATGGCAAAAGTGAGCCATTTGATTTCCATATCACCCAAGAAGGAGGCAAAATGTATCTCTAGACTTCCTCTGTACATAACCAATATAAATTTTAAAAACTCAGTATTTATTTTTTAATGTTTACTGATGTGTTTTAAAGTATTCAGGGGTTAAAAAGAAAAGAAGAAACTATGAAGGAAATTGAATCATAGAATAGTTTGGGTTGGAAGGGACCTTTAAAGGCCATCTAGTCCAACCCTCCTGCAAGGAGCAGGGACATCTCCAACTAGATCAGGTTGCTCAGAGCCCCATCCAACCTGGCCTGGAATGTTGCCAGGAATGGGGCATCTGCCACCTCTCTGGGTAACCTGTTCCAGTGTTTCACCACCCTCAGGGTAAAAAATTTCTTCCTTATGCCTAGTCTAAATCTACCTTCTTTTAGTCTAAAACCATTACCCCTTGTCCTATCACAACAGACCCTGCTAAAAAGTTTGTCTCCATAACTGGGGGCAAATTGACCTTATAGCTCTTCTGCTTTATTTCTGTACTAATTGTTCTGAAAAGGAGTTGTTGCTGGAATAGTAATACTACCAAGGGAAGGGTAGTTGGTCAAAAAAATGGGAGCACAAAAATGTTCATTGAAGTCAAAGTGGCACATTGCTACATGTACTCTGCAGTCTCAAATCACAAATGAGAGATTACAATATATAGGAAGAAATATAAAAGAGCGTGAAATTTAAGAAATTCCTTTAAAAATGTGATCTGTAGTACCATAAATCATGTATGACTAATTTTGAACTCATCTTATTTTGCTTTTGAGAGCTTCCGAATAATTTAAAACATAGTATTCTATTATGTCACTATGCATTCAGCTGTGCATTGCCAAGAATATAAAACATATTTACTTTAGCATTCCTGAATAACGGTTAAGTAGAGTAGATCTTATGAAGCTTTTGAACACTCAAAATGGTTCAAAATAAAGGGATCAATTGCTGTGTAGTATCAGTGAACAAGAGATAGTCTAACCAAATATGATCCTATCCTATGGACATAAATATTCTTTTGCACTCTGTATGGAAAACTTACTACAGATGACCTGTTACAAGTTTCTGATTATCATCTTACCCTTTTTTTTTTTTTTTTTTTGTACTCTAGAGTAAGATCACCTTCTCATTTTGGCTGTTTATTAATTTCTGTCATGAAGGGCTCATGTCATAAATAAGAAAATATCCCCTCCTCCTGTAGAGGAATGACAGGCCACAAGAGTGCTTTGTTTTACAAAAAGTACCTGACACGTGATTTTGGTAACCTCACTTGAAGGCATCCTTCTCAGCTGGTCATTGCCTTCAATGGAATCCGACGATGAAGTTGGTATCTGAGATGCTGCTCACAGCAGAGAAAGTATAAGGAATTGACATGGGAGATGCTTCTTCTGCAAGATCTGTGGCCTTTCCTGGCAGCACCAAGCCTGAGCAAAACCTGCATAGGCAGTTTTTACTACTTAAGCTGTCTCTTGAAGACTGGAGACTTCAGTCTCTGTGTAAAGTTTTCTATGCCTTCTGGCTGTGACAATTAATTTTGAATCCTTCAAATGTGACTGAAACATTTTTTTTTCTTGTTAGAAACAAAAGATTTGTGGCAGAAACAGAAGACAATCAAAATGGCCTATAAGAATGAGTATCCTTTTCCTTCACAAAGGAAAAGCACACCACACTGTGCTTATCGCTGCGCACAAAGGAAAAGTAAATTATTGCACTGAGAATAAAGTAAGCTACCCCATTACAGATGTGGTCTAGTGTAGCCTTCGGGGTGTCATTCAAATTCTTCTAGGAAGTTCTACAAAAATCTAAACAGGTGGTAACAGGTCTTACTAAATAACATTTAGAGAGTCTTGTATAGGAACAACATATTGTTAAGCAGGCCTTGCAGGTCTAAAAGTGTACTTCCTAGCCTGTCTGCAGGAATAGAAAGTGAACTGGTGCTCTTTAGAAAAGGGCATGGAAGGTAGTTGTTTTCTGGGAGGCTATTTCAAGTGAGCGCAGTTGCTCTTTCTTCCTTGCTCATTCTCAACATGCCAGGCTTTATACCCTATTAAGAGTCACTGTTTTTTTAAGTGACACTAGGCGCAAATCCTCTAGAAGGTATTTTAAAGAAAACATCTTGAGATCTTCCTGGATCATGGAGGAGAAGACACAGGGCTAGAGGAAATATAGAGCTATTAATGGATGTGACCTTTTATTTAAGATATGTCATAGTAGGGAGAAATCTTCTAGGACTCTGCTGCCTGAAGAGGCATGGAGCAGAAATATATCCTTTTGTATTCTCTGTACATTGCATCAAAGAAACATCTGGATCAATCTCCAATTTCTTTTTTTTTCGAAAGTAACTGGCAAGAAATTTTGGCTGAGATTGAAAGGAGTAACAATGAAGGAGTTATTTGATCATTTAAAATTGGTATAAATACCATTCAGATGTAATTTTGCCAGAAAGTTTTCTTGTGTAACTAGAAATACAGTACAACTGAAAAAGGAGAGAGTAACTGCTTGTAATTAGTGAAATGAGGTGAACATTTGCATCTTTATCAGTGCTTTTGTGTTCATATGAGTTGTGGGACGACGCTGGCACTGCTAATACTGAAATTTAGACTTGCAGGATTTCTTTACTATGGTTTATCCTCCACCTACACACTGAAGTTCACTGAAGACACTTGCTAGTAAGTTCATTATTCTACCTAAAAGATAAATTTCATACATTGTTAATGAGATGGCCCTTAGGAAAGATGCGGAACCTGAGCCTTGATGACGTCCAATAAAATGCATTTCTGCAAGATCTGCCAAAGCTTGAGAAAATAGCAAACAGGACTAAATTCAGCATTATTAGACACTATTTTGAAATAGTTGCATTTTGGACATGAGATAGCTTATTTGACTTGCTAGAAGTTATCCACTACCTATTGCATCAGAAAGTAGACAGCATCTTCAAAAGTATCTTTTTCTCCCTTTCCAAGAGACAAGGATTTACAGTGACAGGATAGTTCAGTGATTTGTACATAAAAGATTTGATTCACTGTCTTCTTTGTAGAGGTGCTTTCTTCTTTCTCTGGAAAACTGGTATGTAATATTTCTCCCTTTCATGTGAAATAAGAACTTTTTGTATTGTGGAATGTGATGGCAATGGTTGCTATAAATACGTACGCACATACACATTAGAGATGCTACACTCAGAGCAACTAACATTTCCTGATTTTTCAGAGTAAGATTCTCAAGCTAGAGACCGAGTGACTGGAACATTTCAGTGTATAAACACTGAATGGAACTGGGAGAAATTCTAGGGTCATTGATTAGGGACAAAATAGGAGAACACTTGGACAGGTGCAGACTGGTCAAAGACAACCAAGACATTTATAAAGGGGAAGCCATGCTTGTCAAATGCTATTAACTTGTTTGAGAAGGTGACAATGAGAGTTGACAGGGGTGAAGCAACAAACATAATCTGCTTGGACATCAAGATGGCTTTTGATACTGGTACACGGAAGACCAAATACAGGGTTAGTAAGCATCTGATGATAAAGTGACTGATAGAATGTCTCTAAAATCTCTTAGACTCAATACTGTTGACATAACACAGCAAAATATGGGAGGAGATGCACAAAAGTGACGGGTAGAAATGAATTTGGTAGGGATTTTTCACAATAAAGAAGAGAATGAATGAATCAGAAAGTTTGTGAAGGAGGGAGACAGAAAAGCAGAGGGGTGGGAGAGGAGAACTGAGGTGTTCATCTATTTTGAAAGATAAAAGGCTATGAAGATTAGTTTATGGAAGATCATGGTAGAAGACATGAGCATAGACACCTGACATATCCCTCTGTATCTGCCCTTAACTTTGGTACAGACATGGTTGCTGGAGGGAACACATAATTTTAGGTACATGCTGGATGTCTGCTGAGAACAAGGCTTCTAAGATCTTCTTGTTGAAAAAGGAAAAATTGAGGGTATATTCCTACCTACATTAGATGTAATTAGTAAATATTAGCAATCCTGTGCTCCATATGTTTTTGTTGTTCTTTTTAATGGAGAATAGAAATAGAAACATAAAGGATTCTTGACTTCAGTTTTCTGTACAGGCATTCTCTAGACATGTTCACATTCTACTTTGCATGGTAGTATTTGCCTTTCATCATTTTCCATTTGCTAAGGGAAGTAGCTAGAGTATCTAACAAACAGGTACCAACTATAATAGGTCTCAGATGCAAAAAAAAAAATAGTGAAGCTATTTTTCAGACAAAATTTGTAGTTGGAGTGGATAACTATGTAAAAAACTGAGGTAATAATGAAACAATATACATTATGAGATCCTTCCACTCAATCATATAGTCTTAATTTCCAGAATGCTGCCTGAAGTTAGAATATGCCTTTTAGTTTTTAGATAATTGATGCATTACAGGCATAGACAAAAATATTCCATTGTGAATAGTGGAAGTGTAGATTACTGACGTGGAGTAGTCATGGACAAAACCAAAGACACTTAATGAGAACACCTAAATCTTAACTGACAAGTTATTTATGTTTTTTTTTTTTTTTTGCTAGGCATTTTGGAATGCTTTTAAAATTTTTTGACAAAATTTGTTTCATGTCCTGTTTTAAAATTTAAAAACCTGAAAAAAAGGATTTGCAACAATTTAAATTAATTCATGAATGTTATTGTTTTTACATTTAAAACCTTATGTTCTAGCTTCACAATGAGGATCTAATTGTTATTTAATTCGGTAAACAGATGCAGAAAATACTGATCAGAAAGCTGGTTATAAGTAAAAAACAGGAATAGTCCTTTGCAATTGAAGAAACAGTACAAGAGGTACAGTTCCTGTTTTGAACAGAAATGTAATGATTCAAGAATACAGAAACAATGTGAAGCTCAGATGCACGATGGTGGTGTATCAACTCTCCAAGACAGGGCTGAGCTAATGTTTGAACTACTTACAGAGATGCGTAATTCGGACATCTTATAGGTCTAAGCAGTTCAGCAACTGCTCCCCATCTTGACTGAAAGCCTTATTTGCATTTAAATTTTATGAGTAGAAGGAAAAAACTAGTCTAAGCTGAGGAAGAAATTTGCTTTCGTGGGTTTTCTGTTAGTTAAGAGAGAAAGTTGTGCCATGATGATGGCTTAAGTGGCTAAATGTACCAGAAAATTTCTTTAAACTAGAAGACGGTAGGTTTAGATTAGACATAAGTAAGAAATTCTTTACCATGAGGGTGCTGAGGCACTGGAACAGGTTGACCAGAGAAGTTGTGGATGCCCCATCCCTGGAAGTGTTCAAGGCCAGGTTGGATGGGGCTTTGAGTGACCTGGTCTAGTGGAAGGTGTCCCTGCCCATGGCAGAAGGGTTGGAACTAGATGATCTTTACGGTCCCTTCCAACCCAAATAATTCTAGGATTCTATGATTCTATGAAAAATAAGAACACAGCTAGAAAATAGAAGGCTATGTTCTTATTCTCACTTTTTTAATGCTTTTTATTTTCTCAGAATCAGCCTGTTTGGAGCTGTTTCAATACAAAATTTGAATAATGGAAGGGTCATAATGGGAACCAGGGAAAAGACTAACATCTGGGGACAATAAGAAAATGTAACTTCACATTTTTGTTGCTGTTTGTTCATTTAGCTCTTTCTTCATCACATCTTTCATGTGTTTTGGTTTATGTCATTTGAAGCATTGAAGTATAATTACTACACTATATCAGATAAAAAATAGGTATAGTTTTGAATAAGGAAACAAATGCATACAGGAATAAAACAGGAAAACGAAAAGATAAACCGGTGGAGTAGGGAATATTGTGGATTTGTATATTTCTATGTATTTTCTTAACAAACAGTATTTTAAAGCTACTGTGGATGGTGAAAAAAGACAAGCAAATTAATATTTTTGTAATATACATGTCAGCTTATATTTCATGCCTGATTCATTTGAAAATGTAGATTAATTTGCAAACAGTTTAGAGAGGTGAACTATTGAATTGAGTCCTATAAGATTTAGGATTTGTCATCTTTTAAAGTTGACACACAGTGAGAGCTTGTCAATTACAAAGAAGTGAAATGAAGTGAAAATAAGCCTCGTCTTCATCTTCTTGTTATATGCTTGGCTGGTTATAGAGAGACACCATTTACAAGCTGACAATAATTACTTTCAAAGTATTTTTCACTTTAAACCAAAATTATTTATTATTTTATCTCACTCCATTATGATACAGCAGTTATTGTAATTTCCTACTCTCATAAGCAAAACAGGCTTTCAGTACTGATGTGGCCAGCTGAAATGCAAGTTTGTTTGTGTTTAAAATGAAAAACCCTGTTTAGAGTAGGATTTTTTTTTTTCTCAAACATTACTAATCCTTTTGTGCTGGGTTATACAGAATTTCTTCACTTTATAAATCTACAGCAGCATGTAATTTAGCAAATATACATATGATACAGAGAGAATGTCAACAGTATAAACCTTTTCTTTACATGCATGCAAACACATCAACATTCTCTCCCAGCTTAAATGTGTATTATGTTATCGGTCTCTTGCTTATAGATTTGATTTTCACACAGCTCCTTCTTTTAAACCTTTCCATAGGCTGTAATGGAGCCTTTCTGATATGGTTTTCCTGGGTAAAAATGAGTTAGAGCTTTTGCTCTTATCAGTTTTATTCTGCACAATAAATGCTTAGAGCAGTTCTGTAAGTATATAAGTTGTGTCATCCTGCCTTCTTTGCATCCAGCATTCCTGCACTTCATAAATTTCTGTACTAAATGCTATTTTATCAAAATCTCCAAGTTGTTTCAGAAGAAAGTACCCTTTAGTTGAATTATTGTCTTTTAAAGATAAAATGGACATATTCAGCAACTCCTTGCACAAGTGTTACCTATGATTTTTAACGGAGCTCTGAGCTGATTTGCTGTCTTGCTTTTCACAATTTTCCATCATGACCAACTGAAAAACAGAGAGGCTAGATGATTTTTCTACGGTGCTGAGCAAAGCAGTAGAGTAGCAAGCCACAGGCAAACTAGCCTGAAGTAGAAGGAGTCATCTCCCAGCTCAGAGGCTTGTGCCCAGACCACTGAGCTCCCTAACACTGCAGGAGCGCTCAGGAAAATGTAACAGCCTGAATGGGAGAGAGAGAGAACTTAGTGACCACATATGTAAAATATTAGATGTCAGTTATTAAAGTTTTTAGATGATACTTAGCTTTTTTTTTATTTGCCATGCAGTTAATTTTCTTTGTTAGTTGAGCTGGATAATTGCATTTGTGCATCATGCTTGTGCTAGTTGACACACAAGGCAACCCTTATAACACCTCTTGCATTATTTCAATTTTGTCTTATAGTACTCATGCTATTCCCTAGGACAATTCAGTTATGCTATTTAAATGTACAGTAGAATATTCCCTTTTTATTGCAGAAGAATGCTTTGATCTATCAAAAAGTTTAATTTCATTTCATGCAATAGTTCCTATTTGTAATTAGGCATATGTGTGGCAGTTGCTAAGTTTTTCTTTCATGTCCTTCTACTCATTTTTAAAGCAAATTTTCTGTTACACCATCACATATTGTACAGTAGGTGCTTCACTCAGATACTGGAACTGCACATTTATATTTGATTTCTTGTAATCCATTAAGTGTTTTGGCAACATGGCCTTTGCTTATTTTAATTATTCCCTTCCTGTTTGTGATAGACTAATCCATGGTTTTATTTAACATTGTAGTGTCTCTGATTCTGAATAGGGAAACAAGGACCAGTGTAACAGATAACTGATAGCAATAATATAGTGCAGGTTGCATCGTTCTCTTCGCTTTTTTTTTTTCTTTTTAAAATAAAACCTGAGGAAGGAAGAACAGTTAGTACAGAAGGATTGTTAGAGAATGTAAGACAAACAAACAATAGATAATTTGGAGATTAACCCTTCGGTTGACGTTGTAACCTTCCTACCCTGCTGAGTAGCATGCCACTTGACATGGGGTCCTATAGAAGTAGAATTGCTTGAGGAAGAAGGAAATAAAAAATTGAAAAGCACTGTTTTGTCAGTCTAGGGATTAATGACATATAGGGTATTACTAAGAATATAGAAATACTTTCTGCAAAGCATAACAGATTACTGAGCTTCAGATGGGCACTGAAAAGTTTTTTGTTGAAATGAGTCTTTATTCCGTAATATCATACTCCTGTCCATGCTTATCATCCTTTCTACCCTGCTGGAGAATGCTATTGATCTCTCTTTTGCAGATTGCAAAAGGTGTGGCAAACTGAAGTAAATTTGAATGCTGAGATAAATTACATTTATTTAAATGTAATTTAATTGACAAAACCAAATTAAAACTACTGATTGGTCACACTTAATCAATACTTTCCTTTTTTTTTAATTTACTCTTCTGATATTGCAGTCTTTTTTGCTAGTTTTTCACTCAGTTTTTCTTGCAGTGCTTTCTTATTCTCACTTTTCTTCTTTTGTTCATTTATGTTTATATTTTGCCTTTCCCAGTATACGTTCTTACTCCTCTGTTTCAACTACTATGTCCAAAATTTACTTTCTAAATCTAGGTCTTTTCTCAACGTTCTGTCATCTGCAACCTTCGTGCCTCTTTGGGGCTGCTCAGTCATTATTTCAAACAAAGCTGTTAGTTGAATAAGGTGTGAAAGAAAAGTGGAATGAAAAAAAACGGGAGCACATCAACTAAATCTGTGAAACAAGAAGCAAAACTGGCATATCTTGCACACTGGGATGGGGAATCACAAGGATTAACAATCAGTGCCCTTTGGTACATGGAGGTGTGTGGAATTTTATAGAGTCTGGCCTGTCTTGGTATTTTTTTAGAGTACAAGCTCTGCAGGTATAAAGCATTATGTAAATTAGCAGGACTACACTAACCTCTCTTATCAGTTGTGCTGGGGCTACCTCAGACAAACGTTTTAGAGTTGTCAAAGCGTAGCTTGACTGATAAAAAGTAGTTTATCAGTGCCATTCATCTATCCCTTCAATTAAAGTATTTAAATTAAGCTTAGATCCAAATTAGAGAACAACCTGCTTTCTGGCAGCTGAGTATACAACTCAGCTTCAGACAGTAGCTGAAGAAACTGGCTCCTTAACCTGACTCTAAGGAGTGGGGATCAGGTTGAACTGTGATGAAGTCAGTGGTTGACCAAGTGATCAGTCAGGTGGCTTGTTCGCTAACATCCTCACATGCTCAGAATTGCCTCTTGACATCAGAACAGAGAGATCGGATGGAATATCAACAGAAAGTACGCGATACATATGATGGCAAAATAAATGGCCCATTAAAAATATCATAGCTTTAATGGCTTTTTGTTGGACAAAAGAAAAAGTAGGAAAATCTGCAACTTTCTTTTGAACAGAATGTTTTCCTTGGAGTGTTGCTGCTGAAAGAAAATACGTTTTTGTAGGTTTCTGAACAAAAGTTATGTCAGAGCCAAGGACTCCAAGGAAAGTTATTAGAAATTTCCTAACAAAAAGGGCTTTTGAAAAAGTGACACAACCTTTTGTTGCCAAGGTAAATAGGAAAAATTTGACTCTAGCTGTAGAGAATATAAAGTTATCTTCAGTATCATTAAACCTGTATACCACTTTTTTACTTTAAAAAAAAAAAAATTCTGTGCCTTTTCTATATTTTCTTTTGTAACCCTGCCAATCATTTCCGAGCAGTCTAAAATGTTGCCACAGGAACTCAAAACTAGTATCTTTGGCTGTGATGCGTTAAATTATGTTGGTGAACTAGAGGCATTAAAGTTCCTCCCCCACCTCCAAATCCTGGTTCAAGATATAAAAAAACAGCAGCAGTCAAGAGAACCATGAGCTCTCTGAGGAGAAATGAAAGCAATTCCAAACCCAGTATTTTTTTTTTTTTTTGCATCTAACTGAATGTTTCTGATTTTGTTGAAATAAGACATCTTAGATTTTAATGTAGAAAATTGAATCAAATAAGATAAGTGAAGCACAGTAGAAATTTCTAACTATGTACTGTGAGTATACAATGTAGTTCCCATGCACTAGTGATAAGGATAAAGAGGACTGAGACTGTTTACTGTTTCTTTTTTTGAAGTGAGTGAGCTAAATACTGTGTAAAATGGTTTATCCATTCTGCAAGAATTTTATGTTTCAACTTGTTAAAATGTGTTTCATCTATGAGCATGTATTTATAATTTGGTTTTCAGCCCCCTGCAATTTTCCTTTCCAAAACTGCAGATTAGGCCACTCAAATACGTGTATATTCATGCAAGTATTATTTACTTCTTGATTGAAAAACACAAAGTCATTTCTATTTATGAATATTTTCTTGTAATGCGACCTGGCATTTCTCATCACTACCGCTTGCAGTCTAGTCTTATAAAATTTAATGGATGTCAAAAATGAGCACAGTATGAAAAATAAATAGACAAAAGGGAAATTCTTTACATGTTAACAAATGTCACAGAAAGATCTCTTAAAGTTAATATCCCTGTGGAGAAAAATAGTTTGGTCTCACCCGAAAGAAATACCTCTTTAAGATATATGGCTGAGGGAAATCTTGGAATTTTCTGTCTTTTGAAAAGAGTAGACTTAATTTGTATGTCCTCTCAGACTATGCTTTATCTTTATTAGAGAAATCCTTCCTTTCCAATGGTTTTAGGCAGATTAACTGGCCTAATTGGACCTAAGCTGCTGTGAAGAGAGAGGAAAAAAAGGTGGAGGCATAGGCTCTCCAAGTCCTCAAGTCACATCCTCCTGGTTGACTGGTCTGCTTAGCCAAGCTGAAACTGGTCTTATTGTCATGTTGGGTGCATTAATTGGAGTGCAGACTAATTTGCAAGAATGCTTTAGTGCCCTTTAAAAGGTGATTTAAAATTCAAAGTGATGGAAATTGTATAAAAGCATGCTGATCTGATCATTACCCAGAATTCAGTTTGACATTTCCTCTATTTATCTGTTTTTATTGTTTAGACTTTAAGTTTACTGTGAAAGACTTAAGAGACAGCAACAATTCATGATATTCTCTGGATTGGTTGATAATCCCTCTTTTTTTTTAAGGTAGGGAATGTAGTGAAAGCAAACTGATTAAGCTCAAAAAAAATCTTGTTTGGGGATGGCAAATTAAAGAATATTTTTAGATCATATAATAAAATAATAATTACAGCAGTACCTTTCACTTGCTTCCATCAAATACATGAAAATACACTCTCTGGAACATTCTTACCAACTAGAGACATTAGCACCTCATTAACATAGACTTGAATACAATGGTAATGAGGATAGTGAATTTACATTTTCCAATCAAAAGGACACAAAACCAAAATAAGGCTCTGTTTGTGCAAACTCTATAGCCATAGCTACATCTATTGCTGACGTCCAACTATGTTTATGAATGAAGAATTGTTTCTGCCAACACTACAAAACAGCTCTCCACAACACTTAACAACAGGAAAAAAAGAATATTAATAATATGAAATCACAGAAGAAGCTTTAAGTGATTCATAATAAAAATATACAAATTAGACTCTCATGTAAGCAATGTAAAAAATACAAAAAATTTCCAGGGATATTTGAGTCACGGATTGTAGGAAACCGCAACTGGGACCTTTCTTCTGCATTTTACTCAAAGTCAGCAAATAGGTTTGAGTCCTGACATGAAGAAATTGATACTTTCCTGAAGCGAAAGCAATTGATGCTATCCCTGAAGTGTACTCTACTTGTCTATACCAGAAGCTGGTACTACTGGCTAGTACTAGTGTAAAATCCTTAGTAGCTGGTGCTATTTCCTGAAACATTTAGGTGCAATGCCCTGAAAACGTACTTTCATTTGGAGGTTGCCTCATGTTATCTTTCTGATCAAGTGGGATTGTGTTGGCCAGAATCTTGTGCAGCAATTGGCACATTTGGATTGCAGGCTACCCTCTACCCTAGTAGTGTCTCCAATGCCATTGTCTTCAGTGAAATTGTAAGGAACAGCCCCATTGTTCAACTTTGGGTTGAGAAACAGGTTCATCTCACTGTGGACTGAAACAGAGTAAGAAAAGATTTAGTGTGGCTTTAGCTTTTTTTTTTTTTCTGGAGCTGTGATTTGTTCAGACTGAACTGTGAGATTAATATCCAGTTGTCCAAGACTGCACATGTGTTAAGTTTGCAGCACTTCCTTCGGTGCCATAGCGAGGCAAAGGATGACTTACAGATTCATTCTTGGTAACAATACAGCTGCAAGTATTAAAACAAGGATGTTCAGATCCCAAACCAAGTTCCTAGCCTGACTGTGAATGTTAGTTGTGAGAATGGTAAGTGTAAATACTGAAAGGAAAAGCATGGAACCCCGTGACACCACTCAGCAATTTTCATTTTAAAGGGTGAACACTGAAATTCTGGCCTCTGTGTTAGCTGAATCAAGCTAGTGCTCGTACCATGTGTTTCATGCTTTCTTCTGTGCTCCTAGCTCAGCTGTCTTTTGGCCATTTCAATTATATTGCACTTGAGGGATCTGCATATCTAAATAAGCCTATTGGATTTTTTTGTTGTTGTTTGGTTTAATGGAATGAAATATTGGGGATTATTTACTGTAAAACTTTGAAACACTGACACACTTCATAGCTTAAGATAGTGTTGCTTAACATAGTGCTGCTTTCCATAAGGAAAATTTTACATGTGTTCTTTTCCCTATTTCACTTTATTCTCTATTAAAGAAAAAAATATTTACCATCTTAACCTGAACTACATAAAATACATATAATTTCTTCCAAGAGTCATAGTGGTGTGTAATGAAGTCTGTCCCTGAGATGTTCTTAAGAATGTTTTCATATCATGGGATGTGGTCTCATTGCTAGTTATACAAGATTACCTGTGGGCAAAAAGCAAAGCATTAGAGGAAGCCTAGACACTTGATTAGTTGTAATATAATACACTGAAGATGGACAGTCTGTATGACAGGTTGTCTTGTATGAAAGAATTGGCTCCTTAACACACTTTACTTCTATTCTCACATTCGGTAACAAAAAGAATACATGCAGAGCATGAATGCCTCAGCCTCTGTTATGCAAACAGCACCCACTTACTGTCTTTTCAGCACGGTAAGACTTTAAGAGAGGAGGGATCAAGGATAAATAAACAACAGTAATGCACCTTAAGAACAGGGCATGTTCTAGTAGTAAGAAATTAATTGTAAGAAAAATGTGACAAATAGATGCACTTACAAGCACAGAATACAGTACTCTGAAAAAATGACTTAAGTCTTTCAGTCAGATATTCACTGAATTCTTTGTGTGAGAGGTATATATTAGCTACCTGTGTGATCTTGAATATGAATTCAGCTTTATGTTACAACACAGGTAGGCACAGCTCAAGCGCCTAATGTATAACCACTCAATGAGCAATTCTGGCAGCTTGGAAGATTTGCTGTGGACCTAGTAGGGTCAGGAATTTGCCCAGCATGTCTTCCATTTGTATGAAGATGAAACATAAACTATCTTTTCACTCAGGCAGTATTAAACTCTGGATTTTTTTTACAGCTGTTTGACCTAGTGGTAAACAGCACGACCTCTGGATTTTCACCTGAACACATTGAAAATGTGGAGTACAGTATGTTGACATTTTCCATGCAAGCACCCCCATGAATCATACCCTTCCACATAATTGTGAAGATCTAGCTTCTGAAAAAGCTCGTCTAGTATTATGCTTTATTGTACCCTTTGGGAGCCAAACCCTAGGACGCAGAGTTGGTGCAATCAGGCTGCACAAGGGATTACTACAGGAGAATTAGAGATGGAGCAATCCTCCCCTCTGTGCAGTGCACACCACACTGCTACAGTCACTTGTGCACTGCGTGACGGTGTGGGGAAGTGGCAGATGAGTTGATTTAGTCACAGACCTGTTGGACATGACAGCTTTGCTTCCAGAGCCCCAATCCTAAGTTGCAGAACTGAGATCTCAGAGCATCTGCTTAGGTCTCCACATTTTGGACTTTTCCTTTACCTTGTCAATCCATTCCAGGAGTTCATCTACATTCAAGGCCTACTAATAAAAGCTCTTGGACTTTTAAAAAAAAATGCATCTGCTCAGCAGTACTATGACCTCAGAGTGCTAAAGATGGCACTTGAAGATTCACACTGCGGAAGACAATCTAGAGAATAAAAACTGTAAAGCCTTAGGTTATGGGAACATGACCATGATTGAAAGAATGATCTTTCTTCACCTAGGAAGGAAATCAGCTACAAGCACCTAGAAGGTTGCTGCAGGAGTGGAAGAACTATCTATTCACAATGTCCTTTTTGGAAAGGATAAGAAGTAAAGGGATTAAATTCAGGAAAAAAAAAATTCAAATTAGGCTTTGGGGGAAACTTTCTAATGGTAGAAATAGTGAAGTTATGGAGAAGATTGCCTGGGGAGGTTTCAAGAATTTCCATCTTTGGTAGTTTTAAAGAATGCATTCAACAAACAACTGTCAGGAATAATATAGATATATTTTATATTGTTTTAGGCAGTGGACTAGATGACTTCCTGAAGTCCCTTTCAGTCCTACTTTTCTATCATCCTGTGATTTTAAAAGATGGACAGAGAGAAAAAGTAATAAATATAATTTAAAACACAAACAGAGTCTATTTACTGAACACAATTCCCATATTTCAGAATACAGGAAGTACACCAGCTTGATGTATGTTTTGTGACAAAGATCAGTTAGTGATGAAGTACAATTCATGATAAGTTACTTGGAAATTAAATAAAATATTCAGGGCATCCATAGCTTGAAATGCTTAATATTTTACAAAGAAAACATTATAGAAACAGAACAGAGTATCTGATACTCAGGGACTCAAGGTTGCCTTCTACAAATCCTACTCAGGCAGCTTGTGTTTCCTGAGAACAACTTTTGCTATGAAATTGCATAGTTCTTGGTTCGAGCTTTAAAGTAAATTGTCTGTTATGAAGCTACAACAATATTGTTCACTTACTAGAAAAAAGAATTAATGTAATTTAAAAAATACATTACTTCACCCTGTGTAGTCTTCTATTTCTACACATACTAATGGTATATATTAAAATACTTAAGAAAATAGTATACCTCACTTAGAAAATGGTGAAATGTATTAAAATCATTTTACTGGTAAAACCACATGCATAGCAGGAGATCACAATATCAGAAATAGCATTCTGAAATTCATCCTCAATTTCTCTTACTGTAGTACTGATTTCCAAGCACAGGCAGGACTCCACAGTGTAATATGAAAGACAGATGGTAAGCATATCAGGTGTAGCACTGTATAAGATGAAAAAAATAGAGACAAATACAGATAGGAGAGCACTTGGATGCAATGTCAGTAGCTAATATAACGTGACTCCACATTAAAACAACTAATGTTCAGTATTTTGTTTCTTATAGAAATGGAAATCTAGTAACTAATTAACTGATAAAAACCAAAGAACAGAGGACAGCACTTTTCAGTAATATTAGTGTTATTCCTTTATGAGACTAAAATCAGTAGGAACTTTCAAGAGTAATATGAAAATTTACTGAAAGTCCATTACAAAAAATTTCATACCATGACAGATTTCCAATAGCTGCTACATTTTGGAAAAACTATCTGTGTAGGATATTTAAGATTATCTACTGCTACTACATGAATGGTGCTACATCATTCATTCTAAAAACACTTGGAAAATGAAGTTTTGTAAATGTTTGACATATTATGTCAGTTCTGGCCATGGAAGATCTCAAAGCTTGACAAGTGACATAATGCTAGGAGATGAATGTTTTATGCCAAAAATTAGCTAGTGCTGTGTTCATCTTGAAGCAGTGTAATACCTCCCTCACTAGCACTTTTTTCTTTAACAAAAAAAAAAAGTCCTAAATATATCTTTTTACCCACATGAGTGCATAGAAATGAGGCGTAGCGACCAAACTAGCAATACTGGCAAGTACTCTTAAAATGTACCTGGACGTCCTCACTAAAATATTGAAACCCTGGCACAAAAAGTTATATCCAAAATGAAGCATGTTTTAACATCACTACTACAAAGGTTAAAGTCAGCAGCCACTGCAAAGCTGGAATACTGCTACTTAAATTAGCTGAACAGAACGTAATCTAAAATTCCTGGAAAATACCGAAGGAGTAAAATGTAGCTTATCTAGTGTGTACGTCTATTCCTATTAGCTGAATTGCCAATGCATATATATATAGCCACATTTAAAATACTATGATAATCTGAAGGGAATCTGAGAAGATATTTAAAGTGTTAAGACAGTGTTTGGTAAAGTAAGGGGGAACAGATTACCATGGAAAATATTTTGACAGAAAGGTTTTCCAGCTTTTATTTTAAACTGGAAAATTAATTGAAAGCTTAAAAAACCAGAGGACACAATTGAGAACTCCAGAAAATTATACAGGCTATACATTATTTATTAGAATAATATGATGTTATTTGCATATGACTTTTACTGTTAGGGCAACTACTGAAGTTTTGGGGGTTATACCACTGAACGTAATGGTGATTGTAGTTAAAGGAAAACCTGTAGAAAGAGAATAAAAATAAAATACATTTATTCTTCCCACTATTTGAGTTGCTCCTGTGAATTCAGAAGATTTTCAATTTTATATACTAATATAGATAAGATAAAAAGCACAGCTATAGATGGTGAAAAAGTAATTTTTGAATTAAATAAAATCTTTCAAGAATTTCTAAATTGATTCTATCTTTGGACAAACTATTACTTTTAGAGGAAGAGGTTCTTCCCCTGCAGAGGAACTATTATTTTAAGACTAATCAGTTTTGGAACAGAATATCAGACCGTCTGTTTGTTATATTGTTCCCATCAGAAGGGGTTCAATTTCAAAATCTGGCAGGACAGGAACGTGAATGTCTGTTTATGCACCACCATCAAATGTTCTAATGATGGAGTAGTTGGCTGTACTACAGAGACACGTACAGCTGAATGTAAAGGCAGTCAAGTGGATTGCATACTATAGGACCTCTTCCCACAAGAATGTCAGTAAATCTGGGCAAACATGAGGTTGCATGTATCACACAGAAGATGTCCAGAGTCCAAAACCTCAGAAACAGGTTCCAACCCTGTATATGCCACATAGAGTTAAACTGTTAAATTTGCACTAGTCATTTGTTTAGGATAATCAAAAAGTCACTTAGAGCTACCTCTCTCATCAGGTTGTCCATCTTCTGAAAACTCCAAACAAGTATGGAGTATTTGGTGGTGTTAATAAAGAAGGTGAATTTTCCTTAATCCCCTATAATCAGTGGCCTGTTTTGAGATCAGATTCTGCCTTTAGTTTTGACCAGAACTTTCATCATGCTGCAAAGCCTTCTACCAAAAGTCTCAGTTTTGACAAACCTGGTTAGAATCTATCTTGTCAGAAAATGTCTGACTAGCACTAACGTTCATTTCTTAGGCTACATTGAAGGGAAGCTGCTCATGCTGAATATTCCCACCATATTCCTCAGTGTCAGATGCTTAAAATTTGCCAAAATGTTATTTGAAATGTCTTATGCTTTACAGACAAAAATGTATTTGAAGGAATTTTTCACTAAAACATTTTTCCAAACAAATATTTTTTTTATTAGTCTTTCTTTATCTGATTTTGTATGTAAAAAATTATAGTTGATAAAACTAATGCTGATGTTTGATTTAATTTCCATTTTCGCAGACCCATCTCAAATGATTCCTTGAAGCTGATCATCTTTTTACGGTAAAGAACCTGAACACTTAACTACATTCTTAGATGTGAGAGGAAGCCATAAGCACAGGAGGTTGAAAAGAGCTGCAAATGAGCCAGGCATCCTCATCCAAGCAAGAGTTATTCATTGGTCTTGGCATAGACTGCAGCAGCCTACGCACTGCTTTAATATATGTTAAATGGCTGTTGACCCACAGTGTCATTTGGCAACAAGCTACAGTTGCCTCATTGTGCATGCTGCCACAATGTTTTCTGTCTCCAACAACTCTTTCTAGGGTGAGCTGACTAGTAGGGTGAGTTGACTAGTGTGTCCCCATTGCCCAAAAGAGGGACAGAAGGCCTAAGAATCCATTATCAGGAGTTTAAAGCATAATTTTAAATAATAATTTTAAATATTAAAACATGTATTTTAATGCAAGAAGAAAAGATGTTTAACATGAATAATATTTAGGATAGGAAAGGATTAATTGAAATAAATTACCCTTTTCAGCTCCATAAATTCAGTACAGTAGCCTGCAGTAAAAATAAGCTCTGAGTTGATTTGTAATGTATGGAGCAATTAAGTGGATTTCTTCATGTAGTAGGTATTGAGAGAAGATGTTTTTCTTTGTGTATGCAAATATATGTATCAGAACTGCCAGATATTATCAAAAGTTTGCACAAAAGTGTAAGTTGCAGCTGTGCTATGAGTATGAGCAGAAGTAGGATATGCTACACAGCCCAGTTACAGAACCATCTTGAAAGAAAATTCTTATGGTCCACACAGTGGGTTTTGCCTAGAATTAACTAGATTTTATCTTCAGAGATGTAAAATATAGTCTAATATTTTGTGTATCTTGGTCACAGATCTGGCCCAGGTAAGCTTCTTAAGATTGGGAATAATAAGGAATAAGAATACTATACTTTTACTTGTTCTTCATTTTCTTCCAAGTCATCTGTTTTTTTCTCCTAAAGTCCAAAACCCGTTACAAATTCATCACCAACTGCAGAAGTAGATCACTGACTTCTACTGGTTAATATTGGCTAGGAAGATAATGGTAGCATTCTAAATTAAGAGAGGTTATGAATGCTTTATTAATATTTACTAAATTATTGCAAAATGTCTCTATGTACTTTGACAGCACTTCCTAAAAGACATTATATACTGTACTATCAAAGCATTTTCAAGAAATTCTATTTTAAGGTCTTCTCAGGAAAAGTGAGTTTAAACAAGCAGGACAAACTGTGCTGGTTCTGCAGACACTCTGGCATGCGACTACCAAAATGAACAGTCAGTGGGTAAAGGTATAGACATGTATAAGGGTTTATGGGGAAAAGGAGCCAAGCATAATACAAACTTCCATCAAGACAATGAGGTGAACTAAATTGTTCAGGAATTACTTCATTGCATCTGTACAACTTTTTGGAAGAGAAACATTGTAAATGCAATCTTGATGTGAAATATAATTAGAAGACTATATTTGTACTTCTATAGCACACAGCCTGCTGCTTGCCCTTAAGGATAAAATGTAACATAATATATAGCTACCGAGATGAGATAATAATGACCTTGTGGCACCTAGGTGCAACCTTTAACCTTGAATCCCAATGGTAAATGAGCTCATGATAACCATCCTCCCTGAAACTGCATTGCTACCCTTATAGCAATGTTACTCCAGGGGGAAAATGTCTTTTCTAGTGGAAAGATGAACTTGGCAAACTGAAATGTTAAACGATAATGTCAGCACTTTCATCAGAGATGTGTGGTTTGTGTTAATAATTGTGTTTACCAGCCAGTCTGATTTTTGCCTCTAGTCTAAACAATTTAACGATTTTATTCTCTCAACTTAATTCTGCACTAATTTTAAAACTAGCTTCAAAGGATACTCTCTGATTTTTGTGAAAGATAGCCTTAGTAAAGTGGACCTATTTTTTCATTTAACAGCCACTCAGATTAAGTCATCAATAAGATGCAGAAAAATCAAGGACATTAATAACCTGGAATTACCAAAAATAACAATGCTAACAACCTAGTCATTAATGAGAATTACTAGTCTTGTTACTATAGAAACAGGACTGAAGCAAATAGAAATTATGTGTAATTTCTTATTCCCAAAAGTGACACATATTATGTCATTACCATAGTAATGATATTATTACCCCAAGTGTCATAAACTTAAAACTACTTACCACGAGAGGACACCTCCACACCTGAAAAAGCTGACATGTACATTCTGCTGTTGATATTCATTGAAGCCCCACAAATAAATAACTGAACTGAACTGACAAATTGATGAAGCAGTGGAGATGGTGGAGTCATCTCAGGACACTTGCCAATAGCTTGCTCTTTTTACTTACGGCAAACCCAAATTAAGCTGTCAACCTAAGATAAGAGGATAAAGGTAAAAGTCAGTCTAGTCTGCTGTCCTTTTCTGGTCTGATCATTAGTAATTGTTGGCTCAGACAGGGAAACAAGACAAAACTGCACTCACAAAAGGGTTGGCCATTGCCACTGCAGACAGGACTAAGCAAAGGAATGTCTGCTTGTTTACTGAGCGTTTCTGTAGGAAAGAAAATATACGTGTTGGATCTGATGTAATAGATAAGCATATAGGAAAAGATTTCTTAGAGTGGGAATGAAAAAGATTGCCTTGACAAAAGAAACCACTGGAAACTTCTCTAGCAACCACAACTAGCTTTACCATTCCCCACCAGGTTCATTGTTTTCCTGACTGGTCAAACATTTTGAGGATGGTATCTTTTACTATAGTTGCTATTACCCTTGTAGTCTTCTCTGTAATAACTTTTTCTGTGTCACGTGTAGGATAAACCCCTTACATTAGGAGGCAGCAGTAGAGTTACCATGGCTAAGGTTTGATAGTGATGTTGCCTCCCACATTTAGAACAGGAACGAAGAGTATTCGTGCATGTGTTGTCAATGAGTCATTCATCAGGTGCTTGTGACTTTAGGCAATGGGTTTGCTGTTATTCCATTATTAATTTTTATTAAGACTTTTTCATTACTGTAAGACTTGTCACACTTCTATTGCCACAAAAATGAAAGCTAAACTTTACGATGTCTCAATGTGGAAATTGTAAAGAAGGCATCAGAAAGAACCTGAAAGTTATCCCTCCTGCCTTCTGCTTCTCCTCATCACCACTTTTTTTTTTCTTATTTTTCTTGTATTTTTCATTGCAAAGGTGATCAAGCACTGGTACTGATGATGGGTTGTATAGTCTCCATCCTTGGAGATATTGAAAAGACTTCTAGACATAGACCTGAGAAACCTGCTGTAGGTCACCATGCTTGAGCATAGGGGTTGGACCAGATGACCTCCAGAGGTCCCTTCCAACCTCAACCATTGTTGTTCTCTGATTTTTGAGATTTCTAGAAAGCCTGGGATAGTAGTTCGTTAACTACCTGGGTTTGCCTTTTGGACTGTCTCAAAACATGGTAGTAACTCATGTCTCTTATTGATTCAAGTTGGAACATATTATTATTACTGGTTAAATAATAAATCAGGCTGATCATGAATTTATGGACTCATATTTTGGCACAGAGACCTGAAGAGGTCCTTGCCCAGAAACTGAGTTGCTTGAAGGTAAAGGTATGAAAGTAAGCAACCCTCCAGAGCTGCTTGAAGGTAAAGGCATGTAAGCATTTTATATCTTTTTAAAAACTGTCAAAGTTGTGTGAAAGCACATTTGCAAGGGCCAACAGAAAGGAATAAATAGAATATTAATAGAATGTCATAACTGATGATTTTCTGAAGATATTTTAACAGTGTCCCAATGAATTTCCAGTGTCATTGCTTCTGTTGACATGGTAGAGCTGTTAAAAGAAGGGAGAGAAACCCAGGTCTTATTCTTGTTTTCCATTGCAAGTTTGCTTGTTGTATCCGTACAACTTAAGAAAATCTACACTAAAATGCCCGAATATGCTTATAAAAATGATATGCAATACAATTCCAAATGAAGATTCTGTTTATGATGATAGAGAACAATTACACAAAGCATCCAGGTGTTTTCTGTTACAATTTTGTGTCTTAAAATGCTCAAAGATTTAAATGAAACTGCACATAGCTCTTTTTTTTTTTATATGCCTTTATTTGAACTGAAAAATATGCATCTTCTACTTTTACCAAATGCAACAAATGTTTATTTAGCAAATGTATAGTCTTGTACCTTTGGCGCAAAACATTGCTCAGTTTCTAAGGCAATGCAGATGATTATCTATAAACTTCACATACACAGAAGTGTGCTTGCTTTCCTCAAGCTGTATGCTTAAAATTCATGCAAGACAGCTTTTTCTTGCAGAGCCATGTTGATCTATCTTGAGGTTTGATGTGCTACCAAAACTGCAAATCATCTTCAGCAATAGCTCTGCCTCCAAAAAGCAAAGGAGTAGAATGAATGAGAAAAATGTTGATTTTGCTCAGAGCACTGCAAGGGAAGGAGCCAACAAGCCAGGCCTTGAACAAGCAATCAGTATTTAGAACTCACTGTGCATCGCTGCATTATAAAAACGCAGAGGTATGATGAATATATAAGCATGAACAGAACTTGGAAAAAAGCCATAATGACTGACACAAGCATTATTTTAATGATAATACTCCAGCTCTGGTGTAAGTTACATGAAGATATGTGCAGATGATATTGTTATGTCACCATTCTTGCACATAGTGGCTAGCTAATAATTAATGAAGCAGCAATTCATGTCTAATGGCATAAACAGTTGGTTATTCCTTTGAATAAAAATGTGAGTTTGATTGACTCAGATCCACTGTTTGCAACCTCATAAAACCACAGTCATGAGCAATAATTGATTTACTCACCTTACCTGTTGGTAATACTGTATATTAAGAAACACTGAAGTGGATAAGTGCCTCTGATGTACAGCTTGCAAACTGAATTAAGGCCATTACCTCTATTTATGAATCATAGGACAATGTTACATTATTTAATAATTCCCTTTTCCAGTGGAAGAAATCTCGAGGATACATTACTGAAATTGCAAGAAGCACCCAGAATACTTGGGTTTTTCTGCTAACCTAAGCATTTCACTAACCAGCTACATCTTTTGGGAAACGTTTGAAACCTTTTTATTTTGCTGGTCATGTGGAACAGAGTCGGATTAAAACCATGTTCTAATATTTTAATCTTTTTGAGACTTTTCTAAAAGACTGGCATTCTGTATGTATGTAAATAATCTGATTTCTTGCCTGATATTTTAGATAATTTACTGCCTTTTGAGCCTTTTAAAGATGAATTTAACTATCAACTTCTGTTTTCATCAAATAAATGAATTTAAATATGAATAACACTGCCATCTATATCAGTATCTTTCTGATGCCGAGACACTGTTGCAAATGAACCAGGAAGACTCACTTGTATGCAAGATACAGCTGAAGGCATGTAAATACTTGACTTTGATTGATAAATCAATCATCCACAGTCTGATTCTATAGCTCAGAGAGGGCCAGTTTACTCTTCTTTTATGGGCATGTGCATTTCTGCTCTACAAGATATGTAATGCAGAGTGTGAGCATATTTCCTCCATGAGGCAGAATGTACAGTAGACGCAAAAAAGTAAGCAGTTGCAGGACAGGACAAACAAGAAGGGTATGTGTTAGAAAGGTGTGGCTATATTAGTCTTATCCATCCATCTTGCAAAACTATTACAAAATTTTAACAATGCAAGGCACAAAAGTGCCTTGCTCACCATAATTTTGAATGACGAGGGGAAACATAATTTCATTGTGCTTGTCAAAGAAAAAACAAACCAACCCTTTCTGGGGAGAATGCCTTTTATACCTTCTGTATCTTCAAGATTTTCAAGTCAGTGCTACAATTACTGAGATTGCAGAGTCTATTATTCTGGTGTTAGGAAATACGAGTTGTACAGCTGCACACTGAATGTGAATTGTATTCCATGGTGTAATGCATTATTATGCAGACTTTAATTATAGGATAATTGACTAGTCTTTTCCACAAAATACTGACCTCATTTACTTTGATTCTAAATATTTGCAAAACTGGCTTTGACATAATAATGAAATATCTATGGTCCTCTGAAGTGTATGACCTGAAGAAGGACTGGCATGACAGAAAAGGTTCATGTTCTCTGGCTGTCCTATTTGGGCTAGTGCATTATTATAACTTTTTTTACAAACCTGCTCCTGCTTATAAACTTAGAAGATGCTGGTAATAAAGAAATCCCCTCTTGCTGGAATAATTGTCTTATCTTTGGCATATGAAGCATCTTCTGTGTTTGCTTAGTGTTTCATGCTAATCTCTATGCCCCAGTTTATGACTGCGGCATATAGGCACTGTCTTAAACAAGTAGTACTTCTAAATTTCAGTTTCATATTTATCTTGTAGATAAATTTGGCCACCGCATTATATGGCTTTTAAACGAATGTTTTCCTTCAGACTCCTAATATAGTACAATTTTTAAAATTTCATTTTTATGCTTTAGGTTCTCTTTTCAAATTGCGGAACTATTTCCTTTCCCCTTTCGAACATGGAAACCAGAATTATATGTTTCAGGAGTCTCAGTCATGTGAAATGTCATTAAAAAAAAAAAACAACTAAGAATCTAGTTCTCGATGTGACAACACTTAAAACTTCCTTTATACTGCTAACTGATGGAAGCGGTTGAACAAAAAATTATTCTCATCTGTATCTGTACAGATTTTCAAAGTGAAAATTTTTGTTTGCATATTGGTTTCAGACTATAAGAGGAATGCCTATATTCTTTAAAGATTTGTTCCTAGGTTTTTGTGTTCTTGAATTTTCTTCTATTTGCTGGTTTTGGTTGGGTTAAATATTTTTTTTTCTGCAAATATAATATTTCCACATTGCTGAGTAGATAAAAATATATCTTATCTGTAATAATAGTCCTTAAGTCAGCAATACTAAATTTTTTTTCATATTCGTAGTCAGCACTGGGTTACTCTTAAAATATCTTCCTTTTATTAAAGATACAAACCCCACCCTAATCTATAAGAAGCCAAATACTATCAGAAAACTAATCAGATTAAGATTTTTTTTTTAAAGTTGGAACTCAGGATGACATGTAGGCTTGGAGAGAAAGGAGATTAAACAAATCCTGTTCCTTACATGGAGTCAGGAAAGCAAGTAATCACAATGACATTAATAAAAAGTCGTATTTGAAATATAGTTGAAGGAGCATATAGCTTAGACTGACTGCTCTTAAAAAACAAAGTGAGGTAAAGCACTTATTTGAAAGCTAGGTAGAATCTCTCTCTACAGTTACACTCCACTTTGAGTACATTGGAATTTCCTTCCAAGTTTATTGGAAGCAGAACATTTATCTGTTCACACAAAATTTCATAATGTAAGAGTGTCAAAACGCTATATGGATTTTTGGGTCACAACTAGAAAGAAATTGACTCTAGAAACTTGTGTGTTGCTTTCCCATATTCCTCTGACCATTATATTCTGTTTCATTGTCAAATTCTTTGCATCTCTTTTTTATCTTTTAGAAGAACTTCAAAACTTCCTTTTTTTTTTTTTTAATTAGAGCAAGCTCAGGGCTCCTCAGCAGAAGAGACAGTGGAAATTTGCTTTTTCTGAGGATGAGTACAAAATGGTTTGCACCATTCTCATTCTTGGAATCAGAAAATTCAAAATTGCTGCAGCAGAACAGACATTCCTAGGTGCTTAGGAGTGAAGACTGAGAATCAGCAAAGGTCTTTTGTGGGAAAGTAAAGTGAAGAGAGAATGGATAATAGGTCTTGGAAGGTCAAGAAGATTTTGAAGGGCTGTTGGAAAAGAGGGGGACATGGAAAGACCACATGCTTCATGCATCAGTCTCTGCCTACCTTGCTTCCAAATCCCATACCCCTTCCCTGTTCAAATTCCTGTGTGCACAAACAGGAGAGAGGAAGTGACATGGAAGGAAGTGGGAGGAAGGAGACCTGGGCAAGGTCTCAAGACCTGCATGAGCCTGGCACAAGGGGAGGCTGGGCTCTGACAATGGTATGAGATGTTTCCACCACCACAGCTTCCTTTAGCAAGACCTGTCTCCTTATCCACATCTGCTGTTTCCTTGCGAGAGTATCTCCGTCCATTTGTTGAGAAACAAATTGGCAGTGCACACTACTCAAGCATCAGCAAAGTGGTCATCAGGGCTAGGGGCACCTGCTTTGATATCCCAAGAGGTCAAGAAACTGCTTGTTTTGCATAGAATTAAAATTAGCCTTAACTCTAGAGCAGAAAGGGAAGCAAAAAAAAAAATCTAAAAAAATAAATTATCAGGTTCGGAAAAGCGTTTTCTGATTGACTCTTTTAAACACAAGGAAAACAATTTTTACACTGAGAGTGGTGGAACACTGGAACAGGTTGCCCAGAGAGGTGGTGGATGCCCCATCCCTGGAAACATCCAAGGCCAAGTTGGATGGGGCTCTGAGAAACCTGATCTGGTTGGAGATGTCCCTGCTCCTTGCAGGGGGGTTGGGCTAGATGACCTTTAAAGGTCCCTTCCAACCCTAACCATTCTATGATTCTTTGCTTCTATGATGTGAAAACTCAGCAAATCCTAAGCTTTTAAAAAACTTTAACCACTAAATAACATGTCCATATGGCCAGTGACCTAAACTCTTTAGACGGTTATGACTGTAGCAGATCTCTACAAATGTATTATTCAATTGAAAGCAAAGTATATCGGAGCACTCTGTATAATCATTTTCATAAGAATTATTTTAAAATCTATTAAAGAGCATATGCATGCAGATTAATAGAACTCAGGCACAGAGCTGATGAATGAACATTTTTCTGCAAAATAAAAGCATACAAATATGACCTTATTGCTCTGGTGCAGTGTGAAAATCTGAGAAAGTATCTTTAAGTTTTAAATAGAATTCTCTTGGTTCACTGAAACCATGAAGGGAAATTGAGGATATTTTTTTTTAATGCTGTGATCTCCCAGACAACTATCCTCTCCTCCCACTTGTATCTGTTATGACCTACAGGAAGCTCAGCAGTGGCATATGTGAAAAACATTCATCACTGACTCAGAAGAGAAATCATACTAATTCGTTTTCTTCCTATCAAGAGAAAAGTAATCAAAAAAGACTCTTTTTGTGTTCTCTTTCCTAGTTGCTGAGTGCTGTTAGAAGTACCATTGCCATATCTCAACGGGAAAGCATTCTGCCCACAGTTTAGGAGACATTATGCTATTGACTTATGATACATTATTGGATGATGAGCAGCCCTGAGGAGAAGGACTTGGGGATGTTGATTGATGAGAAGCTCAACATGAACCTGCAATGTGCACTTGCAGCCCAGAAAGCCAACCACATCCTGGGCTGCATTAAAAGAAGCATGGCCAGCAGGTCGAGGGAGGAGATTCTCCCCCTCTACTCTGCTCTCATAAGACCCCACCTAGAGTACTGTGTCCAGCTCTGGGGCCCCCAACATAAGAAGGACATAGACCAGTTGAAGCAAGTCCAGAGGAGGGCCACGAAGATGATAAAAGGGCTGGAGCACCTCTCTTATGAGGACAGGCTGAGAGAGTTGGGGCTGTTCAGCATGGAGAAGACAAGGCTCCAGGGAGACCTTATAGCGGCCTTCCAGTACCTAAAGGGGGCTTATAAGAAAGATGGGGAGAAATATTTTAGCAGGGTCTGTTGTGATAGGACAAAGAGTAAGGGTTTTAAACTAAAGGAGGGTAGATTTAGATTCATGTGTAAGGGAGAAATATTTCACAATGAGGGTGGTGAAACACTGGAACAGGGTGCCCAGAGAGGTGGCAGATGCCCCATCCCTGGAAGTGTTCAAGGCCAGGTTAGATGGGGCTCTGAGCAACCTGATCAAGTTGAAGATGTCCCTGCTCCTTGCAGGGGGGTTGGAGTAGATGGCCTTCAAAGGTCCCTTCCAACCCAAACCGTTCTATGATTCTATGATTCTATGACTTAGAGATCCTGTTGACTTTTCCCAGATGTTTTTATTTATTTATTTAAAATACTGCTACTCTTGATTTCATCATCATTCTTTCCTCCTGACAATTGGTCATTAATTTGTAATCTGCACAAAAAAAAAAAACCAAAACAGATCTAAGTGGACAGCAAATGCAGAGGGAAAGTGTGAGGGAAATATTTGGGAGTTTTGAGTAAAAAACCTTGATAGATATTGTGTAACAAGTTGCATTAAATTAAAATTCAGTTAAACAAAAATATGGTGAAATCTCAACATTCCCCAAGTCTTCTAATACCCCAAGTTATAACTTAGATTAAACGAATATGAGACCTTAGCTACCACTGTACACATTGCTTAGGGCCCAGAGTCCTGGTCATGAGAGGCAGTTCAGTCCTGCTTTTCCATCCTAATCTGTATTTACTTAAAGATTTCATATGTTTCTGCAGACCTTCAGATAGACACGATTGTGTTTAAGCAGGTATTAGATAATTGCACTTACCAAGCCCAGAGCTGGACTGAACCAGAAAAATCAACGCGTCTGATTTATGCGCTCACATTTTCCAATAGAAAATTGCCTTCAAAGTAAAAGAAAACTATCTAAATGTCTTATTTACTTTTGTGTTTGGGACTAAAGATACGTGACTTTGTCATCAAAGGAACTTGTGATGTTGAAGTGAAATCAAATTTGTGCCTAAAATGCCTAGACAGTCTACAAGATTTTCAAAAATAACCTGAAAAGTTTTTGTTTCTTTCTTCTTTACTTGTGCTAAGGACAAGTGACTTAGCTATCAATGATGCTTATTAGAATCCTGTAATATAATGAAAATGAAATGCATTGTGCCCAATATGCCTTAGTTTTCATAATAATGACAACACATATGCTGTATTTCTTTCTTTGTTTTCTTTGTGTTAAGGATATAAACTGTCTTTCTGCCATCACAAACTGTGAATAATGTATGAAATAAATAAAAAAAAAAGTGAAATATGAATAGAAATAGGCTGTGCAAGAGACCCACATGTTCTACTTGGGGATGGGCTTGATTCACAGCCTATCAAAGTCAATGCCAAGACTCCTATGGAAATTAACAGGCTTTGATCAGGCCCTATAGTCATGTATTTTAGGCCCTAGATTCTTAAGTAATAAGAAAAGAAACAACTTGTCAATGAACAGTATTCTTTTCCTTTGTGCTGCTCTTCAGGTGCCAAGAGCTCTCATGACAGCTGAAGTTTGACTTTGTTGCAGCTTCCCACACTTGGCCCTGCAACCTCTGGAAGGTCTGGGTTTAAGGGTATCACGTATGATATTTAGATATGAGGTAGGGTCATGGAGCAGCTGGTATCAGATTGGCTGCTAAGTTCAGAGGATTCTTGGTAGTTAAATGAGATACATTACCATCTAACTGCATGTTTATTAGACAGACGAGTGCCTCTGTTTTGAGCTTTGATTTGTTAGTCCCTTGAGTCATCACTTAATACATAGTTGACATTTAAAAATAATACTTCTTGCGCAAGGGGCCAGCTTGTGTACACTGGGCCTGGAGTGCAAAATGTCTGCTTTCAGCTCCCACCCACAGTTGTAACAAAGCTAATGAGTAACACGTAGTAATGCCAGCTGCCGTGAATTAGTGATGAGTAATGGGCTTTTGGCTGAGATTGCATGATGACATGGGAACCTCCAGGCCTCTGAAAAATTCTGGCTCCATCACAAGGAAAGCCTTTCATATTGCCTGCCTCCTGAGCTCGCCTGCTTCCAGAGGAAAGGAGCCAGTGAATCCTGCTGTAGGAGGGCTTTCTCTTCTCCTCTTAGCAATCTGATGCTTCTCAGAAGAAAGGAGAGAGCTGAAAAAAGCATACTGGGATGAGGTCTGTTCGCTTCTTTTCCCACCTTCCTTATGCAGTGGGACAAGTCATTTGCTTCTTGCTATGTCTACTGGCTGGAAAAGGAAAAAAAAAAGGATCAGTCTGTGGTGCTCATGCCTAGTCCACAAGAGCTGATAAAAGAAAAAGAAAAAAAAAGAAGCCTACAAGTAGTAAAATAGGGCTAGTGTGCTGGCAAGAATTGACAGGAGGTTGAGAACAGGAGATTGAGAGAAAATTTGAGAGAAGTGCAAGCTGAGGGCAGAGCTTGAGATGAGAACTGGTGGTCTGTATGGCTGCTGAGGGAGCTGAGAAAATGGAATTATTTGCTGAGAAGCTCAGTGGAGTAGAGGAAACAAGAGGTCACATAGTGCCAAATGCTTAAAATCACATCACTCATTTTCTATCTGGCTCCTTTATACAAGATACAATCCAGACAAAGGGAATGGAAAAAGAAACACAGGCCAAAATCCCCAATAATATTATTTTTATTATTTTAAACAAAGCATTAGAGCATCAAAGTACCATTTTCCCATTTTGTGAGGAGTAATAGCAAGAGCTAGGGGATCTCCTGAAGTTGTCATTAATGCAAACGTGTTTTTTTTTCTGAGAAAAAAACCAAAGACTCACTGTTTCTCACTGTTTTTTTTTTAATCTTTATGTTTCTGTATATTTATACTTCTGTATATTTATTATTTTTCATGTAAAAATTGTTCTGACTCAAAAAGTAGGTAGGTTGAGCTGTTAGCAGTCCAGGAACTCTTACTGAATATAAAGAAGCCTTCTGAGGAGTATAGTAAGAGGAAGGAGCATCACAGCATAGAATCATAGAATCGTAGGAGAATAGAATAGTTTGGAAGTGACCTTTGAAGCTCATCTAGTCCAACCCCCCTGCAAGAAGCAGGGACATCTTCAACTCGATCAGGTTGCTCAGAGCCCTGTCCAACCCTGCCTTGAACACTTCCAGGGATGGGGCATCTGCCACCTCTCTGGGCACCCTGTTCCAGTGTTTCACCACCCTCATGGCAAAAAAAAAAAATTTCCTTATTTCTAGTCTAAATCTACCCTCTTTCAGTTTAAAACCCTTACTCTTTGTCCTATCACAACAGGCCCTGCTAAAATATTTCTCCCCATCCTTCTTATAAGCCCCCTTTAGGTACTGGAAGGCCGCTATAAGGTCTCCCTGGAGCCTTGTCTTCTCCATGCTGAACAGCCCCAACTCTCTCAGCCTGTCCTCATAGGAGAGGTTGTCCATCCTTCCGATCATCTTAGTGGCCCTCTCTGGACTCGCTCCAACAAGTCCATGTCTTTCCTGTACTGAGGGCTCCACAGGTGAAGACAGTACTCTAGGTGGGGTCTCATGAGAGCAGAGTAGAGAGGCAGAATCACCTCCCTCAACCTGCTGGCCACACTGCTTTTAATGCAGCCCACTGCGATTGGCTTTCTGGGCTGTGAGCACACATTGCCAGTTCATGTTGAGCTTTTCATTCACCAGTACCCACAAGTCCTTCTTGACAGGGCTGCTCTCAATCCCTTGCTGAGGGTGCACTTGATCCCACTGTCTATGTCATTGATGAAGATATTAAACAGTACTGATCCCAATACAGACCCCTGAGATACACCACTTGTCACCAACCTCCATCAAGCCATTGAGTCATTGACCTCTACCCTCTGGATGTGACCACCCAACCAATTCCTCATCCACCAGTCAACCCATCAAATCCATCTCTCCAATTCAGAGAGAAGGATGTTTTGGAGGATCATGTCAAAAGCCTTTCAGAAGTCCAGATAGATGACACCTGTAGCTCTTCCCTGATCCACTCATGTAGTCAATCATAGAAGGCCACTAGGTTGATCAGGCAGGAGTTGCAGGTGCTCATTAAACTCTCCCACCAGTTTGCAAGTGCTATTTAGATCATGAGAGAAATGGTACTAAAAGAAACCTATACCTGAAGCCATCCATACTATGAGACCACCATAGGTCGCAGATAAGTCCTTTAAAAATTGCTAAAAAATGTCAAAATGGACGTCAGTAGATGGATCCTGTATCTCTCAGTTTATCTCAGGCCTCTTTTTTATTAGAGACAAGCATTCTCTCAGAAACTGATATTCATGCCAGACAAAAAAAAATTAAAGCATTACACAACATTTTATTTAGGTGTTGAATTTCATAAAGAAGACAAGTTACCTTTGAATGGTAATATACCTTAAATCATCCTACATAGTCTCATTTATAGGTGAAATATGTTTTTTATTTCTAGTGGAAAAGTGGAGGTGAAAGGTACCAGTGTGAATTTGTGCTATATACATAAGACAAACTAAGATTTTTCATAGTCTTAAATATTAAAAAATAACTGCTTCTGTTCCACATTTGCAAAGTTTCTAACTAGCAGTGATGAAAATAGAGGAATTTTTTAAAATGGAAATTAAGGAATAAAAAAACTAACCAACTTTTCACTTTTTGTACCTGATTTGTTGCTTTTCAAACAGAAAGGTACCATTCAGTGACTCATAAAACTGCATTTTCTTTCCACCTGAGTAATGTACTGACAGTTACAACAAAATATGCTTGGGTAGCCAGTAGAAAAAAAATAGACCATAAATTAAAATGGACATTCCCCGGGTATTTGGCAGGAGAGAACCATTCTTATGCATTTAAAGACTGTATACAAGAGTATTGCTCAGATGCAAAGTAAGAAAGACACATCAAAGTAAATAAACAACATCTAATAAAAATGTTACTTAAAATCTCTAGAATTCTAGATAGAAAAGCTTTTTAGACCATTCCTCCTCTATCCAAACCGATCTCTAGTCAGAAATATGCCCAGTTGTGGTCTAAAGTCAGTGGTTTGCTGAAGCTACTTGTAGGAAGTTTTGGATCAAATCTAGTGTTTACATGATACTGTTGTAAAATGGATGTAAAATAAATAATCAGACAACACCTATAAGTGAAAGCACTTATATGGATGGTACTCACTTTGCCGATTTGGCAAAGTACATGATTATAACAAAGGGATAGAGAAAGTGCACAGAAGGAGAGACTATCAGAAAGACACCTGATAAAACACATTTTCAAATCTAATAATTTCTAAGCCATAGACTGTCTGGGTAGAATAAAACTAAAAGTGGACCGTATTTTTCTTTTTTTTTTTTTTCAATTGAAGAAAACCTGTGGCTGTATTTAACCATGCAGAAATGATTGACTGCATACTAATACACAGTCACACATGCAAATACCATTGGCATGCAGAGTTTACAAATTTATGAAAAAAATACTGCACAAATATTTATTACTCAGTAAGTGCCATAAAAGAGGTATACAGTAATAAATACAGACTATTTTAACGCTTCAGTGTCAGCCTTAGACCTACTAAGGTGTTAAAATCCATTAATGTTGATGGAAAGGGACAGTCATAAAATACATGTGAATTCAGCCTATATACACATTTTAATTATTGTCCTTAGTTTAAATAAATGGACTGTGAGTTAAACTTTCATACAGGGCAGATATCTCAACATTTAGGTTAAATGCAGATCACTCAGGCATGAGACGTAAACTAGTAACTTTCCGCTGTGAATTTTAAACAGTGCCATCCAGCAAATATTGGTTATGTCTGATGTTTTCTGATCTCTGTTGATGGATTCCATATTTGAAATGGAATATAAGCCAATTGTTTCCTGTGCACGGGTGGCATGGGTGTTAACATACAGTTGCATTCTATGTGATGAGTTTTGCACTTTTTGGTGGGCTGCATGTTTCTCATCTGCAGTTAAAAACGTAAGCTTGAAATGCAAGCATTTGAAAACGTGTTGCAAAATGTTGAAATTCTTTATTGTCCGTTCTTACAAGTGCAGTGAATATGTATTGATTATAGATATTTAGTATAAATACATAGACAGATAAAATAAAGAGTCAGTAATTGATAAAAAATGAGACCAATAGGCAAAAAGTCTTACTATTTTGTCAGGGATTGTAAGCACAGATCTAATTCACAGAAGGCAGCTTCTAAGTCATAACTGAAGCGGTGCATTGTTAAAAATAATAAATAACTCACCCGTAGCAGCATTTTTATTTTTATTTTAAAGTGAAAACTGTAAATTGTTTCTACTTAGCAAGCAAATATATACCCCATCTCCTGGTCCCCAGGTCACAAAAGAGGGTTATCCTGTCACCACCACTGATTTCTTAAAAGTGTGACATGTATTTAGTTGTCAGTTCCTATCAGCAGCATTCACGAATCAACATTACATCAGCAGCAAAGCACACCATTTTATGCTCTTTTTGAAGATAATTAGAGTTCCCTTTTGTTGCAAATAAGATGTAAAACAGCTATAACTGCTGGTGAACGTGATTAAAGTAACCTCTATAGAACCCCATTATTCTAGACAGATTCCTTCAGATGCATAATTTCCCCATTTTAAGAAAACATAATGCATGCATATAAAATTCAAATTGTCGAGACACCTCTAACAAAAATTAGTTCTCTATTAAGGCATTCTTAGTAGCTGGTTAACATGTAAAACTCTTTAAGTGTATTTTAAAATAATCATGAAATAATAGTACGTGTCATTAAAGGTAAACATTTTACAGTGAGAGGTTTGTTCAGACAAGAGCTGTGTATTAAACTTTCTCTTACAAAACTACCATTAGAAGTGTATGAAGAATATACCACATTCTCATCTCTATCAGGTATGTGCTGGAATATCCCCCTTCCCCCCAGCTTCATAATCATGCATCACTATACACAGGCAAATTAGAGAACATCCTCTTTTTTTCAGCCCATAAATTATAGCTGAAATGTCCTCATTAGTCCTCATCTGACATTGTAAAAATTTTGTTCATAGAAAAAGTACTAATCTACTGTTGGGCAACACACGTAACTTATTTATTTGGCACACGTGGTCTGATCATCTACAGAGATAGCTGAATAGTGGAAAGATTGCCTATGAATAATTTTTAAAATGAAGTGATAAAAAAAAATTGATCAAATAAACTGATGAATATTAGTCCAAAGATTCTCACTATAATCCTATTCACTAGTTTTAGAAGGTATTTTAAAAAAACCTAGTTATGTGGCTTTTAAATAATTAATTGTGGGTTTTTAGCCTAGAAATGGGAAATCCAACAAAAGCTTTTAAAACATTTCAATGATGTTGCTACTTCTCCACTATATCATTGTTCTTTAGCAGAAAATGTTACATTTCTCCTGAATGCACGTTTGTGCATACTGTGATTTGTGGTGTGGAGAGGCAAGTATTGGGTCATGTTCCCAAGTGGTGCAGGAGACCTCAGAGCAGCTGTCGAGCTCTCTGATTTCAGATCTGGATGGATAGAGTCTGACTCACCACACAAGTGCAATATGCAGTGTAGTTCCCAGAATTAGGTCCTTGATGATAGTTTACCTTTGAATTATGTAACAGATAGTTTATTTGAAATTTTCAAAAGATAATAAACTATAATGAACAAATTAGGCAAAGATTGCCAATAGAGTGACCATTACTTTTGCTGAATAGTTATAATTATAAAATCAAATACTGATTTGCTCTGTTGGGTACCTCAACATGTAAAGGAAATGTTATTAAAGAAGCTTACAAATGAATAATCACTCCCAACAACTCACAGCAGCACTCACAGCATGAAAGTGTAAGAAATAAGGAAAGTTTTCAAGGAGGGAAGTGATTGGGGTGAGGATGAGTTTCTGTCAGAAGAACGTATTGTGCAAGTGTCCTCTAGAGAAAAAATTTTCACCTGAAAAGAAACAGCATTATGAACACTACGGAACTGTAGATTGCAGGACACTGATCTTATTAAGAACCAATGCTAATTTGCACACTGTCTCCTGCTGAACTAGAAGCAAGTTTACCACTGGGTTTGTTAATTTACGCAGGACACCATTATCTTTGGTTGGACTTAATGTATCAGAGTAGAGGTCATTAACTGCTGGGTTCATCATTATCTAGCATGAATTACAGACAGTATCACAAAAATACATTTGTTCTGAAGCTTCATTTCTCCTCATGTGATTTTTTTTCCCTATTGGTGTTTAATTCCATTTTCAAAACCTTAGGTATTGTGTATTACACATACACACATACAGAGTCAGTCTTTTTTTTTTTTGTCTTTTCTTCATTAACCATTCAGAAGAGTAATGCAATTTTAAATAAAAGTAAAGTGCAATAGTATGCGCTTTGCATTTAGTAGAAGATATACACAGTCAGCTTGACTTTTTCCATTCACAATAGTAGACATAATTACAATGTAAGCTCTAAGATTTGCATTATAAGTAAATCAATGATTTGGGTAGCTCAGTGTTGGGGAAATAAACAGATAAAACTCTACCCTACATGCTATATCAGGGATTTTTCTAAACTGTCCACTGGGCTTCTGAAGTTTTACTGTACCCTAAAATGTTGTCAGAGAAAGACAATACAGACTGTCATTGGAACACTGTTTTTAAGTATAGCTCCACAAAATCATACATCCATGAGAAATCAAGAATTTGAATTTAAACTTGAAAGCATATTTAATAGAAATATTTGTGTTTTCTGGTTAAGTAAACACATTTTCATAAAGATCTATGCTCAGTCTATTTTACTTAAATGGAACCAACCATCTACAAATTCATTTACAATTTTTAGATCTGTACAAGCACATTCCTAATAGCAGGGAACACTTCTGTGTCTCGGCATGATATCTTTAGAAAGAGGTGAATTTTCATTTATTTAATGCAAATATTCATACAAAGTAAACTGCTTAGGCATATATGGAGCATGTTTTCATGGAAGCTTTGTGGCAACAGGAAAATAATATAACATAATTGTGCAATAAATGGAATGCTGCAGTTTCAAAATTACTCGTGCTATGGTGCAGTGACTAAAAAAGAATATAGGAAGATTGAGATATTATTTGCTGGGGTTTGAGCTGCTTTGCTAACAAATAATTTCATTCTAGTTTTTTATATATTTTAGGAATATCTTTTTTGTATGAGACAAATATCAATGGGGAAGATATACTTGATCTCCTCTGAATACTTTTAAAGCTCTGGATACTGAAATTTGTTTGCGTCATTGTTAGAGCTCAGTGAACTATTTCATCTATGCAAAATACTCCCAACAGCTCTTTTTAATAAATTTAGCCCCTTTTCAGTTCACAACTTTTATATAAATAGGGATTTTTTGGTTTTTTTTTAAAGTGATTTCATTCCAAGTTGTTTCCCTTTTTTATGCAAACAATTTAAATCTTAAGGTTTGTCATAAATTGCCTGGTATGACTATAGTTTTTATTATTTCTGCCTATTGTTATTCACTTGATGTTAGTGGTTACTTGAATAACATGGTATTTTTTCCTTCTGTCTGCATGGTTGAAATACTCATGAAGAAGAGAAGGACTTGAAAATTTAAGGGTGGTAAAGCACATGTCCAGGTGTTCATGCACCCATAAACATTCTGGGAAACTGAAAGAATATCTTGCAAGAGTGGTTGTGAAAAGTAAATAAAGAGTTTATATACTTATCAAGCGAATTTGTGGCTCAGCTCACTGCACCCATAGAATTCTGTGTTTAACTGGTATAACTTTGATGTACATAATACTTCAGTACCATTCTGTCAGGTCACAGGCAGTATAAGAACTGCTTTTTTGTTTGGGTATGACCACAGCAATGGCATTTAGGAAGAGATTATTCCCACTACTATAGGCTCTCTATACCATTGTGACCATATATACTAACTGTAAAGCTCTCTAAGTAGAGAAGTAGATCAGGAGGAAGTCTGCTTCCTGAGACCACTCTAACTCTTTAATTTTTCAGCACAGGGATGTGTTAGATTAAAGCACATGTATAAATTGCTACAACCTTTATTGGAAACTCTACTGAGCCCAAGAATAAATTTGTTGATGTGCTGGACAATTCTCCAGACAATAGACATTATGGATATCTCCCATAGAGATTAATGACTATGAAGCTAGTTAACTGCTAGCTGGGGAAAATGTCTTGTCCTTTTATTGACACGAAAACTGTATTTTCTTGCTTGAAGATGTAATGGTAACGAGGGTGGAAAAAAGTGAAAATAAAAGGAGGCTTTGTATACTCTATTTCATAACTTTTTTACAAGATCTTTTCAAACAATCTATGCTAATAGGCCATTTTTTATGGACCATTTCAAGACTAGTATCCTCCATATAAGATAAACAAAGATAAACCCCAGTCAATTACGTGTTTACAACATTTTCAGTGTTATAAAATGTCATACGCAGTTTTGAATAAATCCTTATTACAAACTTATGCTGCAAATAACGAGTTAAATTCCAAAAATCCATCACCATCAACTTTCAAAATTTAATCTTACTGGAGACAGAGAAGTTTTGCATGCCCATGGCGCTTAGTTAGGATTTCATTTGCGTTCATCCCTTTGGGATATGTTGTCCCCACAATTTGGTTCTTCACTAGACCTTACAAGGGGATTCCCCCTCCCACTGACTTCTCTCCAGCTGACCTTAGTAGCTACCACCTGATACTGCCTTTTTCCTCTTACAGATCTTTCCCTATCACCTTTACCTTTACCTTTTATACCAAATCATTTTCATTCCTCTATGGACCTCTTGGTTTAAGGCCTTTAACATTAAACATCTTTATATGAGACACCACTGAAGAGGATGGCTGAGGGAACTGGGGTTGCTTAGCCTGGAGGGAAGGAGGCTCAGAGAAGATCTTATTGCTCTCTACAGCTACATGAAAGGAGGTTGTAGCAAGGTGGGTGTTGGTCTCTTCTCTCAGTAACAAGTGATAGGATGAGTGCAAATAGCCTCAAGTTGTACCAGGGAAGGTTAGGTTGGATATTGGTAAAAATTTCTTCACTGAAAGGACTGCCAAGCACTGGAACAGGCTTCCTGAGGAGATGGTGGAATCACCATCCCTGGAGGTGTTTAAAAGACGTGTAGATGAGCTGCTTAGGGAGGTGGTTTAGTTGTGGACTCAACAGTGTTAAGTTAATGACTGGACTCGATGATCTTACAGGTCCTTTCCATCCTAAATGATTTTATGATTATATGAAGAAAATAAGGCAGACCGCTGTATTAGTTATAGTTGTCTAGCTTAAAATTGTGGAAGATTAGCTATTAACAAGGCTGCCAACAGAAGAAAAGCAGTGAATGGAGATAACGGTACACCGGACATCATAGCACATGGATAAAGATGAGACTGAAGAAGAAAATTCAAGCCTGAACTCTTTTGTTTATATTGCAAATTGTTATTTGGACTTCTTTCTACTTTTGAAACAGTTCAGGTAGAGGAAGAAGAAAGGTATGAAAAAAAGAACAGGAGAAGAAGGGCTTTTCATACCCTCAGAGCTCAGTGAGATACTTAGTATTCACACATATCCATTGGCTTAGCCGGTCTCTGTCTTTTTTATAATGCCAATAAATTTTCTACTATTGAAAAAGAAATTCAGAAGGCCTAGATATGTCCTTTTCTATAGACCGAGGGAATTCTTAAGACTATATTACTTATGTTGAACTGGTACTAAATATTTTAGTGACCACAACTACCAGGATACAGAAATGTGTCCCAAGAAACTAATTTATTCAGATCATCTACCTCAGGAGAAACAATGTAAAACTGAATTAGGAGAGCTCCCCTGGCAAAAAAAAAAAACAACCTAGGAAACTCACAGCTGAGACCTATTGGCAGAATTGCATGATACACCACCAAAACAGCTCTGCTAAAACTAGGCTGGTAGAAATGGATTCCAATATATCTGTGGTTATTTGGTATCATGAAGCATAAAATAGAGTGCTGACTTCTTTTCCATTTACGAGCACATCATTGTTTTGCTGTTGATATCCAAACTAATAAAAACACTTACTGCATTGTAATCCAAAAATGATTGCTAGAAACAATTTATCTACCCTGTGTTTGCAGTTTTAAATAAGAGTAGAAGGTTATCAAAAATCATATAGAATAACTTTGAGGAAATGCTTGTAAACGTGGGAATTTACAGACAAGTTTTGTACTATTGTACAAGGACAAAAAAAAAAAGAAGTCTTCTGGCACAAGAACTGACAGATTATGTTACTGTCCACAACTGCAAAATTAAAAGGGCTTAAGCCAAATGGTACAGCACATGTAGATGACGTCATTCTTCATATCCAGGAGGAGGTCACTCTACCTGTGGGGGAAGTGCTAACAAGATGCTTATGTGGGATTGAAGTCAGATATAATTTGGGCAAATGAGGGCGGGAAGAGGGTGTGTAAATACGAAGTCCCTTAATTTTGTTTAATTTCCTCCATTCTCTTTATATCGTAACTTATTTCATACCTGAAAGATAAACTCTTTTCCATGCAAGAATGATGAAGACATAAAACAAATGACTTGTCTTCATACACGTCAGCCATTTGTATAAACAGTAACTTTATTTTTACCTTCTTCTCTATTTACATTATTTAGGAAGATGTAAGCATAAATGCCACTGTCCTTCGACTGTATTTATTTATTCCAAGTGGTGGTGTAAGTTCACCAAATATTTAATTGTGAGCTGATTCATTTTTTAAAAAGTATAAAAGATGACACTTCATAAAGCATTATTAGCACTGCTGTTAAAAGATTCAATGGAAGATTTATTGAGAATAATTTTAACTCTAGTCACTTAGAAACTGATGCTTACTGACATATTGCCCTCAAGTAGTTACAGTATAAAACATGCAAATGTAATGATATCTTTGTTATAGATGAAGAGTTAGAGGGAAAAAGGAGTTTTGTAATAATTGCAATACCTATAATGAAACCATAATGTTAGTTTATTCCCCATTTCTCTCTCAATTTCATTAATTTATTTATTTGAAATATACCAAAGAAAAATACCAAAAGCAAGATGAGAATTTTAATGACTGTTTTCTTCTGCTTCCAGACAAGTATATGGAATGGCAATGTGCATAATTTGCTGAGTTACATTATGATAGAGCACATGGAATAAAAGAGTTATTGTGTAACCGCTAATGGAGTTCTTTGACATATCACTGGAACTGGCTAAATTATTCCTTACAGATACATTATCCATCATATTTCACCTTCTTTTAATGTTCTTGAACCAATCTTGACTTTTATAAATGTCGATATTTGCAAGTATTCACAAACAAATAGCAATAATAGATTTTACACAATCTTCATAGATGGTCCACGTGAAAACTGGCATTTATTTCATTGACTAAAACATTTGTAACAAACAAACAAAAAAATTACCTATACTAGACAGTGAATAGTCAATAACAAATACCTTTGCTATTGTGAAACTTCGGTGCTTTGTCATTCTGCGTATCTTCATTTTAAAAAATTACTGCATACATAAACTACAGAGGAAATAGACAAGTAGTGCAAAGTGGGATTGTGAATGTATGTTCACAAAGAGAAATCCGGTCCAGCTTCTTTCCTCTTTTTTTTTTTTCCTTCCCTATCCTGCCCTGCCCTCTCCACCTTTTTCCTTTTTCCATTTTCCTTTTCTCCATTTTCCTTTCCTCTTATATTGTATCCTAGCGCAGGCTGTTGTTCACTTCCCCTATAAATAGACAGGAATGAGTGATACTCTACAGTTCCTATAAGAGCTAGGGCACTGCCTTTGTTTCATGAGAGGTTTCAGTAGAGAGGGAGACTTACCAAATGTCCTTGGAGACTTACATAAATGTCCTTCATGATTTAATGTCTTAAAACTGGATCTTGGTCCTGCAGTCAGAGAGTATCTTTCTGGACCTTGGCTGACTTCAGCAGGTAAAAATACTGGCTGCTTACAGAGTCTAGTTCCAGGAGAATAGCTTGCTGTGTTAGACAGGAATATCCTACAGAACAGGGAAACCTGTCAGAGCTTTCATGACAAAAGTTTCATTTTCTCACTTTACTGCACTGTATTATTTACAAGCTTTCGGTTAACCACTGCATTTAAAAATAAAAAAAAATACTTCTACTCGGTCCATCCTTGCAGCATCAATGTATTAATTTATAGACTTTTGTCCATAAAATTGTTTTTATTAACACATTCCCACTGTCTGATTGTTCGCTTTTAAAACTAAGACTCTAAGGGAGAAGAGATGTTTGAAGACAGCAACCATTCTTCCTTTGAAAAAAAAACAAGGATCATATAGTAGCACCACTCTGTTCCTTAAGATGGGTAGAAAAATGTTAAAGCTTCTCTCAATGTCTTCATGACCAATAAGAGTCATCAGGCTACTGGAAATCCAGCATTGCTAATTTCAAGTCATTGTCTCCTGCTCTCAGCTGTAGAAAACTGGTGACACCACTACAAGGAGGTGGTGTCATATTCTGACTAATCATAACAGGAGGCAGGTTTAGTAGGCTCAGCAGTTGAATGTTATGTAGTTAAGGAGTGTAAACTGGTGACCAGCAGCCCTAGGGAACAGAGGAGAAATTCTGAAGACAATTTTCAACTGTCACCTGTTCTTTCATCCATTTTTTCAAGTTCTTACCTGAAGAACCTACTGCCAAGATGCAACAACTTCGTATAGCTACTTATTAGCAGAATCCGCTAGCCTGAAGCAAACACTTGGGCTTTCTGACATGTTGTATGTCAATACATATCCCTCACTATTGAGGGCAGTTTGAAAATCAGCCCTTTTTCAACAAACATTTTGGTGCCCTACAAAGAAGTATGTATCTTCTTCCATTGAAGAGTCTTAGCTTGAAATATGTACCTCAAAGTAGATTTGTAAACTCTTTCTTTAAAAGAGTAAGGGTGGGGGTGAAGCGAAATCATTCCCCACAATCAAAACACCCACCTGAAGAAATGTCGGTAACGGCTTCTCACTTCTACCAGAACAATCATTTGATAGTTTGTGCAACCATCCAGGGCAGACAATGGTTTTCAGTGCCCCGTCACTTCAACAGGTGTCTTATGCCACAAACCATATATTCTTCTGAAGGGAGGTGGGGATTACAATCCAGCTGAATATTCTCCACTTCTCATGCAATGCTCACTCAGAGACTGAATGTCATTCCTTAGCCTCATTATTACACCACTCACCTGACAGCAGGAAGACTGGAATTCAATTATTTTGCTATTTAGTTTGACTAGTGGAAGCTTCCAACCTGTGCATTAGTGTCGTAGTTCAGCCCCGATCAGGACCAGACTATGCAGTCTCTCTCTAACTGCCCACCCTCCGAGAGAATAGGGAGAGATAATATAAGAAAAAAACAGCTCAAGGTTTGAGATAAAGACAGGGAGAAATCCTTAAAGTTACTGTCATGGGCAAAACAGGCTCGACTTGGGGAAAACTATTCATTTATTACTACAAACAGCAGGATAATGAGACAGGGAACAAGATAACCTCCCTCCACCCCTCCCTCTTCCCAAGCTTAACATTATCTCTACTACCTTCCCCTCCCTAAGTAGCACAGCGGGGAAGAGGGAACGGGGGTTGCGGTCAGTTCATCATGCGTTGTTTTACGCCGCTGCTTCATGGTCGGGGGAAGAACTCCTCACATTCTTCCCCTGCTCTGTTGTGGGGTCCTACCCATATGCCACAGTCCTTTGTGAAACTGCTCCGGCGTGGGTCATCTCTTCCACGGAGTGTAGTACTCTCTCCAGAACGGCTGCCCCAGCAGGCCCTCCACGGGCCACAGCCTCCTTCAGGCATCCACCTCCCCCGATATGGGGTCCTTCACGGGCTCCAAGTGGATCTCTGCTCCTCCGTGGACCTCCATGGGCTGCAGGGGGACAACCTGCTCCACCATGGCCGTCACCACAGGCTGCAGGAGAATCTTGGCCAGGAGCCACATTACTCCTCCCCCTCCTTCTGAACTGACCTTGGCGTCTGCAGCTGTTCCTCTCACAAGAAAAGTTCTTCACAACAGGCTGGCAGATGCCTCTCAGAATCTCTTCACATCATCCATCTCATCTCTTCTCCACTTCTTGTAGCTGGGCCTGAGTCGGGCCTAGTCGGCCGCCTGGCAAGAGGCCAGAGGGTGAGGCCTGCAAGGCCCATGAGGCCTGCACCTCTCCCTCTGCGCCTCTGCCCCGCTCACCTTCTTCACATCTTCTCTTCTCTCTTTTTTTTTTCTGTTTTCCTTCTTAAATACGTTATCACAGAGGCGTTATCACAGAACATTCTGCTACCAATCGGCTCGGCCTTGGCCAGCAGCGAGTCCGCCCTAGGCCTGGCTGAGTCCACTGAGCAAAGGGGAGCGACTTCTAGCAGTTTCCTACAGAAGCTACCACCTTAGGCCCCCCCTCACTAAACAAAACCACAACAATTAGTCTTGCTTGCTTTCACATTGTCTCTCTCTGGCCTAATGAATAGTCCTTACCAACTGCAATTCACAGAACTAAAAAAGGTACTGACCGTCGTCTTCTTCAGCTGCCTGGGTGGCATATTCTGTGTGCGCCATGGTGGATCCAGGCGGGCTATGATCAGGTTAGAGGCAAAACTGCTGTGCTACTGCACTGCTGTATGACAATGACCTGCATCGGGTGTAGTAGTCAAATGTAATGAGGAGAATTCACAACAAGGAACGATATTTGGCTCAATCTGAAGCATCCAGTCTCTGACTTGAAAATTACTTCCACAGTGTTTATACCAGTGATCTGAAATTCCTGGCAAAAAATCATTGGAATGCATCATATACTACCCAGGCTAGGACAAATTATTAATTAATTCTTTTTCAAAGGTGTGCTCATCTTCATATATGTGCTTGAAGGCTCTATTTGACACAGCATACTGGGATTAAAAAGACACTGCTGCTGGGCCCCTTGCTGGTATCAAGGGCTAATCAATTATTGCTATATTATTGCAATAAAACTTTATAATAAAGACAGTGGATCTGTTTGATGAATTTCAGACTACAAGAGAAATGTGAATGTATTTGTTTTGTCATTATTTGTGAAATCTGACCTGGAAGGAAATGTTACCTTTTTTTAGTTTCTACTAATGACTGGATATTGTACTACTTACAAAAAGCAAAGTTCCCTGTAACTCAATTGCAGAATTAATCCTGGACCAATAAACAAGAAGTTTAAATAAGAGTTTTGCCTAGAGCTGGATTATAGAAAAAAATATCCTGCATCAACCCCTGCTCCATTAATTCATGCATATACATTTCTATTTAAAATAATGGTGCTATACTTGAATGAACAGGACTTCCCCCTGCCAGAGGATGTGATTATTAAAAAGGAGCTCAAAGGAATAAGATCTACAACATCAGAAGTACACCAGAAGTAACTGAAATCAGTGAAACTAACCACATAAACAAGAGCTTGAAAAATCAGGTGCGTTGTTCTTGAGAAAAAGAATAACAGTAGAAAAAGGAAGTAAAATAATAGAATATTTACCTCTCTTTTAGTAAGAATAAACACGCTTTGGAAAGAAAGCAGTTTGCCTGTATCTGATTTATCCGGCGTGGCAGAAGGATTTACACAACAAAAGACAAAACCATTTTATAAAATTGGATGCAATGTGCATTTACAAAGTGGACGTTTCCTCTTGTCCTAGTGAATAACATAAGGATCTTGTATGTCATTTTAGTTCACAACACCTGTGATGAATTATTTGTAAATGCAATGAATAACATTACTAGGAACATGTCAAATTATACGTTGATAATGAATTTTTGGACGCATCTGCTATGTAATTGTTCCCAGCGGATGTGTATTCATCTTCACCTGGCATTATTTTCCTGATTTTGGAGTTTGTTTTTTATTATGCACTTTCATTTCTATCATAATTGTTACAGTGATCCCTGTTCCTTTGTTCTAATCAGGTCCCTTTAATGGTGTTGCACATTCTGAACAAAAGAGGAGGGGAAAACACACCAGGCTATTGGCAAAACAAAACACTGGTCTTTATTTTTGACTTTCTAAGTGCCTGCTTGGCCTCAGAAGGTTGGGTGGTGTTGACAGGGACCAGTTGTTTCCCTGAATGTGTCTGCCAGCTGCTCTAGGCATGTGCTCTGCGGAACAGTAGGTGAACAAACGTTAAAGGCTGCTCTGTTGACAGACAGGTACACGCTGCTTTTACTAAGTGCATCTGAGATTTTTTTTTAAATGGTAAATAAAGCAAATTAGTAGCATTAGATGGTACGTTTGGTTTTGTTTTTTTTTCCACAACACTCTGATATACAGAAATGCTCACAATGAAAATATCTGTCATCAGTTTATGGTTTCAGTAAGCAATCCTACATTAATTGTGTTTACACAAACTTTCTCTATAACATACTCCTTATGATCTAGGTCATTTTTATTTTACAGAGTATACTTGTCTCTCAATACAAGTAATTTAAAAAAGCTGACAAAATCAACTGATCAAATACTGGACTTGTGTGCAGAACTTAGGCTTTCATTAACATCTTAATTTTTTATCATACAGTAAATCATTTACAGCATCTACCTGAAACTGTTTTCCACTCAGAAATATTTGCTCTACACTTTACACCCCTTTGACTTCTTTATTGGTACTCACAGCTGCTGACACCTCTCTGTCTCACAGGGCAGTGAAGGGAACCCTGTGAACACTTTTAGCCAGAACAGTCTGGTTCTGGTCTTTTCCAGAGGTTCAGAGTTTCTGTTCCAGGGCTATTTTTGAGAGAGAGGAAATCACTGAACTTCATATCTAGATTTGATTTTTTTTTTTCCTGAATTCAGAGGAATGGGTTAGGCCTTGTCTGTGAAAAATGTCAGGTGGAAATTTTTAAACAAACCTTAATAAAAAAAAAAACACCTCAAAGCTGCAAACAACATTCTCTCTCTTTCTTTCTCTCTTTTCGTTCGTTCGTTCGTTCATTCGTTCCTTCCTTCCTTCCTTCCTTCCTCCCTCCCTCCCTCCCTCATGGTACTAATTAAATGCTTTATGGATGTTTACCAAAACACTCTATTCTCTTTTGCGGAAAATGGAATTGGAAGGTACTCTCAGCAGAGCTGCCTGACTTTGAAACACTCATTGGCGTTTTAGATTTGTTAATATTTCTTTTAAAAATTTGAGATTGCTACATTCAGCCTGACAGTTCCATGAGATCTCATTATAATAATTTATAAGATGCTGTTAAAAAGAAATTCTAAATATTTAGCTTTCTGAAAGGGGAGGTAATATGAAGGTAAAATACAATTGGTCTTTTTAATCAATTGGGAAATATTTGTGTTTAGAATAATATAAAACTATTTTTCTCCCAGTATCAGTCTCCCTGCGTGCAGCACAGCATGCAGCTACACAGTGTGCACCTAGGGTTTTTTTTTAATTGTGAATGTGAAAAATAAACTTAGTTTTACATCACAAACATTAGTTTCCAGTAATTTTTACAGGGCTACAGATCATGCCTTCAAAAAGAGCACTACATGAGTGCAGATTATACTGCATTTATTCACATTAAATAATTAGAAAGTGAACATTAAATTGACAGTAATGTAGAAAGATGTTTATTTATAAGGCTTAATAGCTACAACACCATACCAATACTTTGTTCGTGGACAGCACCTCTTAACAAGAAGTATTTTCAAAAACATTAGTGAGCTAAATGTTAGCGACACATAGAACTAAATTTTTCTCTTTAGTATGCTGGCCTGAGCTAAGGAAATAGAAGTATTTAACATCACAGTTACTTCGGGAAAATTGCGAGCAGAATCCAGTCAAATATGAGCTGTTTAGTATCAATGCTTTGCTGATATGTTGCAATAGAATTTGGTTTGTACTTATAGAATATATTTACATTTCACATGTAGATATAATTGTTTTTCTCTTCACTACTGCTTTGTGTTAGGTCCATTATAACCAACAACACGAATATCTATTCACAGTGATTTAATAATTTGCACCAATTTTTTCCTGTTGAAATCTGGACTTAGAATTTCTTCAAAAAAAAAAGATATACAAATACTTTATGATGCATATTTGGGAGCTAGCCCAAATTGCAGCAATAGTCATACACAGCAAAATATTTAATTTAATTTAATTTTTCATTAGTCTAATATATCTGTTCTTGCTCTGATCCTGTAAATTTCTAATGACGCAATTGAATATCCTCCATTTTTGTTCCTCTGGTATTTTTTCATCTGTGAAGAGAATTTTGCCCAATTATTTAAAAAAAAAATTATAAAAATGAAAATCAAGTGTCTCAGTTTGCAAAAGCTATAAAGAAAAGCCACTTTCTTCATTATGCTAAACTAATTAAATCTACTTCTGTTTCCATACATAAGAAACAGCTGTACATGCCATCTATGGGTAATTAATTGCTTCCAATTGCCTGTCAATGAAAGTTGTATTTCTTTAAGTCGGTGATACAGCACAACATGGGCCTCCAAGTACATGAAAGTACATCAGATCATGCAACACGTTTCCATACTACAAGGCACACACTTCTGCACATACAGCTGAAGAGCAGCACACACCCTTGCAGTCTGTGCCCTAGAGCTGGGCTTCCTTCGTCTGTGGAATGACCACTGACACCACGGGTCTCAGCACACAGACTGACTATAGGGCATGCCATAAAGATGGACAGTAGATATCACAGTTTGCACCACCGAGTCAGGCAGGAAAGATGTATAGTACCCTTGAATGGTGCCCCCATTCCCAAACATAATCACTTTCAATTGGCAGGGAGCCATTGCTTCAGAAAAGTGAATCTCTGGAGGAGGAGGACCAATACTGGTTTTACCAACTTTTAGTAGTAGTTGAAGTTCTATAAGAAAATGCGGTGAAATGGAGACTGGAATTTTCTTTTGGAAGAGGATGTACAGGCTGAGAGCTTACTACTATAACTGGACTGTGCCTGGTCTGCCTTGTTATAGAAATGAGTTTATATGATCTAGAGACAGCAAGGTAGCCATGTGGCTCATAGTTAATAACAAATGACCTTTTTTTTTCTTTTTTTTTTTTTGTTTGAAAAATTCATTATAAAGATTTAATGTAACAAGATATTTCTTCCAGCTCTATTAGAGAAGAAATGAAAGATGTTTGAGTTGAGCGGGGGATGGGGGAGTGGCACACGGAAACAGCTTTTATTGTTTACTCTTGAAGTTCAAAAGAAGTGGTGTGTGTGCCAAGCCTTTGTAAAAGCAAAGAATAAACAAACATTTTTCAGTGAAAAATGAAAGAAATTGCAAGGGTTTTTTAAAAGGTACATTGTTTTTTCAGGCTTAAGCCATCAAGTTAAAGCTTTTAGTCTCTTTTTTCTGACGTTTTTCTTTACTTGGATTTTCAGGTTTTCTGCTCTGTACATATGGATATGAGTACAACTTTTAAAACTATATGTACATGAAGGAGAGGAGACTCGATCTACCTTTTACATACACTGATATGAAGTAGGAGAGAAAATATGGAAGTCTCTGAAACTACACAAATGTAAAGCTAGAGTAAATGAGAAGAAAATTAGACACGTGGAGCAAAATTAAGACACGTTAAAAACATTAGAAGAGCCCCACTGGCTCAGACCCATGGTCAAAGTAGCCCAGTATTCTATCTCTGACAGTAGCGTGGGAGACACTATTAGGGACAGCCCTCAACTTTCTACAATCAATACCTCTCATATTCCCTCAATGTCCAGAATTGCTGCATTACAGTTATTAGAAAGTACATCCCTGTCTAGTCTTTGTAAGAGCCATTCGTGGACCTGTTGGTTTTCTAATTCCTTTCTGAACCTGTTTATACTGTCTGTCTTCCACAGCCTACTGTAGAAGTAAGTTTTGAATGTAATCTACCCTCTGCACAAAGGAGTACGCTATTTTATTTGCTTTTAGGTAGCTCTTTATAGGTTTTAGTGAGTGGTTCATGCTCTCGTATTGCATGGAACTTGTTAAACAGTTCCACGTTTAGATTATTCATTTGGTAATAAACCTTGACCACAATTGTCCTCAGCCATGTTTCCAGTCCCAGGTTTCTTAACCTCTCCATAGGCACTTGATCCATCTTCTTGACTATTTTAATTGCCACCTCCAATTTCATGGCATCTCTTTTGAGATGTGGAGACCAGAACTGCACACAGTACTAAAAATGTGGGCACACCAACATTTTCACATAGCAGCAAAATTATATTTTTTATCTTGTTCTAAAAACCTTTTCTGATTATGTCCTGTGTTTTGTTGGTTTTGACTGCGGGTGCACACTGAGCTCATGACCTCAGAGACTTGCCACGGATTACTCCAAGATGCCTTCCATGAGTTCTAAATGGTCGTTCTGAGTTCAGCATCATGCAGCATGGCTCAGATTATTTTTCCCTGATACATTACCTTAAATTTATCTACACTGAAGCTCATTTGCTGTCTTCCTTCTCTGCTCAGTTTTGCCACCTTTCTTCTCAGCTCCAAAGTTCCTTCAGCCAGTTGGTAATGACATTTGACCACACGGAATAGCTTGATACCACCATCAAATTTGGAGATTTCACTGCACACTCTTTTCTCCAGGTCACTGATGAAAGTATTTAACAAATTAGTGTCAGTGTCTATCTGTCAGGGACCTTGCTGCAGAAAATAAACTATCCATCCTATAAAACAACCAAAAAGCCCTACTCTTTGCTTCCTATTCTTTAACTAGTTTGCAATCCATAAAAGACATTTCCTCAACACTTGTGGTAATTGGGTTTCTTTACCAACCCTGTCAAAAGCTTTTTGAAAATCCAAATACATTACGTCCTCTGTATCCTCTTAATCCATGTGTGTACTGAAACCTTCACAGGACGCCAGCAGGTTAGAGACAAAGAATTTCCTCTTGTAGAAGTCATGCTGATTCTAGACAGTTTCTGTCTGTGTGCTTGGGGATCTTACTCTTTATTACAGATTCTACCCTCTTACCAGGAATAGAAGGATATGAGAACAGCTTGTGATTCCTGAAAGGCTTAATGAAAGATCTGTACAATTTTATTTTTTTTGTAAATCATGTCATGCACATGCTCTTTGTAATATGTCTGTGGAATACAGCTTTTTAATATCATAAGCATTATTTATTATTACAAATTCATTAAGATTGGAGGTTTTCTACTTGCCAGTTTTCATACCCTGCCGCAGAATTATCAATTATTCAATAAACTCTGAAGAAAGAAGTTGGAATAAAAAGGTATGGACATGGAAAGAGTGTGGCTGTGCATTATTCTTCCTCTATGCACTCAAGGTCTTATCCAGAACCCAGTCCTGCACTCTGACTGGCAATAGGAAATTTGCCCTGTGGGAGGAGACCAAACTCTGGCACCCCTCACTCATTTAACGGAAAGGCATAGTAGCATATTTGCTTTAGCCTGAGCTATTTCATCCTGTTTTTCCTATAATAAGAACCTGTCTAAATAACTCCTATTAAAATTATACTTACAAACCAGTATTCCTTGTTAAGTTCATCGTTAGAGCCTACAGAGGTTTTGCTTTGACACTTCAAACACCAAGCTCAGTTTTTCTTCTTTAGTACAGGCAATAAAATAAATGCCTGACCTTCCCTACTTGAGGCTCTGAAATACTGGTCTTCTCAAAACTTCATTTAAACCAAAGAAGGTGATCAATATTTTGGTATTTTGCATTTTTCTATTATGAATATATTAAATACACTGCATATGCACAATAAAAATATACTCACTCCTTATAAATTCTGTTCTGTGTACACATATAAACCGCTGCAATTTAGTTATTTACTGGGTACTACAAGAGCTATAAAATGCCACTTTCTAAGAATACAACTGAGGCTTAAGTCAGCATTTTTATGATATCATCTGTACTGGGAAAACATTAAAGGCTCAATATTTAATAAACATAATAAACATCCCCATGAAACAAATTGTTCATAAACTACCTGTTTAATTTTTCAGGGTTCCTGAACCACATATTTTCTTATTAGTTGTGAGCCTGCTGGGTTGCAGGATAGATAGGGCCTGTCAGGGATAGAATATAATGTAGCGGTTTTATGAATTATTTCTGTGAGGAAAAGCCTATTACAGCTGACAAGAGGATGATGATATTAGCCCATCATCATTCAGGTGGCACCACCCTTCCCCCTTTCATCCATCAGACCTCTTCTATGGAGGCTGAAAGCCATACAGTCTTTGCATAGCCAACACAAAGACAAATACTGCTCTTCTTCTGCGTCCATGAAACATTTAGTATTTCATTTTGAATCATGGCAGATGACAGTAACAAATGGCCTAATGAATCTCCCTTATTGTCCCCTGTGAATCTGAAGATGAGCTAAAAGTAAAATCTCTGCTTCTTTTTTTGGACATGCTCGTTTGGGATTGAAAGGTTTTTGCTGCATTCTAAATAGCATTCTTCTGTTACTGAAAATTAGACCAATAAACAAACAAGCAACTTGCAAACCACACAGCTATACCATCGTAGACCATTCTTCACCCTGTACCTGAAAAACAGTGTTTCGGGGGAAGTGCTTCAATCAACTTTGGCACAATTATTTAAAGTAATATACATATGAAAAAAAAGAGATATGTAAAAGAAATAATAAAACTACGTAATGAAGTTCTGCATTAGAAAACAATAGTAGTACATCAGTAGGCATCATGAATTGCAGGCCTGCTTTTAATGTCCTTTTATTTTTTTTGAAACAAAATATACTAGTGATGTCCACACTTCACTGCAAGAATATGGCATTGCCTGTATTAATTTGTAAGATCTGATCATCTAAACATGGCTTTAGAGAGGGTCATCACTAAAAAAATCATTACAGATGATCATTCCCCTATCACTGCCTCTGCCTTCCAGCCTAGAAACTGAACATTGTTACACAGCCATTTTGCCTTCATTTGCCTATGCAGGAAATTTTACAGGCAGAAATTAATAATATGGCCAGAAATAGTTTAGTGAACACTGTGTGATAAAATGCTGCTATCACAAGACATCACTCTCCTTCATCTACAGTTACATTAGATTTTCTTTCAGCTGTACAGATGCTTGCTGCACTTGCATCTCACCCATTGCTTTAACTGTCCTGGGCACAAGCTGAGCGCTGGCTTGACTCACAGTGGGCTGTGTGGTGCCCTCCCCACGCTCTTGACATTCACTCCAGCGTGACTGGCTCTCAAGACTCCTGTTGGCCACCTCTGTGCTGCTGGGGACGTATGTTTGAGAGGGGCCATATGGTTTAGGTTCCCTGGCTCCATCCTGATTCCAGGTCAGAAATTGAAATGCGAGTGCAGTTCCTCAGTGTGCTTCAGTCTCCTTTCAGTGGACATCTAGATAGTAGAGTACAGAGGGAGCTGCAATGCTCTGCAGTAATGTCTCCCAATCTGGATGATGAGGAAACTAAGACTGTGGACTGCACCTGTTCAGCAGCATATACACAGTAAACCTTATTGTCGTTGGCCCCATTTATACTTCAGCCTGGCTCCAAGATGTTCTGCTGTTCTGTACATGCATCTATCTATAAGAGGCCTAAAGTTGTCAAGGTGCAACCTATTTGCTCATTCTTACCGAAGAGCTATCATATCCCTTTCATGGATGTACATAACGATAGCAAGCTCACATGTGCTCCCTTTTACTTGAAAAACTCTTCTCTTCTATTTATGTCATCTTTTTTTTTTCCTTTTAACTGGTTTCATCTGTCCCCAAAACATTGTGATTCACTGAGCTTTGCTCTTCAGTAATGTCTCCCCTGATTCCCTCTCATGCAACACACAGGCTTTCCTTTAGAAAAGCACACGGCAGAGGAATGGCAGGAACTCCTCGTCATTTATTATGAAAAGTTGTGGAAGTACTTCAGCAGCAAACGCTTGTTTTGTTTTGTCAGGGAAGCTAACAAAAATGGCTTGCTTTATGTATGAAACTTTTTGCACAGCTCTGTTTGTATCTACTGTAGGCACATGTGCATTTTTGACGTGACAGATCATAATGGCTCTTTCAGAGCCATTACAGTTACCAAGTAAATCCTTCTTAGTTCAAGTACATATAATTGATTCCCATAGACTGTAATAGCTCCAAAACCAAGGCAATACCCTTACCAAACATAAAAGCAGTGGCAGGACTAATACATAATAGCAGTCAGTTTTTACCACCATGGTACTAGAAAATGATGCAGTGCTAACAACATGGCTTTTTTATTTGCTGATTTTTTGGCACAATAGAAGGAGCAATAATTCCATGGTATTAGAGCAGTATCATTCCTGCATAGTTGTGGTAAAGCTGTAAATCTTCAAGTATCACAGTAGTCATCTCAGTCTCCATATGGAACGTAAATTAAGGGCTTGTCCATTTAATTTCTATGCATACAAATATTCTGATACAGTTTACTGGGGCAAGTAAATCAACAAGGCTTTTTTTTTTCCCTTGTAAATTAGGACTGTAGAACAAGAGCCAAAACACCCAAGTAACTTTAAAAATGGTACCACAAATTATAATACAACAGTAATTTAAGCAGCATGCTATACACTTTAAACAAGAAAAAAAGATAAGGACCTCAGTTATCTCTACAATCCTGTCCTGTACTCAGAACACTGCATATTTGTATTGCTCACGAAGGAATTGTGCAAAACCCTTTCGCCAGCATCTTGGTGAGCAGTGGTAACACAGAGCAGGCATTACATTTTTTAATGTAATAGTCTGCTCCTCCTCAGCATGTCTGATAGATTCGATAAACAGCTTGGCCCTGCATTCTACTGCACAAGAGTATGCGAAAGGATAATCTCTGTGCTCTGAACATAGATGACCAATGACCCTAAAAGGAAGGAGAGCACTAAATGATATATTGACAAGAAAGGCCATTTTCTTCCACATACAGAATATAGGTAAAGTGCAATAAGAACCTCCTCCTTCTTTTTCTTTTTTTTTTTAATGACTTTTGAAGAAAAGACAAGTTTTAAACATTTTTTTCTTGTTCCAAAAGAGTTTATATTACAATAGAAAAAGGTGCTGTAAACTTCAAGGAGTTAATGTACCTTCTGTAAAGAAGTCTCAGTGGAGATCATAGAAATTTCACGTGACTCCCATATGTTAATGTCTTTGAATATAAAATCCAAATTAAAAACTGGAGCTGAATGAAATACTTTTGTTAAAAGTAACATTTTGAAATGCTGTCAGTAACTATCATAAATATTTGAGAAGTTAATATTTTAATCTTCAACTATAGCTCTGAAAACATTTTTAGTGACAGACAGTGCTTCATTAATAGAGTTCTGTATGTCTAATTGCTTTAGGCAAAGTGGGTTGCATTATTTTGACACATGACATGCAATTAGTACATGGTCACACGGCTAAAGGAAGATTTTACACCTTTTTTCCTTCTACATTCAGAGCGGATAATTAGCATATTTTTTCTGCTTAGAATAATCATCAGAGCCTTAGATCAGAAATTGCCTAATGAGGTAAAATTCCAGTTGTTGACATTAATACATGTGACATTTTTTTTCAGTTGTAAAAGTAAACCTACTGCTGCCATTTCATTTACTCTTTCCAGCGTGTTCTTAAGATACAGCTATGTTTTTTCTAGCATCAAGCCATTGAATAATCCTATCTTTTCAACAGAGAAAGATGAATGATGTTCTTATATTTTAGCGTATTTGCTTGATAGTGCTATTTTAAGAAGATTAAATTTGGCCATAACTTGTAGCCATCCTAGGCAGATTGCAGTTCTCTTAACACAAAAGGTATTGATCACAATATACATGCTCCTTGCTTAGGAACTTTTTTGGCATACTGTACAAAAAACAGGAACTCATTTTGCTCAGTTATAAGACCTATTCTATAGGCTGTGCGTAACAGTCCTACAATGAAAGTTTGTCTTTTGCTTAAAAACATGTTTTGATTATCTTGTGTTGAAGAAATAATAATTTATTATAGATAAGCTAATGTAACAAATACACTTCGGCTACAGAAATAAGTGTTTTCCTAGAGAACAAATTCTGAAAATTTCAAAGGGATTATATTAGGTCTTTTAAAGTAATTTTTTTTCCCTTGCATTTAGTGCAATTGCATATCACCTTTTATGTTCAATTTCTAAAGAGCATATTCATTTGGGATAAAGGAAGTGATTTGGATCCTCATTCCTTCACTCCTTTATTCAGGCAAATTTTCCTCTCAAAAATTTGTATGAGGTGTGGGATCTGCAACTGAGCCAAGTTTTCTGGATATAAGTTCTGATGTAGTTCTGGGTGTAGAATGTACATAGAGATTCTTCAGAACTACATCAGACACTTCATGCTACCTATAACAAAGGGCTGACATAAGCATGAGGTGGACAGATTTTTTTTTTCCTTTAATATCCTACTATTTATTTAAATACATAGGACAGAGGAATCATAGAGTACACTTATGCCATATTTCAGATATTTGATATTTACCAGGATTTGAAATAGCAGTAGGGTTAGCACTTAACATTTACAGAGAACAAAAAAACCACAGACATTTACCTTTCTTTCATAAATTGGGAGGTAAATGTATTAAAACCAAGCTTGCTAATTCCACAGGAAGGATGAGTTTATAGAGTGAACTGACTATTCCATAGACATCACACAGGAGACCACAGGAGACCAGGATGCCCATCTTGCTTCACGTATGGTCAAAATTTATTTTTTTCTTTTTGGGTTTTATTATTAAGTTAATTACAAATGAGCAGTATTAAGGTAAATCATAAGGGGTTTTTTCAGCATAGATGTCCCTGGCATTCCTTTCCTATTACTATTTATTTTGACAGCAATGATTTCTTTAACATTAGTTTATTAAAATGTTCAACTTCTCCCTACATGTGTAGCAGTCAGATTGATTTTACATCTTCTTAGATGATGAACAGCTGCTGTTTTAAAGACTCCTGACAATAGTAGCCCACCTTGTAAAACTTCTGTAAAGAAATCCAAAAAGTAAAAAAAAAAAAAAAAAGAATGCAAAAACCTGCACTTCAGATCATCGTGTGTGTAATGAGGACCTGTGAAAAAAACCACAAGGGTATGCTTTCAAAGAACCAAGACATTCTATTGAATGGAATGTAACAAGCCAAAACAATAAGGCAATACATGCTAGCATCTGACAAGGAACAAAGTAAAGAAAGTCTCTGTTGTCACCAGCTTCACTTTCTCATCTTAACTCATTTGCAGCAAGTAATGTGGAGGTCAATACAGAAGAAGAGATTATGCTAGTCCAAAGTCCATTGACGGCTACTGAATATTATGGTAAAGTGAAACGTCCACCTTGTATTCAGAAGCCCCCCTGCTCCTGTAACAGCCAGATACTTGGAAGATACGTTCCCAGAAGATAAATTTCATACATATACTTACTTTTACTCCTCCCTTATCTTCTTCTGGTCATTTATCAGGCTAGATGGGCTAGATATTCTAACCCAGTCTGACTACTTTTCTATAGCATCCATAGAATGGTGTACTGAAATTGTTTAGAGACAAATTTTGATAAGTCTTAAGGGCTGATGAGCTGTTATATATGGCCATTTTTATTCTGAATATGTGGCATGTAGGATTATTTTATTAACATCTTTTGTGCTATGCCATAAGGTGGCCATGCATCCCTGGTGCTACAGGTAGGATAGTATGGAGCTCAGAGAGCTGATGTTACAAGATTTGTTTCAATTAGGCCTACATGTAAAAAAAATACATCTGCTCAACATGTTTAAGATGTTATTCAGCTAGGACCATGATATAAATAGGTAGATTTTTGGTAGTGTTGATCTTGATCCATTATTTCTTTATTCTCCCATTATTATCACTGGTACCAGCTGGTAGATATTTGAAATTAGAGCTGAGCAAATAATTGGATGTTTTGGTTCACTGACACAACTGAAAAACTGGAAGTGGGGGGAGGGAATGATCATTTTAGATTGACTAGGAAGGATTGTTTGTTTGGTTTTGGTTCTTCTTACCCACAGAACAATCAGGAAAAAAAAAAATCTGCTTCTGGTAGCACAAAATGATTGTTTCATTTTCAGATTGTGTGCTTTATTTTAAACTTATGAATATTAACTTAAATGAAAATATGAAATATTGATTTTAAAAAGCTTTAAATGAAGAATATTTTTTCTATTTTTTTCCATTTTGTTGCTGGCTGAAACTGTTCACCAGATTTGGCATCATTTTTACAAGCATTTTTATCAACATAAATCTTTTTATATTATTTATTGAACACAATATATAATGGATACAATATATGATCACAACTGTTTGCCTGTCTCTATTTGCAATATCATTGGATTAATGGCTTCCAGATGATTAAGTTGGAATCACATAGGAATCATTTTGTGCCTCTCTTATTCTTAGACTTTTTAGGAGAGGCAAGTCCCTGGGACCCATTAGGGCAGCTCTGGGAACTGCCATAATATCTACTTCCTATTCCCTGCCACAGTTCCAGAAGGCATGCAACTGTGAAGAATCGTTGAGACACATGGAAGACATTATACCTACACTATGACCCTTTGGCCAGCTATATCTGGCACAAAGAGCAGTAGGGCAATGCTGAATCTTAGTTTTTTGTAATCACATATAAACAGTTCTCAGAAATATGATCAGTTGCAATAACCAATGTTTAATGTACTTGCATATTTTAGCCTTTTGAGTAGGAAATTAGGTGTGAGGAGAAATAGTGCAGATGCTTTTCTGATTTTCTAGCTTTGATGAGTTTTTTCTTTGACACCATCCATTTTAGGGTCACCACATTAATTCCTGTACTCTCAGATTAATGCACAGGCGGTCACTCCATTACTGGCTTGACTAAACTTCTTTCAGTACTGGCTACAGAATTTCATTTCAGGAAAATTTTTCAGAGGATTCTGAAATTAAAAGTTATCAGATTCCCTCAATATACATTGCTTTCTATATATCTAGTCTTTTAAAATGTGTAGGTATAATTATAAATAGTATGATCCTTATGAGGAAAATATAAAAAATAGTCCCTTCCAGTATTTGTTTGAACTGCTGTCCTGAAAACTTTCTATCTATGCTTGGTAGAGAGAAAATTAAGCATCTGTCTTGCAGAATACACTGAATTATACTACCTGTTTTATTCTCAGTTGTCTTGCTGATTGGCCTGTTCCGCAGACAGATTCCTGTAATATCTAAAATAACATGCACATGTCACTTTATTTCTTTCAAACTAGCATAGTAGTTTCCCCTAGATTATAATATTTGTTTCCCTCTTCTATAGCTGGAGTTCTTTTCGAACATATCTTTCCCTTATCTTTCACGACAAGAGTACAGTTTCCTCCAAAGTCCTTTCTACACAACCTGGACAACTTTATTTTACAATATCAGATTGTAGATTTTGACTCAAAATTATTCTTATGAAACAAGGTCAGCTTCTGTTTATTCATGCACTAGGCATTGTGTGTCTCAGAATACTGTTCGACGCCTGCTATATAGCCACACAACAGAAAAGGATGCGGGGATACTAACTGGGCAAGGTTACTAACTGGGCAAGGACTCAGAAAACCACAGAGCTCTGTACAAAATTTGCCAAAATTATAGTCTCATGGATAAGTCAAAACTAAAGACTTTTTTTTTTTCAGTGGTAAACACTGCTTTTTCTTTGATAACACTGGCTAGGCAGCAGAGATGCAGAAAATAAAATGTATTTACTCCCTTTATGCTGCAATACTGACAGAAATGTCTATGAAATACATTTTAAGTACATGTGCACACACACACACAAGTCCCTGCTCTTCAAAGGAAATTAATCCTCTAAAAAAAAAATTAAAAATTTACACTATAAAAATAATCTTTCTTGGACTTTTTTTTTTAAATTTCATAGGTCAAGCTTCTAGTGAGAATTGGAAGATGGAAACTGGAACACTCTCATAAAATTTTATAAGAGCCACAACATTTAAATTATTGTGCTATATAAATAGATATATTAAATGTAAATAGGTGCCTACCATTGGTCTCCACTTACATTCAACAGAGATCAATGATAACTTGAGAAACACTACAAATGTATGTACACCAGCAAAGCTAGTGTCTGTTGGTAGAATACACTAGTATATTCCAAAAAAGACAAGTGCTTAACTTGGGAGACATAGTGACAGAAAAACCTACCCCATCATAACACCATTAATAATGTTTATTTCAGTTCAATCTTGAGTTATAATGCTAAAAAAATCAATCAACAACATATTCATAATTTCAATGTTTCTCATTCCATGTTCTGATTCTGATCTGCCACAATTGTTAAAGGAAATTAGGTTGCAGTTACCCCAACCAGAAACACAAAAAGGTTATGACTTTTTTGTTTCTTCTCTCAAAGATCATCTATAACACTAATTAAGGGCAATGGGAAGGACATGTCTCTACTAAGAGGAAAATGTAAAATTTCATTAAAATATTTGTTAGCAATAATGCCTATTATTAGGGGTTATAGTCTCAATGTAAAAGAACAAGATCAGTCTGAGAACTTCTTGTAATAGTACTTTTTAGCCCACAAATATGTGTTAGAAAAGAGCTTTACAGCTGTTTCCCCTTGGAAAAATTATTTTTATAAATTAAAAGGTACTCAGTATGCTGCTCATTGATACAGATGTGTTACAGCATATTCAGTCCCAGCATCCTAGATTGCACAATTTATTATTTTCCATCTCTGTATGACCGAATATTCATTAATATAATTAATTAGTAAGATTAAAATCATAAAAATATTTTAAATAATTCAGTTTGTACTAAATGCTTAACTGTTTTCTCAATGCCTCAGTTATGAAATGTTCTGCATTCAGTTTTTGATTTTATTTTACATGTCGCTTGGAGAAACATAAATGCTGGAAGCAATAAAACCTCAGTTAGTTAAGTTTTTGTGTTTATTTTGTAATGTATAACTTGTTTAAAGGATGGATTTTAAATATTTTGTAATTAGGCATTTGGAAAGTTTTTGAAATACAGTATTTCAGTAAGTAAAAACTTTTCTTATAACCCATATATAAATTATTTACTTCGATCATTTGGGAAACTAGCCATAACTATGATGAGTATTTAATTAAAGCTTCTGCAGAACTTGACAACAATGCTAATAAAGCAATTGAGGAGATACAAGTAGTTGATCTTAATTGGAAGAGATGACACTGTTTACAAGAATAAATGACGGTAGCTAATCTCGCATTCGTAATTATCAGTGATGGGCTTACTTCAAAAGATGCTGTAGTTCTTGTCTGCTTTAGCTGAGTCCCCCAAATATATGTGTTTATTCAGAGTTTACATGTCTATCTGAATTGTAAATGTAGCAATTTTTCTTACAGGAGGCAGCTGAGTTGCCTCCTGGACCTGAACGCTTCAGTGACAGAACAAGAAAAAGCTTTTATATATGCCACCCAGACAATCTCTCTTCCCCTTTTCATCTTTCGGAACTGTAAGCTCTAGCCTTCCAGTTTCCCAGTGAAGAATGAATTTGATTATCTGGAGCAAATGATGCCTGGCTGCTCTAAAGCAATACATTGAGCAACCACATCCTCTGATACTGTATGTCCGCACCTTGGCAGGTGGCACTGAATGTGTCCTCTGGAGTACCGGTATCTCTCGCTCTCCCTTTCACAGACCTGGCTGACAAGCCTAGCACATCAAGAACAGTGCCCTATAGTTTCTGGCACACAGTCATTCCCTCTATAGCAACTCCAAACCTGAATGGAGTTCCAGGAGATTATGCCATTGAGTCAGCATTTTCAAAATGAGCTATTTTATTTGTTAAGAGATACCAGTCGGTTAGCTTGAATAAGGGGTTAGAAATAGAATGGATCACTTAATAGAATGGATCACTTAGAGTCAATCATTTAGCATCAGGATGTTGGGGGTCATAGTACGTTGTGTGAGTTGGTATACCGAGTGCTAGCATTGCTTATTTAGCATGAGTAGCTAGACTTGCTAAAGCCTTAGGCTGCCAGCTGTGAACTTCTGTTGAACATTTACTGACTTGCAGAACTTTCACTGAGTTACATAAAGGAAGGCCCCAAGACCAGTGCAAACCAGACAATGAGAGGGCTACAGGCAACAACATCACCAGCATCCCAACAAGATAAGAACAGTTAACAGTCTGCCTGGGGACAGAGAAGGAATCCAATAAGGAGTTAGATCTCAGACCAGGAATCATCACCGAAGCAAGTGGTACATGAAAGACGTGTGAAGGGGACGTGAGAGGCGGGTGCGTAGGTCATATAGATGATAAGGGTATAATTGCCTGGGGATTTCTTTGTTCAGGATCCCTCCCTGGAGACACCCAACTCTACCTGATTTTTGCCAGCTGTACTATCTGAATAAATAATTTATTTAATAAGATTTGATGCCTGGGACTCTGCTATGGGATACTTAGGGTTTGAACTGCGAGGATAATACTGCCCAGATGGAGAGATCTGCTTCAACATATTTATATTACCAGATTCAGGGGAAAAGAATCTTATGTGGCTATTTTTTCTTCACATACATGCAAACTTTATGCTGTGTGTTTAACAAGGTCCTGAAAACACACACAATAAAGCAAACAGTACTCATATCTAGACACTGATGGAAACAATGATGCACAGTGATCATTTCCTGTCACATTGTGACACAGAAAGGCAGACTTTGTTTTTGTAACAGAGTTTGTGGCAGGGTAAAAGATACTCTAGAACTGATAATTTAACACACTGCTGTTTGTGGACCACCTCAGGTATTACAGGAAAATTGAATGAAGCAATTTGAATTTTCATATTTTGGAGTGGATACTATGCTTCCCACACTGTTTCTCTGGGAGCAGGATTTACATTGATCAGCAGGTACTGTAAATGAAATCTGAAAAGAACACTGAGAAGATATTTTCTGCCTGGAAATGATATGACTCTTCTCCTTTGGATGACTATATTCTCTGCAATGAAACATGGCAGTAGATCAAGAGCAAACGCTTTTCTTTAATCTCACTGATGACTGAGGTAATATTTAAGTTGTTTCTGGAAGACTGTGGTGATTTTCTCATTGAAACCTCTTACGTTAGGATAACCTAGTCGCTTTGTCTTCATTCAGTTTCAGTTGTTCACCTCTTGCTTGATGGCATGCAAAGACCTGGAGGAGTAATAGTAGCAGTGCTGGTGTTTGATAACCAGTGACACAGCAGCAGTGAACTGTGACAAGCCTATTACAAAGCAAGAAGTACCATTACCCTCCCTGTACTAATTTTTCAGTTATCTTTCACATTATACATTGCATATACAGGATTTTGATTTGCACTAAGGATATCTCCTATATTTAACAAAAATAGACCATCTGGGATCATAATGTCTTTGCTAGGAGAAGACATGGCAGCTGAAATTAAAGTGCAATTCCTACCTTGACTAAACTAAAAGTGATTTACAACCTCATTTAGAAAAAAAAAATCTTGACAAAAATTCTCCATGCAAAGAAACACCAAAAGAAAACGAAAAAAAAAGGTCACACTGCAGTCTAAATCACCCTAAAAGTATTTTCTTAGACTCAGATTCCCAGTAAAGAGCATGTGAAATGCTTTGTGAACAATGGTCAAGCAAATAAATTTTAATACTAACAAATAGGCCTATCAAGCAAGACCATTATAAAGAGAGTGATGGATCCATGGGCATTGCTGTTTATCTTCCTCCTTATAAGACTACATCTTCTTTAGTTCTTAGGAGTCAACTGCTTTCCATCCAAGGAATTTGTATGCCTCCCTCCTGTACCTTTTTCTGTGGCTTGTGTTATTGTTTTCTAAACAGCTTATCACATGCTATTTATCATGGCAACAACTTTGATACCTTTGTGTGGGCTCCACAAACCCCCGCTTCTGATGATTAAATCATGATGCCTATTCCATTACATCATATTCATAATGAATTACTTCATCCATCAATTATTGCAGGACTATTCTCATATCATGTGGTAATGATATGGACTTTCCACACCATTCAAAACAGTGTACAGCAAACAACTCTGCCATCAACTAAATATGAAAATGAAATTGGAACAGCAGAGCAGTCAGCAACTGTGATATCTGTGGATGTACTGCCAATAGTTACATCATTGTGAGAAATGACACACTTTTTTTCCACTAGTACAAATACTGCGTACTGTATTATAAAGGAATACGACAAATCAAAAAGGCACAGTATGCAACAGTACTAGATTCTATAGGTATTTGCCTCTTCTGAATCACATCCTTCTAAATCTTGTATTGCTAGTAGTTATTTCATTGCTTTAGATAAATTGTCATTTAATAGAAGATAAATTCACAAAACTTCTTTTACAGAGCTTGGATTCTTTTTGCCCTACAAGTGTTTTTGCCTAACAGTTCTGAGTTAGAAGTAATTTAAGGATGTTTTCACGGAATCATAGAAATGCTGTGTTGACACAGACCTTTAGCAATATCTAAGTTTTTCCTCTACTGTGAGCAAGCATATGTATACAAATGTTTGTCTACATTATTTTCCAAAATTTCTAGTTGACCTATACTAATTAAATTATCCTTTATGCCAAAATGGTTCTCTTTACATATTTACCCTAAAACTCTGCAGTTGTAGATTAGCTCTCTTTTCCCTCATGCAATCTGTCTTTACAGGTCTTATATTCCATAAGGTGCCCCATGATTTTTCTTGCTGTTTTCTAGAGTTTCTACCTGACTTTTAACTTTCTTCCCTGTCCTTAACCCTGTGCTACACTCTCCAGTGTTTAGCACAGAATAATAATTACTTCTAGTCTTACATGCAACAAACTTACTGGTACATTACAGGATGACATTTGTCTTTTTATTTTTCAATAGCATTATTTGCTTTTTTTTCAGCTTGGATTCAGTTCCATTATCGCTTCTGGTTTTCTCCCCATTTTTGTTCATGCAGTCAGAAGGGAGTAGGGGGATTTCACCTTGGTACTTTGCAGTTATGTGTACTGACTTATACCCTATTGATTTTAGATCCTCCTTGCAATGTATCAAGATCTCTTTCAATTCTAACCATGTTCTCCAGAATACCCAACATCCTCCTTAGCTCCACGTCATTTTCAAATTTTACAGGTAAACTTTCCAGTCACCCAAGTTGTTAATCAAAATACTAACACCTCGATAATTGAATAGATTGTCCCCTTTTTCTACAGATTAATCTTATTAAGTGGAATGCAATGGATTTAACACTTACATATTTTGTGGTCAGTTATACTGTCTTGATTGTGACAGCACCCTACAAGGAGTAGTACGTGTCCAGGAGCCCAGTAGTGTGCTTCATGCCTGAGGGGTTAAGCTTAATAGCACAAGGATGTTGAGTTTAGCACCGTTGCATCCATTAAAAACAGTATCTATATTTTAGTAGGTGATAGCAACAGACATAATACTTGTCATTGATTTTATAGGTTGAGTTTGTATCATAATATATTGACATTGTACTTTTATACAAGACTTGCTTCAGGGTGTAGCTGCATTCAGCACTGAATAACAGGCTAATAAAAACTGTAGCAGAAGCAGCTTTACGACCCTCCATTGACTTGTGTTTTACATTGTATTATCTTATTGCAGACATCTGAATTAAAGGTTAACAAACACTATTTAATGGGTTGTCGGAATGAATGTACAGTACATGAATACAAGCCTAGCAATGTCTATCAGTTATCATACCATGCATGCATTGTGATTTGGGTGAAGACAAGACTGTAAATGGGTGATGGCTCCTGACTGACTCTTTTTAGTAGTATGAAATAGCACATTTTGTTATACTTCCTCCAATTAAGTGCATATCTACCATTAAAGCAATCTGTCATCATTTTAACAATGTCATTAACTTCTACATTGTCTCACAGATGCTTTGTTCTTCTTTCAAAATTAGCAGCACATACATTTATATAGAAACTTCGAAATGCAAAATAGGGAAAACAAGTCTAAGAAGCCATCATCTGTAAATTATATAAATAATAAAAAGTGGTTACTGAGGAAATGTGACTGCTTTAAAAAGTACAAAGTACTTAATCTGCAGAAATTGTACAGTAATAAAAATGTACTAACCTATAAAAATATAAATTATTTTTCTCTCTCTGGTAATTATAAGGAAATATGGTTTACCATACTATAAAAATGTACTAACCCTATAAAAATATACTAAATTATTTGTCTATCTATAGTAATTATCAGGAAATATGGTTTACAATAGAACAAAATGTACTAAGCCTGTAAAAATACACTAAATTATGTTTCTATCTATAGTAATTATTAGGAAATACGGTTTACAACTCATAAAAGTAGCATTTTAAATATGATAAGGTTGGCTAAAGAACTACAGAATCAAAAATGAGACTGATACTTTCCTACATTATACTCAGGAAAGCTAAACTTACTTTTACTTTGGCTTCAGTAAACAGAGGAAGAGCTACTACATGCCCTGCTCAGCAATGTGTGTTTAAAGCAACTGATGGAAAAAACATGAAAACACACACACACACACAAATTAATGGGTTATTTATTTTCTGAAAGTTTCACATTCAAATTAATAGTGATATATCAGGCTGATGAAGTATCAGCTCTAGAGTCTAGCTTTGTGAACACTGCACTATATTTTTCTAAATATAGTTAAGCCGTTATCCTTTTAAATTTGATTTTAAACAATATAAATCAAGCATCTTATTTAGCTAAAAACTAAATTGCAATAAATTCATCTGCATTACAATTTTTAATTCCTTTCAACTGAAATGGGGCAAAGATACCAAAGGCTACTTAAAAATACATTGCACTGTGCCAATAATGCGTATAACCTATAGGGAATACCCTGGAAAAATTTTTCAAAAGCATCCAAATCACTTGGGAAACTAAGTTCTAATTTCAGAAGTGACTTAGGACTGGATCTTTAAAAGTATGAAGCCCGTAAGTCCTTCATCATAGGTGCTTAACCTCTTTTAAAAACCTGTAATACGGATAACTGCATAAATCTACTTGCTTTCAGCAAGGCTTCTGTCATTTAGTGTTGTCACTTCAGACAATGGCACACAGAGTCTCAGGTCAGTTTTGGGAACTTGTGAAATATAAGCCCTAGTTCCAATAGCAGCCACTCTTTTGACTCAAGCGCCACTTCGTGCTGTTATCAGCTTCTTTAAGTACTCTCATCAAAGGGACTATGATTCTTTTATTCCTTAATACAATTTAATGTTGGACTCATTGCTGTCAGGAAATTGGCATTGTTGCATCACTTCAAATGATTTTTTTGTAGTATAGATATTTGTCATTCTCTATATTCAGAGTCTTTCACAGCCTAAAATAATATCCTTTTCGAAAGCTCAGAAGAACTCAAAATATTCTCCTGTTACATAAAAAAGCTTATAATAGTCTTCTCTTTTCTTGTAATGATGATCAGATGTGATAAGAACATTGTATTTTCTTAATTACAACCTACAGATTTCACGGGACATGGAGAGGAATTTATATTAAACAAAATTTTCATAGGGCATATGTTAGGGATAGATTTGTCATTATAATTCAGAGAAGAATAATTATCTCCATCTTATTTTAATACTTTGGGTGGGGCATCATTTCTTTATTCATGAGTGTAACTGTAGTTATTTCCTACCATTTCATTTCAAACAGTGGAAATGAGAAACCCATCAGGTAGAAGGAGTAAGTAGAGAAGGTCTCAAATACTGGGGATGTGAGCATCCTGATCTCTCTCTCCTTCCATGCTAACAGAAGTAACAGATCAATCCTGGATATAAGAAGAGTTACCCAGGTCAATACTGAAAATCTAGTGCCTGTTCCATTTCTGCCTGTGCAAGATCCTCTAGAGAGGAGAAAAAGAGTAAGAATCTTTTGCTTGCAGTGTTTCAATTTCTGCATAGTAAAACGGATACTCTACCATATACTCTCCTCCACAGAAGCTAGGAGAAACAGAATGGCCTTGTCAGTATCTTGACATAAACCCAGAAAATTCAAGGGGATGTGCCAGTAATTCTACAAGAGTCTATTCCTTGATTTTCATCCAGCTTGATCCTACAGAAGTTTTGACACCAGTCCAGCAAGACAGAAGGCCTAAATCAGTTATCCAGAGAGGTCTGTGCTTTGACATCATTGCGCTATTCAATATACTGATGAGCTGGTGACCTCAAGGATGCATGACAAAGTCTACCACTTTCAGAGGCACTAGGCTGGACACCTCAGAGAAATATGCTTTCAAATCAGCATGGCAAGCTAATTTTTCTGACCCAGCCACTTCATTGTTACTCACCACCTGGCAGCAGACCAGAAAGTTACAGATAATAAGCCAGAGACTTCACAGTGTTTTTTCCTCATTTAAGACTGTTCCTGGTTCTTCTGCCTTGATATCAGTTCAAGGAAGTCGCTCTGCCTTGTCTAACCTCCAAAGTTGTATGTTCTAACACCATGGCCTCTGAAATGCTTATACTTTCCCATGTGGTCAGCAAACTAGGGATGCTGAATTAAACAGTGCATGAGAATATATGCTTTCACATTAAGCTAGTAAAACGAATCTGGAAACTGCAGTTTCACTGAGAAAAGTAGCTGTTTCACCTAGAAATTCAATATCTAGCATCCCACAACCCTCAATTTTTAAACAAGTAACTGACTTAGAGGTGTTGATGCTGGAAGGCTCAGGTCTGTGTTCGTGGTTCCATATGGCTGGCACCTTTAGGGTGACATACCCTAAAAACCTTTGGATGACGAACTTACAGTCACCTGATCCCTGAGAAATCAGTGAAAAATAACCTTGTCTGACAGACAGGATTCTGTTGGAAATCCTACTTCTTGTTTTTTCTTTGAAATTAAAGAGCAATTAGGCCATCTCAACCAGTCAGTCTGATTCATCAACTTGGAAACCTCTACCAATGCACTCTTTTAAGTGAAACATAGCAAAGCAGCTCTTGTGAAGAGCACCATATACCTTTCTTTGGCTTGATATAATCCCAGGTGCCCATATGTACTGAGCTACTGACTCTGTATTAAACAAGACAGAGATCCTCAGAATGATCTTTGGCAGGAGGGCAAGAACCCAATACGATCAGATGACTTGATATGAACATAAAACTGCTCAACATTTCTACTTATGTTCCTGCAAAAATTGCCCATCCTTACTTTCAGCTATTTTTTTTTCATTCCTGATTTTCAACTTTGAGGCAAATCAGATTAGAAAAAACTGAGAGGGTATACCTTTCCTGATGGTGGAAATTGTATCATGGGGAAAAGGACATGGAGGAAGTAGGAAACCGCTGTGGAAGATGCTGAGAATTATTCAATGGATGTAGATAGTAAGAGGAGGCTGCCTAGATAGTAGATAGTAGATAGTAAGAGGAGGATGGAGTAGCAACAAAAAGGTGTCAGCATGTTGGATAGACAGCAGGATTTGAGTGAGTTGGAAAATATCATAAAAAGTCTCTCAGCATTGTGACTGTCTTTCAACCTGGTGCCTATACAAGAGGAAGGCAGTATGACTGCCAGTTAGCAAGGGCTCCCTCTTACCCTGTTTTATCTTCTAACAAACTGAAGTCTTCTCGGAGCTGTTGCTTTCCTTAATTCCATTCTTAACCAAGTTAGCTCCTTCTGACTGCATGCATTACTATCAGGTGCTCTTAGAGATACATTTCACGGGCCATACGTCCTCAACTTGAGAACCTTTGCATACATAGTTCTCATGTTATGGGAAGTAGGTACAATGTGAACTCTAGTGTGCCAAGGGAGCAGGGAACAAACACCCTCCTTCACTCCCTCCCCTCTGCCCGTCCAAACCTTTTAATTTATAATAATGCGATATCCTTCTTGGTTCTTTAGCTAACAGTTTTCATTACTGAAAACAATGGATCTCCTGCAATGTTCATTAATTTAGGAAAGAGTGCAAGACGAGTGCAAGCATATTGTAGTATTTCCTCAATTTACACTCCCAACTTCCAGACATTTCATTTCAACACAGTGTCACCTATCAAAACATACCAGAAACTGAATTTAAAATAATGGTATATCCATATCCTTACTTGGCTACTGTTCCTCCTGAATTTGCCTGTAAAGGATCTGGGGCATTGTCTCAGTAGCACTACAGTGGTAGCTTCTGAAAAGTTAGATCAGGGAACAAATCTGCATCTGTTAATAGGAGAAAGATTCACATTTTACCTTTGTTTATTGGCAGTACCTCACTTGTGACAATTGAAAAAAAATGAGGTGTTTTCTAAATGAGTGAAGAAAATTACATAAATAGAGGAAAATCTCTCGGGTGCAGTATATTTTTATTCTAATTATTTATTACACTATTAATTATATGCATATGGCACCATGAAGGAATAGGTTTCTATCCATTTTCCTAGCCATATGGCTGAATTAATCTATAATACATTGCCCTGTTGAGGATATGGTATGACAGTCAGTACTAAACGATATATGATGAACTTCAAATAACCAAACATCACATCCTATTGATTGATACACCAAGAGCATGGCAGCTTCAGAAATTATAGACAATGCAAATTGCTATCTTCCTGCAACTTCACTTAACTATGTTTCTGTTGATTTAACTAAACTAAAGTGGCACCCAAAATTTATCAAACAAATCATGGACTTGAAACAAATGTCCTATAAAAGTTGTAAAAGATTTTTGCAGTTACATTTTGTAGCTTCCTTTTTTCCTCCAAACGTTAGTGAGTTCAGTGAATCAGAGAAATTTTTTATTTTATGGATTTTTATTGTCCTCTGTTGCTAGATATTTTTAATATTGTGTGATTTTAAGTGATAATATTGGAGTTTTCCCTCAGTGGATTACTAAACGTTTTTCTGGTATATGAGTCAAACATCTGCTCTTATAAAATCATTTCGCGGATAACAGATATGACTGATTATGTGCAGAGGGCAAAAAGGTATAAAGGGAGTATAAAGCCCTCTTATTTTTGCTGAAGACGTTAAAGGAGATACCTACAGACTATCTTCTCAGGAGCTTGTGGAGTGGGGTCATGTCATGGCCAAGGCCTAGGAAATGAGGTGTGTAACAAGCTAAGAAAGTGTGAAGCTTTACTAGAGAATTCTGTGCAGTGTTACTTCCCCAGGGAGGTGGTGACAAGATCTTATAGCTAAGCCATTCAGCCCCTAAAGCTGACAAAAAAAACCCCAACAAACCAGAGAACACAGAAGTATTTTACCACAACCTTAATCCTGTTTCCCTAGGGTGTAAGCTCAGTGCTGCAGCTCTTCCCACACAGCAGCTTACTCAAGCTTCTAATTGTTATCCACAGTCAAATCTAAAAACCACAATATTGCTGTTGGAAGGAATAAGAGAACAACTTTTAAAAAAAATTGAAACAATGAATATCATACAGACAATACATTACCACTTAATGAAAAAACAGGATAAGTCAAAAGCTTACGTGCTGTCTTTCATATGTAACTGCAAATATTGGTCCTGGTTGCTTTAGAGTTATCAGATAAGCAGTCTTCCAAGTACTGTGTGCTTTATGTACGTTCTTCACTCATGAAGGAATGTGAAAAGAGTTTTCAGGAACATTATTTCATCTATTGTTCAGAAGATTACAAAAAAGAAATAGAACTTCACTCACTTTTACATTTTACATTACAGGCAATAGCACGTCTTCACGAGCTGGGACAAACTAACCAGAGCAGGGAAGGCAGACATGAAAACTGTTGAAGCTGAGGAATATTTTATTTCAAAACTTGATCTACTTGAATCCTGCTACTCCAAAACATCAGCTGTGGTCAAGGGCATTGGCTGCAGTCCAGATGAGAAAAAGAAAAATAAAGCAGTAAGAGAATGAAGTAGTTCAGAAATAACCCTAGTTAGATGAAGGAGTGGTTCCAGCTACCACTGGCAGTTCACGTGTAAGGTCAGATAAGTTTCTTGGTTGGCAAACGTCATGTCACTGAGGGAGGCATACAGGAGAAACACTTTGTTGGGATGAGATGTCACATTCTGGATCATATTTAATCACAAAAAAAAATCTCTGTGACTACCCAAATACTATTACTCTTCAAGACGGGAAAAGGAAACAAACAAAAAAAAGAAATTCTTACAAGTTCAAATGAATAATGTTAATTTAGCAAATATATACAAAAATATTTGTATGTTATTTTTGGGTTTTGTATTCCATAGTACATAAATCATGTTGTAATTTCAGTGCATTAAGCTGCTTTACCAACCACAGAGTTTAACTGGCCAGAGCAGCACATCACAGTATTATCCAGAAGAGTGAAAGCTTTTTTTTTGCTGTTGTCTTCCTTCCACTGGGCCATATATGTATTAATTTACTGTTACATTGGGGGCTGATGTAATGCCCTTCAAAGTCACTGGAGTGTCTTTCAGCTCATTTTGGTGGGTTTTGCTTCAAGGGCTTTGCTTATACTTTTGTAGTATAAGTATACAGAGAGTTTCCAGTATGTGTAAGACAAATATGTTTTTGCTTTACCTCGCAATCAAAATTTTAAATTGTAATTCCTCATTCATCCAAATTTGTCTTAATATTAATCACATTATTACTAAACTGTCCTTCCTCTGTCAACAAGAAGAATGATTATGATAAGTAGCAATATCTCCTCTGAGAAAGAGTTAATTTTAATTAATCAGGAGATCCATCTGACTTTTAATAGGAAAAATGGGGATTGTCACAGGGATGACTTGTTTTAAAGCTCTTTGCTCATAGTCATGAAATGAGTCCAAGCCTAGTGCAGTAGCAGGAAGGTTTAAGAGGAAATAGGGTGAGAAGAAATGGAACAGAATGGATCAAAAATGAGGACTGAAGATGGGGTCCAATCTTCAGGGCTTAATTTTGCTATAATATAGTGCTAAACAGAAGAAGAGACTATTTAAAATGCCATGGAATTAATGAAAAAACAATTTCCTTGAACCTTTGGGTAAAAGTGTGAGTATGTAGCTGACAGAAGAGTTGAGGACCCCATTTATGCCAATATACACTGTAATTTTACATTTTTGTTTAAGTGTTTTTAAGAACACAAATTTGAATGCCTATGTGAAAGCGTGCAAGTGCTCTTTTTATAGATTAAGAGAAGCATGATAAACATGAACCTGAAGTTACAAATTTCAAGCTTCTCTTGTCTGAGTCTCCCTACATTGTAGTTAAGACTGGTAGCGATAACTATCTTCTTAATTCACATTCCCTCCCATAAGACTGTGTGGCTCTGTACAACAATAATTTTGTGTTTGGTTCTTGTGTAGGAATGGTCCTTTTGAACCACAGCATCTTTAGCAGACGATTTAATGCTTTTAAAGTGAAGGAACTAGCTGAAATGATGCTGAGGTAATTCTCCAAGACCATGCTATTAAACCAGCCACTTTCTCCATTTCCTGTAAAGTGATGCTAACTGTTCCTTGCTGAACGTAATAAAAGGTATTCAGTTACTTAAGACATACAATTCCATTAGAAAAATGGAATGGTAGAGAAAAATGAAAACAGAAACTATATCAGTTCTTCTTTAAAAATCCCTCCTCAAGTATGTGGTCAGTGAAAACCTGCCCAGATGTTAGTTTATACAAGCATTTTGAATCGTGTTTCAGATGAATAGCATCTAGCCAGTGCACCTACCTCAAAGGGAAAATACACATGCGTAACTCAGTTAATTAAGGAAAAAGTATGTAAATGGTGTCAAAGAGGGAAAAAGGCAATGTATCTAGCCTAGAGCAGTCTGACCCTGAAAAACATCCCAAGGATTGACTAGTAAAGAGGCCATCAAGCTGCAATATAAATATACCCTTTCAGTCACTTTATCTACTGTGCTACTGATCAATTGGAATATCTCTTCAGCAGCAACAGATGGTAATTTCTGGTACTGATGAGTTAGTCCTGGAGCACAAGGAAATAGTAAATTCGTAATAGTAATGGCAACCCTGGTATGTCCCATGTCAGCAGAGTGTAGTCTTGATTTTAAAATGGCTACCCGACTCCCAGGCAAAGTTGAAGGCAGTTTATCTGATGGGTGACTTGTTTACCAAGAAACACAGCTTCACAACATATTTAGCTCATACTCACACAATGGGTTTGGATATGAAAAACATGTTCTAGGGGGGGCAGAACATTCAGAGTGAAGGTAGTAGAGTCATAGAATCATAGAATGATTGAGTTGGAAGGGACCTTTAAAGGTCATCTAGTCCAACCCCCCCTGCAAGGGGCAGGGACATCAACCAGATCAGGTTGCTCAGAGCCCCATCCAACGTGGCCTTGAATATTTCCAGGCATGGGGCATCTACCAACTCTCTGGGCAATCTGTTCCAGTGTTCCACCCTCATCGTAAAAATTTTCTTCCTAACCTCTTGTCCTATCACTACAGGCTCTGCTAAAATGTTTCTCCCCACCTTTCTTATATGCCTCCTTTAAGTACTGAAACGACTACTTAAATATCATTGTCCACAGCTATCATATCACTGTCCACAGCTATCATATCACTGTCCAGAGTGAAGGTAGTACAAGCACTCTCCTTAGACGCAGAAGCACCATTGCCTTTCTTCTTCTAATTTCCCCCTTTTCTCATGTGTAGCTCCATCCCCAGCCACAGTGTTGTGCAAATTACTCTCAAGTCTTTCATACTAACGTGTTTTGGACACACAAAACATTATCAAGTTCACAGTTTCAAGACCGTTTTCCCACCTCACTGCCAGCTGGTGAAACCCCTCCGTGACAGGACCCCACTCTGACCAAGGTTCAGCAGAGTAGTTGCCTCGGTCTTCTCTGAGCCGGACGCTCGTCAAGGGTGACCAGGACGCTTTCAAGCTCTATCTCCCACCCCACCAGGGCGCGCACAGGAGCAGCTGGTCTGTCAAGCCGAGCAGAACCAGCGCCGGCCCAGGCGCCGCCCTCCCTCACCCCCAGGACCCTGCCGGGTGCTGCAGCGCCCCCTGTCGGCCAGGGTTCCCCAGCGGCCCTGCCTTAAGGGCGGGCGGGAGCCGAGGAGGTGGGGTGCGCTGAGGGACTCTGAGGGGCTTCTGAAACCTGGGTGAAGCTTAACTTCCCTTTGGCCTCGGTGCAGTCCTACCCAACTGTATACTGGGGAGTGGGTTTTCTCGCGCAGCCTGTGGGTGGTTTTAAACAGCAGTGGACTTTAGTTGGGTTAGTGTGGCAGAGGGAGACCCATGCCATGCCCCTCCACCCGGTAGCCTTCTGCCGCGTGTGGGACCTCTGTGGTCAAGGGAAGACGGGTGGCCACCTGCTCCATCTCGAGTGGCTCTTGTGGATTTTGCACATGGCTTTTGGGTGGGAGAGAAACTTTTTTAACTCAAAATTTAATTTTCATTTTGGTGAGAAAATCTGATTTTTTATTTTAATTTTTTGCTTTCATTTAAGTCCAGTCTCTCCATACTCCTCTGTAGAGTGGCTAAATACTGGCAGATTACACATGATGAGACGGATACACTATTAATATCAACTGTCATGGGTCCACTGAATTCATTCAGGCTGTTATAATTTACAGTCCTAGAGGATATGATCAAGCATCACTTGTCCCAGAAAAATGAATCATTTTCCAACCTTAAAAAATAACAATGAGAAATTAATTTAATCTGAAATCTTTATTTCATGTGTTGCTGTACTTTGCCAAGGACCAGATTCAGAAACTGAACTGGGGAATTAAAAAAACCCTGCAGTTTCACTTGTTTTATAATGGCCCAGTTTAAAAGCCTGGATTAAAGCATTGCTCATGGTTTATTTGTGAGGTGAGAATCAAATGTTGTAGCTGGTGGTTATCTTTCTTTTCAAAACAAATAAAATTTAATAAGAGTCAAGTTGTTAGCAAGATTACTGAAATTTGTGCCAGATACAAATAACTGATAAAACTGGCCTGTAGATTTTTGAGAGAATAACATAAATTAAAGTTTGTTTGCAAAATGTACCAATTGGTAAAGCATTCTCAGTTTGATTTTAAAATGTATTTATTTGGTCTACCTAGCTGTTACTAGTTGCCAGCTCTCTTTCAGCTATATGACAACATTCCACCTCATCCCAGCAGGTATGATGCTGTGCTGTCAGAGCTGCCACGGAAATTGCCGGCGCCTAGGGGGACAGGTAAATAAATTCTGCTTTTTTAGTATATAGCCGTTTTCCCAAGTGGTGTATCCCACTAGAGTGGGAGACAGAAAGCCACAATACTGAAGGAATCCGAAGGGTGTACACTCAAAAAACCAAGGATATCATCACTTTATGTTCTGAACACCTTCCTCAATATGGAAGAAGAATGGGGTCTAACATATCTTTTCCAATTAATAATTTTTCTCCAATACTAAGTTATTAAGTATCATATTCCTTATGTATAACAACCAGAAACACCCCGAAGACTGAAACAATAATGATGTGCATGCAGTATCTGAAAAATCTGGAACACAGCTTCCCAGTATTACATTTCCACTGTAGCAATTTCAGTTACCTTAGCTAGTACTGGTGTAGCCATGAAGTTACAAAGAGGAGAGTAAAGATTATAGGGAAAATTAAAATATTTAATAAATATAGTTGGAAATAAAATCTTCAAGGCAGAGAAGAATCTGAAGAATGGCTTGTGCAACTGAAGGTTCATTTGCTTTCTGTGGTGATGTTCAGTGAATCTGTTAGAAGAAATTGCCTCTTCTACTAAATTATGCCTTATTAGATTTGAAGCTCTTCAGCAGCTTTTGGCTGCCTTTAAATCCACACTGGACACTGTTATGCTGTTCTAATCATATGGTGTCCTAAACATGTCCTAACTATTCTGTATTTTGGATTGTGACATCAAAGAGCTATCAGTAGAGCAAATATTCAATCAAGACTGAGTGGTGAGTTTAGGTATATGAGTAGAGACTATGAGGGGAAAAGACACAAAGAAGTTCTTCAAATTTAAAGTAAACAGGGAAGTATTTCTAATATTTTAATCTCTTCAGCCCATCATGTGGTAGAGGAAGGGTTCTGCCTGCCTCCAACCAATGCCCAGTGCCTGAACTCCCTCCACTAAAATTGCCTCCAGGTCAGTCCTGAAGGAGCACACTGCTCTTTTGAGTTTGACAGCAACGTTCTCTCTCTCTCCAGATTGTCTCTTCTATATCAGCAGTTGGTGATGACTTGGGAGAGCAGGTGCGCTCCTCTGCGCAACAGGCAGCAGTGCCCGTTAGGGGAGCCAGCACTGGAGCAGTCGCCCCACCTGCCCCAGCAAATCCTGCCTGAATCCCCTGCCACAACTGCAAAAGCAAGAAGATGCATGGAGAACTAGGCTTACTTTTTTGGTAGCATATTTGAATTGCTTGGAACTGCAGAGGTAAATTGGCTACCACTATTCACAAATTAGTGTAATTTCATAAAATTCTAAAATTCTGAAAATAAAAAAAAAAAATCTTGGGGGAAAAATCAAAGATATTTGTTTTCCATTTTTTTTTTGTTTAAACTGCTCCACCATTTAGTTATTTTCTAATATATGCAAAGACAGCTGTGCTTTATTAAAAGTTTTGCAAGAACCAACTCCTAAAGAAAACATTGGAAAAGCCACAATTCACTGAGCACACACTAAAGGAATCATTTTAATTAGATTTAATACATAAATGAGTTTCTTGAAGTCTCTGAAACTTGATTTTTGTTTAGAGACTCTGTACTACATATTTAAGCATGATAAACCACATTTCCAGGCAAAAAGAATGAATTCTTTCTGTTTGAAAGTCTTATGTCTCTCTGTTCAAGCCCTGGATTTAGAGCTCCTGTGAAAATTTGACATCAATTGTGATGATTTATGAATCAAGTGGCCTTGCTGTTGGGATATTTTCTTTCGGTACTGTTGGGCTTTTGGCATGTTCGAATAATCCATATGACATTTAACTTAATAGAAGCTTATTGGGGAAACTGTAAGGCAGCACAATGCTAAATATAGCAGGAATTAGCAAAAATCTGTGCCCTAGCTTTTAGCTACTAAGGTGCTATTTTGAGGATCACGTCAGCGTTATATAACTACTGTCAGCAGTGCTAGGTACCACAAGATCAAAATGAGCACATAGATGTTAAAAAGTTCTGCCTCTAGGACTGAAAGGCTGTTGTCAGGCAAAGCAGAGGAACACAAATTGGTGCTGCTGTAGGGACAGAAGAAACAAATCTGCTTTTCAAGCCACTTCTCCTAAATTCTGGTTTCTTTTATGTTGATCTTTGTTTTCAGTGTCATTATCACACAATATCTTGTTAGCTGTATTAGCCTTTGGACATGAGCTCCCCAAAGAAGACTTGGAAGTGCAAGACTTGGAAGTTGCATCCAGTGCCTTGGCTGAGGGTGAGCTGGCTTGGACCACGGCACAGACCGCCAGACAGCTGCTTATCGTGGAAGACAGCAATGGCTCCTCCGTGGCAGCAAAGCAGCTGTGCCAGCCCCTGCCCACTCCCTTCAGCAATGTGGAGCGGCTCCCCAGGCACACTGCTAGGCTGCTGTAGCCCTGCTTTAGTTTTTCATCTGTTCCCAGATGCTGGGGATACTGGGGAAGGCTTCACAAATTGGGAGGGAGGGAAGCAAGGAGAGGATCTGAGCTTCTTGTGTTCGCTTTTATCTTCACCCTCCTTGCAAAGTTGTCTCAGTGGGAATATGTTTACCTATTTGTTCAGGGCCCTGCTCTACTAATTTGGTAAGGGCTCTGATAATTGTTAAGGGCATTGCTCTGATAGATACTCTGGTGGCAATACTGCATCATGTTCAACATACCAGCTCAAGGATCTAAAAGTTTTTTTTCAGTCCTCTGCATTGCAAAATTTCTTTCACTCTGAGTACGAAACAATTCAAAAGGTATTGAGTGGGTCCACCATCTAAAGTGACATGACATGGAAAGTTGCCACTACTAGCTGATGTGGATTTTATAGCAAACCCCTGTTTCTCAAATGCCATGGTGTTGTTTAAACTCCGGTGACAGTGACTGAAACTGGTGGATTGCCTTCTGGTAATATTTCTATTGGACAACATGACAAGTTGAATTACTGCTGTATAACAAATTCTACGTACTACCATAGCTTTTAGAAAATTGTTTTTGTCAGCTAAGAAATTATTGATTGAGTAAAAAATATATTTAAAGTCAGGCAGTGAGACAACTGGTGAAAAGGTTAGGCATAGTGTGCTTTCCCAGAAATCACCCCTTAAATTCTTCAGTGTTCAACACTAAGACCATGATATCACCTAAACTTCCAGATAATCATCTCTAGCTACAGAATATATGCTTTAAGAGACTCAGTTTTGATTGTACAGAAGAGAAACAAATAAATAAAACTTCTTACTGAATTAAAATGGCATAAATGAAACTTGTTTATGTCCTTCTAAGCTAAAGGAAAACAAAAAACCCCATGGTAAATCATTTACAGGTAAAATGTAAGACTTATTTTGTGTGGCAGGTCAGAAAAGTTAAAGGGAAAAAGTGTGCTTAGTAAAGGTAGTAAATACCGGGCTTACAGAAACATAATTGTAACTTCATAAACACTCAGAACAATACTCCTAACAAAAGCCTTACACAGAGGAAACCAAAAAGATGCGTTTTCTAAGCACAAAGTGACCTGGTTTAACTCTGTATGTATGAAAAGTGTTAAGTTATGGAGCAGTGGTTTTAGGGTAAATTGTACAGTTTAACAGGAACCAGTATGAGTAGGAAGAGATGTAAAAGGAGCATGATGATACAGAGGGAGAGGAATTGATTCGCAAGGCATGGCACAAGTGAGATGCATAGCAAGTCTATTTATTCGGGCTCCTTGCATTGAATGCGACAACACTCTCTCCGCTTAGTGCAGAATGTAAGGATGGGAACAACAAGAAGCTAGAAGGACAGTTTCAGTTAGGATATCTCATTAGCACATTTTGTGGGCCATGCTACATATAAAAAATACATCTGTGTTACATAATGCCACTAATTTTTAATTGTCCTACAAATACAGTTCCTTGAGACCTTGCAACTTAGGGCCTGCAGACTCTCCCCCAGTTCCTGAAAAAAAAGAACCTTATTGTTTTGAAGATAACTTTGTAGATAATTCCAGCTGACAAAACCACTCCATTTTTAGATTAATCCTTCATTCTTAATTGGCTTGTTCTGTGTAGCCTGATAGTGTGTTTACGAAAAGCTTAAAAATTCTGTTAGCATCCATGGGAGCAGTGGTATGCAAGTGCTGCTGGGTTGGTGCTTTACTGCTTTTTAAAGCTTTCCCTGTGTCTCTGCCCCTCCTCTAGGGTTCTTAGAGCTTTCTGAAATGGTGTGTATGCAGAATGTGTGAGCTATCTGAGCAGTTTGAGTATAACGTCTCTTCTAGCTTCCCTTGCTTTCACCAGCTAGAAATTTATTTGGTTGCATATTCTAGCCCCAGATTTTTTCTTTCTTTAACAATATGATAATATCAGGCTATCAGTGTAAATACACATGCAATTGTCAGTTAACCTTATGCTATTATTTTCAGAGTGCCTGCGGCACTGTAACAGTACTGTCAGAGGAAAAATACCACAGAACAAGGTATTTCCACATTCTTTTCCATGAGTCAAGACACAAAATGGGCTCATTACCAACATGTGGTTGTCTGCAGTTCAATATTAATATGTCTGCAGCTATCCAAAAAGTGTAGTGTATTTGTGTAATTCAGCAAAATGTAAACATGTGTTCCTAAAGAGACCAAGTGCTGCCAAAAGACATTTCATTTTTTTTTAATCAGGCATAAAGAGTTTTTGTGCAAAACTGTTCAGAAGGCCTTTGGACTAAGTTCAGTGTTGGTTTAAGCAGTTGTAACTGTGCCAGATTCAGAAAAATTGCAGCTGCTGGTGGCAGCTGAAGGTGTGGCCCAGAATTGCTTAAAATCATCAGGTAACACATTGGTGTACTGGGGCTGAGGACTGAAGAAAGGAAACCCCAGGTTCCAGTTCTAGCTCTGCTGTGAACATGTAGAAAGGACTTGTTTAAAATTCTTTATGACACTTAACTAATCTGGCTAAATTTATCCCTACTGTAGCTCGTGTATGAAGTTGGCCGCCTATGTCAGCTTCACCACCTGTAAACGGTGATGATTATAGACACTTACCTCACAGGGACGTTGTCAGAATTCATTAGTTACTGTCTGTGAGGTGCCTTGAAAATGTGAAATGCCACATGCTGCAAAGCAAGATATCACTAGAATGGTTTAAAAAGACCATTTTAGAGACCTTTTCTTGATTTGTGTACATACCTTTGTTGATAACAGGGACTTCTCATATGCTTCAAGAGGGGAATAATACATAGGGGCTTAAACACTGTGGGATCAATTTTCTTGTCATGGAAGAATGACCTAAAAACTTAGTCACAGGACATCTGGAGTCTTGTTGTTTAAAGTTCTTATGACAAATTTTGAAGTTTAAGTGGACAAGATTGGATACAGATGACTATTATCATATCATGTCAATTACCATACCTAATATATGTTTAAAATGTCATTATGAATCAGCAGTAACTTTTTTTCATTGCTGTGTGTCCTCACATTATGGGTGGAGTTTTTGTACGCTTCAGTGTCATAATCACCTCTGACAAAAGGTGCTCCTGTGTAGACATTGACAGAATCTCATTGTTACGAGATGCATATGTTTTCATGCTGAGTAATGGTGATCAGGTTAATTCTTAGCAATTACACAGTACTGTAGGCCTCATGATATTTTATGAAGACAAATCTCCATTATATTTGTGAGGTAGGTGAGATAACAGAGGTCAGAAGTTCTACCTAAAAAGAAAGTAGGTCTTCTGAGTGTTGTCTAGTGCTCTCGTCACTGAGCACCATTCAATGAAGTCAGTAAAGTTACACCAACAAAGTAAGTACACATAGCCCCTTTGTATTTACATTTGTGGGGTTTTTTTTTTACAGTCAAATCATAGAAAAGTCTGAATATCTTACATTTTGTGGAAGTCTATATATGTATTTTTTCAGATAAAGGTAGCCAGTAAGTGAACTTAGATCTGGACTGCGAGGGAAATGTTATAACATATAAAAAGCAATGCAGTCTTTACTGGGACAGAGTTTTTCTTGACAAAGCTGTAATTCCACATTGGGATTCAGATACTATTGTGGTTAATCTCCTGCACTGTGTTACCAGGATTGTTAATACAGTTCATGGGAAGAGATAGGCATCCAGTTGCTCTGCCAGACATGCAATGATGACTTAATGAGTGCAGTTGTTCCCCTTCTTAGCCTTTGCTCTGCCTCTCGCAAACATTTCCAAGGTAGGGAAATCTGGTCAATTTGTTAATTGGCTCTCAAAGCATTGTGAGTTTTAACTCAGTAGATTAAGAAAGTCAGAGCACAAAACTAGCAGCAAGAACTTTTTCATCTGTCCAGCTTTAATTTGTCACTGCTTATCTGTTGAGTTCTCACACAAATGCACACAGAAGCTAATGAACTGAATGAGGATCCACCCTGCTAAGGAGCAAGCTACACAAAGAAGGCAAAGTGGGGTACTTAACAGGTATCTGAGTGCCTGAGCTACGGCATCTGCTTCTCATTTTAAAGAAAGAGGGGGGAAAAAATCCAATAACCACTCACACACACAATTCCCACATGTCTTGTTGCAGTCAGTAATCCTGTTAGGAAGGAAGAGACTTCAGATTTGAGGATGCGGAAGAACAATTTGAAAACATTTCACATGTCTGGGGATGTCAGACCATCACATAATTTTCTAGTTGTTTTCTCTAGGTCCTTTCTATTGAACTGCTTGGCTTCAATTAATGTTATTTGGAATAAGAACCTTAATCTGAGGCTCATGTAGGCAGTGGAGCCAATGTTTCTCTTCTCTCATTTTAGACAATGTAGTCACGTCAAAGATATAGGGAGCAATACAGCTATCTTTGTGGTACTATTTCTCATTTACCCAAGTTTTTAGTGCTAAAGATCTGGCTGTCAAAAGCAGACAACAAAAGTTTTACAGGCATGATACTGCCACTCTTGCACCTCAGTGTTGGACCTGAATGCCTAACATGACAGCCAAGTACTCTTAATTTACCTATAGCTGTTGACTGCTGGCTGGCTACGGGTAGCACCCAGGCTACGTGCTTAAAGGGAAGTGTGTACCCTTTATGCTTACAAATAGAGGACTCCCATTTTAATGGTCAGAGTGCAATTTGTTCTCTGCTGTTTAAAAATAAAGGTCCTCATGATCAGGATGAGAAAACTCTCATGCCTCTGAGACAACATAACTTTGACTCTGTGAGCACACTCAACTATGAATAGAAATACTCACCTGTCAGTCAGTCAAGGTAGTTTAAAATATCTGTGCTGCAAAAGCCTATGTGTCATTATAGATTAGCAGTACGAGCAATGTTCTCTTTGTCAAACAACGAAGCAATATGACTAATTAACACTCACTAGGGAACCTGAAATAATGATCCCTCTCTCTCTTCCTAGAGCCAATTACCCCAAATATTCAGATTAGCTACCTACTATTTCTCTGAAGGAAATGTCTTGCTTTCTTTTTCTTTTTAATTTAAGGCATTATGTACCATGTAGCATCATGTTATAGGATGTTATGTCACATCCTGACAGCTTACAACTAGGGATATGCTGAATTTATTGGATAGTTAATACCTTCCTGAATTAACAAGATAACCAACTTTTCAGGAAAAGGAAATCTGGGAAATATTTGCAGTATCTCCTTCTGTATCTGTAGGGAGAATTTACGTGGTTGGTTTAATCAGCTGTAGTATTTCATTATGGCTTCCCACTAAGATAATGTTTAAGTAGATCTATTTATTTATGCAGACATTTAATACACATAAGTGTGTGATCTGATATATCAAATGCCTACAACACCTATAAACATACATGATGGCTTAGCATTGTAACATAAAATTATGACGTTTGAAAAACCCTTAATCAAGAAGATACTTCCAAGAATATTATTTTGGTCCAAGTTACCAACTTCATAAATGATAAGACCACTTATGGAATGCAGTTATCTCTCTGTGGGATGGTAATTGTAAGGCATTACATCAGAAACTTTGTTATTCTGCATGGAGAAGGTAAAGGTTTTTGCTATGTATCCTCTCCCAGGCAAAGTGAGAAACCAGAAAAGTAGTTAGACATGGCAGTTCACAGTTTGCAACAGCTAAACCTTGGGCACCTGCATCTCATGTAAAAAGCGGAACAGCATTAGATGTGAAGGCTACCAGAGATAATAAATATAATTAATACAGAGCTAAGTAAAACAATTAATACAGAAAGATAGCTTTCATAAAGTAGGATCTGAAATACATGGAATAAAGCCCTAAAACCAGAAAATATTTTAAATATCACATCTTTCCAGGACTTAATCAAGATGCTTTTTGTGAATCAACAGCTGAAGATTCTTTCCTGCAGGTAGAATTGTATGCTTTGGTTTACAGAAATGGAGCAGGCTTTTTTTTTTTCCCTGAGAGGAGAGATTGGATGGGTGTGTTGCCTGCAAAGCGTGGTAATACTAGTTGGGGGTTACCAGTTGGGTTGAAAGCAAATTGACGTTCAAAGGCACTCAAAACCTTTTCCAGCTATTCTGAGATTGCTGTGACTACAAGGGTGTTTTGAAATGTCTGTGTTGTTACTCCTTTTCCATTGAAGGTTTTCCACTGGGCTGGAAAAAAAAAATGAATCACTGAGCTGAAAGGATCAATGAGCATGATAAAATTATTTGGAACTTATGAGGAGAAAAAAAGGCCCAGAACTTGTCCTTGTTCCGTTCTTCCCTGTTTTATATGTTTTATCTAACAATTGTTTTATGTGATTTCCATATAGTCTTTTGAGCCAAGAATGAGATGGGTGCCCTTACTACCAAATTACAGTCATGCTCATTCAATAAACTGTGTATTAAAAAAAAAATTATATCCCTGTATTGTAAATTTTGCACGTTTCCTTTAAAATTGGCAGAAATCCAGTAATAGTGTGGCATTTTCCTTTCTAACAAAAACTATTGAGAAGCATTTGTCTGTCTTTGCACCTGCTAAAAAACAAAGAAACTAAGTTCCCAAAGTGAGTGCCATCCAGTTTGTGCTGAAGATTACTCTGAACCTACTGATCAGATCTAAATTTTAAACCATTTTCTTCCATCTTTTAAGCAACTTGAGGGAAGATCAGACTTGATTCCCAAAAAAGACTTTCTTAAGATTGTGTGAATTAGGTGACAAGCAAATTTTTTGCCACATTGTACTAAGTTAGAGGGCTGCTTATGAACACATATGAAATTATGTTGTAAAAGTTTTGAAAAATTTTAAGGGCAAGTCTGCATTTTCAGTGGAAAAAAAATGGAAAAGTTGTGTGATCTGATGCACCAGGGTTTCTTGTGCAAACATTTCTCTCTGATGAAAAATATCTGGACTCATAAACATTCTTATTTCTGCTGCTGTTTTTTGTTTTTCTTTTTTTAATGACAGTGTTACTGATGCTCTCTCTCTATATTTAAACTTCACTGTCACTAGTTAGATTGTAAAATCATTCTCGAGGCCAGAGGTTTGCAAAAGCAGTCTTAGCAGTGCATGACACTGATGCACATATTTAGATACAGAAAAATGCTGTTTATTTTCTCACTTGTACATATTACAACATCAAGCCTTGTCAGTCTGACCTGATCACAGATGAGCATGATAGGTGGATGAGCAGAACTTATCCAGCTAAGGCTTGAGTATTTGTGTGCTAACTACAAAAATAGTCTTTATATCAAGCCTTGAAAAGAACATATGTGTTCATTTTTTTCTTTTATGTCTACTTGTGGCTGACAAAAAAAAAAACTGGCTGGGATTGACAGAGGTAGTGACATTGAGGTAACATGAGGCTGTCAAGTGAGAAGTCACTTTTAGACAAAAACCAGGGCAGCTTCTACTGACTTTACTGGAGTGCACACTGCCACTTTAAGGGGAAAAAGTGTGCTATGTCCTCAGTGTTTATAAACTAATTCAGGGGTAGGAAGTGCTTTTAAGTTGCTCTGGGTGTCAAATTTACAACACTTTTAGAAGAAAACAGCAGAAAGTGTCATGTCCTCTTAATCTGACTAAATTTAAGCAATTTTTATCATGCCTATGCTCTCACCCCACCTCTGGTTTACCTAAGTTTAGCATTCTACAGCTGATGGCTCTTAGAGCAGATCTATGAAAAGTCAGCTCTGTCAAGTTTTGGCTTCTTTGGTTTTGCCATTCTGCTGTAGTTTTCTTATTTATACAGGCTTTTTCTTATTAAAAAGGCTGAGTCCACCAACACCATTAGAAGTGAAAGTATAAACCTGTTAACCTAACAGGTAGAACCTAAACTGCTGGCACTAGACGGGCTGCCACGGGCTTGTATTGCTGGCTTTCCACAACTTGGATCTTTCAGGTGCTTATATAAATTAACTAGTAGCAGCTTATCCTGTTTAGGGATTTTTGGCTATCATAGTAGCAGAAATTGCAAGGCATTGTAATATATATTTTATTATAGATATTTAGAGACTATTTTCTTTGTCTCCCCTTTCTTTCTAAAACAAAACAAGGTTTCTTAACTGTTTCTTTTCATACTGTGCTTTACGGAAAGCTGTTTGCTGGCAGGTGTTGTAAATGGAATACTGATTTGTTGCAGCTTCCATCCCTTACTAGTGCTCCTGCTGCTCTCCTCTTCTGTCTTTGGAAACTTCCTTTTCAGACGATGAAAGAAGGGTAATAAGACAGAAATGTACTTAGGTTATTCATTCTCTTTCTTCAGGCTGCATCATATGCCCCATATTACAATGACTAATGTGAAAAATTATACGTCATTGAGACTGAAACAAAGGTACTTACAGGAATTGGAAATACAACTCTACAAATAATTTTCCATTACCTTTTAAATTAATAGTTCTATAAAACTTTCCGAAGGTTCTTTAGGATTCAGCAGGCTCCAGTTAATGCATCTTTGTTCAGAGTAGTGCGGGGTTTGGCTTGCTTATTGGCCACATGATTACAAACCAAATTAAGAGTAACCCCTCCAGCCTGCCTGCTACATGTGTATGGGAACCTCCTGAACCACGCCACTGTTTCTGTGATTGCTTTAAACCACAGAGAAATACTTGGAACTCCATATAACTACAGGACAGTGTCTTTAATTGACCGTGGTCACTTAACACATTAAATAGCATAAGATGCCCCAAGAGTCTTTTGCTAGACATAACGCTGCTCACTGCTCCCAATAGCACTTGCTGCCTTTAGTTTTCTACTTAACTTCTGCAAAGGCAGGAGGACTATCATTACTAACTACCCACACAAATGTTTTCTAAAATTATTACGGAGCTTATTTTACTAAGCTTCAGAAATGTAAAGGCCAAAGAGCAAAAGCATCTTAGAAACAGCATATGAAACGTGCGTAAAAATAGTATTTCTGAATTTGTTATCTGCTGATATCCCTCAGTTCTTTGTGAACACATCGCCATGGTCTTTTTAAAAGCACAAGCTTTTAGAACCATGACTCATTCAGATAGAAGTTAATTACTTGCGACTTTTGTGAACAAGTATGAACAAAGGAGAGTAGAACAGGAGCAGTCTTATGCAATTTAGAAAGAACATTTCTACATTTCAGTTTGAAAAGCTCTGTTACTAAAAATGTTACTGCCAGTGAAGATTTCCAGTATGATAGCACTGAGACTGCAACATTTTCCCTTGATAGAAGTCTAATCACTGCTGGATAGGAAATTATTTTTGAAACAGGTGTTTGCTGTCCTTTCCTTGGTGCTGTGCTTGCTACCAGGAAATAAGTGAGTGCACGTCAAGCCAACTATTGTTCTTCTATTCTGAATGAGAAATAGCTGCTTCTGGCAAGGATAATTTTAGGAATGACCACTATGGTAAGAAAAAATGCATTAATATTCCGCAGTTTGTGAATACATTTCAAAAGACTGAACCTTGTTAAGAGGACATTATTTTTGTTGGGCGTTTTTCAGAGCTGCATCAACTTTCATATTGGTGCTTCTTTCGGATCACCTTTGGTATTGTGTTTGTCTTTCTAGAAAAGCATATTCCGTTCTGTAGAGTTGCAGTGGTCTGCTAGGAGTGTGCTGGAACCAAAGTTGATGCATGTCTTAAAAGTCAATTGTGAAGTGAAAAAAATAGTTCTTCTTCTCTGCCATCCTGCCGTGTGTGGCAGATGGGCTGCATACACATGGACCTCTGGAGCTGGAGAGCTGTTGAGTTAGGAAGATCAGGTGCTCCCACTGCTGGATCTAGTTAGCACAAAGCAAGAGAGAGGAAAACCAGGACAATTCTGTGCTGATTACAGCTGTTGTTGAACTCTTGATTCCCTGTCTCCACTATCCCTGCTGCTGTGATTAGGATGTTTGCCCCTGCGACCTTCCTGGCTCAGCACAGTTACCTCTGTGGTAGCCCAGGGCTTACTTCCCCCATCGGCTCCCACTCCCTGAGGTGTCACTGCTCTTGGGCTCTTTATAACATTCACAAACCAGAGACTTTTGGGTTTTTCTTTCTGTGCAGCAGTATCAGCTCTCTGACAGAGTGTGTGCTGCATGCTGTCACCCTGTGTAGTTTGCTTGCTCTTGGAGGTCATTGTACCAAAGAGTTTAGCTGTATTTTGTTTTAGGGGATGAATACTTTAATTTGATTATGAATGCATGTATTTCTCAAGACTGAATAAGTGTGATGTGATGAGATGAGATGTTCAGGGTATGTGTTTGTCACTACCTAGAGGGGTAAGGAGAGAATATGTTCCTCTAATGGACAACATTAAAAATGTGAAGACTAGAGCTAAGGACAGTCACTCTTGACTAAATATGCATTGGTCATTGCAGGGTACAGCAGATCAGTGATGGAAAAGATACATGCTGGAGCACTGATTTCATACAGTTTCTGCTTATTTTCAGAATTATAAAAATTAACTGTGCAGGTTTAAAATTTTCATTATTTCATTTCAATCACATGTTGATTAGCACCTTTTCAATAAAAATATTTTAAAGAAAACTGCACACAGTAGAGATGACAGATGGAGAGGCAAATAAAGTCCTGCATGACTTCAGGTTTTAAGTGATTTGTCTTGCTAAAGGCTGCATACTTAGTGCAGGTAACCACTTCAGTTAGATTGATACAGTTGTTGTTTCAGAGCTTGTCCAAATAGCCTTTTATGTTGCAATCAAGTAATAGATGCAAGATTGACAAGTTACAAAGAAAAGGAGCTTTCAGTCAACAAACAGACTAAAATCCATTATTGTGGTGTGTACACTGTGTCCTGGACCTGTAAACACATCTTCATTGATCCCATAGAAAGATAGAAATATCTCCCCTTGTATGGTTCAATCAAGACCCTTTTCACAAAGGCAAAGTGCAAACAATATTGAAAAAGCAGAAAAAGACTGACATTACAGTCAAACAGTAAATAATGGTTGTGCTCAGGAAGCCTATCTATAACATTTCAAACTGCTGTCAGCTCAGATGAAATGTATAACCTCTCTATTACAACCTTAAGAAAGATCAAAACACAGGTACTATACATTCCCCTTACTGCCATACCCTTTTAACCAACTGACCAAATCAACAAGAAAAAGAATCTCATTTTTTTCAGTTTTGCATGTTTATAGGTGTCTCAGATCTGGAAAAATCATTGAGAAAAAGCTTTGTTCTTTGCTTTTTTTTTTTTTTTAATTCTCATCATTGTAGTGTCTGACAAAAAAAATGTTGAAGTATTTTTACCTGTTTCACGTGGTTCAGCAAAGATATGTAAGACAGATGACCTGATAAAACATTGTTCTTCTTATTGTTTTCTTTTAATATATTTTAAAGTTATATTTAAAATTATATGTACAGTCAGAATGTATTTATATAATTAACAAAAGACATATTCAATTACTTTGCATATTTAGGTCTAGAAACAACACACAATGAGTTCACAGCAAGTACACCACCCTGGCAAATGACTAGCTTAGCCACCTCTTTCACTTCACATCCCAAAATCCTGTTTAAATCCTTGTTTGAAACCTGAAGTGGAATTGAAATCTAGCATAAGCTTTGGTCTGTCTCAATACCGGCAGTGGATTTTATGCATATTGCACCAGGTGGTGCTAATAACTGTAAGGTTCTGCCCAAGGATTAAGCATGGTCTATAAAAAGATTAATTTGCTATTTAAAGTTAATATTGCTCATCTCGAACTGTCATCTAGATGGTACGAAGCTGCTCCTCACTTTCTTGAGCACTGAAAAGGGGCCTTTATGTAATGAATAATTACAGCCTCCGGCTAAGGTCACTGGAAATCTGTCCTACAGGAAACTTGTGCAAATGCACGGAATTATGGTATCTTTTGGAAATATTCTTTGATGAATTGGATTGGAGGGCAATAGCCATTGCTGACTGACATCTTAGGAGGTACTGCGGGGGGCTGTGATTACCTTGCTTTATTAATCTACCTCTGTAAAGGTATTGCAGGTATCTCTTCTTTACAGGGTCAAGGTAAAAAATTGATCCATATTATTTGGTAAGAAAGTAATAATAGCATTTACTTGGGCCAAGTAGTCTAAATCTGCTGGGCAAGTGTTACAGAATCACAGAGTAGTTGAGGTTGGAAGGGACCTCTGGAGGTCATTTGGTCCAAACCTCTTGCTCAAGCTGAGCTACCTGGAACTGGTTACCCAGGACCATGTCCAGACAGCTTTTGAATATCTCCAAGGATAGATATACGTCCACAACCTCCCTGGGGAACCTGTGCCAGTACTCAGTCACCCTCACAGTGAAAAAGTCTTTCCTGATGTTCAGGAGGAATCTCCTGTGTTTCAGTTTGTTCCATTGCCTCTGATCACTGGGCACAACTCAGTAATTTTCTTTTGTCATTATGATATATCTCACTGGTGTTTGCTTTCTATCTAGAAACAGTAAGCATGGGAAATTTTAGAAGGCAAGTCACCAGGCAGTCCAGGAGGTTCCTGGAATGCGTGGATGACAACTTCCTCCTGCAGGCGATAGAGGAGCCGACAAGGAGGGGTGCCATGCTCGACCTTGTGCTCACCAACAGGGAGGGGCTGGTCGGGGATGTGAAACTAAAGGACAGCCTTGGCTGCAGCGACCATGACATGGTGGAGTTCAAGATCCACGGGGCAACAAGGAAAATACACGGCAAGCTCTCTGCCCTAGACTTCAGGAAGGCGGACTTCGGCCTCTTCAGGGACCTGATGGGCCAAGTGCCACGGGAGGCGGCCCTGGAGGGAAGAGGGGCCCAGGAAAGTTGGTCCATATTCAAGGAGCACCTCCTCCAAGCTCAGCAGAAGTGCATCCCGATGAAAAACAAGTCGGGCAAAAAGGCCAGGAGGCCAGCCTGGATGAGCAAGGAGCTCCTGGACCAACTGAAAGTGAAAAAGGAAGCCTATAGAGGGTGGAAGTGGGGACAGGTAGCCTGGGAGGACTACAAAGAGGCTGCGCGAGTGGCCAGGGATAAGGTAAGGAAGGCCAAAGCCCTGGCAGAACCGAATCTGGCCAGGGATATAAAATGTAACAGGAAGAGCTTTTATAGGTACGTAGGGGACAAAAGAAAGTCCAGGGTAAATGTAGGCCCCCTCCAGAAGGGAACTGGTGTCCTGGTTACCCAGGACATGGAGAAGGCTGAGGTTCTCAATGACTTTTTTGCCTCAGTCTTCACTGACAAGAGTTCCTGTCCCACCGCCCAAGCTGTAGAAGGTGCAAGCAGGGACTGCGAGAATGAAGAACTGCCCATTGTACTCAAAGAGCAGGTTCGGGATCATCTAAGGAACCTGAAGGTGCACAAGTCCATGGGTCCTGATGAGATCCATCCGCGGGTCCTGAGGGAACTGGCGGATGAAGTTGCCAAGCCACTGGCTATCGTATTTGAGAAGTCGTGGCGGTCTGGTGAGGTCCCCGATGACTGGAAGAGAGGGAACATAACCCCAATTTTTAAAAAGGGGAATAAGGAAGACCCAGGTAACTACAGGTCGGTCAGCCTCACCTCTGTGCCTGGCAAGGTCATGGACCAGATTCTCCTGGAAACCATGCTAAGGCACATGGAGAGCAAGGAGGTGGGTGGTAACAGCCAACATGGCTTCACCAAGGGCAGATCATGCCTGACCAATTTGGTGGCCTTCTATGATGGGGTGACGGCATCGGTGGACAAGGGACGAGCAACTGACATAATGTACCTGGACTTGTGCAAAGCCTTTGACACTGTCCCGCATGACATCCTTCTCTCTAAACTAGAGAGACATGGGTTTGATGGACGGACCACTCGGTAGATAAGGAGTTGGCTGGATGGCCGCACTCAGAGAGTGGTGGTCAACGGCTCGATGTCCATGTGGAGACCGGTCACGAGTGGTGTCCCTCAGGGGTCCGTGCTGGGCCCGGCCCTGTTCAACATCTTTGTCGGCAACATGGACAGTGGGATAGAGTGCACCCTCAGCAAGTTCGCCGACGACACCAAGTTGTGTGGTGCTGTCGACACGCTGGAAGTGGGGGATGCCATCCAGAGGGACCTTGGCAGGCTAGAGAGGTGGGCCCGTGCCAACCTCATGAAGTTCAACCAGGCCAAGTGCAAGGTCCTGCACCTGGGTCATGGCAATCCCAGGCACAAATACAGGCTGGGCGGGGAATGGATTGAGAGCAGCCCTGAGGAGAAGGACTTGGGAGTGCTGGTGGATGAGAAGCTTAACATGAGCAGGCAATGCGCCCTTGCGGCCCAGAAGGCCAACCGCATCCTGGGCTGCATCAAGAGAAGCGTGGCCAGCAGGTCGAGGGAGGTGATTCTCCCCCTCTACTCTACCCTGGTGAGACCCCACCTGGAGTACTGTGTCCAGTTCTGGAGCCCCCAGCACAAGAAGGACATGGACCAGTTGGAGAAGGTCCAGAGGAGGGCCACGAAGATGATAAAAGGGCTGGAGCACCTCTCTTATGAGGACAGGCTGAGAGAGTTGGGGCTGTTCAGCCTGGAGAAGAGGAGGCTCCGGGGAGACCTGATAGCGGTCTTCCAGTACCTCAAGGGGGCCTACAAGAAAGATGGGGAAAGGCTGTTTAGTAGGGCCTGTTGCGATAGGACAAGAAGTAATGGTTTTAAAATAGAAGGGGGTAGATTTAGATTAGAAATTAGGAAAAAATTTTTTACGATGCGAGTTATAGAACACTGGAACAGGTTGCCCAGAAAGGTGGTGGAGGCCCCATCTCTGGAAACATTCAAGGCCGGGCTGGATGAAGCTCTGAGCAACCTGATCTAGTCAGGGATGTCCCTGCTCCTTGCAGGGGGGTTGGACTAGATGACCTTTGAAGGTCCCTTCCAACCCTAACCATTCTACGATTCTATGATTCTATGACCTTATTATGAATTCCTTTTTGTTTCACAGTCAAAGTGATTCAACTGCTAAAGGAAATTTCAGGTTAACATCAGGAGTGAAGTCCTGGCTACACTGACATTGAGGGTAACAAGACTGTTGCCAAGGCTTCAGTAGGGCTGAAAAGCTTTGTATCACCAGATCGGTCCTGCTTATCATTTGCTCAACAACATCTGACTTCCTCACAATAATGTGGATATTGTGACCCTAGGTTAAATTTTGAATGTATACAAATATTCAAAGTCCTTCCAGTAGAGCAAAGGACAATCATTATTTTGCATGATTATTGTAAATTTGAAGATTAAATACATAACAGTATTTTCATTATGATAATTTGTAGAGAAAATTTTATAGGAAAATTATGGGTTATGTTACATACTGCAGCTGTTTAGGGCACGGGATGAGGACAAAGCGAGAAAGTAAGTTACCATTAAATAGGCAGAAACCTGGGTGAATAGATGAATGGATGGTTAATCTTAAGCAAAAATAAGAACGGATTCCTTACCAGGTGTTGCATGAATTACTGGATGTGGTTGTGTAGCCTACGCTAAGTAGAAATCAGAGCAGGTTGGACTTAATGACTGCGCATCAATTAAATGCTGAACTTTGCACTAAAGGTTTCTATTTACTGTTTATTCATGGATGGGTCATAACAGCTAACTCTTCTGTTCATTAGTAACTCCAATTGTTAAATGTAATAATTTTCTCCAGCATCTCTATACTGAAGGCAGCTCAGACTGAGGATTATTTCTGTGAAGTACAGTAATTTCTGCAGTTGCTTGCACAGTAAAGCTCTGGCTATTAAATTAAGGGAGTTAATAGATGATGGCAACTTTTACTAAAAAAATTTTATGGGAAAAAATGAAGCTACTAGATAGAAGCTGATAGCTGCTTATATTAGAGCCTAACAATAGACTTTCAAAAAAGTAAAAAAGATGTGCAAAGTTAGAACTCATACTTGCCTCCTTGCTATGTGATATCTCTGGTAGATGGAAGACCTACATTAAAGACCACCTTCTTCATTAATCTGACTAGGTCACCTACCTTCTATGTAGGTGCAACAGTATAATTAATCTTTAATTTTTTACTAAATTGAGCTAATTGGAAACACTTCATCCTACTCAGGTATACAGCTGAGTAGTTAAAGAACTCATCTAGAAAATAGGAGCTTAAGGTTAACTGAGAGCTTGAACCAGCAACTCTCTCATCCTGCATGGGTATAATGGATACTTCGGTATCTTACTGGTATTTGGAACTTGGTGGTCGTTTCCTTGTTTTTCTTTCTTTTTCGCCTTTCTTTCCATGAAAGTCCTTGGAAAATATTGGATTCTTCCTGGGGGAGGAGAACTGTTAAAAACAGAAAAAAATGTCTATCCAACTCTCCAACTATAGCTCCAGTTAAGAACCATGGGGGCTAGAACTGGTACGTAATTTTGAGAGTTGTGCTCTGCTTGCTTGTTTGTTGCCTTACCTTTCTATTCAGCCTTGGTTGAACAGTGGATTAATGTGTCTAGAACAGCAGAGCTGAAAATCCTAACTGGATGTTCAAGATGAAAATAGATTTAGTTAGCAAGAATTGATCTCCAAAGTGTCAGATGTGAATTGTGTGCCCTAAAATGTTTCATGGCAGATTTTGAAATTCATATTTTGAAACAATATCTGATTGTTTTGCAGTTGCATTCTCTGTTCATGCTAAGCCTACTGTTGTAGGGCATCTCAGGGTTAAATGGAACAAAGGCTTAACCTAGAAGACTGTGGAACTGAGGTGCCTAAGAGGTGTTGCAAGAGGTCTCAGAAGAGAGCCTCAAAAAAAAAAAAAAAAGCAAAAGAATGGATAAAAACCTTGAACAAGCACACTCAGTCTAGCAGTGGCTGGGCCTACGCTGAAGTCACGCTCCTCAAACTGCCTTTTCAAGGCACTTCACTTTAGTGACACTTCATTTGAGATCCACATCGCTGTACCCCCTCCTGTAGCTAGGTCCCCAGGCCTCCACTTTCAATGAAGTAAACAGGGATTTTTTTTTCTTTAAAAATGGCAAGAATGGAGGAGATGGCACTTTTTAATGTGGTAGTGTAGTGGTAACAACATGCATGTGGGGGAGGTGCATGTCTTGGTTCAGTTTCTTAACCTGAGACTGTTTAACCAACAACCAATATGTTAGGGAGGGAGGGCTACTCAGCAAGTCAGGGGAGATACTTTAGTTGACATCAGTGGGATTTATACTTAGAATCTAAAGAAACAAACGCACACCCTAGCTGCCCTGAATGAAGAACACCTTCTGAACACTCAATATTTATCACTCTTGCCCACCCTCCGCCAAGTAGATCGCCAAAATAAGATGCTTAATGGCCTGTTTGTAGTATATGGATAGGAAAAGTAAGTAAAGTTCTGAAATAAGCTATTTGCCCATCTGTAATTAAGGTATCTGGGACTCTTATGACAATACCTTTAGACTACATTGAAAAAGAATAAAAACTAAATTGAGGAATGCCTGGATATGTAAGATTGTAGAAATTAGCTGATGTTGCTTGAGAAACAGGAGGTTTTCAAGCACTTATAGATGTATGGTAATGAAACACTGGGAAAATTCAGTGCAAAGCTGTGATTTGGACACTGAAATTTTTTTGTCAATTGATTGTTGACTTTGTGGTCAGGAAATACTAGTTTTCTAACATAATATTATAATGTTAAATATTAACCATTCAAGTATATGTGTTTTCCCAGACAGTATGTATAATATACACCCCAAAATAACTGTTAAGCCCTCAGTTGAAGCACTGAGTGTAGAAGCACCCTTACCTTAGGCTCTCTTTATGGAAAATGGAGGCGGTAGGCACCCCAAAGGGTAATTCCATTCATCTGAGATCTGAATTGCCTTTTGGCAGTGCCTATCAGTCTTCATTGACAGTACTGAGAGCCTCGGGACAAATGTGCATCTAAATCCATCCACCTAACTTAGGTGCTCCAGTTAAATACTGAATGTTAAGTGGCATAAACCTGAGCACAGTGAATTGTGTAAATTCTCACTGATATTTAATTCAGTCCTGTCATAGACCAAGGTCATTATAATAATAAAAGTGAATTACAATCATTTTTCCATAGGCACCCACATCAGATAGCCTCAAGCAGTATTACTTATAACAATTAAACGGATACTAACCAAAATAGCATATTCAGCTGGACAAACAAGTAATGCGATGTGTGAATATTGTTGTTGGTATCAGAAGATTTTACATGCATATTTATTTTTTAATTAAGGGAATAAGAAATGCATACACATTTTAAAATGCAGGGTTTTTTTTTCATTTCTGGCCTTTCCACTAAAGATTTTTTTAATCAAATGATAGAAATTGCTTCTAGCTCCCCTTCCTATTTTCTGTTACGATTAGTTTTTAATCAACTAACAATAAACCTTCCTATATCTCAGCTTTCATTCAGTTTCTTTTGGTAGGCTGTTCTTTATTGTCGTGTGACATATGCCTAGATAATGGATTTAGGATTTTAGCACTGGACCAGTGCTGAGAAATGCACAGTACAGCATGTTCAGCCTCTGGGAGACAGACACTGACTTAAAATAATTTATAAACTATCTCTACTAGGTGATCCTCGTTTGAGGCACACTCATTGCTATGTTCTCACAGAGAGGGTGGTTGGCTGTGAAACAAAGTACTTGAAAAATGGCTTGGATTTCCATGTGACACCCAAGAACAATATGACTTCCAATAGTCAGTAATGCAGTAAGAATTTTGTAGCTTGCTTTCTGTAAAAAAATATCAATCACTTGTGATTGAAAAATGAATCTGTAAAGTTAACCTACTCTGTCAAATTTGATTTATACAGAGGTAAACAACATTCCAAGAGGATTTAGTGAGCCTGTGTTTGGCAAAGGGGTATGTTCAGGTTGTGGCACTACATAGATTGAATGTCCAAACATTTAAAAACTCTTTTATCATTGGCCTGAATACAAAAACGACAGCCTTCATTTGGTGACCTTAGAATGTCCCTGCTATTTGTTATGGGCTTTCTGTATTTAGTTTAACCTTCCATCATGCTGGGGTTAAATAAATGACAAGTTGTTATTTTTCTGATTTTTAGATTAATATTGAGCCATTAAGCTATAAACATATTGAGCAAGATCTCAAGCCAGTGTAAATCAGCATAGCTTCATTGTTTTCAGTGGAGCTTTGCTGAATTGCATCAGCTGAAGAGTTATCCTGCTATCTGGAACTGTGCTGTATCTTGCTTTCCTACACAGCTTCTGGCTGGAATGTTTGATCTGTAAATCACAATATTGTCACTATATTTCTTATCCTAAGCTCTGCCTGCTCCTTCAAACATGTCTTCATTCTTACTTACAGCTGTTCTCCTCTTCTCCTTTCCTTCAGTTCTGAATATATGGAAAGCAAATAATAACCCTGATATATACTGATATTTATGAGGAGCAGAATTTTGGAGTGGTAAATTTAACTGTGCACTTATAAATGGGGACCACATTTAAAAAAAATAATCAAGGCCTGAGGTCAATTTCCCCACTATATTTACACTTGCAATTACCATAAGTGTGCATGCAAATGGCATGACTGAATGCAAAACCAGCGAGATAGGTGTCAGTCTAAAGTAGACGGATGGTAATTACATGCAGAAATGTCAGGGACCAATTGCACACCGACCTTTAGCCTCCCTTTCAGCTGAATTTAGCCTTTGAACTATTTTCCCTTCTTTTGCAGGCCACAGTACTCCCTTATGATACAACTTATTGTCTGAGGAACACAAGCGGACACACAGATTCTGTATTCTTCCGTTGTTTATTTTTATTTGCAACAAGCGTGTGGTTGCTGTCACTGTCAGGAGAAAAGTAGCAAAAAATTTGCACACAGATACACTTTTCCAAATCTCTAGCACAATGTGCTTCTGTGCTCAGCATCTCCAAGCTTTTAGGTATGGTTTCCAACCAACCTGGCATTGTCTCAGATCACACAGAACCCGTTACGCTCTGGTTGCGTAAAAGCACATGCCTGGCTTGCTACTCTGAAACTACAACACTCACATGGCTTTAGCCTCACGCTTCAGAACATTGTGAAAGTGGGGTGTTTCTGTCAGACGAGTGGCAGTAGTCTGTGGCTGTGCTGCTACAGAAGCTGTTTGAAGGAATTACATCTAAAAATGAAATTGTCTTTGAAAGAACAGATAAGGAAATATTGCGATTATTGTATAAATTTCGTATTTGTGTGCTTTAAGTTATTAATATCAACCTAAAAAGAAAGAGATCAGGTTGAATTGATGTATTTCCATTTCTTTTTAATATATTTTTACAATTATGATACAGTATTTGGGATAAATGATACATATTATGCTAAATTTAATTTTGTCATATTTATAAGCCTGTCTTAATACATAAAACCAATTTCCCTCTCAGAGAAGCATGTTACAAATTCCTGGTTTATTGTATTCCCTCTTTCCCTTCTTAATTTTATTACAAAACACAGCCTTAGCTCCTTTTTGAATACCGTATATGCTGAATGTCCAACACAAATCTCTAAATCTAAAAGGAAATAATTATCATAACATAACCAACATTTTTTTTAATGTAAAAGACTTTCATAATTAAAATACTGCTACTAAAATACTAATACTGCTACTAAAATACACTAATGACAGTTACTTCAAGGAAACTGTTGGGCATTGCTACAGCACAGGTGTATGGCAGAAAAAATACTACATAATTTTGAGTATGTCTGTGAGTTTTAGAATGCATGAAATAGATGGGTGCTTACGCTTGCATGTAGAAAAAAATTCTAAAATAATACATTTATCAATTTTCTTACTTCTACAGTTTTTTATTTGAGTGGATCTGGTTCTGCACCTGCTCAAGCACTGTTCAGTAGGGGACGTGATTCACTATATGTTTTACATTACTATCCAATGATGTGACAAGGCTTGGTCTGTGGACCGGCTGGAAAGCCTCCTTTTAGATGTTAATCTCAACTAGAAGCAGTTGTCAGACATCTTTGTGCCACCTGCCTGGTTCTCTGGGCAACAAATAATCTTATCTCTTGGTTTTCCTATCAATGCACTTATTTTATTTATTTTTCATCCAGTCTAATTCTCCCAGTCCTAAGCTGTCTACCCAGCATCATGGTGGACAGCATTTGGTTACTGTGCTCCTAACCCCCCCAGACCTCTAAAATTCTTCAAAGATAGAAAAATGCTTTTTGAGGAGTTTCCATACACCAGAGTTGATCTTACTGTTGTCTATTCATGAGGGTGAATGCCTTAAAATGCCTTCAGTCATGTAGCCGCGATGCCAGGCGCGGATGGATGGTCCCATGGGGCAATATGCTGCCTGGCTCTCGGAGCTGACCCTGGCTTCTTCAGAATATGCTTAGTTTTGCACATTGGTACAGTGTCATGTTATAGTTTTCGTATTATCTATGAAAGATAGATGAAGAAAATACATTTGAAAAAAATCACTATTTTTTTTTTAATTTTTGTTCGATGAAGCGATAAGAAATATGCTTGCCATTAACACGACATATTTCCCTCAGGTTTAGCTGTTCAGAGTTTTCTTCATTGTTATTTAAAAAATATTACATCTCAACATGCTGTTTATGAAAACTGTAGGACTGGTTATAGATGGGTATTGCAAGAAGATCGGTCCCTGCAAAGTATGTAGCTTGTGATCTGTGATACCATTCCTATTTGTAGCCTGGGCCTTTCATATAGATAAATAAGAACTAAGAAGCAACATCAAAAATCAATTCAGTGTGACCTGACCAAGGATTTGTATTGCAGTATTTCTTAAACAATGCATGGATACTGTACTAACTTATTCTGCCACTAAGTCCCTTTGCTCATTCTCTCATGTAAAATTATGCACAGAAATTCGATTGTGGTGCCATTTCTTTTATCAGCTTCAGTGTAGGTGGCTGAGTTGAGCTGAGAGCCTGAACCGTGCCCGGTACAACACATGCTCCACCATCACATGCGGTGATGCGGCCTGTTGACGTTGTGTCCCTGTGAGCTCTAAGGAACTGGCCAGCCGCTCACCTTGGAAACCCTTTCACATACCCAGGAAGGTCATGTTAAGGTACATCTCTGTTGTAACCTCCAGTCCCATTCAGCCACTCTTTTCCAGCATGCAGTCAGTTTCTTGTTCTGCATATTCATTTCTTGTTCTTCAGTGTACAGCTTTGCATTTAGTTATGCTGATATTTTGCATGGAGGGACCCAGCATACTGTGCCAACTTGACTAACCGTGGCTTTCTTGATCTCCGTGTTACCTGCCAATTGTCAGCCTTGATTGTTTATTTACTGCCATAGGGCAGGTGCAAATTTTAAATGAGGTCAAGCCCAACGCCAGTTTCACACAATAGAAGCACCCTCACTCATTCAGTGGTAATTCTCCACTGAAAACCACCTGTGAGACCTGTCAGCTGATCAGTTCTTAGTCCACTTAACTGCATAGTTTACCTTACCCTAAACCAAGTTTACTGGACAAAGATTATTTGAATTACTATGTATGTGGTCTAATATATGTTCTTCATGTTTGTAACAACTGTGAAAATTTCTCAAGCCTGATTTCCTTTTGAAAACAGGTGTACTTGTCTCCATTTTTTTGTCTTTCTGTGTCCTCTGCTAACTACTTCTGAAACAAGTTGCTGATTTCCACTGAATTTCATAGACAGTAGATATTGAATAGGATACAAAATAAAGTAAAAAATTTATTTGAGGTCCCAAATGAAGGAGAAGGCTGCTCTGATCACACACACCTTAAAAGACACCAGAAAACCCGTCTAAGAGAGATGCTTATATAGTGGTCCCAATGTAGTTGACTGCACTTTCTTTGATACCAGAGCCAACACTAGAGAAATCCATGGAAAAGTGAATTTCATTGGTTCAGATGAGGAACAGATTATAGGGATTCAGAAATACAAAAGTAAAGACATTCCATAAACTATTCTTTGGAATGCCACACAGAGAAAGTGAAACAAATGTTGATATGGGAATGTAGGGTTCTGCAGAAAAATCTTTTCAAATCAGTCTGGGAAGCACAGACAGTTTGCCCACACTTGGCCCACACTTGACAGACTTGACAGGTTTTTTGGCAAAGATACGGGTGGATCCATAGAGAGGGGAAAATCTCATCTATAGCAAACATAGGCACATTTGTGTCTTCTGTGGTTGAGGTTGCAAGTAGGATGCTTCTGTACTGCACTATAAGACTGAGAGCTATAAAGGCAGGAATACTAAGAAGAAACTGCAGATTTCAGAATAGGCAGAAAAATTTGTTACCCATAAACCAGATCAGGCAGACTAAAGGAAGAACTGCTGGGTTTATATATGGTGTTATATCTACCCAGTTCTTTTTATGATGTCCTAAGGTGCTTGGGAGAACGTGTCTAGTGATTTAGATGTTTTGATTCTTTAAGTTGCTGTTTGTTTCTACAAGAAACATTTAAAATAAATGTGAAATTACAAAGCAAGTTGTTGCTTAGCTTAGCTTGGATGATGTGTGGGGTGTACAAAGATCCACTGCACGCTGGCCTTCTTGCTATTTCTCTGGCTTTCTGAATTCTCATCTGGCACCTGAATTTTCCATTAGGTAACATTGATGCAGAGCAACTTTATCATCTGTACCCTGAAGAAGTAAGGGCAAGTACTGAGAAGTCCCACAGACCACTTCAACACAAGACATGTTACAGGAGACAAAGAGGGGGAACATAACTTTCAAAATACCTGCACTAGCCTATGTGAAAATCTATGTTGTCTATAAAATTGCTCATTTTAGCTCTTATTCTGTGCTCTTCCTGTTTGGACTGGACATAAGCTGCATATTCCAGAGTATTTTAAAACAACTTTTAAAAATTTTCCTGAAATTGCTGAAGGTTGGTTGAACACAACCCCAATCAGGGCCACAGGACACAGTACTGGAATCTCATTTCATTGTAACTTTTCCAGAGTCCATCTTTTTTTGTTGTTTTTTTTTTTTTTAACATATGTCCATAAATTTTGAAGGGATTGTTTTCAATGTTGGATTTGCATTTTTCAGCATTATCTTACTTTTATGATAACAAATTATCACATAATTTCTAAATGGAATAAAGTGTCAGAAATTGAGGTACTAAATCTTTTTACACCAAAGAGAAATTATTAAAAATTTTATTTTCACCCAAAAGAGAACATAGAAATATTTAATGGTGTTCAAATTCACTTCAGGTCATCAGAACTAGCCACCCAGATGGATTTCCTCTCCCATGTTTTAGATTTTTTTTCTGACATATGAGGGAAAAAAAAATGGATTAAGAATTGATGAATAATCTTGGCTAAAGAGACCCAACTGGCTAAAAAGGAAAGAAAACTCTGCTTAATTTCAGAGTAGAGCGCTGCAGCTACTACAGTAGCTTCTAATGGTGTCTGCAAAACACTGTAAGAGTCAGAAATTAAATTCCGTGTTTCACTGTAAGAAATAACTACAAACTCAGACCCAGAGACCAGTAATCTAAAATGCAGCTACTATGCTGTTTTAATCATCTTATTGAGACGGTTTTTACGACAGTATAGATATCTTAATTTATAGTTAACTTTATCACATAATCTATATGTGTATACACAATGAGTTCAGTGTTTTCAACCCAGTCCCTCGTGGACAGTAATCTGCATCACAAAGCCACCACACATAATTCACCTAAACTGGCAGACTTTCTTCTTAAGAGTTTTGCTCAGACTTGACCTGCAGCAGCAGAGGACCTGAACTGCTTCCACTTTACCCCTGTTGCTCCTTGTTTAAAGTGTGGTGTGCCCTGGTTGAAGCTGAGGTCAGTGGCAGGGCAGAGCTGGAGTAAGTGCCGTTACTCTGAGCTTGTCCATTTCACCCCTCTCTGGTTTGAGGCTGAACGTGCAACCTTCCACATGGACAGATCCCGTCAATGCATAGACATTTCACCTGTTAAAAAATATGAAATATTTTTTTGTTATTACGTGTAATCATTAATTCTCATTCTGTGCATTGCAGTGGTAAAGGAGGAGGAGAATGGTGAGTGTTACACAACAATTGTGCTGTAGGTACTTTGTAGTTAATGGAGTCAATCAATGAAAAAAATCCTCGTCCTTCACTGCTCAGTCTGCACTCTATTATTTTATATGTAGGAATGTATAAAACGCAATAACCTGCCAAATGTTGAGACACTGGTATGTCATACATTCTACTAGATGGTTAACACTGGATATGCCAGGTCTTAATCTCTCCCATTCACACGTTCTTCTTCATCTCATATCGCACAGACTGTAAACAGGACTCCAGACTCCCTTTGCCTCCTTCATACACCTAGTGCAGGAGATGGTCCTGGACAGGAGGGAGCAAAAGGCCAGTGTTGCACCCAGGGGCTGTGTTTCTTAGTCATGGCCTGGGCTGAAGCAGCATTAGGAGCCACTGTCCCCCATATATTCATATGTAGTAGCCCTTCTACCATTGCGTGAATGGGTGGGGTGCTCCCTTATGTCCTCCCCTGTGTGGCCGTGGTTCATATTTACCCCTGCTCATGTGACATGGAGTCTCATGCCTAAAAAGCCTATTTCTGAACTGTGGAAAATTATAGTTATGCAACTTCCAAAACATCACTGTAGAGTAACTAACCACACTGGAGCGAGAGAAGGCCTCAGGTTTCAAGAGGAGATGGGACTGAATGGGGAATGCAAAGTGGTGGGTCAGCTGCTGAGGGACAGGCTGCAGAGCCACAGCAGCGAGTACAGGCTCCAGAGCATGTCCAATAAAGCTCTGGTTAATAACACTGCTTGCTTGTCATGTCACGTAGGGCAGTAATGAAGCCCCCAAACCTGCAGGCAGACCTGGAACTATAACAACAGGTGACAGACCCCACCATACTGCTTTGGGGACCTCTTCCAAATGCTAACATGTCTGTCAAGGAAGCCATGCATGTTCTTCTCTTCAGGGCTGCTTGGTAAGGGACTAGAAGAGACATGACGAAGTTAACGGTGTTTTTAGCTAAAATAGCTTCAGTAGAGGGTTTTGGTGGGGAATATCAAGGAAAATGCACAGAGGAAATCCTATCCATCAGAGATAACCTATGGAGTACTAAATGCATAAAGCAAACACCATGTTTGCTGTGTACTGATTTTCACTCCTTTCTGCTCTTTTTTCTGTGTTAATATAGTAGGACAGAACATGGCCTTTAAAGGAGTCTACTTTTGGTGTAGCTTCTATTTCAACAGAAATTTCTTTTATACTGTTTGGGAAACTATGTACATTGTAACTTTCAAAGTACAACGCTTGCAGCACTGAAGTAAACACTAAAACTCTCAGTGGCTTCAATAGAGCGACAACTCCAGTTTTATTTAGCTTGTGGTGTTTGTCAGGTTGGAGGCTTTGTTGCTATTTTGCAGCATATGCAAAATGGATCAAAAGTATGATTTGATCAAAGTAAAAATGTTGTGCAGATCTTTTTGTGTGTGAAATAAATGTGGACTGATATCATCTGGCTTTTTCCATACATAGACCACACCACCGCTCCGAATAATATTTCCAAAACACTTCTTGATCAATGTTGTAACAATTACAGAAAATGCATTGTAAATATAGTAGGGAAAGAGGCAACCAGATCATAAATTGAATTACTTTGTTTACTTGAATAGTCCCTGAGCAAATTGTAGTCCATGAGAAAAAAAAATCCCTAATTTCAAGTCATTTTGCACAATTGACAGCCCCAGGAGAGGGAAAGATTAAGGAACAGAAAGATTCCCTACCTTGATAGTAGAGAAGACTCACTGGTTTTCCCTTCGCTTACCATCATTAGCTTGGAGCTGCAGATTGTATTATTCAATTATTGTATATCTCTGGTAAATTACCTTGAAATGTCTTGATGTTTCAAAGCACTGTACAAACTGGATTTTGTGTTGCACAAGATAGTTGCTTATTATTGTACTTACCAAGTTTATGTGTGGCAGGACCCACTATGCAGTACTTAGAAAAAATTATAGACTTAGCCTGACATTTCCTCTCTCGAGTGCACGCTGTAAGGTACTTGATGCAGGTGCATTCTGTATGGCCTTGCGAACAGGCATCATGAGCTGAGGCATTCTGGTTTCCTATTAACAGGACTTTCTGAAAGAAATATTCTATAATTTTCTTTGTTCTAGTAGTGGTTTCTTCTCAAGCAGATCTATACTTTTTGATCAAGCCAGGGAATATCTTTTTTAATACAAGTAACAGATTATTTCCTTTCAGATGTATATTCTCCAACACTTTCTATTTCCAAGCCTGTAGAAACAAATCTGCCTATACCCTAATAGAAAAAGGAAAGGTCTATTTGTATAACAGAAAATTATTTTTGAACATTCCAGATTTTGTTGCTGTTGGAATGTACATACATCATCATTATTTTTATATTTTTATTAGAACTAGCTGAATATTGAATGCATCTGAAGATGTAATTAAAGTATAAAACTTATGAAGTTGTTAATTTCACTTATAGTAGAGCTTCTTATTTGCAATTTTTGGGACATGGAAAAAATTGGGAAACATTTTATTGCTTAAAAAAGTACTTGATTTTCCTCACTTGCAAGCACTGCAAAACAAACATGGAACAAATGTTAGTCATGTGTCTTAATACACGGTAGAAGAGACCGCTTAATACACATTCAGGGACTACTGTGGTGAATACGGTGTAACAGGAAAGAAAGAATGGGAGAGAATGTCATGAACAACTGCATTTGTATGGGCAAAATGCAGGCAGGAACAGGCATACCTGTTCTTGGGTGTTCACTGTTCATAAGTTGCTACTCTTATATCCAAAACATTTGAGTTGTCAAAAGGAGATGCAGAAAAAAAAAAGGATGACTTTAATCACCAGTTACACTGAAGAATATAGTGCAAAAAGTCAAAATTAATATATTGCAAATAAGCTGTAAACAGATATTCATTTAAATTTAAAAATAGCTACAGATGAGAAAGTGGGTAGCAGAAACCAGCTTCTTCTTCAGGGCTAATACAAAGGTCTGTGTTGCACTGATTATACAGAGCGAATAATTCAACCCAAGTCTCATTTTTACACCTCTTTAATGCTTTCTGGTCCAGACAACTTCATAAGGTAGCTATGTCACGTGATGAGTGTTGATGATGTATTACTGTAGTATCTCTGTTAGCAATGAGGAGACAAAGGCAGCATTCTTACTAACTACTTGAGATTCTTAACACCATGCCCTCTTAGAGAAGCTTAGTGGCTACAGTGCTATGACCTCAACTTTGAAAAACAAACAGAAAAGAGGTAACTCTATTCCTAGTGTTTGGCAATTCATGGAGGTTCCCTCTGTGCTGGAAGCATCAATACTTTCAGTTGAGAGAGAGACAGAAAGAGTCTCCACAGAATGATGGCTAGCTGCTATGGGAAACACAGGACATGTGTGCTCCTAAATTAGATGCCCAAAGGGAGGTTGGAGGAATCTAGCACAAAATCCCCATAGAATTTAAATCTTTGGGAAGAACTGGTTGCACCTGGTAGACTTTCTTAAAGTCAAGCTCAAGTTGCACAAATCAGATGTACCGACCTCAGAGGGGATACACAAGTTTATAGTAGCTGAGAATCTGGCCCTTTTTGTGATAAAAATGGAATTATATGAAGTTCATTATTCTAAATGTCACTTTTGCAATAAAAAAAAAAAGAACTGGAGAGTGACTGCATGACAAAACCTGCTATGAAAGGGTAATGAGAGGTAAAAGACAAAGGAAGTCTAAATAAGTCCATTTGCCACAAAACCAGAGAAGAATAAGCAGAAATGATAATGTACATAGAGGAGAGAGAAAAATCTATACTAGACAGCTTTTCTGCTTGGGAAAGGCTTATTTAGTTTAACAGGGATTAAAACCAACAGATTTCCATGTAATGTGTGGGGTTCTTCCAAATTATTGTAAGGGAAAAAACACCTCAACACAAAGTACGTAAATTAACAATCACCATTCACAGTGCGGTGATATGCTTTGCTTGCATGCTGCTTCTCTTCCCCCACTCTTAACCGTGTATTCACAGAAGTGGTAGGAGAACTTGTTTCAGCGCCGATAGGCTTCTTCAGCTGCCTTTATAGTCACTAGAGTGGCTGGCATTAGCTAAGAAGCAGTGACTGCACTTTGTTTCACAGCATAGCCACCTAAAAAAATATGTTGTATTTTTGGTATGCTGGAGTGTTCCGCATGACTCCTGCACCTCTTGATTGTTACTTTTTTTTTCTTTTTAATGAAGAATGTCCTCTTTCTAGCTGCTATCCTCAACACCTACCAGTTCTGTTATTGTTTATTGTTATGCTGTCTCGCGTAATCTATGGCAACCTGTGAATAGTGACAGAACAAAATAATTATAATTTCTCTCACTTTTCCCTTCCTTAAAAATACTATTAATGAAATCTAAAATAAGATTCCATACTATTGTGGCAAACTGAGAAAATTGCCATATTATGTTGCTGAGTAGTAGTGAAGGATGCTTTATATCTGGCTGTTTATTACAACATGCCCCAAACAACAGCTTAACAACATTTACACATTGTTAAGAGAAAACAGGAAAACCTGTGTAAGGGGAATATTATTTTCTGTTATTTGTATTTATTAGTTCGATATAGTTTCCATCATTCTGTGGGAAGGCGATCAGTTAGGACAAGTGGACTGTTAAGCACCAGTGTACAAAAAGGCTAGTATGGATTCCCCTTTGAGAAATAATGATTCGCATGATGAGTTCTTTATTTTAAGCCAGATGCTTAGATTATGGGCAATACATTGCTCATTGTAATGCCTATGGCATGGTTTGCATATAATGCTGATAGAAAAGCCTACAATATCACTCTGATGAAACTAACTTACAAATCAGTTTCCCAGAAATAAGAATTAATAGAACAAGCAATAACATCCTAATTTCTACATGACAGCCAGAGTAACACTTAAAAACATTCTGCATTATCAGATAAATACACCATTCATTTTCCCAAATGGAGTCTGTTTCAATTCTCAGCTGTTGGATGATGATTTGACTTGGAGCAAAGGCAGCATAATTGGGTAACAGCTGAAATGTGCTTCGTTGAAAAGGGTTGAAAGATCCATTGCTGGATTTCCAGGAGTGTGAATTACAATTCCAATAATATCAGAAGCAACTAATTCTATTCTTTAGAAGTGAGGACATAAAAGAAGTTTTAGGTTTTCTTATTTCAAGCTTTAATTGAGGCCTAGGTTGTAACTCATTTTCATCCCTGAATGGGTGGTAAAAACATACACAGTAGGTAATTCACACTACCTCAAAAAATGTTAGTGCCATAAGAAGACTAATCAGGGTAAGCTTCCAGTAGCAAATTATCAGCTACAAATTAAAACCTTGCCGCATGTCTGCTAAAAGCAACCTTTTTTTCCCCCCACCAACATACATTTCTCTAGATTAGTAACTGTTGGATTACTACAGGATATGAAGAACAGGGAGTGATCTGAGCAAGCCTTCAAAACATTACGTTTCAGAAGTGAACAGGGAATAGTGTTATGCTCTTACTTTTGTTTGACTGCCTTTACTACGTTTTGAAAATCTACTTTTTTTTTTTTTTAAATGACGCATTTGAAAATAAGTCAAGGAAGCAAGACTTTTTGCAATTAATGTATTTGTTTTATTTAATTTGTAATGCATGATTCTGGGCTATGAACTAAGGTAAAATATACAGACATTTGGCAAAGCGCCTAAATGCCTATGGATACGTGTTCAGGAACTGACCTATCTCATCCACTGTTTAAGCCCTTTGTCCTTTCTGGGAGCACATTAACCAACAGACTGCAGTCTATCATCAGAAGCCCTGAATTCCCTGAAATTTTCAGACAGTTTCCATACCTAGCAGAGACTTTCATTTCCTTTGTGACAAACTGTTGGATTCATTTGGCCCCTTAATCTCAATTTCTAGTTTTCTGTTGTGTTTGTCATAGCATTCTGGTTTTGCATCAGATTTGACATAAAAAAAAATATAATTCCTCAGTCCTATCAGTACAGGAACAAAACGTAGAAGAGCAGGCGGTGATCAAGTTAAGGATCATGTGTCATGAGTAATATCAAATGTTGTCATTTTGATCTTATACCTCTGAATATCTTTTCTGAAAGCATCTTGTTTAATAAAAAAAACCAAGGGGTGGGGGCACATGACTATTTGAATATTCTTTCTCAGGATAGTCTTACTGTTCTTTTTCCTAGCTCACGAGTTTAAAAGTGCTGGAAATATTTGTACGCTGTGTTCATGTTAGTAGAGGAAGTTTTTTGATATTGAAGGCAGTGGTTTTTACAAATCACAGGGGACTTACTCTCTGCTTTAATCTCTCCAAGTGAAGTCAATTTATGTTGTGTGTTTGTTTGGTGTTGGTGTTTAGGTTAAAAGAACAGTGATCCCTGAAAGAAAGGATTATCTTGTACTCTTTGCAAGCATCTTATTTATGGATTGCTGTATACACAGTGTGAACAAACAAGTTACAATCAGAAAGTGTCCTGAATATCTTTCCCAAATGCTCATTTCACCCTCTCAATTCCATTTCATAGACTGGAATCCCACAAAGAACTTAAGCCTACCCCTAACTGCAAGTTGTCTGTTCATATTATTCATATTATGCACAAGGGGGGCCATGTGCTGTGCCATGCTATAGGTAGTCAGGATGAACCTTTTTGGACTCTGGCAATAAAAGCAATGTAGCTCATTGGTGCCAGGTGAATTCTTACCAGTGACCAACATGGCGGCAATGTGAGCAGATACAGCACCATTGTTACGGAGGGTGTTTTTCAACTGAAGGTAGCTTGTGTGCAAAAGTTGCAACCTTTGCCCTTTATCCTAAGCCTAATCAGAAAACAACAATGCTTATTTATATATTTATCACACATAGAGGATTTTTGTTCTGTATTTTATATTTTCAAGTGCTTTATGTTGTTCCTAATAGCAAAAAAAACCCAAACAAACCAAAACCCAGAATTCCAGGATATGGCTTATTCTTCTGCTGGCTCATCTTTGGGAGCAGGTAGCACTGCATAATTCCATAACAGTGAAGTGTACAGTATATTTAATCAAGTCAAAGAGAATTGGAGCCAAGTTAAATGAATTTGTTATGTTTTTATACTTCCAGATGCTTGTCTTAATTAAGCTTCATAAGTGTTAAGACTTTTCATCAAACTAGTCATCTTCTTGCATCAGGGTCTGAGTGAGTCCCAGACAACCAAGGTAATACACAATACTTTTATTTTTGAGGTTTCTGACTGTTCCTCATATGTGTTAAGTTATACATGAATGCTCATTAAATCTGCTAAGATAACTGTTTGATGTATTGCTCAATAGATGAAACATAAAACTATTCTTTAAAAAATCAGTGAAATTGCTTGGAGGAACAACAAATTCATACATCAGGCCATTCTTTATGTTCTAAAGTGCAATTTACAGGACTGAACTAAAGCAAATGTCATACCTTTAATTTCGTAAAAAGTTATGTACAAGTCTATTATTCAAAATAATCACATAACTGGGAAATTCACTGAACAGCTACCTTTCTGCTCAGCAGGGTGCCATTTTATAGACTTTAAAATTCACTAAGTTCAAGCAGCTTTCGTTCTCAATAATACATGTGCTAAATATGTCACATTAAAAGTGCTTTTGGCATGTAAATGATCCTTTTTCACATAGAAATGCTTTTAAAAGAATCTGAGCTCACTTTTTTGGAAATTATAAGTGCATTGAATTTCATTGTCCTACAGAACCATGTAGAGTTGATCGAAGTGAACTACAATGACAAACCAACCCTTGTCAGCCCTTATATTTATGTATCATTTGAGCTGTCAGAAGTATATATAGTTGCATTTTCTTCTACATATTTTCTACTCAGTTCAAAAAAATAATAAAAAAAATTTGGTGTAAGGAGGGGGAGGTGGGTTTGCTTTTCTAGGCCTAAGTGCTCAGAACCACTTCTGTGTATAAAAAGTTAACATTTCACTGGGAGACTTGCAGCACGTTAAACTGATTTCCTAAGCTTGTTAATTTTTTTCTCAGAGCTCAGCAGTACTTCTACGAGTGCTTTAATGTTGAAAGATAAGGCAAATGTTTTACAGGTGATTTAGGATGCTTATCCTCCAAAGAACGAATTCTGAATTCTTATGCATAATATGAATAAAACTGAAAGCATAATCTCTGTCTCTCACTGCTTCATTATACTGCTGCATACTGAACAAATTCTCTATCCTCTGTATACTGTAGAGCATGATTCTTTCATAATAAATTGATTATACCTATTCCTATTTTTGTAACTCCATGTAAGGGACCTTGGTAATATCAGACACATCCTGCTTTTAAAAATCTTTTGTTCTTTCTTATTAGAATAAGTAAAGCAACTTGAATGCTGTTTGGAAGTCATTACGTTATTATTCTGGTTTCCTATAATACAGTATATGGCTCCAGGGTTCTCACAGATACTTGTTTAAGAAAACAAACTGTCAAAAATGTTCAATTCTTGTTTTAAATATGGAAACAGAATTCGTGAGATGACTCAGAAAAATTAAACTGGAAAGACTTGGTTTCAGGGAAGGAGAAGGAAAAGAAAAAAAAGGAAGGAAACATAGGTATTGGTTTGCAAGGTCCAAGAAGAAATTAAGTGGAATTCTTTAATTCAATGGACTGGCAATATATTGGAAACCCTATACAGGCCTATAGTAGAGATCATTGTGGGTAGGCATTAATTCTCGGTGCCTGGAAGGAAAGCTGAAGGAGTCCATCACCTCTTTTTTTTGCTTATCCATAGCTGCAACTCTGAAGTCGTAAGCTGTAGCTCTGAGCTGGGTGTACGATTCCATTTATTCCTCTTTCCATAAGTGAGATGTGTCTTCATCATACAACATATACATAGAGGTGACTATTTCTGCATTTCTGTTTTGTGTAATTCACAGTGTAAATAGGCAAAATGGATTAAAAATGGGGGAAAGTAGTGTGACGTAAAGTAAAAGCAAAGGATGAGTATTTGTGTTTGGTGCATGTTTAGTTAACATTATAAATTAATTTTTTGTGTATTTATAATATGATGTCATCTCAACCTTTTTAGCATTTTGAATTTTGAGTGACACAAGAATTTAAATATTTTTCTGTCTTAAGTGCTCTGAGGCAATACAAGATGGAGACTTGAGGGATTTCTCCTCTTTCTTGGAGACATTCCTTGTTTATTATGTTTTATCTAAAATTAATCTGAACTGAGAATACTGGTTGATCCTTTGAACATGGAATAGCTGACAGAAAGAGTTCCAAAAGCACTCAAGCACAAATTCTCCATCCTAATAAGGGCTTGTTGTAAGCTGGGTGTAAGCAGCCATTCACTCAGGAAAGTCTGCCTCTGGAGAAACAATTGGCCAAGGCAGCCTGAAAATTGTCCATTTCACTGTGGTGATGTGTTTGCTAGATGTCAGCAGATATTTCAAGCTTTCGGGGTTCTCAGATTAGCTATTGTAGATTTTTCTTACTGAGCATCAGATTGCTAGATTTCTACATGCTTTTGTACCCATTTAATAATGAGTAAAAGCATTGTGTTGAATTGTCAAATATTTGTTCTACCATCTTCCAGCCTTGTGTAATTATTTTAACATCATCCATGACCTTGTCTTCCAGATACTAAAAGACAATAAGAAATGTGAAGGACATTAACATTAATCCTGATTTTCCATAAAAAAAATGTTGAATCGATGTTTCTTTAGGATCTGAGTCCGAACTGATGTTGTCCACATACTCCTGTCTTTTAAAAACAGATAAACTTTTACTTAAGTAAATACTTTTCAACATCCATTCAAGAAAAAGCTATTGAAGAATGATCTCTGAATGTGTCTAAACATGTTCATAGCACAAAGACCCACTAAAATATCCTGTAATGTGAAGTAATTTCTTCAAAAATGCTACCTTTATGTGTGAGGTATTTATAAATTCTAGTTCTCAACAGCTATAACTCACTATGGGATATTTCTTATAGCTCATACATGTGATCTCATATACCCTATGGAAAGGCCGTACAGAATAAATGACAGAGATGCAACCAGTAGGAGTCTACAGACATTTAATTTATTTCCTTAGAAATTAATCAAAAAAGTCTTCAGTAAAGAACTAGACCTTTTTGTCTATTTCTTTCTTTCTTCTTTTGTCTATTTCTTCTTTTAATCCTTTGGCATAATATTTATGACAAATCTTGTTTCATTTTTTATTTCATGGGGGTAAGCAGATTATAAAAACATAGGTTGTAATTTTAAATAAATGCTGTAGAACTTTTTTATAAGGATCTGTGAATCCAACTCAGACTTGGTGCCAATAAGAAGCACTTTGTTTAATATATTTCTGACTTCATACAAATTCTATCTAACTTTATTTCTGGCATTCAGAGCCATTTATGGGGATTTTTGAATTACTGATATTTTTAGGCTTTCAGATGTTTTGGGTACAATGCTGAAAGTACTGATTTACTTTTTAACTTTCTGAGGTGTGTTTTAATAAAAAAAGAAAGAGAAAAACACTGCCTAACTTTGAACATAAAAGAAATCTCAGTCTCATTAAGTCAACAGTAATGCTCCCCTTAACTTCAAAGGACACCATGATTTCATCCAACATATCTAACAGTTCCATAAAACATACAATGGAAATCACTTTACAATATTGGCAGGCAGAGTATGCATTTTGTATGCATCTCAGAGAAGAAAAGGCACAAGCATTCTGACTTATTTACTAATGCATGCCAGCTAAAAATTAAAAGAGCTGAGGATTTTTTGAGAGACGTTGTGTTATATCTCTCTAGGCATATTAAGTGTGCACTGCCTCCATTCAAGTAAGTCTTAAAATCTGCGCTGTGAAATTACAATTATATTTTTCTGAATATTCCCTTATTTGCTGGCTATGAAGTGTGGTGTGTGATTTCTCTTAGTGGAGGAAGAATGTTCACAGTGCGTGCGTGACATATGCATACCAAATAAACTGGAAGCTGAAAACACTCCAGTACAGGTTCTGTACAACTACAATTAATTCAGACACCTAAGGTTAAGTGTGTTAACGCATATTCTGTTAGTCATTTTCCTGTCCTAACGATAAAGCAGGTCTAAAGCCACAGCTTGAAAGAAAACTGTAAGAAAAGGGAAAAGACTGGGCAGATGCCTTTTAGTGACATTTAATATTGATAAGTGTAAGTACTTTAGAATGTGTACCTTAGCTTAAACTGCAAGTGGAAGAAAGGACTTGAGGGTAATAATTTCAAGGCTGCAGAAAAAAAAAAAATTGTAGAGATTTTTTATAATATATAGAAACAATGAAGAAAACTCACCAGAAAGCTCTTATTTTCTATCACTGACTCTGATGCTATCACACTTTCCTCATTGTCAAGAATAGCTTTCTAATAATGTAGGAAGAGTTTGAGAGGATTAATTGAATTCATGGTGTTGCTGACCTTGTGGAACAAAATTTTACAGCTCTACTCATGTGTCTGAACATCTTAATTGCATATAAACAATTTCCTTTTCATAAGAAAAGGTTTCCAAACCTCTGGTGAATTATAGTAATCTTTATCTGATAATATTTTCTGCTCTGAAAACTGCTAGATGTTTGGATGTAACTTGATTTCAGCTGAGTTCTGATATTGGTAGTTGTTTCCAACCTTTCCTTCTCATAGAGAAAGAGATCCAACACATTTTTACCTTAACATCAGAAGAGTCATCTGCTTATGGAAAGCTTTTTTTTTGTTCTCTGCTTACAGAGTATGTCTGACAACAGGTTTTCAGTAAAAGGGGTGTGGAATGATGATAAGATTCATCATCCTCCTGAATCCCACAAACATGAAAAGTGTTGTAAATACTGATCTGAGACTGTGTCATTGTCAGTTGAGATCTGTTCTTCAGTCCGAAGAGCATGCCAACCAACGTGTCATTACTGCCTTCTCACCAGGTATCTAGCTGGTTCTGTCCCTGCGCCTCCTCATTTGTTTATAGCCTGTATTTCCATGTTTAATCTCTCTATCCAGATCTGATCCACTTATGACTGAGAGGAATTTTCAGGAATTCGTTCTTTCTCTTTCTCAGCTGTTAGGTATCACAGTTAACCTCAGCCACGCTGCTTGCTTACATGAGCACTGCTAGGCTGTTTCAGCAGAAGCCAGGCAGGTTACTTTAAATCATTGCTGAATCACAAAGTGTGGTTGAAGATAACATGTTTGTCTTCACATGGGAAAGGACAAGTGCTGAGATTCAGGTATCACATCACAGATGGTGAAAGTCAGGAGCAGAGTCCTCATTTTTCCTTCTGTTGTGTTACTTATCTCTCGCTCAGCTCAACCCCTACTATGCATTAGTGTTTGATGTTCAGGTGATTCCCGGGGGCGCTTCTAGGACAGATTGAACATCACTGCAATTAAGTGTGTAGATATAGCTCTTCTAAGGCTTTTTGATATTTTACAATAAGAATATAAAAAAGGTGCTGACATATATGTATCCTGCTGGCATTAAAAGCCAACAAGTCTCCAAAATAGGGCATAAGGAAACAAAAAGGCTATCATTAGATATGGGTGCATAATTAGTGGTGTATTCCATTTTTCACTTGAGAAGGGGATCAAAGAACATTGTATATTCTTAAAATCACAGAACATACCTTTTGAGAGTAAAATTAATTTTCTGATGTTTACAGTAATATCTTCAAGAGTACTGCAGAAAATGGTGTTGGTACTCCCATAGGTTGTGCTATGATATGTGAAGAGTGTTGTATGTGCCTGTAGCAGGGCAAAATTCTTTGTAGTTGTTCAAGTGACTGTAATAACAGTCTTTATTCTGGGGTTTGGAGAGCTGAGAACTGCCATGGAGGAAGCCTGTGGCATTCTGCAAAATCAGTATTTGGCACAGCAGCTGCTCACTTGGACCACAATTTACTCCAGGTTGTCTTTTTGTACACTCTGACCATGGGGATCCTAATCTCTGACATACAAGACTGCTACTACAATATAACAACTGCTAGTAATGGTTAGGCAGAGTCTAGCTGCATATTCACAAGCAGCAATGGCTTAACTTAGGGTAACTGTGGTGTTTTCCATTCCCTCATGTTGCTCCTCTCCTAGATGTTCCTGCCTCCACTGTGAAAGACATCTCATCTGCTCACATAACAATTGTACCACTGTAGTTCAAATATGTATACGTCAATGTGCTTTAGTCCTGATTTGGGATACTTTAATATTCTGGGGTTTGTTTGGCAACTGTGGATGCTCAGTGGATGGTTGAGTATTATAGAAAGCATATAGTCACCTCTGAGGTGAAATCATGTAGCCGTCTCTGAGATCTACTAACAGAGGGGCAGGAAAATTTACAGATGTCTCAGGATAAACAATTTCCACTTCTGAATCAGGACATGTCTGTGGATTAGAACCACTTCACACACTGAATACGTAATAACTCAGACCACTGGTTTTTGGGTGTTACAGTGCCTGATGATATGGCCCACACTACTTGCACTTGGTGAGTATTCCAGCACACTTCAAAAATAATGGAATTTGTCAAGCTTGCTGTTCTGTTTGAGTCTGAGTAATTCCCATCGGCCTGAAATTTGGTCTTTCTGTTTTAAAAATTTTAAAAGGTTTTTGTTTATTAGAAAGCATAAGCTGTACTCCATCTCAGCAGTGTCAAATTTTAGTAATATTGAAGACAATCCCTTATGGATAAGAGAAGGAAATAATGAGATACCTAATGGGAGCTCAAACACACCCTTTTAATGTAGAGGTAGTTTTGCATTTTAAGATTCTTCATTTTGTTCTTGAAAAGTTTGAAAATGTGGTTTGAATACATTTTGAGAAAGGGTGTGAAAAATAAGAGATTACACAACGTTTTTGTTTACTATGCAACTCCTTCCATACGCACACATTCAATTAGTAAGAGCACTAAACGTTTTCTGGTGCTCCTGTTTTGCAATACAGACTTCGCCTGCTTTCTGTTTGCTGCTTACAACACAATGACATCTGCTGGAAGAGGTCACTAGTAAAAAGGTGTTAGCAACTGAGAGAGAAGTTGAAACTCAATCTGGATAAACGTATGTTTGAATCTTTACCAGTTATCACCTAAACGTGTTTTTACAGCAGATAGATAAGTAGGTGAAAGCAGTATAAAATAGTACTACCTAAAATGTATTTTAAAAGTTATATTTGAAATCATAAGATATTAAAAGAAGTCTGTGCTGCACTGAGAGGCATAGGGATGCAATCAAAAAATGCAGTTATATTGATTTGACTCATTTGGGAATAGATTTGATCAGCAAAAGCTGGTTTGTTTCATGTGACATATCTTGGGTTCAACACAGTGCCACTTAACTCAAGGATGGGCTTCAGTGGAGTTTGCACGGATCCCTGGGAATCAGATCTGGAGCAGGTTGTTTTTACACTAGCAAGTAATTTGGTGCAATACCAGTTAATCGGTAGATTAATACTGTTGGTACTGAGACCCTTCCTATCTCCCCTACATGTGTCTCAAGGAATTTACATCAGATAACATTTTGTCTGGTTACTGAATCAAACATCTTTCATACACAAATGGTTTGAATCTCTCTGAAAGGAAAAAGAACTGTGTTCACCAAGCAGAGTCTGTGGTGGTGCAGCCCACACCCCTGATGTGGAGAGTGCCTGGGGTGCTGTGCTTTAGTTTCCATAAAAGAATCCTATGTCAGCAAAATCACCCTGTGAAGCAAACCAGCATGTGATCAATGGAGATGATCCAGGGATTTACGTAGGCAGAAGTTTAGCTTCAAAACTGACTGTTATTCTGAACCACGTAGCTAATATAGACTTAGCTTTAGAAACACTGGGTCTGAGGACAAAATATAGTTTACTTGGAGTACCAGTAACTTATAGATTGTAGGAAATTTAATAACTGGTTTTAGATAGGTTCAGAAGAAAACCAAATATGAAATATCCTACAAATCTGAAGTCCTACTTTTCATATTTTGTTGTTTGGGTTTCTTTCTGGATACTTCCGGAATAACCTGACTTTCTGAGTTATCTCAAAGGAGATGAAACAATGTAGCTCATGTAGATACCTACAACATGGATGTAATTCTTGACTTGCACACAAAATGTTGTTTGCTTCCATTTCATTTCTTCTTTTCTGATACTATTCTAATTTTATCATTCACGTGGAAGAATTGCCATTTAACTTTAAGTGTCATAGATGTGTAATTTCCATGCCTGAACTCTCTAAGAGGTTAAAGTAAAGAGTAAAGAGTAAAGAGTAAAGAGTAAAGAGTAAAGAGCAACGAGTAACGAGTAAAGAGTTAGGCTGCCTATTGTCACAAATCTGATTTAGGATCCTGGCAACTACGTCAATTTGTCATGAATGGGAGATTTAGACACTTAAAGAAGCACTGTCAAACGTATTAGCAAAAGTGGTTTTAATATGATGTTGTAAAAGTACAATTTAACAAAGTTCAGTGGCAAGGTTCACTCTATTAATTACTGCATGGAAGAGCATACAAAGAAAAATTGAGTTAAACTCAAGTTAAAATGATTCAGAGAGAGAGAGACCGAAGACACAGAGAGTAGGGAGGGCTTTTCTGGTGAGTCAGAGGTTGAGAATGGACCCCCTTGCTTTCTAAACTCGTTCTTAGAGAGGAGTCTAGGTGCATCTGGATTTAAACTTAGTCTCAGACTTGGTCAATGGTTTATGCCTAAAGATTACATGTGCAGAGTTTGTGATTCATTAGCATCAATTCCGCATGCAGTCAAAGTTATCAAGGCAAGATCAAAGTTATCCTACTATAGGGTTGTGCATGATATTGGTCACTTACCAAATATCTACTGTTGGTGAAAAGTCTCCTGCCTCAAGGAGCAACCCTGAGGGGCGTCCCAGCTCATGGAGAGATTGCCGCCATGCAGCCACACTACCTAGCAAGGAGAGCTCAAAGGCAGCTCACTTAGGCTGTCATATTTATGGGATAAAGTGGTTGGCTCGTAGTCAAATTACAAGCAATGGAAAAGGTATGCATGAGACTCCTCATACCCACAATTTTCTTTGTTCCTTGATAAATGAGTCTTGGAAAAGCCACCAGCTATTTATGTGTCAATCACATGGTCAGTGTTCCAAGCTCATATGCATCACTGTGCTAGTCTGCTCCTTTGTGGGTTTTCAGAGAAGAGATTGAAACTAGATGACTTCTCAGCCTGGCTACGGCTCAGGCCTTTACCTCCTCTGGAGTCTGCACCAAACCACCACCAGTCTGGTCAGGGGGTCGAGCACACCCGTCACACCTGTTTAGGCACCATCTGAAGTAAGAGAGTGTAGTTACTCCCTTTACCGCTAATATATTAGTACACCAGTTCTGCGTAGGAATGATTCTTCTCTCTACTTCTGAAAATGTCATGCTCCCTGTTTCTTTTCTCATGTTTATTTGCATCAGTGATCTGTTCAACTGACAAATACTAGCATAGGTCTCTAAAAGCTTCAGTCTGCATTTTGAGGTATCCTATACTCTTTAATGAATCAGATCTAAGCAATGGACTTCTCTTTGGTGATCTTCAAGAGACCCTTCTGTTTTCTGCACCCCATTGCTGTTGTTTGTTTACCTTCAACATACTATACATTCATACATTACTTATTTGTGGACTTTACCATTTCTTGGACACTCAGTAGAGACATAGAAGAGTTTTCTGCCTCAGGCCACAGAACAGCTCCAGAAGAATCAGCAGGGAGTATTTCAGCCCAATAGATAACTTCATCTTCATAATGCATTTATAGGGCTTCTTCACCAGAGGAAATGAGAGCATTTGCCAAATAGCATATCCCCTTAACATATTCTTGTCCAAGTCACTGTATGAATTATACAGAGCCATAATCTGCCCATAACTGGGTCTTTCTAAGGATAGCATCCCTTTTACTTGGGAATAAAGGTATATATACTCCCAGAAAAGAAACAAGAAAAGACTAATTTTGCCACCAGTAGCTGAGTCATGCTGCTGTTCTGAGATAGCAGAATCGCTTGGAAAAGTTGGTAGCAGAAGTACTTTGTCCAAGTAAGTCCCTGTAGCTAAAGAGAAAAGGCTGTTTCCAAGGCTACTTAACTCTTCTGACTTCATGCTGTCAATCAACATTAGAATAGTTTTATGTTAAAGCTTTGAAAAATTCAGCAATATACAAGCAGGATGGAATCCATATTTAACAAAAGAGTCAATTTAGTAGCAGAGCTGTAGATAAAACATTAGAGGTCAAAAATACACAGAAGAACAATAAACACCACTCTGATACAGGAAACAATATAATGAACAGAATAAACACTGTATGCTAGTTGAAGAGTAGTAAACACTACTGAGATATTAATCAAGAGGGAATGTGGTTTATGGCTGGATTTGCCTTGAGACAGAGTAAGATATAAACCAATTTATGTAATATATTTTTGTTTCTAATATTTTCACAGCCACCAAAATGAATATTTAATAAAACAATTAAAGACTTATCCTTTTTGATGTGATAAGAAACTAAGAAACAAAGGCCCATCGCTAATAGTTCATCTTTGTGGGAATACTTATCATTATTTTGACATGAAGCCTGAATTATTATTGAAAGCAAATAGAGAAACAAGGTCTCAAAGCTCTTGGATTTTTCTTTTATTGCTGTCATTGTCACTGTGTATTCTGTGGCAATGAAACAACTGATAAATTAAGGCTCACAGAATCAGATAATTTCTAATGTTCCTTATAAGAACACCTCTTTCCTTATGAAACTATGCAAAGGATACATTTAATTTCCCCTTGTTCTTATATCTAGACTTCAAATTCTTTGATTCCCTGAACTTGGAAGTATTTAACTGTCTGATGCTTTCAGTTTATACTTCCTTTTCTACTCTTCATCAGTCATTTACAGAAGCTTTTTCTCCAAGGACTTGTTTTTACTTAGGGAGAAATGTACACTCCTATGAAAAAAACACACAAACAAACAACAAACCAGAACTTTTTCCTTCTTACAGAATTCAGGGACAGGAAGCCTCTGAAACAATGCTTAAATAATACTGCCCCTCAGCAGCACAGAGCTGCTGTTTAAAGACCTTCAGGAAATGAATCAGCGTCTAACTAAATCTCAACATTTCCAAAGGCCAGAGGATGGAAACTCTTTCCATCGTGGAAGGTGCCACTAAGAAGGTCGGGTAGCACAGCAATTCTGTAAACTGGCCTTTGTCCTTTTACTTTGAGAACCACCAAAAATATTTTTTAAGCCACCTAGACATGCCACAAAAGCCTTTGTGAGCAAGTGGTCTAAACATACCGCAGAAATAAAGTCAGGTCATCTAAAGGAGTTGCTGGTGTGAGAGGAGAGTTGTGCTCATTTTACATACCAAACAGAGAAGGTAACAACAGAAACTTATCACCAGTTAGAGCCAAGAAAATAATGTTTGAAATAAGCAATCCAAATTTTACATATGTACTTTGTAAATGACACAGATCACACCTAACCTCAAGTCTAAGGTTTTAGCCTACAAAACACGGGACATGACTTTCATCAGACCTTATCTTTCCTTTCCTAACTGGGCAGCAAAGATGCCAAAAAGATAATTCCATGTTTGTGATTTTTGTTCATGGCTCCTTAGAAACCTCAAAAGTTAGGGGAAGAAATAGCCAGCATTAGAGACAAGAAAGAGTCTTTTCTCTTTTTAATTTTGAAGAAAGTCACCTTAAATTCATGGTTGCTTGTATTATAAAAATAAACATGCCAGCACACATTTGGAACCCCATATGACTATTTTCTTCCCAATAAGACAGTATGTTCAGAGGAGTATAATATTTGACAGTCGTTAGCAAGCAGAGAAGTCCATTTTTCTTTACCAGTAATATCCTTTCACCTTATTATAAAACAAGAGTTGTCATAACAAAATTGAAGACTTGTCAACAGAGTGGGGAAAATAGTTTTTAATTACTGTACGGATAAAGCTTCAGGAAGATAAGAAATAAGGAAGGATGTTATAATTGAAAGAATTACAGGCAATTCTTGAATTAAATCTTGTCTTTTTAGTTGTTAAATTCCTGAGTGTTTCTGTATTAAGAACAATCAAAAGATTTGTTGGTAAGTGGATGCACAAGATAGATTTTTTAAAAAGTATTTCTGTTTTTATTGCCATGTATGTTGCAGCCCTGAAGCAAGTCCTGGAATAAGTACACTTCAGTTCCTGACTTCAGCAAAGATTTAAGGGTCAGTCAGTAGAGCAAGTCATCAATCAGAAAACAGATATTCAAATTTTATTAAAAATCAGATGTATAAACTATTACTTCTTAATAAATAGCTTTGAATATTGGAACTATTGCCTCTGTCCTTAGATGCTTTGATAAGACATGCAATTTACAGTAAAAAAGTATTTATATTAAGTAAAGCTCTGGAAAGGCAAAAGCAATCAAAAGACTACTGGTTTTAAAATGTTTTTTTACTGGTAAAGGTGTGTTTAGTAAGTGGAATATCATTTTACCTTTTGTCTTTCAGGCATGAGTGATTCAGCATTACTAAAATACTTAATAAATTGAAGAAAAAAAAATTAGTAGTAATTAATAATAGTTCACTTACAGCAGCATAAGTACAAAATTGCCATTAGTTTCTCAATATCAACATCCATGTTTTATTATGTTCCATTAGTATTTTATCTTAGTCCCCTCACTGTTCCTGCTTCAGAGAAGTCTATAGCATAAAGCAAATGGGCCACATTAATATGCCATTTCTACCTGAGCCAGTGCAACTGCACTATAGATAGCCATGGCTGGGTGCATTTTCACTGGTAGCTGCTAGGCATAATTTAATCCTTTTTAATAATTTTATAGATATAACCTTTTACTCAACTGCTCACTCTGTTACATTAATTATTAGTAAGTGAAAATATAATTTAAACACGAGTCAATAATCTATTATATATTTTTTGTACTTTTCCTTCTTAAGGAGCCCTACCTAGTAACAATAATAAGATTTCTACAATATTTCCTTGTAAGGCTTAGCAATAAATATTACAATGTGAATGAAGGACAAATACTAAGCAGGATATGTAATGTAAAATCAAATTAGTTTTTAAAGTACTACATTCGGCATGGAAGCTTGAGACAATGTGCATATATTAAGACAATCTGTGAAGGAAAAATGATACATCAAAGCCCTCAAAACTTTAACAAGAGACTATTTTAACATTTGAATTAACATGTTTCTGAAATCCAGTTTTTACAGTGCTGAGATATCCTGGCTGCATACAGCATACAGAAACATAGCTGTATGTCCAGATGGGGAAGGTTTTTTTATGGTATTGAAGGCTGTGTCCATCCTTCCCCCATAATCATTTTCCCCTGCATGCATTCAGGAATCTGGACCTTTAAATTCCACAAAACCAAGGAACTGGAGCCCTGTGCTGGCTATTTTTAGGCTATTTTTAGGCTATTTTTAGGCTTTATGCTGCTTATTTTATTTTCTTTTCTATTAGCTTGTAAGATGCTGCTAGCTTTTGGCTTTTCTGTTTATTAGTTTTGTTTTCATTTCTTATTTCAGGAGATCTGACAGTCTTTCTTATGAGTTCAAAACATTTTACTACATTTGTCAGTGCACAGAATTGAGGAAAAGTTTGGATAGTGAGTTGAGAAAATGTCTAAATAGAGATACCCTATTCCTGATTTTTCGTAGGCATTTGTCCAATTTGTCCAGGTTATTAGGAGCTGGTAGGCAGTTGCTATGACTGAACAAAATCCCATTTTTGCGACCTGACATGAAAAATTAGAGACACTTTCTGAAAATGTTATGCCTTTTATTTGAAGTGGTACTAAGCATCTGCAGTTCTCATATTTTCACCAATTTCAAATCAGTAAATGTATTCCATCTAATTAGTATTTTGTGTCAAAAACATGAGTCCTTCGAGAGCAATCAGAATCCAGGTCTCTTCCCAGGGAAAAGAATTCATCCCACTCTCCATGAGAAAAGGGAATGAAATCTAGGTCTCCTACTTTCTAGCCTCCGGCCACCAAGATCTTCAAAATAAGGTGTTGCTGCCTTCTTTATTGTGCATATATTAAGAGAATTAGATGTGTAAAAGCAAGTTAGGCTAAGTCAAGCTGTAAGAAAACTTACGGAATAGTCCTTCGGGGAAATGGGTCAGAGAAGCAGTAATTTCTGGATCTGAGCTGGGCTTGTATGAATAAAAACATGCCTAAACATGAAGAAGTGAACCTGACACCAAGATCCTGATTTTAGGATCCTAACCACAACATCTGTGATACTGTGGACTTTTCCATTAGCTAAGCAGGGTTTTGGGGGATCATAACTTAATCATATACACATCAGTCCTGCTTGCGTCCTTGGTTCTTTGAAGTTCTTAAGATTAGAACAGAAGCCACCAAAGGGGCTGCTAAAATGCAGTGCACTCACTAAACAGTCGCTAAACAACCTAGGAAAGTGTATTATAAAGATTAGATAATACAACTGATCATTTAAAGGGATGAGTGGGGAAGTTTGCCTTTTCTGTGGATATGGAGAAAATTATAGAAAGGATAATGAAAAGAGTCTTCTTTGGTGAGTGAAGAAGAATATATTATTTGTGCTTTTTCTGGACATAATGAAAGGAAAATAAGTGCACATCTGCTAGCCCTGCCCACACCTGTCGTTGTTCAGCCCTGATCAGGACCAGACTACGCAGTCTCTCTCTCACTCCCCCCACCTTCCGAGAGAACAGGGAGAGAAAATATAAGGAAAAACGGCTCGAGGTTTGAGATAAGGACAGGGAGAAATCCTTAAAGTTACTGTCATGGGCAAAACAGACTCGACTTGGGGAAAACTATTCATTTATTACTACAAACAGCAGGATAATGAGACAGAGAACAAGATAACCTCCCTCCACCCCTCCCTCTTCCCAAGCTTAACATTATCTCTACTACCTTCCCCTCCCTAAGTAGCACAGCGGGGAAGAGGGAATGGGGGTTGGGGTCAGTTCATCATGCGTTGTTTCACGCCGCTGCTTCATGGTCGGGGGAAGAACTCCTTGCATTCCTCCCCTGCTCTGTTGTGGGGTCCCACCCCTACGCCACAGTCCTTCGTGGAACTGCTCCAGTGTGGGTCATCTCTTCCACGGAGTACAGTCTCTCCAGAACGGCTGTCCCAGCGGGCTCTTCACAGACCACAGCCGCCTTCAGGCATCCACCTCCCCCGGTGTGGGGTCCTTCACAGGCTCCAAGTGGATCTCTGCTCCTCCGTGGACCTCCATGGGCTGCAGGGGGACAATCTGCTCCACCATGGTCGTCACCACAGGCTGCAGGGGAATCTTGGCCAGGAGCCACATTACTCCTCCCCTTCCTTCTGAACTGACCTTGGCGTCTGCAGCCGTTCCTCACAACAGGCTGGCAGATGTCTCTCAGGATCTTTTTACATCTTATTCACTTCTCATCTCCTTTCCACTTCTTACAGCCAGGCTGGGCCAAGTCGGGCCCAGTCGGCCACCTGGCGAGAGGCCAGAGGGTGAGGCCTGCAAGGCCCATGAGGCCCGCGCCTCCCCCTCTGCGCCTCTGCCCCCGCTCAGCTTCTTCACATCTTCTCCTCTCTTTTTTTTTTTCTGTTTTCCCCTTCTTAAATACGTTATCGCAGAGGCGTTATCATGGAACATTCTGCTACCAATCGGCTTGGCCCTGGCCAGCAGCAGGTCCGCCCTAGGCCCAGCCGAGTCCACTGAACAAAGGGGAGCAACTTCTAGCAGTTTCGTACAGAAGCTACCACCTTAGGCCCCCCCTCACTAACAAAACCACGACAACACCTCAGCTGTGCTTGCCTTGGGATCCGGGATAGGGTTTCTCTATTGTTGGAGAAAATATACTGTTTGGAAAGATGGATGGATGGATGGATGGATGGATGGTGAGAGCCATTGCAGTCTTTATTAGCTAAAAAATTGCAGGAAGGAGAGAGTTAAGATTAATATGAAATTACTAATTCAGCATGTTTAGTGAAAAGCAAGTCCTCCTACTGAAAAAAAATGCTGCTTGAGTGTTTAGAGCCAAAATTGAGACTTAGATAAGAAACAGTTAGGAGCTCAGAGGCTTTGTCTCTGGGAATTAGAAGCATCAATTTGTGGATGAGTGTGTGTATTCCTTAATTTGATTGCATCATTAAATAAGTCTGTTGAATTAAATCTATTTAATCTATTAATTATCTCTTTTATCCTTTTTTAACTAGTTCTGTTTTCTCTTTACAGTAAAGTTTATGGCTCTGATAGGTGACTAAATATCTTCATCTCAAGTTAGTCCCTATTCCCATATCTTATTCACTAGATTGTTTTCTTTCGATGTTCACATTTGTAAGGTACTTTACAAATTGTAGTTACTCTTCACAACACTTCTTCGAGGGAGACAAAAATGCAAAGAAATGGATGTACTGACAATAAGTGTTTCAAGGCCAAGAGGAGAACTCCGGCATGTCTGGCTCCTGGGGTCAGACTGCACCACCTATTAATCAACTGAATGAAAATTTGACTGTAAAATAAATCATAAAGTAAACAAATATCTACTTCATTTCCAGCAGAAGAACGTGATCATGGGATAGGCTGCTGAGAGGTTTGTATTGCTGGCAAGTTCCAAGGCAAAATGGGTCATTCCTTCAACGATACAAATAACATTTACTGACCTGCCTTTAGTGAAAGTGTTGTATGGAGACAAGGGCTAACTGCAATGCTTCCTGATTTGAACAAATGTTTGCATCATTTACTTGTGTGACATAAAGCTGCTGCTCTTTTTGCTGATGACAGTGTGATCTGCTAGATAAGTCCTTGCTGATAAGACGTGGAAGTGAAAACTCTCTTCTGAGTGATTGTTACCTGCTGATATGCTCCAAAAGAGGGTTGTTTGGATATCATTGTGCAACTCGTATTTCACTGAGTTTTGATCTCAAGGCTGTGGTCAGGGTGGTAAATAACATAGCTTCAGGTATGGGGAGGATGAAATTTCCTGAGTGTTGCTCTAAGATCCCTTGTAAAATAATGTTGATCTTCACTGATAGCTTGTTAATAAGTAAATCTGATCTTCCTATCTTCTGAGTTTTGAAGCCAGCTTTAGGCTGTACAGAGCAGGAAGCTGGGCTCTGATCTCTAAGGAACTAGTCTGGTCTGTATGCAGTACTTGAGATTTGGGGGAAAAACAATCATATGTTATGAACCAAAAGACACAGTGCTGATCAGAATTCAGTAAAGGTGAAAACTTCCCAGCTGTGCAGTCGCAAGCAGATTTCAGTGTAAGCACCACACATCCTTTGGGGATGTAATGCATCTTGAGCTTAGCAGGTAAATGTGTGTCTGAACTACACTATGTTCAACAGTGGTTTTGCAGATGTATTAGTTCACATCACATCTGCCTTGTTTCTAAAGCACTGTACAGACCACGACAAATACTATTCAGAAAGCAGCCATCTCTGACAGTTGTGAATGCTGACTGCATTTTGGTTTAAAAAGTGAGTAAATACATGTTTTTTCTGCTTTGTTTAATTGTATGACACTTCCAGACATTCCTATTATAACCTCACTGGACTCAAATGATAGTATTACTTGCATAGGCTTGAGAGTTTTACTTGGCCAAGTGAGGCTTATATAATTTGGTACATTTTTTTCAGTGTATTTTTGCAAGTTTCCAAGTGATTCCCATACCAATGTTATGTACAAAACCTTTGAATCTCTGTAAGCAGTGATTCCTGTGGGAGAAATTATTGGTTGCTAGGCTTGAAAGATAAAATTCTGTTTTTTCTTTAGAGTCCTTTTATCCTAAGTCTATAACCACAAGATCTCTGTGCTATGAGAAATTAAAATAAAACTTGTGTTCACTGTAACTAGTCTGACATTATCTTCCACTGACGGAGTTTAAGAGATATCACTTCGCCACATGACCCTTAATTGCACTGAAACTCAATGCTCTGTTTTAAAAAGACCAGTTTAGTAAAATAAGTAGCTACTAAGTACCTCTCATCATTTTTCTATTTTAACTGCACCTCAAGGCTGAATGACAGCTCATATTTATATGTGCCTTAATATTCTAGAAAAAAAAGATGCAGTCTGTGTAAAGGACAGCCTTTTGTGACCTTTACTACCCTTGATAAAGGCCATCAAAGGATGCTCTTTATTGGATGGTCCTTGAGCTTTGCATATATATCAAGAAAAAAAAATAAGTGCAGCGTGTGAAGCAAGATATTTGTCTATATCTTTGAGCACTAGAAAAGAAATGTAAGAAATTAGAAATACAACATCTTTGCAAATTAGCAAATAAATCAGAACCAATAATGCATTATATTTTTTTCTTTTGTTAGAGTATTTTCTCTGAATAGTTTAGTACTGTGAAAGGGTATTTATTTGAAATTATCACTGTTCACACAGACACATGCCATGTTTCTGCACTTGGATTGAATAAGCATTGAGCAACCTTTATGGAATATTTTAATTCCAAATTAAACAAATGTATGCCTTAGTATTCAGTAAGAATGTACAATGTGTGATCTGTACTCTTGTTTCTTTTTCTATATAAAGCTGTGGTGTTGTACCATGGGTCCCTAAAATCTGTAAAGATACTTCTAAAAAAGTTAAATTAATTTTTAGTTCCTTTGACTTCGTTAGGAGTAATTAAACAAGGACTTGGTCACATTATTAAGAAAGGGTCACAGTATGCTCCTCTACAAGGAGTCCTAGTGATTTCAAGGATCTTGTTCTACATTATTAAAGGACAGCACTTGTACCTACTTAGAAATCAAGGCATCTAAACATTACCTAGGTTTTATTTCATTATAGATTTCCATTTGTTTTCAAGAAAGTTCATCTTTCATCCTTCTTCTGGCCAAGAAAAGGAGGACTTCAACATGTTACTCATCAGTATTTCATGCTTGGTGTATTTGTGAATTGTCTAATGGATATATATTTTTAATGAGGTAATGCGAAAAAAGCAGAAAACCTATTTGTGAAAAGGTGTGGTTTTGATGTCAGTCTACATCTATCTCAAAGTAAGTGATCTTACTAGAACTTCAAAAGAAAAGCAACAAGTTGTCGGTTGTTTTTTTCCCTGTCTTCATGTTTTATCCATAGACTTTTAAGGTTAAAAAAGGCTCAGATCATGACTGCTCATCAGCATCTCCTCTTCACTCTGGTCATACAGCCCATCCTTCCTTCCTGTCAGGCACTGAGAAAAAACATCTTTCACTGTATTTATATTTTAATCTAAGGTAACCATTGTGCTCCTCCTTACTCTTATCTTCAAATGATCCTGCTTGTATACCTTCTGACTTGCCATTTCTGCATCTCCACTATGTAACTTCCTCACATCTTCCACCCTTCTTCACAATTCCTGACTTTTCTCACCTGTTAAGGACTCCCTGCTCAGAAGCTTTCTGTCCTCTATTTCATCCCTTCAATTCCCTATTATTACTCTGTGGGATGTTGACACAATACAGTTAAATATGACAATTTTTTTTTATGTTAAAGTAGCACTTACAGGTCTAAACCAGGAATCAGAAACCCCTTTTTGTAAGCTACAGAACCTGCAGATAACGAAAGCAAAAAACCTCCCAGCTTCTGGCATGCTAACTTTCAATCTAAGATGAACAAAGAAGATGTAAACAAACACGCAAATGAGATGAATAGGACAAGATAGTAGTGAAGTTACTGATTTTTGCCTATGAAGCAAAAGTTCTCTCACACCCTAACCTGTGAATATTTAGCTCCAGGGTGACTTTACCTTGACTTCTCAGATCAGAATCTCCTCCATGGGTTTTATATAAACACTCTTTATTGTAAATGTTACACATGAAAAATTCGAGTGTGCATTTTTTTTGAAGAGCAATCGTTGCTGCTCTGTAACAGAAAGGTCTGTATAATAAAAAAATTTGTTCTTTTACACCTGTGCAATTTTTCAAATGTGTTTTACTGACTCAGCTATGTAAATATTTCTGTTGCTCCCCTCCACTGTTGTAGCTGGATCTTTGGCTTACAACCAACTGCTTATTTATTTATTTAAAAGCTTACAGAAGAAATATTCCTAAACCACAAATGAAGTTTAACTTACATGAATATTTTACTGTAAATGTGTAAACATCTTATACAGAAATTAAAATGCAATTTCTTAAGATTTTAACCTAAAAGAAATTTCCATTAGAGTAGAGCATTTTTATAAATAGTTATTTATAATAAATACTTACAGTAGATATACTGGCATAGCCTGACTCTAGATATGTGAGTCTTGCTTCTATGAGAATATGGCTTATTGGTTAAGTATAAGCAACTTTCAGAAGAATTTAGTATATATTGGTATTTAATATTCATCAGGTTACTGAAAGTATTAGTAAGTTTTGTTTCTTTTTTGTGCGCTTTTATTAGCATTTTTGTGATCAAAGTTTCATCAGCAAAAACAGGGGAAGAATTTTACTCTTTTTTTGTCTCCTTGTAGGGAAGACCCATGAAACAGAATTGTCTGCTTTAGCATCATACAAGGTAGAATTGCTTAAACTAATATGAGAGAAATATGTATGATATCTTCATGCTCTTAAAATCTGTAAAAATAGCTTTATTTGTTTCAATTCTCTGAACACTTCAGATAAAATTAAAAGCAATGTTTTGGAGAGATACAAGGCACATGCTTGGCTTTTCATTAATAAATACATTAATTGTTGTTAAAAAGATGCAAATGTGTCAGAGGTTTGATAATACTCAAGTATCAACTAAATTAGCTTGCAGTTGCTCTAAAGACAGAAATCCTTGCTGCTCTGTACCCAAATGTTTATGCAATCTATACATATAGAGGACATCTGCTTTTCTTACTATAACCTACATAATTGACTGACTTTGTCTAAAAAGCAAGGAAATAATTTTGGCTTGCATTGGTAAATTATTGGATATCTACTGGGAGCCATATGGTCATGGAAGTGTTGTTGAGAAGTCATTTGGTTAAAACTCTCACTCAAAGCAGGGCTGATGCCAGCATTAAATTGGGTAAACCATGTATTTGTTTAGTAAATCTAGATAACCTCCACAGTCTGTCTGGACTGAGAAACTGTAGTGTGTCCAGGAGAGCGCTATCAAGATGGTCAGGGGCCTAGAGAACATATCCTTTTAGGAGTGGTAGAGGGACCTGAGCCTGCTGGTGAAGAGGGACAATTTAACAGCACTCTACGACTGCTTGAAGTAGAGTTACAAACAGCAGACTCCTCTTAGTAGTTGCAGATGGTGTAATAACAGGCAGTAGCCTCAGGGAGGTTCAGTTTAGGAAGTTACTTGGTCATTAGGAAGTTGATGAAGACCATAAGTAAAAAATTTGTGAAAAATTATTTGTATTAGTGTAATATTACATTTTAAATTTGTTTCAAGTTTTGTTTATTCTTCTGGTCTTAACACTTTATGCTGCTTCTCTGCAATGAAAACTGAGTAGGTGGGCCCTAGATGGAATCCCAGCCTGGGTGCATTTTTCAGCCCTGAGGGCAAGGGATACAACACAATATTCTAATTTTTATTACCTATAGGAACAGTCTTGGTCTTTCGTATCTCCTGGGCTGTGTCTAGGCATTGGTGGCAGAATGTAAATTGACATGGGCTGAAATAAGGAAAAGGAGTATGAGTGTGTACTCAAGCTCATACCCACCTCTGGCCGAATTACTAGCATAGGTGTAGTCCCAGTGACTTAGAACTGTATTCTGAGGCACAACCTTAAGTGTTGGTGCCTAAATTAATTTCTGCTGTTACTTTTTAAAAATTCAAATTAACTTTGTTACAAAGAACTGGACTCCTCCAAGCATAATAAATATATCTGAATGCATTTATGGGTGATGCAAAAATAATAATAGACATCTGCAAATTATCTTCAAATTTTACAGCCAGTTTCCACTAATATAAATCACATTCCTCCCATAAAATATTGCGGGTTTTTTTAAAGCAGGTTAAGTATTATCCTGGAGATTGGAGAAAGACAACACAATTTGCATTTGCAATACTATTTTTATGTAGTGAGTCTTCAGGTTATTGCTATATATAGAGTTATAGAACTATCTGAACAGTACTGTTCCCATTTCTGATGAATAGTAATTAACCTTCAGGTCGTGAACTCATATAAAATATATTAAGGTTACTGTTATCCAAATAAAATACCAAAGCAATATAAAGTTTCAGGGAAGAGGATCCCAGTTATTCACTGTGGAGAAAAAATATATTCTATTCCATGTTCAAAGTGGCTGTATTATAATCTGGTTTAGACTTCATGAGTTTATTTGTTTGTATACAGGGACACAGTATATTAATATGTGACAAAAGCAGTAGTGTAAGGGTGGGGTTTTTTTGCATGTATACTGTTTTGGATTCATCTGTGTGCTGTTAAACTGGTTCATTCTTTCACAAGGGGAAATGATAATAACTCGCTCATCACATACGTATGGACAAATTAATGCGTCATTAGCATTTACACATTTGAGGTGGGATCAACTCTGCACAGAAACCTGTGCAGTTTTTTCCCTGCAGTGTGACCGCTGGTGTTACTGACTATACACTGACCTTTCAAAGCAAAAGTATAGGATCACAAATAAATGGACCAAATTCACAGCCTACATCTGGCACCATATGTATTGTACTGTAAGGGTCTGAGGTGGCCCTGCCAAGTTTTTATAAATTTGGGATGCAGTAACAGACATAGACTAGCTTTAGAGATAAACAATTTATCTCTAAATAATACTACAGTAACAAATACGTATCAGTAGTACAATTATCTGGGTCATTACCATAGGAAATCCAGTAATTCACTAATATTGGGCCAAAATTATTATCTGGACATGCAAAGACTTTTGTAACTATGGTTATCAGGAAGGTGGGCAGGAAGCAGGACAGTGCTTCTTCTCCAGACTGGTGAGTGACTCGGATGAGCTGATGGGCTCGGGGAACACCAGGCCCCCTGATCAGACTGTCCTTTTTTATTCCTGAGTGGCAGAAGCACTGTCTGGACTTGTTAACGAGTCCTCACATCCCACCTCTTCTTCCTTTCTGTGCCATTCTGTTCTTGGTGTGCACGGGACAGGAAATACTTTATGAGGCAATGCTAGCCCTACCTGTACGATGATGTGAGACATTTTAAGGATTATACATACTCTGAGCTATTTATTCAATAAATCTTCACAAAATTACGTAGCACAGAGGTTTTTTGTAATTACGATACATGCAGGAAACTGAGAGTTTATTGGCCTTTAAAATTCTACTTGAACTGTCTCAGTATGAACTTCTAACATTAAATATATCCCAGTGATAAGACAAATTTATTCTTTTATGTTATCAAGTACTTGAAATTTGAAAAAGCACATTACTGAACTAAATTTGTTGGGTCAACCCATCACTTGTTGGATGCAGTAAGATGTCACTTATGGTTGTCTTAGAATATTTTTACCCGAAGACAAGCATTAGATTTTTTTAATTTCATTTGTTTATTTTAGTCCTGATCTCATATAGCGGTGGCATTCCAAGTATTCTGCAAGTCACTTTTAATATTCAGATCCTGGCCCAAAAACTTACAATTAGAAAAGAGGAAGAAGAGAAGGGAAGAGAATGGAAGGACAACCACAGAAGATTAAGAGTTCTTGTATGTAGGTCCTCCAGTGGAACAGACACAGAAACAAGGAGAATCATCATGCCCTGTGTGCTACAGTTTTCCCTGTTGAAACAAAGCTGATATATCTGAGTACTGCTGAGGTCACCTATATTCTCTTCCTTCTCTCTATTTTTCTTAGGTTCACATTCCCCTTGTTTCTATTTTCCTCTGTTTTTCAGCTTTAAGGACTTTCACTCTCATCTTGTCTTTTATCCATTTTCCCTGGTCCCTTGTACACTTCAAGTCTAATTTGTTGGCGGTCAGCTGGAGAACAACTGCTCAGCTCAGTGAGGCACTATCCAAAGACCCCTAAGTTCCCGCAGACCATGTCAGCTCCAGAACTTAAAAAAAAATATAGGCATTTGAGCATAGTTTTGCACCTGGAATAGTACAGTGCTGGACAGGATCGATTAGCCTGATAGCAGTGCTACATTGAAGCTGCCATTTTGGTTTTGGGAGCTGCGCTATTGGCGTTGTGTAGTGTGCACTGTGACATCTGACGTACTAGATTGCTCAAAGCAACCTCATGAGGCTTGTTCACTTGCAGTGTAGAGTCGTGAAGATACATGTCAAGGTAAGTAGAGAGACTGGGGAGAGACTGTTCAGTAGGGCCTGTTGTGATAGGACAAGGGGTAATGGTTTTAAAACAGGGGGAGGTAGATTTAGATTGGATATTAGGAAAAAAATTTTTACAATGAGAGTTGTAGAACACTGGAACACGTTGCCCAGAGAGGTGGCAGATGCCCCATTCAAGGCCAGGCTGGATGAGGCTCTAAGCAACCTGATCTAGTCGGGGATGTCCCTGCTTCTTGCCGGGGGGTTGGACTAGATGACCTTTGAAGGTCCCTTCCAACCCTAACCATTCTACGATTCTATATTTAAATAATTACCAAAATTTTCCACAAGATATGTTTTGTAAACGTTCTGAACAGAATCAGATTTTTTTTAGGGAATTAGAGTGCAAAGCAAGTGTCACTTGGTCTATATTCCCACACTTAGAAATCCATTAAGTAAGTCACTTTTACTCTGCTCAGTATATTTCAAGAGTAAGAGGAAGAATGACGTAGGTTGTGCTATATTGAAGAAGCCTAGAAGTGTACCTAGGTCATCAGACTAACTCTGAAGGACAGAGGAAGAACAAAGGAACTCTGTTACTCTCTGGAGAGAGTAACATGGAGAATCCCAGAGGGCACTTAGAAAGTAATAGTCCATTTTGCGGTTGTTTGAGCTCTTATTCCTGAGTGTTTCTGTGGATTACAAATCAACTTCCCTGCTCCGCCCATTTCTGTCCTTTTGCATGCAACCTTAATGATATAATGGAATAAGTAGGCCTTGTTGCTGGCCTGTGAAGGGAATTAGTGCTCATCTCTTCAGAAGTCTTCCAGCTGGTTTGGACTAATTGTAAAAGCAGTCAGATTAAAAATTAGTCTAAAATCCAACTTACTCTTTCCTAGTCTTTTCCTTTCCCCTCTCCCTCTGCCCAACTAGGGCTGCTAAAGATTTATTTCAAACATGTAGAATTGGTGAAAAGCATAGATTAGGCTGGAAAGATTGAAGGCCGGGAAGAGAGAGAAGTATCTGTGAATCCCTGCTGATTCAAGAAGGAACTCATCCTTCAGAGGATTTGTCATACTAAAAAGGATTGAAAGAGAGGTTTGCCTGGATCCTCTATTATGTGGTCCAATTTTAGAGCTTGGAAAAAAGGTTTAAATTCCGACTGAGAAAGCAGTACATTGTTGCAAATACTGTGTAGATATGTAAGTATTTATTGATCATTTGCTAAATCTTACCATGCTTTGGTGGAACTACCACACCTCTTAGGCTCAGTTAAAGTGCTCTCATAAAATCAAGAAGCTAGATTGGAATTTTTTTTGCTGGTAAAAGGTAAGAAAAAAAATATGTTAGAAAGAGAAAATAAAGACTTTCAGTATGTTTTTGCGGCCCATAAAATTGGGAGATTGGAGAGCAGGAAAGCAGCTACAGAGTCAGGTCACGATTAAGCACCTGCTGTGCAACGAGCTTATTTCTGTCACCTGCGGAAGTATCCTGAAGGTTTTGTCCCACAGTTAGGATTGAGAACGGTGTTGCTATTTATGGTGTGCTTGTTTTTTAACTTTGTGCTTGTTTGTTTTTTTTTCCTTGCAATAAATACAATTGCAAATAGGTCTTTTTCCTACTTATTTATAGTCAGTGAAGGGGTAGTTGCTTTAAAGGTACTAAAGGTTAGTGTCAGCCTGACAATCTGTTTTCAAGCATGTTAAATTAAGAGAAGTATTACAGCCCTGTCATGAGGAAGGGTGTCTGCCTCTCTACAGTTAAAGTGAATAGACATTGTTGGTAGCAGAATGTGAATGTAAAGACAACCTTGTTTGTCATAACCTAATCAGTACTTGTGGGTGACAACCCTGACAATACTGCTGCAAGTCGAGTAATTTTAATGCTACCTTTTCCTTGGTTTCTATTGTGAGGAATTTTTGTTGTTCTTTGGGAGTTTACTGGCTGCATATAACCTGAAAAATTTGCCAAATCTTTCATCTTACTTTATCTTTTAGCCATTTTTTTTGAGTCAAACATCCAGACACAGATTATTTTGCACACATGCTACAATGTGCCTAGGTATTTTGCATAAAAATAAGGATTTGCTCAGCATAACCAGGATTTCCATAAATATAACATAGGTAAAACTTATGTACGTGAGGATTTAGGTAGCTGACTTCTGGCTATTAACTCTTAAAGTTGCTTGGCACTAGATTTGACTCATTAAAATATTTTAGGGACAATTTAGTATTCACAGTCCAAAATCACCCAGATAACAAGCAGTCCTCTCTTCAAATACCAAATGGCTGTTTGGCTCATTTCTTTTGTTCAGTGTTCAGGATTGCTTATGCTGCCAGATGACTGCCCACATGCAGCTTTCTTCCCTATGAATTTACCGAGTGGCAGCAGCACTGTCCTCATATGAAGAACAATGACATCGAGTGATGAGGAAATGGCTGCACTCAGAAATGGAGCGTGGCACATCATTACTAACCACCATGGTGAGTAATCCTGTTCTGAACAGTGCAATGCTGTGAGGATGCACCGGTTTCATTCCAGGTAGAGTGTGGCTGCACTAGCTTCGCATTGCTTTCAGGCTGGTGAGCTCACTAGAGTTGACTAAGTTGGATTTGTGAGTTCAGGATCAGGCCTGCACAGCTTTGGGTGGATGGCATGTGCTCCATGCATGTTTGGATATGTTAGTAGTCTGTACGCAAACCTGCCAGGCCCCATCTCTCTGCAGTGAGCTGCCATGCAGTAACTTAAGACAGAATGAGTTGCACCTGTTTGAGGAAATTTAATCTAAGTACAAGACTGCACGGGAAAACCATTACTAAACTGGGAATTGAGATGTGCATGCAATGTTCTAAGGCAGAACATAAGTACAGTCATATCCATAATCCTGCATGGCAAAGGTTGTTCCATCAGAATGAGTAAAGCAAGCTTCATCTTTCATCTTCAGGTAGAGATATTTGCATGGGTCTCCATGTCTCTGTATTACACCTGCATTAAGAATAGGTAAGGATATTTTTAAACATGAACATGATCATGTTATATTAACAGTTTGAAATATGATTCCTTGGAATAAATATGCTGAACAGAGTAGACTTGTAAAAGGTTAGATCTCTGATAATCAATTTCATTTAATTTCTTGTGAATCTCTTAAATGCCTTTAATGGCAATTGAACAAGGCCAAATATGTAAAACTAGGAAACAAGTTAGAAAAAGATGAGTATACTTCTTTTTACCTTTTTTTTTCTTTTTGCTTCCATTGTAGTGTTCCAAGTTTTATGAAGCTTTATGTAGCTTTAACAAAAGAAATATGTATCTAGTGTCCTATTGTTTCCAAATTCTTTCTTCTTTCTGTCTGCTCACTGAGCATTCCCTTGATGTACAGCTACTGCCATGGTCTTGGATCTCATACCAAAGGGAAGTGCAAAAAGTCCTCTAAAAAAATTTTCCAAGTCAATGAAAAGGCCACAGGTAGTCATACAATAGAAATTTTCTTACATTCATAGACATTCACGAGCTTCAACAAATAGTCCAGTAATCACTTCCTAACAATGAATGTGAGTGTTTCACTATCCCAGTGTGAAAGCGAATATTAGGCTATCCCAAAACCAGTGTAGTGAGTCAAATCTAGTGACAACTAACTTTACTGAAATAAGAACCTCTAGAGGGCAGGCCAGTGAAAATAGGCAGTTAGCTTGAATGGCTTGGTAGTTAAATATTATGAAGTCTCAAAATAGTCTTATATTTGTCATCTTTCCTTGTTTTTACAGATGTATTCTTATGCTAAGATAAAAGAAGGAACTAAAATGGGATTGAGAAAAAATAATTGTAACCAATATCTTTGGAACAATGATTTTGGTATTATACTGCAATCCAATAATTTTTGCAAATATATTTTTTTCTTCCTTCCAATAAGTTTCACATTATTCTGTTGGTTATTCATGCACCTCTGTTTTCACCAGTATAAGGCAAATAGATATATCTGCTTACATACTGGCTCATCAATAGAATAATGACAAAGAGGAAGGGCTTACAGTTGCCGAGGTCCAGGCAGGAATACCCATATGAACTCTGAAATGTTCTGCCAGTCCACCCAGACCAGTGATGGACTATATGCTTGTTAATATACCTGTCTATATATCTGCATCACTGCAGCTGAAAAAAAAAGTTATCTGCTGGTTCTGAAGAATGTACTTGAAATTCCTGGTCCAAAATTAACTAGACAGGCTAGAGGGCAGTACCATCATTGTGGCAATCTTCTCCAGCCGCACCGGAGAAGAGGCTTCTGATAAAACTTACTGTCAGTTAATTCCACAGTTTACGTCCCTGGATCTGAATTTTAAAGGGGCCTCAGAAGCAGCATGAGTGGGTACAGCTAGACTAACCGTAGACCTTCATATCTTCCTGTTTTGAAATGCCACAAAATTCATCTTTACACATCAAAATAAATTAGGCCAAACGAAAAGAAAGAAGAAATTAAAACAATTACCAATTGTTATACTAATACCTTTAGGTTTCTTTTCTGTTAATAGGATGACTCTGCTTTTACAGCAAAATGGGGAGAGAGGACTTGCCCTTCAAGTCAACCAAAAGTCTATTGCTGCCTTTTTCTGGCCTTCAGCATCAGTCACAGTGTTTACCAGTCAAAGGCCCAAACCATATAGCAAATATCACTTCAAGAGCCACTTAATCTATGGAAAAGTAACTGAGACTGTCTTTGTATTTGACTGAAGGACTGTGGGGAACTAAGAACTGGATTGACAAATTAGACAAAAGATATTACTAATCCTATTCACTGTATACTGTTAAATATGTATGAAGAGGATTTATAACTAGTTCCTGAAGAGTTACTTTATCATCGGTTCCATTTGTAAAGAAAAAAAGTTGAACTATTTTGCATCAGACTTTTTCCTTGTGTTTTGCTTCCAGAGTTTGCTTACCTATATCCCAACTTCTACTGACAAAGAATCACTTGCTAGGGATCTGCCAAGGAGTAGTTTATTGACTCTGAGTATCTTAGTAGGGCTCTCGTAGTAACTTAGTAGTAACTTAGTAATGTAGTAACAGTATCACCCTTTTAAAGTTTTATTCAAGTGCCCAAATGCCAGATTACTCATATGATCCTGAAATAAAAGAGCTTTTAGCTCAGGAGTGTTAAATAAGCATGGGCAAAATGAACCAAGACAGACTTCTGTTGTTACAGGGTTTGATCAAATACTGAGGTGTTGAAAGCATTCACTTCAGCTTACTGTCTAAATATCCAGGTACCAGAAGAAAAAGAGCAGAGGCTGTAAGATGCATATACTTATGAACATGTTTGTGAAGAAGGAGAGAAAGCAATCAGGAGGTATGACTTGCTAGTTTTAGATCACTTCTGGACTTACCCTGCAGTTCTCACTCTGGCGAAAGAGCCATTGAAGTGATTCACAGATGCTTTAAAAAGGAGTAAAAAATTTTGTTCTTATCCAAAGCCCACTGAAGATAATGGAAAGATTTTTTTTTTTTTTTGAGGATTTGATCCATGCCCTGCATTTTATAAACACACCAAAAGAAAGGCATGTTCCTACAGGTGAACCTAAGGGACTTAAAAATCAGAGTCTCATTGAAAGCCAGTGGGATCTAAGTTTCTGAATAATTTTGAACCTTTACTACCTGTGAACTCACTATCCAATTCCACCTGAAATGCTTAGAACTGCTTTTATCATTACATATTCCAGCAAAATTTAAATTGGTACCTGCCAAAAGTTCAGCCAGATTAATTAAAGTCATTAATGCAAACACATTATTCGTAAAACAGGATTTTTTTTTTCCTTCCTCAGATCAATCACTAAACTAGAAATAATTTAGTTCTTAGCAAGCAACCCCTACTTGCTGCATCTTAAAGAAAATTAGTGTGATATACACTTTTGCTGAAACAGTCCACTGTTTTGGGTACTTGTCCAAGGCATTTTCCCGAAAACTAGCAGAACATTAAATTTTAAGACCAGATTTCTTTGGAGATGCTCTTTTCTGCCAAGGGAGCATCTCTACTTGAACATATACAAATGAATGGACACAGATGGTCTTGATGCTGCTGTGAGTCGGCGAAAAAAAAAGGCATACTCTCCTTTTGTCTCTTGAATAGCTTAGGTAAGTCTTATTGTAAGCATGGCATATCATCCCTTTATTTTGAAATATTGACAAATATTGATAGTTTTTGTTCAACTAGGATATCTACATATACACACTTATGTCTTTCATTGTTATGTCTCCAAGACATGATAACATTTGCAGTTTAGTTTTCCTGATATTTTCATTGCAAATTTTTTGATAATTTTTCTCTCTCCTTTTTTTTTGGTTTCTTTTCCCCCTGTATTTCTTTTTAAATAGCCTAGCTGAATTAAGTGAAGAATTAAACTATATAATACAGCCTTATTATAGGAAGAACAAAATGAAGATGATCTGATGAGATAAATCGCTGAAGGTTAATAGCTTTTTAAAAATCAATCTTCCTTACAAAGGAAAAGGGTAAATGGCTTAGTGGATGAAGCCTTGGCCTCTCACCTTCCTGACCATAGTTCAAGTCTAAACTGTGAGGGTCCCGAGTTACACGCTTTATTGGGCTGAGATCAGTCTCTAGTGGGCAGGAGTCTGTATTACAAGATTCATGGATGTATTTTTCCATACAGGCGGTAGCAGCACGTGAGGCTGATACAGACTACTTTGTCATCTTGCTAAGCGGTGAGACTGACAGACAAAAGTTGGTGTCACCCTGAGCAAAGCACAGGGACGTTCCAGCTTGCAGTCCACTGCGCTGTGCCCGCACTGTGCATCATGGATGGGGACAGGCTTCCAGAACACCTCACAGCCTTTGTCAACAACAAATATAATGGTCTCCATTTAACAAACAAAAATGAGATTACTTTTCCCACAATAATTAACGGATTACTAGGGAGCTTTAATAATTATAATTGATCATTTTTCATATCAAGTTCACGCGAAGAAATAATTTATCTCAGCTGTTATTCGTAAGGAAGGTAAAATTTCAGGGAACAAAATAATTGAAGTGTCAATTAGGAAGTTTAAGTAAAAGTGGAGAAATTAAAAAAACCCAACATTTCTAGCATAATTTATTAGCATGTTAATCAAGTTTTAATCAGATATTAGTCTGATAATTTATGTATTCCCATCAATCATGTGCATGAAGTGACTATTAAATAAGCTTCTTTCTGATTTAGTTTTAATAATATGTTTTAATAGAGAAGCACGCTGCATCCTGAGAAGCAAAATGAGCAACCCAAACTGTCTACTGAATAAACATACAAGGCACACACATAAAAAAAAAGCTTTCAGTTAAGGAAGCTGTTGTAAGTGTGATTTTTGTAAGCAAAGATATGTTCCCTTGGGGCTCAACTAAAAGCAGAATTTCTTAATCTTATGGGAAATTTTATTTTCTAAACCAAAACAGTGTAGGAAAAACCTGTTATTTAAATGTGAAAGGAAAGTGTTTTGGTTTACCTGTTTGGCCTTTGCAGCAAGATACAGAGTCTTGTGTGAAAGTATTCAGCTGTGTGTCTGTGTATTGCGAATGTTGTGCATAAGCTTAAAACCAGATATACAAAATGTGTATTCTTGCTACTGAAAACACTGGGCATGCTTGTAGTGATTAATAATTAATACACAAATATAATTTGAAAGTAATGTGTGCGCTAAGACTTAGGAACTGACTGTGTTAAAATGTGCGTACGTTCACGACATGAACATACTCATCCCAGTGATTTTTAATGATTATTGCTTACTGTTAATTCAAAACACCTGCAAGTCCCTTTGTTTTGATCAAAGCACTTTTTCTCCCTTGAGACTGATGGATGGCTTTGTAATTTGTGAGGTAGTATGTTAAAGGTCATGAGTTAATACGTCCTATGGAACTTGCTCTTCTTGCCTTCATTTCCCAAATGGGTGAAGGAAATAGCTTTATTTTTCTTTGCATGTGGAACTCCTGTTCATATGTACACTAAATGTATGTCTTCTCACATTTTTGCATGTGTTTATGTGTGTGTATTGCAGTGTGTATACATACGTATAAATGCACAGAGTCACCTTTAAGACAATTTTATGCAATACTTCTTTTTGTAACAATCTATCTCTGTCTGAATCAAGTATTATTATCCTTTTTAAAATTAAACTACCCACAAAACATGCATTTACTTTCAGCTATAGAAAATGCTAATAATGCTTTTAGAATGGTCTTTAAAAAGTCTAATTATATCATTTAAAAACGGAGGGACCAAAGGGCAAGCTAAATTCTCCTAACATAAATCAGACTTTTTTATTTCAATGACTTTAAAAACCTCAAATGCAGTAATTTTAATAGCAATGAAAGAATGAATAAGTCATAACTCCGCCTGATCACATAACTGTCTATAACTGTTATTAAATGCTCCAAAATAAGTGAACTCATTATGTTTCTGCACTGCTTTTAGCTAATCTAAGATTCTGCTCACTTAATCATGCAGAAAAGGCTTTAGCACAGTTTTAGACCCTCAGCAAGGTCACTTCAATGCCTTTTTTTTCTGTTCTGCACTGATCATTTAAGAACAGCACTTTGACCCGAAACTGATGATCTCTCATATGAGCTTGAATGCTTAACCCCGAAAGGGCTGTGTTTCAGATGTACATTTGCACAGCCTATTGTCATATTTGCTGCAAACTGAGCCAGACTCTCTTTTCAGGGAAGGAGGAAATGCCAATCAGAATTTGTAGATGTCGTGTGTAGGATTAAAGTACATTTTGTGATACCTTCAGAGGCCGAAGTAGAGATTTTTAAAACACATGCTCCTGCTATGAACTCTTTAATGAGTTGTAATTGGCTCTAGAGGTATGGCAATTAAATGTTGTTTTTTACTATACGTTTCTGTCAGACAATATATAAATCTTACATGTAGAATCTTCCTAGAAATCTAATTCATTTAGGCAACTCTTGCCTCCAGTAAAACCATAAACACATCCAAAAGCTAGGGAACAAGTGCTGTCCCTTCTTCTCTTCATGGTGTCTGTGCTACAAAACAAAGTGCTTTTTGATGTCAGTAAAGTGTCTTCAGAAATCAGGAGGAGAAGCCAAGTCCTACACTGCTGTAGCTAATGGAAAAACTCTATTATTGATTCAGTGACAGTAGTCTTGAGCTTTGCATCACAAATGAAGGCTGTAATTCTCAAATACAAGTGCACATGCTGAACTTTACTCACCTGGTTTGAGTTGCTGATATCAACAGGATGGCTTCACCTGAGTAAAGTTAAAGAAAAGTTGGTCCTACAGGCACTTATTTCCTGACGTCTGCTTTCCCTTCTCCCCTCATCTGTGCACCCAGTCTGAGGGAGGCATGATGCAGCTGTAGCATGTATGCAGAGTGGTCACCAGGTCTGTTGTAAAGGTAAGCATCATCCAGCACTGCTGTCTTCTCTACACATGATGACCAAAGGTGTTTTTTTCTGGTGCTATAAGGCTGTTTCAAAAATACTGGTCTTTTTTCTCCTTTTTTATGCTTTAAAGGGAGAACGTGTTTGGCATGGATGAGAAATCATTTATATATCCCACACACACACACCTTTTCTGAGGCTTAGCAATGCAAAAGCAAATTACAAATGAGGATAAAAATAAAAGAGAATAAATCCTAAGGAGGTCATTCAACCAGTTCTACATTGCCCAGTGCAGTTTTTCCAGCTGTTGTGGAAAAGCTATAGGTGTGCTTCCCTACTACGGAGAGCAAAGCATTAGTCCCTCACACTTTCTGGGAAATGAAATTATCTTCTTTTCTACAGATATAAAATATACTTTGCAATTGTATAATTTCTGGCCATTCAATGCTGCCTGGGGTTAGAGACATAAAATCTAGATTGTAGATCTATTATGGTTCTTCCCCAGAGACAGCGTCGGTGGGAAGAAACCCTCCCCACTCCCCCGGCCCTGGGATGGGGAATGGGAGCAGCGTGCAAAGGCATTTATACTTCATGGCAGTGCATTTGTTCCTCAGACTACTTGAAGAATAGCAAGGATGTGTAAAATGGTGTCTTCACTCCCTCAGACTGTGGGATGATGGGTGCATTTACAAAGGAGGTGTGTTTTTGAGCTGTATGGAAAGATAGTTTTCCCTGTGCTGCCATAAATCTTAACAGCTATCACTGCTCCTCTGGGCCTTGCATTGGTCATGTCTGTTAGGGAGACGCAGCCAATTGTCTAGAGTCAGTTTATGGTGTTAAACCATAAACTCTTCAAGTCACAGACTGTTCAATGTTTTTACTGTACCTAAGCACAACTAGTCCCAGGCCTATAGGCAGCATTGTAATGCACTTAATGTAAAGGTAGTATAGTAATCCCCAATGCCACGTCCTAGCTCTTGATGTTTTGCAAAACTTCAAGATCCTAAGATAAAAAAAGCTTTCAGATTGTAGAGTGTTAAAAAAATGGAATATGTGTTTCTTGTATAAAATTGTACTTTGTCATATAATAAATTAGTATTATTGTATTTTCTAGGAAGACCAACATAAGAATTATATTATGAATATTCCACAATGAAGCAGCAAGTTCACAAAACCAAAAAACCAACTGAAACCAATACATAATGGAACAACTCTTCAACTGGACATAGAAGAACAAAATAATATATTTTAATATTGTTTGCTTGAGGACAATTAATATTTAATTAAAATGTAAATTTTGGTTCATGCTATTTAGATAAATGATTGAGCCTTGAATTGGTGCTCCATTTCTCATTTTAGATAAGAAAGTGTACAAATAGAGGTTTGATGGAGTCCAGCTCAAATATGTCTCAAAAAGAGGAAGGAATTCGCCCAGTTCCCATTGGAGAGGTGTTGCAGTCAGAGCCCCATTTTTCTGTCTCTTTTCTCATTCGGGAACTGCAGAAAATGTGTTTGGTGAATTGTGTAACCGGGGGTTTGTAGGGCCCTTTGTATTTGTTGCGCCCTATCCCACATTCTGTCTGCGAAATAAGGCCACTGAAGCACTTAAACAAGTCAGATTCATACTGCCCTGTCCTGCGTATGATAAATTATTGTGACACCATGGTACTGCCACTGGGCAGTGCCACAGAATCACTGCTGCAAGGAGAATCTCTTCTATTTTTCTAAGTCTGTGCTCTCATCTAAACAGGCTAGCTGTTCACTGGGAAAACAAAATCCAGCTGCTTAGCAGCAAGAAAAGTCACATCTTGGACAGAAGAAATGAAAACTAAATATTACTACTAGAATGGCAAATGAAGAGATTTTCTACAGGCAAGCACAAAGCAAAATCACATTCTAAGCACTTCAGAATATAAGCAGTATCTGCATCCGGATCAGAATTGCATAAATGTGATCCACATTCTTAATTCACTAAATCTAAATCCCAAAATCTGATGTGTGTGTGTGTGTGTCATGTGGATGGGGGAGGAGGAATTCTACCATGTTTCGTCTCTGGTTTTTGCTGCTTGAGTCCATCTGAGATTTAGGAAATGCTTTAGGGCCAGCCAATGAGCAGTTCTGCAAGCAAAATTACTAAATTCACGTGGTTATGATTTATGAGGACATAACATTATGCATATTTGGGTAAGTGCTGTGTATTAGCAATCATGTTTATAACCGCCAATGTTTAGCACATTTTTAACATGAATTATGATGTATATGAAATGCCGTGAAGTTGGTTTAGAATATTATAAAGTATTTCCTCCTAATAAACAGATTTGAAAATATTCAGACTGGCCAGTGTTTTAAAGCAGGGTGAGAGGCATGGATCTGTACTTATTAAAGCCAGTGCAAAAGGAACCACATCAAAATCTAAAATCTTTTTTTTTTATCCCCTGAGGACTGACCAGCTATAAAAACTGGAACTGATTAAACTGAAAACGTCACAAAATAAAAATATTCAGCTGTGAAGAATTCAGACTGTGTGATCAGTCAGCTACTGGTAACTCTTTCCCTGCTAATTTCGTTCATAGTGTTGGAGCACCAGACCTGAATAGACTTCTTGTAGGATTTTGGAACAGAGGCTATGCAGGATTTTTCACTGGTAATTTCCAAGTGTGTTTTTGATTCTTTTGATTTAAATGTTTTTCACACTGTACTGGAGCACAGAGGGCTATGGTTTGAAGGCTTTGTTTGAAATAGTGAGTCTTCTTTAGGATGTAATTCCATGCAAATTTTAATTTGTGTAAAAGACACAAGTTTCACACCTGCCAGCGATACAGAACTCGTACATCCATGCTTGGAAATATTTCAAGTGAATTGTAAGCAAATTTGTGTTGATTCAAGGTTTTTGAATGGGGATCACTAAAACTACATTAAATGGAAGTCTTCATCGTGGTTCACCTGTTGTTTCCCAATAACATCAAAAAGAGCTCATGATCTCCTGTATCCAGTGTAATCCTAGCATGGGAATGGAGAAACTGTTGAGTTAAATTATTGTTCATGTCTGTAGTGTTTTATAATAAGATGCAGTGCAGTATAGATATGATTATAGCTCACTAGTGTCCAGAACCTTTTAAATCAAATTACAGATAAGGCTGATTGAAAGGTGGCAGTATGCTAAGGTAAGGCAAGAATGGGCAGGGATGCTTGCGGTCCAAATTATTGAATGTATTTGCAGAGAAACAGAGATCGGCTGGAGGAAACAGACAAAGGTGGCTGAGAAACACACTGAAGCACACAGAGTTAGAATGGAATAGGTAGACATGGCTTCCTCTCCAGGTACAGAGACATACAATTCAAAACTTGCACAGTACATAGTGTAAATGCATTTGAAAAGTCAGTCAAATGATCAAAAAAAGACAAAAGGAATATGTTTTCAATAGTGCCCTGGAGGTTGCCAGATATATGTTCTATCAGCTTCAGGTAAAGGGAGTGAAATTTTTAGAGGTATCTGGAGGGTGAAGACATTAATCTTTGTACTTACACTAAAAAAAAAATTAAACAGTATGCTGTATCTTTAAAAAGCAAATTAAAATGTGATTTTTGCTAGACAGTAATATTTTGATGAATTCTTATTAATTAAGCTTATTTTATCTAAATTATTGATTTATCTATCAAACGCCAACAAATATTTCTTTTAAAGTCACATGTGCACTATGGTGGTGCATTGAAGGAGGATTGCACATTACCTAGACAATAATGTGAAATATTTTTTCTGAAACTTGAAATTAGGAGAAATCTTAATTTTCTCCCTTTCTCATGGTGTATTCCTGTGTAGGTAGGCGAGACTAGCCAGCTTTAGTGTATCTCCTTTGGGCAGTGGTTATTCCTACACTATATTCCTATCTGTCCTGGTCCTTCCATCAGTCAAGAGTCTAAAAGGAGTTTCAAGATACCTCCATATAGTCAAGACGCTGTAGTACTTACAAGCAAGTCTTCACTTCTCAAACAGCATAAAACTCCTCAAAAGATGGCTTAGCATCACCCCAAGTTCACTTCTGAGCAGAAGGTATATTTAACCAGTGTTAACTCTGAGCTGTTGTGGAACCCCTTTGCCTAAATGCCACTATAAGCAGCATAGCCAAGATGACCTTCTGCAAAGCAGACCAGGCAACAGAAGAGTGCATCCAGACTATTGTAGCTGGTGTAATGCAGAACAGCTTTTAGATTACTTTAATTTGTATTTTGAACTGCGTGGCTTCAATTTTGGAGATATTTGAATATCAACTTCACATCATCCTTTAATATTTGGCACATAGCTTCTCCTATTCTAAAAAGAAGATATTTCCAGTTCTGCTTCTGCTCCTGTAAGAAAAAAGAAGGGTGGATTCTGCCCTTCAAGCAACAAGTAGTCTTTATATAATGAGTGTACTGGTGGTAGTTTGAGCCCTGGAACGTAAAGAGAAAATATTTTGATAGCATGGAATTAGTATAAGATTCTTTTCCCCTCACTCTGAAGAAGAGAGGGAGTAGAAGCAGCCACTTATCTTCTTCACGCCCATTTTAAATATCATCAAATATCATCAAAACAACTGGCTAATCTAGTAGACATAAAGGAAAAAAAGGAATTATTAATCCAAGCCTCTGACTAATGATGATGTCAAATCCATAGCTTTATAGAATTTGGGATGAGCATTAGAGAAAAAGGGAGCCCAGAGGGTTTTCTATGTTTAATTTCAAAGCAGACTGCATTTTCTAGCTTCCAGTCATTTTATTGAGCTTCCACTTGGATTTCTGTATTTCGATAAAACAGAAGTTGTTCAAGTACTTAAAACCGCAGCAGTGTGAAGAGACCTAAGATCAATGTAGATTAAACTTTATGTGAAATTTATGAAGACTCATTGACCCAAAATCCAGATCCTCAGTTTTGAGGCTTACTAAGGATCTTCACTGAAATGTCTTTCTCATTATAGATCATAGCGATTTCTCTTCACCGGTTAAATGACTGGTGCTGTACAGACTACTATTATTTTTCAGATCTTTATTATTCTTGTCTGCATAATTAGTGTGCCAAAAGAAAAGACAACAAAAGTTTTAGCTTCTCCATTGGTAGGGGATAGTCCATTGAACAGGAATGCTGCTGGTCATGGTCATTTTTCGGGGACAACTGGGAGTGTTCCTATCTCACATCATTATCAAACTAAACATAAATTCTAAATATATTAGTAAGGATCTTCACTGATTATGAAAACATGTTAAGCAGCTTGAAGTATTATGGGTGAAAGTATTATAGGTGAAACTGTTGCTGTAATTCTCAACATCCCATCTGTCCTCAGATTCCTTGATGATTCAACTAGCTGCAGGTGAAAGAATAGTTTACTGTTCTCTCTTTCATCTATTCCTACTTGACTTTCCCAGTTTGTCCAAGGACGGCCACTTGAGTAAATTGTGATCAAGGGTTTTTTTAACAATATTACCAAGCTTTGAAATGAACCCATCTGTATAATTGTTTCTCAGGTGATCTCTGAAAATCTGTAAAGAACATATACTCATCTTACAGAGGATCTTAATTCATCCTCTGGGATATTTTTATTTACTTCAGTTCTTGCAATAGACCTGTTTCTCTGGATTAATTTACCACAGTAGACAGAAGAAGTTATATACTTCTGAAATTGTTGATTTTTTCTTCATGGATAGAGTGTGATTTCTAAGTCAAGAGCTGTCTTCACAGATGTAGAATCTTGTCAAAGGGCTATTTTACTTCACAGTAAACAAACTTACTGGTGTAGTCATAGTGCTACCAGACTTTAATTTAAACCATGTAGTGGAAAGTAAACTTAATCATATTCAAGTGAGTAACAGGAGCCCCCAAGATATTCCAGGTCAACCAGGATGACAATGTCCTGTCTCTTGGCAATAGTGGCCCTCTTATGTCCATGTCAAGAAAGGTCACACTTACTGTCACCACAAGTTAAAACATGGTAAACAAAAGATTAGTATATTCTACTATGAATAAATCATTCTTTTTAAAACAAAGTTTAATTTGTTTGTTTTATATTCAGCTGAGTTGTTACAGGAAGTGACCAGCAGGACATCACACAGCCCATGCTGTGAACCAGATTCACATAACATCATTCTGTGTGTGCCAGGCAGACAAAGGTGCTATACCTAAGGAGCAGTTTTTTGACATGTGTTATGTTTTCAAAGAAAAGGGAGTATAAAAAAATTCTTAGGAAAATCTATCCTTCTTGCTTTCCTACTAATAGATTTTTAGCAAAGCATACTCTTTGCTGGATATATGTGACAAAAATAATGCACAGGGATTCCCTTTAACTGGTGGAAACTAATTGTTTCTCTATCCATATGTTTTAGATAGCATGTAAATCAGATATTTTTAGCAACTATAGGGAATGTGAAATCCCTTCCTTTTCTTCCTCTCCCCACCCCTTCTCCTTTGTAGGAGAAAGGCCAGCTTCCCTTTACACATGCATTGCTTGTTAAATTCATTCATGCTGCTAGACTTAGCTAGCGTCCTCAGACATAATGTCTTAATGTCCATATGTTTTTAAGCAATGACTTGCCTATCTTAATAACATCACTAATTCGATTTGTTCTTAGGAATATATGGAGACCAAATATTACAGTAAAAGAAAATTAAAAACAAAGTGCCAGAAGTATGTTTCATTGTTAGCTTAACAAAGTCCTGGTTTTGTCACGCTTTCTGCTTCTCCCTGCCCTCCCCACCTCACCAGAATTGTGAGCGCTGTTTCACAACACTGTAAGTAGTCCCTTTGTGAGAAACTAATGATCTTTTTGTTGATTTTGAAACTTAGCAGCAGTTAAGTGATTCGTGGATGCACATGTGCATCTGCTGATAAGATCACTCAGCTTTCTCCAGTGACATACACTGTAGTTTTACGCAGCGTTTAATCATTATTCCTGTTTTGCAAGAATATCAATAAAATGTGTTGTAATGTTTAAATAAAAGGCATTCAGTACCAAATCATCAGTGGAAGCACATTTAAAAATATGTCAGCTTACATTAATGCTATGATAGGAGCAATCCGCTCAAGCTGGATGCAAATGGGTAGCAAGTTGGAGTATTTACAAACGCCTTGGATATTTTAACATTCACACTCTTTCTACCTGCCACAGCAAATTTGAACTAGATATTCCAGCTGCTGTCAGATCCAAAACCAAGCATGTCCTTCATCACGAGCACCCCTACCAGGAACCCTTGGCAATAGATCTTTCCCATGTATTCTCTGCCCTGTAGCTTGCAATTAGTTGACAGAGTAGAAAAGGAAGGATTGCAGAATGATAGAAGTGCTGATGCTTTGCCTCGCCTGGTGGAGTATGAGGACCTTTAGAGGCAAGTTGGATGTTAAAAATGGAGACAACCCCTCCTTTGCTTACGGGAACAAAAAAAACTCCAGGAGAAGGTGTCTACAGAGATAAGTAACAGCTTGTATTTCGGTGTGGCAGAGGTAAAGCAGTACAATGATGGGAAATACATTTTTTATCAGTACCATCCTGAACCACCACCTTCACCTACACCACTTTGCACTTCATGCAGCCGTTTTGATTAGCCAGCAACTTCTTCCTACTTTAAGTAGTCATTATAACAGCATAAAGAATAACATCTAAATTAGGCCTATCTCTGTTTTTTATAGCCATGATGGTACGTATGACTGCTTTAATAGCTGATACATTTCTCCATAAGTGTTTGAGTTCTGAGAGGATTCGTATTTTCAGCCAAAACAAGTTTGACTTCAGTACTTTTGTAAACACTCCAACAATTTCACTACTTTTGACACATATCATCAGAATCTTTTGCTGTTGGCAAACTATCATTTAATGAAACATCGGGAAACATACTATAACATTCATCTAAATGAATCTCTTATGCCTAAATGGGTAATATTGAAACACAAATATTTTTGTGTTTGGGAGAGTTTCCCCTGAGACAAGCAAACATAAAATGGAAGCTGTGTGAGTAATGAGTGACAGTTTCTTAAAGGTTAATATTTTCTTTAATCTATTTCCATAACAGGAGAAGAGAAGAAAATACTGTGCTAAGCATAAGGTGTGCTTTTGGGATTAGAGAAACAATCTCAGCTCCTACGTATATCTCAGACCACAGGGAACAATACATACACCACAAACACATTTTTATTTTGTTTAATCAAATATAGAAGTGTCTTAAATATTTTTTCTATGTTATTAAAAGGATTGAGGATTCCTTAGATTTTTCTCTTTTTTCCTTTTTTTTAAAAGAAAAGTAAAACTGCCCTTAATGCTGGACTAGACTCTGTGATTGTCATGTAAGGTAATGAAACCATTAAATGCACAGTATTAAGAAGAGACGAGATGCAATTAGCCAAGAAATTACTCTGATCTCAGTGACATTTTCAAAAAATCATAATACAATATACATTGCAGGACATGATTGACAGTCTAATCCAGTTTTGATGGAACGTAGTCCACATACTGAGAGTAAAGCAGTACACGGCCAGATAAAGCTCACAGCTGTGAATCCCTGATATGTCCTTACAGTCTTGTCACCCAGGAAATTCCTCAGGTTTAAAAGATGATGAAAGTATCGACCATTAATGACAGGATCATCTCCTACCCTGAAATAAAATGTACTAATCCCTTTTGCTAGGTCTATGAATTCCTAATATAAATTATATAAACTGTAGTAATTCATCTCTGTTAGCACAGTTGTGTTTGGAAATTGTACAGCAGTCTTTGCCCTATTTGAAATGCTAGATGAAAGCAAGACATGTTCGTTTAAGCTGCAGCATAAAGTAATTTAACACAGGGGACAGAATAACTTCTGGATAATGAGCAGTAGATATGTAAAAGAAGGAAGTTCTGAAGTTCTAAAGTGGCCTGATGGATTTATGCCTGATCTTAGAACGAGGCCAAAAATGTAAATATAGGAAGTATGGTTAAATGCAGGTGCTTTGTTAGACATTTGTAAGATGATTTAATGATTGAGTCATACAGAATACATGCTCTGACTTCAAAGAGACATACAATGGTCATTTATGTCTTACAAATAATTTGGATGGTAACCTATCCATCATGTTAAAATACAGTAATGTGGATCACACTGGATTATACCGCAAGGGAAAAAAAAAAAGTTAAAAATGAATTTGAAGTGACATTAAAAACACATTTAAATTTCTGTAATCCATTTTTGATAATACATAGGCTGCACATATCTATCAGGCTGGACTTGCAGCCTTGTGCTCGTATGTCATTGACATCTGCAACATCGCATAGACAAACAGTCATTGATGAAGCCAGATAGGTAGCCTTCTAAAGGATGTTCAAGGCATCTGCAGATAATACAAAGCACAAAGCTAGATCTTGGATATTTTTCACACAAGTAATGACAGTACAAAAATTAAAAGAAATATGTGGGATGCATGGATGTAAAGCAAAAGCATTCAATAAATATGTATTTGTTTCAGCTGTGTGTACTGTGCTCGTGCATAGCAACATATACAAGATTTAAGAGTAAATACAGCATAGAGACAATATTGCTAATAAATAATATTGACATTTTCAAAACCCATATTTATTGTAGAGGTAACTGTTCAAAAGGATTCTGTGTTTGGTAGCCTTTCTGTATTCTGAATCTGGTGGAAATCTGCAGTGGAAATCATTGTATTGCACACACACACAAAGCAAAGCCTAATGTTATTCAGTGCTCTGAGAGCACTTTAGGAAGCAGAACAAGGGAGAGTCAATTCTTTTATGTCTGACTAGCATTGCTTTTGCCAGTTATGTTCAGAATCATTGTAGTAAGATCAAAAGCTAACAGTATACATAAGTTCCCACAACTTGTGGGATTAAAGATATCCCACAGGTATGATGGGCTGCAACTGATTCAAACTCTTCAAATTTCAGCAGGTTTCAGCATAGCTTGAAATATGAGCCAAACCACAACTGATTGCATGCCATTCTGAAATCACCTCAAAGAACCCAAAAAACCCCAAAACCCAGCAGAGGTCTATTTTGTATTAGTCATTTGAAATGTTCAAAAACTCGTTCAATAGATAATGTCAGACCAAAAAACAGAAGTCAGCTTTGAACATCTAACCTAGCTTACATGTGAAGAGGTGAATAATGGATTATGCTACTTTATGAGTCAGACTTAAAGAAATGCTATATTTGCATCTTCAGGATTTGATTTATTCAAGATGGGTGGTACTAGAGATTAATATGACCGGGTTTATAAGAAACTTATATTAAATTCAGGATTTTGTTTGGGTTTTTTTTTCTAAAGTTTACTAGAAATTGCAATTTAACACTAAATTCTTTTTAAAAGATGTCTGAATCCCAAATAGCTTCTGGATAATTTTAATTTGTCTATGCTGTATTTATACTACTCAACATAGACATAGTTTTAATGATCTTATCTAACAGGGTGTTGAACATTTGGAAATACTATTGACATAAGGCAGAATTAGAAAGCACAAAATGCAGCATTTAGTAAGAGATTTTATTGCAATAGTGTGCATACGAGTATACAGTTTAGATTGCTATCGTAAGTAATAAATTACAATGTTGGTAAGAAAATGCAAGAAAAAGAATGCTTCATAAATTAGCAGCTTGAAACTGGCAATGTGACAAGTACCTTTGGTTTCACTAAATTTGGTAGTAAACAAGGGCTCTCGGGGACTTCCAGAAGGAGCTCTGCACCCCACAGCATCTGATCCTAAGCCAGAAACACTGCAAGAAGTTAGGAACACGTATTATAAAGCAGGGCTGCTTCTACTGCTGCACAATATCTTCCATAAGCCTTCCATGAATTCCTTCTTAAAACTCAGAGAGGTCTCCTCAGGGAAGATTTTTCTGTTCCTGTTCTGAGTCAGATACTGTGCAATCTTTACTCACGGTTATAAATTAGCTTTGAATGTATCTTGCCTACACAGCTTCATGTCACCAGGTTCTATCTTTCCTCTTTTTTTTTTTTTTTAAAGTAACAAAAATTGAAGTATATGTAATTTAAAATGAGGGAGAAATGAAAGAACACCTGTTTTTCAAGGGCTACTTTCTTCTTATAATGTGAGTTCTCCCAAGCAGAGATGCAGGGGAATGAATAAGAATGTTTTGTGGGTTTGTACAGTAAGTATTTTTACATTCAACAATGGTACAGTTGTATTCTTTGTTTTTAAGTATGATTGTCTTTATTTGAGGTAACTGAAGATTATTGGCCCAAATTGTTTCAAATTTTTTTTTATTACCTATGCTCTAGTCTTTAGATGAACAGATACTCAGAACTGCCTTTTCCTTTTCCTATGTGCACAACATGATCATGGTTTTCTATTTTTATTATTACTTAGGGAATATAATAAAAGAAGATGGCTTCAATTTTAACTGTTTTAAAAGTAAACAAATATGTTGAGCTTTTTAAAAATAACAAATATATTGACATTTTTGGATGTCTTCCTAGGTTTCAGTACTTTGCCATTTATATTCAATTTTTAGGCAATCAGCTTCAATTTTGGCATAATAATTTATTAGAAAACTGAGATTAATTTGAGAAAAATAAAAAATTATTATGCCAGCAGGCTCAACATCGGAATATAATACAAATGCGGTTACTTTGCTGTATGAACGTGTAAAGGGAGGGAAGAGGAAGATGCTACTGAAAAAAAAAAGAATACTTTAGTAGATAATGTGCCAACTGTACAAACTTTCTTCTTATTATTCTTTATGGGAATCTTAGATTTTTAATATATATAAAACTATAAGATGCCTAAAATCCAAAGTTTTTAAAAATAGAATTGTACGCAATGAAAGTTAAATGGTTTAATATATTTTTGCACAATTAATTTCAGCATCAGCTGCACTAGATACCCTTTTATATTGTTCTGCTTTTATAAGATGAGTATTCTCATGATCTCTTTATTTCTGCAGCAAAATCACAATAACAAAAGCCACCATTTTTCAGTAATTTTTATAGGACCTACATTTCTGATACGAATAGTCAGATACTAAAGAAGATTATAGATGCTGCTACTACCAGCGGTGGAGTAACTGAATTTGCTCTAAGGCTAAATATAGGATGATGAGAAATGCTCTTTGTACTTCATTCAGAAGGGACTGCACAACATTTCTATTTGGTCCAAACTCCTGAGCAACTCCCTACAAATGTTATTATTTTGCTTAAAAAAAAAGAAGTGCTGAGGTTAACGTATTCTGAACTGTCAAGGATAGCAGATAAATTACTACACAGACTTGTTGATGTTGTATTCAAAGGGGGAAAAAGACTAGTGATGGTCTCTAGCCAACACTAGATAATAATAGTTTACAGTCTACAGCGCTTCACATTTTCAAAGCTCTGTATAGTCATATGAACAGCATAGAAAAATATGAAAATAATAAATCACTCTGAGTCTAAAAGGATTCTGTGTGCTTCTACAATTAAAAGAATGTAGCGGAAGACCTCAATGCTGTTTTTGGAGAACACATGTGTGTGAGGGGGAAACCTTGTTCACTTAAAGGCGATGTTAAATATTTTTTTAAGATTTGAAATCACTTTTTGACAGATCTGTTATGGTTAATTAATTACTTTCATTTGCTTTAAGTTGTATACTTGAAGATGAATAGTGCACGATAACAAGGCCAGACTGTGTGAGGAAGACCTTTGGTAGTCTATTCAGTGTGCCATCTCATTACAGAGCTAGCTATCTGCAGGAAGCCTGACATTGAAAGGTACCGCACATCCCATAACGCCCTCCCTTAACTGTGATGATTGTAGCTTCTTCCTAAAAGTGATGATTAGGAGAGAAAAGCAAAACTGAATGCTGTATGAATATTTCATGTAAATGTAAGCAGGCACTTACCGGACGTAGACCTTGATTGATGCTAGAGTGCCTCTAAATGCCTTGACATTGAAGGGTTTAGACTCCCCTTCCCACAATGACTGCTTCAAGAGCTGCAGTTAATAGTGGAATATAGCTGTATTTAGCTGAAGAGCTCTTTATTACTAGCTGATATTAAACAAGACCACAGGTCTCAGCTTTGAGTAAGTGAATCTAGATAAAAGAGTTAGTGGATATCTAAATGAGATAAGATAGTTAAGGTTTCTTCTCCTTCTGCCTTCCCCTTCTGCAGCTCAATTGCTTGATCACTTTTAAATTCCTTCCTATGCTGAAGTAAATCAGCAACACACAAGAGGAATCAGCCATAAGTTGTTTTATGGTACCTCTGTTCAGCAAAGCACTGAATGGAAACGTCTAAGCAATTTCTTACAACCTTTTTTAAAAGGTACTAAAATTAATATAATTATTCAGATTTTAAAAACTAGAATTTTAATATCTTTTCCAATAAGCATTTCAAACTGCCATTGAAACACCGATCAAGGAGAAAAATATCTACTCTTTCAAGGATTGATTTCTCTTTTGCTTTCATAGGGACACAAATATTTCTGTGCATGTGCCATGAACCTGATTCTGTCATACTTTTGAATTGATCTCTTGAAAAGAGAGTGGCCTTTAATGCAAAGCTTTAAATGGAACAGTAATGCATGCAAGTAATTTAGAAGCTGAAATCAACATTGTAAAGCAATCGTCTTTCAAATTCAGTCAAATGAAGGACTGATATTTTGAAAGTTGACACTGAGATGTTTCATAGTGAGAATGAGATGATGGTCAAAATAGGTGTTTTCCACATCTTAGTAACAGACAAATCACCCTCTGAAAAAAGCTCTGAGGCTACTATGCACTTTCATCAGGATTATGGACTTGTCGTGGTTTTGTTAGTGAGGGGGGGCCTAAGGTGGTAGCTTCTGTACGAAACTGCTAGAAGTTGCTCCCCTTTGTTCAGTGGACTCGGCCGGGCCTAGGGCGGACCTGCTGCTGGCCAAGGCCGAGCCGATTGGTAGCAGAATGTTCCATGATAACACCTCTGCAATAACGTATTTAAGAAGGGGAAAACAGAAAAAAAAGAGAGAAGAGAAGATGTAAAGAAGCTGAGCGGGGGCAGACCTCATGGGCCTTGCAGGCCTCACCCTCTGGCCTCTCGCCAGGCAGCCAACTGGGCCCGACTCGGTCCAGCCCAGCTGCAAGAAGTGGAAAGGAGATGAGAAGTGAATAAGATGTAAAAAAAGATCCTGAGAGACATCTACCAGCCTGTTGTGAGGAACGGCTGCAGACGCCAAGGTCAGTGAAGAAGGAGGGGGAGGAGTAATGTGGCTCCTGGCCAAGATTCCCCTGCAGCCTGTGGTGACGACCATGGTGGAGCAGGTTGTCCCCCTGCAGCCCATGGAGTTCCACGGAGGAGCAGAGATCCACTTGGAGCCTGTGAAGGACCTCATACCGGGGGAGGTGAATGCCTGAAGGCAGCTGTGGCCCGTGGAGGGCCCGCTGGGACAGCTGTTCTAGAGGGACTGCACCCGTGGAAGAGATGACCCACGCCGGAGCAGTTCCACGAAGGACTGTGGCCCATGGGAGGGACCCCATGATGGAGCCAGGGAGTGATCAGCAAGTCCCACTCACCCTTTAACAGTCCCATATGGCCAGTGAGAAAATCTAACGGAGAATGGAGACTAACAGTGGACTATCGTGGCCTGAATGAGGTAACACCACCAATGAGTGCTGCAGTGCCAGATATGCCCTGTTCACTGATGGGTCCTGTCGTATTGTAGGAAAACATCGGAAGTGGAAAGCTGCTGTGTGGAGTCCTACACGATGAGTTGCAGAAGCTACTGACGGCCAAGGTGAATCGAGTCAGTTTGCAGAGGTGAAGGCCATCCAGTTGGCTTTGGACATCGCTGAACGGGAAAAATGGCCAAAACGCTATCTCTACACTGACTCATGGATGGTGGCAAATGCTCTGTGGGGGTGGTTAAAGCAATGGAAGCAGAGCAACTGGCAGTGCAGAGGCAAGCCCATCTGGGCTGCTGCACTGTGGCAAGATATTGCTGCCTGGTTAGAGAAGCTTGTTGTAAAAGTACGTCACGTAGATGCCCAAGTACCCAAGAGTCGAGCCACAGAAGAACACCAAAATAACCAAAGGGTGGATCAGGCTGCTAAGATTAAAGTTTCCCAAGTGGACCTAGACTGGCAACACAGAAGTGAACTATTTTTAGCTCGGTGGGCTCATGACACCTCGGGCCATCAAGGAAGAGATGCAACATACAAATGGGCTCGTGATCGAGGGGTGGACTTGACCATGGATACCATTGCACAGGTTATCCATGAATGTGAAACATGCGCTGCAATTAAGCAGGCCAAGCGGTTAAAGCCTCTTTGGTATGGGGAACGATGGCTGAAGTATAAGTATGGAGAGGCCTGGCAAATTGATTACATCACACTCCCACAAACCCGTCAAGGTAAGCGCCACATGCTTACAATGGTGGAAGCCACCACTGGGTGGCTAGAGACCTATCCTGTGCCCCATGCCACTGCCCGAAACACCATCTTGGGCCTTGAGAAGCAAGTTCTCTGGCGACATGGTACTCCAGAAAGAATTGAGTCAGACAACGGGACTCATTTCCGAAACAATCTCATAGACACCTGGGCCAAAGAGCACGGCATTGAGTGGGTATATCACATCCCCTATCATGCACCAGCCTCTGGAAAGATTGAACTTGACAAAAGAGCAAAATGATTAGGGGAAATTTATGTTCTGATTGTGGTGAAGGGATAAGTGGTGAATTGTGTGTAAATTGCATGGTATATTCACGGTTGGTGTTTTGAGGATATTATTTTGATTCTTGGTGCGGGGAATTCTTTTTTTTTCTGTTAATGTGTGTGTATTTTAATTAGAATTCTTAAATACGTGATTCGCAGAGGCGAGGGGTGGAATGTTGTGGTTTTGTTAGTGAGGGGGGGCCTAAGGTGGTAACTTCTGTAGGAAACTGCTAGAAGTCGCTCCCCTTTGTTCAGTGGACTCGGCCGGGCCTAGGGCGGACCTGCTGCTGGCCAAGGCCGAGCTGATTGGTAGCAGAATGTTCCATGATAACACCTCTGCAATAACGTATTTAAGAAGGGGAAAACAGAAAAAAAAAGAGAGAAGAGAAGATGTAAAGAAGCTGAGCGGGGGCAGAGGCGCAGAGGGGGAGGTGCAGACCTCATGGGCCTTGCAGGCCTCACCCTCTGGCCTCTCGCCAGGCAGCCAACTGGGCCCGACTCGGTCCAGCCCAGCTGCAAGAAGTGGAAAGGAGATGAGAAGTGAATAAGATGTAAAAAAAGATCCTGAGAGACATCTACCAGCCTGTTGTGAGGAACGGCTGCAGACGCCAAGGTCAGTTCAGAAGGAGGGGGAGGAGTAATGTGGCTCCTGGCCAAGATTCCCCTGCAGCCTGTGGTGACGACCATGGTGGAGCAGGTTGTCCCCCTGCAGCCCATGGAGGTCCACGGAGGAGCAGAGATCCACTTGGAGCCCGTGAAGGACCTCATACTGGGGGAGGTGAATGCCTGAAGGCAGCTGTGGCCCGTGGAGGGCCCGCTGGGACAGCTGTTCTAGAGGGACTGCACCTGTGGAAGAGATGACCCACGCCGGAGCAGTTCCACGAAGGACTGTGGCCCATGGGAGGGACCCCATGATGAAGCAGGGGAGGAATGTGAGGTGTTCTTCCCCCGACCATGAAAGCAGCGGTGTGAAACAACGTATGATGAACTGACTGCAACCCCCATTCTCTCTTCCCCCCTGTGCCGCTCGGGGGGGGAAGGTAGTAGAGATAATGTTAAGCTTGGGAAGAGGGAGGGGTGGGGGGAGGTTATCTTGTTCTCTGTCTCATTATCCTGCTGTTTGTAGTAATAAATGAATAGTTTTTCCCAAGTTGAGTCTGTTTTGCCCGTGACGGTAACTTTAAGGATTTCTCCCTGTCCTTATCTCAAACCTCGAGCCATTTTTCCTTATATTTTTCTCTCCCTGTTCTCTCGGAGGGTGGGGGGAGTGAGAGAGAGACTGCGTAGTCTGGTCCTGATCGGGCCTGAACTATGACAGGACTGCACTTCCCAAATACTTATTTTTTAAGCAGGATATAATAAATTGCCATATTTTGAGCTCTGCTGCATTTAGGCTGAAATTTTATTTGATATGGTAGTGAAGGAAGGGAACTCACTCTAAGCTGAAGAAAGCAGAATATACCCACATGCAAAGTGTGTTTGACAATGTTTTGTACCTACTGAAATACTTTGCCCTTGAAATCTACATAAATAAGACTCCATATCAACCACTAGCTTTCATTAATTGCAAATCTTGAAACAAAATACTAAGACTGAAAAGATAAAATAAGCAGAGTTATGCTCCCCGTAGGAGTGGGAAGGCTAGAACCAGTGTGAGCCATCTCCTCTGCCATTCCAGACATTCATGAGTAGTTTTTTACTGGCACTCCCTATCTCTCTGAAGGAGCTGCATATCCATATGGCTTCCTCCTCGGTGCCTTCAGGCTTCTAACATTACACACATCAGAAAGGCAATTACAGCTACCATTTCTTTTTATACCATCCATCTCAAATCCAGTATGCTATAAATAAAAGGACTGTGGGACCACCTTTTTATACCCCACAAAATTCCCTCGGACCCCTGAATTGGCCCTTCTCAAGCAACCATGGGTGTTCCTAAAGCTCTGTTCCTCTGCAGGGCTTCCAGTAAGATGATTCCTCAGGTGGTTTGTACTGAGAATCAGCTAAGGTGATTTTGTCCATTATTATTACAAAAGATTGAGCAAGTTTTCCCTAGATTTTTTCAGCAAATTACTAACTACACCAGCAGAAGAAAAAAACTGGTCCTTTTTTTTTTTAAAATCATTACAGCATGTCATCTTCTTTGCTCTACACTCAGGCACTTTCACTTAACTTGTGTTTTGCCAACAGATGTCCACTAGCTAAAAATAAAATAGAAATTAAAATATATTTTAATTTCTCTTCTTCTTGCTACATACTGTAAAAAACAAAGCAAAAGTGAAATAGTTAGAGTTTCTTCTAAAAGAATGTGTTGCGTCTTGGCTGTTTATAGGATAATAGGCTACATGTAAATGGAGGTTTTTTTGCCACCTTCATCACATAGATCACATCTAAGTATGCTTTCTTGTGAAATAAAGGGCCTGGATTCATTTCCTGTTGAAGTCAGCAGGACTTTTAGGTATTGACTCTAGCAGCAAGTGGATTAAGCCTAATATATTTTCCCGTTTCCCACATATTTGTTTTTAACTTTAGGATTTTATGTATTGTGTGAAGCGTAATGTGAAGAGAAGTGAATGGTAGCTCTAAGGGAAAATTGTAGGAGCTGCCACGTGAGACCCACTGCAATGTGATTCCATTTTTTCCAATAATACATTAGAATTGCTGCTAACTGTGTGCGAGTTAATAAGATTCTGAGCACTTTCCAGCTGTGAATAGTCCTTATGTGCTTGCTCATGCCCACAACTGATTTTGCGTGTTACTGAGCTGACCATATGTTTTAAGAACACTAAAGCCCATATGCACCTTTATGCCCACAAAAAAAATTTCATACAATGCTGATGTTAAGCTTGTGCAGGTAGATCACAGCCATAGAGTGAACTAACAGAGCAAAAGTGAGCCTCAGTAATGGTACAGTCCTGCTTGTTTCTAAAGTGGAGTAGCGCTAGTAGCGCTAGTATTATGCGCTAGAGATAGGGAAAGCAAGACCAGGAATAGAAATCTGCATAGAGGGACTTGGAAAAAAAGACAAGTTAATGAATACTGGATGCCTTTGTTATTAAAAATAAACACAGATTTAATCTTAACATTTCGTAGTCAGTCATGCATCTGACTTTAATAGCTGTAAACTTGGACTCACATCTTTGTGCACTAAAACTAATGCTCTAATTACCTATGGATGCAGCTTGTTCTCGGGTCTCTTCACACGGGTGAAGTCACCCTGCTACCTGCTGGAACTACAGTAGACGGTTATTCAGGCAAGAGCAGTAGAATTTTGATGCCACAGTTAGATATTTATGAAAAGAGATGCATTGAATTTTATCTCAGTATTATAGATCAATTTTCAGGACAGAGTTCCTAACAGTGTATTCATAGGCTGGGTACAAAACCAATTTTATCTGCTTCAGTGGTGTGTGAACTGTATAAGGAAAGACATCTCTTTACTCTCTGATAGCTTATCTTCCCTGGTGACCATTTATACGTGCTCTTGTAAATATACATATTTTACAGAAAAACCTCTTTAAACTATTCTTTGAGATGACCTTGAAATAGGAGCATTTGAATCTTCTGGGAAATTAGCAGCAAAGTCTGTTTTGATAATGATTGGTGGGGTGGGAAGTGCCACTCAAAGCAAAAGTAATGATCAGTGCAGCAAGCTATTTAATAGTATAGGTCTATTACTGAGTAAGTTTTTTACAAGGAAACATAAAAAGAAAAATATACCTACCCTTCCAGGTCTGCAAAATTTCTTAGAATCTGGGAAATCTGTAAAAAAAAAACCAAACTGTTTGGTGAAGTGGGGCTACCATTTAAAAATATTTAAAGTAAACAACAGGAAAAATAACATAACCACTATGTTTTTTGACCTCCTAGGCACATAAATAGTGATTCAAATTAGCTGATATCAATAAAGAAAATAATGATATTTTTCAAAGATAAAAATTTTTAACAAGGCAACATAAGGAATTGCTTATTATATCTTAGTGTGTAGTTTATCATTTTTATTTTCTTTTCCCTTCTTTCTACTTTGTTTTCCCACTTTTCCACCAATCCAGGCTTCTTATTGATGCATCCTTCTAATTAAAATTTGAGGTCCATACAATTGTAAATATGTATGTGCAGTGCACATTGATATCACCTCATTTATATCCTCTGCCCTCGCTTGCACATAACGTACCAGACAAATCCAAATATTCTCCTTTTATCTATACATAAACAGGCTTATATCTCCATGCCCAAATTCCCTCACACAGATGCATGCACTGTTTGAATTCTATTCTCTGTAAATGTCTTCAGGCGTATGCACTTCTGTCCCTAAGAAATGCATGCTTTGCGCATGCACGTGCACGTTTCACAGAGCACACTCTCCTGTGTTCCTCGCCAGCCCACATCAAATGCCTCTGTTTCCTTCTTCTCATGCTGTCTCTTCAAAGATGCCTGTATAAAAATTCTCTCCTTGCATTATGCCTATAGCCTGTACTATACATAGATATATTCATTTTCAACACACAAACACACACAGTCCTTGTAGCATTTGTTATCTACGGATGCAGTCTTGTGCAGTAGCAGCTTGGTTAACCATGATGGTAAAATTTTCTTTACAAAACTTTAAAACACGCCTCTATATGACAAAAGGAATTCCCTTTTAACTTCACTGACAGTGTCAAAATAACTCATAAACACTTTTGCAAAAGCTCAGGAAAGAACCTAGCAGATGAGGTGGCACAGCGATAACTCACTTGTTGCTGTTTTGAATCTTGTTCAATACTGTTACTGTGAATTTTACTGACTATTAACATTTTTGAAAATATGAGGAATCAAAGACAGATTTCTATTCCAGATACCAATATAAGGTATTGAGCAGTGACAGGCGTTCAGGGAGGAACATAGAAAAATTTCTTGGAGGTACGGAGGAGGCAAAGGCTCAGCTCAAGATCAAACTGGCAAAAGATGCCAGGAATAACAAGAAAGGCATGAATATGTGAGCGAGTACAAGTACAAGTACAAGGAAGATGCAGGTCCACTGCTGAACAAGGTAGTATGAGCTGACATGTTACTTAAATAAGATACAGAAAAAGCTCAGATACTAAACGCTTTCTGTGCCTTGGTGTTCAAGGGTAAAGTTAGCCCTCAAGTCACAGTGCCAAGAAGCAACAAGAAAGCAAGCAGTGAACCACTGAGTGAAGAGGAGAGTCAAGAGCCATCTGTACATTTTGGACATATGGAAAGTCTATGGGGTCTGGTGGGATGGGTCTGAGGGTGCTGAGAGTTGACTGACAGCTCTGCAAAGTCACTCTTTGAAAGGTCATGGAGATAAGGGCAAGTCCTGAACGACTGGAAAAGCGCAAATCCACCTCCCAAAGAGAAGGCCTGGGAGCAACAGACCAGTCATCCTCCAGTCAGTCCTGAACACATTGTGAAACGGAAGTTGTTGCCACAAACATCAAAGACAACATGGAGATTGGGAAGAGCCAACATGGATTTACCAGTGGTAAACGCCTGACCAACTGATTGCCATCTGTGATGAAACAATGTGCTCAGTGGATGAGGGCAGAGTGATGGTTGTCATCTAACTTCATTTTAGCAACACATTTGACACCTTCTCCCATAACTAATTTACGAAATCATGCTACAAAATTCATGCTAGTCTCTAAGGACCATGTCTATCAGACAAAAGTGAGTAACTGTTTAAGTAAGGAAGACAGTAAAATCCATGGGTTTGTCTCAGATATGCCATCACTGCCATATTACATGTACCTAAATAATTTGATACATTTTTCTAAAATTTTTCTTTTTTTTTAATGAAAAGCTGTGGATTTTTCATGCTATTCATTAATATAGATACTAAAAAAAATTAATAGCTAGCAAAAAAAATGTTTGGGGGTAAGAATAGTAAATAGTTTTGGGTTTTTTTTTAGCAAAAGAGCTAGTTATTCATCACCTGATAATATTTTTCTTTTTAATGAAAAACATTGATGTATGTAATATAGAGCTGATGGGAATCCATCAGATTTAATCACGATTTGGTTGGAAGGCTTCTTGTGTTCAATAGATTGAGATAAGATGGATAAGATGCAACAATCCCATAATAACCAATAATCCAATAATCTGAGAAGTAAGAGACTCTGGTGCAAGTTCTTGTGCTGAATCAGTCAGAACAAGGACTTTTACTTCTGTATGGTGTACATTAATTACATTTACAGTTGTTTAACTCAGAAATAATAAGATTCTGTTTCAGCTGTGTGGTTCTAACTACAATAATGTCACATGAAAGGTAAAGATAACCCCTTCTGAAAGGCTAGGCGAACAGCAACCCTACTGTGAAAAAAGACACAAAGGGAAAAATAGTTTAGACTGTGATGTCTGTGCTGCACTGACTCTTATTCAATTACAAATACTAATTTCTACTGATCATACTTCTTCTCTCCAAAGTACTTATTAAAATCTTCTTTTTTACTCTCTTGCCATTTACATCACCATTTCTACGACTCCTGAAGTGAAATCCCTACTTCAGCTATATCAGTGACAAAACCCGTTGACCTTCGACGATGAAAGGATTTCAGCTCCATTGGGTCCAATGATTTTAAATTGGATTCTAGAAGCTTTCAGGAATGTTTTGACGTTGATCTCAGACTAGGCTTACATTGTGTAAAGTAGGAGTAGAATTTGGATTAGTCAGCCTAACTTAAACCACTTAAGGACGAAACATGGGAGCTACAGCTAAACAAAGGCTGAGTGATTCTAGATGTAACCGGAGTGATTGAGAGTATTTTACCCCTAGAACTAAATTCTGAAATATTTTATATTTATAATAATTATGAAAGCCCATATTTATAAGGTCCGAATCCTCTGTGAAATTCAGAAAATTATTAAATTTGCATAGCTAGAATAAACAAACATAGTTTTAAAATACAAAAAGCACTGCTTTTTGACATCTCCATTTTCAGATGCCATCAACAAATATTCAGGTATAGAGGCAGAACAGGTTTTGTTCACTAACAGATGCATGGATTACCATAGACTAACTGTCATTGCTACGTTATTTGGAAATTGGTTTTTAATCCAGCAGCACCATATTGCTAATGATTGAAACATCTACCCGTGGCACCTTTTCTAACAGCAGAGAAATGCCATGGAATTGATTTTAATTAGCCTTTGGAAAAAAAAAAAGAATTATGTAGAATTCAAAATCCATTGTTCAAGTCATATGCCAGCCAAGCTGTGTAAGAGGTTTATATAGCTAACTGGACATTAGGGACTCATGTCTGTGTTCAGAAATGTACTAACCATTTAACAGAAAAATGTAAGGGATATGTTCACTTACAGGGTATCTATCTAGGTAGTGATTTAATTATGATTATAATTGTAACCGAGAAACAGAGACAAAAACAGAGGCCAAATTCTTATCTCCAGAGCAAAGTTGAAAGGGACTATAGGGATTTTTTTTGAGACGAAGAACATGTGTCTGCATCGTGTGTTAAATGTATCTGTATCAATGCATGTGAGCATTTTACTAAAATGTGATTTTGATGTTCTTAAAATAAGGTCCATTTTCTGCCAAAGAATACAAATCACAAACCAAGTTGTTGACTGATATACCGCACCAGATCTGAAAAAACCAAAGCCAGGCACTTTCATGTATTTTAATTTTTGTTACTAGTCTATAAGGACATCAAGCAAATACCCATGAAAATGCTTTTTCTTTGGCTAAATTACATGCATTTTTAGGCACTAAAATGTTGACATCACAAGCTGAACAGGCATCACTTTCCCCTCTGATGTACAGGTGTTTGGATAATGTAACCACACAGAGTGCAACATAAAGAATTCTGAGATATGCAGTTAAGCTTACAAAATTTTAGGTTTCTGAGTACAGATTTAAAAAACAAATCTTTTGAAAATACAATAGAGTACAAGTGTTGAAATGAAGAAAATGTTCTGAATTGCAATTTTGTAGCCAACACTGAAGAACTTATTAAATTTATTGCAGTTATAATTAAACACTTATTTCTGCTTCTGATGGTTCAGAAACTCTGGTTCCATTTTTTTTTTTCTGTGAAGGAGTCTTGCTGGAGCTATGTGCAAGATTTGCTTCAAATTCCCAAAGCTGTCTGTCTGAGTTCAAGATTTATTATTTTTATTAACCATAGTTCATGGTAACTAAATGTCAAAGTCAGGTATGTAGGAATTCAGTTTTGTGATCAGGTGAAATTTTTTTTAGAATACTTAAAAAGAGAAAGGAAAGGGGAAAAAATAGACGAAGACAGAAGACGAGTAAGAAACAGAAGGCCCAGCTAGAGGTTAAAATCCTGCTAGTTTTAGAAAAAAAATGAATACTTTTCCCCAAGTCGAGTCTGTTTTGACCATGACGGTAACTTTAAGGATTTCTCTCCATCCTTATCTCAAACCCCGAGCTCTTTTCCTTATATCATCTCCCCCTGTTCTCTCGGAGGGTGGAGGGAGTGAGAGAGAGAGACTGCATAGTCTGGTCCCAATTGGGGCTGAACTACAACATACCGTTACGGGCAAAACAGACTCAACTTGGGGAAAACCATTTTATTATTAAAACCAAAGCAGGATAATGAGAAAGAGAACAAGATAACTTCCCCCTACCCCACCCTCTTCCTGGCCTTAATATTATCTCTACCTCCTTCACCCACACCAAGTGGCACAGAGGGGAAGACGGAATGGGGGTTACGGTCAGTTCACCACTTGTCACTTTACGCCGCTCCTGCCTCCTTGGGGAAGAACTCCTTACATTCCTCCCCTGCTCCAGCATGGGGTCCCTCCCACAGGTTACAGTCCTTCATGAAACTGCTCTGGCGTGGGTCATCTCTTCCATGGGGTGGAGTCCCTCCAGAATGGTTGACCCAGCAGGCCCTCCACGGGCCACAGCTGCCTTCAGGCATTCACCTCCCCCGGTGTGGGGTCCTCCACAGGCTGCAGGTGGATCTCTGCTCCTCCGTGGACCTCCATGGGCTACAGGGGGACAACCTGCTCCACCATGGTCATCACCACAGCCTGCAGGGGAATCTTGGCCAGGAGCAGCATTACTCGTCTCCCTCCTTCTTCACTGACCTTGGTGTCTGCAGCCATTCCTCTCACAAGAAAAATTATTCACAAGAGGCTGACAGACGCCTCTCAGAATCCCTTCACATCTCCTCTCCACTTCTTGCAGCCGGGCCGGGCTGAGTTGGGCCCAGATGGCTGCCCAGTGGTAGGCCAGACGGTGAGGCCTGTAAGGCCCATAGGGCTTGTGTCTCCCCCTATCTGGCCCTGCTCCAGCTTCTTCACATCGTCTCCTTTTTTTTTTTTTCTGTTTTTTCCCCTTCTTAAATACATTATCACTGAGGCGTTATCATGGAATATTCTGCTACCAATCAGCTCGGCCTTGGCCAGCAGTGGCTCAGTGGCTCAGCCGAGTCCACTGAACAAAGAGGAACAACTTCTAGCAGCTTCTTACAGAAGCTGCCGTCGTAGGCCCCCCTCACTAAATAAAGCTAACACAAGGTACAAAAGATTGCAAACAGAATGCCATCAGCCTTCTCACTTGCAAGCTGAAAAAAACCAAGTTCCCTCAGTTTCTCTGTGTATCTATACGAATCATCTATATCTCTGTATATATGATATACTCCAGTCCCATACCCATCTTCATGGCTTTCTGCTGGACCCTCTCCAGTTTCTCACTCTCAGGGGAGCAAAACAGGACACTGCACTCTAGGTGCAGCCTCATGGGTGCCAGGCAGAAGGGAACTGTCATTTCCTTTGGCCCACTGACTGCATTCTTCCCAAAGAAAAGCTGTCAGTGGCCAGCAGTATCATCTCAATGGCACACCCCTGTCTCATGTCCAGGTTATTGTCCACCAGAGCCCCTACACTGCAGGCCTGTTACATCGCCAGTCTGTCCACAACCTATACCCTTGGATGGGATTAGTCCATGCCAGGAAGGATTTTGCATTTTTCTTCCTCTTCTTTATATGACTGGAAAAGGCTTCAGCATGGAATTCCCCAATATTCCCATCTTCTTCATTTAAACAGTCCTAGAATATCCTTGAATTAAGATAGCATCACAGAGCCATATGGACTTACCACCTAAAAATATTCAGAGCAAGTATGTCTCTCCTCTTTCTGCAAACTTTGACACAAATAGTCTTTCTATCTTTTGGTATTTTATCAAATAATGCTTTGGAAGGGATGCAGTAGAAGCAATATCTGATTTTATATCTGTCCAGTCTTCTTTGCCCTTTTTGTAGTTAAAGCTGCCCTCTTACAAAAGCATTTCATACAATATTCCAATCAAGGCTAGCCCTTTTAAATATAACACAGTCAGACAGCTGCTGTCTTAAAATGTGAGTTTTAAAACCATCTGCTATCAGTGACATCTGCCCATGTTCCAATTGGTAAATGCTCTTCCTTTTTTTCCTGGAACGATGCTGCTTTCTCTCACCTATTTCAGAAATATCATACAAGCCTGGCAATATTAGAAGAGTTTCCTATTCATTTCTGTGGCAAGCCCACAGAAACCTATGGATAATGTCACTGTTTGGCAGCTGGTGTTGTGTATTTACATATATATGGAAGGACAGATTTTCTTTTTAGTGTTAATTTGAAAAGGAATTCGAAGGACTGATACACAGAACTTTGGTACTAGTTTAATTTAAATTGTTGAAGCAAAATAAAACAGCAATCTATCAAGACAGTTCTCTTAGAGCAAAAATGACCATCTTGGTAAGAGTCAATAAACCAGGTCACAGTTCAGTCTATGCAGTCTTTTTGGAAGTATCCTTGTTACACAGATGAAACTGAGACACATTTTGGATAAAAAGCTTCTCCTGAAAACAACTGTTTTGCCAGTCTTGCACTGCACTGTAATATAGGGCAAAATACATTTCTGTCACAGGGCTTCTGTCAATATGACCTCTAAAAGTTTGCAGAATCCATTTAGTCCAATAATGTTAGAATAAAAAAGCACATAAAGCACTGAAAGGAAGAAGGGAATAAATGTTCTCAAATATTGTAGATCTGAACATGTCCACAATTATATTATGAATGAAGACAGAAAAAAAAAGAAGCAAAAAGCAGTGGAAAACAGTATCTTTATTTTGATTGTGCCAATGGTCATGGTCCAAAACTGTTTATATCATATATGATGAACACTTTGCCATTAAAGCATTTTACCTTATGAAACAGCTGAGAAATTAAACTCTGCAAATCATGAGTATTTCACACAGCAAAGATCATCAAAATCTATGATGTCAAGATCTGTCCAAGCTGCTTGTGAAAACCATTGGGAAGGTGATTTACTAGCCTATCTCATATTTTCAAGATTAGATTTTCCAACTTGTTCTACCTTTTTAATAACTTTTTGAGAACTTTCTTCTGTTTGTCAATTTGCAAATTGAAGTTAAGAGCCAATATATTCTTCCCACTTCTCCCTAATGTGTCTTACCTCACATTGCAAATACTGCAGAGGTGGATAGATTGTATAAACATTTTCAAAAATAAAGTGTTTCTGCCTAAATTTAGGTCTTAAAAGGATGTATTTTACACTATTTAACAAAGTACAACTTTTGCTTTGTTGACCTGACAAAGGTGAATTATGATTAAGTCCAGAAAAGAAGAATTCATAGCAGGGAAGATAAAAGACCCTCAAGTGGGAGAAGTACTAATGGCCTTTACAGTAATGCAGCATTAAGAAACTTAATTCCAGAGAGCTTTCCACTATTCTTTTAATATTTCTTTTTCTTTATCATAGCATAATACGTGGCCTGAGAACAGAAATGTCAACAGTTAGGGCTCTACTCTTCAAATCGTCATACTCTATTAACATTGTTTTTCTGTGGGATTTACCCTGTCAAAGAAGGAATCACCAAGGAGTATGGTCTATGGTTGTCTTATTCACTAAATCCCTCTTCTCAATGATGCACAAATGACTAAGTACTTTTGGTGCCACTGCAAGACAGAAAGTTAAAACAGGTCAGTCTCAGGTTAGGATGACAGGAAGTTTGTCCTGCACATGGCAGATGTTTTATATGCAAAAACCCCACAAAAATCTCAGGCGTTTAGAAAAAAAGCACATAAAGAATAAGTACATGAGGGCAGCTCTTCCTGCCATCACTTCATTCAAGGGCATTTGACTTTGTGCAATTGTACACAGCAAAATTATTCTCACACACAGCTGTATTGCCTCTACTTCTGATGTACCCTAGCATGAACATTGTTCTTCCAGTTCTTTCCAGGATACACAGTTGTGCTTTGCTAGTGCTTCTCCCCATGCAGTGGGTCTGGGTCTTAGGAAAGGAAGTAGATCACTGCCGAGGCCCATGCAGCTGCACCACATCTGCATTTACATGCAGTTCCATACCTTACCGCATGCACTACAAGGCTTACAAGGAAACCTGCTATGACACTATACTTCTGAAAAGCATTTGAATATTATTAGCAAGGTGAGGGCTGAGGTTAGGCACCTTATGTGTTGGACTTTGAAAGGATGGAGGGAGGCTGGTAAGCCGAAAGTATCTCCCCTTTTGTCATGCCCTGCACCTCCAGCACTTGGACTGGCTAATCAGGCTGAGAACTTAATTTGCTCCACAGTGCACATAATCCGTGGGGAAAAAAAATCACAGTAGAAGTCAAACTAGGAGGGGCTTATTATCAATGTAGAATTGTTATATAGAATGACCTCTCCAGTGCTGAGCAAATATTGGTTTTGGAAAATGAAGTGGGAAGTTTTACTGCTGTTCTCATTTGACTGAATTGTATGGCATCATGTTTGGACAGAGTCTCTTGTGCTGCCTCGAATAATTAACAGTAGTATTTATGAAAGTGAAGAGGAATGGGAAATACAGATGTGAACCTGTGGGGTAAAACCTGTGTGTGAGCAGCTACATATGAAGATTTCTTTGATTTTCTAGTAATTCCTAATAGCTATATTTTGCCATAGAAAAACTCTAGGACATAACTGTGAGAGTAGCACCTGCTTAAAAGTTATTCCTTTTCCATTTCAATCCTTTTAATTTTCCATCCTTCAAAATATTCCTTCTTCTTAAAAATATTTCTTCTGCTAGAATCTAGAATTTAATAGCTACATTGAGGCTTTAAAGATGAATTTTAGTCACTTAATTTCCCCTACAAACTAGTAGTAAGATTCTCTTTCTTACGTCAGTTTTATACTAGAAAAATGCTGAGCAACAGTCAAATAAAGTGCTTCCTGTTTTGTACAAGTAAGAAGTCAATTGGACCAGCTATTTAGATGCTAAGATACATCTTAAGGAGAATATATTGGAATAAATGGAGAAATTTTTAATAAGGGAAGAGGGGGTGCACTTAATAGAAAGAGTGTATAGAGACCCTGACTGTGGCTAATGTGCATAAAAAATTCAGTCTGTCAGATCCTCACTTTTCTAATTCAGTAATCTAAATAATTTATTTGACATTTTAGCTCAAGATGACCTTTCTTCGGAAAAAATTACTGTTTTAAACTTTTAGCAAGTGCAACCACTGCAGAGGATTGCTGTTGAAGTCTGCATTTTCCCAAACGAGTAAAGGTTAATCTTGTACAGCTCAGACACATTTCTGACCCTTTTAAACAAGTTCACAAAAAGTCATTTATTTTTTTAATATAATTTCAATTATATTGCAATATTTGTGTTAAATGAGCTTACTCCCCTCCTCCCCTTTTATTTCTGTTGCTTGGAAGCCATTTCCCACGTATCCAGATGAATTTAGGCAAAGGACTGGTTTCCCACCAAATGTTACTTAGAAGGAAAGTTCCATAAATCAAGTGAAAATACATGGTAGATTAATAGGTGAGCAGGTTAAAACAGCCACAAGTAATAGCAAGAAAATGACTGTCCAGAGGTTCACAGTTCCCAGATTGGTCACTTGACTCAAGTAATCAGCCTCAGAGCTATGCCACAAAAAATGATCATGTCTGTCCCTGGATTCTCTTCCTCTAACTAAACAATCCCATATTTTGCAGAGGGCATTTCAGTGGTTCTACTAAAGGACATTTAGTGTAATTTTACTTTGCTATTTCTGATAATTTATCTAACTTTCCGACAGGTCACTAAAAAAATCTTTCAATGTAAGGATTAATATACCCCCAATTGTACATAATAAAGGCTATAATTCTCTCAGGGTGTTCAGGTGACTTTATAAGGGTACATTATTTATTATTGAAAATGTGAATTTCCTAGAATGGCTGAAATACCACAAAGGTTTCAGAGTGTGTGCAAAAGCTGCAGTGCAGCTGCCAGCTGAGAAGACCTAAGTAACTAGCTATCGAAGAAATAGATGACCAGCCATACTTAAGCCACTCGTGAGATAAAAATGCAGGGTCTAGTGTTGTCTTCAAATGGAATTTTTTTCCCCATGTTATTTTTTTCCCCTAATTTGCATCATTTCTGTGGTTCCAGATGACTATATTACTCGTACTGGTGTGCAGCTGGAAGAACTTTAGTGCCGTGAGTATGAACCCAGTGTAAGTTTGATGGCACTACTCTCGACTCCGCTGTGATATTCTCTCCTCGTGCCTCCACTGATGTCAGTTAGTGCCTTCTTTTCTGACATAACAGTAGGAGTTTGATCTGAAACGCCCGCACACACCAGTCAAAAACTGCTACTAAAACAGGGAGCTGAATGATCAGTGAGGCTTATTCTCCTAAGGCATTTTGGCAGTTTTAAAACCCAGCATAAGTGTAATCAGCCTCTTAAAGGCTTTCAGTATTATTAACTCTTAATTAACAGTAGTGGGATTATCTACCTTGCAGATAGTGTCAGAATTGCAGGTGCAATTTAGTTTTCAATAGATCAGGTGTGATACTGTGTGAAAGACTCTGTGTTACTTCCAGCGACCGCTTGTCTCTAGAAGTGGCATGGCTATTCTTGTACCACACAGGGATCAAACCAGTGAACCCTTCCCCGCTTGGAACCAAGCTAAAGCATGAAAATCCAGCCTGTGTTGCCCTTCCCTGCATTCCTGTAACTGGGAGCACTGGACAAAAACACCCCAACACGCTACAGGGTGAGTTTATAATAGCTTTAACTGACATGCTTTTTGCAGCTCTCAGCCTTCTCAAGCAGATGCCCAGAGAGCGTAACCTTCAGTGGTGAAACACTACAGGGCTGTAGTTTGTGCAAATAATGATGTGGTGTATTGCACCGTATTTATAAGATGTGGATGGCTTTCACTTTATGCAAAATACAAAATGTGAGCAAAATGGAGTTGTGGCAAAATAGGGGTAGTAAAGCTCACAACAGTATTAAACAACAATCGCTCCCCTGTTAAACCTCTCCGACAGAGAAAAGCTTCTGTTTCGTAGTTCTTCGTTGTCTAACTGCCATAAGCCAAAATACTGCTTTGGATACATCAATTTTTATTATTCAGTCTGAAAACTGTTAAAAAGGGGTTGGTTTTGAGTAAATTATATTGGACTAATAGGATTAAATTGAGAATTCAAAACTGGACATGTTGAAAATGTTAAACTAAGACAAAAAAAAATGCTTTCACCACTTTACTGGGTAAAGCTGGCAAAAAGAGACTTGCAAGTAATAACCTGTATACACCGTCACATGAATTTTATTGCTATTTGGCATGATGGCAAAGTTAGTAACTATATGAAAAAGCACTGGTGTACTAACACTGGGGAGAACAGAATCCTACTCCCTTCCCAAAAATGGCCTGAAGGTAATGTCATTGATTACTAGTTCCTAGTCCTGCTTACTTGTCCTGTTAACCCTGTACTAGTTTTGCATCTTCATTTCTACTTGTACCCTAAAGAAGTATGAGCTATCTTAGATGACAAGAGTTTGTAGAGAGACATAGTATTACTTCTTAGACCAATAGATAGTGTTAGATGGTATTGGAGTCTCATTAAGATTTAGAGTCAAGTGTCCATAATTGAATAGTAAGTCTTGAACAAGGTCTATCTTTGAAATTATTTGTTCTTTATTTTCAATTTTAGAAATTTAGTTCTGACTTATGATTAAAGTATGAAGTAACTGTAGCTCTCTGTTCAGAGAATACCTTGAGAAGAGAGAGACTACTCAATTTTTCTGTAAACTCTGGCTTTTTTGTTATGTAAATTGTGTGACTGAGACAACTGCCAGACCTTAATGACTTCTAAGTAACTTGAGTCTGGATTTTAATTGGTAACCTAAAGATACATGGTTTGTTCCTCCCATTAACTTTTCTCTGTAGCATCTAGATTTTCTCTGTTGTAAACCTGTTGCTGTTGCATGCAGTACTTAGTCTCTGGGAATGTCATTGCGATAAAATTGTAATGAAATTATGTTTACATCTTCCTTGTTTTCATCCTCATTATGCAAATTACATGTCTCAAAACTGTCTACCTATCAGTTATAAGTTTGGCTGGTGGTCACACGACTTTTCTTGAAAGATGTTTCTAAACATTTTTTCCAAATTTATTCTCTTTACCCTTATTTATTTCCTATGCATCTGTGATGTCCATGAGTTAAGTACAAATGTGATGTGGCAGATGGTGATGCTTATTCTAAAGTTATTTAATAGATATCTCAGTAGTCTTCACAGGAAAATACCTGGACAAAAAATACTGAAATACAGAAGGACTGGTCTGCTGTGCTTTTGGATACTGATATCGAAGGGCACTTCTTGGTATTCCTATCTCCAACTCACTTAGCTGTACAACCAAATTGTATTGCCGAAGATGGCATTATTCCTCATGTTCACTTCCAACACACAATGAAAATACAGAATTCTCAACTGATCAGCCATTAGTTGCCATGCAGTGTTGGGACCCTTTTCCCTTCCTTAAAGCAGTTGATAAAAAATGCTGATAAGGTCATTTATCAATTCAAAGGAGCCAGAAGAAAGTATTACCAAGTGGTACATGAACTCAGGAGAAGGAAGCTAACAAATCTGTTGCTTCCCATTGCATAAGAGGTTGTCTTAACATTTGCCTATGCTTTTAGTAGATCTCTCAGAACAAATAAAATTCAGAGGACTTTGTATCACCCATTGACACTGATTTTCATAAATTCCTCATGTAAATGCAGTTTTCTCTGTTGCATTTGTCTGGCCTGCATAGCAGGGCAGGATACAGTCCTGATTGTAATAGAAGCACCATGCATTTCTGAACATCCATGAAAATCTCTATTGTTCCTTAGGTGTAGGGCAGAGATATGACCTTACATTTGAGGGCAGTATAGCACTCGAAGGGCTGGCATGAAGAATGGTAGAATTTGCACAATAGATTGCTATCTGCTGCTCCCCAACTCATTTGGTTAAGGTCAGGAAGCTGCTTGTAGACACACAGTATGATTTCCTAAAAAGGCATCTCGTTCTTTATCCCACTGAGTGGCACTGTGACGCACAAAGGTCAACCTAAGTGACCACTAAACAAGCGGCTACTTAAGATAGTGAAAGACAAAACTGATTTCCAGATGCAGCTGGAAAAAGGCTGGAACCAAGAACTCTGAACACTCCTGACATCTAGAAAACACAGACTCTTAATCAGATGCTGAATCCCAACAGTGTGGCTTGAGCTACGCATCGTACATCTGCATTTCTGCTTCAAACAGTTTATCAGATTAATATTGCATGGTATTAAAAATGTGATTCTATGTTAAAATGGTCATAAAAGTGATAAGGGGCTGAAAATTATATCAGATCTGAATTTATCTTATGACTTTACTTCCTATAATGTGAAAATGCAACAAAATAATCTAGTATTGTTCAATTTCTAGTTGCTATGTTGTTTTTATAAAACTGTATTAAAATTAAATTTGTGGACCAAATTATGAGAATATGCACAGGTAACATGTTTGTGGAGTAGAATAGGGACATTCTTACATTTGTGCATTTCACTGGCAAAGAGCACTGCTAAACCATCTCTCCTTGGTAAGCTGAAGTGGGGCAAGGTGGAGGGATCTTACTAGTGATCTCATTCTTACCAGTGGCCTAAAATCTGAATCCTCTCACACAGCCCAAATTTAGGTAGTTAACCCAACTGCCTCATTTAGGTAGGTAGCAACCTCAGCCAACAAAGAAGAGTCAGTTAAGAGTACTCAACTTTTCAGTCACAATACAGTATGATTATAGCCAGCCAAAAGCCTGCTAAACCAGATGCCTAAAATTTGTTTAACTGCTTGGAAATGACTAAAAATGAACTAAATACTCCCTAAAGCTATGTGTCATTAGTTAAAACTTTTGCCTCTCTGGTGCATGTGGGTGTCTATAGGTCTGTGTTGTCACTAAGGAAACAGGAATTGTTGAGCATTTGCTGTTTCTGACCTGTGATGGATGATAGTGGTTGCTATTTTCTTGTTATGAGTATCACAGCTTGAGACTGTGGTGCACAAAGCATTAACCTCAAGCCCTGCCTGAAAGTTATTTACAAGATACTTACACCTCTCCACATGGAGGAAGAATTGTTTCTCAGGAAACAATTTTGTATCAGAAGGCTAAGCTGCACTTCTGATATGAAAGAAAAAAAAATTGTTTTGGATTTCAGCCTCTAAATGGAATTACTCAAAACATATGAGAGGTGGAATGAACCATCATCTGTATAAAATAAACAGAGAATGTGGGCATAACTAGAAAAGAGAATTTAAGATCTCTTGTCTCTACAGCATGTTTAAGCTTAGTCCATACTGGTAGCAATACCAAGTTACTATGAACTGTTGGCTTCCTGGAGAACTGTATGAAGTTACTTCTGTTCAATTTATACTGACAAATAAATGTTTCTTTTTCATGGAACTCATACCAATTTTAGGTTCTCATTCGAATCCTTCTTGGAAATCTCCTTGTGGCACAGGACTGGAAAGAGTTGGACTGTTTAGTAATACCTGAAAACTCTTCCTCCATTTGTAGCCATCTAGATAGGAATCTCTGTGTACGAATGATGAAAGTAACACTGTGCATAAGTTTTCTTTCCCCAGGGCTATCAATCTGACTCTTTTCAAAGCTACTCAGGTTGGACTAGATGACCTTTAAAGGTCCCTTCCAATTCTAACTGTTCTATGATTCTATGATTCTCTGCCGAGCCCTGTGTACAAACATAGATGCCTTGTTTGGAAATGTTTCAATTTTTCCTGGGAATTATTTTTTCATTATTTCCCTGTCATCACTACTCCTGCTTTCTTACTTAATGAATGAGTGTGATGGGACATATAGGTTCACGTGAGGTTAATCTTGAGGCTGAAGTAAACTTTTGGCCTAAAACTCTCTTCCAAGAAGAGAAACACAAGAAATAATATCTTCACTTAGGCTCAGATGTCTGCATGGGCTTTTGTGCAGCTGTAAGAAGTTATTCAGTAATTTACTTATAATCAGACTATTTGATCTGCTATTTGATGGCTAGCCCAGCAGGTAAAGAAAACCACAGAGATGGAGCATTGCATTCAAACTTGTTACAACAGGTCAGGAACCAAAAATGAGAATGATCACATGATTTCTATTAAATTGAAAAAGCTAGCACTCCATCATGCTATACTTTCCAAATGTCATTAAAACCAGTAATGATGTAAGATTACAATAGCTGTCACCTACATCTAGCTGATGTTAACTTGCTTCCTTTGCTGTTTACTGAGTGGGAAATGAAATCTTAGAAGGTGAAAATTTTTAGACAAGCTTAGTGATTGCCAAGAGAGAAAAAATAAAAAATACACACATATGCACCCACAAACCCCGATACCTTAATTTCCTTTCCTTCCCCACCTCGCTCCCACGCCCCCGTCTTTTCTTATATGGCTGCTTAATTTGATTTCAGAGATGGAATTGCCTTCAAAGTATGAAGAAGCCGAAATTTTTAACCATGAGTTGCAGTAAGCTGAGAACATTTCTAAAAAAAACTTAATCAAGCAACTTGTTCAGATCCTCCCAAAAACTCACCTATGAAGCAGCGTGTGTTTGCAGTGGATTTCCTCTGAAATGACATTCAGTCTATTTTCTGTTATTCAGAAAACAAACCAGTAATGTTTCTGGTCCACTCTGCAAGCTGCTTCTCCTCAGCACAGCACTCCTCCCTCCCCCCACCAGTCACATCTTGCTTAAAAACAATTCGTAGTGGTTTGCTGTTTTATTTTATTTTTTTCAGCCAGAAAATGTACTGTGATTCTGTAAATGTTTTCTTGCTGTCATACTTTGCAGACGATTTTCTTCCTATTTTTGGAGGCCTGAATCTGCCTTTGGTCACACTATTTGCTCCTCTATGGTCACCTCTGAGAAGATTAACCCTTTCATTAAAAAAGCTTGGCCAGGGTCAAACTACCGCCTGGCTCTGGACTCTTACATCCCTTTGATCTCCCAGCTATGGAGAAATTATTAGCAAATTCTAAGCCTTCCCATGTGATTTGTTTTTGTAAATTTGTAGAAATTATTCCTAATCCTATTACGTGGCCGAGGGCAAACCTGCATTAAATATATGAGACTTTTTGTTATGTGGCAGATGGATAATAAAGGAATGCTGAATGCAGCCCATTCCAAGTTATGGGAATCTGGACACTTCATCAGCATTCACTTAATCCTCTGCCATGGCCTACGCCTTTGATGAATGCTCTCATTTATGACCACTGATGCCACTCACTTAATTTCAGAGAAGAAAAATAATACCTAGCTGTTAATGTGAATATTTGAGTTTATGGCTGTACAATGAATAATTGTGACATTATCAAGGGAACATCTTCTTATACATTATTCACTTGTATAGACCGCATTAACCAGAGAGGGGAAACTTGCAGTTTTGTGTCTTCCATCTTTGGAAGGTAGACACCAGGCAGACAAAAGTCAGTGTCGTAACCCAAATTCTAGCTGACAGTCCGTATCAGCCCTCACTATATTTTGCTCATTGTGGTGCCAATCTCCTATCTCACCAATGACATTTTTTCAAAGAAAGAGTGGATTTCCTAGAGACTCTACCCCATGCAACTTCCATGGCTTCTTATTGAATAGGAAAATGTATCCCTCCTTTTTGCTTTAATACTGTTGCCATGTAGTATGTCTGTAAATTTAAGCTGAAAATTAAGACAGCACACAGTTTTCATTTGTACTTAAAAAAATGTGTCCTGTATCCATAGCATTCTTTTCATGCATTTCAAAATAAAACTAAAATTCATAAATAAGATTTATAAAATAAAATCTTCAGAGTTTCTCATTTCTTACTTATAGTTTTCTCACTCAGAATCACAAATATTAAGGTGTGGAAAACATTATCTTGTTTTATAGAAATCTATGTTATCTGAGGTAGGTGAGTTTTTTAAGCATATTTGTACTATAGTTGATTTCTCTTCAAGTTTCCTTATTTCTCTGGAGAGAAAATGTGATTACATTCCTAGTGTAAATATTATTTTTAATTAGAAACATTTCCACATTTTAAAGTGTATTTATTTACTTTTCTGACAGTATAGTGATATTTAAGAGTAGGAGTTTGCTATGTTTTTATCCTCCTTTTCTGTAAGTGCAGTAATTTCAGTTGGTATTTAATGGTGCTAAAATTCTAAAAGTAGAACCCTGCTGTCCCTTTTGGTTTGCTTGTGTAAAATTCAGAGGTAAATTGAAGTTCTGGTAAATCATCAGTGTGAGAAACGTGTCCAGATTTAGTAAACTGTAATAAAAAAAAAACCAGTTAAACATCTTTTCCTGGTGGGAGTTTTCACACACTATAACTAATTTGCTGGAATCAATTAGAATATTCAACAAGAATAAAAATATGTAGTTTGTTTATTTATACTATGTTTATTGATCACTACTTTGAATTTTAGTGTAGCAGCCTATTGGACTGACTGCTCCAAAATGAATATGCATGGGGGTCCTGTGCAGAGTAGTTGCTTCAGTGATCCTCTTCCATACTGTCACCTAATTTTACACACATGCTGTATGAGGCACATGCAAGCTTCTGCACACATGTTTTATTTGGTATTTGCTGTATGCAGTGAAGTGCCTGTCAGAACCTGGAGCACTATCAAAGCGGAAGGTTTTATTTGGAAGAGGGTTTGTAATACCTTGTGCAGTGTGTCCATACAATTACAATGATCCAAGATCTACTTTTTAAGGGACGAAAAAATGCAAATTGTCCCATGACTGTAAAATGATACGATGATGAAAGATACGACTTAATTGACTTCAGGGAGAGCAAGGCATGGCCTTAGTTTAACATCAGCATGTGCTGTGCTACATTCTTCTCACCCACTCAGATCTCTACACTGGTTTCAGATGCTTCTGTTTTTTCCCCCAAGAATCACTAACCTATACATTTCTACAGAGTCACATTGTTATTTCTAAAATATTCTATTCCCTGTTAACCAAAGTATTTGGTAAAAAAAAGAAGTAAGGCATAGAGTTACAAAACTAGAAGAGAAGAACACAAAGGGTATTAACAGTGGGTCAAATCTTCCAATCCACATTTTGGTGAAAATCTCCATTATATAAATTGCACAAAAAATGAATATTGCCTCAAAAATTATAGTAAAGATTATGGTAGAAACTTTGTTGAAGGAAATTTAAACTGAAACCCAGAAACTAAACGACAAATAATACACATTGATGGACTTTAAATAGTTTTTTATACATATATACATAGATATTTAGGTTAATTCATTGGCATAAGTAATGAACAATTAAGGAAATCCATATTGGATCAACTTTTGGAACATCCCCAAAATATATGGGGTTTGAGAACTAGAGTCACAATGTATTTTCCTCACCAGCATAATATCAATGGAAACATGTAACATTTACCTGTGGTGTGGCCAGCCTACTTTGGCAATCAACTTCACAAAATCATCCTTTATTACAATAATAAGAATATAAAGGCTTCATTATACATGATATATGATCAATGTCTGGGGATTACTTGCTATAGCAGTTAAGCTTTACTGATCAGTCAGCTACTGGTCAAACTCCCTGTTTGCTGTTAAGTACGGATCACTCTACGACCATGCTGTTAACCACAAAATGTGTAAAATGTCTTTAATAAACTATAAATTGAAAATTATTATAAAAGACAGCAGGGGCAGGATAAGTATTTTTGTTGCTGTCGTTTACTAGCATGAGGGCTGACAGCCAGAATATTTTATTTTTCAGAAAGTGTAGGGAGAGGGGCTTTGCTGCCTTTGTTGGTATAGATGGGTAGGTGGTTCACTGAGTTTTTCCTTTCATTTTTAAAGCTCCTCTTACATGGTCTCTTAGAAGAATTGTAAATGAGTCTAAACAAAGACATCGGTGAATGTAATATTACTGTAAAATAATGCATTATTTTCATATCTGGAATGAGAGGGTAATGAAAGTATGCTGGTGGTGTGGCTCCAATCTTGAGGAGCTTGCTTAAGTATAAAGCATAAGAAGAGGGAAGGGTGAGCTGCAGAACCAAGAGAAATCTCATCAACCAAGGCACTGGCTGTTTAGTACTGAACACTGAAAGCAAAGCAAAAATGGCCTCCTGCCCACACTGTGGGTTTCGTGATCACACAGGAATCCTCCAAACCCAGAGACTGAAAAAATGCTTTTACTAGAAAGTGAGACATGCTCACAGCTTCTTTTGCATGCATCTGCTTTCCACTGTGATTGTCTTTGAAGCATACAGCATGTATCATGTGTGATAAATTATACTTTGCTGAAATGTTGCCTTGCTAAAATATGCTAAGAAAGCTTTGAGCAATATTTACAAATAGTTTAAGTGTCACAACAATACACCCACCACTCAGGCTTCCATCGATTTTACTGTAATAAGAGTTGTAATAAAGGATACCACTTTTAAGTATTATGAAAGTATTCTTTATAAAGGCAGATAATTGGGAGTAAAATCCCTAAAATCTATACCAAAATCGTTTTGCAGATTCTGCAATCACAGCTGTCAGAAAAAGCAACCACAATCTCTCTTGTCTAAGAGGAATCATCTGGTCCTGTGCTGTTGTTGCTTTTCTTTCTTTTTGTCCCATGTAAGTAGTTAATTTACTCATAAAGCTCTAAACTCAACTACAGCCACTCTTAAAAAAAATTGCTGTGATTTAATTTGAATTGTGCTATTGAAAGAGAAGCAGCCTGACTCTCCCATTAAGGATAAACTTCAATCCTGTACAGTAAGCGTTAAATTCTGCTGCCTGTTACATGAGTGTAAAGCTGGTGTAATTCCACTGCCACCGAAGAAAGCCATTCAAATTTACATCAATTTGAAAGAAGGAAGAGCTAGACCTTCCCCTGATCGTTTGAAAATCCCTCCAATATATTTATTAATGAATACTTCTCTTACATCCATCTTTATGTTTTTAATATCTTCCTTAGGGAAGGTACAAAAGGCATTCAAAAACAAGCTAAGCCTTTTTTTTTCTTATCCACCTTTATCTTTATTTATTATTTTTAATGGAGTGTGGAATATACCTGCTGTATTTGTCAGTCATAAGGGCCCGTTTCACCCACTGGCATCAATGAGTGACACGGGGGTGAATTTAGCTTAGTTTTGTTCTAGCAGGTTACTATAGCTGTCGATCCACACCACTTAGGTTTTGACAGAAACATAATCATGTTATGTGGGTATATACAGAAGAAGTAGTTAAAGTATATTAGAAAACATATACACTGAAGTGGATCGTTTTTTTTCAGTCTAAGAAAGCAAGGCAGAAGCTGAAGGCTGTTTCTCTAGTTGGAGCTTGCTGTTATTTGGTTAACCAAGAGGTAGTATGGTGTAATCTAGGGAGCTCATGCTCCACCTCCCAAACACATTGCCCTGTTTTCTGCTAAAATGGATCTATAGATTCAGTGACTTCTTGAACCCTTTCTCTCATGCTGGAAGTAGTGCTTCTGAAAAGAAAAGCCTAAACACCAAGACCACACCAGTGTCAGGATCTGAAGTCTGACACTGCCAATATGCATTACATTCTAGCTGCATTTTTAGCATAGCAACTGGGGATAATACAGTCAGGTGAAATCTAAACTAATTTACCCTGCCATCAAAATTCTTCCAAAGACCAATCTGCATTTTCGTATTAATAGCAATGCTTAGATCTGCCGCCCTCCTACCATGAAACTCATATCTCTATGGAGAGCTCTTAATTTTTTTTTTTCATTCTGGCAAAAGCAAGCAAAGCCCTAGAATGGATGTTTTGTTTTACAGATTAGGCGTACAAGTAGGTTTACATGCAGTTAGCAGAACTTTCAGAAGGAAACAGCCTTTACATTTAATGACAAGCACATAGGAAACGTCCAGTGAATTCCAGGGCAGAGCATTGGCTCAGATGAGCTGCAAGACAAGCTGTGATGGAAGGCAACTTGTCGGTCCCTGTTTAGTATTAAATTTTCCGTCTTGATCAGATTGTATTATTTTATCTCTGTGAATTTAGCACATTTGATATAGGGTTATAGCCTAATAAATGCAACAATAAATATCACATTTGTATTCAATTTCAGAGGTCTCCTTCCCTCCCTCACACCAGCAGCAATGGGTGTGATCTTATAAGGGTCTGACTGTAAATAATCTGCTTAAATACAAGGTTACTGATGCACTGAAAATACAGAAAGTCACAGAGACTGCGGTAAGATTCAAGCCCCCAGATGTGTCGCCTTGCCTCAGTCAAAGCAGATGTATTTGATTTTGAAAAAGCAATTCATAATCTATTTTTGTTTGTTCAATAAAGGAACTGTATATTTACCACATCTTTAGGGATTACTTTTTGTTGTTTGCGAGGAAATAATTTCAATTGTTGGATGACATTCCCTTGTACATTTTTAAATATGATATGCAGGGAAAATATTTCTAGTTCTAATCTTTTTATTTAGAATAGAAAAGCTATGTGTAATCTAGGAGATGAAATATGATATCTTTATTAAAGTGGCACATGCGAGCTCTATTACACTTACAGGTCTGCCAGTATATCCATTAAGGAATCCATTTTTCAGACTTTTAACACTTGTCTGTATTCATACTGGAGTGAAACTTGGCACTCAGGTTTATAGCCCAGGAGCAATTTGTGCTGCTATTTACAAATGTCTCTTGGTATTCATTTAAAAAAAATGTTTTTCTATTAAATGCCTGAAAACCATTTGGTTATTTAAAATGCAAATGGGAACGATATTAAAAAGAGCACTGTTGACTGCTCTAAGAGTCCCATGCTGTAGTCTGATAATACTGCTGCCGTATGAAGTTTATCATACTAAACCATTTTGGAATGAACTGAAAGTTAGAAGATGGGGCATTTTTTTTAGATTAGAGAGCTTATATGCTCTCGAGAGCTGCTTGTTTATCATTTAGCTAACACATACTTTAAAAACTGCGTATGCCCTCATTTGCACATTGCCCCAAAGGTCCCCATTGCACAATTGCCATTGCCCCAAAGGTCCTTATGCTCAGGTAAACAACGAGCTTTGTAAAAAAAACCCTGAGTATGAATTTATATAATTCAGTAGTTTATTTCAGTACTGAATCTATCAATGGTCTGTCATTGTAGCACAGTGCTGTTTATTTTAGTTATTTTAGTTATTTTCTTAAAATAAGTCAGTAGTTCTACCTAAGCGTGCCATTTTACCTTGGCACAATGTGGTGGAGAAAAGACAGCACATCCAACTTAAGTCCAGTCATCTCTTCCACTATCTTACTATTTGAATGTAAATTTACTGGGATTTAATACAAATATACTTTTGCTTCTTTGTTTATACATTATGATTTCTATTTGCTCTTTAGATAAAAGTTCTGTTCTTTTGAAATGAAAATAACTATCACAATTTTATTCTGGGAAAAAAAAAGAGGGCTTTATCCTCAACTGATGAAGTCAACAGCTCTGTTGACTTTCTACTATTTTACATCAACTGTGAGATTACCCTGGACTCATAATAAATACATTATAAGTTCTTAAATAATTTGAGATAAGTTGGAAACATAGCATCTGTAAACCATTTATATCAAACCTAATCATAAATAAAGAGATATTCCTACTTCCTCATTTAAATTCCTTTTTTTCACAATAAATAAACTTCAGATGATGAACATAATTTTAATAACCCTTTATCAGACCGAGTTTCTTAATTTTGTGTAAACTACTGCAGTCTGAGCTGGAACCACTGAAGAAAATGTTACAAATAAACGAAATCCAAAGTCAAGTGTTCTTTATACCTTCAGGTCATTTCAGATTTTAGGGGTTTAGAAAAGCCCCATCAAGCTCCATTTAGACTTCAGGAATAATTCCTTAAAGCAGTTCTGTAAACAAAATGATTCATAGCATAGATTTTTTTTGTTCAGTTTTGTAGTTGCTGTTCCTCAGTTGTGAAAAGTGCATAGGGTTTTTTCAAGACTTTACTTTTCACTTCTGCAAACCTAATTTTTAGTCTTGGGCTCTGAAAAATCAGAGGCTATTTAGAATACAATAAAGCATAAAAATGTGATCAATTGTAAGAAGTATTTCTGTGAAGTCTGAACAAAGTGGGAATCTGAATTGCAGCCCCAAGTATTTAAATAAGCTATTACAAAGGGAGTGCTAGGAACCATTATATTGCATGATTTCTCGTGAATAATAGAAATGCTCTCTATCAAGTATTTTTACTTAAATGGAATAAATGTTTGAGAGAGATGGTGTTCATCCATTGTAACCTTTCACGCCACTACTGTTGGTATTGTTATAACTTCATCTATTAAAAATATGCTTTGAAGCTATTAAAAATACTCTAGAACTTAGAAAGAAGTGTAGTTTTAACCACCATGCATTAGTATCTCCATCTTTTGGTAGTGTGTCATTTTTGCTTTAATGACATCAGTGTAGAATTTCAGCATTCTTATACTGAAAATGCCTGTCATATACAAACAACATTATGGCACTTTTAGTATAATATGCCTATAGTAGCGCTATTATTTAATGGTGTGCTTTTATATTGTTCAAGTAAGTTTTTAAGGATAAATGTGCCTACATCATATACTAGTCCTGGGGCTAGTAAATGGGATTACTTGCTGTTAATAAGGTGAACAGGCTTTCATCTCTAGTTATGATGGTCTTGATCCAGTATCACTTGAAGTAGAAAGTGTCACATTTATGACTTCAATAAGAACACAAGCAATCTCTGAGTCCCATTTCACCAGACCTCCTGTTTATGTCTAGCGCTTTTTACTGGTGGGACACATTCACGTGCTGGAAGAGTTTGGCTGCATGGGGCTGGGTTTGCTCAATTGTCGTTTAGGAACATCAGTCTGTTCTCTGCTTGCGGTTAATTCTAGCTGGTATCCACACTTCCCAAGGAACAAAGTATTGTCTTACATTTTTAAAGTCCAATTTAGGAAGTCTGCCCATAGGGCCCTCTGACCGCACTGTAGCCAAGGGTGCAGCTTAGGTACAGGTAAGATCTGGCTCAAGTGGGGATCAGCCAAGAAACAAAATGAGGAAATATGTTTGTTTCCAAACATATAGAGTGGTATTACAAAAACCATGTGTGCCGTTCTTGTTTCCATGCAGCAGTACTAAATGAAATTACAGTAACACTGCATATGAAGGTACCATTTATTTGATTTCGTGAGATCTAATATCCCAAATACCTGTCCACGTCCTGTTCATGCAACATGACTAATGCTTATGATCTGATGGAGAAATAGTTCTTTCATTTAGAGCAGTTTGTTCTAAATACCAGAAATATCCTGAAGTGGCCATTTTTCGGAAGGAAAACAGGGCAGTAGGAAGAATTGTTTTGTATGTTTTATTAGTGACTAAGGCAAGAAATACACATTGTGGCTTTCTAGTACTGGGTACTTCATTTAAAGTATTATTTTCTGATGTAAGATAGAGTTTTATGAATGTTTTAAAATAATGTATTACATACTTATGAAAGTGTTTATAATACTGTGTGGGTTTTTTTTAACTTTTGCATTTTATCTACTCTTTCATATTCTATAGAGTCATGGTTTGCATATTCTTTCAACTATACATTAATTTCCTCACTGAAATAACAAACAAACTGTCTTTCCAGCTAAAATATGAGATGCAATTTCTGGGCTCACATAACCAATAAGTATCCTCTTCAAAAAGTTGAATAAAAGCTCACTGAGAGAGTAAAAAGATTCATTACCATTAAAATCTCTAATAAATTACATTTTTAAGATACTAAATGCTTGAATTTAAATTGGCTGGATGCATAAGGAGTCTTTGGGCCACAGTGAAATTCAAGAAATAGGGGACAGGTGAATGCATCACATCACAAGGGAACGTATCCTTTAATAATGACATCAGTTTCACATCCACTAATGTAGTTCGAGTGCTGTAGGTTATTTAACTCCAATGGACCAAGCTTTCAAATCCAGTTAAATGTCTCCTTGGTGTTTTGGGAATGACATGGCATGGCCTTGGGAAAATGGAACCTTTTTGATTCTGCTGACCTCCATCACAGTCAGTATCCACCACTTCCAGGTCAGTCTCGGCATTTGCCATGGGAGTCCTTGTGACAATGTTAGTTACACAAATATCTGGTCACAACTCGAGCCTGCAGCTGATGCACTTTGCACCTACAGGCTCTTTGATTCTTAAAACAAATTCTTGAAGCTGTGGCTTTAGCTTGTCATTAAATCTTACTCAGTGTTAATATGGAGTATTAATTGTGATACGTTTTTGCCAGTTCTAGGGTAATTTATTTTCATAAACCAGTGGATGATAACTCTGTAGTTATCATACAGTAAAGCTCTTTTGTTGTTCATTTAGATTAACTAATAGAATACAAAAGTGCAAGTCTGCCACTGTAAGAAATAATTTTATATACATTTGGAAGAAGATGCTTGTTGTTCAGAGAAAATAGACACTTCAACCGAGATGCTGGGATTCTGATTCCATGACACTTAGGAACAGTTACTAACTAGACACACAGCAAAAGCAATAGCAGTTTTGGTACATTTAAACCCTTGTTTTACCTTCAGACATCATTACTGGTCTTTAAGCTGAACCAGGTGGGGTATTCAGGTGAACAGAAGCCCTTCAGCTAACGTGCATCATGCAACACACACCAGTGTGTGTATTTGGAAAAGAAAGTCTCTCTTGTTTTGCTGCTGAGGCAGCCACAAAATGTCAAGATAATCTTAATTTATCCATTAAAAATGTAGGCCCATATTTAAGAGTCATCAGCAATAAAGGAAAATATACTGAATCATTTCAAGTGCATGCTAATCATTTAATGTAATAAATGGAGCAACTCTAATTATCTCCCGAGGAAATGATTTCACACTAAAACAATGGAAATGAAGAGGTTACTTTGGGAGCATTATACACAGCTGAAAATTACTCATGTGAATCTAGAGGATATTTCAAATAAATAGAAAGGATTGCTTATGTCTTTTCAGTAATCATCTAATGCTATGAGAGAAACACTAAACGATGGTAAAGATATTTAGTAATTTGCACTCAGCCAGTGAGGCTTTCACAGGTACCCTTATAGAGCCAAACACTGTTCCTTTCCACTGAGACACTGGTTAGCACAAGATCAGTGTCATAACTACAGGTTCGTAATGCAGAATAGTTGAACAGTGAAGAAAAAAAAATGAATACATTTGTCTTTTATATTTATTCATTCCAGTCTGCATTAGAATTTATAGATTTGCAATTGATAATATCTGTAAGCCTTTCCTTCGAGGTCTCTGGGTTTCTTTATTTTAAAATAAATATCTTTCTGTTGTTTTTTTTTTTTCCCCAAACTAAATCCCATGAAAGCTTATTTTGGAAATTCAGCACATTTTTAGCCAACAAAGAAGAAAACGAAAAGCAAACTTTTGAATAAGATGTAAAAATTTCTCAGGGAGTGGGGTTAAAATTGAGTTTAATGATTCAGTCCATTCCCTCGAAGGGAACTGATTTCACTGCAAGCTAAAATGTTTTGTTAAATTATGTACTTCAGTTGCTTGGGTGTTATGTCTCTCTTGGAGAAGCACACGAAATGAGCACTATCCTCCTAGGCATTTTAAAAACACATCCACATTAAATAGAATATATATACAGTGGTTGAGCATACAGTCTTTTTAAACTAGATAACAAAATGATTTTGACTTGTTTTAAAATCTTTTTCCTTAAATGGCTCTAAAGCTAAGACTAAAAGATAGATAATGTGGACTGAAAATTTTCCCCCTTGCTTTCAGTTTTGTAGAGAATAGCACATTATAGGTACTTTCCTTTGTGCAAGAATCACATCAAATGCCAGGAAAAATACATCTGTTTTGGCTACATATTTAACAGCATGCTTTCCAGATCCATCAATTTGTCTTTATTAATACATCAAGTGTGGTTTGTTTAAAATGTTTGTCCATTCCACTGCTGTGCTACTACAGATATTATTAGCTTATACTTATTACTAAAATTGAGTAAGATAGAAGGGAATGCAGCTCTTTTACGTAGTGAGAGATATGACCTAGTTCAAGACAAATTAATACACAGCAATTCTAAAAGCACAAACAGACGACTGCAACTTTTTTGAAGGTCTGCATTTATTCTGCAGCTGACATGAGTATTTCACAGGAGACTAGAGAATTGTTTTTTATCATAAGATTACCGTTCATCATGTACAAGAAAACAATTGTTATCAGGTATGAACTTAATTGGAATCAACTGTAGCAGTCTTTATAGGAATTTACTGAAATGTCTGCCATTCAGAGCTGGCTTACCATAATATTCTCTATGGAATAGCTGACCACAGGATTCTCATTCACAAACAGCCAGGTTAAACAGTTAAATGCTGGCAAATCCTGCATAGCCCTGTGGGAAATTTCACTTTAATCCTGAACTTATAAGAGGACAATCAAAGCCCAAAGCCTGGGTAACAAATCTGATCCTCTGTTGCAATCTGTGTCCTCATGGGAAGGAGAGAGATGCTCCCTGTACAAGCCTGAGATGGATAAATACCTAAATGATGAGATAGATGGGGAATGCAGAAGAAGCGTCTGGCTTCAGCCATTCGCTTCCAATTTCACATTACATTGTGAAAGGCAATTCTTGTGCAGCTCGGGAACAGCCAGTCCTGATTACTATAAGTTGAAGTGTGGCTTAAGGAATGATTAATGACAGTGTCAGGAGAAAACAAAGCACAATGAGAGTTATCTCTAATCCACCTGCTTGCAGATGCTATAGTAAGGGAATGAAAATGGCCCCGGCGAGCCCTGATAATAAAAAAATCAAAATAGAAAGGTGCAAAGCTGTAGATATGTATTAATCTGATATATAAAAACTAGGTCTTAGCTTGAATAAAGCATTAGGCATGAATGGAGCCCCATAGGTGATAGATATTAGAGCATAGTGGACTTCACATTGTCTGTATTTTTTAAATCAAACAGAACTGTTCCCTTCAGTATTGCCTTTGACATTAATAGGTTGGTATTTGAAAAGTCACAGTTCACTAGATGAGCAGGCTTGTGAGTTCAAGCTCATTAAACAAAACCTCTTTTTGTTTTGGTGGAACAGAAAACAGGCGACACCACACCACCACCTTGCGGCGCGGCCGTGCAGAGGCCCGGGGAGCAGCGCAGCGCCGCGCTGCTCGGAGCAGCCTACGGTGAGCGGCCTACGGTCGGGGAAAGCAGGGTGAGAGGATCGCCTCTCTTTTTGAAACTCCAACAGCCCAACCAGCTCCCTCAGCTAGCATAATACCTCTGAAAGGACGTAAAAGGCCACTTCAAAGGATTCTCGGTTAGTTTTCCAGCCGCTCCAGGTGGGTTTGCTCTGATTCCAGACTGCAGCTATCGCAGAAGCAAGGGGGTCACTGGCTGAATATCCACATTCCGGTAGTTTCCTTCAACAGGATTGCAGCTGCTCAGCTTCTCTCCCTCCCTGATCTATCCGTCTTCCTAAACTTCTTGCCCTCTGGGAAATCTTGCACAAGCTGCGTAGTGAGCTGAGACCTGGGAAGATTCACGACACAGAGCTGTGAGACACCCTCTCTCACTGCTCTGTGGCTTTCATCAGACAGGGAACGTCTCTCCAGATGCGTAACACTGACAATCTGCTGTTTGATATAAATTACAGTGTTCACATACGAACTACTTGCTTGCTTTACAGGTTTCATCTACTGAAAAGTAGATTTCACATCATAGTAGAGAGAACGCCACTGTATCTTTTCACAAGGTAGAGTTGTTCAAATTCAAGGCACACTGTGAGGTTTCCTAAAATACCTAAGCTACCCAGGAATCTAAACTTTTTTACTCTTGTTGAGACATATATTCCCCCCATGTCGCCAAGGATACTTTGAAAATGTTAGCCATCATCGTGCAAGTCAGGAATATAGATGAAACAAAATACTTCCTGAGACCTGCTTCTCTGTTAGATTTAAAGCTATTGCCTCTCGTTGCCAACAGGGAGGGAATTATTTGACCCCACTGAATTCAAAAACAAAAGTCTCATTGATTTAACTGGGTCAGGATTTAATCCCAATGGTTCCACCCCCCCCTGCCCCGCCCCTTTTCTTGCTATGGACAGCAACAAGTTAAATGTTAATTTATATTTCATGGAAGTATTTTAATATTGAAAAATCTAATGAAGATTTAGCACTCCGTTTTTAATGAGGCTGACACAACTGTCGAAAGAAAGCAAATACATTATTTTAATTAATATCAATTCATAAGTGCCCCTGATTTATATATTAAACAAAGAAGAAAGTGTCTTGTCATACACTACAATTTATTCTGTATTCACCCATCATTTACTCAGAATCTTTTCTTTCTTTTTTTCATGTGAAGGGTATGATGGAAGCTGCCATGTAGAATTGTACAGCTGCTGCATATGCTATAAGTACTGTGATCACATCACCCTTATTTTCTGATGACGCGCCTCAAATCAATTCTATCCATGTGTCTTTGTCTCCACCTGACACCTCCTGCTATCATAATAATCATGCTGTATGGTTTAAAGCTTAAAGCTTTTGTATACTGTATTTTCTTAATAACACCAGGAAACCAGACAGTTTCTGTGCTATAAAGATATATTGCTATAGGCAGCAAAGGGTCTAAGTTGAAAAATTTTTGATCAAGCTATTGAAACCAACAAAAATCTGGCGTGTTAAAACTGAAGTATTGATTAGTCCATTTTATAGTCTGACAAAAAATTGAGATCTGGCAACATGTTTGGGTCCTGATCTCTTTTCAGGCATTAGGATTTTGGGGTATTTATTCAAGCTAAAGTTTGGGGTGGAACAGAACAGCATGGAATGGGTTATGAATGCATTTGGAAATGTTTTCACCTGTGTAACAGAGCAGAAGAGGCAAATAATTTAACCAAGAAAAAGTAGCGTGGTAACTACAGTGTTTTATATAGTCGTGAAAGATGAGTTAAATTTTTGAAAAGTAATATGTCAGCATCACTAGAGAGACATTTCACTGTGAAGATGTGATTGGTTGAAGATCACTTTCAGATAAATGACAAAGCATTTAAGGGTTAACTTCTGTGCTAGCATCACAGCACTGAAAATATGAAGGTACCATTGTCAAATGGTTGTCTGAGATGCCTTTATACCCATCTCATTCTCCTCTCTGCTTCTCTGTTTTTTCTCTTCTTTCTAATAAAATGTTTGGTTCCCTTCACCTCATCCTCCCTTCCCATGACACTACTTTCTCTCTTGATCCTGAACAACCCTCAGGAACCTGAAAGGTTTCCTTTAAAAGATTGCAGTGAGCTTTCAAATGTCTCCTCACAAGCACGCTACCTTTGGATGAAATTCTGGTCTTGATGCATGCTCTATTTTAGGTCTGTCTTCCTGCTTTCTTTACAACATGTGCACCCAGGGATTTTCAAGCAGGATTCCGTTCTGAATGTACAGTTCCTGAAAAGCATTGAATCCTCACATCATATCCTTTAAGATCTGAAGGCAGCAGCAATCTCAGCAGAGATTTACAGACTATCACAAAATGTATTTTAATAGAAGCTAGAATCTTGTAATGTGGTGTTAAAGGCAACGGACGAGAAAAGGCAGAGGATTAGAAGACCAAACTCCTAAAAAGGGGGTTCAGATTGATTTTGGACACCTGGTAGAAATTTAAATGCACTCTTTCCAAGCTGTTTTTGTGCAAGCAGATTCATCTCCGAGCTGCTAGGAGTGGCGTCTTTTTTTTTTATTCAGAAAGTTCCTTAACCAGTTATTTCAAAAGATTTTGCATGAGTGTTTTTTCTGGCCAAATCTCATTCCACCCTCCAAAGTCAGAAACAAGCCAAAAGCAAGAATGAATAATTTACGAAGGGCAGCTGGCCTGGTTCTTGCAAAATCAAACTAAAATCTTGGCTCCAACCCTCCTTTAAGTTGCTAGATCCAAAGCTGAGCCCTGCAGGTCAAAACTATTCCTACATCTGTATGATGTATCTGCCCAAATTCCCCATCTTCTACTGTATATGAACTTGAGTAAGCTATTCTTTTTCCACTCCTATCCCTCAATTACATACTGCTGTTCATTCATGGTTACTTGTGGTAATATGCTTGAACAGTAGGTGAGTATTGTAAGTCACCTGCAGAAGACACTTGGATTAGCACATAGTGGGGAATTGAAAATAGAGCAAGTTAAAATAGAGCTACGCTCACTTCCTGTAAAACAAACTAGCACCCAAATTGCTTGCTTGTATGTAATTATGGAGCCTTTGTTGGAGTTACCCTGCATTCAGGCATGCTGCCATGTCACTGTTATAGGGAGCATTCTGAGACAGAAGATAATATGGTACCTCGTCTTTGGTTAAAAATCTTAGCAGCTGATGTGAGGTCATGTCGAGATCCCTATCTAAATTGCATGCTAGGACTGTTATTTTAAAAGACATAAATATATTTTCAGTGTATCGCATAGTGACTTTTGAGCCATCTCCTTTGACGTATGCTAACCTCTCTGTAGAACTTAGCTAGACAGATTAATATCAAGTTCAGTTGTATTTACCTTAATTAACAATAATTCCAGTCATTTATGTGGACACTGCTCCTGCTGTGACTGCATAAAACAACGATAAAGAGCCATACAAACGTTTGGAAACAGCATCACTCCTTGTTCAGTGGGTGTTGAAAATCAGTGTACTTCAGTTCTAATTTGAGTGCTTGTTATTTGTAGTTTGAGGATGCGTGTGCAACTGTTCATGACAAAGTATCTGCCACTGCAGTACAGCGTTCAGAATTCTTGTGAAAGAAGCCCAACACCAACAGCTGGTCCATACACAGTTTACGATAGACTGAATGTCTTGGCTACATGTGTTGGGGTAGATTTTGGCTAGATTTTCTTTAGCAGTACGTCTACAACATGTACAGCAATCTTCAATGGATTGTCAGTATAAGGCCTGGTATATTCCTCAAGGGAACCACCTACACCAGTATAAACACATTTATGCTGATAACTTAGTCCATGCTGTAGCCTTTTGTGTCTTCACATTTAAAAGAAGCTAGATTTTTATGGAGTGAGTTGAGGTGCGTAGTCTGGAAAAGAAGCAGAAACAGAGCATAAGATGAGGGTAACCCCGATGCATTTAGCATCTGCAAACAAAAATCAACGTTCACTCAGATAAATGGATTTCCATGTGATGTTCCTTCCTTCTGTCTTTGTTAAGCATGAATCTTTTTTTCCTTTTTTTTTTCTTTCTAAAGCTAGTGGTAGATCTGCTCCTGGCAGTATGTTATGTTCAACCATTAGTTTATTTTTTAAGACTAAGAAGAGATATTTCTACATTATAAATTATTTATAAACAGAAGAACAAAGGGAGGCTGTCAGGGCTGCTGGTACTTTGAGAAAACAAAAAAAAAGACAATGAATTTATGAAGAATACAATTTTATGAAGGAAGGAGGGGTGGGGGGAACGCAACTACTAATTATTAACATTCATCTGCAGACAAAGACCTGAAAGGATAGGATTAGAGGGATACATTTACATCTGTCTGTCACAAAAAGAAATCTCATTAAAGGTTTACTACATTGTCACAAAACTTCTTATAATGTTAAACTTGAGGATCTTGTGGAGGAGAGGAATATCTCACTTTTGTTCCATTCAATTAAGTGATATTAAAAAACAATTTTTAAAAGCAAATAAAAACACTTGCATTTTTAGTGAGAGCTCCAGCTGAATCTCCTTAGGTGACACAAAGGTTCATATGCCATAGAAAAAGTTTTACATGTCATTACAAGTTTCAGTAGTTTCTATTTACACAGCCATGTGTACTTTGAGACATGATATGACTGCCACAGCAATCACTTTGTGAATAGCATTCATCATCTGGACGCTTCTTTTCATCTATAAAAAGAAAATCTGCAATAGGTTGCTTTGACAATTCAAGATGCTGAGCCACAGTTTCTCTGCTTTAAAGAAGCAGACATTAAGGTTAAATACATTAAAAGTGCACAAAAATAAACATGCTGTGTATGTACAATATGTTGACAATAGCAAAACTTCAATCTACTGTAGTTTTTGATCAAAGAACTGAATCTGTGGAAAAGAAATCCTGAATCTAGCTGAAGCTGTCATTTTATTTTTTATAGCAAACTAATTTATATTGAACATACATCACTGAGGAAAAATCTAGAACGCTTTTATATTACTTGAGCCGCAGTTTGTGGCTGTATTAGTAAGGTATTCAGACAGCTACTCTTAGGATCATACATATCTTTTTCTACAATTGTATTCTAGTTCATTTTCTTGTGATTTATACACTGGTTTGGTTAACATATGCAGTGGCTTGCAAGGAAGAAAGTTTTCACCTTGAGCACTTTGTTAGAGGTAATCAAAACTAGCAAAGGAAAACATCAGAGATTCCCCTGGATCTGTCCCTTGTCGTGCAAGCATAGTCCTCTGCAGTGTACAAACAAAGCCAGGTTAAACCTTTGACAATCAGCTGTTCCAGTTATTCGAGTTTTGGGTCAAATTCAAAGAAAACCTAGAACTCTAACCTCCGATTTTCCACTCGTTTATTTCTCTAAGTCCAGAGCAGAGAATATTCTCCAGTCTATATTTTCAGACCTGACTGGTGGTTATTGGTAGACTTTAATAAGCAAAAGTTGAGACAGCATAAAAAGGCCTGATTTTCAGAGGCTAGTTCCCGAGGTCTGCTGAAGTTTCAGCTCTCTAGGTCTCTCAGCTTGGGCACCCGAAACAGATGCATCCAAATGTAGGCCCATATGTTTGAGCATGTTGCACCACTATATATGCACTCCCTGGCACTGTTGAAAGGCATACATTCCCTGCAACCCTCCTACGCTCCTCCCTCTGTTCTGCTCCATTTAGGTCTGTGCACATAATCTAGATTTCAGGTAAACTGAATGAAAAAGTTCTTTTTCTTCCAGTAGCTGAAAAATTAGATGGTCAACAATGGAGCCGATGGGGTAGCCCACCTTTCAGCATGTGAATTCCCTCTGCGTGCAGTGTTCAGTTGCCTACAAAGGACACTGGCACTGAAAGGAAAAGTAAAAATGATGGCTTGTAAAACAGGAGCTGTATAAGCAGTAATAAAAAAATATTTTCTTCTTAATATATCTATTTCCACATTTTCCTACACTCAGAGCTTCTTTTGCTGAATGCAACTGTATAATCCACCTGAGCTATAAAGGTAACAAAGCAAAACTATCATTGCAACTTTAGGAAATACCTTCACGCATTCTTGAATGGCTTTTTTAAAAAATAAACCAAAATCTATACAGCAGTGTCCAGCAGACAAACCATGAAGATACAAAAAAAAAGAATAACAGTAAAAGTACCCAAGAAATATGAAATTATAGATGTCAAAAGCAATTGGACTCTTATTCCCCTTTTCTAATCACATCTTCCACACAGCTCTTCTTTACTTCGTTTTTGCAATTCTGTCTTGATATTTTAGGGAACAATAAATACTGTTCAATAAAAGGCATTATTTTAAAGGGCAAAAAAATTTTCTTTGTTATGTTCCCTGTCATAGAGTACATTGGCACTAATCACATTCTAAACAACAGCAAAAATATACAATCATTTAATAGGGGATTAAACTTCACATCTTTACAGTTGGAAGTCTATTTTCTGTTACTTATAATGTGGGCATAGGACACCAATTTAAGAAGCAAATGGTGAAAGATTTAAAAAGCTACACTAAAACTACAGTTGAATATTTACTTTGCACCTGTTTTCTAATATATATACACACATATATATGTATTAAGGGCAAGCAGAAAATAACATTTTTGTTTTCTTTTCCATTTCATTTTTTACCTGGGAATTAGATGAGTTGCATTTTTGCACCTGAAATAAACATGTCTGGGAAGGGTAACCAGATGAAATACCTTTCCAGTCTCTAGACAGAGCTGAGTTAGTGAAAAGATGCTTGTAACTGAGGATTTCTGCTAAATTCAAATTACTGTAGTTAATAACTCTATCAATATGAAGAGTATAATACACTCTTGTGCATTGCTAATGTTTGCTATTATAACACACATTGCTACAAATAAAACTTCAAACAAATTTTCTGTGTGGTTTAAAGTAATCTATGATTAAAGTGTTCTTATTTTTATATAATAGGAAAATAGGTAGACAGTGTAGACAGGCAGGTAACAAAATAATTGCTGAAACTCATCAAAGGCAGGACTTTCACAAGGCAATTACTGAATCTTATCAAAGTTTGGAATCTGACTCAAGAAAGATCTGTTTTCAAGTGCCGGTGCCTAATTCCTCCTCTGAAGTGAGCCCTTTGCTGTCTGTGTGCAAGGGCAAGATACACAGCTCCAGAATGTACTTTCTGTTTGTGAGCAGGCTAAAACTTGTGGCCACATCACACGGCCTGTCATGTTTAAGCCTGACTCTACAACAGCGCTAACTGCAATTCCATAGCTAGGACATGTGGATGGTGCTGGGCTGACTCCAGGGATTCCGCTCTTCTCTGCTAGGAAGACTTCTGCACAGCTGTGGTGCTCAGTCGTCTTTTCTGGTGGTCTCTTGCCACCAATTACTTCTGGTGAATTTTATCCGAATTTTCATAAACCACACATTTGCTCCTACTTCTTCTTCCATGCTTTACATTATTTTCTGTATTGTATTCACACAGATAAGTTGCCAAGTGGAGATAATGGTGTTCCTAAATAGACACATCAGGGTGTTGATAGGGACAGCAAGTGGTTATCTTTGCTGATTTTTGTGCCAGGGTGGGAGAATAAACAATGAACTGTTGTTTGCCAGCAACAGATTAGGAATCTGTTCATAACAGCCCATTTTGTGATTTGTATTTGGCCTTGAATAAGCAAACAAGAAAGTAGCCGTGAATTGGTATAAAACTAGATGTAAGAAAATCAAAAGTATTTAGTTGAACTCTGGCAGACATCTGCTAAGTGAAGACAGATGCATGGATCATATGTATAAGATTGGGGTATTCGGGGGTGAGGCACTCAGTGAAATGATGGGGTTGGAAGTTTGGATTCTGGAACTGGTCATGCATAGAATCATAGAATGGTTTGGGTTGGAAGGGACCTTTAAAGGCCATCTAGTCCAACCCCTCTGCAAGGAGCAGGGACATCTTCCACTAGATCAGGTTGCTCAGAGCCCCGTCCAGCCTGGCCTTGAATGTTTCCAGGGATGGGGGATCTGCCACCTTTCTGGACAACCTGTTCCAGTGTTCCTCCACCCTCATTGTAAAAATTTTTTTCCTTATACTTAGTCTAAATCTACCTCTTTCTATTTTATAAAAGATATATAATGCTTATTTTATAAGCATTACCTCTTGTCCTACCACAACAGGCCCCACTAAAGAATCACCTCCCTCAAACTGCTGGCCATGCTCTTTTTGATGCAGCCCAGGATGCGGTTGGCCTCCTGGACTGCAAACATGCACTTCTGGCTCCTATTGAGCTTCTCGTCCACTAGCACACCCAAGTCCTTCTCCTCAGGGCAGCTAACAATCCATTTTCTGCCCAGCCTGTATTTGTGCCTGGGATTGCCCCAACTCATGTGCAGGACCTTGCACTTGGCCTTGTTGAACTTCATGAGGTTCTCATGGGCCTGCCTCTCCAAGCTGTCAAGGTCCCTCTGGATGGCATCCCTTCCCTCCAGCATATCAACCGCATCACACAGCTTGGTGCATGCACACAGCCTGACTAGGAAACATTCCAGTTCAGGATTTGACTCCTACAACCTTTTGCATCTTTATGGCCCAACATGGAATGGGTAAGCCTCTGCTTTTGCTTACTTGTCAGATATTCTAGAAGGCTGTAGTTCAAGGCCTGGAGCTCAAATTTGAAATGAACTAGAGATTTAAGAAAAGTTGAGCCATTTCTGCAGTTCACAATAGACTCTTAGATAAATTGCAGGGTTGTGGTGGACATATGAACAGAACCTTCTGCTTGTTTTAGTAGTAATATTTTCCCTCCTGGAGAAGGAAAATACTGTTTCTAATCTTTCCAAGAATACCTAAATGGTAGCATGAATTTCCAGGGAGGACTTAACTCTGCCAAGTACAGCAATTTGGGAGATGTAAAGCAACAAAGAACTTTCTGCTGGGGGATTCCAAAGCATTTCTGAAAGTAGATCCGTTTTGCAGACAAGGACTTTGAGGCACTGCACAGTGCAATAAATTGCCTAAGATTCAACTACAGGCAAACAGTCAAACTGCAAACAGAAGACAGACTTCTTGTTCCTTTCAGCTACTAAATACACAAGGCCAAGTCAGCTGTTACTGACTGCTTTAAAGAAGTATTCCAGATGTCCTAAACAGTGCTCCTTACTGCAGGCTTGATTTTTATTTAATTATCAACAGTGAATAACAGGAGCTAATTTTTTAAAGTTAATGATGCTACCCAACAGTAAGAACTCGACATCAAAAGTGAGTTAGGTATTTTAGATCCCTTTTCAATAATGAAGTTAAAGTCACTGAAATTATTTACATGCCTTGTTTAGAGTCTGTAAACACTGGCAATTCTAATGTCAAGTTAGGAAATACTTCTAAAACAAAAGATCTCCTTCAAAAAGGAACTAATGTAGGACACTGTATAGGAAGTCAAACTAGGTGATCCCAGTTTTCCTTTCTGGCTGCATAATTATAAATAATGTGGATATGTGAATATATAGAAATGTCATTTTCCCATAAAAGTAACTATATACATTTTGCATGTTATATCTCATATATTTATATTGATGCTTAGTATGCTGTAAAATGCAAGAAGATTTCTAAAATATTATTGGAAAGTAATCCAAGTTCCAGCAGAGTTCCCTGGGCTTTATACTGAAAGCTTTAGGTGCCCTCTTTTGGTACACTGCGGGAATTGCAAGCAGGCTTTAGTTTTAAAACAGCCTTTGGAGGATGCACAAATCTTCAAATTATTGGAATCATATGCTAAATGTTATAGAAATGGAATTTTCCCACAGAAAAAGCATTATATTTCATATGGAGTCCTGTTATATGGTGTACTTTGGTATTAATGTTGCATATGCCATCAGTTCATCCTTTGTCATTAAATTCTCAAAGTGTTGGGGCTTGATTGTGATACTTCAAGAAGTATTTATGCTTAGAGGCAATATACCTGGAATGCATATGTGCAGGGAAAGCAGAATATTTTCTGCTGAATTGAACATTATGGTTATGTCATACTCTCTCTGTGGCTTTCTCTAGCATGGGGACTCACTTATCAACACTAGCTAAGTTCCAGTTCCAACATCTACAATGCAGTAAAAGGTCAAAATAATTTCTTTTAAGAATATACATGTAAAAATGTGGACATTGTATAAGTTTAGCTGATACTTCCGTGTTGGGCCATCTGGCTATGTGTAGTATGCCTCTCTCCATCTTTCTGGCTGTCTAAACCAGCGATACTCTAATCTGTGTAACTTTCCTTTCTACTAGTTCCCTTTCTGGTTTTAGTCCTTAACCTGTCCTATAAAGACAAAAGAATCTATCTTCTCCTTTCTTCTTCCTCAGTAACACTTGCTGTTATGCTATTTTGAAATATTTTCAGAGATATTGCTAGCAGTTAACTCCAAATTTGTGCTGTGTGAGGGTGAATCTCAGATGTAGTTAACAAAGTAGTTAATGTCAGTTTTAAGTAATGTTTTCTGCCAAGTACATTAAGAAAATCAGTAGGAATTGCTGCTTTAGAAGGCATCCATAGGACTGTGTTCTTTTCCTTTAAATTTTACCTTTCAGTTAATGGAATGTTGTCATCACAGGACAGAAACGGTGTCCTGAAAGTACATACTCAACAAATACAGCAAGAAACTATAAGGGAGTGCTTTACAAGTTTTTTTTACTGGGCCTTAGGTATTCTTCACAGACGTTCTTATATCCTTCTACAAAAGTCAACCTCTGTTGCTTTGATCATACCAGCCCTGACCAAGAGAGAAATGATTCTACTCTTCCTTAGTAGATAGGTCTATTGAGTCCCACTTCTATTGCTGTGAGAGATGTTTGAATCAAAAATCTTTTACAAACAGGTGAAGATCTTAGTAGGGAGTGAATATGGCTCACAACATCTGTTTCTAGCCCTTCCTCATTAAATGAATGGTCTTTGTATCTGCTCATCACTGTTGGTATTATCTCTAAAAGCGTGAGCTGCAATTTTAACTGCACTAGCTGGACAGCAATGGAATATGAATGACTATAACTTTGCAGACATAAAATCAGGACTAGCTTTGTGTCCAGACTGAGGGAAACAGGGCACATTGTCACATCAATTTTTAATCAGGATTATCCAATTAAATCAATGGACAATAAATGGATTGTTTAAAAGTCAATAGTACAGTAAAGCTCGGTACTTGGCTCAAATCGACGGATTTAGAGGGTAGTCAAATTCAGGCTGACTGTAACATAAATAATGGCAGTTGCTTTCAAGTGCTCTCAATCATTTAGCTCGTTCTGAAAGGCAAAGTTACAAACTGCACATCTGATGGTGCAGTTAGATTCCATTTGTAAATACATTTCTATAATGTGGGATGCAATGTATTATTCATAATGTGATGAAGAGTCACGTAGTATGGAGCAAAAAAGGCAGAGTTTTGTAAGCAGGTAGGAGACAGAGAAGTAATTTGTAATAGTCACAAATCACTGTTGGCTAAGCAAGAAGTATTATATCATATTAAGCAATTTGAATACATTTCCTGATATTCCTGTGCAACAGCACTTTTTTTTTAAAAAAACCAAAAATTATTTATAAAATCTTTACTGTACCATATCCAAGTAGCTAGTATTGTGGCAATTTTCAGAATATTTCTTGGCTTTGTATGCTAATGAGGCAGAGAATAAGAGGATTATTATATGGCAATGTTGCCTAGTGTTAGGTAAACCCAGAAAATATTAGACATGACCATATGGACAATAGCTGGAAAGAGAAATAATGATGCTGTCAGGGAGGTGACAGAGAGTTAAATGTTCCTCGAACAAAGCAGAAACTAATAAAGAACAAAAGGAGTAGTTCTGATAAGGAGAATTTACTGGTGCCTGCCTAGAGATTTATTTATGAGTACACTAGTATTTAGAAAAAAATACTTTTATTCTGGACCTAAGAACACACTAGAAATGTTGAAGTTAAGAGGTTAGCAAGATTTTCAGACCATGTTGATTACTTGTGGATCTGTGTTCTCAACAAACAGTTCAGCCCTTAAAGCTAGGAATAACAGGAGTGTTTGCTTGCAGACCAAAAGCAGCACATTTCAGCAACTAACTGAAGCCAAAAAAAAGGAAGAAAAAGTGGTCCCAAGTTTTAGTCTGTCTAACGTAAATTGAAATTAAACGTACATGCCTTCATTGTGAGTTTGTTTTATTCAGTCAGTCAGGATTATAATCCCATTTCTCATTAGCTTTTTTCAAAGGGTTGCATTCCTGTAAGGAGGACTGTGAAGCTGTTCAGATGAATCTGTATTTGTCTAGAAATTGTTTTCCTGAAATGGAGAATAATCTAGAATTGACAAGTGAAAGCTAGGTGGACCAGACATGCTTTCTTTTATATTTCAGAAGACACAAAATTCTTTATAGTCTCCAGTTCAGAGACCTGAATTGTTCAGTCCCATAGATACAAGCAGATTGTCTGTAAATTTCCCTGAGTGTCTGCAAGAATGAGAGGGCTTGGGGGGTCACATCTGCTGATTTTGCAAAGACTAGCAAAACTTACATTCACTTTTTTGGAAGCAGTATTACTTTTATCTACATTGGTTGATGTTCTTAAAACACCGAGTCTTGGTTAGTACTGAGAGCTTGACTGCATCACCTGTAGTTTCTGCCCTCTGCAATTATTTTGCAGTGTTGGCTACTCCAACCATTCAAAAATCTTGATCGGCCGCCCAAAAGTATTGATACTGTTTTGGGAATCACATTTACAAAAGTAGTACATTTGGAGGGTTGTTTATCTTCTGGATTCAAAGCCTTAAGACTTCATATTCTCAGTCTATTTTGGGAACTGCAATGCCTAATGATTTTCTGTTGGAGTGAATGAAAGCCAATAATCTCATTTAGATCACAGTTTCCAGGATCTGACATTTTAATAAAAGAATAAAATGAAATTTTTATTTTGGCGAAGTCCATGAGGATTTTGGTACCAATGTCTCGCTTGCCAAGATCACCCAAAAACCCAGCAGAATTGTGAAGAATTTACAAAGCTAGCAAAAGTGGCTGAAGATAAATGTTTGGGATTAAAGGCAGGAATTGCTGTTCACTGCAGTTTCTATGACTTGGTTGTCTGCATTGAAACATGGGGTTCATGGGGTTCTGTAATGTATTTCAGTGGATTACTAGCAAAGACCAGAATTCAAATCCAGGCTAAACTCTAAAGAGAGCAATAAATTTACTTGGAGATGAGTGTATTCTAGAGAGTGAATATTTAGCATTAGCAGGGCAAGATATTGTCACCTTGTATAAAGAAAAATTTGTGGTTGGATGATAGAATGACATACTTAAATACCTGACTTCCCCATAGGGTTCATCAAAGGAGCACTACAGGCATAGGAATCGTAAGAGAAGGGACTGCAGTTGCCTGCAGCAGTGCTTATAAAGAATCTGATGAAAGAAGGAAGGAGGAACACTTAAGAGGGGACAGAAGGACTCAACACTACGGATTTGTCCTTTTGATCTCATAATAGATGAGACAGTAAGAAAAAATTGTACTTTGTATTTTATGAAGTCAAGAAAGAGGACAGTGCAATACAGACTCAGAAGGAAAATTATGGAATTGAGAAGGCATCATTCACGTATACATCCCCCTTGTCTCAAATCAGGGCTGATGGTATTCAAATGCAATAGCACTCCTTTGTAACTCCAACCATCCTGGATCAGAGCTCCAGATATCCCCAGTACTTCCCAATATCATTTAAACATCATCAATTTAGATCTTACATGCTCAACCAAAGCCATGGTTCCAAAGTTTTTCTGATGCCAGCCTGCTCGTGCCCCTTTACCAGCCTGTCCTGCATCCTTCACAATATTCTTTTATACATCCCACATCCTTCTTACTCCCTGGTCTTTCCAGATTAGACTCATATTCTTTCCTGTCTATGGATTTCTGAGCCTCCAAACCATCCTGTAAGCCTTCTCCATTCTCCTAACTCCACCTCTCTAATCTCCTCAGATCAAAATTCACCTGCACAGAGATGCAGCATCATCCTGTGGAAGCAGAATGGTTTTATGCAGGAGTTTCATAATACCAGACATGGGGAGTACTTATCAGAAATCCATCTCCAGAAAACTTTGTTGGAGCTAGGAAAGAACAATTCCTAGAAAATATAGATGTGTGGTAGTTATAGCTCAGAAATGATAGGTTTGTTATGAACTGTTCTTTTCAGCAAAGATTTAGTCTACTTTAGTCCCTTCTCATATCCCTATAGTAAATGACTGCAGTAATTTGAATTCCCTTGTCCAATAATTAGTATCGCTCCATCCTCAAACCTCAAAATCAATCCTGCTTCCCAGACTCCACATCAGTCATGACACACCCCCATCATGATGATGCCATTTCAGATCAAAACCAGCAGAGTCATAGCTAACATCCTGGTGGTTCGGCTATCAATAAGATGTGGGAAACCCACATTCTTTGATTTGAGTTAAGGAGAGGCTTCAACTTCTACAGCAGATTGGGAGATCCAGTCATTGGGAAGGCTGTTACAGGGCTCCTTGGTTTGGGGAAAATTCTTGAAAACTCAAACATTTTAGCAGGCTGAGAAAATTGTTTTCCAGTCAGTTCTAATTAGATCATAGGCTCAATGGAAATAGTAATAATTTCTGACTTTGAAAAATGTGATGTCTCATTGACTTGAACAGTTAATCAATGATTGAATTCACTCGATATAAGTTTACTTAAGAAACCAGAAAACAGATGTTATGTCTCATTCATTTTGCTTTATGGGCTCAGAAAGGTAATTACTACCAAAACTTGGAAATCCTGATCTCTGACAACTGCATTAAGTTTCTGTGAGCGTATACTATGTGTTATGAAATGTCCATGAGTTGAGAGTTACACATTCAGGAGCTGGCCTAAGGGAACCTTTCAAGACCTTTGAGATTTCTACAGGGGTCAAAGATTACTCGCAACTCTGACCAGTTAAATGTTTCATGTGAAATAAAATGAAGGTAAGAAAGCCATTTTGCTCAGAATCAAAGTGGAGATGATGTAAAAACTGGGACAAAGAAAACACTCATGTGGTGCTAAGTCAAAGTACCAGAGGTATTTCTGGATCTGTAACGGTCTTTATAATAACTTTCTGCTTGCATCATCAATAATTTTATTTTCAGATATGAGATTGAATACTGAGTTTACAGTGGACATGCATGTATGAACACAGAAGATTGAAAACATAACAAATTAACAATTAGTTCTATATATAAACTCTGTTCCTCAGCACATTTTATGACAAATTGCGCTAATGCAACACTAGCCGGAAAGGGTCTTCTAAGAAAAGGGAAAACAAAATCTTATTGAGAAGGGACTCTCCTTTGTTACATATCTGAAGTTAACAGAATAGTGATTCATTTGAGCTCTATGTAAAAAAAAAATATTTGTTAGTGTTGATGTGAAACAAATCTTTTTTCAGTCTAAAACCTCCAGTCTTTGCTTTATATGCAGCTTTAAAGGCTATTTTACTAGGTGACTTTTAACACAACAGTTACATTTAGTTCCTGCTTGACAATTCTGATGATGTATGAGCCACAATAGCTGCTATGATTCTTTTCTTTTGCCAAGCAGTTTCAAAAAGGGGAAAAAACTCTGTAAGTTTGGCACTCCAATGAATAGATCAATTGAGTAAGAAGCCGGTTTTACACAGTAGGTTTTTTTTTTAAGTATAAATGTGATCTAAACCATAATATTAGTTAAAAGATTTTCATTTGTATTGGAAGGAATTGAGAATCTAGGAAATCCACAGTAACTTAGAATTACTTCCCAAATTAGCACCAAGTTTTCATTAAGTCAGCTTCTGCTTAATCTTGTTTATAGAGACAGTCCTCTGATCCTGTTGCAACTTCAAGAAAAAGGACATTGTCCAGAGTCTAAGTTATTCTGAGATGAGTAACTCAAAGAATTACATCATGATGTTTGGTAAATCCTATGACCTTCTTAACTCTTGCATTGCCTTAGGATATTTGATTTTCCTCCAGGAAAATACATCAAACTCACTCACTTAGTCTAGGGTGAAATACCACTTCATTTATGAATCTGGCACAGACAGAATTATAGCACAAGATAAGTGGCCCTTGTCAGCCCTCCAAAGAAGAATGTGCTTTTAGAAGGGAAGCTGATGCACATTTTATCATGTGGTAAAACAACCCTCCTTGAGGCTAGCAAGCCAAGAAAGGCTGTTGTATGTCAAAAGGTCTGAAACTGCACTTCAGTTACTCTACTGACTTTTTATTGTTTCATTTTGTTCCATTGATAAAGATATGCAAGATTAAAAGCTTACAGTGTTTGGCTAAAAATATCCAGTTTAGAATCTAGTCAATGATAAGAGGTGGGAAAAACTTGATATTGGCTTATATCATCATTAAATTGAAATAATACGACTAAGAGAATGTATAACGGAGATTTTTTGTCAGGTATCTGATATCTTATATGTCACTAAAACATAAAAAGCTGTGCAACAGAATGGAACAAAAAAATACATAAACTACCTGATGAATTTAGCCTTTTTTCTTACTGGCGCAATGTTCTTTATTATATAAGGTGTCACAGAGATTTAGGTGATAATCCCAGGCTTTCACTGATTTTATTTTAATTTTTTAATATCTCCATACTTGAATCACAGATTTCCGCAAATATACAGTATTTTCTATCCATATGATTTTATTTAGGTGTTAGTGGCCTAAGTGGTACATAACTGTGGTACCTAACCGAGTGGCAGTGCTCAAACACAGCTGATTGAGGCTAGTACTGTTCCAGTCAGGTCCTGCATAGATGGCTTTGCAGATGCTTACGAGAAATGTTATAAACAAAAGTTAATGGTACAGATGTTGTAAGGAAAGTATCTGCAAAGTGAATCCATTCTTTTAAAAGGGAATGACCTTTTTGTTTTACTGCTAGAGAAGTCCCACTCCAGGTGCTTTCCACAATGACCTATCTGTGCTGGTTCTCTTCACAAAAGCTCAATTTGGGGATGTTAAGGCTTATGTGGTAATTTTTGTGTTTTGACTCACATTTCCTGCAAATACAGTGACTGGATAAAACTGAAAGAGAAAGAGTAAAGTTTCTCCACATAATTCCTTTTATCTTGGGGAACGTTCAGTAAATTGTAAAGCCAGGAACCAGGAACTGTTGCCCTAGCACCTTTTGAAAACTTTTGCTAATGCTTCAGTACCTACCTCTGAGCCATAGGAGGCTGAAAGCCCTAGCAAAACTCAGATAACGTCATCCTCTTTGCCATCATGGTAAATGAACTCTTCCTGTAATCTACACTGACACAATCAATCTTCGCCCAGTGTCAGCCGGAGAGTGCTGCTATTTCTACAGTCTCTTCATTTTTATCTCTTATTGCATTTTACCTGTTCCTCAGATCTCTCACCTAAATTACTGATACGAGGACTCCGTCATATACCAGGATAGCTCCATCTGCTAACTCTTTCTAAGGGGAATGGGAAGTACTCCGGCACAGGAGTGCTGGGTTGGCAGATCTGAGGAGGAGAGGGGTAATCAGGGGAGGGCAGAGATAATCAGGTGGGAACGGCCATTTCTTTGTCTAGCAGAGATGGAGCTAGGAGAGAACATGCACCCACAATCTAAATTTCTCTGTCATTCTCATAAAGGCTAGGTTACATGTAAAGTTGTGTAACTGCTATCATTTCCACAATAAAAACTCTGGCTCTTTAACTCAAATGAGAAAAAGTCATCTTTTTTTCATTTAGAGATGCCTAACTCAGGTGGCACATGTGAACCAAACACGAGCACTGTGACATTTAGCTGTGCTGTCTATAGCCACTAAAATGCAATCCGCCACGAGCAGAAACTGAAACTCTGAACTGTTCCACTGGTGTCTGACAAGCACTCATGGAGTGATTGGCAGAGTATGAGCTCGCTCTCCTTCCGCAGGCTCGCTGCTCCTGCAATCCTCTTCAGCATTCCTCAGTATTCACTGGTAGGTGAAATGGAAGAGGTTAACAGTGTGAATTTGGGGAGTTTGGGCCAAAATATATAAACATTGGGTGAGAATCTTTGAGTTATCATTAGAATAATTGGGTTTAATTGCACAGTATTTTGTTTAAGTAAAACAATTTTACTTTTCTGACTTTAGTACTTCCAATTTATTTGATTCTCACTGCTCCCTTAAAAACAGAAGAGTGCAACTCTTAATGGCTCTCTTTCATGAAGATCAAAAGCAGCATGTGGGAAAGTCTGTCTGTATTTAAAAGAAAGAGTCACTGTTGCAAAGGTATTTGGAAAGTGAGAGCATCTGCTTCATTAAGGTTATTCAGTCAAAGACCTTTCAATGCAAAAAGGTACGAGAACTCACGGAGACACAGACCTTATAGACAGGGGATAACATGGCAGTACCAAAGACCAAAATTCTTCAGACACTAATTGGTGGGCCATTAAGAAACAACCAGGCCTCATGTTAGAAAAAGACAACTCGGACTTTGTAACTGAGGAGGAGGAGGAGGAAACAAGACAAACATAAGAATTTGGGATATTTGAGGGGGTTTTGTGGAACTATGCAAAATTCATGCAGGAGTGTTTAGGGAAAGGGGACTGGGGAGGAACAAAGGGTGGAATAGTCCAAAAGGAGTTGAAAAGGAGCCTGCAACACGTAAATCATTGCTATTCATTGCTATGAAGACTGAGCCCTGCGCCTGATCACTGCAGTTTGTCCTCTCCTATTATTAAATACTTTCTTAACTATCTGTCTGTGTAATCTCACTCTGTTCCCCATGAGTGTGTGTGTGCTGTAGGGGCTAAACGGCAGCTACTGGGGGGACAGGCTTAGAATGGATTTGGCGCCAGCAAGAGTCAAACTGGGGGTGTAGGTGACCCTTACTTGTGGCGCCAGCAACTGGAGCAAGTGGGAACTTCAGTGCCAGCTACTGGGACGGGAACAGTGTGTCGCTGAGTGCCAGGTACTGGGGGAACCAGTATGAGTGAAGTGAGTCAGGTTCTTAGCACTGGTGGCTGGAGTCGCAGCCCATTTGCCTGGTGCCATCAAGGGGGTAGGGAGAAGTGGTTGTATCTTCCCCAAACCTGGTGCATGTCGGGGTGGACACGCGTAATTTGCTAGCAAAACTGGTGGGGAAATAGAGAGTGAGTTTGGGAAGGGGTATCAGACAGTGCTGGTATTAAGGGTGACCCACCAGTGTGGGGTGTCTGTAGAGATGGGCATGTGAGTGTATACATCTGTTTGCTCGTGAGCATCAAGCTGGACTAGCTGGTGAGAAGGAGATCTGCAGAGCAGGTGAGAAGGCTCAGCATCCAGGCTGAAGACACTGTCTCTTACCTGCAGAGCCTGTAATCAAAGATCCTAGTCTTGCAGCTGGATCCTCGCCTGTATATCTATAGATATTCAGAATTTGACATGATCAACTTAACTTTAAGATCAGAACATAGGATGCAAGAAAACAGGAAATCCAGAAGAAAAAAAAAAGTATTTCAGTATATTGCCATTGCAAGATGTAAAAGGGAGATTTTTGGAAGGGTTTGTCATTTAAGTGAAGTAGCATTTTTTGTTACTTTTAAAGGATCATTAAAAAAGTGTAATTCTGAAGTAATTTGATTTTAAAATCATTAGATCTCAAGGCAGGACAGAAAGTTTTGTATACATGTGTATACTGTCTGGTAGGGAAAAAATATCTTTCAGAGGGATTAGATTAATAAACCAAAGAATTCCATTCAATCTCTGCTGTAATAATTTAACTAGAAGTTTGCAGAGAATATTTATTTTTAAAAACATAAATATTATTTAAATATTAAGTCTCTATTCAATACTTCTAAATGTTGACAAATGAAAGATGAAACCAGGAAAATGCAGCTGTTTATATCATCTCAGTGTTCCTTTGAATGAGATCACAGTATAATTGAATGAAATATGTATCTGGAAGGGCATTAATTAGCCAGCATGTAATAGGTCACAAGACCTGCTAATATATGGGACTTCTGGGAGCTTTTTCAGATTGCAGAAATTGATTTTGTCACAGAGCCAAAAAGTGGAGAGGTTGTTTTTTTTTTTTTCTCTTCCAGAAACATACCTGATAAATCTGGCGGTGGCTTTTCTTTTCTTCCCCTCTGTTCAAATGAGACCATAATTACTCTGGCATCAAGGTCAGTCAACTTGGCTAGCTCTGAAAGATATCAGCTGTTTTTCTCATGCTTGCTGAACCTCTCTTAGACAAATTTTGCATTGTTTTTTGTGTCAGTTTTATCGTGGAACATCGTGCTGCCATCTGGGAAGAAAAACACCATGGTACAGGAGCAGCTGGTGAATGAGAATGGCCAAATAAACATTGGCACTCACTCTGCCATGAGGTGAGATAAGAGGGCTGAGGCCAAGCCAAAAGAGACAGCCCAAACTGCTGCCATTATCCTTCACTGTCCCCTTTCCCCTTATCTCTGTTTAAAAATACAGCTATCATTCGTTTTAGAGAAGAGAAACCAAATCTAGCTATCAGGTGTTGGACATACCCTTCCGAAGCCTGGAAAAGAGAGATATCCACAGTCAAAAGCATCTGAAGTGTCTTGCCAATTGGCTGAGTGACTTGATACTTTTATTCCCCTGGAAAAATAACAAGAACATTTCATATTTCTGTAATGATTCCTGTCATAGGAGCTCAAAGCACTTTAGACATAAACTAATTCTCTAATCACTTTGAGAATGGGAAAGGAGCTATTAGCTTCATTTTCATAGGCAGGGAAGTTGAGGCACAAAGAAGCAAATACCTGATTTGTTAGATATGAGTTAGATATGGAGTTTGTGTTAATGCCAGGAATTCTGAACTGCTTTGCCTTTTTCCCCAGTAGCATCCCAATTTTCTTTTCAGAGACTTGAGGCCTGCCTGGAAATTTAGAGAGAGACAATGGACTTACACACCCTTAACCTCCAGAAATGCAAAATGTGATCAGAGTTGTTTTCTTATTTCTTTGCTGAAGAGCTGAGTTACCTTTTTGCACCTGAGTTACCTTTTAAGTTACCTATCCCTTACTTCAGACACATGGCAAGGTAGTAGACATCCGGCTATCCATGGCACAGACTTTCTAAAAGGCATGGGGACTGATGATTAACTCCGAGACAATGAGTTTCTGTAAGTTTCTCCTTTGATGGCAGAGTACGTGTGCTCGTATTTGCAGCTTGGATCAGTTGAGAATCTATTCTATTTACATTTGGCACAGACTGGACATAGACAGTGTTACAGCCATTAACAGTGCCTAAGATTTCCTATCAGCTAATAGTTCTGGGAAGTTTTACTTAAAATGTCACTTCTTTTTTTAATAATTAGCATGACTGATTGTGAGACAAAAAGTTGGAAATTTGAAAGTGAGAAAAAGTAGTCTGTGTGGTATTTAAAATTAAGGATCAATTATTCCTTATCATCCATTATGTCTGTCTTGCTGTAAAGACTCAGTTGTCCACTCAAGTTTGACTGCCAATAGTCTTTACCGGGCGATGGCTGTTTGGCCAAGAGTTTAGTAAGCTCAGCACACTTCCCAGTGATAACAGTTGTCTTCCTCACAAAATCACATATGGCACTAACTGGCATGCCTGTCAGTCCTAGTAAGGCTAACATCATCGTGTTAGCATTGTCTTTCCTCTGAGAAGAACACCGTCTCTGAGGTACACTAGTGAGGCCTCTGAGAGCAACCGAAAAAGCAATGACTCTAAAATGCTTGCTCTGACCTGACATCCCTCACTGCTATGGGAGTAAAAGCAAAGATTAGTCCAATCCAAAATCACCTTGTTTTGCTTTCTTATGTCTTCTATGCAACTGCAAAAGAGCAGCCACAATTTCATGGGCTTTTAACAGCAGGGAGAGCCATCATCAGGTCTGACCTCCTGCAGTAGCACAGGCCACAAAACTTCACATCATTTGTATGGATTGGGAGCAAAACCAGGCAGTTATTCAATGATCAGGGGAGCTAAAGAAGCCTTGCTTCCTCTCGATCTGTACCACCCATATGCAATTCACTCCCTTCTCAGCTCCTTCCACTTCCCATAACAAATCTTTGTCCCCTCTCCAACCCTTCCAGTTCCTTCTGAGGGACTCTAATGGCCACATCAATTAGGGTTGATTCAAAGCTCCCTATAAATGTGTATGATGTTTAGCTGTTGACACTGTAAATGGCTACAATGGGCTGAATTCTGTCTGTCTTTCTCCGAGTGGGAGCACCAGTTTAGGTCTCTCTCTTGTACTGCTCTGTTCATATTCATGAACTTGTGTCATTATGCCTTTACAAAGTTGCTGGGATAAGAAGGAAACCTTGCAGATGGATGCAGTGTGCTGTCACATCAGCCTCATTTCTTTAGAAAGCTAAGCTGCTTACCAAACACCAACAGCTTTGGGTGCAGTCACAGTCATGGAGAGTGCAGACCCAGCCCCAGAAGACGTAAATATCAGGTAGTGTTTTTAAGGTGACCAACTGTCCTGTTATACTATCCTTACTACAAGGTATTTGTCCTACCTTAGCTATTTTCCAAGGGCAGCTTCCATCACCGTGGAGAACGCTGATACAGTCAGCTGTTAAACTTTTCCACCAAAAGAAGAGCAAAAAAAAAAAGAAAAATTATACAGTGAAAGATGCAAAAGACAATGAAAGAAAACAGAGACTAAATTAGGTGTTTTCAATAAATATATTTGTTTAAATTAAAAGAATACTTGAAATAATTTATTTGATTCTCCCAAAGCATTTGCAAATTGACATTACAGGTGTTTTACAAACCTTGAACTCTCCTACCAAAAACTTCAAATCTGAACTACCATTAATTAAAAACACTTTAAAACCTTTACAAACAAACAAACAAACAAAAATATGTGCCTGTGATTGAGGCACTGCCTGTGATTGAAGCAGTGCCATGTTCCAGGAGTAAACTCAGAATTTTAGTAGGTGATTTGATACTGGTTTTGCGTGGAAACTACTCAGATACCAGCAAGTTACTACAATATCTGAAAAACGTGTCCATTTCACACAACAGAGAACACCCCAGTGGGAATCTGCTGTGGCCACGTGGTACAGTATAGCACCATGAAAAGTTATCATTTCAGATTCTGAAGGTAATTCAAGTTTATCAGTTTAATATTACACTAGGTTAATTAGCCTTAATAATGTTAATAATAAACTTAATAACTTAATGATAAAGCTACTCATAATATTGTCTAATTCCTCTTTCTGGGTACAATACTAACTGCAACCTCTTTTAGTAAAGTATTTCCGTCGATTTTGATTGTAAAGACAAAGTGATGGTAACTAGCAGTGACTGAGAAACATGATTTCTACTTTCAACTCTAAAAAGCAAGTTTGTTTGGGTTTTGGTTTCCTTTCCCCCTAGGTTTTCTGCTACAGAGTTGGAAATTCTGAAATTTTACTTTGCAGGAAAAGTAAGTAACTTGCTTGACTGAGTAATCCTTTGAAACTTCCCTCCCAGACTTTACTGTGCTCTCAAGCTTTCCTTTGATTTTAATATCTGATTGAACTCAGTAGCTCAAAGAGAACAGCACTAAAAATGGTTTCTCAGCAAAATTCATGCAAAGTTTGCAAAAACATAAACAGTTCAGAAAGTGACTGGACATAAATCTGTTGTGACAGTGTCGTTTGACTCTATGGTGTGACAGCATCAGGTCATGGGATGGAGGGGAGGTTATGGTCTTGGATAAATACGGTTCTAGACTTTCAGATCATATAACAAGTGAAAGCTTAATTGAGATGCTAGGAAATGGCATTTAGCATGTTCCCCAGCTGCAGTACCACTCTTCTACTCAGAATTATGGATCTGCTGGTTATTTGTGCTTGGCCTATGAGAACTCAGACTAACTGTGAGATATGCAGCAAATATGTGAAATGCACGTGCAGTGGTTGTGAAGCATAAAGTGGGGGGCAAAAGAAGAAATATATGCTTCCTGTGATACGGCATTGAAAGGGCAACAGTGAGTATAAAAGAGCACTTAAAAGAAACGAGATGTTAGGGATGCTATTTCTCTTTGACACTACTGTTCTGGACAATTCTAGGCAAATCACCATGACTCCATGTTTAGTCTTGACATCTGTAAAACAAGGATGGCCTCAGTAACAACCCTGATAAAATGCTGTGGATAAAAATGCTTTGAGATAGATTTTTTTTTTTTTACCAGTGAAAGCAGTATGCAAGACCTAGAGTTTCCTGTTTCTTATCATACAAACCATTCTGTGCATCCAATCTCCGTGTCCATCTTATGATAAAATTCTTTCTGTTGTGGCTCTCTGATAAGTCAGAAACCTGCTTTTCCCACCAATTGTTTATCACAGCACCAGCACTTAATCCTATGGACAGGTTTTGTTAAGAAAGTATTAAACTTAGTTTTAGATATTTTTAATATTTTAAATATCTTAATATAGATGCAATGAGAAACAAAAATAAAGAACCAGCACTGTGTAACTGTTCTCAGCAGGCTGCTTATCAGTCTCCTCCAGGACCATAGCTTGCCGACCACTCATTTGGAAAAAAATAACTAAAAATAAAGTCTTACTCTAGGTTCTGTCATGGCAGAAGATCCAGAAGCTCCACCATCTCCATATGGTAACTCAAGGCTGGCTTGTTTGCCATGAGATCAGATAAATCATGCTGGTGCAAAAAAGCCCTTGAAAAAACTATTGTTTGAAGTGAAGGCATGCAAATATAGCCAATGTGAAGCCACTGGAATATACTTTGCTCTGATCCCTTTTATTTCCTGGAGATACCCTCAACAGAGTGAAGGAATGAACGCCTGAGAGGAAGGAAATAATTTCTGCAAGTGAAATGACTTGGTTGCAAAGAACAATACGAGTCTGCCCTTTCAAAGTGAATGAACTGAGGTCTTTGCCTTAGCTGGCTATTCCATCATGAAAATGTTACAACTGTGGATCTTAGGCTGCTACATGCTGAGCACCTGTATACTGCCATTGCTGCTGGAACCGCCCTGTATAGTAGCGTCCAGCCTAGTTCATCTGCAGTATCTCAGGTACCAACAGGAGTCTGGCTGCAGCAGCACAGAAATCGTTGCAGACAGCAAAAGTATCTAAGCAAACTAGACAAATATTCAAATGTTTTCCTTTAGAAGAAGTCCATACTACTCTGAGTAGAATCATTTCAGCAACAAGGTAGGTAGTTTGACCTTAGCTTACGTATGTCCTCAAATACCGTGTTTATGTTTCCGTAATGTACCCTGGCAGTAGATACTGGTGTGTTATATTCTTTTTGTCCACAAGATGTCAATGCATCCTAAGAATTCTAGTGCATATGGCCTAGTTTCCTTCTAAGATGAAGCCTAAGTATTTGTGTGTCAGTGTTTTGTGCACTACAGTGCCTATGCCATCATAGTCATGATTCTTACTGGGTTCACTGAACAAGTGCCACTGCTAATAACTAATAAATAAACAAACAAATAAATATAATAATAATAATAACAGTTACACAGATCATTCTGTCCAGCAGAAAGAATCTTTGGAAAGGGTGCGAATCTCCATTAAGATCTTAAGCCACACAGTCTTCTGCTTGTCCTGTTTTAACATCTGGGAGGGGGAGAATACATCAGGACGTGGTGGTTAGAAGTGCACGTGTGCCAGAAGAAGAAGGAAAGTCTGGTAACTTCAGCATTGTGCCTATTAGCTTGAACTCCCAAATGGGAGCTGCTCAACATCCGACTTGCTCAGAGCGTGGGTGGAATGAGTCTATATGTATCAACAGCTGTCCATGTTTACTGATGCATTTCAGTATTAAAAAGTATTTACACAAATTCACATTATTGCCTGTCTTTACAAAATGTTTTAAATTTGCTCTCATTTACATGAGAATATTATTGGAATAACATGAATGCACTGAAGTAAAATTAACAGGTTATGGAATAGAGGTTGTGCCTTCTGATTATAATGAACTTCTGAGCTCCTCAGATGATAGGCATTAGAGATATGCTAGTTTTTACTGTGTTTTACTGCTATACACTTTTTTTTTTTTAGCCTGTAAACATAGCCAAAGATCAGAATATACCTGTCATGATATCTGAAGCCCCAGGTACAACTTAGGTGAACTGATGTTGTCCTTGTTTGCCTTGATTTAGAGTTAGTCGGAATGGCACAAAAGGCCTACTTCAGAATGAATTTTGAGTTATGTCAGCAAGTCCTAAGAGTGTGGAATTGGTGTATCTGGAAAGGAAGATGCTAGGGTGGGTACTTTACTGGCATTCCTCCAGGGAAGAAGCAGCCAGCATTTATGAATGTTTTTCAGTAATGCAGTAACTGCTGCCAGTTTGACAGAAGCCAAGTTTTGCCACATGCCTGTTCATTTTTTCCGTAGACCTTTAATATTTTCTTTCAAAAGAGGAGGATGGAAAATGAACTGAATGTCATTTTTTTTTACAACAGAGAAGCTAAATTTATTCTGTCTTGAACCTTTAGAAAAATATATAATTGTTTATGCTTAATTTTAAGTAGTGTAAACTACAATTCAAGCACTGTCATTTTCTCAGTTTTTGAGTAGGAGACTAATCCTGTTCCCTTCTACCTGCATAAATACTTTCTGGAGTCAGTGGAATTAAAACAACATAAAATAAGTTTCAGATCAGTTTTATGTAATCTTATTGGCTATTAGGTGCCTAATACATGATGTCTTGATTCTGCTTTCACTGGGATACATCTGGGGTAAAATTCATTAATATTTCCTTTTCTACTAACCAGCACAGAAAGACAGGGGGACCTCTTTTTGTCTGAGGGAAATTTTATCAACTGGATAGTAATACCAACAAAAGCTTACAAAGTATCTATATCTTATTAGATATCTATCTTGTCAATGGAAGAAGGAAAAGTTAGTATCCTTTCCTGCAAATGTAAGTGATAGAAACTACAACTGGATGTGATATCTAGGAAAATGCATCTCCTTCTTCCCATGACAAAAATGGCATCTTCTAGGAATAGTTCAGACACAGAAAGTTTGTTTATGGGACCTGGTGTTCTAAAAGCTAGGCTCCCACCTGTGGGACCTGAGACCACTACAGGTATTTGAGTCTGAGTACTTCTCAAGTTTAGTGTAAGTCCAACATTTATCTGTCTTCTACAAGCTGATAGTTGCAACCTCTAAGCTTTTACAGCCAAACTTTTATAAAGAGTGAAAATGTTATTTTTCCAACCCTGGCATGTTTTGATATTGGCTCTTTTTTTGCTTTAAGGTGGCTGGGCTTTTAGAGCTGATTGAGACAGATTGGTTGCTACTTCCGTGTAGCAGATACAATGCTGCCTATGAATTCATACACAACAGCACCTACCTGGCACTTGCTCGTTGTGACAAAGCCAAAAGTGCCAAAAAGCTCAGAGGAAGCTCTTATCTTCTGAGCTGAACTGATGGGAAATCTGTTTAATAGAACACAATGGAAAATCAGCTGAACAAGAATTGCAAACTATGAAATAGGAACTCAACTGGTTTTATCTTGTAAAATTAGTTCTTTGATATCATTTTAATCAACAGTACACTAATCTCACCTAAATAGGAACATCCTCAGATCCACCTCTACCAATCTCTCTTTGTTCTCTGCCTCTGTCTCATCTCTCCCTCTTTCCCATCCTTGATGTCTAGGAATACTTCTGACAAGTCATCACAATAATAAATTATTCCTTTTCTATCTTTTGTTACTTTGATAAACAGTGAAAGAACAATGTGTTGTCCTTCAAAAAACATTATCTAGTGTAGCTAATGGGGCAGTTAATCTCTTAGAGCTCTAATTCCAGGCTTTAAGCAAATTCAGGCATTTCTGCATCTGTTATACTTCCTTCATGTTTTGATGATCTTCATTAAGACCATAACTTTTGGAGGATTATTTTCTTCTTCAAATGAAAGCTGAGTGTCTAAATAGCAGTTAAAACAATGGCTTTTTTTTCCTAATCTTGTACCAGTATTTTGACCCTTGTTTCTCAAGCATGTGCCTTTCCTTGCACCTTTGCAAGTAAAAATGGAGGCAAGGTAGTTTACCAGCTTCAAGTGGGAAGACTCTGTGTTGAATGGGGAAGATAACTGGGAAGTCACGTAGCAATGCAACAAAATCCCCATTTTAAAGACAGTGTAATACACACAAAATGAGAAGCAGAGTAAAACCTACATTTGTGTGTTCACTAACCTATATATGGCCTCCTCTCATCACAAGAGTGATCTTTAAGGAAGCTTTAAAGATGTTGTTTTCATAGGACAGTGAAAGACAAGGATAGCTTCAAACACTCTTGTTAGACTGCTCCATTGGGCACAGGCATGCATGATTTCACTTCCTTCCTGTAATTAATCATTAAGACTTTTTTATTTAACAAAAAGACCTTCTGTATGCAGTGTCTGAATTTGTGGCAATTATGATGTTTATTCATTTCCACCAGACTGGTAGGGAAGACAGATCAATAGACAACATTTTGACCTGAGGCTTGTGAGATGCAGACTTTGTGTCTGTACTGTGTGAAACCTCAAACAAATCACTTTGACACAGATATCTTCAAAGATACTTAGGAGTACCTACTGACTGTAGTTTGTTTCAGGTGAGTGACCTCTGTGGATCTTGCTTTAGGTATGGGTATGCCTATATTGTGTTTTGATGGCAGTTTTCCTGACCAGATTAGGGCATGAGATTGTCTGACCAGATGTAGAGTTCTCTGTACAAATAATTTTCTAGACTTTCTACAGCCAATGAAGAGAAATAGGCATTGGAGAGTGTGATTCATCTGTTCTTTCAGCAGATGATTCATGCCCTAAAATTGTCTATTACTCTCCTTTGACTAGTAAGGAACTTCTTCACTATACTGACCTGTAGTTGGATGAGAGCCTGTGGGCAGCAGGTCTGAAATTGTGGCCCCTGGAACATCTGCACCTTTAAAGTACATGGTGTATCACCTAACAGCTTTAATTTTGTGGCTTGTTGTGGGCAGGCCTGAGGCTTTATAGCTTTACAAGATAGCTATGAGGACATGAGAAGAGGGAGAGTGTCATGTTTACAGCCATGCTTGAGACCATTCTTAAAGAACAGTGCAGAGTATAGCACTTCTGCGTTTCACTAAAGTAGAGGACAAGTGCTGGAAAGATTGTGAGGAGCTTAGCTACTATAGTGTGGAGGGCCATATAAGGGCCAGCTGAGATAGATAAAGCCTGCTGTTTGGAATTATGTGGTTTTGTACATCATGATCTTCTGCACAGTGGTGCCTGCCAAGTGTACTACAAAAGCATTTCAAGTACTGAGACATTAAGAAAGTCACTCCGGAAACAGCTACATTGTTGCTGACTAGATATATACACCCTGACAATTAAAATCTTTTTTATGTTTTGGGGGTTTTGCTTGTTTGTTTTGTGGGTTTTTTTTTCCTCATCACCTCCCCACATAATCTTTTTTGTCTAGAAACTTTTCAGATTAACAGAAAACTGTTCAGCATGTAAGTAGTGATCCAGAACCATTATTAAACATCTGTTAAATCGGGCAAGTGCCAGGAAAAACTTCAGCTGGATTACAATTGTTCTTGAGAGGGTCAGCAAGGGAGTGAGAAAGCACACAGAGTACAGGAGGCAGCCAGGGTCTGTTCACATTTGGTTGCTCTTTCTCCCCGACCCGCCCCAAGTCATGACTGTTAGGAGGAAGCAAAAGGCTGAGGCGCTCATATCCCTGGGGGTGTTGTAGCCCCTGGGGTAGGATAAGACAGCAAACTTGTGGTCCACCCCTCCTGCACTTTGCTGTCTTGTGAAGTGCACAGATAGGAAGAAGGATATGGAGAACACAGCAGCTGATGTTCCAGCATGTTTTGACAAAGTGCCCCATTAACGTATTTCCCTCTCCAAAGTCGCAACACTACATTGGCTTAGAAACTGCTTTTATCTTGGTAGAAGGAAGCTATTAAGATTTAGAATTTTGAAAAGCGAGTTCTGGTGAATCCTTCTTCTGAAATTAAAAATGTTTCCGCCTCCAGCTGTCCATCCCATTCCTCTGCCAGGAGTTACCATAGAGTCAGTAGAGGGGAACATGTGTAGCACTTCCGCTGAAAAAAGCTGGGTGTCCAAGGATAAACCACTGTGGAAGATGGATGTCAGCTGGCATCATCCAGATGGAGTAGTTAAGATATAGGCATGTTATTCTGCTAACTTCAATCCAGGAACTGTAACCTTTGGCTGGGGGTGGGGTAGACAGCTACCAGCAGTAATGTCTTAACTCTAAAGCACCTCAGCTCCAGCTAACTTGACACTTCAGTAGCGGAAACAACCATGAAATCTCCATACACTAATGCACAGAGCCTTAAATGTTATTTGCTTTCGTAATGGCACAGTGTCTATCCAAGTGTGAAATCTGAATGAAGCTATTGCAATATAAACCGGTAGCGCATAGCTTTTCATTCAGAGGAGCCAGGGCAGAATGCTATCAGTCTGGCTGAATCTGTTCAAATGGAGCTGCCATCTGTTATCATAATACCATGTTGCCCAATTAAAACAATATGACTGGATTACAACATTTTGAATAATATTTTTTGCTAGATTGTCCCTGATTCTAAAAAATCTGCCATTCCTTCTGACTGCCTCTGCACCTGCTAATGCAGACAGCGTAAAGAAATTGCAAGCTTCTCATTTATTAACCATATGCCCATAAGCAAGTTGTGAACCTGAAATATTTCTGCATTTTAAACTTTGGCTGACTTTGTCCAGTAGTCATTTCTCCATTTTTTGAGGAAGTATGTAAATTTGGGTATGAGAAAAGTTACTGCAGAGCTTCTGTATACACATGGCACATCCTACTAAGGACGTAAGTGAATCAAGGTAGAGGAAAAAACATTTTAAAAAAATTATTTTTACTTTTAAGTATGATTTTAAAATATAGTGTTCTTCACTTCCTTCCTGTTTTAGAGTCCTAAACTGATAATTATGGATGTCTCTCATTTAAACATTTAACTCATTATGACAGAATTTCTGACTTTGTGGAGTTCTACATTTATCATCTTTTCTGTTGCATGCAGATGAACATGCATTTTGGGACTAGTTGATCTTCTGTATTTATATTATATACTTCAGACAAATAATAGCAAATGCCAAATGGATACCAGCAACTGAAATCAGTGTTTTCAAGAATAAAAACAACTATTGATGGGAGAATTAACATAATGACTAAGAGTAAGGCAAGCCTGTTAATAATTTTAGATCTCTGCAGCATATTTATTTTACTTAAATAAAATGTTCAGTTTGATAACTGCAAAACTTGTATCGGTACTGGACAAAAAGCCTTTCAAAATATGCTTTGTAACTGTATTTACATTCTTGTTTATAAAAATTTTAATTTAAGGAAGTTAGAACACTTGGTAGGTTGCATTTCTGAGTTGCTATCTGGTCCTGAATGGCACCATGAACATACAGCTCCTTGAATTCTCACCCAGATCAAGCACACTTGCTCGTTGTAGTATAGTCTTTGGCTGCTGATGCATCCCTATACAATTGCAACAGCCACCCTTGTTGCCAAACATAGCGATGGATTGCATATCCATAAAACACCCTGTTCTATGATTCTGAAGGTATATTATGCCACATCGTATTAAGTGTCAATACTGCTGCTGTCATTAATGGAGTTAGCCATGGCATTTGCTTTGTACCCTACCCTATGCCACTTTCCTTATGATGAATCTGCTCTGCACCCTGCTGTTGTTCTGCTTTTGCTCTCTTTCTATCGCCTTCAGAGATCCTCAGTGTTACTCAAGTGGTTTTACTATTCTAGTTGTGAGAGGGAAAGGAACCAAAGGTTGGTCATGCTCTATTTCCCTTCCTCTGTCAATCGGCACTCCTTTAGAGCTGCCACAGGTATGGGATATGTGACTGCCAGGTAAGGACTGAATTGAGGAAAGGGAATTGGATTAAGTATTCTTCTGCTTCCAGCATCATGTAGCATCCACTCTGCTTTGAAATCCTCCCCAGACAGGTTTTGGTCTCCAACAAAACAGTAATATGCTCAGATTAGTAAGGAGTGAGAAAGATCCCCATTCATAGGGGTTTTTTCCCCTTCTAAAACTCCACTGACCTTTTATTCAAAATGTGTAGGATTAAAATACTCAGTGGTAATATGAACTTTGTATTCTGAAAAGATTCACGTAGTGTCACCAACCACTAGTCCACTACGGTTTTTAAGCCTTGTTTACCTATGCTTTATTTTTAGAATGCAACCTTTTTGTGGTTTCTTTCCACTAGTATTTTCTCAGTATCCCATCAGCACAGAACTGCTATTTGGTTTTGAGGCTTCTAGGCAGAAAATAAGTAATGAGGCTCTGAGTGACCAGTCTGGAGTGAAACCTGAGTCCTGGACTTCCTACCCACTTACAGAGGCTTTGGTTAACATTTGTCTTAAGAGATTTTTTTTTTATTTTAATTTGTATTTTGTATTACCAGCTTACAACTAGGCCATTGCATCTCAGTGAAGACTGCAGGCTCCTGAAGGCTTTTAAACATGTGTGGAGTACTTAATTAAGAACACTTTAATATTTTGTAACTATATTTTCCTTTCAGAGAAAAGCACCCTGTATTTGCCAGACCTTTCTGAAATCACTTTCAATGCCGGGAAAGATTAGACAAAAAGCTGATCTCTAGATCTGGAAACAAATGCAAAGAACAAAAACAATGATGTGCTTTAATATGCAGCCACATCTTCTAAGCACACTGTCTCTAAACAAGAATCCCTATTTGAGATCAAGCTTTGCATCTAGTATCTGCTCTTCTCTGTGGGTCCTGTTTTATTCACCTGTACTCCTAAATATTTCCTGAGACTTTTAATCTTATTAACTTGAAATGGCTTAGCTGATGATGCTGGTTGCAGCATTAATCTTTGATATGATACATCAAAGTGTTTTTGAAAAGTTCATGATGGGCCATCTAGACAAGCTTATCACCTGACTTGTCACCAAACATGGATTCAGAAGGTGTCAGTGCAGTTCTTTCTGTCAAAGTGGTGAGTCTTTGAATATTTCTTAAGAGCAAATTCAAGTTTGATTTCAGAAGATACTTTTCATAACATATGAATAAGCTACTCAGAGCTGCTAATAAGAGATACTTATTTAAATAATGAAAAGGAGTGTAGCACTTAATCACTTTCAGTAGATTAAACGTGACATAGTAAGTCAAACTTGAAGAACAGTAAACTTGGTCAATTTGTTTTGGTTCTCCTCAAAGTCTCCAACCCACACATGAGGTAATTTGCCCTGTCACCTACATAAGCTTCCCGGGCATCCTGTGAAACCCACAGTAATTGCCTTCTAACCACTTCTGCCTCGAAGAGATTACCTACCTTATTTTCATATGTTCCATTTGCCTTTTTTGAATTTTTATCTCAAATTTACTTCCTTCCATCTAAGCTGGAGTACCATAAACAATTGTATTTTCCACAGAAAATTACCTAATTTCCTGATCATCTCATGTCTGTCATTCTGCTTACCACAAAACATATCACGATGCTTTTTCATCAAAAGAAAAATATTTATACATTAACTGAAAATGGCAGAAGCAATAAAGGAAAGCAGCAGTTTTATGATGAGGTGAATCTAGGCAGCTCCACACACTTCTGAAGTAGCTACTTGACATCAGTTGTGGTCTATAGCATTTTAGAAGTCTGCTTCGCTGCTTGCGTCATCATGCATCCAAAGTGTAGTTGATGTCTTTGCTTAACCTCCCCACTAACATTGAGAAGATATAACTGCTGCCTGATCTTGTAATCCATACACAGATATATCAAACACTGTTTCTCTTTCTGTAGTAAGTCAAAGGAATACAAGGTGAAAAAAATATAGATTTTCAAAATCATGACAAGATGGCAAGAATTTTTCATCATGAACTACTACTAAGTGAGTATAGTCTTCAGTAGCTCATTTTCTATTATTTGGTTGCTATTTTTAAAACATATGTAAATGATGTCACTGACTCATCACTTTACTGTAAAGTTACATAGTATTTGGCATTTATACCAAACCTATACCTTCTGGATTTAAATCTCTTAAGTGAGAATCTCAGTTTTCTTCTGAAAACAAGGAGTTCTGAGCCTGCTCAAAACCAAATAACCATAGAAGCTAAATGAAAAAAATCAATTTATTTATTTTATTCAGAGTGCCATAATAATTAGGATAATCTCAAGGTGTCTGTGAATCTCTGTCTTGACTTTTCAATGACGTGTGACTTTTAAGCGCTCTTCCAGTGAAGGAATCTTCCAGTCTCCATGCTGGGCAACATTGGTCTTAGTGTTCCTCCTGAATTCCCATGCTCACCAGTGACACTGAAAATAAAATATCTTCTTTAGCCCTTCCAGCACCATCTGAATCCCAGTGTTAGCAAAGGGTTGGAAAGAACCAGGAAGTAATATACTCCTGCCTTAGGTCACCCATAGGTCAGAATCAAATGCACTGCATATGTAGGAAGAAAAATAATTTGTTCTTATTTCAATTTACTTCCAAATTTGTAATTCTTTCCCAAAATGTGATGAGATTTTCTAAGTGGAAAACAATCTACAAAATATGGCTGGCTAACAAATCTATCTTAAAACTCCTAAGAAAATTGGTGTGTTGATACTGTAAATGGAAAATAGTAAAAGGGGTTTAAAACTGTTTTAAACTATTCAAGTGACAAATCTTTAAAGTATTCCAGCAAGATCATCATGTGCTTGACAATTTTAAGGAAAATCAGATATAGCTTAAGAAAATGTAAAAACAAATAAAAGCAGGTTTCGCTTCTTATTTAAGCAGCTTTAAATCCTCTGTGAACAATGTTTAGGGTTCTTATTCTCTGTCAGGCAGTAGCACATGTTTTTTTCCCAGGGCGGGAGCAAGCAGCAGTAAAAAAAGTTGTTATGTCTATTTACTATTTTGAAATCCAAGCTTAGGGCAAGGGCTGCATAAGCGTAACATGATGCTCATTGCATCCAGTCATGATTAAAGCAAAAACAATAAGGAACAACAACATAAGCTCTTTCTATTTTAAGAAATAGCTTAATAGCAGACACTGGCTTTTACAGTGGCTCTCTGGCAGACCAGCCACTGCTGTTGAACATGATACTCTTGCAAGCTCACCTTCGCTTCCATTTGTACTGAGGCTGCTATGAAAGATGGCACTTCAGGTTCAAGAACCCAGTGTCAGTAGCACAGAATGCTGGCTGACTCTTGGAAGATAAAAGCTTTCTACAGGTATTAATTCCTTGTTGGGCAGTTTGGAGTAGAATCATAGAATCGTTAGGGTTGGAAGGGACCTTTAAAGGTCATCTAGTCCAATCTCTCTGCAAGAAGCAGAGACATCTCCAACCAGATCAGGTTGCTCAGAGTCCCGTCCAACTTGGCCTTGAATGTTTCCAGTGATGGGGCATCTACCACCTCTCTGGGAAACCTGTGCCAGAGTTCTATCACCCTCATTGTAAAACTAAGTAGGTTTGGGACAGGGAAGGAGGAAGGGAGGGAAGGGGAACAGGTATACCTAGAAGACTAAAACAAATGTAATTGAACAGTACTTCCAAGCAGGGCACTTACAGCTCCCATCATCATTCCTTCCTCAAGACAGGAGGAAAAAGTAATCACTTCAGGCCTTTAATTGCCTCTTTCTGCAGGCTGACCTGAGCTGTTCTCTACCGTCCTTTACTAAAACAGCACTACTCACTCCTAAGCATAACTGCTCTGTAATACATGTAATTAACACCCCAAGTCTAAACCATACTCCAGCATTCAGGGTTTGAAAACCAAATTTTTACTAAAAGTTCAGATTAATCTTAGACTTGGCATGTAAAGGAAAGAGACCGAGAGAGAGAGACAGAAGCAGACCAGCAGAGGCAGAGACTGAGACTAAAGCTGCACTTGCACACGTGGGTGCAGACTGACCTGAGCTCAGAGTGGATCAGCAGTGAAGTAGTTGCTGGTCTCATGAGAAAGTTGGCTTATTAATTAAAGTAATATCCCCACCCATGGCTGCGCAAACCCAAATTAGAGTTGTCCAGTTCAGCATGTAGGGAAAACTGATTGGTGTCAGCATACTTCTGTATAGGCCGAGTCAGGGCAGAGAGAAGGGAAGCGTGTGCTGAGTTGCAAAATGGGACTGAAAATGCACTTTCAATGCTTTGGACGAACAGCACATTCTGCAAAACAGTAACTTCTTCTCTGTATTGATACTTCATCAGCACTTAACCATTGCCACTGTTGCCCTCGTCACATCTCTCCTAATAAATTAACAATGATTGGAAGCAGAGCTTTAGAAAATTTCTTCACAGACTCTGAGCACCTGTGAAACTAGGTTGGCCCTTGGATTAATCAGAAATAGGAAACTCAGCTGCTGTTAGCAAACCCTTAAAGGAAATCCTGGTATAAGTTTTGACTGAGCCTGGTCCTGTTTAGAGAGTTTCATCAAAACCACATGAAACCATGTGACATTCAATGTTTTTTGCAGGGTTTTACTTTGAATGTTGAATTCATTTAAACCCTAAATTAAAGAGGAACCACAACGCTTGGAGTCTGTACGAAGTGACACTGATTGTAGTGGGCCCTCAGGTCAAAATGTGTGAATCCCATACTCAACCAAGCTTGGTAATTCTGCTGATTCATTTCACATGTGAAAAATTGAAAGCCACTATAGTGCTTTCACTGCCAGGAATGGAAGTCAGATTTGTGTGTATTTTGCTAGGTACAGCCGGACTTCAGTTCACTCCATCCATCAGCCCAAGACACCAGAAATGTCAGGTACGAAGCAGCCCAGCCTAGCTTGAGGCTAGCTGCATCAGCCTGGCACCCCACCTAAGCTCACAAACCTTGACCAGACTCAGCTGGTTTATACAAAATAGATGTGTTTACTACTCTAACACATTTCTTCATCTTTTCTTAGTGCCCTTGCCCCTAGCAACAGGAAATGAGCTTCTGTATTTTCCTAGACTCTCTTGTCTTAAACTATGTCTGTAAAATGAAAATAATTGTATTTGTCTAAGTGCTTTGAGATCTGTGGATAAGCAGTGCTATCTCACTGAAATGCATCATCAATAATAGTATTATAAAATAAATCTGCAGTGCTGCTAATTGTAACAGTGTGTATTTAATTAGGAGGGCTTTTAAAAATCTGTTTACCCTTCAAATAAATATCAAACTTCCATATATTATGACTAGTTCATAATTCATAAAATCTTTGCTCTTTTATCTGTGGATATTGCTCTAAATGAATATTTTGTCAAAAACCAGTGCTCTCACAAACTGTTCAGATTTTAACCTCTTTCCATGTTTGTATTAATCTTTGTATGTAAGGATTGCCTTTCCTTTTCAGTGTCGTCTCTCATACAGAAACTTTCCAGCAATTGAAGCAGTTGCAGTTCTACTAAAAATCACCGCACAACTATTTCCAGTGCCAGAGACTGCCTTCCACCATTTCATTGTGTGATGCCATTTCTGCAAAACAGGTAGGCACACGCTTCACTTTCAGATAGGTTGTATGCTAGGCCCAAATCAAATGGTTACCTCCCTAAGAACAGAGCAAGCAAAGCGGTAAAAAGAAAAATGCACATTAAAATTCAGGGCTCTGCAGTCTACAGCACCGTGCTGCAAAACCTGGGCCCTGTGTTTGGGTTTTTCAAAAGCTAAAAAATAGCCCTCCTGAACATAAAAGACTCAGCGCTCTGTGAGTCCCTGAGGGCTCTGAGACAGCAGTGGACTGTGGAGCAGTGGACTCCTCCATGAGAGGAAAGCCAGCTCTGTCAGGGGACTGTATGGATGTCAGAACAGGTCCAGGGAAACCCATTGGGATACAGCACATCCCTCTGCAGCTCGGCTGTGGCTGAGGGAGAGCTGGCGTGTGATGCAGTGGGGACATTTGGCAGACCCTCCTGTGTTAGCCTCTTTCTCTTCCTGTTAAGGTCTGAATTAATAGCCATTCTGCTTAATTTAACCTACTTCTGCCTAAGTACATACCCTGGCTATTTACCCGAAAGCTAGATCTGAGTAATATTTGTATAACTAAAATTTTTCGGTATGTTCTAGCACTGCTGATTCATTTGTGATTTCTTGGCAAGACTTTTATCCAAGAAAAATCTCTAGTGTAATTACAGTTGTACAACATTAATGTGCTTTTTGCCATCAGCATAACTTATTTTGCTCTCCCTGGCAATATGAATCTGCAAAATCATGTTTCATTGATATAAATTGTATCTGCACAAAGAGGGATTATTGCAGTAGCTTAATCCACATAGACACAGACAACTTAGAGAGTAGCCAAATTACTACAAGACTTCTAACATAATACAGCCTCTTCTATATACGGAATCAGACTAGTAAACAGTTTAGGCTAGCGTATCAGCAGAAGTCTGTTGCTGAAACCTGCATTGCATATTTTTTCCAACATGGTAACAGATCAGTTCCCAATTATCCATACTTTACATCGCAATCCTTAACACAGTGGATTCCTTAATGAACAGCATAAGTACAGTAGCTCAGCGCCAGATTACACTAGCAGGCACCACCCTAAATAGAGTTAAAATACCACAAATTAAAAGAAACTTTGGCAGAATTTAACAGTAAACACTATTCCAGTAAGTGCATCTCTTCTATTCTGTCATGTAAATACGTTGCTCGTACAGCTTTTTCCTTTATCAAGACACAGGAATGTGACAACATTCAGTGTGGTAAATGGCTTCAAGATATTATATATACAGGAAATTTTGTCAGCATTTCTTTTGAATTACATGTTTTCCAAACACAGTGTAATATTGCTTTTTCCAATACAAGTGTGTCTTAAGCTCCATCATGTCAGTTTATTGTCATTTACTACTGCAGAAGTCTGGTGAGGGTAGTCAGAATAAAACAAGATTAATGCCTTTCCCCATCTAAATCCGACCAGATTCTTTTTCGAAGAAGTCTTATTAACTTAAGTGTTTCCTTTTACCCTAGATTTTCTGATTGCAATCAAAACCAGAAGTGGAACTTCCAGGGAAAAAAAAAAACCCAAACATTCCAGAAAACTATCTCCATGTCAAAGCACTTTATGAATGAAATAACTCTTATTAACTTTTTTAGATATTAAAGTATTACTGTTCTCACTATTGGACCTAAGGTGACATAGTGATCTGTGAACAAGCCAGCAATTCAATTCACATCCTCAGGCTCCTCTTGATCATAAGGCATTCTTCTTCAAGAAAAGTTTGCCTACTTTTGAAGACCACAAATATTGAGATATTCAATAGAAGATAGAATAAGGATCAAAACATCAGAAGCTTCCTAAATCTTATTCTTAGGGGAAAAAATAAACTATGCATATTTTTATTCTTATATAACAAAATTAATTGAGGAAGCATTAGATCATTGGTACTGACAAAATTTATAACCATCCAAGTAATGTAGCGTAATTTTTATTTTCAGATCATCAAGACAGCCTGGAATGTAATCTTATACATGTCAAATAAAGAATACACCAAAATGTTGCTTTCTTTGCTAAAGCTAGCAGTAACTTCTCTGACAAATCATGCTTGCCCTATATACAGTCTTACGTATTGAGCACTTCGAAAGCCTTCAAAATCTTATTTTGTTTGCTATGAGGGAACACCTATATTGGTATGTTCATAAAATAAAATGACTATGCGTACAACAAGCATTGCACAAGATTTTTTTGTTGATAAATATTGGACTTGCTGTTGTAGTTGGTGAACAAAATCTCACTGCTGTCCCACCAGGCAACTGCTGGTGTAAAGCACAAGATCTCGTGAATAGAGCTCTGTTTCTTGTCTTTATTCATGCAACAATCTCCTCTCAAGGAGGGGAGTAATTTCACAAATTATTATCATTATGGCCACATTGTTCTCCTTTGTAGCAGCAGCCCAAGACATATTTTTCATGAGTGAGGGGTTTTTACTTTTAGTGAGCAGTCCACTGCCAGTCAGTGCCTCTTGTATTGATTTTTCAGTTGTATTTGTATTTTTTTAAAAAACAATGTGCTGCTTTGGTTCTGTTTCTCATTCCATGCCACTACTGCAGGAGAGTTGTGGCTTGCTATGCTTTCCCTGATATTCTCTATAAAGGCAATGGTAAAGTTTGGTCGCTAGATGGAGCTTGAAGCTCCAGTCCTCAAGCGCTCATCGGCTTCATTTCCTGCCACTTTAGCAGGGAGTTCCTCAACCTTTCCAGTCCCGTAGCTAGGCAACTTCTAAACCATTTGAGGTAAATTTGGTTGTATAATCTGTTGTATGTTATAAGTCCTATTAGAAGCGGTTTTTTACATATTGAGTCATGTTTGCTGTGACTGAAGTTGGATAATGATCAAAGGGAAAAGAATAAAGACTTTCCACATGTGGGCCTGCAATGTAACTTGTGTCGTAAATTGCTCCATGTTTGGCTCTTCTAATGCTCTACCAGAAAAGCAGACTGATAGCAAAGCAAATATGGCAATGCCAGTAAGAGAATGCTATTTTGTATTATTGTCAGGCTGTGGACATTAATTACCCAAATCAGTACTCTCATATGCTGGTAGAATGATAGACATGACAGCTATGCATCAACACCCAGTGGCACACAGCTGGGGCTTCATCAAGTCAACACAAACAGTCCTTATGTCCTAATATATTTAATGTGCAGGAAAAATAATATTTTGTTTACGCTGCAAGCTGCGCCAGTTCAGAAAGCTCTTTGAAGTATGCAGCCTCACATATGGTAGCGTGACATTTACTCTTCCGGTGCCACAAGGAGCAGAGGAGGAGCTGCCTTGTGCTAGCGGAGAGCTCTGTTGTGGTAATAACTTGACCTCACTAGGGAATCAGGAAATTTCCCCTGGTTATTGCAAGACTCAGTAGGGCACACCCATCTCCTTTCTTAGCAGGAAACCTCTTTCTCGTGCTCTTTTCAAGCATGGTACAAGCCTCATTGTGTGAAAAATGTGGCATGTTGAATCTTGAATTAAAGCTTGGCCAGAAAGACCTAATCAGAGGTCTTAATTTGTGCCTCTTTCAGGCAGGTTGAGTTTTCTGACCTTTTAATATTACTGGAAAGATAAGGGAAACTGTCAAGAAAAACAAACAACATTTATATTTAGGGCAGTAAGTAATGTGCAGTGGTAAAATTAGGACTTTAACCCAGAATGTCGTAGCTACATGTTATTCCCAGGGAAGACTTCTCCAGGCAGTTTCCAGAAGAAACATATTCAGTGCAAAGGGAGGAAGCCTGATTGGCACAGAGTAGAAAGCATCCCATGAACAGAAAGATGGTCAGAAAAACTTCTCAGAAGAAAGTAGGAATGTTTAGCTATCTGTTTCAAAGCTGCTACTTTAGCCTAACAAATAGATTGAACTATTCAGATAAGGGAAATCCTGACAGTAATTAGGTGTAGAGGTAGTAGTGGGAAAGCAGTGCCTGGAATTACACACTGTTTATGTAAGTATTTGGGGTCATCTTTTTGTACAATAAAAATATTGCAGCAGTCAAGCTTGTAATTAAAAGGTTTTCATCTAATAAAAACTGACCTGAGAGGGAGGAAGCTCAAGTTACCAGGCAACGATTTGCAATGGATCAAGGCAAAACTAGATAGTGCCTATCTCTGGGGAGGAAGCTCTGCTGATCTGGCAACAGATAAATTGATTCTCAGTGCTCTTTTATAATCTTTGACCACTCCCTTTTTCCTGTCAACCACTATTTCAATTAGGGAGTAAGAACTGCTCCTTGCAGTAGCAGAGTAAGGCGTATGTTCTGCAGAATCTTTATAAGTTTTATCCCAAGTGAACCAGAATTTAGTTGATTCTCGAAACATCTAAGTGCACGTGCTCTTTTCTCCACATTTATTTTTTTAAACTTTTACAGAAGTTAGTGTCATTGCAGAGAACTTGCGACTTGGACTTTCATCTTTCTGTGCTCACTACTCTAATATGATCTCAATGATTGCAGTATAAATCCCTGACAATATCCGGGTTACTTTGAATTGTTACAAGGTCTAGTACAGTGCATAGAGGATAATTAAGTAGTAGATGTTCTCCTTTTCTGAGGAATAAATATCTTAGTTTTCAGAAGACATTTTGTTTGTAAAATAAACAAAGGCATCAGTACATTTCAGTGCCAAAAACTCTACCACTTTAAAAAATAACAATTACTTTATAAGTTAGTTTAGAAGCTATTAAAGTAGTTGGTCCATTATACAAGCCTAGCAATAGTATATAGAGTAAGATTCAGGCACATTAAATTATGTTTAGATAGGGTAGATTTTCCTAGGACTAGTCCTGACTGTAGTTTGAGCAACAGAATTAATGCAGATTATGAAGCGCACACTTGCAGCTACTGACTTATAAATAAAGTAAAATGTATTTCAAGCACTTCTTTATTTACAAGTCCACAAGTTTTTCCACTTCTGCTTTCAGAATTTTGCCCATCTACCTCCAGAAAGGTTAGATACTCTTAATGTTTGACCACAGAAGGGGGTAAGTAAATGTGCTTAACATAAACTTAATGCCTTTTCTTTCTTTATCATTGATATTTGGCAGCTGAAGTTCTGTTCTTTCTTAAATCAGTTGTTAGACTCTTAATGTAATTTATTGCTAAGTGCATGCCTGAATTGCTTGAACATGTAGTACATTGATTTGAATCAGGTAGGAATAAAGCTATACTAGAATGCTGGTCACTAAATATGGGAAGACAACTCTCAGCACTCTGCAGTTAAGTATGAAAACATTTATCATTCAGATAGTAAATGACAGCTGATGCATTTCATTCATGTTGCAAATACAGTCACTTATTTAATATGTTGAAGACATGTCTTAAAAAAGATATGAAGATAGCTCTTTGAGGGAGCAGAAATTTGTGATAACAAAATGTGGTACGGGTCCTGCTGGGAGGCTGGTGGAGGCTGGTGGAGGCTGGTGGAGGCAGCTGTTTCATTTAGTCTTGGTCCTCAGATTTTGATTGAGCTGCTTTTGTAAAAACTCTGTATGCTGTGAACACACAGACTAAGGGGAGACCTTCCTTTCTTGTGTCTTTTGCAAGCTCTTCCCTATTCCAAGACTTTCTGTAATCCAACACCTTAGCAGGAGTTGAAAGCCTTTAGGATTTGACTAGGAGCCTCAAGCTCCAAGCTGAAGCCCTAATACCTCTGCCTTACTTCCCAGACTTTCTCTCATTTCACTGTTCTTTCATCTTTGCTATTTTTTTCCTTTGAAAAAACTGACTACTTTTTCAGTTTCATTAATTGACAGATCTGCAATCCGAGCTCCAGTTTTCATATTTTCACTTACTGTTTTAATTCTCTCTCTCTGTTGCCTTTACAACTCTTCCCATAAAAAATGAGGACAATAACAAAATGCAAAATTACCCTCCCTCTTTCCTTGGCTTAACTTCTCACCATACTCTTTCTACACTTTCATCTTTTGTCTCTCTTGTGCAGAAATAGAAGTCTGATACCTGATTGTCTCTTCCAATTTCTCTACTCAGCCCAGTGCATGCATCCCATCTCCTTTCCATCCCACCTATCCCCACCTCTTATTTCTCAATTTCTCACTCTCAGTCAGTGTCCCATACACAATATAGTCGTGTATATTTCCCATTTTAAAAACCTGGTTGGTTCTTAGTTGCCTCTCAAACTGATTGCTGTCCTTCATCCATTACTAAGCTCAACAAATATTCATGTATTATATCTAAACAATTGAGACCTTATCCTTTTTCTTCCAGTTCTGTGCTAGATGTTCTCTAGTTTCTTGCAATGACTCTCTGATGAAAATGCTCCCAGGGAAGCCTATGCTTACATCTTCCTAGCTAAAACTCAGAATTAGTGTTACAGCTTCATTCTCTGTGACTTGGCAGCCATTTTTGACAGTATCACCCATGTGCCTCTTGAAATTCTGTCTTCTCTTTGCTTCTTTGAGACAGGTATAATGAAAGTTCATTTGAACTGCATGTTTTCAAGACATTCTTCACACGCCCTCACCAACAGTATTTTCAGAATTCAATTTCTCTTCTCACTTTGCACCTTAGCTAATGGCAGGCTAAAGCATAAGCACAAATTCAATTACTTTGCTTCACTGATGCTTTGTACTGATTACCTAGCTTTTGCTTACTACAAATGTATTTTTTAGCCAAATTAAAATTTTACCTTGATGTATCCACAAAGGTTCAGCTCAAACTCAACATGATCAAACTAGAATTTATTTTTCCTTCCCCACAGCCTTCCTCACTACTTCCTTTGCCATTCGTCCTGACCAATACCACATCCTGCTTGTTCAAGCCATTAACCTGAGCATTTTTTTCAATTCTGACCTCTCTTTAACTTTTCATATTAGTTCAGTGCTTAGGTTTTGTTCATTCTTTCTGCATAATTAACATGATTCTGTCCATTCACCCAGCAAACTCTTGCCCCTATTTTCATCCTGTTGTATTCATTTTTTGCTTTCATCCATCTTTCACACTTTTCCCTATGCAAGATTTTACAGCTGAGCACCTACACAGAGTGTTTCTACAAAATCATTTCCCTAGTGCATTACTTCACCATGTCTAAGCTTCTGTACCAACTCAAATAATTTCCATTCAGTTTTCAAGCTCTTCGTAAGTTCTGCCTCACAACCTGAGGATATGGGATTCTGCTTTTAACTGGTCCGCAATGTTAGCTTTCATTTTACTCAGAAACATTTTTAACATATTTACATATTTGCGTTTTATCTCATGCTGTTTCTCATACTTGAGAGGAAGTCCCGACAGACATCCAAAAATGGTAATATACGCTAATATGTTATCCTCTTTCAAAACTAGAAAAGGTGTGATGTGGTTCAGTGGCTGAAACTACCATCTGTCTTTCTGAAGAATATTGTCTCATCGGTTCACTTATATTTCTGTTATCTCTTATTTCATCTTTACATCGTAAGCTGGGGAAAGGCATTGTTTTGGGTTTGTGTTTGAACAGCATCAAGCACAACTGGGACATGGTCTTAGACTAGGACTGTTACACATGACAGCAGTATAAATAAATAGCTGTAGTAATATATTTTTTATGCCAGAAAGCAGTCTCTCAAGCCTAATTCCATCTCCTTGTGGGGCACTATGTGTGGAGAGTTTTCAAAAAGTGGCTTAGAAAATAGATTTTGTGCTGAGAAATCAAAGGGAAAAGTATCAATTTTGTTTTGTCGTTATATCTGTGTTCTGCATATTTGAAATTGCAAGGCTGCAGAGGAAGTTTAGCTTCCTTTGTGTTTCCTGTCATGCTGATGTCTCAAAGTGCATAGAGTAGCAGACCTAACCAAGCGAAATGTAGTGGAAAGAGCCCTTTTCTGGTGATAAACATTACAAGGTTTCCAATTTCCAGGAAAAAAAACCCTAATATTTATATTGATTTATTGTTTTCTGAGCTTTGTTTGTATACACCATACGTGTTCTAATCAGCATTCATGTTACTGTGATTATTAAATCAGTGTTAAATGTTAATTTAATAAGTCAAATTTTGCATTGATATTTGCAAGTATCACTTACATAGATCTGATTCTAAAACAAATTAAAACTAACTCATACAGATTACTATCCTCTAATCTGTAGAATCAATCATTTTTTATATAAAATATCACATACTTTCAATAAGCAAATGTGATTGATAGATCACCAGCTATTCATAAAAATGGATCCAGAGCAGAATTTCAAGTGATGATCACTATTTAAAGTTATGGCTTACCTACAAGATAAGAAAATCCAATACTGAATGTATACATATCTGTATATGTTTTTACAGTTACATAAATTCTTACTAATGAGGTTGCATTTCTGAGAAATAAGAATACTCTCAGCGCTTTTTTCCAGGTGGATTTAAGCATGCCATCTTACGTTATGACATGTGAAAGACTTCTATTTTAGGGATTTTTATATATTTATCTATGATTATGGGGCAGTCTAAAGTAATTTTTTTTTTCCAGTAAAGGGTAAAATACAAAATGCTCATATCATTCTTTTGGCCTGTTTCTGTGTCAGAGCTGCCCAAAATACATACTGCATTTGCTATCATTTATGCTGCTAGCATATTTATACCAAGAAAACTTTGCACTTGTTAGTCGCATCATGCACCAACAGGACCTGCCTTCACAAAGGCATTTCTTTACAGAAAATATGGAACTTGCAAGCATCATGACAGAGAGGCATGGGTTATAGTCTCTTGCTTCTGAATTGCTCCTCCATCTTCTCTATGCACTGCCTTCCCTAGAAGTGAGTGCAGGAGTGACTGGAAGATTGTAGCTTCCTTTTGTCTATGACTCAGAAGCCCAGCTCATGTTCAGCTGTCTTATTTCCTTCATATTCTCTGCTTTCTTATAAAATATTTTTAAGTGGTAGGATTTGAAAACATATAAACAAATTAAATTGTGCCTGGAAATTATCAAGCTCCATATTTTTAGGCATAGCAACCTTTAATGAATTGTGGGTAGACAACTTGGCAGAAAATAATAGCTAGTTCAGGTGTTTCAGGAAGAGAACCAGTATTCTAGGTCATTGCTAAATCAGAAAAGTTGTAAGCAGGGTTTGGTAGAAAGGACAAATACCTTAGGCATAAAGGACACATCTATTAATCACTTTAATGTCCTTATAACAGTGATAGGAGAAGTTGGTGTCATCATTTTTCCTGTGTGAGAAGACACTTTAGTTTATAGGGAAAACTTTACAAATCTGCAAGAATGAATATAAAGATTGTGTGGGATATTTCTAAAAATATTTTCAGTAATCTAGGTGTGTTATAACAAACAAAAAAAAAACACTGTATGAACAATTGTGCATGTTTCTTCATATAGAAATCTGAAGCAATCTTTTCATTTGAACACTAGAACAGGTTGCCCAGAAAGGTGGTGGATGCCCCATCCCTGGAAGCATTCAAGGCCAGGCTGGATGAGGCTCTGAGCAACCTGACCTAGTCAGGGATGTCCCTGCTCCTTGCAGGGGGGTTGGACTAGATGACCTTTGAAGGTCCCTTCCAACCCTAACCATTCTATGATTATATGATTCTATGTTCCAAAAATTATAAAGTACCACTTGGCATTCAGGTTTATGAGATTCTTGAAAGGCTGAGTGAAGCTAAGTCATTCTTTTCTGTCAATGAAACACAAAATGCTTACTCATTACTGAGTATAAGGAGTCTTCCCATGATGGTCTCAAGTGCTTACTAAAACTTTAAGGTTTGCCAGTGTTAAATAATTCTCAAATGCTTTATCCCAAGTTCGATAGTTTCTACAAACCAAAATATAATGTTTATCAGAAATTATTTCAGTTCTATTCAGACAGTTTCCACTACCATTGACTAGAAGCATGAGAGCACATGATGTGCCGTAGTGTACAGATGAGTTATTTACTTGGTTGGGATTTCAACCAGGGAAGCTTCTGCCTGCTAGTCTTTTGCTTTTACCAGGAGATCATATGGCATATGATGCGTGTACAGTCTATTTATCAGGGAGCTCTCACACTACAGGAATCTTCTCATCTGAGAAGCACTTATAAAAATTAAAGACACTTTTTAGCATAAATGCCATCTGAAAAATAATCTACATTTCTGGTTACCCCGGCAAATTACTTCAACTCTCTTGGATGCCTTATGATGCCCTCACTATCGTTTACAAATATCCTAAAAAGTTTGGAAAGAGATTAAAAGGGGATAAAAGTGATAAGTGCTAAAAATTAGATTAAGCAAATCAAAATAAATATTGTGGTAAAGTGAGAACTTTTGTTTTGCTGTAAAGGTGGTCAGAGCTATGCTTAAACTATCTTTAAGGTGCATCAGTTTAAGTGCATTTGGGTTTTTTGTTATATCAATTTATTGTAAAAATATAACAATCATAGGAGATGTGTACCGTATTCACTGTACAGTGATGTTGGACCAGTCTATGAATGTACTTTTTGATACACTAGTCTTGTAATACTTCCACATTATTTCCCCCAAATATAGCAATGGACTAGTCTCTTTTTTCAATATTAGAAGTGACTGTAATCAAAGTACATCATACATAATAATGCAATATTTAAAGTATGATTGGCAAACTTACCATTAGGGCTTTGCTTACTCTATAACCAGTACAGCTGTTACAGGTGGAGGGGAGGGATTAGGGTGTAGATGACTAGTCTGTGTGTCCTTGGCAGTAAGTAAGGAAAATGGCTCATTGTTCAGGAGTGTTGACTGGCACTAAAGATCACAAATGAAAATTTGTCTTTTATTAAGCCAAATTGAAAGCTTGTTTTAAGGAGGGGATGGAGGTTGGAAAGACTATTGTAGTTTTTTGGTGGATTGTCATCCTCTCCAAATGTCTCTGTGATGCCAAAACAGAAACTATGTCAATGCTTTGCAGTTTTAGGAGATCAGGTCTGACCTGATCTGGCCTGAGCTGATCTGACCAGATCTGACAGCAACCCATTGCTGTTAAGACTCATGTTATATAACCTACAAATGCGGAGAGCAATGAGGGAGGTGAGCAGTGCATTGTTAATGGTGGACAGTATGGATTTTCTTTGACATCCACATAACATAACAGGATCCACATTCGTTTTCAATGGTACAAGATTTTGAAGCTACCATTAGATAATCAAGTCTGAGCTCTTATCATCAAGACATCATAAGGCATAATTTTTGTGCATATATTTTCACTCTAATGCTTATAATGTTTTTTAAAAAGAGATCTATAAGAAGTAAGTTTCTAGCTTAATAGTCCATTTTTTTACCTAGTAATTATTCAGCTTTCTTCATCAGATTAAATAACTGTTTACAGTTAGTATTTACATTTACATCTCTTCTCTCCAAATTGTTTCTGATTGTCAGTCATGTTTCTTACCCCTCAACTATTTTTTCATGGATTTTTCTCTGTAGCCTTTTGAACTTGAAAAGATAAATCCCATAGTATACTATACATGGGCAAATAGAGCAATCAGATATGACCCAAAAAGGCTCACCTATGAACAAATAAGAATTAGATGTAGAGGATTACAAAGATGAATTATAACATTAGTATGCATGTTTTTGATTTCAGAAATCACAGAAATAATTGAATCTTTTTTTTTCATTTAAATAGAACCTTTGGAAGAAAAACATTGCAATTGGCCCTCTTGTAATTCAAAACTTCAAGAAAAACAGCATTAAGGTAGCCATTGTATATAGGGAAAAATGAACCAAGATCTAAGAGTGAAGCTTAAAGCTTAGTGCAGCAGTTGTACAGATCTCTAAATAGCACAGTCAACTTGATATTGCAGCATTTGCACTGCAAATACTGGTCCCAAAGGGATTGTTAACTTGGAGTGGAACACAGGTACCCATCTGCCCGTGGTAAGGGTATAGGGGGTTTCTGTGGTCCAGGTTCTGCAGGAAACTATGTAGATCCCAGAACATTCAAATCTGCCAAAACTGAACCAATAGTGCTATAGTATGATGAGAAGAGACAATATGAAAGAGTTGGTATTTTTTTTCTGTTCAGCTCATCTTACATAACTGTATTCTGTTGAAAATTCATCATCTCTTCATTTACTTGGTCACTGATCATTTAACTTCTTCCAATACTGGGATTTTTTAAATATCTGCCCATCTTTATTGTGGAATTTAATAACCATAATAATGTCACAAGTAACTGGTGGCTTTGCAGAGTGCTTTCATCTAAAATGAAGAATTTATCCAGGATTGTTCACTCTTGCTGAAGCCATCCATTTTTTACAAAGAAATTGCTTTTGATGGATGATCTGAAATAGTTCTGTTCTGTTGGGTAACATTTGAGAAGAGAAATATTTTACTGGCATCTAAAATATATTACTTACTGTATGTTTAGTGTTAGTGAAAGCAAGGAGAAAATGAGAAAAAATAGTATCTCAGAGTCTATCAGGATATCAAGGTCTTATTGGTACAAAGATGGATTTGCAGTTTTTGTATGTGTGACTGCATAAATTGGACCCAAAGCAAAAGAGAAGAAGCCGAGAGTGTATTCTGAAATGTAAAATTGCTACCATATTGTGAGAATACTGGGAGCAAACACATGAGAAATTATGTTTTATTCAACTATACAATGTTACACATTAAGATATCAAAATTATATTAAAAAGATTAAGCAACATACTCAAGTCAAGATAAGTCTAAGAGAGGTAGAAAGGACACCAAAAGATCCTACATTTTCATATTTGGCTTTAACAAGAAACTTCACTGTATCTTTGAGAATATAGATGTTTATTTTATTTTCGTTTGAGTGACAAAGATCATGAGGCTAGAAAAATACACAGAATATTTGTGGCACCTCTTTTAGAAAATCAGCTGTCTGTGGTAATGTGGATGCTGCAAAAAAAGCTGAAGAAAAAGATCAAAGAAATAGGAGACAGTATCATTAGCTAGATTGCCTATGTAGCAGAGTAAAGAATAAATGCCAAGTAATGATAAGAACCACTAGTATAACAAGGCACAAATACAGGCCTATTATGATTATAGCCAACTGTCACTGTAATAAATGTGTTCTAACCAAGTTTTGAGTAAAAGTAAGCCTTATCGACCAAGTTGATTGTTATCAGATGGTCTTCAAGATAGTGCTTTTAGCGGCATGTATTAGATTTGACGAAAGATTGCCTGTGGCTCCATTGTAAATGTGTTTTAATACCGCTCTGAAATGATCCAGTGGTTTACACAAGCTGTCTGCCAAAATGCAACTCTTCTACTCTATACATTCTGAATATTTGGGTATTGATAGACAATATGAAGAAAAGATTTAGACTGGCAACACGCGCTGTGCCACTCTCATTTTGTTACTAATCTTGATTTAAGCAAATTGTTTGACATACTGATAGAAACGGCTCTGGATATCAGAAGTGAAAAAATAATATGGATTTTTGCAAATAAATACAGCCCAGAATATTTTTCTAACACTTCACTAACCAACAGAGAACTCTTCTGTTTCATTTGATAATACAGCCCCTACAAAAATCTATGATCATCACCATTTGGTCTTAAAATCACGCGTTAATACAATGTTTCAATATGTTGGTATTTTGATAATCTGTGCAAGTTGTGCTTACTGTGAACAATTTAAAATGCACACACACAAAAAATATTAAAGTGAAACAGAGCAGGTTGTAAAATGGCATATTTGAGGAGAAAAATATTTATTTTTTATGACTTTTCATCAATGTGGTGTGCAGCAGCCTTGTTAATATGGTGTGCAGCAGGACAAATTAAGGATGTAAATGAGTAAGGCCAGAATGTTTACAGGTGTAAATACATCTGTTAATTTCCTTTATTATATGCAACAGCTTAAGTTGGATATTCCACTAATATTCAAAAATGCTTTATATGTAGGATAGCAGGAAAGTGTCTAGCATGCTTCTGTCCTCTCCTGAAAAGAAAGAAACTCTGCTGTGCTTACTGGAGTTATTAATTAAGCTTGGAATTGGCATGTATAGTTTGCATTAAGCTCATGCGCTTACATATGTGTGTGTGTACCCTTACACACAAGCACACACGAATTCACATGAACAAATGGAGGAATGAGACGGGTATTATAAATCATAATCATTCTGGAGTGGGACTGTGGCAGTGCAGTACTCTTAGGATTCATCATAAATCTCCCATTTAACCCAAAAGGCCTTAGTTGATTTGATATCAAAAACTTGATTTAATTTGTTGCCTTAATATTGTTCTGTGTTAATAACTGGAACAAAGATCCTAAAACGCATAAAATGCTTTTTTAAAAATATAGTAATTTCAACAATTTCCAAATAGTATTCCAACAAACATTATTGCTTTAATAGCTATAGCCTTGTTTTATAGGACTTCATTACATTATGAATTTACCAGACACATTCTCAAGGAGTAATGAATAAGATTCAGGAAGCCATTTTCTCAAAGTTAAATATCTGTGATTAATAACGTCTATTCATTGCCAAAGGTTAAATGTAAAATGTGGTAAGATAACTCCCTTTTTTCAAAACTGAAAGGAAAATACTATGTTTTCCAAAACCATGAAAATGCAAAAGTTTTTTTTTTTCCCCACATGTAGCTTTAGAATAAATAATACAGCTTAGTCTATACAGCGATTTTTGGTTCTGTTAATGCAACACAGTATTGGTTTTCCTGGTGTCATCAGAATTGTAGTATTCAAGCGGGGGCTCAAGAGCTCAGGCTAACTATAACTACGTTAACGAATGCTGAGACATTAGGTGTCATTTAGGTAGCTCTGATCCAAGCCATTGCAAGTAGGTTTATAACAGAACTGAACTTTTGCATCATATATTATATCTATTTGTGAACTGAAATACAGGGGCTCTGTTGAAGAACTGACTAATGTTTTTTTGTGCTGCCTAATAGGCTATCGCTCTCTTTTGACTCTGACACAAAGTTTTAATGTAAGTTAGAGTGATTCACATAGTCTTTCTGCATCCTGAATTCCCTGTGTGTAAAATGGTGATGATACTTCATGTCACCCACACATTACTTAAACTCCAGACTGTTCAAGGCAGGACAGTATTATCACAGCTTTCAACAAAATTGCACCACTTTTTTTTCCCAGTACAGCTGATAGATCATTCTTTTAACTGGATTAATTAAATGAATGAATAAAAGCGGAATGCATCCCATCTAATTTTAGCAATCTAAATTTAGGTATTGAATCTAAGCTAGTCATCTGCACTTCTGTAGTAAACGAAGAGAGGTAGAGACTCCCAAAGGGTGATTCATCCCATCCAAAGGTAAGTGTCTAGCACAGATGGAATAAATTGCCATCTCTCTCTTTCCCTACCCCTACCATGAGCAGAGACAGCATACCTCTCCACAGCTGAAAGTAGTTGAAATTACTTGCATTTTTTAGTATACTTTTTAAAAATACTGCCATTAATCTTTCTCAGATTCATTTGCAGTAGATATAAATCCAAAGAAGATTCACTGGCTTAAGGTTTCAGACAACACATGGTTAACATTTAAGTGTATCAGTGTTGACAGGAGAAATGTATACTACTTTGTTGAATGGGATGGAATTATCTGAGGGACAAAGTTAAGCGTGATGGATAACTGAGTTGAGGCCTACCTTATCTTCACTTCTGCTTTTGAGAAACAAAAGTCAATACAGTCAAGTATATTTTAAATGTTTATTTCTTTGTAGATTTATTTAAAATGCACATTAGTTGTAAAAGATGAAACTACTAGCATTACTGAAAATCTTCACCTTCTTTATCACTGTGTTAGTCAATAAATTAAGGTTATAAAAAACTAGTTCATGCATCCACTTGACTTACCAAATTTGGTGGTGCATTTTGAAGATGCCTGCTTGCAGGATTTCTTTGTTGTAATAATTTTGTCTGAGTGGTTGTTCAGGGGTAATTTTGACATTAACAACAACAACCACCTATCATGCTACAAATATTTTTGCATTATAAGAAATAAAGAACAAAAATATTTTCATTGTTTAACTGTACCAAAAGCTGTAAATACATAACACAATATTATCTCATCATAAAAGCATATTCAATACACTGGAGGACAGATTACTGCAATTATTGTGCTGAGTGTATGAACATTTGCATTTTGATTACTGATATGTTAGTTAGTACAGTTTTAAGCTCATACTTTTCTGAACATTTCAGTCCATTACTAATGCACAGAAATGTATTGCTTTGAGAGGAATGGACACAATTGCATTTCTAAGGTAGGGGTTAACTTTGGATACTGAAAATGCAGCCACCTACCACATTACTGAAATTCATTTCTGTTTGAGGTATCCAGGCAAATTTTGGGTATATCACTGCAGCGATTGTCTCCAAATTCTGCTTGAGCTTTTGCATAAGTGCATAGTAAAATAGACAGTTTTTGCTTAGTGATAATAATGTGGAATCTGTTTCATATCTGCTGATAATAGCTGATAATAGTAAACTTTGAATCAGCCATCAGACCTCTACAGACATGCTGAAGTCATGTCAATGCCTGTCATTTCTAAAAGAGATGTGGTAAGAGCTCCTACTGCCCAAACTCAAAAGTATGGGCTCTGCTCCCTTTGCATAAACATTTCTTTTGCCTATAAAAGATTTAGAAAAGTTACAGTTCAAAACCTGAAGAAAACAAAACAAAGCTACAATAAGAAATGACCCTTGACAAAAACCACCAAACCAAAACAAAAAGGGCATGCAGTTCAGTCAATGCTCTCGGACTCCTGAGACATCATACTGGTTTCCATGCGTGAGTGTTGTCCAACTCTTTGTCACTGACTGGGCAAGATCTTTCGTTGTCAAACCCAAGGCAGCACACAAGGATGTCTCTGTCTTTACTGCTAGGTGTGACTAACTTTTCGTTTCAAACATTGGAATATGTGCAGCAGTAGATAGGAAAAGCTCATGCATGAGGTTCTTATCCCTCAGAGCTGTCTTTTGTTAGCTTGAAGCATGTTATGTAGAAGCTTGCTTCCTGTGTACAGAACTGTCATGTGCTCTGCGTTTATAAACTTTTTTCATTCTTTAAATAATTATTTGGTGAGGCTTCTCTCCACTGATGGGTGTTTTGATCTGCTGCTGCATTCCTGAAGCAAATCTGAAGTCAGGTCTTACATCTCATTTTCCAGTAAATATCAAACACAGTCTAAGTTCCATGGCTTTCTGTACCTTTACATAGTACTAAATGCTAAACAAATGCTTCATGTTCTCCAGATGTGTCATGAACACTTTTTCCTCTCTGAACCAGACTCATTCCATCAAGAATACAAATAGCATGCAGAGAGTTTCAGTGGAGCTATTCTACTCTTTCTCTACTTATACTTGCCTTGGTTACTTTTTGTAGTGATCAATACATTTCTAGCATCAGGCAGAGGATTGGTAGTCTATATCAGTAGTCCTCTAATGTCCAAGTCTGAGCTTTGGACAGTAATTATCATATTCTCAAGTAAATTCCTGTCTGCTTTGAATATGGTGCTTCCTTTCCTCATGTGAGACTGTTTGGCCATCTGTTGCTTTTGATTTGACTTTTTTCAACTCTGTCTTTAGCACTGTGAGGACATATTTATGGAAAGCTTATCCATCAACATGTTTTTCAGTATATGTTTCAGTACGTTTCAGTATATGTTTCCTTGTGACATCAGCAACACTAAATGCTCCTCCAAATTCAGATTTCAGCTTGCAGTGAATACTTTTTGTTCAGAAATTTTATCTGCTGAGTTTTATGTGGTACCTTACATACAGCTTGTCTTTCTATGAGCTAAATCAGTACTATTACTTACAGATTTACAAAAAGGGGGGGGGTATTCATGCAAACAGATCATGGTATGCAGTGCTGTCTGTCTATTGAGAATATTCACTGTCTTCTGTGTTACTTTTTTTCTCTTCATCTTGGTGTACATAACCATAATAAGGATACAGCTATCAATTCCTTTGGTGCAGCTTTTTATATTTGTGCATTTGCACAGTGTACTGTGCTTAACTATCACTCCACGAATCCTTTGTTCCTTCCTTCCGGAAGAAACATTTCATCTCACTCACTGTTGAACTGGTTGGAGCCTTTCTTTGTCTGTGTCTAGCCTGAAGTATGCTCCACAGCTTAACCAACAATTCTGGTCCTGCAGCTATTCAGATCAGAGCCTGGAATGTGCTGTGGTTTCTAGCCTATACACCTGTATTTCCTTCCCAAGGAAACCGAAGTATGGAGGAAGTGGAAAGAGGAAGGTGGTGTAATTGTTGTTGAACCCGCACTTGAGAACTTAATTTTTTGTGTCTTCTGAGATCATGTGCCTGTTAGCCCCACTTTCAGTGTTCAGCTCAATAGGCGTGACACAAATAACATGTATTTTATACTGTACAAAACAATAATCAGCCTACTATTAAGAGAAGTAATAACAAGCATGCTAGCAAATGTATATTATGAAATCAAGTTACCATTTTACACTTTGGAAAATACATAGCGAGGCTTCTATGTATAAAAAGATTCCTCTAAACTATGCTATTAACCCTGTCCGCCTCAAACTTTACCATTTCCAATGCTACCAATCACCTGTCTCGTTCCTGGACCATGTGAGTTTTAGAAGTACAATGTCCTAGTATATTTTCTCACCTTTCAGTCCATCAAATCCCATTTTCCAAAGGATGTTTGTTGATCAATGGAACAATGGTAAGGTTTCCTTTTATGAAAAATGTGAATAGGCAGGTTTTTATCAATTCTGAGCCGCCATCATGTATTTCCAGGAATAATTAAATTACATAATGTTGTGTTGTAAATCTAATGTTTGCATCCTTGTGAATTCTCCATTTACAAGATATTCAGTAAATATATATATTCTCATCCTGTGAGGAAAAGCACCTTTATAAAGCTCTGGCACAAGCCAGTGAGAATGGATTTTTATATTGTGCAGAGAATTAAATTATGCAATATATATTAGTAAGAACTGAGATGGTTAATGAAGCAGATGTCCTTCAGTTCCTTGGCTCTGAGTAATTTCTGAACAGCACATAGTACCAGAATAAAAATGGTGTTCTGAATCCAAAAGTAGACCAGCTAAAAACCTAACATAACAAGGAAACAGATTTCTTGGGGTGATGAACTGTAAAGAGAAAAGATGTGTCTAATCAAAGTCATGAAACTAACAACCTGGGAGTATTAGTATGCAAAGATGTTCAACAGATACAAAGAGTTAGTCGTAACAAAAATGCTGTCTTGAAGCACTTAAAGAGGCAATAAGGTAATGCTAATGTACTGAATAGTTTAAAACTAAATTGTCCATGGATACTTCAAATTCAGGCTATAGTATCTTTCCTTCATCAGAAGTGGAGGAGGCCAGTTCTTTATGGATCACAGGCATTAATAATAATTAATTGGCAGTATACTTACAGAGAAGATGATGACTTCTGCCTTAATCCCTGACCATGGGAAGTTTCACCTTATTTATTATTGCTACTCCTTTTTCATTTACACGAGGAGGGTGTATTTATAGAAGAATGCTAACCCAATTACCAAATTGTAAACTGTGTCCAAGAAAGTAGATCCTTCGGAAATTAATAAAACCAGGTGTGATTTGTAAAAAAAAAAAGGATGGGAGAGACTTTAACCCAAACTATTCTATAATTCAATGACTCTGAAGTATTTGACAAATATAAACAGAGCAACAGAGTCTAATAAAAAATATTATTTTAAATAAGCCTATCAGGTTTGATGAAACATGGACTGTGGCCAACAGAGCAGCTCCTAAGAAAAGGTTTCTGGAGTCAGTAGTTAAGATGATTCATACCTGGTAGTTGTGCAGTATATTTCAATCCCCTCCAGATAGTTTTTAAAGGATCTTTTAATACTGTGTGAACTGTTTTTTAAAAGCAACAGATTATGTTTTCTTGAAACAAAAAAAAAAAGTAGAAACTACACAAATTCAGACATTGGTTTTACAGAAAATAAATCCAAGAATGCCAACATGGGTAGAAAATGGTATCTTGATCACCATGGCTACGAACACATATAAGACAAAGAGAACCTAATAATTGCTTGGGATCCCAAGGGCTGCCCCTACTGAAGGAACTGTTGCATGTATTGGTTGGATACTGCCATTGCAAACAGCAACAGCGTCACAAGAGACAATCATAGGTTTGCATATGCCTGTTGCTTCAATATAGACATGTTCTCTTAAAAATAGGAGGCACAGGAAGGGAGAAGTTCACCGTTGCTTGAGTAGAGTTTGAAGCAGGAAGTTTCCAAAGCAGCCTGAAGCAGCTGTAGATCAGGACATCATACCGTTAAAATTAATGACTTTACCAACTCTTGAAAACTGTATTCTTGGGTATGTAGTGCCCTTAAGATATTTTTTGTATTATGATCTTCTGTGTTATTGAAGATTTGGCTATGCAGGGTATTTCTCATAGTGACGGAAGGGAAGGGGAAAAGAGGATTGTTTACTGTGTTCCAGAGCCACTTTGTATCAGCTTTGTCAAAACAGAGGCCTTCTAAAAATTTTCAAATATCAAACCTACCTGCCAAATACTGCTAGAGAACAGAACACAGATTCCATAACTTTTTTTCTTCTGTATGAATAAGGATACTGGGAATTAAAAAAAAAAAGAAATAAAAATGTCATGATTTACTGCTTTAGATTATGACTATTAAAACAACAACATTTTCCTTTTTTTCTTGATAATGTCATAATTCATTTGGAATAGATCAGCCATGCCATGAAACTATTTTAGCTGTAATAACTTATTTCCAAGGCTCAGGTTTTATCATCATATCTAATACTTAAAGTACTTCAGACTATTCATCATTCTTCAAAGTATTTGAAAATTTTGTCATTGTAAACAATATGACAACTTTCCTTGGTTAAAGGTCACAGCAGCTAAACTCCTACACAGTTAAATTTTCCCTTAAGTTATTAAGTTGTAACTTTTAAAATATATTGAGGCAAGAACTGCATTTCATAATGTCTCTCAGTCTTACAACTACTACTATGAGACAGCACCTATTCAAAATATGAAACAGGAATTTTTTTTTTTTTCTCTGATGGGACAGCAGTCTGGAGAGAGAAGTCTCCTTAAGGGTGTGATCTGCATCCCTAGTTACTAATTCAGCATCAAGCAAGATGATGGTTTAATTAGAAGCAGCACATTGCCTTTGATAAACAGATGTTCCCTTTATTTGACTGCTGTCCCCAGAGTTGGCACAAATAGATTTTTTTTTTTTTTTTGTCACAACGTGTTAATTTCCAGCCTCTGGTCATTGAACCCAGATATTGTTCCCATAAGCAAAACATTCCCAATTAATACATATTGCCATAAGTAATTATTACTTCATCCCTGCACGTCTCTATAATTTCTGTAAAGCACTGCAGCTAAGACGTTGAGCTTCTCTGTCAAAGCTGTTTGAGTAACAGTCCAATAAAGCCACACCTAGTTGTCAGTGGACCAGGATTTGGGTAAACATGGTCCAACCCAGCACTCATGTGGCCAGTGACTTGGTAAACAGTGAAGCATTCAGAATTTTAGGGTCCTGCCTACTGAGTGAATAGGACCCCACCTTGCTATTATTGCTGTAACAGCAAGGTAAACAAAAACTTGACACGCAGCTCAAAAGAGCTGCCATTGGACCTACTTAAAAATAATTCTGTGCAATTGCTTGATAGGTTGCTAAGCTAATAAAGGCTCAGCTTTGTTCTACTTTTCTAGCCTCTAGGTAAATAGCAAGTGTAGAAAAACACCCATGGGTTAATAAGCAAATAAAGCTTTTAACTTTTCAAACATTACCTGTGTAAGATACTGTAGCAGATGTTGTCATGAATATATTACTGATTGCACCAGTTTATGAAGAATGCTTTGCTGGATTCTTTCAGGTTGTATTTTATTTTTATGTGTCTTTAAGAGCTACAAATGTTTAGCATCGAGTTACAAATGTTTAGCATTCAACTTATTCTTAAGTTAAGGAATGACTTAAGTTAAAGATGTACTTTTTAAAATGGATATTTACCATTTGTTTATTTTGTTATTTCAGTTCAACTTCTATCCATGAATAGCCACAATATTCACGTTGCTTAGGGTGTTAATACTTACCAGGGATGAATACGAACATACGTGTTTAAATTGCAGTCTGTCAATAGCTACCTCAGTGGATGTGGTTCAACATACAATTGATTGCTACATTCAAGATTTTCAAGGCTCAGCATCTAACATACCAGTTACCTTTGAAAAGTTCTCCTTTTGATTATAGCTTTAAAGTTTCACAGAAACCCCGCTGGAATTTCTGCCATCTCAGATTCAAATTCTGTATTCACATTCACTGACAATGCTGATGTCTAGTGCGCAGAAAAATTTCGTCTTAAGCGCTCTATCCACCTCTAACTAAGAGCATTATGCGTAATGGTATTTCCTGTAGGTACATAATAGTATGGTTTTGGTTATTTTGTGCTCATGAACAGTTAAATATTTATGACATGATCTTTTGAGCAGCTGAGCACCTCCTTGAAGGTGATGAATGCCATCACTCTGGTCAACATGTTGATGGCCACTTAAGGGTTGCAAAGTAGAACTGCTGCTGTAGTTGTGCTTGCTCTAGCAAAATACTTAGACCATGCAGGAGAATATAAGAGTTCTTACTTTGCCTTTATTTCCCTGAGCAAACACAGAGCTGGGGCCTATGAGTGAACTGTTACAAAGCAAGAGTTCTATCTATACTACATCCTGTATTTATTTACACCAATGGGACTCCTTGTTTGAATAAGGGCTGGTCACATAAGCATTTCCAAAATTAAACTGTAAGGTTTTCCACATGACTATAAGGAGTTTTTTTCATGCATACTCTTAACTGAAAAATTTAGAAAGGAAATCATATAGGCTGAGGAACCACTGTGAGTCAGAAAAACTACTGTGAGCCTCACAACTAGAATACACACATTGGAATCAAGCAAATCACAGCTATGTGGTGAGCAAACTAATGATGACAATAGCAAATAGCTCTGCTAATGCAAACAAACTGCCCTTTTATTACATAAAATAGGGTAGAAAAGCAAATTAGGTCACAAGTAGTAACATAGTTCAGTTATAATGCATGATATAATTCCTGCTTCACATTTGCTATACAGTTCCGATTTCTCTGACAAGACAATCCCAAAGCCTCACTTTTAAAGAAATATTAATATTTCATGTCACTATGAAGGTGAGGAAGGTCTGTGTGGAAGAAGATGATTATGAAAAAAAAGTTTTCGTTATTGCTTTTCTAAAATTAATTATGAAAACAGAGGAGAAGGTTTTTTACTAATAGTCTAATTCCCACTAACCAGAAGCTGGAGAAGGAGATGCCCTACCTCTAGTTAGAAGATAATATGCCATCCCATAGCTTTCTGGCAGTTTACCACAACTTGAAAGAACTCAACCTATGGTCATTTTATGTCAGACTTCTTCATTAGCAGACAGGGATTTTGGCCCAGAAAGAGATTGGAAAAGGTGTACAGATCAAGGGCTAAACTGTTTACTTTTGTAACTGGAACATACTAAAGAACTTGTTTAGCAAACAGATCAGTCCTGGTTGCATTGCAATTCTACTGTTATTTAGGGCTTAGCTGAATTTACGGACTTGCAGGTAGTTTGCAGCCACTGTATGATTTTTGCCTTTAAATTACCAGCAGGCCTTCGTTCTGTTTTGCAAGGCAACCAACCTATAAAATGTTCACATATGCCCATCTACGCTGCATTTTAGCTTCACTTTGTGCTTTTGGCTCCTTCGGCTTTTAGAGGCAGGAAAGGATAGGAAGGGTTCTTTTTCAGTTGCCAGAATTCCTTTGCAGTTTTAATGGAAAGAAGCAGGACTTTTTGGGGGGAGCCAGCATTTCATTTCCATTCCACTCTCATACGGCCACTGTTGTATCTGCAGAGCCTGCAGAATGTAACTGCTGCGGCAGGGCAAACAAAGACACCATTCAGCGTGGAGAGCAGCTTCCCTTCCGCACCACTCTCTGGCCTCGGCGACGTTGGCTGGAGCATGCTATCTGACCGACATGGGATTCGCTGCCTGAACAAAACTCCCCAAGGATGCCCGTTTGGTGTCCTGAATTAGTCCAGTGGGATGAAGGCTTCCTTTTCAGCATTGGCGTGAGCACTGGGAGTCAGCTGTGACTTGCTTTTGTTTCCCCACTCTTTATGTACAGACGTGTATTCTTTGGGATCGTACTTAACAAAACTATTGCTCATTAGAGCTCAGGTGGCTGGTTCCACTACCCCAGCTGTGTTCTGGATGGTACATTCCAAAGTTACAGAAGTTGTAAGAGGACACTGTTTCTAATCTGTCGCCTCTGAAATCTCATCGCAGGGGTCATTTCCTGACTTTTGTGTCGTTTCGCTCCAGTCCCCTGAAAGTTCCCACCCTCTGTGACTTCATAAACTAAGTATATAAATTATGTATTTTCCCATATCTATTTCCTAGGTTATGCACATAAAATAATTTACTTTAGTTTATGATTTTGCTTAAGAAAATTAATGTAGACATTTGCTGATTTATATAATTAAAATAGGATTAAGTTATAAACTGTTTAAAGAGAAAAGAACACCTTATTCATAGTGTTTGTTCATTTTCAGAGTTCAAGTTGAAAAATACATAAAAATTGCCAAAGCTTCATAAAATTCTTAACACTTTGCAGCGAGAACTCATGCCAAACTTCAATACATCTGTTTCTTTAATGAGCAAAACCAGGTCACAACTTTCATTTTCAAGCTCTAAGTTACATAGTATGCATACTAGATTTGCAAGTTAGGCTTTGCTTTGTAGATAAACAACAGATACGGCTGAGAGAGGCTAAGCCACCATGACCATAAACACCATTTCAACACAGAGTCACCGTTATGAACTGTGCCAGTACAACATCAGAAGACAGCAATTAAAGAGAAAGATGAGTCTTGCTAGGATTAGAGGATCAACTTTATTCCTAAGGAAATATCGTTGAAGCAATGGAAGTTTATATCATGGATGAATAGGGCCCAGTATGTGTGCATGTCATGGACAGCTAAGGCAGAATTCTTCTCCTAGTTGAACCGATTTAACTCCAGTGACTTCAGGGACATACTCTTTATGTAAATCGCTATAATCAGTGCAATTGGATGTACAGTACCATTCTAGTTTGAAGGATAATGCAAGCAAACCTCTGATTTATGTAGTATGTTGTGTTTCCTCCTTTATTTCCCAAAGTAAAACTATTTTATTTGTACTAATCTGCACAAAATGTGGACATCAGTAAAGGGTGAGTCACGAAAATTTGGTGGTTCAGTTCAGATACACATCCAGAATTTTAGTGGTTTCCAGAGTTTACCTAATCTCATCCAAACTTCTCCACTCTGGAAATTAGATGGCAAGCTCCTAAAACCAGCCTGTCTTGTGATTTTGCAGGACTTCCTTGTTTTATTCAGGTCAGCTGTAGTGTAAGTATGGCCTTTCTCACAGTATTTTGGCATTTTCAATTTAAGTTCTGGCTGAAACAGAGAAGTGCCGAGGCATGAGAAATAACTTTGCAATAGCTTACAAAAGATTTTTAAGATATCATATTTGTTCCCTGTTGGTTTGAATTTCACATTAATTTTATTCTAGGTAGATTGATCTAGCTATTTACACACAATAATTTCCCTATTTTCTTTACTGACCAAACATAATTTGTCCAGTAGCATTTTCCAAAGAGCAAAGCGATTTGAATGGAGTGCAAAAACTAGCTGGCACATAATTACATAGAAAGATTACTGGACTGTCTAAAAATGTTTTTCTCTGCACTTTTAAATCTAATTTTAAGTTGTAGTATACTTAGACTGAGTGGCACAGCTAGAATTATTAAGAGTACTGTTACTGACTGAATCATGTATACTACAGCAAACAGGAGGCAGAATCCTGTTACCTGGGTCCTGCACCTGGGTCATGGCAATCCCAGGCACAAATACAGGCTGGGCGGGGAATGGATTGAGAGCAGCCCTGAGGAGAAGGACTTGGGAGTGCTGGTGGATGAGAAGCTTACCATGAGCAGGCAATGCGCCCTTGCGGCCCAGAAGGCCAACCACATCCTGGGCTGCATCAAGAGAAGCGTGGCCAGCAGGTCGAGGGAGGTGATTCTCCCCCTCTACTCTGCCCTGGTGAGACCCCACCTGGAGTACTGTGTCCAGTTCTGGAGCCCCCAGCACAAGAAGGACATGGACCAGTTGGAGAAGGTCCAGAGGAGGGCCACGAAGATGATAAAAGGGCTGGAGCACCTCTCTTATGAGGACAGGCTGAGAGAGTTGGGGCTGTTCAGCCTGCAGAAGAGGAGGCTCCGGGGAGACCTGATAGCGGTCTTCCAGTACCTCAAGGGGGCCTACAAGAAAGATGGGGATAGGCTGTTTAGTAGGGCCTGTTGCGATAGGACGAGAGGTAATGGTTTTAAAATAGAGGGGGGTAGATTTAGATTAGAAATTAGGAAAAAATTTTTTACGATGCGGGTTATAGAACACTGGAACAGGTTGCCCAGAAAGGTGGTGGAGGCCCCATCTCTGGAAGCGTTCAAGGCCAGGCTGGATGAGGCTCTGAGCAACCTGACCTAGTCAGGGATGTCCCTGCTCCTTGCAGGGGGGTTGGACTAGATGACCTTTGAAGGTCCCTTCCAACCCTAACCATTCTATGATTCTATGATTCTATGTTACATTTTATCTGGCAACATTCTCCTATATTAGGAAGTTCTCTAGTTGTGTGAATAAGGATTTTTGAAACAATTGCATGAGCATTCCAAGCCAAAACTGGAGAATAATCTTTAACAGTGATATTGCCTAAAACTTCTGAGTTTTGATTTATTTATATTATACTTCTTATATTCCCTGTAAAGGAATAAGGAGTCCTCATCCATTATTGAAATGGGTCAATCATTTGCACAAACTTCTTTGAGTAATCAACTACTACACCCTTCAGAACCAGCCTCCAGAAGAATGAAGATAAATTGTAAATAAGCAGTTGAAGAAAACAACCCATGGGTGTTTGATTTATCCTTCATTATTTCAATTAGATAATCCCATTTCCTGTATTTAGACATAACACATACACACACATGTATTTGAACTTTATTCCTGAAATCCACCTTCTGCAGGCTGCACTTGAAAGGCACACACCTACATAGCTGCTAAGCAGTAGTCTCTCACACGTGTCCAAACAAAATTCATATGTAACACTTTCTGCTAAAGAAATCCCCAACAATGTGGCAGCCTTATACTTGCAGGATGCACAGACATGATCAGTGAATGCTAATCGAATTTAGTGGAGGCAGTGGTGTCCAGCTATACAAGTGCCTGCAAATTTTGGTGGCTGCAAAGCTGTTTGATTGTTTTGATTTTTTTCCTTCTTCCCTCATGCTTTCAAATGATCAACTCAATTGTTTTTAGGTGCTTGTAATGAAGAGGTATAGGAAGGAGGAGAGAGTTTGATTAAGAAAAAGAAGAGCTAGGATATAGATAGCATTTAAGAAACCAAATGATGCTGCTGTAGTAAAGAATCCTTATCTGGCCTAAGAAGCTGCAAAGGGCAAGGCATTAGTCTTCCCTGTTTCACCAAGATATAGAGCATAACCAAATGAAAAGTCCATCTGTTCTATTTTCTTCTCTTCTGACCTTTCAGATTATCTGTAAATATATTTACTGCTAGTTGTTGCCAGTCAATTTACAATCCTTGGGACACAAATTCTTTTGTTAGTAATTTTTCAGTTAAGTGAATCAAAGCAGTAGTCATGGAAATGCAAGCTTTTGCTATATTGTCTACTAATAACCTGAAAAAAATTACCCTAGGATCTCTTACCATAGAAAGGTCTCCAAGTCAGTGAATGACCATCTAGCACCTCTAAAAAAAGTCCTAATTAATTGCAGCTTTCCTAGCTTTTTGTTTCATCAAAATTCTTGGCCACTAAAAAGAAGTCCTGGTATATTTCATCCTGCCTACAGGTAAAAAAAAAAAAAAAAAAAAAAAAAAGCTGTGAAATTAAAACAACCTTGTATCTTTGTTAGCCTGCTGAAAACTTGTAAGCAGCAGTCAAAAAGCAGCTTCTTTTGGAAGCTATTACCAATAGGTCTGGCCTGCACAACTGTCATGGGATTTCCTGTACCTTGGAGCTGGTTGAGGACTTTGTATATCAGTGTTTTGCACTTTCTTTTTCTTCTTATAGAAAATATAGTGTTATAGTATCTTCTGGGGTTTTTTTTCCACAAGAGAAACCTTTTGTGCGGATTGCCTTCATTTTCCCATCAGGAAAACCAAGAAAAGAAATAGATTCTTTCCAGTTGGCTGAATATGAAACCAAATATTCTGGTTTGTTGAACTAATCTGAAATATTTCATTTTAAGTCAGCACATACTGAAATGCGTATCCCTCTGCAGCTGCTTTGCTATATATGTCTCATACCCGTGTTCCCTCTTGCGGACTAGTGTTTCTTGGCCAAATTCTCTCTTTTCAAATGAGATGGATGGTGTTTCATCAAAGACATATGACCTGTGTGTTAAGCAAAACACTTCAGTTTGGCCATATGAAAATATTTCAGTTGTGAAAATGCTGAAATTAAGTATTTCCTTATTTCTGCACTGGAATTTTTCAAAATATTCTGCTCAGCACAATAAATAGGAATTTCAGCTTTCAGATGTTTCAGATGAAAGACTGTATTGCAATATTATTAGTCTCAAACATATGATGCTCTGATTTTCATTCAGCTCAAGCATGATTAGAAAGAATTTCCCATCCTATTAGTACAAACTAAATCACTTCAATCTGTGTACTTTGGTCCTGAGTTTTCTTAAGAAGTCTTATAGATTTCTGTGAGGTTTCCATAACCAGAAGAAGATAGCAGTTTGTGTGTTTCTAGCACTACGGCCTGAGTCTGCTCCCACTGAAATGAGTGGGAGTTTTGTCACCAACTTAATGAGAAAGGATCATCTTTAATGAGTATTTATGAGTATAAAAGGAAAGCCACTGGGCATGTTGTTATCTCTCAATAACCCACATCCTGCTGTGGTTTTTTTTTGCTTACATGCATTATAAATAGCCACTTTTTAATAGAATTGAGAGTTAGCCATAGTTCTAACAAAAGAACCTTTTAAAGTGGAAGTACTTTTTCTTTACTTGTGATTAGAGTTGCTTGCTAAGATGGTTTGATAAAGAGAAGGACTAGACCAGTAAAAACCTGGCTTGTTTTACGGTCTAGTCTGTCTTCTGAGCTGCTTCTGTGAAGAAACAGAATCTGCGAAGCTGTTATTTAACCACCTTGGGTGATATGTTTAAAAGTAAAACAAGATATAGAATGTCCATCAATCACAAGAAGTACCTACATGAACTGATGTTGTGCTGATTTTGCTTTTTGTTCAGAACAGTCGCTGTGTAAGAACCACAGTTTTAGGGGCCTGCTTAAGCATTTTATTGTTTGTTTTTGTAAGAACACTTGCAATTATTTTTCTGCCTGAGCAGCAGCATTTGCCTGCAACAAACTGTGTGAGATACCTTTGATTTTTTCCTTTGTGTGTTTGTTTCTCTCTATTTCATCACCGACTGGGAACTACCAAGTATTTAGAACAAACAGAACCAGAAATTCCTCATAAGGGATCAGAGCATTTACATGAAGTCCTTAAGCTTCCTAGGGATTAAATGAAACTGAATGGTAAAAAGAAGTTCAGTAAAGTGAGTGGAATTATTTGTGTGTTAAGGAAAATGTTCAGATCTGTACAAAATAATCCTCTAATTTTATGGTGATACTTTGTTTTTAGCTGATCTCCGACTGATTCTAGAATGTACAGGTCTTCGTTTCAGTTGAATAAAGTGATATGGTTTCTCTTCAAAACCATTTTTATAAATTTGAAATGTACTGGTGTTCTTTGCTTACACAGAATAATATCACTTGTTCTTTAAAGATGCTACCTGACTCAGCAGACCCTCTTGTTCCAATAGTAACAAAGAAGGGAGTGGACAGAAAGAGCTTTTTGGATGTTCGGTTTTGTAGCATGTAGCTGTCCTTAGTGAAAACTCCTCTTTAAGTTACTTGATGTCTAGGAAAACAGTCTGTGCCTGCATGCTGAACGAATTGGACATAACATTTCACTAGTTCTGAATTTAGTTTCCAATGACTTTTGGCAATAAACTGTGATACTCATAAACAAAATACGCTGGCCCTAACAAAAACCTCTGTGGTTCATTCCAAGTTATGAAGATCATCTTCATTAGTTTAATTAAAAAATCACTAATCAAACAAAAATGTTATGCTGTAGAAATAATGCAGAGAGATTTCAACATCTTAAAAAAAGGCATTTTTATTTGTTTATCTTTAACAATGCTTTCCAGTATCTACAAAAGAGAGAACGAATGAATGCTTTTTGCACTGATTGATTACTACAAAGAACATCCCTGTCCATCATGTGCCATGTATTATTTTAGCAGGTATTATCAAGTATCATGTTTTGATCAAAAGACACTTTTTTAAATCCACATTTTATCACACTTTTTTTTCAGTACACACTTCAGCTATTGAAATCTGTTTTCCATAGATCTATATTTTCCTAGTGGGAGAGGGATAATTTTTCATCTACCATTGTATTATGTATTAACAAATAGAATATTTTACACAAATCCTGCTCTCAACTCTCATACAGAGTATGCAAATGACTTTGGAATTCATCAAAGACAGTTATTGATGGTCACAAGCATGAAACTTCACTAACAGCCCTTCACTTTTGTGTGGGACTCAGGTTTGCACATGTCATTCTTTGGTTTTGATGATGGATTTACACAGAGTGTGGGGCAGGGAACATTCAGGGGAAAAAAAAACACTTAAGACTAAAGCTGTTATTGTATTTATCTCGTATCTTCAACTAAAGAATTTAATTTTTTAATTTTTATTTCCACATATCAAAAGCAAAAAATCAGATGCTAATAGACTCTTTAGTGGTTAAAAAAAAATAGAGACCATGTGTAAAAGGCCACACAAAAAAGCAAGTGGTAGAACTGACAATAGAAGCTGGGAGGTCTTTGCTCTAACCGTCTTCACACTTCTTCATTTCCATCTCACCTGTATCATCAGTATAAGCTACAATGACTTTGTAGATCCGAAACACTTGATCTTTCTTCATTCTCTAATGCTTCTTAAGGAAGTTTTTTTTCATAAATACATAGCTTGCATTTTTGTGTAATTGTTATTTATCTTTATATCTTTTTTAATTCCTTTAAAGGATACAAGCCTGAAGCTATGAACACTGCCATAACTAAAAAACAGCTGGATTTATTATTGTTCTCTTTATTTCCCCTGCTTTTTCTTTCTTTCATTTGCCATTTCAACAAAAATAGAGCTACAAGCTGTCAGATGAACCATTCTATCTTTCTCTATGTTTTTAAGGTTTTCTCTATATTTAAATTCCATGGCGGTGTTAAAAATTATGTCTCTAGTGCCATTAAAACTTTAAAACAAATTATCAGTCCTTGTCTCATTAAAATCAATAGCAACTTGCCACCAACTTCAGTGCATCCAGGATTTTATCCTCTCAATCTCTGAATCAGTACAAATTTAAAGTATGTTCTTAATTGCTATCTCTCAGCAGAGAACACATTTATAATCTGCCTCCTTTTCACTGATTATTTTGTGGTTTTCTGTCATACCATGAAATTAGAAGGCAGTGCACTGGTAAACATCCATTAATATTTCTTTTATATATTTATTTTATTTTATTTTGTGTAACTATTGATCATGTATGGCATAAATTCAGTGACTGATTTACTTTGAGGCATTTTCCAGAAAAGTGTCTTCTTTACTGGCTTTTACTGGTTTAACATCTTTTTTCCTTTTTAGCACCTGAATTTATATCTACATAATTCACTATTTCTTCTCCTGAAAATATATCAGGGCAAGAAATGGTAAGTTTTCTATAATTATGTTTAATTTCTTTTTTTTTCAAGTGCAGAAGTATTTTTGTTCACATTGAGCTATCATGTTTTAAAATGAGATATGTCTCATTTGTTAGTTTAGTTTTTTTATAAGTATCTGAAAATAATACTTTCTATATTTGTGTTTATTCATGTCTCTTTTGTGCTTGTTCTTCCTAACTTCCTTCCTTAGGAAATTGTTTTTTTCTGGAGTTTTTATGTTTGCAAATGTTTCTTCAGATAATTTTAGGATTCGGTAGTTCCTTACAGTTCCAACAGCAAAGTTTCTATAATATTCCTTAGCGTGTGTAAAATTAATTGTTTTTTTTAATTAAAAGATAATTTCCCTCTCTTAAATATTTCCAGTTTCTTACTAATCACTTTTAATTTCTTTGATGGTTACAATCGACCTCACTTGAAGAATTACATATTTCAGTGACCAAATTTATTGATTCAAAAATTTGTAAGATTCAGATAGACCATCACAATCATCTGGTCTTACTTTGTTAATAATGTAGGACAGAGAACTTCTCTGACTGACAAAATTTTTATTTGAACTAAGGTGTATCTTTCAGGAAAAAACAGCCAGAAGAAATCCAGGACAGAAGCAGAAACATAGGAAATACATTAATGGCACTGCTCTGTAGGCTACAGAAAGTGTTGTGAGCAATGATATGGTGTAAGATGTACAGAGGAGCCTGAGGTATTGGGCTAACAGTATCTATCAATGTATAAAGCCACAGAAAACCAAGCTTCTTAATTGTGGTACTGGCAGAACAATCTGTTACTGTTTGATTTCTTTTTTTTTTTTTTTCAGTATTTAGTTGAATGCCTTGTAAAAGTTTAAGACTGTTCTAGCAATGTTATTAACCATTACCAACCAAACTTGTAATATTTTCTTTATTACTATTGTATTCCTTTTTCTTCCTCAATTTGTGATCTAATTTTTAGCACTGTGTGGAATCAAGTTCTTTCAGAAGGACAAAGCAGGCCCTGATCTTGATAGTTCTGAGCACTTCTAGCAAGAAACTGCTGCCCTATGATACTCTGGTATATTGAGTCCTGGTCTGAAGGCAGTGCAGGTGCTTAGCACTCCCCAGGAAGTGCTCAATATGTTCTTTCAAAACGGCGGCAGATGAATGATGGAAGCTCCGTTAGGATGGCAGTAGGTAAGGCACGTATCTCTGCCTTGTTCAGGGTCTGAACTGGACCATGGACTCTCATTTTAAAACCAAGACAAGATGATGAGACTTAGAAACTCATTCATTCATAGTTTTGCACTCGCAGAAACATAGAAATTCAACTTGAGGAAAAATCCTAATAGTCACTTAGTCTGAACCATTTCAAGCTCTTCCCTAATTATATTGACTTCTAAATTTAATCACTAAATCATATTTATTTATTGTGTTTATTATGTATTCAGTCTAGTTTGAGACATGCTGAAACATAGGCTCTGATACCCTGGCAAGACGGTTGGAATATCTCTGTATTCTGAGGAAGGCTCTAACTCCTCACTGAAGTCAAATTAAGTACATTAATTCAAACACCAGAAGACTACAGATCAGACTTTTATAAACATCCACATGGAAATCACAGATTTGTATATAAAAATGTATATGAGATGTCCAAAACCTTCATTCTTCTTACTTTGCATTTTATGTAGTGTATCTAGCGTTACATATTTGGGACTTAGTGTATCCCACATACAGTCTTCTTCTTCCCCTCCCCTCCCCTCTCCCTCTCTCTCTCCCTCTCCCTTTCTCTCTCCCTCTCCCTCTCCCTTTCTCTCTCCCTCGCCCTCTCCCTCTCCTTCTCCCTCTCCCTCTCCCTCTCCTCTCTCCTGTTTTCAGAAAAGGTCTGCAGTCATTCCGAGGAAAAGGTAACTGTCATTAACTTTGTGAAGTCTGTCTAAGCAACTGGTGCTACTATTGAAAGTGGCTTTGAGAGAACTTAGTACTAGATTGAAATTCTTTCACATGTTCCCCTTCTTTTGTGTATCATGAAAGGTCAATTTCAAAGCATTGCCAACTTCACTGAAAAGCACTTCATGTTTACCATTGTTTGTTCTTGTCAAGTAATTTTCAAGTTCTCCTGAGGCAAAACTTATCCAAGAAGTGGACTCGAGATTCCATTGTACATATCATTATTACCATTCCACAGCAGCAAAATGTCATCTTTTCATTCTTTTGTAGCACCAAGGAACTGGATTTCTGACAAGCTGGATTACGAAGACTAATATTGGACTGACAAATAATACCAAGAGCAGCATCCTTAATTTTTTTCTCATTTGGTAGGATGCTTTTGGATAGACTACATGACTTAGAACAGACAGTTCTGTTTTCTTCATGGAACCTTGGAAGCAAAAATAGAAAATCATAACACAGTAACCATATAAAAGGAGGATGCCCACCTACATTAGAAATAAGATCAATGCAATAATGTCTTATATCATATTTCTTTAAATAATTTCAGACCAAAATGTCTTTTACTGAAGTCAGCTTAATCCCCCAACATACACATATACACAAAATCCTTTTAATTTTCCTTTCTAAGGAGCAAGATATTAAACTCCAGATTGACTTCAGTTACACTGTGCTATGAGCATCCTGTGTGTAACTTGGACAACTGGGGAAAAAAAGCTCCCTATCAGTTTTTTGCTAGCCTTCCAGTATGTAAAGGGGGCCTACAGGAAAGACAGGGAAAAACTCTTCAGTAGGGCCTGTTGCAATAGGACAAGGGGTAATGGTTTTAAAATAGAGGGAGGTGGATTCAGACTCGATAGAAGGAAAAACGTTTTTTACAATGCAAGTAGTGGAACACTGGAACAGTATGTTTCAGTGAGGGTGGTGGAACTTGACACAGCTCGGCCCTGCTTGGATTGGATCGGCTTGGCTCGGCTCAGCCCGGCCTGGCTTGGCTCGGCTCAGCTCCGCACGGCTTGGCTCCGCATGGCACGGCTCGGCACGCACAGTTCAGCTCGGCAGTGCTCGGCTTGGCACAGCTCGGCAGGGCACGGCACGGCTCGGGTCAGTCCGGCTTGGCCCGGTTGGGCTCGGCTCAGCTCAGCACAGCACAGCAAGGTTCGGCACGGCAAGGTTCGGCTCAGCTTGGCTCGGCTCCACACGGCTCTGTTTGTTACGGCATGGCCTGACCTAGCCCGGCCCAGATCTGTGTGCTGCCACCGGCAGCACGGGTCGTAGTCGGTGAGAGGGGTAGTGCTGTATCCCCTGCCATTAACACCTCACTCTAATGCTTTCCCCTGCCCATTCCAACATTCTTAACTCCTACCAAAAGGGGTTTAATTTTTTTACACTGAGGGTGGTGGAACACTGGAACAGGTTGCCCAGAAAGGTGGTGGATGCCCCATCCCTGGAAACGTTCGAGGCTAGGCTGGGCAGGTCTCTGAGCAACTTGATCTGGTTCGAGATGTCCCTGCTCCTTGCAGGGGGGTTGGACTAGATGACCTTTGAAGGTCCCTTCCAACTCTAACCATTCTATGATTCTATAATTCTTTTTTACACTGGCTTTTTTGACTAAATACATTACACTATTTGACTTCATTACCATGTAGTGTCAAATGAAACCTGGATAATATTGTTACCAATTATTTTCTCTTCTTTTCTCAGTTTTCTGACTCTTGCAAGGAAAAAAAAAATACAACAAACAAATGAATAAGATAATTTCAAAGCTGTTAAATTGCTGATTTCATACTTTTTTTTTTTTAGAGTCTTCACCTTTTTTTCACAAACATTTCCAGGAGTATTTGTAATGATGGGAGACATTCTTTTCCTGGGTTTCAAATTTATATATTCCAGTTTAAAACATCTTCTGCTAATCCATGAGGAGTCTGAGTCTAATGGAAACAACTTCATGTTACCTAAAGCTCCTCAGGACAAGCCTGCTGAGTCCCCAGTTTCAGGACAGAAGCTGTGGTTCTGTAGTTTGTAGGCTGAATCATTCCTGTAGAAGCTGTGATTGTTTCCAGGAGAACTCAGTCCCTGCACCACTACAGTCAGACTGGAGGACACAAAGGAAAGGTCTGTCAGGCAATCATCTTGATTCTTGTCCCCAGTTGATGAAACACAGAACACGGCTGCATTCACCTAGTGACAACTTCAGCTCAGAGAAAAGTTACAGCAGTTACCTTGCTTCCTCAGCACTGATGGGAGTGCACCTTCCCTGATGTGTGTCCCACAGTTGGTAGTCAACTAGTATGAGCTGATGGAAACCTTGGCTGGGAAGACTTCTGTCAGATGGCATGGCAAGCAAGGAGGCAACACCACGAGTTCAGCCGCAGACCTGGTTTTCCATGCTGCATTATTACCACTACAAATCGTTCCCACTTAGCTGTAAAGTTGCCGTGCCACTTGGTTTGTCTTCTATCCTTTGTTGTTCACAATTACTGGATGATACAGGATGAATTACAGCAGCATCTAAAACCCAGGTGAAGCTACATTTACTGAAGGGAAAAACTCTGGTGCTGTTACAGACGCTGTACTCACTCAAGAATATCATTGGCATTCATTTTGATAACAACAAGGGCTGCACTTGTCCAGTGCAAGTACCTCTATTTATTCATCACAGGGGAAATACCGAATCAGCACGTCCTTTAACTCAGTGTTTGTCTACACTTTGCAGATCCATTTAGAGTGTTAAAGTCAGACTTTACAAGTAATTAAAGCATTTCACTTGCTGCTTTTGGCAGCCATGTATTTACACCATTAACAGTTTAACAGAACCCAGAAAAAGTATTTACAGTTGTAGAGTCATGTAACCTAGTTCAAAAGCAAAATGTCTGTGACAGATATCCTAACACTGTCAGAATTATTAATCTTGGCATTTAATTAAGGATCAAATTTCAGAGGCTCCTTTTAACTAGCCAACTAATTTAACAAGTTGAAGTAATTTACACTTCTTTAAATTGACAGTATTAGGTAGTATTTTTCAGAGAACACTTGCTACCTGCACAATTTTTTTAACTTTAAATATATGCAGCTTTTATAATTTTATTTTGTACTCATGTTATATAAAGCTTACAATGTTTTAAATCATTTTAAAGAAGTAAGGTGCTGGTGCATCAGTGTAGAAGATGTTTTCTCATTTCATTAATCTTACATGTGTGACTTGATTAGGTGATTACTAACCTAAATGGAAGAATGGCTTTAAAAATGATTGTAATCATCTGCTCTATGGCAAGATAGATAGCAAAAAAAGCCAATACTTTCAGCTAAAAGGGTTCAGAAAATAATTCTGTTACTTTTCTGCGTATATTTTGCTGGATTTCATGAAGAACAGTTTACTTTGTAAAGTCTAATGATCTAATCAAGGAAATAATGCCTACATTTTTCCCACATTCTACTTAGGAGTAGTTTTAAAAGATACCTAAAAAAAAGGAAATGGAAGTCTACAGAACTCAGGAATGAAGGACAGCCTACTAAAAGAAGTATAGTTTTGAGAAGATTTTAAGTGATTGGAGAAACAGCAAAAACAGCCGTTAGATAACTTAAAGCAATGCAATCCATTGACAAGACTGTGGTATCTGTGCAAGTTGATACTACGTAGGGAATGCTGTCTTTTCTGCCTAACAAAAAAAAACCAAAGGGAAGAAGATAAATATATTCTTCTTGTCTGTGCCTTATTGAAACTAAATACAGGGGCAAATGCTAGCCATGGACTTAGATTCAACTGGCTAATGGTCTGCAGGTCTCTTAAATTTCTTAAGGAGCTTTAGGCCAGGTGACACTTGGTTTTTCTCTGCAGGGATTTGTGAATATTTCTATAGATTTTATTTCTTGCCATGTGCAGGAGAGTTAAGATGAACTACAAATCTCAGAGCTCAGACTGTCACATTCTCAGTGTTTTCCCATAATATTGTCTCTGGTTCTGGTTCTACTGGAACTTCCAGAAACCTTGTCCATCTGTAGGATTTGCAGTATGACTGTATGTTAAAATTCAGTCTCTGTCCATTCACACTCCAGAAATGAGCCTCCTCTAAAAGAGATGATCCTATACTCATTCTTACACAGAAAACAGAAGTTGACTCGCTGTTGGTAATGTTTGTGATAATGGTTAGTGACATTATTTAGGCCGTAGGAGATGGAGGACTAATGTCTTTCTCAGCCTGAGGGTTTTTAAATCTACCTCTCCTCCCTCTCTGTGACAGTTCTGTAATCATCCACTGACAAGCCATGCTGGGTGAGATATGGTGATGCTGAATTACCACAGAACTACCAGATAGGAAAACAGTTACTGTACTCTTACAGTGTAAAACTCAAACAAGTTATTTTACAGCATTGAATTAGCAGAATTAGCCTGACTTTTAGGGACAGAGACACAAATAAAAGTGATTTTGTGACTGTAGCGGCAATGCAACAAAACCAGTTTAAAATAATTATCTGTTCATGCAATTATCAGAAAAAAAATTATATTATTTAGACACCTGAAGCATCATATTAGACATGAAGATCTGAAACCTTCATCAGCGTAACATCACATGCTTTAGCATGGTTAAATATAGGTTTAAGTACTTTGTTACATTAAGATTTGTTTAGCATCAGTTTCCCATCAGACATGGTAGTTACATGGTCAAAGTATTTTATAAAAGCTTACAAATTAGTTACCTCCTTGTACTCGTGAAATAGAACAATATAATCATCCTCAGTTATAAATGGAAAAATTGACAAATTACTTTCCCAAGTTTGTGCAGCTATGGTGACAATGTGACACCATAGTCAAAGAGTCAAGCTCTTCTGACTGCAGAATCGCTGTGTCTTTCTTCACACCACAGCATGATCTTGCAGCTAGTTTCATCTGGAGAGAGTTCTTGGGTTCAAAATCTCACCCAACATTTTTAATTGTATTTTACATTCTAGAATACCACTCTCCCTGAGTGCCTTACCCTTCATTAGTAATACTCTCTAGTTCTGCCTCTGCCATAGGCACAGGAGTATGAAAGGATGGCGATAGTCCAAACTTCAGCTTAGTGTCTAAGACTGCATTACAATAGCTGCCATAAATTAGAGTATGCCTAGTCAGTCAACTGATACTTGCTAGTTTAGTGGCCTGAGAAATATGATGTAGAGCTGCAAAGTTGTCTTAATTCTTCCTGCACCCTCATGGAGTCCAGCAAATGGGGCACCCAAAGGATTTTGATCTTTTAAAGCAGTTATATCATCCTTAATTTTAGGGGAATACCAGTGTTCATCTACCTTGGTCTGAGTAAGAAATCAATGTGACTGCCTATGGAGTACTATCAATTTTATAACAAAGTGATATTACAAAGGAAAAACTGTAACAAATCCATGCATTTAGAGAATACCAGTCCCTTTCCACTCAGGTTGGCAAACAAATCTGACATTAGTCATAGACACTATGGTTTTATTGAGTTTTGGCCAGCTTCTGTATACAGAAATTTCATCCTTGACTTCATCTGTGGAAGATCGTGGTGTTATTGGCCTTACAAGCAGAGAAATACGATAACAAAAAATCAAAATCTCACAACTAGTCATATGCTTGGAGGCAACTGTACCAAAAAGTTTCATGACCTTGGTTCTTCCACAGTTAAAAAAAAAGGAAAAGTCAGTGACAGCTATTTTTTATCAATATTATTTAAATCATTGCAACACCTTCAGGCATCAGTTAGAGATCCATGCTCCACTGTCCTCAGTATTGCATACACATAAAATGAAGCCTGTCCTTGCCCAAAGTTTCTTCCTGTTTTTCCACCTGATGTTAATGATTTGAAGGGAAATTTCTTCTCTCTCTTTGTTTTCATTGAAAATAATACATATCAACATCTTTTATGGTGGCTAGGATTCTGTATTTAGCTTCATGTAAACAGATCCTTACTTCCGTGAATTCAGTGAAGTTCTATATAGGAAAAAGAATCAAATTAAAAGTTCAAGGCTTATGTGCGCGTCACCGCCAATCTGTTTGTGGCACACAGCACTGTTGCTGTATGCAGGGTGACATGGAAAAATTAGTCTAGTTGAGACAGAAAAATCCTGAGCACTCTTTTCTTTCCATTCTAGTTCCAGCCTCCTTCTTCTGATTGCATGTATCTGTTGTTTTTTGGTTTGAGTTTTTTTTTTTTCCTTTGTGCTAATTGTTATGTTAGAAAAGCCTGCTTGAGGCAAGATTCAGTCCAAGTCCTGCTCGTTAGAGCCAGGTAATTACTTCAAGAACTGAACATCAAATTCTGAGGTTTTTTCCAGGTAACTGGTAGGTCAGTTTAATTGGTACTTGATTGCTTCTCTATAGTTAAAAGCATTCTTGAAGGGAATTGGAATTTAAAATATGTCCAGTCTTTGTAGTAGGCTACATCCTGGCCAGGTCATTCTTGGAAGAGAAGAATGGAAGAACGTCTAGAAACTCCAGGGCATTCAAATGAGGAAAAAAAAAAATAACGGAGCAAGGGATCTGTAAGAAGTTCAATATTGTAATCAACTTGCAGACCTAAAATCTAGAGAATTTTCCTAAGGCAGAGAAATTAGTGAAATCTGTTGTAGCTTTGAATAAAATAAGATAGGTCTTGACCCTCATTTTCCCATGGTAGCAGAAAGAAATGGCAATACTGATTGATCTCACAGGTTAGCACCCAAGATGAATAAATAACTGTTTATATAAGGCTTTCTTTGAATATGAAAAGTGGTCAACATTTTAGTAGAATGAGAGTAAGCAAAAGCCAGGTATAATGTGTAATTCTAGTAGTGTATGTGCATATACAGTTATTATCTGTTACATAAAGTATCACAGTTACTGAAACCTCAGCTCTTAAAAAAAAAAAAGATTTAAAGAAATTTCAAGTACTGGAGTATGACTTAGAAACCTGTTCTGCCCTCTTTTCCCCTTAAGATCCTTTGTGCTGTCTGAAAGATCCACAGAGCAACAGGGGGAACAGACTTTATGAAAGAAGTGAAAATGCTGTCGAGAGCTAATGTAAACAAATGTAAAATATAGAGAAAAATGTATATGTTTTGCCATTCCCTATGACTCAGTGATGTGTTACGTTTACTATTGTCAAGCATATGTGTTTAAGGCAGAAATATGATACATTTCAGTTGATGCTCTTTCTTTGATTTCACAATATTCTTGAATTCTGCATAGCTCTGTATTATTCACTGAGATAAAGGGTGGTAGCTCAATACATTTACTTTTAAAGACCATAAGGCAAGATAATCAAACTCCTTTCTGCTTTTCCAGTTCATCTCTTTGGCCCTGTTATATACAGTTCATTTTTCTCTAACGAGGTTAAAGGGTAGTTAGCAGGCAGTCTAGTACAAGATCAGTTTTACTGTATCGCTCTGAGTCACTAAGAATCCTGAGAGATTATAGTATCTGAATTTGTCAGCTTGGTCCCCCTCCTTGCATCTGGCATAGCTTGAGTGTCAGAATCAGGAACATAGGCTGGTTTAATACAAAAGGAAGCAAGCAGCAGGACCAAAAATTATGTATGTGTATTAAGAATGTGTACAGCTTGGGAAAATAGTATCTTTTCCACTACGTTCTCTGGTTTGTCCATTTTTTTTAGGAAATCACAGCTGTTTGAGTTTACAGTGATCTCTTTATAAGCTGGACATTCAGAGATTTGTGAAAAGCTGACTTAAATTTGACAAACAAATAGTATTTATAGCAAGATGAGGCCAGCTACTTTTACAGATTTTGGTGTCCTGAAAAACAATGCTAATAGATGTTTCTCAAAATACAATTATCTAAATAACTAATACATGACTAAGGCACAAGCAATAAAAGAGAAGTTATTATTTAATTCCACAGTGAACATTTTTCCTACCATACTGGCTTCTGTATTTCACCTCAGAGACAGCTATGCTGCAATGACAGATAGATAAGTTTTGGTTGTGAAGTATCTGAGCCCTTCCAAAAGAAGACATAAACATTAATACAATGAATAAAGTATTTTTAAATAAAATGTTCCAGAACAAATGCTATTTAGAAAACTTGCTTTCAAAAATATTTATTCAGAAAACAGGAAAAAAGGAAGAAGTAAACAGTAAAGACTCAATAGATTGATTTTTCTTCAAAGGTAGAATACTGTGCCCTAGAATGTTTCTTCAAAAAATGCTTTCCTGTTTTCTGTAGAACTTTCTTTGATAATTGGATAAGTAGGTATATCACCAGTGAGCTCTAATGCCATTACTTCATCCTGATTATTGAGGATTAAAAAAAATGTATTTTCTGAGGCAAGGTTTATGCAGAAGGCAGCTTAGAAGATAATTTATTCACTGATTTAATTTCTATAAAGAAAAGAGTTATTCCCAATATTGTGTAAGGCTTAGGAAGGTTTTGTAATCAAGCCTGATGACATAGCCCAAATCCTAAAATGAATATACAAGCAAAGAGTGCAAGGGGGTTAAAATTAAATAGGAAGGTTCTTAACCTAACCTTTATGATTCAGTGTTTCTCATGCAAGTAATTTACTATAATTGAACTGAGAACACTGTGTCCTTACATGCCTGATGTAAATTTGGGTCTAAAACATGGGATGTCCCTCATAATGAAGTATGGGTTTGGGTGTGTCAGATCTGTGTGTGGCTTCATTTGAAATTAGCTCCATGGCTGAACATTACAGGAAAAGAATATGCTGAAGTTTCTTCTCCTACCATAGCAAAGAATGTCACAAACGAGTGACTCACTGCCTGAGCTATATTTTCAGTGTGTGTTGTGTTTGGTCATCTTTCTCCTCTGTGGGAAAGATGGCATGTCTGGTCTCCAAAACCCCACATAAAGTGCTGTAGCTGAAACATACCCAGCTGTAAAGGTGACGCAACTGTGAATTGTATCTCTTCCCCTTTATCTTTCCACTGGACACATTCAGATCTATGTCAAAAAGCTGAAAAACTTACAATGACATTTCATTGGCTGTGTGCTCTTCCACCGTAGTCTTCAAAACAGACAGCAGGAAACTTCCCATCGGGTGCAACCCTACAATACACCATGCAGTGTTTCCTGTGTGGCACTCGAGACACCTCATGAGCCCTGAAGACCTTCATCATCCTATCACATCTGTGACAGTCTGTATCCCATCTTTTTTTTTTTTTTTTTTTAAAAAGCATATTTATGTAATTTCAAATGGAAGCATCCTTCATTTATTATAACTAACTATATTCTCACATATAGAGAGGACAGCTGGTGCTATTTCTGATTAAAAGAGGAATTTTTAGAGAAAATAAATCTTTTGGGATCCTTTACAGTAAGTGGAAAGCATCAAAATTGACATGATTGCACTGTGGATTTTATAGACCACATTCTCTCTAGTATCTACTTTTACCAGGGTACAAAAGTCACTGAATTTCATGGAATGAAACCTGAGCCAGAATTTCTGTCCAGTCCTTTCACAAACTTTTTTTAGTCAGCTTCAGATCCTAACCAGCATCCTCACTATATGCAATCTACACATGGATATTTTATATCTATGAAATTTTGTTGTCTGATGCTTATATTTTATTATTTCAGTAGTAGCTCAACCAGGTCTGTTGGTCTGTTTCAAGCAATTCTGCCAAGGCAGAAGCTGCAAAGGTCTCCTCATATAATAAAAGTTAGAAATAGGTGAAATTTTTTTTTAAATTAAAAATGTAGAAATACAGTGCAATAGTAGAAAAAATGCTGCAGGTGATTTGCATGTGAAACATGAATACTTTCATTTGCATGAAAGCCTACTGTCTGTTTGTTCTGAACTAGCTCACTCCTTTTATTCCTTCTTTTTTTTTTCTCTTCATGCTGTCATAAGATTTGGCTGAGTGTTTTACCATCCTATATGCTGATATTTATGCAAGTGGATTGAGTACTTACTATACTTCTTTGTGGACTAGAAGCTGAACTTCAACTCCACTTTTGACTATTGAAAAGATGTATTGTGTGTTTGTGTGGAGAAGGGGTAATTTAGGGGCTTCCTCACTATTTACACTGGTTTTCTGTTCCTTTTTTCAGTTTTATGCATCCACTGATTGTTGTCACAATAATATTTCTTCTATGTGATAAATAGTAACACAAAGAGATATATGTCATATCTCCTTCAGCACCTCATCTGACAGCTTTATATGTTTTACATCTTTTGTGTACTTAACACAAAGTGCACCCTTCATTCTTTGTCCTCAGATCCCACCCTCCCTGCTGAAATTTGGTCTATCTAATATATTCACTCACTTCCACTGGACTTCTTTTTCAGTAGCATCATGACAGATAGTGGGGCAATTTGTAATAGGATCATCTTTCTGGCTTATTTCATGACTTTCTTTTCCTTGATGACCATTTTAAGAGAAACACATTTCTTCCTCTCCACTCACAGGACTCATTATTTCTTCATACCTAGATGTTGCCTTGTGCACTCAATCACTTCCTCTCTGTGGTAAATTTGTTAGACACAGATACAGTCACTTATGATATTTCTCAAATTCTGTTGGACATGTATTTCTAACAAATGCTACGCGTTCACTCCAAGGCATGATGCAGTGTTAGTCATCTTTATGTATTCATACTAAAAATAGTCAGCCCCACAGCCAGCTACCTCTCTGTTAGTGGAAGCCAGCTCTGTGACTGTGGAAGGGTGACTAACTCCTAGAGCAAACATTCTCCAGAATGCCTCCGCTTAGTCAGCTCAGCTAGGATGTTTCCTCCACTCTCTGGATGATTAATGTACTAACCATTGTCTTAAACATTAGCTTTGTATTGACAATGGTAATGACAAACATTTAATGTGAAACTTTGCTCCAGATTTAAAAGATGCAAGTTACAGAGGATATCTTTATTGTTTGTGCTGCCTCATGTTCCATTTTTGCTGAAGCACATGAGATCAAAGCGTGCCCTAAGGCATCCTACACCCCTGCTGCAGCTTAAAAACTAGGCCTTGGCCAGTAACCGGCAACAATTGATCGTGGAGTGTCCAAAGCCATGACTGGATCATCCTGTCCCTATAAAACTAATGGTGTTTTTTTAACAGCCTTGAGGAATCAGTTGCTAATTGTCACCACTCTTGCATTTGTCCCACAGAAGACTGAAGAGATAATTTGACCTTAGATACATTGACTAATAAAAATTTAAAACCGGGGAGGGAAATGCATAGCATTGCTTCACCAATACTTCTGGGAAAAAGCAGAGTAAAACAATGTAACTAGAGAGGAGATAACTTATAAAATAGTCCAACTTGTAAAGCAGAGGGAGATCTGTCAGATTTCACCAGGCACCACAGAAAGGGTCAAACTGATAGAAAATTTTAATGCCTGTCAAGAGAAAGTAAGACTCGTCCTGGGAGCAGCTTTGTCTTCTGGACAAAGCCAGATCTCTGCAATGCCAAGTCATGGTTACAGTAGTAACAAAATATAAATTTTGTAAAAAATGTAAATTGTCGTGCCTATTACATGTATATATACGTGTTTGTATACATACATATATACACACTTATGTTTGTGCGCATGTAAAATAATTCAATTAAAATATATACATAATGTAGATAAATCCATATACATAAAAGAATGCAAGTGTGGACAAAAACTCCACAAAATATCTGAGGTTCTTATAAATGTTGTTAAAAACATTTTTAATCATCTAATTAAGCTGATATGTGTGGTCTCCAGCTCTTATCTCTGGCAAACTGCATTCCAAGTCCTAGTTCTGAGCCTAGTGCTATAGGTCACCATTTAGTTGAAATATATTGTCAGAATCCAGGCTAACAGATGTCAAACCAAACTGATTAAAAGAAAACACCAGTCTGAACTTTCATCCAGAACTTTGACAGACCTGAAGCACAAGCTGTAGGATTAGAGCCATCAATACATAAAAATAATAAGTTCAGTGGAAACAGATCAAAAGTTATCCTACATGCAAGAATGTTTTGATGAGGGGTGGTTAAAAAGATGTCAGCATGAGAAAAGCACTGAAATTTCAATCCCTAATTTAGAGCTAAGTATCTGTAGTATTTGTATTATATTGCTATTTGAAATTAAGGCTTGTCCACTCCAAAATCTTGAACATTTTCCTTCCAGAATTTAAACAAATAGAGACAACAAGAAATTGTTGTTAGGTCATTTCATTTCAGTGCTAGTGGTTCTGAAAACATTTATCTCCACAAGGACAGAAATTAACAATTACTGCTCTTACTGCATCTTCAAAGTAATTATTTTTCATTGTTTCCAAATGTACTTTTTGTCAAGGACACACCACTCCTGACTAGTTTCCTGACTGCCATTGACACAGCAGAGATCTAGAACAATATTAGCATGCCAAACAAAAATAACATCAAGGGGCCTGATACACAAAATAAATTACTTGTTTTTACCTCGTTGACTGCCCAGAATGTCTTAATAAGTAATGCTCTGGCTCCCATTCAACTCCCTGCTTGTGGCTCTAATAATGATGTCAGAGACTGTTTCAATGTATACACTGAAAAAGATAGATACACACTCAAGCAAAAAAAAAAATGTTGGAGATCAGTATTTAGCTATCTAAACAGAAATAATTTCATTTCTAATCTGGCCTTGGAAAAGAGGTGCAAAAATATCCCTCATCTGGTGTGTACAACACAGTTTTAAACTAGTATACTCCAGAGGATCAAATTATTCAGGCAGCAGAAAGAGAGGCGAAAAAAGCAGCCAAGAATTTTGAATAAATACTACAGCTGTGGGAAATGAGTTGCAGAAATAAAAGGAGGAGGGGCCAGCTAGTTTTGAGGGTAATACACGCATGAAATCTAAAGGAAACAGAGCAAAACTGACTCTGATTTATACGCTAAATAACCTTATTGAATTCATTCGAGTTCCATAGGATACTGAATCCATCATCTCAGAAATTAGTTAGTATATGACAGCTGCTAATAAGAAAAGGGAATTCTGCAGAAAGACCACTCCTTTTATCTTAAGATTTTTATATTCTACTTTTTTAGAAAAGCTGGAAAGTGACAGTGCTAGAGTGGTAGCTAGTGCCAACAGTATTGCAAGCAGGTGTTACACAACTCCCCAGCTCCCCCAGCTCTAGCGCTCTGCCGTTGTCCACAAATTCCTCTGCTGCTCTCGCTTTGGATCACTCATGAATAGCTCTAGGCTGTTAATTCTGTGATGAACTGGGAAGTGCTTTTGTTATGCATACAGATGTTGAGCGCTGACTAGAAATAGATCTCAGGATTGTTTCCACTTTAGGTATGCTGACCTTCTTCTGCCTGCGCCTTTCTGTATTTCCATGCTTTCCAGTCCTCCATGTTTGTAAGGTGAAAAACAAAATGGGCTGAGCCACCCAAAAGTGATTCTTACCTGGGGACTGTTTCTGCTTCCACAATTCTGTTTTACGTACCCTTCCTTCCAGTTGACTTTGCTGCTTTGGATCTCCCAAGCTCATTCTCTTACTGCCAGGAAGAGGATTTTGTTGGCCTCCCTAAGTCTGTCCCCACCACCATCCCCATACAAGTATATGTTTGGGTATGGCCAGGAGATGAGTACTGCTTCATACAGAATCTTGTCTCCTGTCTGTCACAAAAAGAAAGCATTTCTCTCTTTAGTCAAAAAGCAGAGAAACAGTTAATCCTGATTCACAGGGAAAGTGTGTTTTATTTAAGATATTTCGTGTCTGCAAATATACACACAGCAGCAATTGTGACTTCCTACAGCAGACATAAATGTCTCTGTGCGTGAGCCATCCATCTGAAGTGGTCCTTTAAAGTTTTAATTATTTTAATTATTTCCTATGAGCTTCTACAATTTTTCCTAGCTTTAATGGAGACTGGCGATGGAAATCTGACATAATCCCAGAGGCTTACCATTCAAAAAGATCGAGAACTACATAGGCTTATTTTCAGATGTTTTCTTACCTGTTTGTTAAACCAAAAAGGTGGAATCTTTGCCCATCCCCCACTTTCTTGTTCAAAGGATGTCTTGGTGCAGCTTCATCACAATCCTGAAGTTCTTAGTTACACTGTACTTGCTTTTTGTATACAACTCAAGTCAGGTCCAACTCTCCAAAGTTGGTTAAAAACTAAAAATACTTCAGGATAGGACTGTATAGAAAGAAAACTTGGCATATTTTCAGCCTGTCTCCTAAAGGTTAGGAAATGTAATATAGTTTATTAGAGAGCAAATCTTCTAAATAATATTGTAATCTTCAGTCTACCTCAGACCAGATACCCCCAGAAGTTCCTGTCTTCAGAAATATAAGGCTGCTTCAACCTTATGGTATATGTCATTTAAAGTTCCAGGAAAATTTACAGAAGTATTTTACCAAAACTGAGAACATAAACTTTTTTTAAAAAAAAAAGAAAAAAAAAAGGAATCATTAACGGGGAGCTAAAATCATTGAGACAATAGACAGCACCTGAAGCATATCCCAATCTGCTGGATATGGTAAGGCTACATTGTCACTTGTATTAAGAACAGGCTGTAAAAATAATATGTTGAGTTGGAAAGCAGCATTGGGGAGGAAATACAGTGGGAGACATGGTATTGTTGATGAAAGATACAGGGAAAAAAACACACTAGGATGAGAAACTGAAAAGTCATACTATTACTTGTCCTACTGCTGTTCAGTGGCAAAACATTGCTTTTGCCAATTCCCTTGAATTTCAAAAAACATTCAATATCTGCAAAGCAAACATGGGAAGAACTCACCTAGGATGCCTGGTTAATGCTGGTGGTGCAGGTATTTTGGCCCAAATCCACTATTTATAAGTCTGATAAAGGCTTAAAAGCAGAAGTTTCTTAGTGATTCATGCTGCTGTTATATTTACCACTTGCTGAATATGATATTCATGAGTAGTGCTACTTGTAAAAATCCTCTTTTATTAGACTGGCTTTACAACACACGTAGTAAACAGTAGGGGCAGTAGGAAAGGGCTAGTGCACGGAGGGACGCTTCACTGCTAACGTCAGGCTGTACTGATACTCAGCTGAAGCTGTTGTTTAGAGTACAATTAGTCTGTGCAGGAGACTGACTCAGCTTCGAGTGCCGAATCTACTGCAAACAGAACCTAAGTCATGTAATAATGCGTTGACTTTTGCATGCAGTTTCTTCAGAATGGGAATTAACTCCATATGTGATACTTCAGTTCCAGCCATAAATACCGGGAGTCCAATGTGTTTGGCACTCGGGGAAAGGGTTAGCACAAAGAAGAAATTAAAATAGAGGAAAGGATAAAGCAATAATGTTTTCTACTTATCACCCACATTTATAGAAGATGAGATTTCAATAAAATGCAGTGAAAACATGATCTGGAAGGAACTTTTTTCCTCACTTGAGCTATTTATTTTCTGCAGTAAATTGCTGGAGGCAGTATCAGTAGCATTAGGATGCTAGAGAGTAGGCAAAAGAAGCAATTGTAAAGAGAGCTGTTTAGATGGGAAAATCTTTTCAAGAAGAACCAGCAATCCAAGACGTTTGTAATAAAGGACGGAAATCAGCATAAGGGAAGGAAAACAGTATTTGGTGAAGTATCCTTGCAAAGTATGTCATTGCAGTGACCTACTCTCATGAAATCAAGATTAAATCCACGGGAACAGTGAATATACAGGACTTTTAAGTCCTTACTTAGATTATTAAATGCATAAATACAGCCTTAAAAATGCCATGGTTTTTTTTACTGTGATTCATTGAAAAATATTGTGGATATACTTGGAAAGCCAATGGACAGCTTCATGCCACTGGGTTTGTCCACACATCTTGTGACTTTTATCATCTTTAACTACAGGTCTCTTTATATAGCATTCCATAATAACTTCAGGAGAAGGCCAAGATACCAATTTTCTCTTCTCTTCCTTCCAGGGGCTTCTCTCCCACAGCTGTACGTGGTCAGTATTTTAGAAGAAGTTGCCAGTTTCTGTCTGGCAGGAAGGAAGGAGGAGCCTGTATCACATGTATGAAAGGAAGTTATAGGAGCTTTATTTTTCTAAGAGCAATAAGATTAGAGTTTATTTTGTTATTCTTTCATCTGTCGTCATTTAAAATATTTTCCATAGAATTATTCTTAAAATTTATACACATACATACATTGAGGAAGTTTACAGTCCACACACCAGAATTTGTTGATGGACCTCAAAAAAAGGAGAAAATACTGTTCTCACATCTGGCAGTCATTTGTTCATCACAGAATTGTGCATCTGAAAGTATTGCATAATAGATATGCAGGGCCAAAATCATCCTGGGTGTAACAGTACTGACGTCAATTCCCTTACACCATGGATGAATTTTTTGTGCAGAATGCAAACTGTTTTCATGAAAAACAGAAACAGTTTAGCATGGATGCTACTTCTCTTTATTTTCTTTTAACAGCTGGCAGCTGGTAGATACTGGCATGCTGGCCGAGTGCAATAAATGAGATGGACCATGAAAAAGAACAACTACAAGGAAAAATGAAGAAGGTTGCTCAGATAGGAATGGGGCATTATTGAGTTTTCCTACAAGGAAGGAAAAGGAGAAAAGGGGGAGATGGTGTAGAAAAATGATAGCATTTCATCTTTTTTAGGAAGTAATTATAAAATCATTATTTTCATCACAAACGAAAGCAGATTCTTATAATCCATTGCAGCCACTTCTAGACTAATCTTATTCTTAGTGTGGTCATACAAACTAGTGTTGATGTCTCATATTGTTTAACATCTTCATTCATGGTCTCGATGATGGGGCAGAATGTATCCTCAGAAACTTTGCAGACAATACACCAGATGATTGTGCTGCCATTAAGAGAGATCTCAACAGACTGACAGGAATCTCATAAAGTTCAACAAAGAGAAGTGCAAACTCCTGCACGTGGGGAGAAATAACGCCATACACCAGTACAAGCCAGGGGCCAACTGGCTGCAAAGCAGTTTAGCAGGAAAACACCTGGGCATACTGGTGGACAAGAAGTTGAAGACAAGCCAGCAAAGTGCCCTTGCAGGAAAGAAGGCCAACAACCAACATCCTGGGCTCCATTAGGAAGACCATTGCCAGAAAGCCGAGGGAAGGGATCTTTTCCCTCTGCTAAGCATTGTTGAGGCCACATTTGGAGTGCTAAGTTCAGTTCTGCACTCCCCAGTTCAAGAGACATGGGTTTAGTAGATCCAGTCCAGCAAAGGTCCATTGTAACAATTAAGGGTCTAGAGCATCTGCCATAAAGGAGAGGGGCTGAGAGAACGGGGATTTTTCAGCCTGGAGAAGAGAAGGCTGAGTGTGTAAATACCTGGGGGCAAGGAGTAGTAAAGAAGACAGAGTCAGTTTCTTCTCAGTGGCGCTCAGTGAAAGGACAATAGGCAATAGGCAGGAATTTAAATACAGGAAATTCCATTTACACACAAGAAAAAACTTTTTTTTTACCCTGGAGCAGGTTGCACAGAGAGATCATGGAGTCTCCATCCTTAGATATACTCAAAACTTACCTTGACAAAGACCTGAGCAATTGTAATTGTTGCTGTAATTGACCCTGCTTGAGCAGGGGTTTGAGCTGGATGGTCTCCAGAGGTCTCCTCCCACTTCAAACATTCTGTGATCTACAAGATTCTGCTAAGATGTACATAAGCCACCGAACTGCTCAGGGATCATTACAATGTCATACGGGTGTGGCCAACAAATAATTTAGGTATAAGATTTTCTTTATCTTAGATTGAAATACAGTACAGCTGGATCTGGGTGGCTGCAGTATTAATCGTGATTAATACTGACTCTTTGCCAGATAATATTTTTTAGATAAAACTGTATTCTTGTCTTACCTACTGTAATACAGTTTTTACTTTGAGAAGGTGTCCTGGTTTCAGCAGGAATGGAGTTAATTTTCTCCTCAGTAGCCGTTATGTTTTGGATTTCGGATGTGAAGAATGTTGATAAAACGCCCTGATGATACGAGTTGTTGCTAATGAGACCAAGGACACTGTCTGGCTTTCCAAGTCTCGCTAATGTGCAGATGCATGAAGCTGGGAGAAAGACAGACAGAATAATTGACCCAAAATGGCCAAAGAGAGTATTCCATGCCATAAATGTCATGCTCAGTACATAAGTGGGGGTTGCCCATGGGGTGGGCATGCATCCATTTTCCATTTTTTTCCATCTCATCTCTTTTGCTTGCTTGCTGGCATCATTCCCTCTACCTTGCTGGCTCATTTTCGAGCTTGTTTTCATTCAGACATCGGGTGATAAGAAACCGTGCATTGTTCATTTTGTATATATTAATATCCTTATATTATGTTATTATTGTAGTTTTCATTTGCTATTTTAGTAAACTGTCTCCATCTCAACCCACAAGTTTTCCTTTCTTCCCAATTTCTCTCCCCCATCCAGCTGGGGAGGAGGAGGGTGAGCAAGAAACTCTGTGGTGACTTGAGCTAAACCACCACAGAAGGTATGCATCATAAGGGGATCAAATGATACACAGAAGTCAGACAGCCATGTTTTATGATGCTGACATGCTTCATATCTTCAAATAATCATTAAATCTTTCTCTGCCTTGGTTTTTCCAAGTTGCACTATGAGCATAATTACAACTACCTGTACTTAACAAAGCCATTTTGGATAATTACTGAAGGTTTGTCTGAAAACACAGAGCACTCTCTTGTCTGGCATGTGGAAAGGTTTATGAATATCTCAGAAGGCAGAATTTTCTCATCTGTACGTAATATGGGGTTGACATTTGACATTTTGACATTCTGACATTCGACAGCTGACAATTCTAGTCACTTTATCATCCTCAGTCCTCACTCCTGAGGCCTTCTCTCTCCATTTAATGTAGGTGACCAAAGAAAAGTAGCCCTGTGCATCCCTAAAGTCAACTTCTGTGAGCATGCCCCATAGTCTTTGCTAAATATTTGACTGTTTTGATTAGGAGCAGAGATAGATCTCCAAAGATCACAGGGTACATGAGTAGCTGAAAGAGGCTAGAGGCATATAGATGAGGAAAAAAGGGTTAGGGCATAAATCTGAAACAAATGCAGTGAAGCAGCTGTCTAAATTGCATTTTGAAAGATTATTTTTGAAAGAAAGCTGACAAAACAGTTCTGATTTGTTCCGAGCTAAAGTTGCTACCAGTAAGTGGGGAGGAGCAGGGATATGGAGAATGAAACAACTGGTATTGAGGATTTGAAATACTGTGTGTATTTCAAGGGATGCTGTTTCAGACTATCTCTAGACTGGTCCCTTGAACTGAGTACGCACTATAAGCTGGAAAACACCAAGTGTGCTCCTGAAATGCCTAAGCTCTTCCCATAATTAACATCCTTGGATCTCCTGGAAACATGGATCATTTCCTATTAACAAAGGATAAAATTTTCAGGAGTACCTATGTGACTTAAACAAGCAGATGTACTCTTTTGAAAAGAGCAGGAGCAATTTGCAATTCTTATGCTTTAATGTCTTTTTTTATATCTCCAGCTGCATCACCTCCCTTGTTTTTAAGGTTGCTGGTCCTCACCTCCCACAGCCGAGAAGTTCCTTGGAGCACTTCTGAACTCACAGGGTTAAAACCAGGCAGACTACTTTAGCTAACACTTGAATTTACCTCCTGGTTTTGCCTGATGTGGATTAGGAAGCATCCTTGTGAACCATTCTACCGGTAGAGAAGCAGGAGGCAGAATTTATTGCAGAGAGATCCTGACAAACTTGGGAAAAATAATATCTAGAAGCACTGGCTGATGGCTACAAAATTAATATTTCTGTAAGTGTTTGTGATGTTTAAATCTGTTTTTGAAAGCAGAGTTTTTGTGGGTCATCTTTTGTGTCCTAAGGAAAGTATATGTTGTACATGTTGTTACTCTTACTAAGAGTCACCATCCTGTTTACCAAAAATAAAAAAAAAAAATTCCAATAGAAACAAGTAAAACATTACATAGGTGCTGACTCCACACATACAACAAAATTACATAAACAGTTACTAGTTGCACATCTCAGTAAAATTTAGTCACAAAATTTCAGGGTACCTTTGTGGCTTCAGTGCAATGAATTGAATTTTTCATAAAACTGGAACTTTAGCCTTACTCCAAAATCCATTTAAATTGTTTCACATCTCGCCTATGCTTTTTACAAATAATGCCTATAATTTACTAACTGTATTGTCCTGTGCAGAGGAAATAGCATGATTCTGCTTCCTTCCCTGTCCCTCTGTGTCTCTGGGCTCCTGATCCTGTAGAAAAGGAATTCCTGAGCTTCCCCAAACAGAGGCTGCAATTGCTGCTGGTACTTACAGTAGCCACAAAACTAAGAGGAGGTTATGGCAGTCACAGCTTAACCCACAATGCAAAATCAGCTCCTTGCAGCTACCAATACTATGATATTTAAAAAAAAAATAAATAAAGCTGAATAGGTATTTTTTAAAGGCTTATCATTTTAAATGTACCCGCTGAATAAATTTTGTGTGTTTTTTTTCTTAAATTTCTGTTCCTTTACAGTGTTTTCTGTTTGATTCTGTTTAGCAGCAACAAGATCAGGATACAAGATCTGGATCTGCATACATATATAAAGGATATATTAAGGATATATCCTTAATAAAGGTTATATTGGAGTTGGTTATGAATTTCTATTTTTATATTGTTCAACTACTTTGCTTCAAGAGAAACTTAACTGAATAAAATTGAGCTACAGCAATACAAACAACATAAGAAGGATGTGGACCTGTTGGAGCGAGTCCAGAGGAGGGCCACAAAGATGATCAGAGGGCTGGAGCACCTCTCCTATGAGGACAGGCTGAGAGAGTTGGGGTTTTTCAGCCTGGAGAAGAGAAGGCTCCAGGGAGACCAGATAGCAGCCTTCCAGTACCTAAAGGAGGCCTACAGAAAAGATAGATAGAGACTTTTGACAAGGATATGTAGTGATAGGATAAGAGGTAATGGCTTTAAACTGAAAGAGGGTAAATTTAGATTAGATATAAGGAAGAAAGTCTTTGTTATGAGGGTACTGAGGCACTGGAACAGGTTGTCCAGACATGCTGTGGATGCCCCATACCTGGAAACATTCAAGGCCAGGTTGGATGGGAGTTTGAGCAACCTGGTCTGGCTGAAGATGTCCCTGCTCCTTGCTGAGGTGTTGGAACTAGATGACCTTTAAAGTCCTTTCCAACCCAAACCATTTTATGATTCTATGTGTCTGTGATAAACTAGTCACCAGAAAGTAAAAGGGAAAATTTGCGTGTGTGTGTGTGCATATGCACAGCTTTGAATTAAAACTGAGATTATTATTTCTTTAACTGAGCAATTTCAGGCTGCAAAAATCAACGTTTGCAACTTCAAATACACACACAAAAAAATAACATCCTCAGTCTAGTCACAGTCAACCACATAGTGACTAAATATAGCATCAGCTAGCCTTCAGGATGTGTCCACAATAACAGATTACTCAAAATGTTCTGGTGCTATTCCCTACCTAATATTATGCCTACAACAAAATGTGGAAGTTTAAAATATCTCTGTAATTATGGTAAACAGACAACAATCACTAAAATTGCAGAGTACCGTCTGCTGCTCCTAACCTACAGGCTGTATACAGAAAGCTAAATTAAACAATTCTACCTACCATGGGTAGTCAAATACATACTAGATTCCAGGTGCTGGTGAAGCACAGGGAAATAATATTTTGAGTGGGATATAAACTCCAACCCAGATTTTCATGAAGATTTTTAGATTATTTCTAATTCTTAACAATTAGTGTATGTCTCCTTATTAACTGTGTCAAGAATTTTCACAGATATTTAAAAATGTAGGAGTCATTAGATATAATGACACTATTTCCTCTTACTTACTTACTTTGGAATTGGGATATTACTCAGTGTTCAAAAACCTTTATACTGCACTCAAGCCAAATTCCTCTTTGAATTTAACATAAAAATAGGCAGGTATCTTCTTTAAGTATGTCTCCACCTGTGCTTTGAGGAAAAAAGTACTTATTTCTGGGCCTCTCCCTGCCTGTGACCCCACTGATGCCCTTCTGCTTACGTATGACAGCCTTTAGTGAGAACAGGAAGAGGTGAATCAAGGAAGCAGCTGTTCTCTGAATCACAATTCTCCCTGGATTTCTGTATAAAAAACTAATAGGAAGATAACGCAGAGCAGAAGCATAATGTTCCTTGAAGCTACCTCTGCAGCTGCTACCAAGAAGACTCACCAGCACAGTGGTAAAGATGGATACAGGAAGTTTTGTCATCACAGATTGAGGGTCTCTTTCACTTTGGTTTGCACTGTCTACAGGGCTGGATGGCTACAAATTCAGAGTCTGTACAAATATCTATTAGAAGCTGCCTTAGTTTGGCTCCAGAGGTTTCCCTTCTATCCCTCCCTGAATAAAGACCTGCCAATATGGATTGCTGGGAAATTTAACCTAACAATAATGAGCAAAAATTCATTATGGATTTCTGTGTTCAGTGATCAAAGAGAAAGTCAGGTTTGGTAGCCATTAATATTCATCTTCTACAGGAATAATAGGCACACTTTACATAACAGAGAAACAAAATCTCGATTCTAGCATCTCAAGACTAAGCATGCGACATATTGTGGGTAAGACTTTCATATTTACTGACGTATTCCGTATTGCTCTGTCTAGCCATTGGTAAACATTATAAAAAATATTAGGGTAGGCTTTTATGTGGAGAGACAAATTCCTGGATGTTACATGTTCAGAGAGCATCCTGTTTGTGCTTTCTTGTAAAATTTTCAGAATTCTTCAATGAAGTGGTAGTAGTAAACATATGTGATTAAAAGCTAAGTCACAGAAATACTTGTCCTATGACGGACACATAGGAGACATCAAGGAGTACACAAGCCTGGTTCCTGGAAATCCTTGAGGTGTATTACCTACCCACTGTACTGCAGAATTGTCCCAACATTCCCTTAAGAGGCTCTGCTTTTAATATTTTCAAAGTTTTTATTTAAGAATCATCTCCATCTTAGCTATTCAGATACAAATCAATTCATCAGTCTACTTGTTTCCCTATTTAAGTGAGCATGTAGAGGCCAAAATCTAACATCAACAGCTCCCAACAGTTTTCTATCAAGGCACTTATAAAAGATGTATAGACTTGAATAATCATTCTTTTGCAAATTTAGAAAAATCTGTCCTTTTCCATTTTAGAAGAGACCAACTTGTATTGTATTCTAGAGGCAGATTATCTGTTTCTTTATTACTTCAGATGCTTATTCTATGAATGGGGCTGTAAGATATACTGAATTTCAGAGTAAATTTTCTTTTGTCTTTCATCTCATAGATGAACTAGACCATTTCTATACCAGATACTCTCAAAACATTTGTAAAATGGCCAAAAATCTGAGCCATATGTTCTGAAATGCTTAAAAACAGGTCTGAAAATGTAATATACAAAAATGCCTGAAGTTTTCTGGTCTGAGACCTGACATTCTATTCAGGTTTTACTTGGAATTTTATCAGCAATTAGAGGTAACTAGTAAGAGCTAAGATGGCAAAATGAATGTAAGCACTCCTATATTATCAGAGTTATAAACAACTACAACTATGCTTTTACATCCTCCTCCAGTAAATTGTACCAAAAATTGACAAGTACATTCATTCACAACTGATCAATTCCCATGCAAATTCATGAAAGCTTCTTAGACATAATTCCTTATCTCAGCTGCCATTTCCCTTGTGCTATTTTGAGAAAAAAAAAAATCCATTAATGGCTCTCCTTCCTGGCTCATAGTTCCTTCCTTTCTTCCTGCCCTTACAGAGAAATTATTTTCTGCATGATCCTCTTGAAAACTAGAAACTTAGTCTTTGTATCATTTGTGTGTAAAATCAGATGCAGACTCACTTAGATGAAGTGATTTTAATATTCCCTACTAGTGCCACTTGTTACATGCTTCCACAGTATAGCCACATGGTTCTGAAGTTTTACCTACACTCTCCTTCTTTCCCGTTTAACTCAAGATTTTTTTCATGGCCTAATACGTTTTCATTAAAGAAATCCAGCAACTCCTTTCAGTGGGTCAATAGACAGAGAACTCCTGGAAAGCACGTACTCAAACTACAGGAGAAAGCTAGTGAACAAATACATTTAGTATAATAAATCCCTGCCACTTAATTTAGCAGCCTCTTTAGTAAAACTACATTCACTCTTGCAAAATCTTTACTTATCTTCAATGAAATAATAAATGCATACGACTAATAGAAATCATTACAGCATAGAATACCTGCTCCTTTAAGCATAAGGAACAGCCTTTTTACATGTTGAGGACAAAGTTTGACACTCATAGTTTAGATTTATAGTGTCTGACGTGAAACTAGAAAAATGTGAACACAACTTACTTGCAACATCTTCATGGACAGCATGCCAAATACATAGACCTCATTGGACCAGGGAAGTGCCATGTTACACCATGATTCAGTGAAAAATAAAGCAAGCGACATGTAGAGGATGTTGAAATTGGACATTCGCTACCTTGTTGCTTATGGTCATTAAAAGTCACCGTGAATCTTCAAAAACCTTTATTCCTGCCCACTGTGTTTTTAACATGAATGTTAATAAATTTCATCATGTAGAAGACAGTGAATTCTCTCTGTCGTGACATTATTAAATGGCATTTTAAATTCCCCTTCTGGTAATTTCTGTAGATCTTTTTCCTTACATTTTGCATGCAGTACTAATATGGGTAGAAATTTAGTTGGTGACCTTAGATGACACTTTACATTTCAGTGTGAAAACAGTCCTAGTTAATTCCTTAAAACATTTATTTCCTTGATTAAACATCTCGTGAATGCATTACTTTAATTTTCATTGGAACTTAGACTTCTGAAGGGAAAAGTCATTTTTGAAAAAGATCTTAGATGCCTGACTTGGATATTTTTTCAAAATCATCCTTTGTTAGCTTTAGCATAAAAAAAAAAAAATGAAGCACACATTCCTGTAATATTTCATCAAGTTCTGACTAACAGAGAATCAGGAATGTTCTAAAATGTCCAATTACAAACAGGCATAAACTTTGAGACATTTTTGTGGTTTCAGAGAAAACTGACTTGAGTACATACGTCTGGAAAGTCCCACCAAGAAGCCACTTCTGTATTTTCAGGAAGTTAAGCAAAAGGGCCTACTGCAATTTTTCTATTGTCCTTTGTTTATTTATTTTAAGCCACGTAATAAGCAGAAATTTGTCATCATAGGTACAGTATTTAGACCAGAAGACATCGTTTGAAGACAAAAAGTTTGTTTATATGAACAACTGTTCTTAAAACTTTTAAGACCAATTCTAATGGTCTCGCATTCTGTGAGACTGTGAATAGTGGGGAGTTTCAAAGCTTAGCAGCTGTGAAACCAAGCCACAATCACATTCTCCTAAATAGTCTTTACTTCCTTTTTCTGGAATTACCCACACAGATTACTTTACAGATGAAAAGTAGTAGGATATGCCAGAAGATGCCTCTGAACAGTCTTGATAAAATAGATGACTGGTAGAGTAGTATCCTGAATTAGATTGCTGTTCTTGAGCATGGGAACAGCTTGGGTCCTTCAAGAACCCGAAGGTCCACGTAACCCCATATCCTGTTTGCAGCACTACTCAATAGCAGAGACCTACAGAAGAATATAAGAACAGGATGAGTATATTGTCAGCATTCTCTGGTATTTGGAAGATCTTGATAACCAGCAGTTTGTAATTCAGAAAATTCTTTACACAGAAACAGAAGAGCCTAGAGTTTGTCTAGCCCCATATTCTATCTCCAACAACATCCATAACTAAATGCATAAAACCCAGTAAAAACAGATCAAACATATACTCTCTAGCGCTCTCCCAGCCTCTTGATTCTTTCAGATTGGAAGACTTCCTAAGCCTGATAGTGTTTGTTCAGTAATTAATCAACAGATCTCTCTCCCAGTAAGCCAGTATTTCCCTGAAATCTTGTAAACTTCGTGCATTCATGGTGTCCTTTGGTAACAAGTTCCACAGGTCTATTACCAATCCTGCTTTGAAGTTAGCTGCTAATATCTTCATTTGATGGCCACTGTTTCTTGCATTTGACAGAGACTGTAAACAGTTGGCCCTTGTTAATAAATGTTGGAAGAATTAAAATGACAGTCAGTTGGATTCTGATGTACCTCAGAATCACATTTCCCTTTTTCAAAAAGCAAATGGCTCCATCGGGTCTACTTTCTGCATGCACAAAAAAAAAAAAAAGGACAGTCTCTTCCCTTTCTTTAAGAAGGTTTTCCAGATCAAAGGCTCTTCCTGTTCCCTCAGAGTTTCTAGATTTCAGCAGCGCTTTCTGTCTAATGCCTCTGGCAATCCAGAAGCCAGAGGCTGTCCGCTTGAGAGAGTTCAAGCACGAGTAATGAATCTTTTTCTGATCCTGAGTAAACAGATGCGGAAGACTTGGAAACAAGACTTCTTGTAATGATACTGTTAGAGCTGATGAGGCAGTTAGAGACTCACCGCTGCCAAACTGAAGTCTGATCATTCAGGATACTTTAACTCTGTCCCAGCTGACCCCTCAGCAATATTACAAAGCTGTGAGACTTTGAATGAGCCCTAAGCTGCACAATTAGTGATGACGATGTTAAAGCATTAAATAAAAAATATCTGTTTCATATCGTTGCTGTGCAATCTTTGCTACTTTGTGGTGAGGGAGATAAGAGTTCTGTAGGACTAACAGAAAATTGAAGGAGATGAGAATATTCTTCATATTGGCATAAGGAGTACCACTTTAGTTCTGCCATGTTTCTCCCACTGAAAGACTGATGTGCTTATATATTCATACAGTCACATCATATGCATATTGTTGAATGTCCTGCAGCAGCTAATGACATTGCTCCTTTGTTCAGCTGTGTCTTTGGTGTTGTGAAAGCAGACATCTTCTGATAGTGTAGGCTGGTTTTTTGTCATTAATACCTTACACTTAGTTCTTGCTTTCTGTTTTCAGGAAAAGGAGCCCAATGTCTTACCTTACTAAAAGTAACAGGTTGTACAGAGTAGGCATTTTTATAAGGTTTTAATTCTGAAAAATGTAAGCAGTGATGAGGATTTACAGCAGAGCCATCCTGTCACGCTCTGTCCTGCTACTCCCGCATCCCACGCAGCACTATGTGCGGTGCCCTGTCCTCACCCCCTATAAGCCTCCAATCCGATACGATACAACAGCTGAGCTTGCACGCACTATTATACTTTACTGAAATATGAGGGTTTGTTGTGCATAGTGACATGCTGATAAACTCTTAATTAGCTGCTGTTTATGAGTGTCGGCTTTTACAGTCAATTCTAATTCATTGCCCTCTGCCTATACTACGTCTCTATATGCCAAATACGAATTGTATTGCAACTGCTATGCTCCTGTGTATACATATACAAAGGATGATTAGCTGTAAAGCCTTCTGTGAGACATTTTATATGGAAAACTACTTACAAAATATATCGGGTTGCACCAGACAGCTGCCTAAATTCTAGAATGAATATCTGCTAACCATTTATATGGCAAGACTGTCATATCTGCTAACCATTTATATGCCAAGATTGTCATTCACAGTTACTTTGTAACTGTATCCAGACCACTAAAGCAAAAACATCATTTGGCAAGTAACATTTTTCTGATCCGCAGTTGCACTAGTACTAAATAGTACACCAGCCTCACAGAAGCATGTTATTATGATTTTTCCTCACTTTACCAATCTCTGTGGTCTACCATGCCCTCTCTGAAAATTTCAGATGTCTGTTTCTAATTGGATGCTTCCTTTTGTGATAATAGAGATGATTCATATAGTGTTCTAAACATTATGTAGTTTTTCTCAGAACACACCGGACACTTTGGCTTTAAGGCCACTCGTTGCTGTTCCATAATTATATACGGTTTTCTCAAAAAGGGGTTGGGAAAGGCTGTACTTTCCTGAGAACTGCAAATAACATGATCTCTAAAGAGATCTATGTGAAAGAGATATAAATATAAATCTGTTCTCTTTGCAGTGGAATCAGTGAAAGCATTCCTGACACAATTCCTTTTGTGACAGTACGTAATATTCTACAATGTCTTCCCTCTTTCAAAGAAACGTGATTTTCTCTTAGAACACATTCTTCTGTAAAGATACTGAATAAAATGGGGCTGTACTGAGAAGCTCTTGGGGGCAGAGATACCTGTTACATTCTGTCTTTGAGCAGCAGTGAATACAGCAGGGATCTGTGCTTCTACTGGAGCTCTTTGTCGCTCCCACAATAAAAACAACAGTGACTGTGCTGAGCAGATGTGACCTCTACTTTTATTTATAAAGTCCTGTTTTTATTTACACTTGTATTTAAACATCTCTCTGCTTTAAACTTCTCTGCCATAGGTCATAATTTATGTTTCCCCACTTTGTCTTTTAATTTGCATCCCAATCATAGTCAAGCCTGTGAAAGAGAACCCTGTAAAGATAAATAAGAGAGAAACAGTGCAGGCTGCTTCACTAGAACGAGGGATTTTTTCCCTCTTCAGATACCAAGAGGCTTTGTCTGTGAAACTAATGGGTGGCCTTATCTCTATGAACACACAAACACACTGAACTCCTGATTCCCTGCCACTTCAGCGTTAACAAAGTAGAAAGAGTCACCAAATCATCCTTGTCGCTTATAACTTAGTTTATCTATCCAGTGATTTCTCTTAGCACTTGAAAGGACAGATTAAAAAATAATATTCACCCCACCTTACCACCCCCCTAAATTCCCCTTTTTGACTCCTGCACAGACTTTTCCTTGTCTAATGGACATGGGAGCACTTGCAGAACTCTCTTCATTCAGCTGTCAAACCTCTTTTCTTGTGGGAGTAGGGAGATCTGCTACTAAAGGTACGTTCTGCATATTCAGATTTGAAGGTCATTATCTGACTTTGTGTTCAAGATACACAGCAGGCTCACTGCTGCCAATATAGGATCCTTTCTTTGAAGTTTTAGCCCCGAAAGACACCATTTCCATTTGGCAACAGTATCTGATTCACATGTTCACTGAAGTCAGGCTTCCTCTTTTGAGAACTGGAGGAAACTAGATTTGTCATTTGAAATGTCAGCAGCCTTTTACATAGCAAAAAGAAAAAAAAAAAAAGCATGGGGAGTAAAGTCAGTAGTTTCTACTTCTGTCATAACAGTGGCAAGACCTCTGAAAACAGGAACAAGAACAGGTCTTGGGATATTTTAAGTGTGGTGCCAACTTAGTTTCAACCTGTATCTAATAAAAACTACACATCATCAGGAACATAAAACACTGTTGATTTATGTTCCTTATTCTCCTCTCAATGTTATATTATTCTCATTATACAGTTGGCTTTGCAAGCTCCAGGAAAAGACTGACATCACCAAAGACTATAGAAGGCTCTGTATACGTACATACACACACAGAGAAAGGAATGTCTCCTCCCTAAAGAGTAACCTTACCTAGTTTGCTCAGTGTGAAACTGGAAACTGTAATGTACTCACCATTGCCAAAATATGCTCTAAAAAGGATCAAATTTCAACGCGGAACTGTCTTCTATAAACTATTTTGCAAACAACCTGAGGACATTATGATCATGTGGGTCAGTTTTTGTCAGAATAAAAATAACTACAAAATGTAAAATAAAATTTACATCTTTACAAGCACAAGTGCTTAATGGCAATGCAAAGAACTTCTCTGGGGGATAACTTGTGATCTATTTTCTATTAAAAATGGGCCTGATCTCAGAAAATCCACCTTGAATCAGGTCAGCAGTCTGGTGATTTCACCCATTTCAATTACATTGTAGTGTATCCACCGCAAGAGACTGAACACATGAGACAGACAGACATGAAACTAAGGAATCAATAAAAATAACATCTGTGGAAAATGTAGTCTGAGAGCAGCACTCAAAAAAACAAGGTGAATGAAATGCTTGTAGATACAGGAGTGCCACTTCTTTGACACAGGATGGCAGATGGGAAAAGGTGTGATTCACAAGCATTTACTGAATAGAGAATTAATCTCAATATTACAAGTGAATTTGTGCTGCAGAGGAAAATCTGAGAAAGACCATATGGCTTTAAGTCAGGAAAATAACAGGTTTGCTGCCTTTTGAAAAAAAAAAAAAAGTTCTCTTAGTATGTGGTTTTGATGGCAGATTTAGAAAATGATTGGTGCACTATAATAGACTGTAATTTTAAGAACCACTGAATTATCCTACATTGGTAGTACATGTCTTTTATTGTATAGGCTGGAGTCTCAGCCGAGCTTTAAATGTTTGTGTATATTCTAAGTGCTCTTTTTTATATTCATTATTCTTTTTTTTTTTTGCAGAAAAGATATTTTTGTTTGAAGAGATGTGTAAAATGTCATTCAATCTATCCATTGAATTTAGTTTTATTTATTTGGGAGACAGTCTCTAAAAGCAATTTATTTCCATTTGGAAATATGTATAGTCAACAAGAAAGTTCTGTTAGTTTTGCAATTGATTTATTTGTATAGATGCATAAGTCAATATTTGAAAGAAATCTAAGTTGGATAAATTTTATCCAATTTTGGAGGTGAGATCACTTTCCTTCACAATAGTTGAAAAAAGAAGGTGAAGGAAATCACTAATGCGATTATTCTAAATATGTTCACTGGATAGCCAGGAAAAAAATATCAAAATTACATCCTGTTAAGTATTCATGGAAACTGGTGGTGACTGCTGTCAAGCAGGAAACACATAGTAGGGGACAAAACATGACAAAGTGGCTTCCAGAAGTCATACCTTGGCTGCCCAGGTGAATTTACACTGTGTTTTGACTAGAGAATCACCAGACAAGTGCATTTCATCCTTCCCATTGAGAACACTCACATTGCTTCCTTCTGCAGTAACAGTACCCAAAAAACGATGGAGCTCCAGTTGTGAAGGTGGCCCCGTGCTGGCTGGCCAAGGGTGCTGACCCACAGACGTCAGCATTGCGTGGAAGAGGGGAAGAACTGGGGTACAGCGTTCAGTGCTCTCCTGTCAGAGGGCATCGCCGGTCCCTGTGGTGCTACGTTTCCTGCCCAGCTAGGACCCCATCTTTCCTAACTATCCCCATGCTAGCAACAGACCTGAGCAAATTACTTGTGTGAAGTCCACCTTTAAGTAGAATTCCTGCAGTGACAGAGACATAACTTGTGACGCATCTTCCCAGTAATTCACCCGAAAGCAGACCAACCAGCTGAGGAAGAGAAATGAGCAACAGTAATTCCCCTCAGAACATTTGCATCCTCTTCCCAGTACTTCTTCATGTTCCTCGTTGCCATCTTTTCTTTCTGAATATAGAACTTCAAATATATGCAAGCATGATTGAATTCTTTCTTATACAGCTTCTTCTGTGATTTTTCCTACTATCCTTTTTCTGTTTTAGCAAGAATCTTTCCATGTTCCTCAAATGTGGGACTAATCAGAGTCCTTTTTTTTCCAGAAGTAACATGGAAAAATAAATCTGAAGCACTTCCCAGCAATTTTATCATTGCCAGAATGATATTCAGTCTTCTGTGTAGCTCTGAAGAACCTTCATCTAGTTTCTCAAAATCTCTTTTCACCACTCCTATAAATCTACTAGGGGTACCAACTTAAGCACATAACAGCAGTCCTAAGTGCCCCTAAATTACCTTCAGAAAATACCTGAGATGCCTCTCTTCCATTTACATGCCTGATTAAGTGCTTATTTGCTATGTAGAGCAAAGCTCTTGCTTTGAAAGTTCTGTTTACTTAACAATTATCTTTTTGAACTAGAGCAATGCTAGAGGTTTCTACTCTGGTATTTCCAAATCCCTGCCTGGCATGCTAAATCAATCCAAAAGCCTTTTTATTCTTTAAATAGAAGACTGGATTTATGAAGGCCACAAATCAGGTTTCTTTATGTGATGTCATAGTTTAAGCAGTCTCTAAATTTCTCATCTAATATGAAGACACTGACCCTCAGGCCAGCTTAGCAGCTTAACAACTCTGCACTGCTCCAGTCAGAAAAAAAAAACCAGTGTTAACTGCTGATAAGCTTTATATAAAGAGAATTCCCAGGTGGTCAGAGAGTAGCTTCAGTGGCTACAACATCTTCAGCTTTCCCTTTTCCAAAGACTTGGCATAAAGAGCTGTCTGGGAGAAAGAGAGGTCTGACTCACCTCTGTATGAAATGTGGTGTTTAAGTAGTTGTTCTTTAACGTGTCTGAATGAAAAGTTTTTCCTTTGTCCACTCTTTGTTCTTTTCCAGAATCACTTCATTTGAAGGAGAATGCAACCTGTCACCTTCTGGTGGGACTAGCCCCAAAATTTAGTAAACACAAAGACTTTTCTTTTAGCTGTGTTCACCACCCTCTTAAACTGCCCTCACTTCCTTGTGATTTCAAGCATGTTTCAGTATTAGCCAATGTATGAAACACAGTATGTATATTTTCATTCTTCCAAAAATAGCCTAGTATTAAATAACCACAAATCAGTCAGAGACTGATCTCAGCTGAGATCACAATTCAAAATTCCAAAACTCAGAGCAGAATCCAATGTTTGAATCTCTTCTATCCAAAATGATATAAATCCCTCATGAATGTGGCTGAAGTACTGCAACACAGACAGCTTCAATTGTTTTCTCTTTCTGCTTAGCTGTTTTCATGGCCCCAGTCTTGTCAGTTTATCTTTCTCACACTCAATTTCTCCAGCTATAAAATCACATTAAACTTTGCTTCTTTGTAAAGAAGACAACTGGTGAAATGTTTCTGTAGTACCTGAGTTTTATTATAGTGAACACAATCAGTACTTGATTTTGAAAACATATTACCGTTAAGATTGCACTGAATATAAGCAAAATACGTTCAGAGATGATGGTTTAAAAAAAACAACCTCTGGATTCAGCCTAATGACTATTCCAAACTATTATTTAGGTAGTAAGTACTGCATTTTCAAAACTGGGTATGTTGTAAGCTTGAGATATGCACAATATTTACTCATCAAGGTAAGAAGTAGGACGCCAACCATGCAAGAAAAGAAGAAACTTTTTTGATGCGCCATTCGTCATAGGCACAAAAATAAAGCATTTTGGTGGGTGTCAAAACTGGCTAGACCGCATTTGCTGCTCTCCCAGTAATTGCCCGTTCATGAGTGACAGACATACTTGCTAGCTGATGTATGGCACGAAGGAGTAGTCTATCTGATGAGTTCCAGCAAAATGGACACCCTTGTTCACCTTTAGTTTGTGATCTGGCATATAAATGGAATGTTAGAGGATTTAAAAGGCTTCCACATCGGTATGTATGTTTGTAAGATTAAGACTGGAATTTGTCAAGTAAAGCATTTTTTAATCAAAAAGTACGTCCACTTTAAAAGGCAATACGCAGTTCTGGCAGATGCCTCTCAGCACAGGACAGTGAATGAATCCCGTGCTGCTTTGCACATGCAGGTCACTGCCAATTACGTAAACAGGGCAGATAAGAAACCAAAGAATCTTAGACTAGGTAGTGCTTTTTATGAGGATAAATAATTTAACAAATACAGAAATAACAAACCTTGGAAAATTAGTCTTACTTTTCTAAAAATTACTATTTTTGTGGTGAACTCAGTTACCCAGTCCTTGCATCATCGTGCCTTACAAATTGGCCACACAGTCATGCTGACCGAAATTACTGGTTTGTAATGGGACATAATATTTTAAAAGTTTCTCATTTAGGACTGAACTTTTTATGACCCACATAGAAAATTTCTATTTGAGAATAAAAGCCACAATTTCAACTGATGAGTTTTGCTCATACAGAGGCAACAATTGAGTTGAGAATTCAATTTACATGGAGATAATTCCAGGAAGTATTTTACAAATAGGAGAATTATAGAATGCTTTTCTGTAACTAAAGAGTTAAATTGTCAGAGGTCAGCAGTTAAATCTGGCCATAAAAAGCTTTTAAAACATTTTCTAAACTTTTTCTTTTGACTTTTCTGTCCTTTCATGCTGTATGAGATGCGTAATAAGTCCTTTACCCAGGATTTCTGTGCAAAGACAAGGTCACCAGCCTAACTGCTCAAATTGGTTGGTAGGAATGGGCTTTGTCCCAGTAATAAATCAGTGATTTGGTAAATAAAAACATTCTGTGCTGCAGATTTACTTGCCAGTGCTGAGTTTATGTATGTGGACAACAAACTGAAAAGATGGATTTTGTTGTAGCAAGATAAATCTGGATTTGAATGTGTCCAGAGGCTTTATAACCTGCCAGCTAGATCAGATGAACTGACGATAGGTAATACATACTCTTTGCCTGCAAAGTAGGGGTGCAATGGGTGGGAGTTACTTTCCTTACATCTTTTCTTCAGGGTGCTTTCTCAGGATGGTGTAGCAAGTCATTAAGATCAAAAATCCGCTCAGCAGAGTAAGGGTGACTCATATAAGCAACAGTTTGCTGAATCATCCATTTTTACAGTTGAAGGGCTTCACTCATTGTTCTTCTTGCATAGCAGTTGCACAAATGCCAGCCTAAACCGGGTATAAAATGCTCCTAAATGTGGAGATGCTATTTTACACTCTATGCACTCAGTTAGTTCAAGTGTAAATCATTATTCAAGATAAAGAGCAATGGCGAACAGGACTTTGAGAAGAAAGGTAAGGGCAAGTATGAGTCTGCTTACATTACATGCTCTATGAGATAAAATATGTGCAAATTCACACACAAACCGCTTCATCACTTGTAATGTTGCTTTGGGTCAAATATTCTATTAATTAGGGTTTAGAAATAATTTTATGTTTATTAAAAAAAGAAAAGGAACATATTTGAAATCAGTTATTAGTGCTAACTTTGCTTCAGAAAGATCCTGTTTTGAAAAAATTTGAACATGTTCGCTTCATTAATTTTTTGTTTACAGCTCGTTTCTGAGCTGTAAGTGCTCCTGGTAGTACACAAGTCAGCACTTAGTTTCTTCTTTTTAATTGACTTTCGAAATAAGTAGAAGGAAATCATGTTTTACAGTATCAAAGGATCATCATAAATGTTTCGTTATTGAAAGTAACTTCTATCTCCACCATGCCTTTTGCATAAAAACTTCAAGGGACTTCTACGGGACTGTACAAATATTCTAAATTAAATCTTACAATCCTAGCATGAAATACTGATAATAGCATGAGTTCAGGGGTACAGAAAGAGCACTATGAGATACTACATTCACTGTCCATTGTTATCACCAAAACATATAGTGATATATTACCGGCCTGAAATTGTTTTCATTCATGAATAAAATCAATTAACCTATTTTCCATGCTTTAACCAAAACTAAACACTTCCTGAAACCCTTGGTAACTGCGCTACCTTCAGTGCTTTATTACCTGTGCCTAAGGGGGGAGAGCTGCTCTTCCAAACTTGATACAATCATATTGATTCTTTCTTCCTCAGCACTAAAAATAGGCTAACTCAGGTTAATGGCGAGCATAAACTTTCTACAGCACACAAACTCCTTCAATGAGCTTGCCTAAATCTACCTTAAGGGAGCTTATCTGAACATTCCTAGCCTCACTGTAAAAAATACAGAGTCAACACAGCCTCCTCCATTATGGCAAAGCTGGAGAGAAAGCTCTTGCATTGTCCTTAAGGTAACATTCTCTCTGCATGCAGGTGTCCTACCAAGTTACTTATTTACTGCCTACTTACAACATTCCTCTCTGTCTTCCACTGTACATATATATATATATATGTGTGTGTGTGTGTGTGTGTGTGTAGAGAAACACACACATACATTAAGATGAAAACAGGTAAAGAAGCACAGACAGTCAATTCACAAATGGCTCCCTAAATTTGTAACTCTTCAGCCTTCACAGTCCAACCGAGCTGTTGTTTAGTTACAGAAAAGTTTTAGTATTTTGCATCTATATTGTATATTTTAATACGCACACACGTAGTCAAAGTATTTTATGCAGCAAGATAATTGTTAAATGATCAGGTTTCAGTTCATTTAATGTGTAATATTTGCATGTTAAGGTGTTATGCATTTCATTGACATTCTTATACTTAGCCAGAGAATATGCCATGCAAAATTAATGAAAGAAATTATATGATTTTCCTTGTAATATTTTTTGCTGTATTATCACCATATGATTTAATTATTCTGATCAGTGTAGGTCTGACTGTCATTACACCCATGCAGAGGAAGGCCACAAATTCAGAACTATAATGGTCATACTTTAACCACTTTGCATGAAATCATAGACAATATTTAAATTTCCCTGCAAATTTAGAATACTTTCAGCCTGTGAACATATTTGTTACTTCAGGTTTTCACGGCTTAGGGTTTGCTTATTTTCCTAGTAAGCAGAGTTATTTATAAGTTATTTGAGTTCCTTTAAAAATAAGATTTTTGCATGCATATAGATTTGTTCTTGAATGTCTAATAAACAGCTTTGATTTTAAAGTTAAAAATCAGCAATTGATTAAACTGCTGTAGAGCACAACATAGCTCCCTGCACTGATCAGAGCTATTCACATTGTTTTTACTGAAGTCAGGAGGTGCAAACTGCAGCTTGTACATCAGCACCTTTTTTAGAGGGCTAAATGACAGATACTTGCCTTTTCACGGACTTGAACTTATCTGCAATCAGTAACACAGAAGTGATAAAAATCTGGGCAGTAAAAGTGCATTTGCTTAGATTTCCAAGTTTGTTTGAGAGCTAAACTTGGTCTTGTTGAATTTGCTGCTAAAATTCATGTAAACATCAGTTGGATGTTTAAGCCCTTTGTGGATTAAAACATTCCTGCCCAAAAGTGCAGAGACCAGCTATTGGCCCACCTGAAAAAAAATACTGTAATACATTAACAACCTGAGTTTGAATTAGATGGCTCCTTCAATATTCATACTTGTGCCTTAGCAGAGGGGCAGGCTATCTGTCACAACATACAGTAGCCAGTTGTTACTTTATACTTACTGAATAATTCACTAAAAATGAATCATGGAAGAAGTGTGCTTAATATTTTCCTCAGTTCTGAAAGTTTGATTAAAATGTGTAACTGAACTAAGAAGAAGCTTGGCACTAAATCTACTTATTAGTACTGGCACTAGATATGCCTTTTCTAAAAGGAAGAAGCTCAAAAGAGCTGGAGTATTTTGATTTGAAAATTGGCAATTGTGATTGCCTGGGGGGGTGGACAGGGGTAGAAACTGTTTTATTGAGCAGATGAGAATTCTGAACACAGCAGGAAACATAAACTACAAAGCTTTCGAAAAAATGCCAGCACTGATATCAAACATGTATGCCTCACCCCATTTGAGTAATGAGTACTGCGAGTTAAATTTATTTCTCATAGTGGGGAAAAACACATCCCACACAGATGTGATAACACAGATGTGATGAACAATGAGACAACCTGGAGGACAAATATTGTGTTGTTCACAGCAAAGCTGACCTGTGCTGTGCTACCAGCCAGACAGGTCCCATGGCCTCTCCATCCTCTCTCCTATGCCAAATTGAATCCCAAGGAAAAGACTTCTGGCAGTGTCTGCATGCTGCAAGACTCCCAAGCTGAAGCTGTAGCTCATGAGAACTAATTGCAATGGTATCAACTATTTAAGCACCATTTGAAAGCTGAAAACATAAATCCTAGGTTGTTTCATATCTTCTGCTGACCTTTCCTTCCTGCTTCTAGGGGAACTGCATCAAAGGGTCTGCCCCTGTGTTTCACAATCCTTATTTCATAATCCAAGAGAATCTGGGATACTGTAAACAGTTATGGTCAGTGGGAAAATATCTCATCAGTCTCTATGTAGCTGCAAGGTCCATTTTCTAGAGCTTGCCTGGCCCAGCTCTCTAAACACAAGAACTCCTACCACTTTCCCCAGCCAAGCTCAGCACGGCCTCGTGCATGTGTCCTGTCGGCAGGAAGTTTACCCTGACCCAAGGGCTCTCGCCAAGACAATGTGGTTTTACTGTTGAATCTTTGCCAGGATCAAAAGAAAAGACAAGCAGACCATCCTGCACAGTAGGAAACACCCCATGCTCTCTTGTCCCTCTCTCCATAGACTCTATATTAAGCTACAATCAGACGGCACTGCAGGCACAACCTTTCCCTGAGTAAGAAGAAAACATTGTTATGCAGTAGTCCTTGGTGATTTATCACTCTTTAAACTGAAATACGGGGAAAGCAACCATCAGGAAGTTCAGTCATGACAACACACTTCCAGTTGCATCTCCCTGTGCTCAGCAGATGACAAAGGCATGAACATCAATAATTAGACCATATGGACTAAATTTTTTACCCACTCCACTCCCAGCTCTACACTTTTTCTTGTGGCAATATATGGTTTTGGCATTTGATCTGCTCTAGTCACCCCTCCCATCCCTTTGATTAAATTAGTTGCATATGTAGATTTGGTTTTGCGTGTTTTCTAATCTCAGATAGCATCTAATACTGCATTTCAAACATGAGCAAAAAGAATGGGCACATGTTACCTTTTATCAGTGTGTTTCACTGCCGACTTCTCACAGAACATAGCAGTCTGGTCTCCTCAGACTTCTCTGGTTTTCTGCCTCTTTTTTTTCATACGCCTTGAACAGCTTTTTGCGCATTGGTTTCTGGTAGCTCACCCTCCTCAATGAAAAATACAAGGATTGTAGATGAAAAAAAAAAAAAACTGAAAAAAAATACAAATGACATTAAGAAAACAGCAACAGGCAAATGTGATCCCACACCATTTCCTAACTTGTGGTGTATGAGGAGGCAGTGATGGACTTCATGCTGTGAGTGTTTTATAACTATACTAAAAAATAGCATTTTATTGTAGGGTTGCTTCAGACCTCAAAAGCCTAATGATGGTCATGCCAAAATAGCACAACATGGAAGTGGTAAAATAAACCCCAAGCAGATGCCTCATAAGAATATTCTGCACTGTATGATTGCATGGCTTTACTAGGGAAGGCTTTCTCAAGCAAATAGTCTGATGGAAGTCTAAAGGACCATTAGGGTACCTGCCAGTCTTAGTGGACATTTCTGTTCTCTGTGAAGATACAATTCCTCTTTCTGATTGTTACGAATTTGTTTATTCATGTATTTTTGCATTACAAAACCTGTCAGATTTACATATCATACTCGATACACTAAATCAGTAATATATTGCAGAGGAAGTGCATCTACAGTAGTAATTAAGATCTTCAGTGAAACTGTTATGAAAATGTCAAAATTTTGTAGCTTTTTCAGGAGCATTACTCCAATTTTCACCAATTCCAGCTTCCATGTGAGAGTTATCAGCCACATTTGTTTGGAAGAAAGGATGTGGAGTACACATGGAAGAATGATTCACAGAAGAAAAGGGCAGAAAAAGAAGAGAGAGAAAAATCTAAAACTGGGAAATGGATGGGACGGGAAGAACAGAATACAAACTCAGAAAAGTGTGAAGACAAGTCAGAGACAGTTTTGAAATCCAGAAAGAGAGCTTTCAAGCGGATATAAACAGAAGAATTCATATCCTGTATTGGGGATCTCTCCTTAAAATATTTTTTGCAAACAAGCCGATCAGGAAAGGGATTTTATTTTAAATGCTGATGACACTATGTAAGGTGCAGTCTGAGAACCATGATTTATGTAAAGATCCTCCACATGAATAATTACGCACTTTTTCAGTCTCATGTTAAAAATGTAACATTAAAAAGAAAGATAATTATTTGAAGCTAGAGAGAAATACTCCAGCTCAGTTCTTCACCACATTGGCTGATGAATAATGACTCTCCCACCTTTTGCATATTGCCTGATACCAGCTCCTGCTTTTTCCAGCCAGTGATTATTCAGTCAGCAATAAGAAGAGATAGCATCATTTCTATTATCCGAGTGGTAGTTATGTGATAGTAACAATCTTGCTCAAAACTATTCAGTGATTCATCCAAAATAATGGAATGGGGTATCCTGATCAATCTGAAGGTGGCACAGAAAGGGCTTCTGAGTCTCTGTGGGTTTTGAGATGAAGTAGGATTTATTTGCCATCGTACAGTAAGAGAAATGTTCTCAGAATTGTTTCTAAGAATAGCAGGATGACTTCTTTAGCAATCCTGTGAGTAATTTGAGAGCAGCATATACTGTGTGTTTGTGTATCCCCTGAGAGCATTTTAATTATAAACGTATATAATTTTACATCAGCATTTTTTGCATCTGATTTTTTTTTCATTTACAATAGCTTAACTTGCCTAAGAAATTTGCTGTGGTCTACAGTGTTTGAAGAATCTTTGTGGGATTTGGAAAGCAACAGCATGCACCAACTCTTGGACTTCACATTTCTTCGCCTTATCTGTGAGCAAACAACAAAAGTCTGTGGAAAACTAAGTGCTAGATTTGAAAATGAAAGATCTGGGAGCTACAGCAAGTCAGCTAAACCACAAGAGAATCATTCTCAGAAGATTCATTAAGATGCTGGCAAAGCTTTTTCCATGTGTTTCATTTAATATACGTAATCACCATACAGTAGCTAGCATATATATAGGCAGTGAAATATGATCATGGCCAACATAGGAGATAGTAATGGCCTGACAGTTTGGGATAATCCCAAACCAAATGTCAGCTGCTCACCAGTCCTGAAAGCCATTGATTATTACTCTATTACTAATGGAAAATAAAATAAAACCCAACAGCACTGGCATTATTGAAGGAAGGAAAAAGAGTTGCAGGAAGATTAAAAGACAAAGAAAAAAATCTAGCTGAACTTAGCTGAATGCAATTGAAACGTTCAGAGGATTAGCTGTGCCAAGAGGCTGCTCCTTTTACACTCCCTACGTCTTGAAGTTGTTGGTCCCAAGGTCAAATCACTTCAAGGGCTTCCTTAACTTATAACTAAATCACGAGATCAAGAGAGTATTTTGTTAGCAAATCATTGCAAGACTATATATTCCCAGTAACAATGTCTTTCCTCTGGAAATGTCCCTTACGCTGCTGGGTTGGCAGAAGATATCAAAAAGCATATTTTCTGTAATCTAGAAGAATGTGTTTTCTTTACATTTCATATACGCTTACAGCTGCCATAAGCTAATGCTTCTGCAGTAATAGACTTTTACATTCTCACACCAGGCAGAAAATTTATCCCAAACCTCTTGTAAGCCATACAAAACATAGTAACATTTCTAAAAGCAAAATTGAAAATGTACATGTAAACATATGCCTATTCGGCAATTTGAATATTTATGACATTTGTTAGAAAAGTAATACAGTGGAGGACAGAAAATTCCTGCCAGCAGGATTCATAGGACATAGCACTTGAAAACACATACAGGAATAGTAGGACATACACAATTTTTGCCTGAAAGTCCATGTTAGCTGTTACAGCCAAAATTAACAACATAAATGCTAAACTAATATAAACTAGCAAAACCTTATTGCTAGGTATTATATCCAAGTTCTCCACTGCAAAATACAGGAGCTGACCTTTGAAAGCTTTTAAGTACTGAAATATTTAGCACTAGATCAAGAAAAATGCCCTTTTTGATTCCTTCTACTATGCTTTGGTCCCAGTTTGTTTATTCCTGGACTGTAAAAAACTTTTTAACAAATACCATTTATCCTATTGGACCATTAACACCATGAAACACACCACAGCAAAATCTTTCTGATGGTTTCAGGATATATGGGGGCATAAAAGAGACAAATGTACTGAATGACTGTTTTGCTTGACTCCTCCTTATTCCTAAGATAAATCCACTTTCTTTTTCTGTTTTGAAATCTGAACTGTGGTTATAGGAGTGCTGCTGAGAAGGTATTTGCTACTTTAATAGAGGTAATTACTATGTTCATTCAGGAGGGCATATCAGCAAAGAGATGACATCTTGAGACTTCATTGACAGGAATCTAAAAAGACATGGGTCCAAAGAACATTCTCAAAATGTATTTTCCACTGGATGATCCTTTGTAGTCTGTGTCCTGTGAACAGCAGTTTTCTTTCTCGTCAAGTGACTGAAAACACAAAGGCTATTTGCTTTTGCATTAACAATTGCTCTTGCACGCTAGGTGGATTTGAGTTCTCTATAAAATATATGTCAATCAGCTGCTCTCCATTGGCTTCCAAGAAAGTTTTGCTCTTTGATTCTCTCTTGGGGCTTTCAAAACTTCTTAATTTCCCAAAATGCTTTACCAATCCACTTTTAGTATTCCCACTCTTATTGTTCTAAATTGATTCATAGCCAGTCAAACCAAATAACAGTTCCCAGCAAACTCAGACACACAACATTTTCAGGTACATACTTTCTAGTAACTGTAAGAGAATAATGTGCAGTTAACATATTAGACTGAAATCAAGAGATCTGGAATCAATTCATGCTCTTACCACATAGACTGAGTACAACTTTCAGCAAATCACAGCAGGAAAAACCATACAACACATATCTTCAGGCATATGATCTAGGTGCCTCACTTACAGTCTAGTCTCCCTATCCATCTCCAGGCAATGGACAGGTAATAGCTGTCGGTCCCTCCCACTTCTGTCTGCCAACACTATTGGACTTCCACTCCTTACTGGATTACTCTTCTCTGTGTGCACATTCAATGGCTACTGCAATGAAGGCCTAATCTCTAAGCCCCACAGATGCTCTGACACCAGCAGCATCGAAGCCTGCCAACTAGGTATAATATCGTGGAAGAAAAATAGTTGAAAGGGTTTATTAATTTATAAACACTTCATTTTTCAGGACCAACTGAGATATATGTTCATGCATATGTATGCATATCTGTGCACACGTGTATGGCTATACATGCGTGTGTGTCTGTGAATGAGCGTGTGTATGTATGACAGCTTAAAAACACGGGCACCTCATAGACATTTAGGAGAAGATGGATTTAGCAATGGAAAGAAATCCACAAAAAAAACCAGAGCACATTTTCAACCATGTGTTCTGCATTGTACTTGTCTGCATTTCCCATCTAGAATGAATAACTGGAAACACTCTGTCAGTACCCCAAATCACAAGAGGAGCAGGATGCTTCTTGACTACCACACATTTCATAAAGGAGAAAAGGCTGTTTGCTGCAGTGTAAGTCAGATCAGGCTGAAGAGAAGCAATTCTGTCTCTTCCTCCCACACACAGACAATTTACACCTGCACGATTCAGCTGTGCTGAAGCATTTTAATCAATCTCAGAAAATCAAGAATACGGTTTAAAATTCCCTTCTCCTCTTATACAGATCAGAGATGCAGGAATGTCACATCATATGTGTTGCAGCCTGTGTGTACAACGGAAAGAATTAAAAATAGCTTCTAAAACCTGACTAATTTTTTTGTATATTTGTGAATCGGATTTAGTCATTACGTTAACTCAACACTGTTCTTTGTAGAGCAAATACATGTACTTTGTTATTTACAGTGGAAGATTTTTTTTTGTTTTAAATCTTTACAGAATGTGGAAGCAGAGAGGAAATATGTAAAGCATTGCTATCATCCATGATTCATTGACAACAGGGCAGTTTTTGTCCATACTTCTTCAGAAATGGTGTTTCCTACAATAGTGCCAACTAGGAATAAGAGCCCATTTTTCTAAGCACTATGGAAACAGAATAATCTTAAAACTAGCCCTACCTCAAACAGTTTACAATCTAAGAAATGAGAGAAAGCAGATAGTAGGTGTTGGTTTAGTCTTTATGTCTTGCCTTGTATACTGAAAGTGTAAAGAATTATATAAATTGTTGCTAGTTCTGATGCAGCTTTGTGATTTGCAGATTAAACTGAAACAGTAAGTATGGTTTCTGCTTTGCTTTTCCAAGATGTATTAGAATTTCTGGATCTGAATGAACCTGACTACCTTCCTTCTCACAAAGGCTTTTAATTCTGCTTTCAGAAGTTTTATTTAAACTTGGCTGAAAGGACAGAAAAGTTGGAGGTTTTCTGATGCCTTCTAATCTGAATTCTAAATCAAATGAAGTATCAAAATTAGATTATATTTCTTTATACTTAATCTGAATATTGTTTATTTGCCCTTAATTGTTCTGAAGTTGTTAACATGCCCTCACACAAACTAGTGAATTTTCTGCAAACGTTACCAGTCTGAGAAAGTGGAGGGAAATTTGACGGACCAAAATAGCTTTAAGGCCTTGAATGAGGATTCTAATCTCTCTCAAAAAAAAATCAGTTACCTTGTCTCTACTTCTGTTTAAAAAATGCATCTCAAAATCTAATTCAAAAATACATGCAGCAGCCGTGGTCTCCATGTCACCTTACAAAGTGCAGACATTTCTCATCAAATGTTGAAAGCAAAGCACCAAGCTGGAGAGAGGCCACTAGCGGAGTTCCTCCAACACTGCTCTTGAGATCAGTCTTATTTGCATCTGGATGGATGGAGATGTCACAGAAAACATCTGTGGTTATGAGATGGACTGACAAAGCCAAGCAATCACAACAGAGGAGGACATCGCACCAGAAAAACTGTCTAACTTTGAGGACTGGAGTAACAGAAATGAAGTGAAATTCAAAGGCCAAAATCAAGCATTGAGAAACAAAGAACAAAAGTTTTACTATAAAACCTTAGTTCCTCAGCTAGGGACAACTCAGGAGGAGAATGACATGTGTACATTAACTGCATACAAAACTACTTGAGCTACCAATCTGCTACAACCAAAGAAAAAGATAAATGCATTCATAAGGCTATATTGGAGACATGGAAGATTAATATCATTAGTGCGGATCTCTGGCGACACCTCATATGAACTATTCTGCACAATTCTTATGTTTTGTGTTCAAGAAGGATGAATTCAAGCTAAAGTAGTTGCAGAGATGGGCTATTCAACTGGTCTTGGAAATGAAGAGTCTGGCATGTGAAAAGAAAATGGAAGACATGGTCTGGTTCATCTACAGTATGAGGACTGGTATCACAATGGACTAGAAATACATCAAGGGGGAAAATAACTATTTAAGCACAACAGTGTTGTCATGAGAATATATGGGTATAATCCGATCATGAATAAATTTAGACTGAAAATTAGGATGTTTTCTCCTCATTAGGGAATGGAGACAGAGATCAGCTTCCCACTGTGAGTATGGAGGAGAAACAGGTTGGGTTGTTCTAGCATGTTTGGCCACTACAGAAGAAAAAATATGCAACATAGGTGCTCATGTCAGCGGAGCCACATACATCAAATTAATGTCTTCCTCCTTATTACTTCATAGAATACTTTTAGCTTATCTAATGCAAAACTTCATTTTTAAATTGAAGTGGTGTTTCACCAGATGGACTGAAACCTTTAGAAGTTATCTATCTACCCAATCCCCATTGAATTAATGCAATTAAAATATATGGGTTAAAACATTGAGAACTCAAGTATTTTCTTCCCCAAATGATTTGTGTGAGCCATGCTGTGCTGTGGAAGACAGGCAGAAAACTCTTTAGTCAGTTATCCAAAAAGGCTGTGCTATTATTTTTAGTAATAGTGCTTTCTAGGACCTTCCAAAAGACAACAGCTTAGTTCTTTCCTACTTGGTGTGTTTACCATCCATTGTATAAAGATCATCCATGAAAATGTTACTGTATGAAGAAATTTGTTAGTTTTATCACTTAAAACCTTGGAGATGTCAAATATTCCTAGGCAGCTGGTGAGCAGTCATTTCACTAAGAAATAAATAACACTGAAATACAGTGAAAGTAACTAAGAACTTATTTTGGCACATTTGCCTCTAAGCCTGTGTGTCTGTGATCTTTGTGCTAACAGGTACTGCCTTACCATCTGATAGACTGCAGACAGCTTCAGTATCTTTTTAACTTGTAGCTGCCCATGACATCCCAAAAGAATTAATTTCACCATTGGTAACTAATTTATTTCCTGAGAAAGTTATTAAGAATGACGCAAAAATACTTTTTGAGTCCACTCTTTTTCAGATGGCTTTAGTGTGTCCTTTTTCTTTATAATTCAGCTCTCTTTGAGATCTGAGACTACCTTTTCATGGTTCACAAGTTGTTGTTGTAATCAGCTTGGCTGCAGGCCCAAAGCAAGCTGTGTGACTCAGTGACAGTTGCAATCAGTGCAACCAGGAAAAAGACAAAGAGCCGATACATTTGGAACCCACAGTGATGGATGAAAATGTTTGGAGAGCTTCTCATGAAGTCTATCGGTTGGAGAGCTTCAGATTAAGCTGATGTTTAAAATATTAAATATCATTACCAAGGAACATGTATACAGCATCCAATGCTGCCAATTTTTTACTTAAAGAGCAGTACATTTAAATTATATACAGTATTGTTAATGTCTCACAACAAAATGTTTCACTGTGTTGCTGTGCATTCTGAGACTTGTTTAGGAAATGCTTAGATGTGTTTTAATACAGGCAGCAGACCACAAAGCAGTAACAATGTGCTTGGCTTTATGCATGTGCTTAAGTCTCAGAAATATCAGTGAGATTTTAATACTGGCTAGAAAGAAAATACTTTGATTTAAAGATGACCATTTACCATCCCAGAGCCTAATACATTCTCATGAAAAATAACAGGCTTCCTATCTAGGATTTGAAGATTGCTTTGAAATCAAAGATGTTATTTCAATAGAAGGTATGTAAAATTTTTCTTCCTATAAATGATGAAATCCCCTGATACAGACCTCTTGTGTAAATTCTTCCACAAGCATTTTGGTAGCATTTGTGTGATCTGCTTGTGAGAGCGATCAGGAATCCACACTAGCTAAACACTGTAGGGAGGAGTTGAATCGAGGGTGAGATACGGCCAACGGTAAATAGTTACACCTGTCCTGCCCTTTCTGCGAAGAAAGGAAAAATGCACAAAGCATATGAGAATGAGTTAAAGATATCCTGGATAGCTCCGACTTATGTAATAGTACTCCCACTTTCTCTGCTAGCAATTCATTGCTTCTTCATGAACAGAAATGTACTTAAAAGTCACCCACAATCACACATATGAATACAGTCCCACTCATTTGCACATTTGTATAGCAATTCCTACAATATTACCTTGTATCAAGCAGCTTAAAAATGAACTTTTAAGGAAGAACATACAATACACATTTTAAATAGCCCTGGGAACTCGGCAGATACATCAGCAAGAACTATGACACGTCCTCCTGTCACAACGAGCCTTCGGTTACATAAAAATTGCCAGATTGGCTCAGATTAGTTGTCCATGGAGTCTCGAATCCTGTTTCTGAAGGTGACAAGTACCAGATGCTTCAGAGGCAGGTGCAAGAAACCCCCATACTGAACACTTATGTAATAGAGAGGGTTCTTCCTAAAATCAGGCAGTTGGTGGGTGGCTTATGCTTCACAGCAGGAGAGTTTATAATGCCATGAAATGTTTATCTTCGTTATGTAACCGTGGATGTGATTACCCATCTACAGTCAGCTCGCGGAAAAAGTGCCACAGGGCTGTTAATAAACACTGCTAATCAGGACCTTGTTTTATTTCTCAGCTGAGAGACATCAGAGCAATTCAGGATCTAAGAGACCCTAGAGTATTATACCAATTTGCTAGACTGATCATTTTTTAAAGTATAGAAAGCGCGCGTAAGTTGGGTTCATTTAGCCATCTAAAAGTTGGGTGTCTGGTCTAAGCTAATCACTAAACCAGTGACGCACCCTAGACCAAGCACCGATAACTAGAAGCAGTGAGTTTCTAGGGTTACACATGATGAGCTTGAATTGGAGAAGTAAGGAAAAGGACATCTTGCTTCAAGACCTGCTTGGGCAAAAGAAAAAAACCCTTAGGCAATTGGAATTTTAAAAAGCCCAGATCTGAAGTACACTATGATTCTAAATTAATATTCATAATCTCCATTACTTAAGAAGACAGATAGCAATTTTTTAAATAAAAGGATGAGTTTGCGTTGTAGTAAAGAAGGAGGCACGGAAACACGCAGTATAAAGACCAAAAAAACTTCTGTACTGGATGCTTGATTTTTAAACTAGTTTATATTGCTGCTTTAAATTTTTGCTCTGCTTCCCCAAGTGAAAGCTTTTCTGCAAGAGGCAGCATGCAAGTATAACAATTTAATTGAATTTGTTTGATGGTATAATCATGCCATTAGTTAATTTAGCACAACTCTGTGTGGCTCCTAGAAATAATGGCACATAAAGCTCAATTGTCACACGGGTTTGCAGCACAAGCCCATTTGTAGGAAAAGAAACAAGCACAATGCAGAAAGTCTCAGGTTTTAACATTTTTTTAAACTAAACAATTTCAAAAAAATGGCAATAATAAGCATTGTGGAAGAAGGTATTGGATTAACTGGGTGCCTGAAGTTGTGCAAGGCAAGTTCTTTCCTTGCAATCCTGGTAGCACACAGTCTATTTCCTAAAGCAAGGACTACATGCAACATTCACTTGCGCCTGAGCTAACACTCCATTCAGACCTTGCATATCCATTTCTGATTCCTTTCTGTTGCTATTGGAATGGAAAAGCTTGAGTTATGCATCCGTTTGAATCTCTGAGGCACCTTTAAAAAATACAGCGGATATTTCCATTCTAGAAGTAAGAGAAATCAGGGTGGAGTAAGAATTGTCCTCCCATGGAAGTTGAGTGATGTAGGAACCCGCTTCCTCATGGCTGAACACATTAAATGGTTGTGTAAACGCTCCTTGTTCATTTTACTGCAAAAGAAACAGGTTTGCTTTAACTCCCTGCAGTGGTAGGTTGAAACTAATCTCCCAGCTGTGCCCTGAAATGAATTAAAAGTCTGCATACAATTGACCACAGCATCTCAGCTGAAATCTCTTCAACTACATCGCAAGCTCTTGTTCAATCGTGCCATACCCCGCAGATTTTTAAATGAATTGCCAAAGATCGCAGAACACAGGGGTGGCAGGGCTGGGAGGAGAACCAGAACTGCTGACGGGTCATTCTGTGCTCGGCGCATTAGACCACGGTTTCCCCTAGACAACACATTTCTGCATGTGGAACAGAAATGTGTCTCCAGTTCCTATTTTATATAGACTGAAATGACTGCAATGAATCTGTCCCCAGTTGCTGGCCAGCAAGCACCACTGTAATTTCTGAATATATTTGGGACTTCCCCTTTGGAGGATCCTTGGGCTGGATTTTCTAGATCACTATTGACAATAATGGGCCAAAAAGTCCAAAAAAAGAAACATATGAAAGATTCTATTAAACTTAGGATGAGATTCTAAATAAGATTTTTGCATATTCTTCACAGAATATTTACTTATTAACATAACCATTAGTAAACAAATGAGATTGCAGTAATTTTCAGTGTAGTTAGATTGCCTGTTTTCTTCCTTTTACCCAAACTTTGCAGTATTTTTCTAAGCCACAATTTAGGTTGGCACAAATCACCACTGCCACCATAAAAAGCAGTTTTGCCCTGCCATAATTTTCTTGCTTCCCCCCTCCATGTTATCCGTTCTTGGGCGAGCATGGGTGTTTACCTATGTGCATGGTTAACTGGAAATACTGAACGACTAATCAGTTTTTATTTCCCATACTAATTTTAATCTGGGTGAATTTCCCAGTGCAGTTCATTGCTCAACGTGCAAATATTTGGGCCATCTAAGATGCAAGATAGGGAAGGGAGCAGAGTAGGAGGAAGGTGAGGCTGCTTCTTCCAGGGGCAAGGCTGCCCTAGCTGGCCGTACCCTAAGGCACATATGGTATCACAAAAACCGAACACGTTCTTATCCCCAGGCATCCTGTGAGCATGCTCAAAAAGGACAGAATAAAGTTACTGAACAACTGGTACCACAGATCACCACTGTGATTGCTGCGCACACCAGCCACACCAAAGGTTCAACAGCTGATACGTCTGAACACACATATGATGTCCCCTGCCATCCTCCCACCTGGGTCTCTGTTTTTCCAGCCCGTAGCAGCAATTGCTAGCATTTTTCTATTTAGTATGAATAGTTCTAGGTTATTACAAATGAGTAACTGGAATAATTTATGAAACTATGATATTCTGATGAGTTAGATCCCTCTCAAATACATTGGCATTGATACCGATTTGACTCTAACATGGCTTCATATCTTGCTGGAAAATATTTTTTGAAACTGTAGCATCAAGCAGAACAAACAACTTTTTTATCCTGTATGCAGTTACAGGCTTCCTGGTTAGAACTTAACAAAATCTGACTTTGCTGAAATACTAATATAGATTTAATCAGCTCAGGCCAGCTAAATCCTTATTAAGATGTGTGTAATGACCACCCAGTGTTTAACTCACACTAGGATTCTGAATGGAAGCTATTGCAGAAGAAATTTCCAAACGACCTCTAATAATTTTCCTCAAAATGGCACAACGTCCATCTGACCTCCATTTTTTGTAAATTTATCGCTAGCATCTGGATACGAATACACGCATCACTGTGTTTTGTGGAGGAGGTGTTCAAAACTTTCATATTTAGGAGTTAAAACCTCAATTAAGAACTGGTCATTTAAGTTCTGCAATGACCGACTAATCTGGATGGCATTACTTAACTTCCACTGATCCTATTAAGGATCGTAAGATGTGAATGCCATGCCGATCAGAATTATGCAACCTAACCCCCCCTAACACATCTTCTATATATAATTCTTCTGCTGCAGACTCAGAGTCCTGCTACACTCCATGGCCACTCCTGAGCACCTCTCTCATCACAGACATTCACAGACACAGGCGGAACCATTTCAAGGCGTGGTGAATAATACTGGGCCAAACGTGCGCTGGCTCTACATTCAGTAGTAGTACACGAGAAGTGCTTTGGTCCCACTTAGTCAAGTAAATATGTTTTGTCACATAGAGCAGACTGCTGCCTCATCATAATTCCTCCTGGTTAACTGAGCATTTTTAAGACTAGTGTTAGTCACAGAAGAAAAAACATTGATGAGTTTGGGATGCATACATGTGTGCAAATTACAAAAATACAGAAATTCCGGATATGGATTATTATTTCACTTAGATAGATTTCTCCTTGTACATTACGTGGCTTCCTAATTACATACAATGCCTTCATTTTCCTTTAGCAGTAACTGTTGCCTCCTCATTTATCCTTTAAAAGGGTCTCTGGAAGCAAGGCCAGAGAAAACTTCCACCTCAGAGGCCCACTGGTATGAAAATGTTACAGTGGAGCAATGACTTTGAGGTATAAATTAGTTTCTGTAAAGTGCAACTGAAGTAGGTGTTGGATGTAGGAAAACATCAAAAGCAATGTAAAAAATCATCATTTTTAACCACATTTGTCTCATTTCATACTAGGCATAGCTTGTCTCTAACTAAGGAGTCACTCCTGTACCTACACCAAAGAGTGAGTACACCTCAGTAGCTCCAGTGAAAAGTACTAGAAACTTTAATTTTTAGAGTTATCTTTTCCAGGTGATATAGAGGAAGGCCAGATTTCAACTTGAGATATTTAAACTGTAAAGTCTGGAACATCAGAAAGGAAAGAGGCACAGAATGTATGAAGAATGACAAGAACCCAGAACTTGGGGTCACAAAATGGCCATTTGTCCGAGCTTTCTGAATGGTGTCACCCCTGCCTAGCCCGCTTCTGCCTTGTTTGCACAGGCAGGGCTCACACATACTTCTGAAATAAGCCATGCACACTGAAAACACCTGATCGGTGATTTCTGCGCCAACAGAAGAACCAGGAAGGGCCTGAAACCAACTGCTGCTCAGCAAAAGGACGCCAGTACTCCAGGATTTTGTTCTCTGATCTTTCCAGCCTTGGCAGAAGTAAACAAACAGGATTTCAAAATCAAGACACAGACCAGTGCAGATGTTCTGTCCTCTTTATGATATTCAGGTGAAGGGAGAGAAACTGCTTGCAAGACCTCTGCTACACATACTGCAGCATGAGACTGCTTGCAGAAGTTGAAGAGCCACTACAGGTGAAGAAGCGGTGGTCTCTTCTCCCCTTGCCTCCTCCACAGAGACACATAAAAGCCACAGGATGAGTCTCACATTTTCAGTTGACAAGTGAATACATCCTTTATTCTTAATAAAAACTCTCATGAAAACCTTAAGGAGACTGAAATAATCTGAATTTTTTTTGTGGTATATTAGGAAACAGTTCATTTTATCGAATTGCCATTATGATATTTTTACATTAAATATATTCAAGGAATTTAAAATAAAAACCCAGCTTAATGCTCTTTCTGATCATCATCATGTCTCTTCTTCAGGTGCATCTGAATAGAGCTATACTACCATCTGACAAACTGACTTGATTCTTGAGCATTCTTGTACAGCATCATATTAATTAAATTATCTTAATAAAACCATTAGCTTACAGATTGTTAAAAATATTTCAACTTTGAAGCCAGTAGAAAACTAGAATTAAACTAGCAGGAAGTCACCTTATCTGTCAGTGCACAAGACAGGAAGTTTTCTGAAAAGATTTTCATTGTGAAGTAGAATAATACTACGTCCCCACAGCTGAGTTTCAAAGCACTTAAGGGGGGGGGGGGTTCCATCAAATACTCAATTCGATTCATGTGAATTGTAGAATTGTACAAAAATGGGTTTGTAATGTATTTTTATTTGGATGCGGTTGTGTCATGAATAACTGATCCATTTTTGGGCATGCTCTTTCAGGAAAAAAAAAAAGTTTTTATAAAACAATTGGAAATTTTCCTCCAAAAGCCTCCCAGATAAGGAAGCAAGCATTATTACGTCAGGTTTGAGACGCATGCTGCTTGAAATGTGTGTTCTAGGCCCTTTATCAGAGAGAATGTGATAGCAGTTTACTATAATTGTTCCATTATGCTTACGGTAAAGCCTCTTACAGAAACATGGAATTTCGATCCATAGGAATACTGCTGAACATTAACTACCTAGAAATGAAACATGCCTTTTCTTGCCTGTTGTAAGATAAAAATAAATTTATGTTTAAAATGCTTTAACTAGCCAACCTGAAAAACCTGACTGAAACTCTATATGCTTTTTCCTTGCTGCAACATTTTCTTGTCATTTTCAATCAGATAGAAAAAGGAAAAGCCTTATCTTTGGACATTATTAAGACCCATAGACAAATTGTACTTTGAAACTTTGGTGAAAAGGAAGAATTTCCTTAACAAACACCCATGATAAATGCAATACTGTGCTGCATCTGTGCATTCAAACAGATGCTGCAAGTTTGTAGCCTGGTCTATGGTGATGCGAGGCACTCCAGGTTCCCTCGAAACGGTGAAAACTGCTTCTCCCGATTTCCCATGTTCCAGTCTCTCCCTTCCTTGGGAAAAGCAGCCAACCAACAGTAGTGTGGGAACCAGACATGTTATTATCACCAAGGGAGCTTGCCCCATCTTTTTCAAACAGGAAGAGAGAACAGCTCATCGCTGTTCCTATGACACCATCAGAGCTGGGAAGAAATCCCACAGTTACAGGAAAAACCGAAATGGGATCAGAGTCGACAGAGAAGGCTCTTGGAGAGCAGCTGTGAAAAACTGAGGAAGTACACAAGGAGCCAGGAAGAATGAACGTGTACCAGGGAAGCGATGTCTCATACAGTAGCACCGCTGTACTTCACTCCATAAATTTTGGACAATGAGATGTATCAGTTGGCCAGCACGCATACAAAGAGTAGGCAGGAAGAAATCAAAATCCAACCGACAGGCAAAACCACAATATAATCCTTTATTATAATCTAATTTACTTGATGGTCTGACTCATGATTTTTGAGTCCTCAGGGTTTGCAGCACTGCTCCACTTTTCCATCAAATCAAGCAGCACGTTTACCATCTAAGTTCCTGAAAAGGGATTTGGGTCCGATTGCTGCCGCTTCTCGATTTCACCGCTTGCCTGGACCAACTACAAACGCTCCCATTTCAGCGCGCACTTGGAGAGGGAGGCCAGGCCAGGGTTTCACACACCCTCCCTCGCCGTCACCCGCTTAGACCCGCTCCCAGCTTGCGGGGGTTACGGAACTCATGGCGAAAGCGCTCCCCTGCCGCAGGGAGAGGGGAAGCAGCCCGGGAGGGGCGCACCGCCAACTGCCTTCCAGGGCACCGCTCCGAGCGGGGAAGGTCCAGCCGGGCGTCAGCGCCAGCCCAGGTTGGCCGGTCTGTCCTCCTCCTCCTCAGCGGTGCGCTCCGGACGGAGGCGGAGGGTATCGGCGGCCTCTGAGGGGGGAGAGATCGGTGTCAGCTACCGGGAACGGGACACGGTGGGAGTCCTCGCTTCACCAGCCCCCCGCACTCCCCATAAGCTGCCGCACACTCAGCGTTTACATTCAGTTTGGCTTGAAAAAAAAAAAAAAGTAGGAAAAGAGTGGAAACCCGGCCCGCAGGCGGAGACCCACCGGCGCTCAACCGCGCCCGCCAAAGCCGCCCGCAGGCCGCCCCCAGGCCAGGACCCTCTCCAGGAGCAGCGTCCCGCTCCCGCCACGGCCTGGCCCGCGGCGGCCCCGGGAACCTGCACAGTCCCCTCCACCTCGGGCCGAGGTCCAGCGGGGCGCAGTGCGGAAGGGACCCTCGCCGCGCCCCCTCAACCGCCCGCCTCGCGCCGGCGGAGCAGGAAGGCGGGTGACCGCGGGGCCCGCGCGCGTATCCCTCCGCGGCGCCGTGCTTGCGTGTGCGGCGGCAGCAGCGGCTCCGCGGGAAGCGCGTGCGGCAGCGCCGAGGGCAAGGAACTACTTTCAGGAAACTCGGGCGCGGGGCGGGCGCCAGGCGCCGCGGGCGGCTCTCTTCCTCTCGCTCGTCCCTCTTTTCCTTCCTCCCTGTCCCCCGTGGTTATTTTGGATCAAGCTGTGGCGGCGGAAGGAGCCTGAAGTCAACGCTTCCGCCCAGTTTTCCTGTGAGGAGGGGGCGGAGGCGAGGAGCCGGGGCGGTGGCGGCCGCTAATGGAGTTGCTGCCAAGGAGGGAGCGCAGCCGCTGAACTTCCTCGCGGGCTTTCTCCCTTCTCTCCCCCTCGTCCTGCGGCCAGAGGGGCTCCTCTCTCCGGCCCTGGCAGCTCCTCTCCCCCTCCCTCCCTGCCCGCGCCTCTCCTCGCACAAACAGCCGTGACGCATCCCCGTTCTCCTCCGTCGTCCCCCCCCTTCCCACCCCCAGGCTGGTTTAAAACGCCTCCCTTCCCCCGTCAGCAGCCTTCTCCTCGGGGCCGGCCCGTCCTCCCGCCGCAGCGCTCGGCGTCGCTTCGGAGGGGGTGGGAGAGCCCAGCCGAACCGCTCTGCCCCCTTCTCCCCCTTCCCCCCGCCTCCCCCGGCCTGTGGCGGCTCCGGTATCTGGAGGAATTTCTGCCGCCGCCGCCTGCTCCGCCTGGTTGCGGGAGGCGGGCGGGCAGGGAGGCGGCCGAGCAGCAGCAGGAGGAGGAGGAGGAGGGCAGCAGCAGCGAAGGCGGCTGCAGCGGGAGATGAGCTGCAGCGGGAGGACGGTGCGGTGCAGTTTTTTGCGGCCGGGAGCACTCCCTTGTCTCCACCACCCTGTTCCCCTTTAACTGGGAGCAGCTCAAGAGGAGAAGATCTGGGGTTGTTGCTGCTGTTTCCACTGTTACCTTCATCATCATCATCGTCGTCGTCGTCTCTAAAGACGGGGGGAAATACGCTCCAGCGCCGAACAAGAGGATTTCGTGTTTCCAGGCTAAAGATCGCTCTCCTCCCCTCTGTTCCCCCCTTTCCCCCTTCTCCCACACTTCACGCAGCTGCCCGTGCCCTGGCCGGGGAGGGCAAACCGGGGGGGTAACAATGGTGAAGTTTCTGGTGAGTTCTGCCTGCGCCCTGCCTGCGCCGGTGCTGCTCCGTCTGCCTGTCGGATCGCGGTGAGGAGAAAATGAGCGAAGAGACGGCGACTTCTAACAACGAGTAAGCGGCTGCTTCCTCCCCAACCCCCCTCCCCAAATCCCTGCTCCTCTCCCCTCCGCGCCGGGATCGGGATGGGGCTCGGCGCGTGCCCCCAGCTCCGCGCCCCGCGGGAACCTCTGCCCGCTCGCGTTCGTGTTCCTGGCCTGGCCGTGCGCGTACTGCGCATTTCTGCTCGCGTACATGGACGCCCAGAAGCTCCCTCTTTGTGAAGGAGCTCGGTGTAGAAGGGCTGCCGGCCAGCCGCCAGAAAAGCCTGGTTTGATTAAAGCCCAGTAGAAAACGGTGCAGGTAAACGACGGTGTCTTGGGGGGGGGGGGGGGGGGGGGGGCGCGGACGGGGGACGGGTTTTGAGTGCCCAAAGAGGTATCGGCACGTACCACCTCTGATAATATCCTGTTACTTGTAGATATTTCACATGGAAACTAGTGTGTGGGAGCTTCATCCTGCAGGAAACTGCTCCTGAATTTTAATTGGATGAGTCAGTCAGTGTAAATACAGCTTAAACCTACCCTAAAGCCTTTTTATTTTTTTCCTTTCCTTTTAATGAGCACTTGGGCTGGTTTTGTTTGTTTGTTTGTTGTTTTTTTTTTTTAAAGAGGGGGGGAAAAAAAAAGAAAGGAGGAAAGGGGACAGTGAAAGTATCTCCTAATATTTTTAATGTGACCGGTTTGGGGGAAATCCAGAGGAGAATGTGTGTGTGTGGCTGCATGCCCCTACGTGTAATCTGTCTGTGAAATACATTTTAGGTCGGGGGAGATAAATATTTGTGAGAAAACATCGGACTTGCCTATATTCGTTTTTCAGTGCCTTGGTGTATTTTGAAACTTTTGCTATCACCGGGACGCTGGAGGTGGATGGCTGCGGTCTCCGAGCTCTAGTGTTACGATTCGCGGTGTCGGCATTTACCGATTTTTATGAATGATGGGGGTGCCGGCCGCGGCCATGGCGATGGCGACGGGAAGGCAGCGTCGCGCCCATTGTGTCGGTGGGCAGCGGGAGGTGGCTGCCGGGCTGGCAGGGCGCGGGCGGCTCTCCCCACCTCCACCCTCGGCAGGAAAGGCGGCTTCCCCGTCCCCGCTGCCCCCCTCGGGGCAAAGCCTGCGTCCCTTCCCCCGCTCTTCCCCGAAACGCAGCATTTGGGTCCCCGAGGAGCAGCGCCGCGCCGGGGGAGCGGAGCCCAGTAGCCCCGCGCTGCCGGCCGCGGCGCTGAGCGTGGAGCGGAGCGGGGCTGGGACGGGTGGGAGCCGCTGCTGCGGCGGCCGCGGGGCCGGGAGCCGGGGCCGCCGCCATGTTTCCTTTTTTGTGAATCGCTCTCATTTGCATACCACGATCTCCATTCATAAAAAAAAAAAAAAAAAAAAAAGAAGAAAAAAAATCGCTGTCATCGCCGCTGACCTGCGGCAGGAGCTGCCCCGCGGCCTGCCCCGAGCTGCTGCTCCGGTGCTGGGGGGCAGCCCGCGGCCAGCGGCTGCCAGAGGACGGGGGCCCCCGACCTGCTGCATTAATATGTGCTGTCGGCTGCTTGTTGACACAGTTATGTGGGAAATATCAGCTCGGGGAGGTGCTGGGAGCACGTGATCCGCTCCATTCATAAAATACCTGGCTGTCCATTCACAGCGCAGTGCAGCGCCTGCATTCAGCAGCCCGGCGGCTCAGACCTGCACGGGCAGGGAGAGGCGGCCAGGCCGGCGGGTTTGGCGGAGAGGGCGGCAGAAGGAGGGCTGATGGCTGCCAGCGCGGGGAGTTGCTCTGCGGCTGGGGTTGGGTTGGCGGGGGGGGGGGGGGGGAGCTGCTGTTGTGGTTTGCGCTTGTCCTTTGCCTGTGGAGGAGCGTTCGTTCAGAAGGACGTTGTCGCTCTGCCGTCCAACATCTAAGCAGGGGAGAGTTTTATTCAGAAAACGTTGGCGTATTTTCTCCTCCACAAATACTGACTCAAAAATAAAATACTGAAAACCACGTTCATTATTATGAACCTGTTTTCAAGACGGTACGTTCGCCCATTCGGGGTAATTTACGTTTTATTAAACAATACTGTCCTACATCTGCAATGTATCGCCGTAGTGTAAAAGGAACTCAGTCATACCTAATGAGACAACCAGAAACGTTGCCTGATGTAAAATACAGGTAACACTGAAGACAACTAAATCGATAGAAATCATCAATGCCGTTCATTTTTGTCTATTTACTCTGGGAAATTTTACGGCCGATTAGCTGTCACCATTTCTCCTTCACCTATGTCGCAGTGAAAGAGACCTCTGAAATATCAGAACAACAGAGAAATGTTTTTAGTGTGCATAAACTGTTTAGAGGACAGTGTATTAACTTTGATTCTAAATATTTTGAAATCTTTCAAAAAATTAAAATCGAATGAAACTTGGTGATGAAGGATCCCTGAAGCAGACAGGGTTTGATGTAACAGTTTTGTGGTTGTCAGTGTTAAAATGGTAATGTTCACTGCTCATGAATACACTATTTCATAATCTTAACAAATTACACTAAAGGTGATCCTTAATTATACCTCCGTGGAGTGGAGGAGGCTTTCTTGTTCATGCAACCCAAGAAAATACCTGAAAGATTACTACTCTTTATTTAAAATGAGAAAGGAAGACTCACATACAGTATTTTATTTGAGTTAATTCAGTATTGTTACAGAGCTGAATGTGTGTATCCTTACACACGTTATAAACGGTGCTTTTTCACAAAGAATAGATTTTTTTTTTTTTACTTTGGTTATTAGAATATCAGATGAAAATAAGAAAAATATTTATTTTCTCAGTTTAATTTGCTTTTTTTTGACAGCATTTTTGTTGAGGCCAGAGTCATCATTCCTCTTTGGCTGATTTTGCACATAGCACAAGCGTGTCTCTTTAATTGATGGGGAAATATGATTGAAACTCCAAATAAACCATTTGTGAAAATAGGGCAGATCTACAAATTGAAATTCATCATATATTAAAAGTTCACTGTGTTTAATTTTATCAGTGTAATTGATGACATCAATGGCCTTGAATTCATTAACAAATCTCTTGACATATTAGGGCAAATACGGGTACTTTGCAGTGCAGTTTGTGTTGTTGTGGCTACCGGGAATATTCTGGTAATTGAGCGTTATTCTTTGTTTATAAAACTTCATTTTATGGAGTAAGATACGAATATTTGTGGTGTCTGGAGTTTGACCTCGGTTAATTCTCAGTGGTGGTGGGAAAGGTTAATTAAAAAGCTGCATTAAAGACTACTAGGTTTCTTGTCAGTCATGAACATATGGAATGCAGCCTTATAAAATTCTGATTGCCATGGATGAATCTTTGCTAGTGGTTTTTGCATTGTTCTTGTAATGAAGTTACTGTATTTGTCAGTTAGGTGTTAGTTAAATTAGAGTATTTCTGTACCTCCAGCCATTCTTTTTTTTTTTTTTTTTTTTTTTTTTTTTTACCTCAATGATGTTTTGCAATCAGCGTGGTCAGCATGAACACAAGTTCACAAGTACTGTCAATTTTTAAATGAAGGAAATAATAGGATTTGTGGACTTGTGGGTCAATTCACTGTTCATGCAACTTAACATAATAATGTCAGAGCAGGCAGGTCAGCAAGCACTGTACCAAATCCCTGGTTGGTGGCAGATTTTATTGCTGTCAAGAAATGCTACTGAATTTCAGTGTTGGGTAAAACAGAATGATTGTTACGTTGTATAGTCCCCATTCAGTAGGGATGAATGATGACAAGCTTAAGATGGAGTCTGAGTTGCTGCTATTGGAAAGTAGGAGCATTGCTTTGTTGGCTTGTTTACTTTCCTCTCTATTGCAGGTCGCCTCGTTCTTTTTCAGGGAATGCTTGAATGGTATTCAGAGTTGTTTTTACGTCCTGTATTTTTACCGATTCAGGTTGTCATATGCTAAAGGTTTTGCTATATAAATGTAGGTAATTTTATACTCGTTTTCCTAGATAATTTAATTCGAAAGATTATAAATTAATGAAACACAGAGTGTATACTAATGCTGTTTGCTTAACAGCCTCTAGATTATGATGTAAACATCTTCAAGTGTTGATTTGAAAAAGTAAAGCTGAACTACATTTTTAAAATAAAATACTTACTGGATATGGTCATGTCTTCCTTCAATATTTATGAAAATTCTGTTTATGCTTCATTTGTGCTTCAGAACTCGTATTACAAGCCCAGATACTGAAAGTTGACCATGAAATCGTATCGCAGAAAGTAAAGCCAACTAGTTTGCTTTTATTAATTCTGGGAAGATTAACACTTTTCAGCAGGCTAATTTTCTTTCTGTTATTTAGGACATATGTAGACTTTGGAATTCTTCATCCATTAGCTTAAGGAATTTGTAAAAAGACTTTTTTTTCTTTTTTTTTTCTTCTTTTTTTTTTTCAGGAAAGCATCTTCTAATCCAAGTGATTATATGAAATCATTGCAATTCTGACGTATTTTCTTTTGGGGGAATGGTTCTTTATGGAGTCCTGGGAAGGTTTTTTCCAGTCTTCTGAACTGCTTCTTGTTGTCTCTTTGGCTTTATGTTATGTGATGCTATTTTGAAGGTGAAACTGAATTTGCATGTTATATAATGTGGGAGTCAGGGGTTTTTTTTTTTATTTTTTAAATTTTTTTTAAAAAGGTTCACTTTAGCAACACACCTTGATTACTCTGGTATTGCAGAAAAATGCTTTCTGGATGTTTCGGCATAACTGGAGCCAGCGATAGTATTTGAATTAAAAAATGACGAGTGTTTCCCTTGTTTGTTCATTTACAGTTTTATGTTCTTGGAGTGTTAAAGTGACGGTGAGGACATCAGCATATGATTCAAAAGTAGAGATGTTTCTTGAAAGAAATATATCTTGACAGGATCGGAAGTCACAGGATTAAAGCTGAGGGTATTCGTGGTGGTGTTTAGCCTAAGCACTGGCATTTTTGTTTGTTATTTACCAATTCTTCTGTATATCTGGCGAAATCGTATGATAGGGTGTGACAAACAGCAGAAACAAAAAATACTTTTCAGAATATTAACACAAGTTTAAAAAGGAGATAAAGGAAATACTTCTGTCTTTTTTGATTTATTTTTTTTTTTTACTCCCCTGATGCAAAAAAAAAAAAGTATGAGATGGCACACAGTGTATGTTGCTTTAAATGCTGTTATTCTGATGTTGAAATGTCTGCTTTCTCCCTCTTACTCTTTTTTTTTTTTTTTTTTTTTTTTTTTTTCCTTTTCTTTTCTTCCCCTCGATTGGAACATGTTGCAGTTTCCTTAAAGAAATGTAAAAGATGGCTGGGAGTTGCCATGTTGTTGAGGATCCCAGTTTCTTTAAGGATATGTTAAAAAGGAACTGTCTTCGTCTTTTTTTCTCTATTCTAATGTGCAACAACATTTAAGCAAGCAAATTTTAACCAGCACAGATTGCACAGTTACTGAATGGCTGGCATTGGTTGTAAACAAAAGCTAAATGGTCCCTGAAAATATACAGTTTGTTCCTCCTTTCTCTCCCTTGAAAATATTCATTCCTCTTTCTGAAGGCGCTTCTAGTTGTGAAGTATTTATTTAATTATTGGCGACTAATGTGGTACAAGTGCTACACATTAAAATTCAATAAGATGTAAACATATTTGCAACATTTCTTTTAATACTTTCTAATATTCTGTTAGGTGTGTCTTCTCACCAGTCTTGGTGTTCAGCAGAAGTAACCTTCGGTGATGCTTGTTTTTTCAGGGAAGGAAGGAAACTGGATGCTCTTTTGGTATGCTGTATTAACCTGTATTTCTAGGCTTAAGACAATAGCAGTACCTACTTCTGTTGCAGTTACTTTTCGTGTACTCTGTTTTGCTAGTGCCTAGACTATGATTCACTAAAACCTGTTGGCTGGCACTACTCTCTGTGGTTTTTCTCATACATGAGGTGGTATCGTGTTGTATGTGGTAACATATTTTATGGTATATGGTACCAGGGTAAACATGATATCTCTCCTACATTGAAAAATACCTGTAATAGGAACCAGACTCTAAGACTATGGTGGTATTGAGCAGCACTTAGCTTGCAGGAAGTAAGCAGACATTTTAAGTGAATGTGTTTTCACATCTTTTCAAGCTTATGTTTTACATAATGTTCATGCTGGTGTCTGTGATACCAGTTTGTTAAAATAATATATATTCATTTATTTATAGTCAGTGCTTTATAGTCAGTGTTTTTCTCCTACATATGACAAGAAAATAATTTAAAAAAAAAAAACCAACCAACAAATCTTTAGATATGCTAAGGGATTAAAAAAATGTACATTTAAGTGCTTTGAGTACTAAAATTGTTTATAAATGTGTCTCCGATTAGATAATAACTGGGTTGCTATGCACAGTTGCAGGCCTTAATTCCCAATGCTCCAACTAAGGTAGGGAAAACAAATAGTCATAAAAAGTCCCAGTATAATGATGATGAGTGCACCTATATACGCAAGGAGATCACAAGCATTTTTTCTTTAAAAACTCCCTGTCATATGACAGTAAATACTTCAATTCAAACAGGGAAAATAGGCCACAGAAACTTCAGCAGTTACTGTGCCGCGTTCTGCATTGCTGCCTGATACCAGACTGCCATTCAGAAGAAAACATTTTTCGTGTGTGCGCTACACAAGAATTCCCCCAAATGGGTACTGTTGAAACATTTAAACTGTATTAAAAATGGGGTGGTAAAGATTTTTTTTTTTTCTTCTTCACACCATCGCCCCCCGCCCCCCCAGATGTATTCATTCTTGTGTTTGAAAATTTTGACTATTGCTGTTTCTGATATTTTAGTTGGGTGAGGAAGTCTTGTAATCTCTCCTTCTACTGTAGCGAGTCAAACACTCGCCTGTTCAAAACCGCTAAAGAAGTTCTGTAAGACAGTCTATTGTCAGGTTTTTTCTTTCTTTCTTTCTTTCTTTCTTTTTTTTTTTTAAGACAAGAAACTCCATAAAACCAGTACCAAATAAATAGATCTTCCTCGAGATAATCTAACAACTGTTGACAATTGCCCTTTTTCTTTGACTTGTACAGACAAGTTGCAACACTAACTGAAGTTTGTCAAAGCAAAAATGAAACTGATTAATTTTGGTTTTAGTAAAGTCATGTCGTGAATAAACAAGTGTAGCAACAAGAAGTATCACGAATTTCATTAATGAAACAAGTAATTACTGAAAACTAGTGTCGGGTTTATTAAAAATTGTTGCTGAGACTGACTACCTTCTCTAAATAAACCCAGAATTGGTAAGATACGACTCTCGATGAGGATTCCTACTTGGAATTTTTTTCTTCTAGAAATCGTGCACAACTGTTTTGATGAAGTGGTGTAAACCTTGAGGGTTGAAGTGATTTTATGTAGCTTCCTAGACACTTTTCAGCCGCTCAGAGTTGTGCCTTACGTGTTTATTTCTGTGTATGGCATGCTTACTCTGGATCCTATTACAGGGTGCCTTAATGTGAAGCCTGTGATTGAGGCCGATGTATGCTGAGCCTTGAACAGGAAGACATTTTGAAAGGTGTAAAGAAGCTAATTCAGGATTTAGAGTTTAGCCCTATACAACTAAAACGGGAAATCCTGGGTTTTTATCTAGGTAAGTGTCTGACCTTTTGTACAAAACCTGTATGTTCTTAAGCACTAGTTACTGTTGCTAATCACTGATATGTGCTCCCTTTAGGACCAAGAATAGATTGGAAGTTTCCTAGTAGGGTAGACCTAGGATAGGCATGTTTGTGCCCTCTTCAGGGGGCAATTACCTATCTCATTACTACTTCCTCTGGTAGTTCAAATGCTACAGATCTGTGCTACTGATGTTATTAAAAAAAAAAAAAGGGTTTGCTGTCTCTTAGTTTACTTCTGCAAGATTTTAAGGAAGAAAAAAATTATGCTTGCTGATACCGCTGGTACATAATGTGTGTGCCAAGGGAATGCAGATTTGTAAAATTAAATGCCTAAGAATTTTCAGGCTTGAGAACTCAGATTGTGCAAATGTAATCCATGTGGCCAAGAAGTATGAATGTTGATGATTTTGATAATGAGACAGAGCCAGGAATATAATAGGATTGCCTGAGTTTGCTCTCAAACTTTCAATCGTAGGAAATGCCCATGTTCTTTTTTTATGCCCCTTGCCTCATTTGCTACTTTTCCTGTGCCAGAGAGGAGGACTGCACCTTCTGATCACTCACAGGTAGTGCTGTGTAGTTGAGGACTGCATCTTAATAAGCATTAAAATTCTATAAATATTAATACTGAACAGTAATTTTCTAACAAGTTTGGGTGGATTGGTTGGTTGGTTTCTGCAGTTTAGTCTGGTTTTAGTCTTCGATCTTCAAATTTCAACTACGTGAGTATTTCAAATATTGATAGTATTGCTGTAATTCTATCCAGACTTGTAGCATGCTGTTTCTTACATTCCTGCTGCTAGTGTGGTTTTCCTAATCCTTATCTGAAAGTTGGGTTTCTGGTTGTTGGGTTTTTTCGCTCCCAAGTTGGAAGCTTTCTCTAAAGAAGTTATTTGAGGGAACAGTCTATCTGTTATGTTGAACTTGGTTTTGGTTTGGTCCTCCTGAGGTTGTAATGACATTTATTGTGAGAAGTGATGGCACTATGGGATATGTGTGTCTAGCATGCTAGTCACAGAATGCCAGTTAGACTGTTGACACGTATGGGCATATTTGCTGTGGAGGCACCTAACATATGGATTACCATTAAGCCCAGTTTTAGGTAGTGTCACTTGTGTTTCCTGTAGGAATAGTGTCATACTTTAAAGTTCAGGCATGAAAGTGCAAAGTACTTGCAGCTCTCAAAAAACAAAAATGCCAGTTGCTTGTCATTCCTTAATCAGTAAATATGGTTTTCTAATTATAGCTTTTTTTTTCTATTTTTTTTTTTTTTTTTTTAATTGGTAGGTGAAGCGTATTGTTCTTAACTTTTTTTACTATGCTCTGCACTGTGGTTCCTGAATAAGTTAGAGAGAGTATCTAAAATCAGGCTGTTATTACACAGCTATTTTTGTGCATTAAGGCCCATAAATGTCCTGACTAAATCTTGCTTCATCCTCTACTTCTTTCAGCCTCCAGAAAACTTTTTAATGGATGTGTAACCACTGCTTAAACAGTCCTGTGATGATCTCTAGCACAGTACTTTCATGCTTTCAGTATTTGTACTGAACGGATCTAGCTTAAAATATCTTATATTGTCTTAGCTGTATTCAACTTGACACATCCTCTGTAAGAGCCCCCATATGCACCTTAAAATGTACGTGCTTTGTTACTATGGTGATGGAAAAGAATCGTGCATGTTAACAACCCCGCGTTAGGTAATGGAGGATTTGCAGAAATCAGTTAAGCATTTGCCTTGGGGCACTGAAAATTGAGTCCCTAACCATACCTTCACCCCAGCCTCTTGGATACAGGCAGGCTGAGGGAATCTTGTTATGGGATTAGACGCTTCTCTGTTTTCAGGTTTGAGGGGTGAAGAGGACTTTTGGGAAACGATTTCAGAAGAAGCTGAAGTAGCGTTGCCTTATCACATGCTTTTAAGTATCTTACGTCACATACTTAGGGTGCTCTGCACAGTGTAAAGGAGATGCCTGTGCAAGCATGCTGTATGTTTGTCACTGATACAAAACCAGTTTTCTTTTTCTTTGAACTCCCTAGGTTGACAGTGTAGGAATTCACTAGCTTTCATTTCTCTGTTATGGCTGCCTGCAAATCCTGCAAAGGGAGAACATGTCCACCTTCATTCCTCTGAAGCAAGGTAGAAAACGTGAGCTCTTCTTCATCTGTTAGTTGAATTCTGGATGAAGAACAAGTCTATTCAAGGAAGCTATTCTAGAACAAGACATGAATTTAGAGTGCTGTAGTTTAGTATAATGTAATTTCCTGTGAGGGCCTTTTTATTCTCCTTCTTCTGGAGTAAGTTGTGGTTAGCTAGGGGAAAACTGATAAGCTTTGTTGTATAATTGGAGGAACTTTCAGGTTCTCCCTTCTCTTTCCTTCTCTGATGTACCTTCTTAAAACTAGTTTTCTTGGTTTAGTTATTTTGGTTTTTTTATGTTCACTACTGAAAGTGGCGTATCTTTCTTGTGTTTTGAATTGGATTGGCTTTTAGGGAGACCCATTGTTGTAGGGTTTGGTTTTAGCATTTTAGGAAGCATTTTTCTGAGCATTTCTCTGTATTACTGTTCTCATGCAGCTTACCCTGAAAAGCTTCTCTAGAAAATAAGACACTGGTTAGTGTCTCTCTGAGACATTTTGACTGCCCGACTGAGCACCCTTACAGGTCTTAATACCAGGGTTTTACCCTTGAGCAGTGCTAGCAAGAAGCCTGTTTTTTGCCACTCTGGGATGACAAAAACATAACCCAAATAAAAACATGTTTCCTTTGCTATAGAAAGACAGAATGCTTCCCACAGGCTATGAGTTCATCCTCCTTTCAGCAGTGAAAGGAGAAGACATTACAGAAATGTTGAAAATCTATATTGAGTGACTTCTTCATTGCAGAAACTTCAACTTTTTTGATGTTTGTGACCAAATCTTTCTGAAGTAGAACTACAATTATATATATATATAGCTTATTTTCTGAACAAAATTAAAATGTATAAATTAGACTTGTGGAATAACTGGAAATAAGTTTACCAAATCTGTTATTTCAGCTGGTTTTTTAGGGCTGAGCAGTTACTGGGAGATACAGGATTGGCTTTTCTATCTTTTGGCAAATCTATGCTGTGTGAGCTTGATCCCGACAACTGAAGCTCAATGGATGAAGTAAAAGCTTTAAGTAGGCTTTAAGGTCCTCACGCTTCTTCCAGCTGGAGGGTGCAATGTATCTTCCCAGATAAGGCACGATGATCCAGATCTCTGCCATGTGCTTCTGGAAAGGATCATTTCAGTAGAGAAGTTGCAAGAGATTTTGTCGTTAACTTTACAGATCTCAAAGGAAGGAAAAAGTATCACTTCTCAAGGGCAAGAGTAATTTTGGCCAGCTTTTCTGAGGTTGCTTCACAGTTTGTTTCCGAGGTAATTACAATCGGTGCAGAAATTTTAGTATTCTGCAGTAGAACGGATCTGCTTTCTACATTTTTTTTTTTCTTGTTTAACTTACAGTTAGGCATTTTACAGTGGAGAAAGCTTAACTGTCACTTTCCAGTTACAGCATTAATATCTATGATCTATGACGGGAGGGGATTTTTTGCAGTTTTGGTATTCCTCAACTGAGACAAATATTCCGTTATTTTGTCTGTATAATAAAATTGTATATTTGATCACTGAGAAATGCGATCTTAACAGTTAGATTGAAAGATGCTGGTCAAGCTTTCATAATTAGCCAAGAAAATCAGCTTGGTTGTATCATGTTTTCATTAGGATGCAACTTCTGTTGTCTCTTCACTGGCAAATGGTGTTCTCAAGAGGACTGTTTTTGCTTTGCTCTGCAATGAGTTCTTATTATAGCTCAGCAAATAATTTTGTCAGGAATTGCTTCTGTTTGACTTCGGGATACATCCTTTGGCAATAACAATGCTGGTCCAAAAGTAGGAAGTTCTCTTGGTCTAACCCTTTCTTAGTGCATTATTCCAGTAGATCGCAAGAAACTCAGATTGATACTTCTCAAGGTTTAAATAGTCAGGTAGTATTTGCATGCCTTTAACTTCCATAGAGAGCACAATCAGAAATTGCTTCTAATATTGTCGTGGTTTTGTTTAGTAGGGGGGGGCCTAAGGTGGTAGCTTCTGTAGGAAACTGCTAGAAGTCGCTCCCCTTTGTTCAGGGGACTTGGCCAGGCCTAGGGCGGACCCACTGCTGGCCAAGGCCGAGCCGATTGGTAGCAGAATGTCTCGTGATAACGCCTCTGCGATAACGTATTTAAGAATGGGAAAACAGAAAAAAAGAGAGAGAAAAGAAGATGTGAAGAAGCTGAGTGGGGGCAGAGGTGCAGAGGGGGAGGCGCAGGCCTCATGGGCCTTGCAGGCCTCACCCTCTGGCCTCTCGCCAGGCAGCCGACTGGGCCTGACTCGGTCCAGCCCAGCTGCAAGAAGTGGAGAGGAGATGAGAAGTGAATAAGATGTAAAAAAGATCCTGAGAGACATCTACCAGCCTGTTGTGAGGAACGGCTGCAGACGCCAAGGTCAGTTCAGAAGGAGGGGAAGGAGTAATGCGGCTCCTGGCCAAGATTCCCCTGCAGCCTGTGGTGACGACCATGGTGGAGCAGGTTGTCCCCCTGCAGCCCATGGAGGTCCACGGAGGAGCAGAGATCCACTTGGAGCCTGTGAAGGACCCCGTACCGGGGGAGGTGGATGCCTGAAGGCAGCTGTGGCCCGTGGAGGGCCCGCTGGGACAGCTGTTCTGAAGGGACTGAACTCCGTGGAAGAGATGACCCACGCCGGAGCAGTTCCACAAAGGACTGTGGCCCGTGGGAGGGACCCCACGATGGAGCAGGGGAGGAATGTAAGGAGTTCTTCCCCCGACCATGAAGCAGCGGCGTGAAACAACATGTGATGAACTGACCACAACCCCCATTCCCTCTTCCCCCCTGTGCCGCTCGGGAGGGGAAGGTAGTAGAGATAATGTCAAGCTCGGAAAGAGGGAGGGGTGGGGGGAGGTTATCTTGTTCTCTGTCTCATTATCCTGCTGTTTGTAGTAAGAAATGGTTTTCCCCAAGTTGAGTCTGTTTTGCCCGTGACGGTAACTTTAAGGATTTCTCCCTGTCCTTATCTCAAACCTCAAGCCGTTTTTCCTTATATTTTCTCTCCCTGTTCTCTCGGAGGGTGGGGGGAGTGAGAGAGAGACTGCGTAGTCTGGTCCGATCGGGGCTGAACTACGACAAATATCTGTCCTCAGAAGTAGGGAGGATTATCTATTACTTCTGTCAGTATTTTTTTTTTTTTAAGGTTTCTTTTTTTTCCTAATGATGAAACTTCTGTTCATTCATCTTCAGTCTCTTGAGCTCCACTATATACCATTTCCTTCACAAAGGAAAATGTTTTGTGTGTGGTTTATTCATTTCAACACATAGCCTTGCAGCAGCAGTTGCCCAGTCTGGTGGTTGAGGCTGCTACCAAGTGAGGTTCCAAGATCCTCAGGAATTCAGTTGAATTCAGTATTAATGATACTGTTTGGGATTGCATGAAATTATTTCTCTGTAGCTTTGAAGGTCTGGAAGTTGATACTCCTTCGTAAAACCATGCAGAAAAGGGTACTTACAAGCAAATCTTCATAATTCTGTGGATGTTTTTAAGACCTGTAAATGTGAATTTCTTTTTATATGCCCTCTCCCCCAAATGGTATGAAGTTTTGTAGTGGTATAACTGATATGTGCTATGGGTAGGTTTGTTTCAGTGGTTTTTGGTAGACTGTTTACATAATTTGAAATACTTCACTCTTCAGAATGGGTTTGGTTTGGTAGAGTTTTTTTGTTCTTTTTTTTTTTTTTTTTTTCAGATCCTTTCTGTCAACCTGTAAAGTATTTCAGAATAAACTAGAGCTGCATAAGTACACAAGCCATTTAAAATAGAAATAAAAAGAATTCCATTAATACCCTGCATTTTACCAACACTGACAAATCCAGTTTTGCTAAATAAATAGCACCAGTGCTGTCATTTTGACACACAAAATAACTTTGTCTCTTATGTAGTTAATAGCCACCTCTTAAAGCATCTAAAGCAAATTTACAGTTGAGATCAGTTAATGAGGGAGAGTGGGAGTAGATTTATTTAAAATCCGCTGAACTTAACTGCTCACTTGTTTGCTTTTTAATGTAAAGCAGATCTGTGGTTTGAAATGGTTTGGGGAAGTTTTTGTGACAAGGCAGATGATGGTTCAGAACTACTTGAAAATTACAAAGGGGTCAGCTACAGTTTCTCCTTTCTGGGAGACTGGAAATCTCCCTTTGAAAATGTTCAAGAAACTTGATAACTGAGGTATGTAAGATCTTCAGAAATGCAATTAATATCTGCACAAAGTGTTTCAAGGACATAACAAATTAATAATAATTTAGTACTGTATTTTATTACCTGGAGATGTTAATGCTGCTGTTACCTTAAGATATTAATGCTTTACATAAAAACATAAGAATTGCCGTAAAGGATCTGGCAGAAATCCCTGTTGACATCCTTTCTCTGAGTTTCCCACTTACTGTACTTGGTTAAATTCCATATGCATCTGTTTCCTTATCAGGAAGTTTAAGCTGAAATATATTGTTTGTTTTTTTTTCTTGATTCTTTACTGGGAAACTTTACTATGTGGTTGTTTGGTAGGACTTACTTTAGCATCAGTTTAGTTTTGGATGGCTTATCTGTTCTTGGTACAAGTGTTGTGTTTTCAGGCATTCAGAAGTTGAAGTGGAACTGAAATGGCTATGCCAAGATCATTCAGTTTTAATCTTCTCATGTAGTTTGCTGTTCATCTTTGCATGTTAGAACTTGTAATTCATCTTAGTGTCTAAATTGAGTGTTTCAGAGCATTGTGTACTGCATGCGTATTTCTTTTCTTCAAGCAGTTTGTCTCATAAGAACCATGTGAATAAGGCAATGAGATAAAATGGTAAGCATGATGTTCTACGGAAAAACTTAGCAATTCAGTTTTATTAGGAAATGCAGTGAATTTATGGTCACGTCAGTGTCAACTGCTTGCTTTCTGATGCTAAAGCAATGTTTTAGCAGAAGCAGAAAGGGAATTGGGAGATACTGGTGCTCTTGGGCTTTGGCCTTGAACAAGGATCTTGTGAAGTGGGGAGGAGATCTCATGTGTTGCCTTCCTTCAGTCTCCATTCAGCCAGGGCTGACTCATTAATACTTGGAAACTGCTTTGTTTCCACCTCAGCTACCAGAAGGGCAGTCTAATTACGGTTTGAAGACTGTGTGTGCTTATGATCGGCTCTAACCTACTTTCTGAGATGCTGCTTTACACTAGATACATCTGAGGTGCAAACAAAAGATTTCTTGATTAGAAGTTAGGTAAGTACTTAAAAATTTATCTGTGTGTTCGATTTACCTGTAGCTCTTACCTGTCATTTTTGTACACAAACCAAAATGTGCTTAATAGAAATCAATTGAATGCGAGGAATTTCTACCTGGTTAAGTGGGTCGAGGCAATACAAACTGTAAATGTGAAATCATATGGATCTGAGAGAGCTGCTGAGTATTTTAAATTACTTTTTTCCCCTCATTGCTGTTAGTATTATTGGACAACTTGTAGACAATTTCTTAGAAGTAAATTACACCAGAGCTGTTACTGTTGCATACAACACTTTCTCAGCTGTGAAGTCTTGATGATGTATCATCAACTGTCCTGTTTTTTCAGGGTGGGATTAGAGAGATGAAGGTATTGAATGAAAATAAGGGGATGGAGAATGGAAGGGAAAAAAATGAACCTACTGTAAGGGCTACCTATATCTACAAAATATATTAATTACTTTCCCCTTACTAGAGCTGGGCCTTCTGCCAAGAGAGATCTGCTGTTCCAGCTGGGGCTCGCGGAAGCAGCAGTGACTGCAGGAGGTGATATATATCATTCTTTTAATTCTCAATGGCATTGACAGTTACCCAAGTTCCCTTTCTTTGCTCAACTTTATCCTTACTAGAAGTTAAAATGAAAAGCAATAGAGACAGTAAGACAATGCTGAAAAGATAAAGACAATTGACAAGGAGAAGAAATCTAAGGCCTAGTTTTAGGTATGCATTTAAAAGTCAGTTAGACAAACTACTGGCATTAAGTTTCTAAAATTATTTCGGATGCCTATCTTGCTATTTGAAAGCTCTTTTTGTAGCTGATTTTTAAGCTTTCTCATTGAAGTATAGTACAGTGAACATTAGACTCCTTTATTAAGACTGCTTCTCATAGTGAGTTATTGCCCTCTCACCCAGTGCGTTGGGTTCTGGAAAAATACCTAGTAAACTCCACAGCCCAGTGATGTACTGTTTGGAAGTGTTGGAAGCTATGGATAGTTTGTATAAGCATTGCTTCCAGTCCTACTGGTGGTATCCATGGCACTAGTAAGAAAGCATTTCCAGGCAATTTTTATTGGCTTCACTTGTTAGCTTTCTTGCTGCTTTTAAAGAATGCCCAAACACTTTCTGAAACTTTAAAGAAAATGCAAAGAGAAGTTTAAATGTCTCTGTGGGCTATGCAACTGCCACTCTTTATATGAAGAATGACAGGCTTCACCAGAATGCCTGGTTCTTAAGGCAGGAGACCATGATGCTGAAACACATTAGAGCAATGTTATTTATATTCTGCCAAAAGCAATTATCCTGCAAGACTTATAAATGTGTTAGCTTTTGTGTGTATGATAAACTGCACAGACTTCCAGAGATCTGCAGGTCTACTCAGAGTGATATATTTAAATTTTTGCAGGACTGAAGCCCAAGTGCTTGCATAAAAAGATGTTTCTAGTTGGAGGCATATGCTGATTTTTCATGAGTGTGGCAGAAGTGTTTCTTTGGGATTGGTCTATTACGATTAGGATTGTTATTATGCCAAGGTAAAGAGCTTACACATTTAATAGTATTTGATAAGAGTTGTTTTAAGAAACCTGTTTTGGTCCACCAGCATTTCTTTCCAACAACTTCTTCTAAGCTCCCAAGGGCTCTTATCTGTCCAAGAACTCTATTTTTAATTCCTATGAATCCTTTACTTTTCCTCCCCATGAAGATTTATTACTCCTTAAAAGTACCTTCAGTTAGCTACTTTAAGCCCTAAAAGTGGCCTTGTTCTGTGCTGTGTCTTTTCGTCACTCTGTGACAGAAAATGAGCTCCACTGTTCAAGGGGAGGGGCCTGTACTTTGGATCTTGGCTACCAAATAGAGCAGCTTTTCTGTTCACCCCGCAGCTGCTGTTAATGTTTCATTCTGCAACTGCTAGAGGATGGGCAAGTAACAGTCCTCATATGAGACAAAAATATAACTCCATTAGTCAGCTGGCGTGGGTAGTTGAAGCAGAAATGCAGGCAGTATTTTCTCTTGGTGAAGAAAAATCCATCACATCCTATTAAAGTTGCCATTAGCTGACTATGGGGGAATGTACATTTCCTGAATCCACGATTGCCTGTTCTTCTTACTTTGATGGCTGTCTATTTTAAAACTTGTAATTTAGTCATAACTATTATAAGATCATGTTACATCTCTAGGGTTAAATCTATTTGACATATAATCTGTCTGAGAAAAGCCCTTAAGAAGTAATGGTGTTTGACACTAACTGAACCTTAAATTACTGTGGCGTGAAATAGAGAACCTTGTTCCTAAAGAGGTTCCGTGAGCTTTCTGAAATCTGTATCACTCTGTAGGACTTCTAAGATTTAGTATTTAACTTTCAGACTATTTGATACTTTAAGTCATTGCTGTTAAACATGGATTTCAAAGTTTCTTTCAAAGGTGGGTTGTGTTTTGTTGTGGGTTTGTTTGGCTTATTTTTTTATTTTGTTTGTTTGTTTGTATTTTGTTTGTTTTACAGCTGTCTTCTGACCTGTAAATTAAAGGAAGACTATTATTCAGTCTTATCCTGTATGGCCCATGTCTGTCTCCACATTGTATACAATATTAAAGTTGAAGAAATTATGCAATGGCAAACTGTAGTCTAGGTTTGGGTTTTATTGTAGTTAGGTTTTAATATAGCAGATCCTGGATGTATCTCCAGCTAGTTGGCAGTTGTCTGTGTCTGGTGTTTTTCATGTTTCTTTACCATAGGTAATGGGCAACGTCTTAGGCTGCTTTTGCTTTGCTCCCTTCTCCCTGTGATACAGTTGCTTGTTATTCTCAATAAGCTGTCTATGTGGTAGTAAAGAACTTCAGAACATAGTAGTGAACATTAAAATTAAAATAAGAAAATTATTACTGTGTTGTTACACAAGTATAATTTAGTTATGTACTTAATGACTCTACTAGTTGAATTAAACTAAAAAGTAAAAATTATGCAGCTCCAGCTGAGGGAGCTATTTTCTGTCAACTCAGTTCCTTGCATGTTCACATAAGTCATGTTCCCTAAACTTAGTGTGGCAACAGAGACAAAATTTTGTACTATTTTACAAATGTTACTATTTTACACAAGAACTTGTTTACTGCGCTAAAAGCTGTTGTAAAATGCAATGATTATTTTGTAAGATTGAAAATAAAGTCTGTGTAAAAATATGGTTTAACTTTCTGGAAAAGGAAATTAGAAGATCCTATTCCAGTGTATTTGATCAGATAATCCTAGTTTTACCGCAGAGCTGAATGCAAGTTCGTGTACCCAAAGGTTGGGCCCTTGGGAGAACCTTGGTGTTCTTCGCTGACAGCAAGTAGTGGAGTTTCTCCTGAGGTGCTGTGCCTGGGGGTTGTTTTCCTATTGGATTTTAGCATTTTAGTGTTCAATAAAACTTTAATGTTTTCCTCTCAAGAAAGGAAAGTCCATATCCACTATGTTTCTGGCTGGCCTGCCTCTGCCTGTCAGCTTCCAGTCAGCTACAGAGGTTTCTTTTCAGCTTTCAACCTTTCTCCTCCTCAATTTCACTCTCCTGTGAGTAGGCTCATCCTCTCCATGCATTGCTTATTAGACAGGCACTCTTTTTCCTTCAGTATAGTAATTTTCTCTGTATGGGAGCCTTCCTGCATGCTGAATGTGTGACTCTGGTTTTTCTCCAGACTACACGAGGTTGCATGTAGGCAGCTGGTTCGTTCTGTGTATGGTGGAGAGGGAAGCTGGAGCGCACTGTAAACGCTTGTGTGAGGACAGGCAGGGCTGCTCTTATCCTTGCAGCAACATTTTTTGTAGTTCCTACTTGTTACTCTAATATATGGGCAGAGTTTAGTAACTGGTCGATGTGAACACTGGTATCTGTAGGCTTTCTCTCCTACCTGAATCTCTTTGGATTGGGTTGGTAGAAAGCTTGTTTTGCCTCTTAGGAGTTGAAAGAGATTGCCATATGGTCCAGTATAGTTCATGTACACAACTGTGATCCAGTAGAGGAAAGGCAAACTCCCAACCTCCCTACTGCTGTTTCAGAAAGGAACAGACAGGAGGAAGTAGGAGTGAGAACAGATTTCTGGATAGATTGGTAGGCAGCGGGGTGAATTCTTAGCACTTCCCACCAGAAGTTTATTCTAATAGGCATCAGGTTTTAACCGTGTAACTGCTGCTTAGGGAGCTGGAACATGAGGATCAAGAGTAAATGCATAAACAGACTTCTTGGGCTAATTTAAAATTAAAATAATAAAAGCATTTATTTCATATTGTGGAACAAGGCTGCAGTGCTCTCAGCCTCTAGTTGTATGAGGTTAATAACAGCTTGATTTTTATTTTAATATCTATTTTTTTTCAAACTTTAAGTACAACTCAATGTAAGTGCTACTGGCTGTATCTGAAAAGCACTGTTGTGGCAGTATCTTTACTGAATAAGACTTTCCCAAGATTCACACCTGATAAGTTGTTTGTGTATAATAGGTCTATAGCCACTGAAGTATGTCAAATGCAACAATTTTTTTTTCTTGCTTTCTGGGCCTTTTAAAGTAAAGGGGTAGCCTTTTAAAATAAAGGGGTAATTTTCTCTGTTTGTTCCCATACGGTACAGGAAGAACAAATGGATTTTTATGTTGGACAGACGGCTACATTATTGATCGTCAGTTTCTGGCTGATGTAAACCAGAGTTAAAGCAGTAAACAAAACAAAAAAGCAAACTATTTATAATTGAAATATGCATATGGACTAGAGAACAACTTTTATGGCTTTTATCTGGATTAAAGATGAATTTATGTATAAATGTGTCCCCCAAATGAATAGTTTAGGTAAATATTTAAATAATTGTGTAAATCTGCATTTGTAATGATGAAGTATAGTTTTGGGCTGCTACTGAAAGGGATCATTTGCATTCACATACACTGCCTTGGCCATAGATCTAAGGGGCACATGACTGCAGATGATTTGGGACACTGATGTGCCAGCATGATCTTTTTGGGATGATGGATTTTGTTTCGGTTACGCAACCAGCTCACTTCGCAGTTGCATGCTGGTTTGATTTAACACAAAGGAAGTAGCAGAATTGTGCCCCAAGTCTGGAGGAGAAGAAAGGGGTAGGGATTTGGGCTAGATTTAGGTGAGTAGGTTTAGCTGCCTTCCCATTATCCCACAAATTCAAATAATTTTGCTGCAGGCCTACAGATGCTGAATCACTGATAGAACTCTACATGTATGACTGTTCAGATATCTCCTATGAATAAAATCTTAAAATTAATAAGGAGCTCACAAAATGAGAGATTTATGTAGCGTTTATGTGCTATGCATAGTATACTGTACTCCTATCGTATAACTGTTCAATGGAGCATCGCCCTTTATTTTCTTTCATGGAGATGCATTGTCTGTGTTAAAATGCCTGCATGAATGTAATCTGGAAGCTGTTTTTCTTCTGAGTGCAAGTGTACTGAAACCCAGTGTTTAAAGCTTGAAATTCGTGGATCTTGTATTTCCTTGCATTCTTGACAAATAATGAATAACCTTCTGTAAATAATGAACCTTATTAAAGGGTGAATAGCAGCAAAACTTGAAGGGTTTTCATGGGTGGGTTTTTTGTTTTTTTTTTCTTCTTCTTCCTCTTTTGAAGAGGGGAGATTTGTATTTCCTCTCCCTTATGTGCCTGGCATAGTAATGCAAGAGCACAAACTGGGGGGAAAAAAAAAAAGTGGTAACAAGCAACAGTGGTTCATGATGCCAGTAGTACTGCAGTTTTGAAAATGTGTTGTACCAGTAAATTAACTACTCTCATTAAAGAGACTGTGCCATTAACTAACTGCTCCTAATGGAGACACTCCATCAACTTTGTTATTCCTTTAAAATTAATAAATGTTTTCTAGCAGAAAAGATTCAGTTAGTCAAAGTCAAATTAATTTTTCTAGGTTGTTCTTAAAGGCTACTTTTCTTTTTTAAAACGTTTTGGGGGGTGATATTTCCTTGAATATTAGTGACTGTGCATCAATGAAAATAGGCTGATGAATTGCTTCAGGTGAATCACATTTGTTTGGCATATATTAAACTTCTAGAGGTTGCTTTAACTCCTTTCCAATAAAAAGATTCAGACTGAGTACTCTTAACCCTTGCAGAGTCTTATTACAGTTTCATTCAAACTTTTGCATTCATACAGTAGGACCACAATCTTTAGTGTTACTTTATTGTAAAATTATTGCTTTATGAGTATAAAAGTTTGGCCAGATATACTGTATCAATATTCTAATCTGTAGCAAGACAGTGCTCATTTATTTTATCTCCATGTTGAAAATACTAGGTTTTACATGGATTAATGATACCAAAACTAAAAGCTACATGCAGGTTAGATGTCCTTATAATTAATTCTCATGTCGTGATGTATTTTCAGTTGTATTTCTTGAAAATTGTAGTTTTTCTGCATCTCAATTTTCACCACACTGTGGGGTAAGCTTTTTGCAGTGTTCAGAATATCTGTTTTCTATGCTACCAGAGTTAATCCCCTTGCATCTTCTGGAATCAAGAGGGCTTTCCCTTTGTGTATTCAGTCATTATGTAAAGGAAATTCAGTCTGTTTTGTTAGCATGTAAACTGGGCTTTACTAAATACAAAGAAGGCTAAAACATCTCGCAGTAAGAATTTAGTGAAAGAAAATGTATGTTTCTTGGAAAGAAGAAAACTATTCATAACTTTGTTACACATTTAGTGCTCATCATTCCACTTGCATGAAGCCTGAAAAAAATTTTAAGACTTAAATTACGTTGATACTTCAGAAAGAGATCAAATGTGTCAAACTTTGTGACTTAAATCCTAGATAGTGATATTGCTAGTTGTGGTTTAATCTTGAAATACATCTATAATGTAGAGAGGCAGTCAAGCTCCAGCAGTGCTATAATGTGACCGACCTCTTCTTTTCCTGATCCATACAGACTTGTGTGATGGAGAGTTTGGCAACAATTGCTGACAGTGAACCAAACACTCACACACGTGTTCAGACACTTATCTGGAACTTGTGTCCAAGTATTATATCTACAGAACCACTTTGAGCAATTATGAGATAGCCTTGTGACCAAAATCAGTCATTTACTGATTAAGGTTGGATAATCCTGTGAGGAGGGGTTGGGAGAGTTGGGGCTGTTCAACTGGGGGGTTGGGAGGGCTCCAAGGGAGACCTTGTGGCTGTCCTCCAGTGCCTAGAGCGGGCTTGTGGGAGGGACGAGGTGGAGGCTCTTTGGTGAGGCCTCTTGTGGTGGGACAAGGGGTGATGGTTTTAAAATAGAAGGAAGCAGATTCAGACTGCATAGAAGGAATTTTTTTTTTTTTTTTTTTTTTTTTTTACAGTGATGGTGGTAGAACACTGGATCAGTTTGTCCAGGGAGGGGATAGATGCCCCATCCCTGGAAACATTCAAGGCCAAGCTGGGTGGGGCTCTGAGCAACCTGATCTGGTTGGAGATGTCCCTGCTTCTTGCAGGAGGTTGGACTAGATGGCCTTTAAAGGTCCCTTCCAATCCAAATGATTCTATGATTCTAATTGTTCTGGATTGAAGTTGATCTTTCTTCTGGATTACTCTTGATTCGTATCAGCTTCCCAGTGTTGATCACTGCAAAGTTGCAGAAGCAGTGGAGAAAGTGCATGGCAGGAATAAATGATCAGTGCAAGAGAAGGATGGAGAATGCTTCTGGCAACAGTGTCAAATCATATTACTTTGAAGTGCTTATAACTATAATGATAGTGCAGGTGTGAAAGTTGCCTTGGACTTGTTAGTAGAAGGTACTGTGTCGGTAGTTTTGTATTCTCTCACCAGTCTCTGTTAAAGTACCTCTTGAAATCAGGCTGCAGAAAATGGTTACAGGAAAGGTAAGAAATATGATTGCTGTGCATTTTCATCTGTCTCTGCTTACTCACTGTGGAAATGCTTCTTAGAACCTTTATTTCTACTGCTTCTTGATCCCTAGCCGTTTTCCTACTGTGTTACTTAAAACTATTAATATGATATAGATTGTAACACAATAGCTTGTATTTGCTGGAAATTACTTAATCTATATAGAATTATAACTGAAAAAGTCAGTATTTTATTGTGGGGTTTTCTTTTAATTGGAACCACTCTAACCAAATTTTTACTAGTTTAGATTTAGCTACAAGATTTTGTATTTCCCTTTTAATGCAGAAAAGTAATCAATGTATTAGAGAAAGCCCTAGCATAAGAATTGCATGCTGAACAGTGATATGCTTTGTGATTATGCTTCTCTCATACAGGTAAAACCAATTATTTTGTGATTGTGCTGCACATATTGAAGAAGGGCACCCAGTTTTTCCTCACATGTCTGCTTCTTTTTTGGGAAAAGGAGATGTTGTTTCCTATCTCCTGTTCCTTCCTCCGCCCCAGCCTCCTTTGTTTTTTTGTTTGGTTTTGTTTGGTTTTGGTTTTTTGTTTTTGTTTTGTTGTTGTTGTTGTTGTTTTTTTTTAAGTGTTATTTACTTGTTGGGGAAGAACTTATGCAAGCAGCATCCTCTCTCTCTCTCTCTCTCCCCCCGGCTCCCCCCTGCCCGATCTTTTCATGTCACTGACTTTTGAAACATCTATTACTTCATTTTTACTTGAGTCCTGGCATTTTTAGCTCCCCTTTCTTCCCCTTAAATAACTCTTGGGCAATCTTTTCTTTTTTGTGCTTCCTAAAGAAACAACTTTGTCAGCTGTTTTTCTTTAAACATCAGCTTTTTATGTGGAATAGTCAATATAGGTTTGTGTTTTGTTTTGTTTTGTTTTTTCCAATCAGTCTTTTGTGAAAATGCCTCCTATAGATAATTGTGTTCAGTACCAGTGACACAACAATTCCCGGTCAACAAACGGATGAAAAAAAGAAGGATGAGCTATTTTAGTCATCAGGTGGATACAGTTGCAGAGTGATGGTTCTAGAATCCTTTAATCCAAACCATCACTTCTCTTGATTTTTTTTTTTCTTTTGGTCAATAAGTTTAAAAATATAATAATAATAAACAAGTTTTAGTAACATTTCGAGGAATGGAAAAAAATTACAGACAAATGAATTCTGTCTAGGAACTACTGCATAGCTGGGGAATATTCTTCCTTCCCTTCAAGCACAATAACTTTGCTGTTTGAGCAACCAAATTCAAGAAGCAAAGCTCTCAAAGACACTGTTGTATATCCCTTATGTAAAGCTCATACCTGATGGATGCATTCCCAATGTGGGGTTATGAAGACAAAGTCTAGAGAATTCTGTAAGATGAACTGTTACAATACAGCCAGTACTCTAGGCATAGATTCCTAAACAGTAAAAATTTTGGCTCAAAAATTAGAGGTTATTTGTTGGCATCACTGAAGAAGTTGCTTGAAATATGTTGTTGGTCTTTTGACTTCACTTTTCAGGGTGCATAATAAATCCAGATTGCTTTTCTTTAGCTAGCAAAGCAGTTAATGACTTTCCCTGGTTTACTGGGATTATTTGGACAGCGTCATTGCAGATAAAACTACTCAAAATTCATTGTTACTTATAACAAAAGAAAATTATTTGTACTTCTTACTGTTTTAATAATGGACCCTGTGCTTGGGATATGAGTAGAGAAAGTCCTTCTGTTGCTGGAATAAGAGCAAAAGTCAATAGCAAAACAAGTGGGTATAAATGAAACTGATGATGGGCCAAATTTAGATTCCCGTTTGTTGAGTTTGATCTTCGCCAGCTATACCTGTTTGTCCATTTCACCAGTTTAATTTCTCCTTATATTTATTCAATATATGTAATTTCCTACTCTATCTCTCTCTAAGCAGGGATCTTTAATCTTCTGTTTATATTTCTTCAGTTATGCTGTTAGGATTCATTGTCTTTAAGTGCTGTTAAATACAAGAACACAAATATTTGTGGGATGGCTTAGTGTTTATCTCATTGATGTAATAAGATTTATTTAATTTTGTACTTGATACTATATTTCAGAAGCTATTTTATTATACCGTATTTTGTGTAATAGAAGTGGCAAATAGCCACTTAAAACATTTTTTAGGGTGGATTGCAGTCTGTATTGTCTAGTAAAACCATGAAATGTAAATATCAGAGCTGCACCAGAAAAAAAAAAATCCACCTAGTTGTTCTAGCATTACATTTTTGTCTCATAGACTGACTGGAGCAGAAAGACCTTTCTTTGCTCCTTACTTGGATTCTACTGTCTAGAAACTTTTGAGCTTGTATTGTGTCACGGTGCACTTGCTTTCTTGATACCGCAGTCACTTATCTTGTGCAGTTTGACTTCGCTATCTCCAGCACCCTTTTCAGAACTTCCTCCTTGTGGTAAAGTCCCACCCGGGCCCATAACTTCTAATGGGATTAATGGTTTTGAAAAGTCCAAAGAGGAAGCAACAAGATATAATCATAACACTAAATCATCTCATGATCTCAGGGTCATAACCCTTTGTTTAGGACTTCGTTGTTGCTAAAACAAGGAATATCTAGCTGGTGAATCCCCTTTCAGTTACTGAGTAGACTTTGAGAGATTCAGTAATTATTATAGGAGTTCTTACGAAGTGTGACTGTATTGTTATTTTGCTGTGTTACGTATTTTCAGGGGAGGAATGCATGTACACTTTTTATTCTTTTTCAGTGCAGTTGATTACAAGTTTCCAAACTTCTCTACTGGAACAGTAGCAAATAATACATCTTAAATAATCTTCCTTTCGAACTGAGAGGCCTTTCATTGTGCTGTTTTGCTCTGTATTATGTTCATGCATGACCCATGTATTCCTCACGTACAGCTTTTTGGAGAAACTTGTGAAAGGTATTACTTTAGCAGTAGTTGGAACAGGGAATGTAGTTACACAAGCTTTAGACTTTTTTGATGCACTGTTAACATTCCTCTGTTCTCTGACCTTAGGACTCGTGAATCACTTATTTCTGTGCTTGAGACTGCTGGCTAGGATGCTAATTATTACTAAGATTATAAAACATAGATCATACAGTTATATATTGGCTCTCTTAAGTCACATTGCTCATGCTGACCTATTGCAAATATGAAGGGCATACCATTAAAACTTTTTGTTTAATCTTGTTAGTCTTTTGTTTCCTCTCCTTTGATGGATTATTGTAGTAGAAGTCTTTGCATTTGTCTTTCACTTGTCTGTCTCAGGTTATTTCCTCTGTACCAAACATTCATTGTTAAAACTACAGGATGACTGATTCAAATCACAGAGTGTGGTGCGGCATAGCAAGGGAATGGTAGCTTCTTTTCGGTCACTGAACATAGACCTTTAAAATAGATCAGTAAGGTCACAAGCTATCTTCCTTAAGGCTCGTTCAGATTTCCTTGTTTGCTCTGATTTTGGTGTTATTTGTAAAGCGTTTTGCAGTTTGGCTTGTAGTCTTTCCGTTTTGTTAGTGTGGACATGTGTGATTTGTCCATTTGTGTGTTTGAAACATCCTTTTGGATGTTTGTTGTTTTCTTATTATGTTAAAAAGAACAATTTAGCATTGGATATTTTCCTGGAATATGATTTTTATTGCAGGATCACTTTCATAAATGTTGAGACAAGATTTAGATTTGACAATATCAACAAATCATACTACAGTTTTAATTTACATAGTTTTAAAACACAATTTCTCGTACAACCTTTATTAGCAATCTCACAGATCAGCAAGACAGTGAACAGAAGATATTTTTGTAAGTGTGGATATACTTTATTTGGTTTCTGGTTCTGTTCCTTTTCTGTGCAGACTGAGTGGGAAATGGATGCCAGGAATGATCTGGACCTTTTATAAATTTGTTTTAATGTGACAAGATTAAAATTGAAATTTTGTGGTTGCCTACCTAATACCAACTGTTGCTTGAGGTGAGTAAACTCAGTGGGACTGATGCTTTTTTCTTCCCTAAATGTTGCCAAAAGATTGAGTTTGTAGCAGCTCACCAGCTTAACTATGTACTGTATACTAACATGCGCTCAGGTCTCTATTGAATTGCACTTGTTACAGATGGACCCTGTCCCAAAGAGTGTATAGTCCAGGACAAGCTTAAAGAAATTCAGACACAGTAAACATAAAATCTGAGACAATGTTTTCTGGTGTGTTAGAGGAAGTATAGCAAGATCTACTTGGTTTGTCCTTTATTTTTGCTAAATAAGTTCTTAGATGTGTTAGCAGGAGAATAATAGCTTTTCGGACATTGGTGGAGCACTACTCTTATGCCAGGAGCAATGGAATAAAAAGTACACAGGTGCTTGTTTGAAAATAACATATATTCAGTACAGCCTGTCATACCTTCCTAGAGTAGCTAAAATTGTTCAAAGGAATCTTACTATGGTCTTCTTTCAGTGTATTAATTATGGTCTTCTTTCAGTGTATTAATTACCTTCATCTTATTTTAGTGGTCAAGAACTTTATTACAACAGGACTTGTTGATTAATGCATTCACATCTCCTGTTAACAGGGTCTCCAGAGTCCTGCCATCCTTAATCTGGATGGCTAGATGACTAATAGCTTTGACTAGGAGGATGATCTACTTGTACTTGCATACTTGAGTGAAGCTCAGGGACTTTGTGAGTATGTAAGACTGGAGGAAAATGACCCTGAGAGAAAAGAGAATTCTTCCTTGCAGATATAGGTATTACTTGAAAAACTTTCCTTAAATTATGCTTCATAAACTGTAGTAGTCATCGCTGTTCCAAGGAAAATAAAAAGCACAACTGAATCTGTAAGCTGCATTAAAAAAAAAAAAAAAATCCTTCTAGACTGCATGGATCTTTTCTGACTGCATTTACTGGAAGTGTCAAGTTGTCTTAGTTTCAATGGAATCTGCCTTAGGCTACAAACTTGTGCTTGTCCTAAGTTTGATGAAGTGCTGGGGAAAATTAAAGGCTTGTCTTCCATTGTTTCTTTAGATGTTCCTCTGGTTTTGCAAGGTTGAAAAGAAATGGTAACTTTTCTTACCTAAAAAATTAACTCCTTTTCTGGTTTTATTTGTGAACTTTTCCATCTTTATGTACATGTTTCCATGGTAAGCAAGTCACAATTAATATATGGCATACCCAATAGCTTGATTGCTACTTGATAAGAAACAAGTAGTGATTTCACAAAATTAGAAGAGGTACAGACAGTTCTATGCTATAAATGGAGTGAAGAGATTTCTCTGGATCTTCAGAAATTCTAGGGTAAGGCAAAAAGAAAACTATGAGAATATATGGAGAGAGGAGAAAACAAGCTGGGATGAAGAGTGGGTATTTCTGGAGTTTATGCCTGTCAGCTTGGAAAAATGAGGCAAGTTTGGGCTTTTCTGGAGGAAGCTCATGAAACTTGGGAGGCATATGAGTAGCAGGATCTGACCATTCAAATTCTGTTATCCCATCTGCCTAAAATTGGGTAGAATTTAATCTAGAAGTCCCTGGTACCAGCAGTCCTGTGTTGTTAAAGAGACAGCTGTGGAAGTTGTTAAAAAGCATCTTCCACGTCCAGCTTATCTCACCAACTCTTACAAAGGGGAACTACGTACTATATACTATGCTTTTAGTTCTTCTACACGTGCCTAAAACCAGTCAACTTGTCATTACTTTCATTCTTTTTAACTTCTATGGGGAAGGGGCGTTGGGGTTCTTTATTTGCTTGTGTATTTAATACCAGATGCAGTTTTCTCAGTAATATGCCTTGACCAGATGGTGTTATAGAATCCATACTGTTATGAAAATGTAGGCCTCCAGAAGGCAGTTTCTTTAAAAGAGGTGGAACCCAGGTATGTGTCGTGATCTCTTCTAATCTGATAAAATACTACTTCATTTAACCGATCCTCATGGATGACATATAGAAGTAATAGAAACTAGCTACAGTTATTAAACAAGAGGAGACGCTGGGGACCAGCATCAAATACCTACTTTGTGTGTAATTTTCATTATTTCTAAATATTTTAACAGCTTTTCTGTTCTTCATGTGCTCTTGTGCTTTGCAAAAGCTCTTGCAGTAGTAGCCATTCTTCCTTGTGGCATTGGTTAATTTACATGGTCATAAACCTTAAGTTGTCTGTATTCGAATAGGAATGTGGTTCTAGTGCTACTGGTTTTTTTATTTTTATTTTTTTTCTGATGCTGTGTCCAAGAGAACACTTCATAACAGTGATATACTGTTTTGATAGTTTCCTGTTCTGGATACTTGTTTATTTGTGTCTCATTTTCTCTTTTGAATTGTAGGTGCACTGTCAAACATGTTGTTTTACAAGCCTCTCCTGCTAAATAATAATTTTGTAACCAAGTATTTTTGGCTCTTTCAGGATACCAGTCATTCCCTCCTTCAATAATACAGTTTCCCACGTAGTTTTTTCTTTCTGCCATTTTGGATTGAAGCCATTTTGCTTGGTATTTCAGGTTTCTGTAAGCAGATTTTTTTTTTTTTTCCTTTCTCTCCTTTTTCCTTCTTCTCTTCTCCCCCTGAGCAAGAATGTCCCATTCAGGTTTTCTGGCAAAGTCCAAAGCTCACTCAGTGTGAGTACCAGTATTCTAAATGTAATGGCATTTGTCTGCAGTTCCTCCTGGAAATCAATGTCTTTTCTTGCTAAGCTCCTCACAAAAATAAATTTCCTAGGTGTAGTAGCCAGGCATGGTTGCTGTACCTTCTGTTGTTACTGTGAAGAATACCTTTTGCCTCTCTCTTAAGGGAGGAAATCTGCAAAGTTTTGCCTTCTACTAGCATAGTCGTTTGGTTTATCTCCTCATTTGCTGGTATAATGTTGAGAGGAGAAAGGTAACAGTCATGTCAGGCAGAGCCTCATATTGTAGCTGTGTATACATTTTTTACCATAATAACAGCAGTTTCCTTTTCATAAAAAATAATAGGATATGCTGTCATCTGTTTTCTTGATGTAAATTGTCTTCTTTAGTACCTGTGCTATATTTGCATCTCCTTCTGTTGTAGAGAAGTCATTAATGTTTTGTGCCAGTGGCAGTCATTATCTAAATCTTAGAAACAAAGAGCTTTATATCATCAGCAGTGTACTGATATGTTCATGTCATACTGGTGAAATGTAATTTTTTTTTTTTTTCTAAAGTGAGTCAATACTCAACAAATGTTACCTGCAAGTAAAATAAACTTTAGGTCAGTGGTTTGGGTTTACCTTTTGGTACTCTGAGTGTGCACATACTCATGAACACTTTTCTAGCTGGGAATCGTAAAACCTTCTGCTAAGCTGTTAGGATAATAAGAACCATAAAAATCCAAGTGTAGTTCGTGTAGGCTCTTTGGGTGAGGCTACAAACACATACGTATATTGCACCAGAAGCTGGAGGGGTTAAAGTACGTGCGTAAAGTGCCAGTCAAAGGTAAAGAGCCTTGATCCATGACCAGTTCACATTCAGAGATCAGCCTGAAGCTGTTACTTACATGCCAGCAAAGATAGTGTAATTTCATAGCAGTGTGTGTCATGATTTTTCAGAATTCAGAATGCCTTTTTATTCTTAGCCTTATCAGAAGTGTTTAAATAGCACTTGTGCACAGTGACAACTCTTACGGCGAAGTATCATGAGTTCTCATAAATTAACCCATATTGGTTGTGTTTATAAAGTTGTATTTTATTGAAATTTCTCTGCTTTTAAATACAATATTAAATAAATGAAAGAGTCACAGAATAATTGAGGTTGGAAGGTACTTCTGGAGGTCATCTTGTCCACTCCCTCTGCTTAAGGAGGGCCACCTAGAGCTGGTTGCCCAGGACCATGTCCTGGCAACTTTTTAGTATCTCCAAGAATGGAGACTCCTCAACTTTGCTGGGCAACTGTGCCTGCCAGTGCTCAGGCACCCTCACAGTGAAAAAGTGGTTCCTGATGTTCCAGTGGAGCCTCCTGTGTTTGGTTTGTGGCTATTACCCCTGGTCTTGTCGCTAGGCACCACCAAAAAGAGCCTGGCAGTGTCTTTTTTGCACCCTTGCTTCAAGTATTTTATATGTTGATAAGATACCCCCAAGTCTTCTCTTCTCCAGGACAAACAGCCCCAGCTCTCTCAGCCTTTCATTGTATGACAGATGCTCCAGTCCCTTAATCATCTTAGTGGCCTTTGCTGGACTCCCTCCAGTAGCTCCATATTGCTTTTATACTGGGGAGCCCAGCACTGGACACAGCACTCTGGGTGTACCCTCACCAGTGCGGAGTAGAAGGAAGGATCACCTCCCTTGACCTGCTGGCAACATTTCTCCTAATGCAGCCCAGGAAACGGTTGGCCGCCTTTGTCTCAAGGGCACGTTGCTGGCTTGTGTTCAACTTGGTCTCCACCTGAAACCTGAGGTCTTTCTCTGCAAATCTGCTTTCCAGCTTTGAAAGAAAACGTAGTGGTAAATACTTTTACTGAAGCTGAGATGGTCAGTTTCTCATATGGTTCAGTTTATAATTCCACTTGAAGATCCAGGTTTGGTGATGGTAGTAGCTTTATAGTACTGAAAAACAATATGCAGTTGCTCTTCAATTGTCTCAACAAACATTTCAGAGATCACTGTTACTATTTTCAGTCCTGTGTTAAAATAGAAATGTGCAAGATGCAATACAAATAGAAGAATGGTAATGCTTAATATGAATCTGGGAGAGGGGAGATTTGCATACTGTTGAAATAAATGTAATGCAACAGGGTAGCTGCGCTTTTTTTTTTTTCCTCCTCCTTCAACATCTCTTCCGCTTTTTCTCTGGGAAAAATATTTTTGCAGAAAATTCTGGATTGTTAATGGAAGAAAGGACAAATGTTGTAATAACACTTGGTATCTTCAATTGGCCTGATATTACTCATAAGAAATACCCCAAATTATCAAAATAATTTATTTTTTAAAAAATGCCACAGTGATGAAATTACAATTGTGTCCCTTGGAAGGAACCAAAAGGAGGATTGTTCGTTAGTTGCTGAGTGGAAGGTGGCAGCCTGCCGAGGTCAGTGGAGTGCTTCCTGGGCTTGAACAGCAGTTTGGTCATCCAGGTCATAAGCCAGTTTGGGCCCAAGAGCATAACAAAGATAAAAACACACAGCTTTTGGAGGGAGGAGAGAGCCGTTAAAACCTGTGGTTGGATTTTAGTGCTTGATGTTCTTAAAATAAAGTTGATGGCAGGCAAGGACTTCAACTTTTGTATCTTTCCTGTCTACTTAAGGTTTGTAGTCCTTTGTTTCTGCCCCCTCATGCTTTATCAGGCTTCTTAGGTCGCCTTATTCCAGCTTTTGATTTTGGAACAAGAATGATCTTCATTTGCTAATATTTTTAGAATGAAACTTTACACAACATGCTATGCTGTCTTAAAATGACTTCATTTCAAGTTTAATAGGTATACAGTTCAGACACTTGCTGTACTCTTCAGTAGTTCTTAACTACTAGGGAAATATCACACTGTAGATAACATTTTTTCTTTTTTTTTTTTTTTTCCCCCCTACTTCATCACAATTTATAACTCACTATAAGCACTTAAGAATAGTGTACTCTCATCTCCTTACCTGAGGCACTCAACTGTTAAGAGATATCTGTTTCTATTGTTGTTAGGAATTCATCTTGAATTTGGTGTGGTTGTCCCCAGTCTTCACTGGTGTTCAACACTGACTCTTGGGAAGCAGCATCCTCCTACGGACAGAATCCTGCGTAGTCTGGTCCCAATCAGGGCTGAACTACGACAAGTTTTTCCTGTAAACCTTGCTCTGCCTCAAGAGTTCCCAGTGGCCACAACCAGAATCAAGGGGACTCAGGAAAGACTGGATGGGATAAAAGAGGTTTGGACCTATTTTAGCAGTGCTGTTCTTCATGCTACATTTCATGTGCTTGTGGTAGCTCCAGTAAAAGGTTTCACAAGAGCAATGCTCAACTGATTGGTTTGATTGGTTTCTTTTGTTCAGGTGTTCCTGATAGAGCCAGTAAACATGCAAGAGTAGGTAAAAATGTCAGGCTTTAGGAAAGGTGCCAGAAAACACTGGAGCCTTGTCTACCCTCTTTCCCACAGTTAAACTACACTGGTATTTTAGCAATTTGTTCCAAAATTCCCCCGAGTAGATGAAGCTATAACACTTAGAGACCCAAGAAATCAGGATGGTTTCAGTAACACCAGTAGTGTGACAGCAGATGCTGTTTTGTTTGCAGAGGATTATGGAAATGGAAACCACTCTAAGTCCTGCTGCTCCTTTGCAGCTAATTGCAAACCAGCTTTGTATTGATACTAAAAATAGATGTCATTACCAATTGTGAGTTCCTTTTAAAATATAAAAAATAATGTTAAAAAACAACAACAACAAAAATCCAAAACTAAGCAATCTCTTCATAGTCTTTGGCCTTGTTGCAAGTATAGTAATGAATTTGTCTAGTTAATTTACAGGGTAGTTGTCTGGAAAAACTATTATGTTTCAATTTAAGGGGTTATTCATTAAATATTACCTATTGGGGACTTTTATTTTGGCTCTTGCACTAATGCTGTAGATTTGACAGTAGTTTCTAAAATATATGGGACGATAAATGTTGTTTAAAACAGTTTAAAGAATAGAAAATATGGAAGCAAAACAAGATTGTTAACTAGACTGGACTAGGCGTCTTACTATAGGGAACAAGGGAAAAAATACAACACTAAAAAATTTTGGCAAATTGAAGTAGCTAAGCCTTTGAGGTATGATATGTATCATAACTGCATCAAAAGAAGCATGACCAGCAGGTTGAGGGAGGTGATTCTGCCCCTCTGCTCTGGTGAAACCCCACCTGGAGTACTGCATCCAGTTCTGGAGCCCCCAACATAAGAAGGACATGGGCCCCTCGGAGCAAGTCCAGAGGAGGGCCATGAAGATGATCAGAAGGATGGAGCACCTCTCCTGTGGGGACAGGCTGAGAGTTGGGGCTCTTCAGCCTGGAGAAGAGGAGGCTTTGGGGAGACCTTATAGCAGCCTTCCAGTACCTGAAGGGGGCCTACAGGAAAGATGGGGAGAGACTGTTCAGTAAGGCCTGTTGAGATAGGATGAGGGGTAATGGTTTTAAAACAGAGGGACGTAGATTCAGACTAGACATAAGGAAAAATTTTTTTACGATGATGATTGTGGAACACTGGATCAGGTTTCCCAGAGAGGTGGTGGATGCCCCATCCCTGGAAACATCCAAGGCCATGCTGGATGGGGCTCTGAGCAACCTGATCTGGTTGGAGATGTCCCTGCTCCTTGCAGGGGGGTTGGACTTAGATGACCTTTAAAGGTCCCTTCCAACCCAGACTGTTCTATGTATCATTCATCTTTGCTTCTGCTTAGCAATTCTTGAAAAGAAAATTAATGTGGAGTGTAAACTTTTGGTTTTTTTTTAAAAAAAAAAAATCTGTTCAAGTTTTCTCATATAGCCTAACTGAAGTTCTGTGATAGCCTTAAATTATATTCAACTGAATTGCTGCAGTCTGTTGGTATACAAAAGGAAGCTCTAATATTCATATTTATAATGAAATTTATAGAATCAATAACTTTAAAGCTAAATTATTGGTTCACTTGACTGGAAAATAGCAACGAGAGTGGATAGGTTTAACCAGGTAGAGCATCCTGTTTCTTATCGTTTCAGAGGAAAGTCCTGGCGTGGCTATTCACCTGAGGGAAACAAAAGACAAATGACTTCCTGTGTCTTAAGCAGACAGCTACAATCGGAACTACTAAGTGAAATACACTGACAGAGACCAGTGAATGATTGAACTTTCAGTAATATTATTAAGCATCAAGATATAGCTATTCTTATTTGCAGATATTAGAATTGACAGATGCATACAATGAAAGATTGGATTTTTCTTGATTATAATTGTCTGCTGTGTGGGAGGAGTTACTAAAAGACATTGGTACAGAAATGATGGGAAACATTGACTGAACTGTCATTTTAACTATGTGGTTTAGGGGGGAGGAAGAGGAGGCGGCTGTTTTTTTGCTTGGAGGGGCAAACAAAGTCTCTATTAACAAATTCACTTGCCTGTAAGCTAAAATTGGACTCTTGTTTTATTTCCCATCTTGCAAACCATTATGTATTTAAGCTTTAGATGCTTGTGGCAAAATTCTTATATATATATATATATATATATATATATATATATATATAAGTGAATCATATGTGTGAATCATATGTGTATGTGAGAATGTAATATATTAATTACGCAAAAAAGCCTACCTTCAGTTATTTTGGGGTATTTGGGGGGGGAGGGAAATAAAGCAGTGATCATTTTAAAATGCAACAGTTTGGTGAATGGTTATATCACAAATAGTTTTGTACAGAAGGAACAACTTTGTCCTCTTCTAGTATTTCCTGTTTGGTCCTTAAATTTGACATTTGATGCTAACTGGCATAAGTACTTAAACCCTTAATCAGAAATATGTTGCAGAAGATGAAGCTTTTTTTTTTTTTTTTAAGTCTTTGAATACCCATTCATGTAGTAAACCATACTGCAAATGTAAGATCTTATAAGGTCCTTGGTAAGCCATGGGGTTTTCCAACTGATACAGCAGCAAGTTCATAACAAAAACTAAAACCTGTCATTTAATTTAAAAGAAATAAATAAAAGCCGCGAGAGAGAGCAGATCACCAAAACCTCTTTTTCTGAGACTCTGAAAAAAGGAATTTGGCTTTTAAGTAATGAAGTGATAACCATTTGTTTATTTTATGAAAATGCTGAATGATGGAAAAAGCTGTTAAATTGTAAAATGGAAGTAATTTTCCACACACTGTGAATACAGGAGAGAACCAGCTAGTAGACGCTACAAACGTTAGGTTTTGAGTAGCTGTAACTGGTTCTGCTGTCAAACCCCACAGCATGTGTGTCCTGACCTACCCTTGCAAAGGACGGGTTATGTGCATGGGGAGGAGGGAGGGAGAGATGGAGGAAAGAGGGGTTTCTGGCTGGAAGCCTGTTCTTGTTTAGATTTCAGTGGCAGAAGGCCTGACCTCTTTCTGCTTTCTTGTTCTCTTTTCTGTGCGATTTCATGGTGGCTGACTGGCTTCATGATTAGTCTAAAATAAATCGGGAGTTGATTCTTACTCTCGTCCTGCCCCTGGCCCTCTCTAGCTAGATCACTGACTGTAAAGTTTTTAGAAGAATTACCAGTTTTGGCTCTGAGGAACTACGTTGTCTGGTTAAGTTTCTTTATAAGGAATCACATATAAGCTTCAAGAAGTCATAATGGGGGCATAAAAGTACAGAGGAGCATTTTTTAGAGGGTCGTCTTAGACTGGTTTCTTCTAGGTGACTGTTATGGAAGGACTGAACCTCCACAATGTTAATTACCGTGACCTTGGTTGTGAGTTTTGTAGTTTTGTGCCTTGTTTTGGTTTTTGATTAGACGTCACTGGTTTGCATTTATGGAAAACTAATTTCTTCTTCTGCATCTCTTCCAGTAATAGTTATGCACGAGTGCGAGCTGTGGTGATGACCCGGGATGACTCAAGTGGTGGATGGTTACCACTTGGAGGGGGTGGACTAAGCTGTGTCACAGTCTTCAAAGTCATTCCCCAGGAAGAGAATAGCTGTGCTGATTTTCTTATCCATGGAGAACGACTCAGGGATAAAACGGTAACAATTTACATCCGTTTAGTGTTCCTATTAAAACTACGTAGGACCTAAGAATAGATGTTTGCTTGTTGTTGCTTGTAGACTAGAAAGTCAATTTATAGTCTCAGTCTAATGCTGTTGTTGAGCTTTTATCCATATCAATGATTATATACCTAAAAAGGTAATTATTTGTTTTAAGTGTAATACAATGCATTTTTAGAATTAAGCATATTGATCTTTTAGAAACTTTAAAACAATTATTTTTCATGGCAGATTTCCATCCTTTTGGGGAAAGATTTTGCTATTCAGGTTTTTTCCAATAAAGGGTTAAAGTTCAATCTACTTGTTAACCTGTTTATACACTAATGATGATGTGTTTAATAGAAGTCCTGGAAAATAAAATAACTTGCTAAAATCACAAAATCTGAAGGAATTCCACAGTAATGATTCAGTTAGTTGTGGCATGTGGCTATGAGAAAAAGTAGCCATTTTACACGAGAACAACTTTTGCAGTGGAAGAAAGCATGAAGCTGACAGGTCCAAGATTTTATCTGGTTTAATGAACACTTAAACAATATTCATTTATCAGCTACATTAAATGAAATACCAGTAATAAACTTGTCTTAAATAGCATCACGAAAGTCAGCCTTACAAAAGCAAGACTGTGGTGTAGGATCTCAGCCATTTCTACATACATCTATGGAAGACAAAACTGGTTTTTACAAAGGCTTGCTTGGTTACTTGTGTGCCAGACAGGTTTCTGAGGAGGGGTGTGTCTTACTGTGGAAACAAAGAAAAGTGGGGAAAGTACAAAATCTCCATCTTAATGATTTTTCTCAAGAACTCACTCTTTTCTGCCAATAATTTATGACTCTTGTGTAAGCTTAGTTCTTATACCATACTGCTGATTCTTTCTCAAGCATACCAGTTTCTCCCTTGAGGCAGGACTGCTGAGTTTTCTGCCCTAACTGTGACTGTTGTAGGAAGAGAGCATATAAATAGAAATTCTGCTGACTCAGTTGTTTCAGCGAGGCGTAGTGCTATTAGCAGAGTACCCTGTGTTCCCGCATAGCTATGTGCACCTGCAGTTCCTTCCTCACTTTGCAGTAGTTCCCTTTAGAACTTTTTTTAGCCTTATTGAGACTGTTTTTGAGGAGCTTAATTGCATTTAGAGACACTTGACAACTTTCTCTTAATTCTTAATGCTTTCGGCATTCACAGCTTGCCTTCAGAATCTGAGGGTAATAACATGCTCAGAACTGAAGGCTGGCTTAATGTTTCTCCTGCATGCATATGAAAATGTCGCAGCCATCAGCATTGTGATCTGTTTGCTCTCTCTCTCCTGCTTCCCCTGGGCAAGGCCTTGTTTCATTTCCACTTCTGGTAGAAGGCTTAAATATCTCTGCTCCTCTTCCTGTCTAAAATTGAGCTTATGTTAATATGAATATGTTTTCCAAACCTTTATTGTCCTGAGCAGGGGTTTTTGTGTTTTGTTTGGGTTTGCCTTTTTTTTTTTTTTTTTCTGGTTGGTTTATTTTTTTTGTGTGTGTGTGTCCCACCCTGTGTCAATCTGTCCTTCCCCTCCTGCCCCCAAAGGTGACCTACTAGTCTGTCGGGTCAGATTTTGATGTTGCTACAGCTTTAGGAAGTTGCTGTTGGAAGTTAGCTCCTCAAAAACACAGGATTAAAAGAGGGAAGAAATGCACCTAGGAAGAGCATCTATCCAGTGTATATTGAATAAAGGTCAAGGAACTAACAAATGCCAGTTTAAGCTGTGGGGAAGAATACTGTAGAGTTGGTGATGCTTTGGTAATGGAATAAAAGGAAGCTGTGTATGCATGTATTTCTTCAGATTTCAAATAATGCACTTATAAGCAACAGCTAATGTGTAATGAATTAACAGAATTGCACAGTATGCAACGAAACTCCTGTTGGCATAAGAGAAACAAGATCTTGCACCAAGGTAATGTGACGACATCGTTAGGTCATGAAACTTTTTCAGAAGGACTGTAGCAGGGTCTGGAAGAGAAATTCTGTTAGACAGGGATCCGTTCACTGATTCCAAAACCATTCTGATCCTTATGCTTTCAATATAGTTAATGGTTTTCCATTTGTTCTGAGGATATTCATGTGGATTCACTGTTCAGGCACAATTTTTAACCTTTTCTTTAATGAAACCGAACAATTGTTTTTTCAGTCCAGATAGAATTGAGAGGTGACTATTGTATTTCATAATACAAAGAAAAGACCAAGAAGAACAGCACCAAGAAGTTGAAATGTAATTGTCTGTTCTAGCTGAAAGAGTGGAGAGGACTATGCTGTCAAAGAGGCAATCCTGAAAAGGACTGTTGAAGATTACTTCAGTGGCATAAAGTGCTATTTTTTTTTTTCTTTAAAAGTGAAATAAAAATGGAAGTTGTTACAGGCTCATCATGTTTGCTGTTGAGTAGGGATCAAATATTTTTGTCATCTTCTGATTTTGAGTAAGAGTTACACTGCATCTGCTATTTCAGTGCTCAAATATCGCTCTAATCTCATTTCAGAATGTTCTCTGTGTAAATCTGTATACCTGAATAATCTTTGAAGTTAGTCATAGATTGTTTAATTGGTTGCTCTGTCCTTATATTTACAAAGAGCGAGTAGGAATATTGTTTTAAAAGAAGCTTCCTTAAACTATTTTGAACATTTTGATTATTTAGACTTTGAGCACATGTGTCTTCAGGAGTGTTTAATCTATTGCAGTATCTAGAAGTCATTACGGCTCAATCAGCTGGACCACAATTTCTAGTTCACTGACTTTTTTGCAAGGTACACACAGCTGTTTCTGAAATACTTCTATGGATTAAAAAAAGAAAGTAATCCTTACAAATGGAGTCTTCCCCCTTCCCAAGTCACATTACACACTGTTAAAATACCTTTATAACTAGATTATCTTTTGATTTCCTCTGGCCAGTAAGTCTTTCTTTTGTGAACTGCTCAGCTTCCAGAAAAGGTGCAGAAGTTCCCTTACCTTGGAAAACCTGTAGTGTGGGACCTGAACTGCTTTTCTGGGACACAGGGAAGCATGGATTTTTAAATATCTCAGGTTTAGAGAGCAAATGGAATTCAGATCTATGATTTCTACCTAAGATACATGGGAATTGTAGTACCAGTATTACTGTTCAAGCTATGGGTTAGTACAAAGGGGGAATTAATTCCAAAGCAACTTGAAGTCCATAGATGTGGCATTTTATGAAAGTCTCTTCCAAATGCCTCTTCAAGGATTATACTCCAAAAAAAAAAAAAAAAAAGAAATATTTTATCACTTCTCTTACTGTTTCTTGTAAACTAGCTTTAGTGGCTGCTTTTCCAAGTACTGCTTCTGACGGTACATTGCAATTCCAGACCAGTGTGCCATATCTCTGCGTATATTTTATAGGATACGTGGGCATTTAATTAGGACCATTGATCTCAGCTGTATAAATTAAATACTTCAGGACTGAACATCAAAATATTTAAGTTCCTTGTTGGGGGAGGTTCTCATCGTTTCTTTATATACTCAAGGGTTAGATTGCTATCAGCCCTTTAGCAACCAGCTTCAGGTGACACGTAGAACTTCCAAAATTTTCCTGCAGTACCAAGCTATGTAAAACATCTAATGCAGTTCACAAAAAGCATCCTAGTTATCTGAGAAGAAAATCAAAGTGGTGGCACCATTGAATTAATTTAAGAGAGGGAATGCTCCCTGCTAGTTTGCTCAGGTTGTTTAGATCTGCCTTGGAATGTAGGGGTATTTCTTGAAGACTTTGACATACGTTTCCTCCTCCTTACACGTTTCCTCCTTTATTATACTCACCTTCCTAGATCTGGCTCCAGACAGTCTGCTTCGAACAATTGCACTCCCTCCTAACTTGGTCAGGTCTGCTGCTCTCTTTTACTGTGTTTACAGTAGCTCTCTTCTATCTTAATAGTGATGGTGTTAAACATATATTAGGCTCAAGCTTATAGGTTTTTAGACTTTGACTTTTACGTTCTTGAATTATAAGTCTAGTAGACTTCTCTGTTCTATTTTCTTTTCCAGTCCTTTGTCATGCAAGTTTTTACTGAAGGAAAAAAAGTGACTAGTATCTTTTGGATCGTGAGTCAGGAGTGACAAATCAAAGTTTAAAATCTTTCATTTGAAGAACAGGTAGTTGTGTGAAGGGAGGGACACAAAGCTGAAATTGAATATAAATACTGTTCTCTTCTAAAAATCTACTCTTCAAAAATTTAAGTTATCATTTACTTTTTAAATTGGCTTTAAAGTTTGAGAAAAGATTGCTTCTGATGGCCTTTCAATTCTGTTTTGCAAAACAGGCATTAAAAAGTTTGATCAAAAACTATATGCTTATGTGTTTGTAGATTTGGGCTGGGAGTAAGAAATTGTTGCATTACCTGTCTACGTGTAATGTTGTAAACTGTTGAAAGTACGGCTAGAAACTAATAAAATAGTATCTAGAAACATCTAGATCTGTTATCAAAATAGACATTTATGTCAAATGCAATATAGGATTTTTCATATTTGTTTCTGAAACAAGCCCTGGATAATGATGCTAATATCTTAAATACACATCTTATTTTTGTTTAAAAATATTTGAAGTGTTGAAGTTTAAAATTTCTGACTTTAGAGATTCATCTTTTCTGCACAAGCCAGTTTTTAGTATCTTTAAGGAATGGAGCTTGTAGAAGTGAGAAAAGAAACATGGAGCAAGCAAGTATTTTTATGGCTAGTTATGAACTCATTAGTGTTGCTCTTAATATCTGGATATAAAAGGTTTTTTTCATTAGATAGTAGTAAGTAGACATATACAGCCTGATGTATTCTCTGGGAGTTTAGATCTTGGTCTTGTGGATCTGGAGCTCTTCTGTCTTGAGTCTGAGTACTTTGCAACATTTCCCATTCCATCCTAAGGTGACTGCTTCATATTGACATGGAAGTTCTATATTAACCCTTCAAATGAAGAAAACCTTCAGAACAGTATCTCATGTTTATTAAAAAATGCAGTTTGGTTTAGCTGTAGTCACTTGATTTACAATTTTGCAGGTTTTTGTTATGCTTATGACTGGAAATCTTGGGAAAGGTCTACCTAAAGAGGTTTGGGAAGGCAGTTTTTGATAACCATGTGGGAGGGTATGATACCATCTCCACATATGATATGGAGAGTTCTGAACCATGGCAAGGTGCAGTAAAAAATAATTGGAGTATTGGATGTTTGACGACTCAGGAAAAAAACAAAACCAAAACCAAATAAACAAAACAAAAAAAAACCCAAAACAAAACACCACAAAAAAAAAAAAAAAAACCCCAACAAAGACTTTATTGCTAAAAGCTTGGTTTCTGTTTCCAGGCTCTGGAGATAGGTGTATTAGGATACTTCTTCCCCAGCCCTCAGTGATAATTTGCATGCTTCAGCATAAAGAAGTCTGTGACAGCATTATGTTTAATAGGGGAAAAATAACATTGTTGCTGCAAAGCATAGGAGTAGGTTTTGGGGAAAAAATGCGTTAGGGAATGATTGGTACAGATTTTGTTTGGATTGGGTTGTTAGTATTTCTGGATGCAACAAAAACTATCGAAGGCTGAGTATTCATAGATTTGTGTCACACTGCTAATTCTGACATACAGTTTTTGAATTTTCTCTCAGGTGGGGCAGGCATGAAGTCTTGCCCTGTATGGGTTCTTATGTCTGATAATGCATACAGTTTTGATGCAACTAATTTTTCCCTTTTCAGTGCCATTAACCACTTTTATCTACTGTGTTAACTGGTCTGTTTTCATACAACTTCAGATCTGAAAAATCGGTGTTGTCCTCTCAAATTTTTTTCTTTAAATCAAGCTGGAAACAATTACAGTGTTGGATAGGATGTTTGCTTGTTTTGTTAACAATTGCTTGGCCTCCAAAATGTTGTGAGGATTGGACGTGGGGATGGGTGGTAGCAATGTTTTTCAGATTGAGGATGTTATTTGGGGGTTTTCTGCTTTGGTTTGGGCTTTGAAAATCATAGCTTCTACTCAGTAAAGTTTTACTCCACTAGTTTATCTCCAGTGTTACTGTCTTTGAAAAATATTTGCTATCCAGGTATGAATTTTCAGTATAAAGTAATCTGGATTAACTCCTTTGGGAACGGCTGTTCATTCGGATGCTAAAAAAATCGGTATTGCAGTACTTCTTGTTAATACTTTGAGTGAACTGCACACAAAATATAGTGTGAAATAGTTGATGTTTAATATAGTAGAGATCCTCCAAAAGTGCTCTCAGACCTAGAAAATGCAGTGATGCGAGAAATCTTAATTTTTAACTCCTCCTCTTTTTGGGAGGAAGCAAGTTTAAAATCATCAAAAGGAACAAAGGACAATTATTTAATACACATTAGAATTATACTACTTTTTTTTTTTTTTCTGACACACCGTTTCCTGCACATCTAAAGCAAACAGATTCCTTCCTATAATTTATTGCAGGCAGTTGTACCTATATATCATTGACCATTTAGGGAATTCACAGCAGAGTAACAAAAATTATTTTAATGCTGAAAGACTAAATAGATGCAGAAAGAATGTCATCCTTCTAGAGACACAGCTAAATGACAGTAAAACTCAGGAGGAGCTGATTTAGTGGTGGGTTGTAGGATAGGGGGGATTAATAATGAAAAGCAGGACAAAAAAAACCTATTTAACTATGTGATAATTAGACCAGGAAAGGAGAGGAATAACATGAAGAACACGTAAGAATAATCTAGATACAATTTTTTAGGTTTTTTTTCTGTTATGTGTATAATTAACCTGATTTTCCCACATGCTCTAAGAAATTTTGTATTTTTCCCTCAAAAACCTGCATGTTTAACAATTAAAAATGAAAATTCTGAAAATACACTAATGTTGAAATGACAGAGTATTAAAATTCCTCATTCACCTCAGTGTAGGTTTTCAGAATCTAGTAGTAATATAGAGATACAGGTTGTCTTGCTGTGCATTTTATTATACCTAGTGCTACAGGAGCAGAGCAGTGCCTATCATTTCGTACTTTCTTTTTCATCTCGGATTTTTTTAGTCAAGAAACAGTCAATGTAACAACGTTGCAAAAATATTTTTTTGCAGGTAGATGGAATATGTGAGTGAATGTATTTTGAAAGGCAGCCAATTTAAAGTGGAGAAATTATGTGAAGACAACAACTTTGCTTCGTAACGCCATGTGCTTGTACCTGTAATGATTTTTAGCCAAATAATTCTATTAATTATTCATAATTATTATTTTTATTATAGTTGACCATGAGCAATAAATATATTTGTGTCTAGATACAGGCAGTAATACATACAAAAATACTTTAGTTTTGATTAATTTCAGTTTTTAAAACAATTATCTTGTATTATTTTCTCTTGTCTAGTAACCTTTCTGGGAGAAAAACTGATACAGCCTGGAAACAGCATAAAGTTAGTCCAGTGCTCAAAAATTTTACAGAATAAATATACAAGTGAAATTTCCAGTGATACAGTAATACTTGATATCAGCACAATAATGTTTTTTCAAGGTCTTGAACTTCTAGCAAGTCTGTACTGACAGAAGTGCTTGCTGCAGGTATGAAATACTTTTAAGGCTGGGAAGATTCACTCAGTATGTAAATAGTGTCCTGAACCCATACCACCTATCAACAACTGTTACTGAATAATTTGGCCATAATAAAAACAAAGTTAAAATTACATACTTTAAACAGGAAGAAATTCTAACAGACTTTTATCTGCTTTTATGATGATGTATGTTTTCAGGTAATTCACAAAGGCTACATTTTATTCTCAAATTTTATGTATTAGTCAGTGGTATTTCTTCCTCTTGTTTTCTTTCTGGAAGGTGGTCTTGGAATGCACATTGAAGAAGGACCTCGTTTATAACAAAGTTACTCCTACTTTTTACCACTGGAAGATTGATGACAAAAAGTTTGGCCTCACATTTCAGAGTCCTGCTGATGCAAGAGCATTTGACAGAGGTATTCGCAGAGCGGTAGAGGATATTTCTCAAGGTACATATTTCAGGTGAAGGGGGCCAAGGGGATGTTGACTCTTTAGCAAATGGAGTAAGTCAAAGCACTTTGCATAACATTAATGCTGACAGTATTTAAGGATGTGGATTGACCTATGGCATATTGAGATTTTAACGGTTTTAAATAGTACGTCTGGCATTTCTAAAGTGCCATTTATCCAAGTGTCTTAAAATCTTTTCACAAACACTAATAAGGTAATTCCTTGAAACATCCCTACGTAATAAAGCCTTGCCTCTTCTTTTAGAGATGAAGAAATGGAGGCAGCTAGAGTGTTATAGTATCTTACTTGGATCTTCTTCTCAGGAGCTTGTTTCAGCTTCTGTGTTCTTTGAGGATAAGCTATTGAGTTCTCTTTTCATCTGCTCATGTTTTCAGTTAGTAGTTTTACTTGTTTACTAATTGCTGACAGAATAGTTCTGAAGACAGATTCATATGAGACAGTAGAAGAATTTACTCTAATAGTAATATGGTTAACTGCTTCCAGAGCTTCACTGACTTCATGGAAACTAGTGAGCAAACTGAAGAAGATCGTCAAGCCTCTATTCTGAGATGAAAATATAATCAACATATTGCTGGATGGGGAGAGGGATAGAGGGAAGGGACCAGGTGTCTGTTGAATGGAAAGAACATCTCTGTCAGGCTTAGAAAGTGACTCAAAGGGAGAAACTTAAACAAAATACTCTGTGCTGTGATGTGCTGTAAACTTAGGGATGTAATGTGTGTTATCTTAGCAAAGGGGGAAACATGTTTCTGAAGTGAACTGCTTTTTGACATACTAGAATGACTTCTTTTGAATTGTGCCGATATCATCCATATCCCTGCAAGAGAAATAATTAGACAACATACGAGTCTTTTTCTCTCTTAGGGTCTTACAGTTGCAATTTTTGCTGATTTATAGCAAAATGTAGCACAGTGTGCATTCATGCCAAGCAAATGTATCTACCTTTAATTTTCAAAATGCTACAAGAGATATTCCCTTGTTCTGACTTCCAATGACTTTGAAAATGCTTTTACAAGAAAGATGTGAACAAGATAGAGGAGTGTGGCCAGGAATACTCAGTACATAAACTACAGAATGCAGAAATGAATGATACTTATTAATATCAACTTGAAATACAATGATCCACTGGTTAAAAAAGTAAACAAGCATATTTGTGTCATCATAGCTGGATATTGAAGGATGGTGTGGACTACTGGAAGCAGTAAACTAAATAAAAATAAAATAACTTTGTCTATTTTGTTTTTTTTTTTAACTTTTCTGTAGGTTATCCACCCTCCCAAAATGATGTTGAAGTGGCAGAAGACTGCTTTCAAGTGAGTATTTACATTTTTTAAATAATTGTGTGGTTGCTTTTGGAAGAATTTAATTGAACAATTTTTGTTTTCGTTAGTGAGAATAAGCAAAATAAGAGCAATAGCAAAATTCAGTTTAATGAAATAAATTCCAGAACAGTTATCTAGAAGACTTAAAATATTGCCTGTCCTAAACTAAGTAGTCAGTATTTAATCAATAGGATGATTAACTGTCTTGAGTTTAATTTTCAAGTTTATAATGTCTGGTCTAGGTTATGTGTCCTCTTTGAACTCATGGGAACATGAAATAAGATTCTGGGGGGGGCAGTGGGGGAAGGAAGGATCAGGAATCTTCTTTTACATGCACATCCTATTTGTTTTCCTAGATTTCACTCTGCAGTGATAGATGGTTCTAACATTCCATTGCTAGAGTTGAAAAGATGCTGAAATAATGGTTAAAAGAATCTAATCCAAACCAGAGTGGAACTTCAGATAGTTTTAAAAAGCACACCGAAGATAAAGCAGTCACTTGTTGAGATTCAGATTTTTATTGATCCTTATTTGCACCATTCAATTTCTATAGGTTATAATGGCATAAGAGGCAAAAACTGACCTCCTACTATGCTTCAGAGTTAAAATATTACACAAATACCATACGAAGTACTGTAACACTGATGTGCAAAAAGCCAGTATAAACAAATATTATGGATACATATATACAGTAAATAGTTGTAATGTAGCTGACTAAAAACCTACTTGTGTCTGTATGTGCTTTTCATCTCTTCTTTCCTATTTACAGTTTCAGGGAAAATCTTGGCTTTATTCACACATAAATTCTATTTGTAGAGTGCAGATATTTAAATTAATATGAAGCTGATATAGAAACAAGTTGATTCAGGGGTCTTGGTGACTATTCAGAAAACTGATAGTATTCCTAAGTGGTTTCTTGAGGGAAAGAGTTTTGTTATTTATGCAATATTAAATTCTTTATCAGTGTAGACAGATGCAGTGTAGAACTTCTGCAATACAAAATCAAGAAAATTAGCAGCCTACTTTGAAGATACGGATAAGAATCAAAGTATGATAGGAGATTGAGAGTCAAGTATTTAAAAAGGATACTGCAATGCAGTGGTAATGCAGAAGAGTCTCCTGATTTCCTTCCATTTTATGGTAGAAGAAATGTATCTCTTTGTGTAAGAGTTGGCTGTGCAACCACCTGTTGTTCTTTATTTGCAGTGCTTTATTTTAAGGCACTATGAAGAAAAATTGTTATAAATATTAGATATTTTGGATTTAAAATAGGAATAAGATTTTGACAGGATGGAGGAAATATGTGCCAAAGTTAATGCAGTCCTTAATCAGCTTTTAATAGACCTGTTTAAACATGCTTTGTTGCAAGGATTAATAATTGAGCAATTTCTACAGGCCTAATGAGATTAGAGGAAACTAATTACCTCTTGATTATGCTGCCTAGTTACTACATTTCTATATGAGGATGCCAAAATTGAAGCTAATATCTGTGATTCTTTATATTTACAAAGTTTGTTATTGGGAAAATGGACATCATCTATTCTGTATAGATGTAAATATAGATATATTTAGATACGTAAATAGGTGATTTAGATTTACTTTATATTATATATTTTTTTAAAAAATAACTGCATATATTTTTAAAAAATACTCTCTGTATATAACATACAGGTACATACAATCCCGTTTGGTAGAAAAACTGCTGATAGAATTATCTGTTGCATTCCAGACAGGAAAACGTATTTCATGACTTCACCACAACACACATTGCTTAACTGTGGATTTGTGCTGTGGATAGATGGCAAGAAATATGTGCTTTACAGAAGCAAAAAAGCTAGCCAATCTCTCTTACCATATCTCTGCATACCAAAGTAAAATAAAAGATACTACAATTGCCTGTCAATGACTATACCAGAAGGCGCAGAGGGAAGGAAATGCAAGGAAGGCTGAACTCACCCTGATTTAGCTGTGCTTAATCTAAGTAAGTTTTATGTATCAATAACGAACCCATAATTGCAGAGTTATGAATGTTAGTGTAAAAAGGCTACAGCATTTTAGTTACAGGCACCAGATCTAGTCATCAAGACTACCTTTGTCTCCTTCAAACAATTAATTCCTTTCCCCTTCCAAGACTGATACTTTTGTAAATGGAACTTGATTCCCCAGTATTTTTTTAATTGAAAGACTGGCAAGACCTTTTTGTTTAAAGATAATGTATTATGTATTTGAAGAGTCATGTTGCCTTGTCGCCACTTCTTCCCACCCCACTGTAGTCTAAAAGGCTTCATGATTTTTTTTTTTTCCCCCTCACCCTGTTCATTCTATAAGCTGTTTTCCCAAATCTCTAATAAGTGTTTTTGAGTAAGTTTTGGAGTATATCTATGCAAGGGCATTTCAGAGTGTGGACAGAATGTTAAAGAGCAAGTTGACCCTTGAATATGAGGGCAATGGGATGTTTGTTGTTTCATCAGAACAATCTTCCAAAATTGTAATTTGTTAACCTCAAAGGAATGAAGTACAAAAGATCAAGCAGTGGAGCTCCTCCATTTAATGAAAAAAAGTAGTCATAAGTTGTTTCTAAAGTAGCAGAATATCAGAAAGCGAAAAGGGTTATTTCACACTTACTTTTCATAACACGTTTGTTAATGCACTTTTATTTTTGTCTATATCCTGTAGTAACTAGCACATGTATTGGTATTCTCCAATGTAATTTTTTTTTTTTGTTAGTTAGTATGGTAGGTAAAGTCCCCAGGATGTCATCAAGGCACACTGGAAAATACTAATTTTAATAGGTCCTTATGAGTTGCATCATCTGCTGTCAGGGTGTTCTGCCTGTGCTGTTCTAGTCACCTTACACAGCAGGAATCCTAGATCTAGTGCATATTTGAAGTATGAATGTAGTATGTACTTTGTAGTATGTACTTTGTACAAGAATTTCATTAACAGTGTTGTTTTTTTTTAAATGAAGATGATTAGTCATGAAAAAAGTAAAACACGCTTCATAAGTTATTTTACTGGCTGGTTATATTTGGTGCTACAGAGAGCAAATAAAATGATCCAAATAAGATCAAAACACAACCCTCTGTTCTAGTCACTTGCACTGCTGTTAAACCTCCATGCCTTCTTGTAGTAAGTATTTTAACATTTATAGACGTAGCAGGTAGAGATAGGGGTTGTCCAAATTTGTATGTACAACTTTTAAATACAAATCCAAAAACTGAACTCTTATCTTGTGCTTTCTGGGCTAGCATTTTGCTCGCTATTGTATCTTGGGTCACTTTTTTTTTTTCTTTTTTTTTACATTCTTAAATAAAATCTCACAGAGAAAGCATTCTTCTCACTAAAAGTCAAATTCATCATTTTAAGAAGACATAGCTTCATTATAGCTTCTTTAGATGCTCCATTGTTAACAAATAATGTTAAAATCTTAGTATTAAAATACCATCACTTGAGGGTGTTCATACTTGCTTGTAAAGGTTGCTTAAATTATTACAATTACTATTAGTTGTTTAATGAACATATTATATGTAAATTGTTTATATCACTAAATAAGCCTCAGTCTTACTAGATTAATTTCACATAGAAATAAACAAATGAGTTAATCCAGAGCTGTCTGACTTCCTGAAATGTTTGTAAATGGATCCTGGGAATGTATATATACTTATATGGAAATATACACTCGGAATTTCTTTTGGTAGGAAGTTTGGATTTTTTTTTTTGTATAAAACCAAGCATTCTGAATGCAGTAGACAAGCAGCTTGTTTAAGTCAGTTTGTTTGTTTGTTCAAAGATTGGCTCAGATTCTTTTCGTCTACCAAATACAAACTTCTTGCTGTAATACTCATCTAGCTTAACTGACAAAATGTAAGAATCAGATTTTTTTGGTTGTTGTTGTTCTATTTTCTTAGAAGTAATTCTTAACTAAATGAAATCTAGAGCTCATGCATTTAAAAGTATTTTTATGTGGGTTTTGGATACTGAGATGCGTAAGTCCTGCTTTTGAACTGAAAAATAGAGCAGCTGAGTCTTAATTTCTTTTTCTTTTTGTTGATTCAGCCATACTGGTGTTATTCATAGGCTACCAACACATTTTAACAGTTTTGAAGTAATAAGAAATGGAGCTCTTACACTTTAGAGTTTCTTACTACTGACAGAAGAAAGCTGAAGGCTGATAAATTTTAAGGAAAAAAAAAAAAGTTTGTCATGTTCTTTCAGAAATAGATACGTTTGGGGTTTTGCCAATATGAAGGGGGAAAAGGCCTGCAACATACACACATCTTAAGTGCTCTTGGTGTATGCAAGGAGGACGTAAATGGTTCGTATGTCTCTATGTAAATACACTATTTAGTGACCATTTGATTTATATTGTCTGTAACAAAAGGTTCACACAAGTTTTGTTTTACAAAAATAACTTGACATTATGACTTGTAAGGAAATGGGAAATAATTTACCCTTGACACTGTATTATTTGCATGGAGAAGAAAATACTACGTGATAAAACACTAAAGATGAGCAACATTTAGTGCACATAATAAATTGGCTAGGTATAGTTCCTAGAACTAAAAGGAAAGCTAATTTATATTATCCATTTAAAATAATCTGATAATATATTGTGCTAAAATTACTTGGTTTTGTTAAGCGTTTTTGTGGTGTAGTATTCGAAAAAGAGGATAAATACTTTTTTTTAATATCACCAGTATCCCTAACAGCCTGTTTACTTCTCCGTCTCTCACTCTTATTTCCTCAAAGTTATGCTTTGTGTTTTAATTTATTAGTTCCTTCCATGGAATCTCTAAAAACTTCTAGTATGCTTTATATATTCAGATCAAAGAGCCTTGGAAGAAACAGGCATGTCAAATGCCTTCTTTTTTTACTTTAAACTGAACAAAACATTCGGAGTAATCTAGGTAATATTTCAGTCCATATCAGAAATACATACCTGATTGTAATAGAGTTTCTTTTGCCAAATAGGAAAGTAGTTGCTCTGTCAGTCTTGGAAATAGCTAAAGCAGAAGGAAGTTATTCAAATGTTTTTGAAACCTGCATCATTTATTCACAATTTAAAAATTAAGGAAAAAACATTTAAACTCTTCTTGTGTTGGTTAGCATCAAACAGCAGATTTTCAGGCCTCATGGGAAGTAAATACAAGAACTGGGATGCAACGGAAATGTGGTCTCTCATCCATCCTTCTGTGTAATCATTAAACTTACTTAGAGCAGAACATTTCTAACAATGTTTGCAGAACAATGTTGAATTCTCTCCCAGACTTAACTCTGGCAAACTGGGAGAATAAGGAAAGAAAATCTGAAGAAGAAGAGAAGCTCAGTCTGGTTTTCATTTTCTCTACAGCTGTCATCTGGCTTTGAATCCTGCTGGAGAGCTACAGCTGGAGTCATTTTATTGCTTTACCCAGCATCCTTTTGCCTGCGCGCACAGAAATGTTTTAGTAGTCTTGGAAAAAAATTCAGAGTATCTCTTAGCAACCATAGGACAGTAATTATTATACCAGCAGCTGGGAGCAAACCAGATTTCCGTTGTGCATTAAAAACTGGCGTAGGTTACTTTACAGATGATACTGAATAACCTATGCCAGTACTGTACTTCGGAGGCTGTGGTTAAAGGATATTGAATGTGAGCGGTGTAATTGCTTTGGACAGTAGAAGAGGGGAATGTGTGCATCTGTGTTTGTGTGTAATATTCTGTATATCTAATATACCGAGCTTAGTTCTTGTGGAAAACTTCACGTTTGCTTTTTACTTAAATGCATTTTCAATACAATAGCATTTTTGTTTCTAGGGCCTCTTGCTTCAGGTTGTCAGTGTTTCCATTATAAATGTGGGGTTTTAGGTGTTTATGACGTTGTCATAAAACAATCACATTGGAGCAGGAAGTGTCATCCAAGGAAGGCTTTTTTGATACTAATAAACATGGTTTGGCTGTATCTAAACTATCATTTTAATTAAAAGTACAGAGTTCAGGATACTCATCTGCCATTTCTGTAGTTCTGCATAGTGAATATTTATAGGCTAAATAAGACCATAGCTGACCCGCTCGCTTTTCGGCTGTGTGCGTTTACCTGCAGTGTCTAGGTTGGCAGGCTGAGCGTTGTGCATGCTGAACAGCTGTCTCCCGAGTTCTTGCCTTACAAAGGTCAAATGCCTTTCTCTGTCTCCTGCTACCCCCAAATTTGTCCTTGAAGACAATTAGCTGGAATTGTGGTGTCTGTGGTGGAATTTCTGTAAAAACATTCCTATGTAATTGCTGCGTGTAGGGCACAAGGTCTTGCTTTAAGATGAAGGCTTGTATTTCACGCGTCAGAATCTGGCACCGGTGGTTAGCACTGTAATGGATGATCAGTGCCTGTGTCCTTTATTAGGTGGAGCCCTGCTTGACTGCCAAGAGAAGTGTGTCTGTCTGTGTGAGCATGTGCCTCTGTCCTTTTTGCTCTATGGTGTGGATAGGTTATTTCTGAAGGAAAAAGGTGCGATCACCTGCAGGGACAGGAAATAATGCAGGCTGTTGCAAGTCTCACCCAGGGATAAAGACTGGCTTGTGGGTAGTACATATCTTTTCCTGGGGAGGAAGTAGTAGTAGTTTTTGCAGCTCTCATCCTTCTGCATAGACCACTCAAATTGATAATAGCTGGGGGGGTAAGGGGGTTAGGTAGTGTTTATCACTGTGGTTTCTGTAAAATGGCTTCTAGCTGTTAAGCATGTTCCTAGCTTAAATAGTTTCTGCTTGTAAGCATTTATAACATTCTCAAACCAAAAACAGTTGTAGGCATTTCTTCCTCATTCTGAATGCAGCTCTCCTGTGGTTTGAACCAGTGTTTTGGAAGCTTTTTATGTCATTGGGCAATGTACCTGCAGGAGTACCTCCTGCTAGGAAGATGTTTGATATTGCCCTAATATTGAATGCTTTTTGCTCTTAAAATAAACATACATCCATGAAATCTAACTCTTGCCAGTCATTTCAACATTTCTTTTGTAGTCCTTTGTCAACAGTGTTTGACCAGAAAATTTAATTTTGACAATAACAGGGTCGATTGCTTAGTGGTAGTGTCATGCTCAAGGATCTGCAAAAAGTGCTTCTTTCTGGAGTTTTCCATGTCTTCAGAATTTTTCAGTGGAACTTTAACCTGATTGATCTATTCTCTTTCATGGGATGTATGCTTTATAGTATTAATTAAAGCTGATCATTAATTATTTACTGATTTTAATGTTTTTCCACTCAGAGTGCTTCTGAACAGTATATAAATTCTTAGTGATGTGATGATTTTCTTTCTCCTGAAGATCAGCTACAGAACAGCTACTTCCACTTTATCTAGATGTCTTAGAACTTGGTACCTCAGGCTTTAATGTACGTGCGGTGCTTATGTAATCCCACATAAATGAAAACTAATGATTCAGTGTAACTCAGTACTTCACCTGCCAGAACTTCCAATTTGCCTCTGTTTCAGTTAATTTTCTGCAGTGTTTTTATTGTTTCACCTTAAATGTTTTCTTGATACGTACAAATCCTTATAATAAAGCTGAAACACTGCTGGAAGTTGGATGATGCCAGAATTTTCTCAGTGCTACCAGATGATGACAGCCAGTTAACTACAGCATATCTCAATACAAACAAAACATTGTACAGTATATTTTTTTGGCAACCCAATGGGATTTTTATCAATACTGTATCCTAAGGATATCCCAGTCAGTTAAGCTTAAAGAATAAGAACTGCTTGTTTTTCTGTTCTTTTCAGAAATTGGATCATCTCACAAGCCAATATTCCACCCAAACATACTTCCTCTTCCTTATTCTGAGTGGCACACATCCTGCAGATATCTCATTATATATTGCCACATGGTCTCATTTTTGTATCAAATTGCCTGATATAACCTTAATTTCAAAAAGACAGTCATTAGTTGTTTAATACACACTTGCTGTAATTAGATATTTTAATTAAGCCAGTATATGTTAAAACTGTCTTTCTGTTCCTTTCCAGCTGATCTGTTAAACAGTCTTGCTTTTAATTTATTAAAAGATCTGACTAGCTTTTGCTTTATTAGTATCAGAAATTTTTTCCTCCAATTGTATATTTGTAAATATAGGCAGCCTTGCGGGTAGGTAGAGAAGATCTCAGAGACTGGGCTAATCTCTCCTTCCTTAGAGAAGCTGCTCAATCTGGGCAAGTGAGTTACAAAGGTGTGTATCTCTAATGCTCCAGTTGTGTACACTCTGCAGAAAAGGAGCCCTTATTTTCCAAGGCTGACTCATAGTAAAGAAAATACTTACCTACTTATAAATACTTAAAAAATTGTGTTTGTAGGTGCCTCTAACACGTTGTGTAGACTATTAATGCATATATGTATGAAGTTGGTGGGTTTGGGTGTGGTTTTTGTATAAATGCAAAATAATTTAAAGAGAATTCTTGTGTATTTTAGACTGCTCAAGAAAATACATCAGGTTCATTAATGAAAGATCACCTTTTCCAACATGAAACTGTAGTAACCAGTGAACCTTACAACAGTGCAAATTTAAGGCCTTCAGCATTTGAGGATCTCAACACCAGGAGAGCCTGTTTTCCCAGCCAACCTAACCAGGTAAGACTGCCAACAAAAGAAGTGGTTCTTACTTTGTTTGCTGCATTAATGGCACAGTGTGTGATTTCTGACAAGAAAGCACTTCCATTCTAAGTCCCTATGTGTAGTATTGTACTCACAACTTCTTGAAATGATCAGCTGAAATATTACAGCATTATTAAGGCAGAGGTAGAGCTTTGTCAAAGTATTTACCTATGCTGTAGTGCAGCAGACTACATGAATAAATCTTTCCCTTTCTTTGAAGTCAGATTTCTGTATTAGAGACTTCTGTATGTGCAGCCTTGAAAAGCTTTTTAAATTGAGTCAGAAAATGTTAATTGGCTGTGAGCTTAATCTCGGTTATATGTATACTAATATTGTTTTCGTTAGAAATATTAAAAAATATCTTTAAAATAGATATCTTGGATGCATTACGCAGTAGAGCAGTCTTGCTAAATATTTATAGTGAAACATTGTTTATCCTTTCTAACTGCTTATTTAAACTAAAATACTCTATTTTGGTACAGAACAGAACACAGTATATCAGTTATGCATGAAAAGTATTGACCTGTCAGTAAACAGATTCTTAAAACAGGAAAAAGCCCACTAACATGAGGAGGACTGATGCGCAGATATTTTTTTAAAAGAGTCATATTTATACAACATTAGATTGGAAAGGCAATGTTACAACTTTTCCTTTAATAATATACATTTAAGTTTTTTCTAAGCCTCAAAGAACTGATGGGTTTTGTAAACTGTAGAGGCAGACTTAATACTGAATTGGATAGTAATTAATTTGAGGGTCTTATGCCTAGAAGCAAACACATGGTAACCTTTTTAGAATAAGCTTAATAACAGAAGTCAAAGCAGAATGCAAGTTCCAGTAGTTGTGAACACTTATCAGAAAATATTTCTGCTCTTTGAAATAAAGCTTTTTAATACCCTCGGTCATTCTTGTAAAGAAAGATAGGATTGTATTAAACTCTAATATCAGCTGCTTTCTGACTGCTTTATTGTGCAGAAGAAGCAAACAATGTTATCTGGAGAACTAACTAAAGAGCTTGAAGTTATGAACTTCTGATTTTTAATCATTGATCTGCTCTAATTATCTCTTTGTTTTGTCACCTCATTGTTTTTTTGTTCTGCTTGTTAAGAGGTACATATTCTTCCCTCTTCCCATTTACTTGCAAAGAGAATTCAAGAATTTCTTAGAGTAAGAATAGAATAAGAATAGATGGGTGATCAGGTTATTGCAGCTAACATGGATTAGCTGCAGTAACCAGTGATGTATGTGCTTAGTCTTCATCAAGCTGTGAAGAAAAGTGCAGTAACCTAAACTCTGCGTATGTTTTAAGAGCATATATAGATTTGACTACTGAGGAAGTTATAATTTAAGCTGTGGTATGCTGGGTAGTGCGTGTCTGAAAGACATTAAATAGGAATTTATTTGAAATGACACTGCTAGAATTCACTTCTTGTAGACTAAATTTATTAGAGTTTTCATGAAAATTTAAGTAGATGTTCTTTAAAATATTTTTCTTATGTTGTAGCACCATTTGCAATTTTCTTTCAATTACATATAAATGGGTTTGAACTCTCTTAATGCACTCTTAAGTCGAATAGCTCAGGAAGTACATGGAAAACTAAAGAAGTGATTAATGACAGTTCAGGCCTTTACCTGTAATGCTTTGACTGTTAATAAAAAACACCCAGGTCCCTCAGCTCTTCAGCTTCTGATACGCTGAGGTGTGTTTAACTTAAATTTAGTTGTTGGCGATGATATATTCAGCTGCTGATGTCGTCGTATTGTGGAGCTGCAGGCTGAGCAGTCAGGTATGTCTGTTTGAGGAGAGACAGTGAAGGCTGCAGTACCAAGCAAGTGTCCATGCCTTGTTTAAAGGTGCACCCCTTCAAGTAAGATGCAATACTAGTGAGTTCAGTCATGTCAACAAAAATTTTCTGCGTAATTTCCAGTTGGCTAATTATGTTCATAATGAGATTCTCTATGGATTTTCAGTTTGCTGTAATATTCTTCCTCCCTTCCTGCTTCAGCTGTTACACAGAGATGGCACTTAGACTGAGTTATAATTTTGAATGGCTAGAGGACTATGTACATTATTCTTAGTGAATTTTGCTGGTATTTGTACCTAACTGCTGCATCTAGGTTGTGTATTGTTGTTAAGGTTTTGTGTTCCTTACACTTTCATATAGGTCCCATTAAACACCCAATATGTAAGTACATTATAAACAAAGCTTTTCCAACATTTCTCCTGTTTGCTGGACTTTTCCCACTTGCTTTCTTAAAAACTTAATTCTTAATATCAGTTGCATAAAGGATGTAATACCGCCTTGTTTGTAACATGTCAGACCTCAAGCGTTTTAGTAGGTGTTTGGTGAGGAACTTGAAAAAAAGAAACGAGTTCTATGTATGTGTTGTGCTCTGCTCAAAGAAATGAAAAGCCTTCAAAGACAGAGGAGAAGTCAGATTTTGCAGTTGTTAATATTTGTAGTGATCTTTAATGGCTATTAGCTGTCTCGGGGATGGGAGATTGAGAGTGAGGGGTTTTTTTTGTTTGAGGTTTTGGAGGCTTTTTTCTTTTAAACAATGGAGTTTATTTAATGTCTTAAATGCATGCGTAATATTCTACGTGGACAGTGGGGTAAGGATCCTTTATGTATGTAACATACAGAATTGTAATGACATTTTTGATGCTTTTTCCCGTTAATAAATTTATGCTGTTAACTGTTTAAAAAAGCCTATTATCTATAGCTAGTTATTGATGCTAAAACAATAGGCTCTTTCTCTTGTTTGAAAACAGAATAGAGTTGAGAAGCACTCTGCTTTTATAAGTGAAGGGGAGGCCTAACTGCTTACATTGGAGCGTGGGGAAGTATGGAAGAGCAGTGGTGTTAGCTGAATAGGATATAACCTTTCTTCACCCTGTATCCTTTAGACCTTGTAGAAGTCCAGCTATGTGGCTTGGAGCCAAGAAAGAAAAAAAAACTTTTTAACATACTCCAGTTGAAACTCCCAGGGCAAAGCAGCTCTAATTACAGTACTGTACTTAAAATATATCACATAAGGATTATCAAGAAGGGAAGTGATGGCTAGAGCGGGCTACAGATATTCTTACATAATCAGAAGCTGGCATATTTTAAGAAGCTATTCCTTCCTTTTCCCCAGCTGCCTTCCCTCTTCCTTCCTCTCTCTGCTGCCCCGAAACCAGGACATGCAGACTCCAGTGTAGTAGGACCATAGACACGTGTGAAGTGAAATAGAAGTGTGTTAACTTTAAAGCATCATCTTCACTAGTGCGTTGTTCAACACGCAGTAGTTGCAACACATCAGGAACACGCAGTTCAACTGTTGTCCTAGACTATGGAATGGTGACACATTAATTCTCATTAATTTGGTCAGTACTAATAAGGTAAACGCTTTCAAAGCAGTGATACTGATGCCAAAGATGCATTCCCAAATAATTCATGATTCTGGAAGAATTTGTAAGGCTAATGGGTTAGGGAGTGATTTGTATTTTTTTTCTGTCTTTTCTATGAGATGGTTTGCAGGCTGTGCACTTGATAGGAGAAAAAGGTGGAATTTGACTTGAAGCTCGCTTATATTTTGGCTCTGATTATAACAGCCCTACAGTGTAGGAAAATAATTGCCTGTCTGTAAGGCAGGAGTACTGGGACATACTGAGACTTCTGCTTTTTTTGCTGCACTATTTGCTATTTTCAGGATGTCCTTCCATACACATGTGCTAAATTTTTCTCCTGTCACTATTTGAAAATTTTCTTGAAAGTCACTTGTTAATATGATCTCAGGAACATTCCATGGCAGTCCATTATCTTACATTTATATGACGTCTGCATATGTCCATTTGGATGTTTCAAATTTGCCACCTTCACCAACTTCTTCATGCCCCCATGCCCTGTCATCATAAGGCAGAATAAACCAAGAACTCCATCTTATCTTGCTGCTGTTTGTTTTGTGTATGTTTAGCACGTTCCTTCTTACTTGCCTTTTGAGGTAAAAGGTCTTGAAGTATGGTCAGCTCATTACATGAAATTGAGAAGTTTAAAAGTACTTAGGTGTTTGCCTGACAGCAAAGTACTATATATTAGCTAAGCGGGAGATGCATTTATAATCCACTGTTATTGATCGGTCACGCTACTGGATATTATTCTTCATATGGCAAAATCCTTATCTAGAATGCAGCTTTGAGAATAAGTAACCAGTATTCAGTACTCCTGTTGAAAAAGTGGAGGGAGTTTGAAAGCTTAGAGCGGGAATAAAGGAAAGCTTCTCCTAGATAACACAAGTAACTAGAAGTGAATGTATCAGGGAGTTAATCCTAAGGCAGTGGATCATTGTTGACGTGTAATCAGCAAATTCACGTAAGGTGTAGTTGATTTGTGGAATTAGTTGCCACTGTAAGATGTTAAAACCTGAATTTTGAGCATAATTCAAAGAACAGTATCGAGTTTTATGCAGATAGCAAAATATGCAAAGCTCTTATGGATACTAAAAAGTCAGGAAAGAATACTAAAGCTCATGGTCCTAATATCATGCAAAAGGATAATCATTGGAGGAAGTCTGTAAATTGTACTAGTAAGAAAAGAAGCTAAAATTTTTATCTTGAAACCGCAAGGAAAAAAAGTTAAGTTTTTTAATTTTCTAATCTAAGTTTTACATTGTAGGTGGATATAAATTTGGGACTTCACTGTAGTAAACTTGTCTTGCTTTACCATTTCAGGTCCCACTGAAGTCAATGAGACATGTTAGTTTTCAGGATGAAGATGAGATTGTTAGAATAAACCCTCGTGACATTTTGATACGTCGTTATGCAGACTACAGGCATCCTGACATGTGGAAGAACGACCTGGAGAGGGATGACGCAGACTCAAATATACCATTTTCTAAATCAGACAGTAAAAAATCTGACTATTTATACCCATGTGGGGATGGAACTAAGTTGAATTCCCTGAAAGACTCGAAGAGTTCTGTGGTATTTAAAACTCAGCTTTCCTCATCAAAATTTAAAAATTCAAAAAGAAGAAAAGAGGATGGTGAGCGTTCCCGCTGTATATACTGCCAGGAAAGGTTTAATCATGAAGATAATGGCAGAGGAAAATGTCAAGATGCGCCAGATCCTATTAAAAGATGTATCTACCAAGTTAGTTGCATGCTTTGCGCAGAGAGCATGCTGTATCACTGCATGTCAGACTCTGAAGGAGATTTCTCTGATCCTTGCTCGTGTGACACTAGTGATGACAAGTTCTGCTTACGCTGGTTAGCACTGGTGGCACTCTCGTTCATTGCTCCATGTATGTGCTGCTACCTCCCCTTGAGAGCATGCCATCACTGTGGTGAGGTATGTGGGTGCTGTGGAGGAAAGCATAAAGCTGCGGGATGAATCAGTCTTGTGCCAAACAGAGCTGAAAAATCTTTGTTTCCAGGAAGCATCTAACTTGGATTTGTGGAAGCTTTTTGGCGAGCTGAAGGGAATCTTCTTTCATGTAAGAGATGCTTGATGTGGACGAAGCAACAAGACTTGTCAGACCTTGGCATTTTACAAGTGCTAGCCATGCCTAACTATTTCCTTTCAGTGCGTGGCATTTGTTGCAAGGTGTGAAGGAGATTTTTGCAAAGGAAAGCCTATTCTTATTATTGGCTATAAAATGAGTATATAAACTATGATTATACTAAAAGGGATTAACTTTTGCCACTTTGTACATTCATGGTTTAGGTGAGGGGGCTCTTTTGAAAGGATTAAAACTTACCTGAGGGGAAATTTTAACTAAAAGTGCACTAGTGACAGTTGATTTAAGATTAAGAAAAGTTAATACTCGGCAAATGAGAAATGAAACTGATTTTAAGTGCAACTAAATCACTTATTAATAGTTTTTTGGAAGCAACTTTATGTATAAATAACAAATGTTTATATTTAACTAAATGTGTAAGGTACGAATTATTACATGTTAAACTTTCCTTCCCTCTGATATAGTAGGTATGGACCATATCTACTGTCACATTCCATGGTAGTATTTTAAATATTTAATTAGCTAATTTAGACGCATTTTTATTCCAGATGGACAAATTGATATTTTCAGTCCTGTTTCCCTTCAGCTACAGTTTGTGTTGAGTTGTAATCCATACATTCTGATAATCTAAAAACCTTTAAAATATTAATTATTCTAGTCTTGAGTGACCAATATTTTTTGTTAAGCACAGATGTAATTGTCTAAAATGTTCTTGTTAGAACATAACATTTATTTTTATATATAAATGACTTTGATTTCAACATAATAGCAAAAAGGAAGTCGTTTCTGTTGCTCAACCAGCAAGTTGTTTTCTTTTGGGGTGTCCTCCAAAAATACTTTATTGCATATTCAAATGTTCATTAAGCAAAAGGTACATTAAGACAGTTGTAACAAATTGTCACCAGTGTTCTTGTTTATCCTTCTGTTAAACTAGGATCCTGTTCAGCTGTTTATCAAGTACTATGATTAAAACAAAAGATTAATAACAAAAGTGAAATTGTTTTCATTATTTTGAACTGCAACTTTTTCTTATTTGAACGGGCAAGAACAAAAGTACTGTGTGTTTTGTTCGGAAACAACAACAAAAGACTTTGCTTGAGAAATAAATTACAGCCCAGGCAAAATTGGAGTGAAGTTCTTAATTGAGGAAATTTGGAGGGGGGGAGGAGGTTGAGAGAGAGAAAGTGTGTGTGTGTGTGTGTGTGCGCGCGCATATGCACTGTGGTATATTGTCTATGATATTTGTTATGGCTTTGTACTTACTAAGTGTTTAACCTTCAGATAAGAATTAGCCAATTAACCCATAGAGTATTTTTTAAAACATTACATGCTTTGCTCTATCATGAAATAAGAGACATTTACTTCTCATTAAAGATATGTAAAACACTAAAAACAGTCATAATTCATTAGCGAAGGTGCTTGTTTGATATTCTGGCTGGAGTGGGACAGACTGTCCTCATTATACCCTTGTTATTAAACAAACAAAAACCTAATTGATTTTAAAAGATGCACATGACTGACTTTTCTCACTTCCTATGCATTTCTTCAGTATATTTTGTGTAATTTTTCTTTCTGCATGTATCAGTGCCCTTAATGTTCCTTTGTAGCCCAGAAGTAAAATGAGCAAATGTATATAACATCTGTCTGTAAAATACTTTTTAAAAGAAAACACTTATATTTATATTACAGCTTGAATTTACCACCTTGTGTACATAGATCATCTCAAAGTATTATTTCACATTGAAAAGAAGACAAATATCTTGATAACTGTAGAAGTTACGGAAGAGCTTCTAGTTTTGTATTGAGTTGATTGGATGAATTCAGTCCATGAATATGACACGTAGCAGCAGTCTTAGTTTTTACTGTTTATATATTTGATAGCTGCTACTCTGGTTGATTTTCATGCTTCACACATTTTCAGCTAAACTTGGTTGCCTAGAATAGACTGTTAACTTTAAAAACAACTTTGATTAAGAAATTGTGATGATTTTCTAGTGAATGAGAGGAATTTAATGTTTTTAAGTGCTAGGTTCTTAATTACAGGTGAAGAGAGATATGAACAACCTAAGAAAAGAACTTGCTGGCTGTATAGGAAAATGCCACAGAATCATACTTTGTATATACTTCAGAAAGAAATTAGTTTAACTATTTCCTCTGAGCACTATACAACATAGTGAAACTCCTGGTCCTGTACTGTATTTTATATAAAACATATACGCTTTAATATTTTTATTGAATGCGTCTGTAATGTTTTCACCTTGCATTTAACCACTTTGCTGCTAAGATGTTTTCACCTTTTGCTTTCCTCTTTGAAGACTTGATCCATCTAAAAAGGGTTACTGAACTGACATGTTTTCACTTTTTTTTCTTGTGCTGGAAGTGTCAGCCTGCATGCCCAGTTTGAGAGCGACTAGAAGAACTGCAAAGATCCATGGTTATGTAAGGATTGGGTTTAGTAGGATGCACACGTGTTTTTCCTTCTGGTGTTAGGGATCCTACCACTGTTGCAGGCAGTGGATGAGTAGCGGAAGGTGACAGCAAAATCATTCCAAAAGGGGCTCTTATATCCTTGCATCTTTTGTTTTTGACAGCACGTAACATTTATTCTGTCTCTTCTGAAATACTTTCTTAAGCGTTTGGGAGAAGATAAGTTTCTTCCCAAATCCTTACTTCTCCCCTTGCTCTTAACATCAAACTGTAGTTAGTCAAACATGTAGTAACAGCTTTGTGTTGCTTGGAGGGGAGACCTAGGCCTTGGGAAACCATCGTGGAATATTAAGTCCTTCGCTTATTGAAAGGCTCAGTTACCGTGAAAATTAAGTATTTCGTCTGGAAAGTGGGGGAAGCAGTGAAATGCTAGCAGCTCTCCTGCACCATCTACTGGGGGAAAAACATTCAACTGCATTCAGGCACAATATTTGATTACGTAGTAATTTAACTGGCTATCAGTGCACTACTTAAGCTACAAAAATATGTCAGCCTTCAGTTAGGAATTTACAAAATAGTAATTTGGGGTCTTACTCTGATTCTTTATCTTATTATCCTTCCTAAGTTTCATTATTAATATTGATTGAAAGTGAAAAATGCTTTAACCATGTATTTTATTAGGTTTAAAATAGTTACGATGACCTGTTACACAAGAGCATAAAAACCGGGAATGAAATGAAATTTCTTTTGATTCTGTCACTGGGTTCCTAAGAAATATATATTTTTTTTTTTTTAAATTTAAATAATCTTTTTTTTTCCCCTTTGAAGTTCTTTTCCCACAGCAAAGTGATGGAGTTTTGATGTTCATGCCGAGGGAATCTGGCCTTTTGGTTTGTGACACGAATCGTGTTTTGAGTACGCACAGGTGGGTCTGTGTGCTCGCACATGCAACTCAGTAGTTGTGAAGGGTGTACCTACAGCTGTGCAAGATTAAAGCAATATTCTGATAATAATCTACAATTACTATGGCAACTGTTTGGTAAACAGCAACAAATGATGGTATAAAACTCAGATGCCATTCCAAAACTTATGTAAGGGATGTTCCAAACAGTCTTAACCAATGCAGTTTGCTCTACGGAAACAAAGGTATTTAGAAGAATGCATTAATTTTGCATGTTGGAATATAACATTCCCATTTCAGATGTGTTCTGTTCAGAATGATCTGTTCATGTGTACCTGGAGGATAATGTTGAACTCCTGTGTAAATAATGCACAGGTTTAAATTAGACTTCAAATCTTTTTCAGAGCTTATGGCACAGTATGCTGCCAGTACAGTGATACATTCAAATTAATAAAATGAATATCAAGGATGGTGACTACTAACAAAACAGTAACTTTAAAAAGATGCCTTATGGTACTGTTAGTCGAGCAGCTGGGTGGATGAAACTTCCATTTCCTTTGGTGCACTGATAAATACAAGGAGGGGTTGGGGGGGTTGGGGTGTTTGGGTTCAGTTTTGTTTATTTTTCCTGAAAGCTTCTCTTTCTTAATTGCAAAAGTTGTGGTTTGTTTAAAAAATCAAAGTATTTGGTGAAGAAGAAGCCTTCCCATTCAGAGCTGCAGTATAAACTGTACATAGTTTTCTTTCTTTTGCTTGGTGTCATTTGCTTTCCACCCTAATGACCTCAAAGTGCCTCATGTGTATATTGTTTCCATTAAACCTGAACTGAACTGCTATTTCTTTCTACTAAATGATGTATAATTTAGTTAACTCATCCCATAGATGTTTCTTTTATGAATATGAATATAGCTTGTTACTTTGAGTATATAATGTAAATATGCCTTTAAGTTTGTAACTGGTTTGTTACATCATATCCTTGTAAGCTGACTTAGTAGATAACACCATAAAAATTGTTTAAATGTTTTTTTCCTGTAATTACCTGATTAAAACTATCTTGAAATGAAACGACTGACATGTTTTTCCATTCTGTGCCGGGATTACTCAGAATAGTGTGTATGAAATTAAATGTTGCGGCTCAAGAACAGAATAAAAAAAGATGTAAATACAGATAATCATTTTACTGTAGTATTATGTTTACTGGTTAAACAAAATGTTAATCAGATCATTGTATCATTTTAAGACTGGTCAAACAAACATTGTATTACCTTCAAGCTCTAGCATCTTTCATTGTAAGAACCATTTTTAAGAGTTGCTATGATGTTTAAAAAAAAAAAGTGCCTGTACCAGCTTGCTTTGTATCCACAGCAGTACTTGTCCTTGACATCATGCTATGGAGGTCAAGATTTCTTCATATAAATCATGTTTATTTGAGTTCCCAATCAACCCCACCACAAAAATGTGTATCTCTGAATATAATTGTAAGCTTTGTGCAAGTTAAAGAATAAGATACACACCAGAAAAGGAAGGAAAACTAATGAGTCCATGAAGAAAAATGAAGATGAACACGTAGAAGTCTGTGAGAAGGCTCCAGCGGTCAGGGTTTAGGATGGATTATTCTAAATTGAATTGTATTTGCCTCTAGCTTTTGCAAATGTTTTCTTATCGGTTACAACTCATAAAGTAATTCTCACTGTTCATCTGATCAGTTTCTAACTTGAATAATTTTATTATTGCCGGATGTAATCATTACATGGAGTATTAACTGTTGATAGTTGAGCTTTTAACTGATGATTTGATAATACAGCTCTAGCAGAGAAAGGAAACAGGCAAATTAAGTGACTAACAAGGTGAGGGATTAATAGAGAATATTCTAGGACTGTTTGAAGACCACATATGAGAAAGTGGCTCGGCATTAAACATGGTTTCATAAAAATTTAAAACCTAGTGTTAGACCTTGGACAAATACACCTTAACATTATAGATAATGCACAATCTTGGGTTTTGAACAAGAAAAAAAAATTATAAGTAAGGGGCTCTTTTTTTTTTTTTCTTTTTTTTTGACTGGTAAGTCAAACTCAGTTGCTGGGGTTTATAAATTAAATCAAAACCTGAAGTTAATCCACAATCCATAGTTTGTAGACCACAGACCTAGAGTCCCGTTTCTAAAGAAAGTTCATAAAAATATCCCAATTAGTCCTTGCTATATAGCCATTAATACTCGGTATTTTGTATCACTGTTTATTGAACCTTTTGGCTTAGTGTCATGGAGCACTATGTGCTCCTGTGCCAGAACGGAAAGACTTCAGTCTATAGGATTATATCATCACTCCCATCATTTGGGAACGCTGAGCTATGTAATGTAATTTAATAGCTTGGAAACCGACATTAACAAGTAAATGGATGAGATTAAAAAATAATTCCACATTTCATACCTTTAACTTGAGATTGGACAGTGTGTGCATGCACATAGAATGGGAATCTGACTAAATTATGCTTTGAGTACTGCATAACATGAATGACTAGCAATATTTGTTTTTACCTAGAAGGAAAAAAAAAAGAGATAAGTCAGTTCTTAAAGAAGCTTGTATCACTAGATATCCATGCCCTGACTTGAGAAATTTGGGAATATTTGAGAAGATAATGACTTTCACTGACAGAATAAGCCTCCCAAATGAATTGTGGTTTCAGCTAAGTGGTGATTTGGCAGACCCCAGGCACATCTCAGTACTCACTAAATTATGTCTGATATGTTTTTAGCAATGTACAGTTATTTATGTCAGTTTGAAGTAATGCACAGGAACAATTATTTCATGTTTGGCATTTACTGCTTTTTTTATTTATTTTCTTAAAAACCACCAAGAAAAAACTTCTGCATGCGATTTTGAGTAATATGTATTGGAGTAAGGTAAGCTGACAAAAAAGCTCAGTGTTTGGTGGGAGGATGGGTGGAGAGGAGGGAAAAAAAAACCCTATAAGCAGGGAAGCTCTATTTAGTTCCTAGCCAGGCCTACATGGTCGATAGTGAAACGTCAACTAAACAAAAGTTGTTGTGGTACGGCCTGCTGTCTAAAAATGGAGACTTTATAGAAAGACAGATTTAACTGCTTGCCATAATAATGAGGAACCTTGCTAAGATACAGTTCTGATTTCACCATGAAGTGGTGTGCAATGTGCAGATGTTAATGAGCTTGCTAACAATGGAAAAAGCAGGGAGGTTGTGATGGTAGAACCGTATTTAGTGGGATCAACAATAAATATTTGAAAGAGAAGGAATTATCCATTTAAACATAGGTCCAGTATTGATCGATCAAGTCTGTTTCTCCAGTCAATGCTACAATTGGCTGTAAGAAAGCCTGTTAAAATGCTTCAACTTCCTGTTGTGTGCAGAACTGGCCTTGAATTATGGGCTTATCTCCCCTACTCCAATCTTGCAACCTGCCAAGCTGTTCCTGTATAAGCTCTCTCCTTCCACTACTACATTTGTAGAAAACAAATCTATTTACATGTCTCCTAGTCCCCAACTTGCCATTTTGTATCCCATGTAAACAGCAAGTTGTGTAGTGAACTATTTGTCTCAAACTGAGGATTTCCATTATTTCTGAAGTAAAAGGAGATTATGAAAACGTACTGCTGCTGTCAGCAGCTATCACTGTCCCTTTGCCAGAGCTGGCTGTCCCTTTGTACCTGCCAACGTGCTTAGGTGCTTTTCTGTTGTTGCTTGATATTGCCTATGAGAGAAGTGTTACAGTGACTTATCTTTCCTAAGTTTTTTCCATAACTCGTTCCTTTTTCCTTTTATGATGTCTGAAATTGTCTTCAGCTTTCTCAGCCAGCATATAGTTTTTACAAGCTGTGTGTTCATCTGATGACTATAGCTGTTGACTACTGAGTGTCCATTATAAACAGTATTTACAAGTTGTATTGCAAGGACCAAAAGAGTATGAAACATTGCATGTCTCTTGAAAGCTGAGGAGTTTTCTGTTATGCAGGCATCCAGCCACAGGTTGACCAATCCAAATAATTGGTTTTCTGAGTATGATACGTTTTTACCTGAACTTTCTTTTGTCTCTGGACAGTTCATCCCATCTCCAGTACATTATTGGGCAACTCTTTCCAAGGGGAGGTGGGAAACCAAACTTTGAAGCTCTAAACAACTCTTGGTTTGTTCTTTTGCCCTAACAATCATATCAGTAACACAGTTAAATAATTTTAATAGTTGTTGAAGCTATGTTGGAACCAACATAGTGGAAGAAATTAGTTTGGGAGGGTTGTCACTGTTAGCCTTCAGCAGTACTAGAAATGCTGTTGAGTCACCAGCTATGCAGGATCCACTGTTCTTGTTTTCCATGATGTTGCAGCTATGTGTTAAAAATGCTGCTTATGAAGGAGAGCGCTATTTTTCTTTCAGGACTACCTATTTAATGAGAATGATGAAATGACTATTTCTTCTTCCTTGGGCTTGGTGATCTTCAGAGTTCTTAGAAGCCTGGAAATTGGTGGAGACATGAAATGTAAGAATGGTGATCCCCGAGCTGAAGAGGCACAGTGTGGGACAGAGGTTAAATTTTGTGTGTGTGGAATAATGGGAATGGAGAGGGAGAGCAGAAGAAGAGGAGCATTGTTTGGGCCCTGTTCACAAAATTAATTTCTTCAGGATGAGCTGACAAATGATACAGTACTCACAAGAGATTTCAAACTTTCTGAATACAGCTATGCAGCTTCTGACTTCCCTAGCGCCTTTGAGCCTCATTGTGTACCTGAATAAATATGTAAAGTCTGTTACAGTCCAGGTCTTGGCTCTTCCATAATAGTCACTGACTCTAAAATCCACCAAGTTATAGTACAGAACACTTCTCTTCATAAATAGTGTTTGGGATTTACACAGATGGATAGCTAATAGATTGATACTGGAGGTTGACTGCTCTCCAGACATTTCAATTAATACTCTGTTCTAAAGTGGTGGTGGTATTCAGACTTCTGAATAATTTTAGCTTGTGGCAGACTTGCATAGACATCTCTGTGTTAGCTATGTTAGTAAAGTAAACTTATATTTCTAAAGTAATGGTTGTGAAGGAGTATCCAGAAGACTTCAGTGCATTTGGAGCTGGTTGCCCAGAGAGGTGGATGAGTCTCCATCCTTGGAGATGTTCAGAACTCACCTAGACGTGTCCCCGAGTAACCTGCTCAAACTGACCCTGCTTTAAGCAGATGAGGTTGGACTAGGCGATCTCCAGAAGTCACTCCAGAAATCACCATCAGTGATTCTGGGGCTTGTTTTTCAAGAAAATGAAGAAGCAAGAGAGCAGTCTCAGGAAAGTGATGTGATTCTGTGCCTTCTAAATATGATCTCTGATTTGGAGGCAAATCCTACTGTTAATGTTTGAATATTTAAAGTACCATAGAAGGATTGTCATTTTAGTCGTGTCATCATTATAGCTCAATATTTTTCACTGACAGAATTATTAAAATATGAATATATTTCATGAACAAAGGCTTCAACATAAGTAATAGGTATTAGCATAGCATTGAGGTGAGGGGGAAAGCTATTCCAACTGTTAGTAAGCTTAAAAATATGCACAGGTGTTTGCACAAGTACTGAACAGCTGCTTCACATGCTCTTTTGGCACAGAAAATGTTTTCCCAGAGTTGCTAACTAACTTTAAGGTAGTTTAGCTGGAAAAAAAAAAAATCAGGCTCTCCAAACATTTTCCAGATTACCAATCAAGTTTAAAACCATCTCTAAAACCTGGCAGGAATCTGAGGCAAGTTTCCTGAGCAAATCTAGGCAAAAATGCCTGAGCAGAGCAAGCTTGGAAGGCATAGGCGCATGCTCAGACTGAAGCATCAGCAGCAGGGTGAGACTGGCCATGGGTGTCCTGAGGCCGGCAGAGCTAGCAGCTAGAAATGGCTGTGGGACCCTGTACCTACTACAGCATTTACACTGTGCTCAGTAGCCAGAGCCAAAGGATGGGTGGGGAGTTGAGGAGATTGAGTCATTCCACTTCTTGCCTCTCCTAAAAAAATCGAAGTAATGTTACTGCACACAAACATCCATCCTGTTTTTAGACACACATTTGTCTCAAGTGGTTACTAGAATAGGTTTTAACTATATAATTGCCAGTTCACATTTTTTAGCTCTGTCTCTCTTGCAAAGTTTAGAATATTTAAATATGCTAAAAACCTTGGCCCTTTCTGTATTTCTAGAAAATTTGAAAGTACCTGAACTGCATTGTTTGCTTGTTGGGTATCTTGTTGTCTATGGATGCCTGCTAGTTTGCCTCCAGGCAGTTCTGAAGTGGTGACTCTGGCTCATCAGCTTACTCAGTAACATGCTGATCGTGACTCAAGTCCCTCCTGCACTATCCTTGATGACTTCATGCTCTCTGTAGCCTTTCTCTCCATTGATCTACCAGTCTTTCCAAAAAATGCTTAATTATTTCATGAAGTCTCTCTTGCCTTTAAACCTGTCACCTCTTTACTTTCCTCTCCGTCCTCATTTGTTCAGCTTGGTGCCTCTGAACTGACTCAGACATTCATGAGTGTGGTGGCAGTTCTGACCTTTGACAGTGTTGTCTTCCTATATTTATTAATTGCAGATCTCATTTCTTGGTGAACAATGCCTTCAGGCCTTACAGTAGTGTAAGTAAAGTTAGAAGGTTTTTGCCCCAAGATGAACAAAAAAAAAAGCCCCATAAAGCAAATAGGTCTCTCCTTCCAGTAAAGTGAGAGAAGGTGGGAGTGGATATGTTGGCTGTATTTTACCGTACTATCACTCCTCAATCTTGCAGTAACATACCTTTGGGCAGGAGGAAAGTTCGCATGGGCACCAGAGTTACGGCTGTCAGTAACTGGAGCTGTAAGATTCACTATGACTTCACACCCTGAATGTGTGGCCTATGTGTATCTACTGAAACTCCTTCACTGCAAGTTATCCCCATTCTCACTTCAGCTTCTCTGTGTCTACCTTTCAGTTTCTTTAACATACGCATTTACATTTAGAGGGAAAAGTAGGGTGAGAATGCTAGCAGATTGGTATTGTAACAGTATGTTAGGACAAGTAAATATTATTTAGAAGAATTTAGAAAATAGGCTCAATCAGTTGAGTTTTATATTTCTAGGTGACTTAGAGTAGTTTCAGATCTTCCAAGCTAACCTTTACAATGTGCTTTATCCTGTGCAGGTATTTCTAATTGTCTATATATCTACTGAAGTATGATCTGGAAAGTACCTTTAACATACCCCTAGGGTTTAGGCTTCAGTTACATCTCGAGCGCAAAGCTACCTGCACTTGGCAACTGCTTTTTTTTCAAGACCCTGATCCCTTGATTTGTATTTTTTTAAAGTGCATGTGCTTAGGAAGAGAATGAAAATCTACTTTCAATTTTCTCAGGATGATATAGAAGCCTTTCACTTCACAGACCCGGCAATCTTCAGGTAATACAGTGTGATCTTTTTGTAGACCTGGGCAGAACGCTGCATGGACTTGCTCTTCAATTCGCAAGTAGCATGTACTAAATCAGTGATGGTTTGTGTTACCATCATTTATCCACAAATGAACCTTTAACAAATGTAGACTTCCTTATGCGGGTGTTGGTTAAAGAACTGTCCTTTGCAGGATATCAAAGTGATACAGATTTGGAAATGGTCAAACTAGGTCGTGCTATGTGTATGGACCTCTTTTGGGATTATGTACCTTCTGAAAATTTTGCCTATGTGAAAAATCTCAGTTGGGTGTAATTAATGATTACATTGTAGAAAAGCTCTTTAAGCATGCCCAGTTCAAAACTGTGTGTGTGGTAACTGGACGTAAGAACATTTATATGAAACTGCTCCCATGTGTTGCGAAGGTCATTTAGGAAAGGTTGACATCATGAGTGATTCATGTCTGCAAAAACAGAGCAACTGACATACTATCACAACATCACTTGAGATGAAAGTCTTGGCTGTCAGAGCATTTGGTGAACACGCTGCCAGGGCTTGGTGGAACTTTGACATCTGTGATGCAGCCCAAGGGGAATTTCAGTTTGCATATTTACATGGATGATCAGATGGCACTTCATTAGCTGCAATCCCTCTTGCAATGAATTTTTTTTTCTCTCTTTCCACTAAATGGTGTAGTTAGGGCTCAACTATATCTTTGATTTGATAGATCAACCCTAGTTGCAGTAATCTCACCAGCTGCTGCTGTGTTTGGGCAGTCACTAGTAAGACTTTAAACAGGTTCTGAAATGTGGCTGGTAACAACATGCTAAGACAATTTTTCAGTGAATTCTTTGCTTCCTTTTTTTTTGGAGAGTAAGTAGCTTGTCAATAACACATCTATAGAGACAGTTTAAAGAAGATCATGGAAGATGGTCAGTTCACTTTTATCTGGATTTGTTACAACAGTGGATAAAGCTAGTCAAGAGGTGGTAGGTATCAACAGGTGCTTCTTAGTGTCAGTGGACATAGCTAGAATGCACAAGTATTCAAAAGTCTGCCATGTCATTGTGTATCATCACAATACCTGAAAAAATTGCGTCTCACCTTTCTCTGTTTATGATACTGACTGTTAGATGACAGTTGACAGTCATTTGTGATGTCAAATCAGGACTGAAGCAAAGATTCCTGCCAAATGGGATTTTTTTTTTTTTTTTTAACATCTTCCAAGTGAATTATATGTTGGAATACAGCAACTTATACTGATCAGAGATATTAGGCATTCAGGATGTAAAATTGTTTTAAAAGTTAACTGGGCCTATATACAATGTGGTGAATGCAAAGAATTGCTGAGTGCAGTGTCTTGGTTTCTTCCAGAAACTTTAGCTTGCTGAAGACTTTTAAATCCTGTAGCTATGTCAGTGAGCTACTTTATCAGTCAGATAGATAACACTCCAGACAATGTCTTAAAATGGCTTATTGACAGTCATCTTCAGGGGAAATAGCTCCTGATGAGTTATTGAGGGCTGATGCTAAACATCAACTGTATAAGGTTGCTTCCTTTTTTTTCAAGCCAGTAATGGACTAGAATGGGAAAGCTGAGATGGAGTTTACCTTGGCAGCTTGGTGTTCAACCTTGCTCAGACCCTGCTCTTGCATTCAACATTTTCACAGCCATTCCACCTCTTCTACCAACACAAATATCTCATGCAGCACTCTGCAGAGAGATGGCACGTGAAAAGTTTCTTTTCACTGGGGCAAAGTTTAGTGAACCAAGCTTGTCCCCAGCAATCGCAAAAATATCCATTCCCATGTTGAAACAGAATGTGGTCTCTCAAAAAAAATCTCCACAGCCAGGTGATTCTGCTCCTCTCCTGTCATCAAGTACATCTTAGAAAAGTGGGCTGGGGTTTTTTTTTATTTTTTTTTTCTTGTTCTCAGTCACTTGTTTGCTTACATACGGTGTTCCCTGAGCAGCAAATGTACATGGTTAGGCTCTTAATCTCTTTGCCACCTGTAGCATTAGAAGGACACAACTTTGGGAACACTTGTAGAAATGTCTCCTGTATATGCATGCTACTGTAGAGTCCTTTTCTACTGTAGAGTCTTTTTGACAGGGTCACGGCCAGCTCTTTAGGAGATCTGTTATGAGCTTGACTCTTTGACAACAAACATCAGACAAGAACATGATTGCTATCGCTTGTGGTATGACAGGTTCCTGTAGTGTGACTTGAAACCTCCTGATGCTTTTTGTTAGTCTAGCAGTGACAGCATTACATTTCATCAGGCACCCCAACAATGAAATTGCAATCCTGTGCCACGATGTACAGAACACGATGGTTTTCTTCCAAACATCCCCTAGGAAAAAAAAGAGGAAAAAAAGTTGCTAAAAAAGCATTTTCTAAACAGTATTTCAGAAAAGAGAAAGTGTACATCAAGATTTACAACAATAATATCCCAGCATTCTTTAGCTCTCAGGTTAAAGGGCAGCTTGAGGTCCCAGCAGAGGAATGTGACCCATTCCTTTTAAAATGATGAGGTCTGATTAGATGGGGTCCCTGATCTTGTATTCTTTTTCTTCACCAGCTTTTCTTCTTGCCTCAGAACAACCATTGTAACGCCATTCTATTACCATTTAGTATTTCCATTATCTAAGTATATTACTGAGCACTACCTGCACAGCTTCAAATGCTGCAAGGCTAATCTAGCCTCCTGCTGCTCCCCCTACATGTCCTGATAGGCCAGGTGGGAACCCCTCACCTGCTTCCTATGCCACCAAAGCTCCCCAATACCTAGTTTAATCTTTATGAACGACGTAACAACCTGGAAAGCAGCACTGTCAATGTGTGACCCTCTTATGTGTTGTGTTCCAACGGCCTTGCTGTGCTCTATTTTTAGCTCACTTTCAGACTGACATTGTCCCAATTCCACTTTCGCTCTTTGTTTGGTCCAGTGCATCCACTCCAGCTGGTAACGGGCCTGTGAGTTTGTCACTGCTCAATGAATGAACCACATTGATAATGTTTTTGTAAGTTGCATGGAGAAAGTCTGTTGTGCTTTTCCTCCTTTACTCCCTCTGCTGTAAGAAGCTTGCATAAATTTTAGTGTCACTTAGTCACACATGAATAAGACTCTTTCAGTGCCGTGAAAAAAAATGTCATTGAAAGGCCAGTTATGAAAACAACTTTAATTTCCCTTAAATCCAGTTGAAGCTGTGTATATTCATTTTATCTCTGGATCAGCCCTGTAGCTAGTAGAGCTTCTTACTTAGGCGCTGTTATTGTGCTATACATTTTAAGTGAATACTTTTTTCAAGCAAAACTGCATGGATTTCAATATATGAATTGAGGAATGTCAACAGAGAAACACACTGAGTATTTCCAAAATTGTTTTAACCTGTAAGTGGTTAATGTTAACGTTTGTCTAGTGCCAATAAAGTTAAATTTATGTGGCACGTAATTTAGGAAACTGAGTAGGCAGTGAGCTGGTGGATGCCTTCTTAGCTAAAAAAAAAAGTGTTCACTTTCCATTAAACGCTCACACACATTTGTCATAGCAACCTTGAAGGTGGCCATAATGCTAAGCAAAATAAACAGTGCTAGCATAATGTTCACTGTAATAACATGTCTCATGAGCTAGTTCAGTACTCCTTTTTATTCCCTTATTTTCATTGCTCATTCACTGTGCTGGAGTTCTGTTTTGTGGTTTAATCATTATTACATCATTTTCCTTTCTTAATTTAAAGCTGCTGCCCTTTTCCTGTCATTTCATGACACTTCTTTACTACGTGCACGTACCCCTCTTAACTTGCTTTATTTCTTAATAGTGAGTTCTCTACTCTGTCAGTTCCCGATAAAGACTAATAGTTGGATAAATTTTGTTTAAAAACTGACTAGACAATGCTTTGTCATTAGGAGAAAAAAAAACATGAAGGATTAACAGGGAAATGGCAATACAGTTAATAAAGTATGACAACACAAAATGCATAGAAAGTTTAATCAACATCCCTCAAAGTCACATCTGTGGAAAACAAAACAAAATTCTGACATTTATAACTAATCCTCATTGAATTTCATAAATCATGGTCAGAGTGCCCAATATTTTGCACAAATCCTGAGTTTAGAGAAGAAGAGCTGTTCTCTATTCCAGTCATCTTCTGTTCACTTCAGATAGCTCATGTAGAGGAAAAGAAATATTCACTTTTCAAAAACCTCTCTGAGTCCCATTCACTCAATTCTATGTAAATTTGGGGACATAGGCAGTTTTAAAAAGGTTTTGTATTGTTCCTCTGATATTTTGTCCAAGTCTCCATGTATAAACATATGACGATGTAATTGGATGTTTGTCATGTCCAAAGTACATCTCATAATGTTTATCCACAGTGTTATATTCACAGTGATGTAGAGTCCCCCAGGTTTTAATGAGCAGCAGAAGGAATGAACAGGATAACAAGAAATCAAATTTAATGATACATTATGCATATTTGCTTTATAAAACCCCCCAAAGAAAATGTCACAAATACTTTCCCCCAACCAAAAACATAACCCAGAGAAAATACACTTGTTTTCAGGAGCCTTTCCCAGGTGCTGATGCTTCACCTTTAATGACTACTGACGCAAATAGTGAAGTGCATCTAAAGCAGCAAAGTTGCTCTCATTTAACTGTCTGCACTGAAATACGATATCATTATTATTGCAATAGTTGTGTGGTTTTTCTCTTTTCTCACTAATCGCCTCCCCAGTGCAATGCTCATCTACCAGAATAATGGGGAGGAAATGTCATTAGGCAAAACTCCTTTCCAAAGGTCTATCTGCATGAGTAAGGACTTGCTTGCAAGAGTGCAGCTTGAAAAGTCTGGGTCACATTTGGCTAAAGCATGATAACTTCACTGAAAAACCAAAACAAACAAAAGACCCCCTTTCTTATTCCAAATGAAAAGGAAATCCATATAAGCAACATTCTATAAATGGAACAAAAGGTCTTTACTGATATTTTTTCAACAGTACAATGTGACAATTAATTTATGGAATTGGGTTTATTTGAGTATATACGCCCTAACCTTTTCATGCAATGGTATTCTGAAGAAAATAATAGATTAGCCAAGAGCTGGTGGGCTAATGCTGTTTGTCTTTGTTTTATGATGTTAATTAGGTTTACTTGATTGTCTGCCATTTACCTCAGACCACAGGATTAACTGAGTGCTCTTCATATTAACTCTCTCATCAGATAATTATCATTGCTTTTTCCATGCAGTATTATTACATACAACATTTACTTTAATTTCCTCCAAATATTGAATAAAAAGTGTATTCATTATATAATGTATTTACTCTTAGAGTCATGAAGTCATGAACTCATTTTAAGGACTGAGGAAAAGAAGCAAATACAAAATGACTATGGGCAAGACATGCTGTCTGCTTCAGCAGTCAGTTTAACGTCTATCATGGAGAAATGTATTTTCCAATGCCAATTGTGGCACAAGTATTTTTAAATTGCCCTTGCTTACACTGGTTTAAATCTGGAGTAACTCACTAAAGTTAGAGAGTAGAAGCCTGGATGAATTCACAGTGAGAAAAGAATTTGGCTGCTAGCATATAAAAGTAAAGCTGTTAATCTTCCTTTTGATTCTAGAGTTGGTCATCTCTTTATAACTGTTTACTACAGTTGTAGTATCTAGGAAGAAACTTTTTTAACATTTTAATCTGGAAGTATATTTTCTCTTCCTGAAGTCCATATCTCAAGAAAGTGCCTTATTCTATCAAACACATTAACCTCCCCCTCTCTCTGTACAGCTGTACTGCCTCTACGCTTCTCAGTCTTACCAAGTGGTTTCCTTTACAATACTTCCAGGAAGTAAGGACGTGATAGTGTTCCCATCTCACTGACAGCCTACTGAGTCTCATAGGGATTGTGGGGTAAATTCAGAGCAAGGATTTTTTCCTCAAGTGTCTCCGTAGGCACTTACAGACACATTCAGTTGCCTTATCTACTCAACACGGAAAGGCACCTAAAGTCTCTCAATAGCTAATATTTCCTGTGTGAAGTCATGTTATCTGTAGGGCAGACATACAGGTGCATTAGTTTGCAACCATATCAAACAGTCAGCTGCTGGGCAGCTCCAGAGCTCTGCCAGGATTCACAAAACAGAGATTCCTCATCCTTTTTCATCCATGATTCTTGATTTACTACCTAAATCTGGAGTGTAAATTCTTCAGTAATATGGGCATACAAGATGGTCCCAATAGTTCAACCTATTTGAGTAACCTCTTGGGCTGTATGTAGGTCCCAGGCTTGGTCCCCATCAGCACTGGTGTGATTGCTCCTAGGTGACTGCTCCAGCCACCAGATGCTCCGACAAGATTCTTTAGGATATTTGCTGTGTCAAAAAGGTGCATTTTCAAGGCATGCAGCTGGTCAGGGGAGGACTGGGTTCTAGAAATTTCTCTATGAAACCAATTTATTCATAACAGACAATCTTCAAGAAGAGGGCTTGCCTGAGGACTGAGAAAGCCTCAGCCTGTTTGCTACACAGTAGAGGTCTGAATTTGGATCTCCCACAATCCACAAAATGCTGGAACAGTGAGCTGAAGTGTACCACCTCCAACCCTCTTTTCTTAGGTATAGAAAAAAAAATTGACTGCTGCTTAGAAGAACAGTGACACTTGCTCGCCCCTTGATGTGTCCTCCTGGATAGCCAAGCTATCTCCTGCTCAGATCACTCAGTCTTATGAACTTCACCCTTCAACATCTAAGTCTCTTCATGCTTTATGGAGTATAGGCTGGGTGCTTACATCAGGGCATGCATTACAGCTGGTAGCATGCAAGTTGAAGATTTGAGCACCTCCTGTCTGCAAGAAGATTAACACAGCTGAGAAATGACCTGGCAACTCTGCTCCAGCATGTTATCCCAGTTCCTCCCTTCTGTCCACCAAACTTTTCTTCTTGAAATACAGCAGTGTCTCAGTGGAATCACAAAAAAAAAACCAATTGTTTTTCCATCTGAAAATACTTTTTCACTACCTTTATTTTATCTTTGTGTTTAGAAAGATAGCAAGGAGCACCAACCCTGTGTGAGAAAGGAGTGGTGAAAAGATCCTTGGGTGCCCAAGTGGTGTATTTGATTTGTCTTAAAGGAGCTTTTTCCATTGTCATCGTGGGACTAGAGCGGGCCTTTGACAAATGGTACACTTTGTACATGCTGTGATTTGTAACTGTTCCCAAAGAAAGAGCCTCATGTCTTGCAAGATGCTGAACTCTTAATCTTAGTAAAACCAATAGGAAACAGCATACCTCAAGGTTTGGTTGTGTCTCAACACTATTTGGTTTTTCATTTGTATTTATGATTGGAGATTTTCTAGGTAGTCTGGTGTCTGTATGGATGCCTATATTGTAAAAACTAAAGCAAAGATGAGCAAAAGCTCCTACAAGAGAACTCTTAAATAATACTAACGTATGTATAGGTGTCACTTAATGATGGGAACAAATAAGGGGAATGATAATTTATGAAGATCAGCATCAAGAGCTAACATAGAATGCTATAAAAGTAAGTTTATTGCTAAAATGGAGGTTTTGAAAGACTATTAAGGAATATCATTCTCAGAAAAGGACCTAAATGGATCTACTTATGGAGCTACATGTAGCTGTGTGTATGGGGGTTACAATGAAAACCAGTTAAGCTGTGAAGCAAACTTATTCACTAGTTTGTTTTTATTTACTATCTTATATGCTGATGCAGAAGCCAGAAGATCTACTGAAGCAAAAACCCTGTAAGTACAAACCTGAACAGAAAGAGGAGTTAGAAAAAAAATAAGGGGCAAAAAGTACATTTTTAAGTTAGTATAACTAAAATTATAAATAACTTGATTTTAATATACTTTTTCTCCCTATAAATCATTTCCATTCCACTAAGGGAAGGCTACATAATAATCATTGTCCATAAAACCACTCCATGCACATACATTGTATATGTAGACAATATACAGAGCATCATCTACTGACATACAAAGAGCATGAAATATTCTTCCTTCTTAAATCATCTTCATTGCAGCTCATAACTGTCTGTGATTTTAATTTTGTTACACCCCACAATCTGTCCTTCATTTAGCTATGTCTTCCAACTTTAATTCACACTATAACGTGTAAAAGGACTACGAGGCAAATAAAACTACATTGGGAAGTAATCAGGCTAAGGACTTCTTCCCAGGTCTCCAGCCAGCACGTCCTGAAAGTGATGTTTCTGTGCATAATCACATCATGTATATAGTAATAAAAATGTGCATTAAAAAAAAAATCATCTTTTTGCATTGGCAAAGAGTAAACCATGCGTTTGCAGAGGCCATAATCTCTCATTCATTTTCTTTGTCTGCATAATTTACACCAAATTCCAGCTTGGATTAACCCGTCTCTCACTACAGTAGTCTTAACTTTGCTTACTTGTGGGAAGAAACAGTAGAAAGTAATATATTACAGGGATCACTGTATCTGCTTTTTGTGTTAAGCTGAGTTTAAAGGTTTTAAGAGACTATTTGAGAGCTGTTGATTAAGTACTGCTAACCCCCTTTCCCTCAAAAAAGAGGAAGTGGTGTATTTCTCAGTTCTTATTCTTCTAGCTTCCACCAGACACTGAAGTTGACATTTCAAGACTGCTTGTCGCAGTTTTACTGCTATCACCTTACAAATATGAGCCTGTGTCCCTGAAGTGGCTCAGAGAACAATAATTTGCTGATACGAGATAGTGCAGCTATGTGAGAGCTGTACAAGGCTCTGTGGGCTAAACGTAGATTTTTTTTCCCTCCCAATTTTATAGAAATGAAATGCAGCGCCACAGAAAGATGCTATGAATGACAAAAGATATCTTGGAAATAAAAAGGAAGTTGAGTCTTCCTTACTTCTCTGTTCTACAGTATATTATTTTTTTAAATCAAATAAAAAGCCAATAAAGGGAGCAAGAAATCCAGATACTTTTCCCTATCTGCGTAGTTTAGCCGCTAGTTACTCAGCGTATGAATTAGCAATGCAAATGGTGAGAGGGAGAAGAGTATTTACAGAGTAGCTGGAGGACTTGTGGAAGCCGTCATGCACGCATGATGACAGTGTCTTGCTTTCACCCATATTACTCCCTCTTCTCAGTTACAGAGCCCCCAACTCTTTGAGGAGCAGCCATATGGTTAGGGAGAGGGGAACTGATGCTACATAGACAGGATCTGGGTTTTTTTCTGTGCTCTCAGACAGAGATCTCCTTGGGGACAAGTTGGGCTTAGGCGGTTGCATAATTTTGCTATATTTCCTAAGCAATTTTTGCAAGATCCTTTTCAAAGTCTTGCACAATTTTATTTTTCTTAGTAATCTTATATTTTGGTTTCTGTCTTAATAACTCATGTGAAGGTATGGTATCAGCCAAAAAAATCTGCCATTTAAGAAAGGCAGTCCTTCATAGCATAGCAAATATTTTAAAGGATTATACTAATATTAAGAGGATGCACAAAAATCCTGCCAGATTCCTTCTGAAATAATTGAAAAACTTCTGAGCTTCCTGAGTATTCCCTGAAGGCATTTCAGTCATTTGTGGATGACCCTTCTGATTTCATCTCACCACCAGTATGTTGCGGTCATCTGAGATTTATGCAATGCAGACATTTGGGGAAAGGGAGAGGAGGCTATTCTTAAAGATCTTCAAGGGCGCTAACAATTCCTGTCATTATATGTTACCAGTAAGCTCAGAAACATATTAGAAGCTTTCTAAGACCATCAGCCATGATGTTATCATTTGGAATCAGACCCCCAAAAAGGAAAGCATAAGCAATAAATATGCTGGAAGGTCAGAGGAAGAACTTGGCACTGACAGAATGGACTGATTCTAAGCATTTTTCCTGATGGGGAAAATAGCCATTAGAAAAAATGATTGTTGCTATTTATGAACATCGGGTTGCTAAGTGACATCATGTGATGTTCACTGCTTCATCGGCCACCCACAGTTCTCAAGGAATAGCAACAGAGGGGGTGAAAGGGTTGAAAGAAAACCAAAAGGCTGAGTTACTATTAAAAAAAAAAAAAGGCCTACAGTTCACGGCGAAGCAAAATAAGCTTTCTAAAACTACATTCTTTCTTCTTCTAGAAGGATCCAGTAGAATTAGGTTAAGCACTTTTTACAAAAGCAGTACATAGGTGAATCATTTGAAAGAGAGCGCCTAAGAACCAAAACCTACCCCCAACCTCAAATATAAGTTAGTGATCTACTTTTATATATAACATATGTATATGTATGTATGTGTGCGTGTATTTGTATTTGTTTTAAATTTTCCATGAGAGGAAGACTATATGCATTAAAGGCCACGTCATTCATTTTTTAATTGCTTCTTATGTTATCAAACTTAAATCATTTGGGCTCAAATGCTTCACACTTCTTTAATTTACTCAGCTTTTTTATTACTTCAGCCATGTCGGCTCAGCTGCTTCACGTAGATTAGATTATTTAAGCAACCATTTCACTGAACCTTTAGCACTTCCTATGCTTTGCAGTCTCTTGAAATTCATGAGGGGAACTGGGACAAGGAGAAGATTGAGATGGAGAGGAGAAAAAACCAAACACCCCAGGAAAACATGCATGAGAAACTGATGAACTTGGATGTAGAAACAGAGAAGGTGGAGAAGAGACAATAGACTGGACAACTCATTTTTTCTGTTGTCTCGTAAGAAAACCTCTAATGGTATGGGTTGGAGGCCAGCATCCAAATCCTCACCACTTCCTATTTTGGATACTTTTTGCACTCAAGACTTGAGAGACATGGGGCATAAAGAAAGCATGGTCAGCCTTTCTAGCCAGTGTGTCTTTTTAGCTGTTAATATTTAGTAATTTTTTTTTTTTTTTTTTTTAACCACCTCTTCCATTATGATTTCTCTTTGATGGCTTTTTGAATGCTTTACTCTGGACCACAAGCATTCATCTTAACTTTATTGATGCTTTGCTTTAACCTTTAATACTAATATACAAAATGATCAAAAATATATGTATATATTCTAAGTGTCCCTTCTCCTACCCTCTCACAGCCTCCTGTTGCCTCTCTCCTCTTCAGACTCTTTCAATCATGTTATCCACAAATTCTGGCAGTTTTTATTTTTAATGAGCATAAGTACAACAGGTTATTAATTTGATGTCTGTTTTCTAGAGAAAACCATTTAGGATATTGAATTAATTTTCTCTATTTTAACATGCAGTAATTAGAAAGGAAAGACAATTTGGCAGTAATGAGTGCTGGGATAAATGTATTAGCCAGGTAAGTTAGGGGAAATGTTTCTTGGTTTTTCCCTCACAACATCATTATCAGTAAGTATGCATTATTGATACATCATTATTAACTTTCCCAGTTAGTACGCACAGAGGTGAGTAGCCTGTTTACAGTTTCAGAATCACAAGCTTATGCTGATTTACATTTAGATCACATGATTTGGATCTTAATTCCCTACCTAGAAGGGAATTTCTGTCAGAGAATGTAAAATATCGTGTTCTAATCTTGCTTGTTGAAGCCTTTCCATTACTGTGCTCCCTGAAAACTGCTTGTGTAGCACTACTGAAGCCTTTAAATTAGAAATGTGTCTTCTTCAGAGAGGGAAAAGCAAGAATTTCATTTCATGCACACTTCTTTGTTGACATTTTCATCTGTGCTGTTGAAAAAAAAAAAACCAACAAAACAACAAAAAGACAAATATGCCCTCAGTTCATTTGCCCATGCTAACAGAGTAGCTTTTTTTTCTGTGGCAAACACACCTTCCAGACAGGGAGTTGCTTTCGGACTTTAGTGGTTCACTCCCTTCCTGTTTGAGACCAATTACGTCTCATTTGCAATACCACTAGTCAAGGAAGTGGCTATCCTGAGGTCACTTCTCAGCCCACCCTTCCGAAATGGCACTGGTGTGCCTTTCTTCTAAGCCACCGGGCTGTGAGGTTGGGCCCTCTTTGTGGTGTAGGCTCCTCCACATGTACAAGCAATGTAAACCTTTCAGGACTGGCCACAACTAGTACAAGTTGAAATCCTCCAAACTAATTTGAAAGCTGTGGTTTGGAAAACGATGCTGGCTATTTATTAAAACAGCAAGCATGATCAGACCAAGCCAACTTGCTGGTTTAACAGATGGAAGCTTGTTAAAAATCTTTATTCCAATATGTTAGGAATCCAATTTTGCTACAAATTGTGAAGTATGACTTGTGAGTCAAGCCCCAGTGGAATGGATGTCTCATGCTTTGAAAGTCTCAGCTTTACATTCAAGACCCAACATTTGCCACTTTATGATGTTTTGATTTGTTTAGTTGGGTTTTTTTTGGAAGTAAACTATTCCCATCATTTAATAATATCCCATGTTTCCTGACTTTTATTTTAACTAGGACAGACATTCTGATAATTTACATTTTATCTGTTTAGGAGAGGATTATGATTATTATTATTTCTTAAATATATTTAGTTCTAGCCTATTGTCTTTACTACCCAGATAAAACTGGTTTTTACACCTGAAGCACAAGAGTTTTAAGCGTTTTCCCAAGGTCACACTGTGTAGGTGACAAGCAGAGAAATAATTTTGTCTTACTATATGCAAAAGGTCTCCCTTGCTCCGATTTCTGTTCTCCTCATCAGAAAGATGTTAATAGGGGAAAAAAACCACAGAAAATTCACTTAACTGTGGCAAATCCATAATAAAGAAACAGGTAGTGATAACAAAAATAGTTGTGAGCTGAAAGAGGGAGCTTTTGCAAATCTCTGTGCCTGGTTTCCCTACAGAGGCAGCACAGTGCCTGTGGTGCCCTCGCACACATGCTTTCCCAGAAAATTCTGCAGCCTTTCAGTGTCATTGCCATAGGTTGTGGGGACTCTGTAGCAGGTTCCTCACCTCAGAGAATCCTTCTCAGGCAACTCACAGACCTAGTCACATAACTTCTTCACCATTTAAATATTCAGCATATTTTAATTAAATTGGTATTTTCATAAGAACTATCATAAGACTTTTCTCTGCTGTACTTTCTTAAAATGAGAACAGAGTAAGTATCACACAGGCACATAGGACTACATCATACATGAGTATAAAAGCTTCAAGTTTGTGTACATTTATGAGGAGGTTAATTTTCAACCAGAAAACCTAAAAGCAGGAACACTTTGTGCTTGGTTTTTCACTCTAGTAACTGTAGTTTTAAGCTGAGATGAATAAAGTTACCTTTCAGTGAAACAAGTGAAAGAGAACAGAGAACGGCTGTAATACATGCAGCTCCTCACAGTGAAGCCCCGCCGCTTAACTTCTAAGAAATAATGTCAGTGTATATCATGATGTGATGAATGCTTCACTGAAATGATTCATGCCATATGGTCTGAAGAGCAAAACGGGCACAGTTTATTTTTAAAAGAACAAGAAATATGAACTTGGAATATTCATTGCTTTGTCCTGCCAGGCAGAACATTTGCTGTAGCAGGGCCCAGACTTACTGCAGGTCTGTCTTTATTTGCTCACTTAATATGTTGCACTAGTTTCAGGCTTCAGTCTCATTCATAATGGAATAATGTGCACTAAATTATGACCAGTACTCAGCAGCCTCTTCTGCAAACAAATGTTCACTGGGCACCTACAGACTAAATCATCTTCTCACTTTCTCTTTAAAAAAAACCACAAGAAACCTCAGAAGTAAATAGTCCTCAAGGTGTAAAGACTATCTTAGTAGTGAGAAGACAATTAAATTGAGTCCCCTGACAGAGGTGAAAGCTGCTGGCAATTCCATGAGTCGCTCAGCTTTCCTTTTTGTAAAGCTGCTTATGATCAACAGCTTTCTTGCAACATTGTTGTGTATTAATATATTCAGTGCGAGACTCCACTTCAGCAAAAAATAAATCTAAGTTCTTTCAATAGTCATAATGCTTCTCTTGTAATGCACTACTAGAAAAAGAACAGAAGCAAATAAATGTCTACTCTGCAAGGATTTTTTTTTATTTTTATCAGTGATGCTAAAAGGTATGAGCACATCTCACTGAAATATTTAGGCCCCACAGTTACTCCTTCTAAGGTAAATGACAAAAACCTCAGTAACTTCAGCTATGTGCAATTAAGTCTATAACATTACAGAGCTAGGCTGTGCCTTATTCGTTTTATTCCAACTCAAGGACAATGAAGAACCACTGTCTCTTTAGACCAGTACTGGAAAAAGAGGACTAGTCAGCATGTTGCAGTCATTGTGCAAGGTGTTGATGACTGCCTGGTTCTGGCCTCTCCTCCATCATCTCTCCAGAGATGTGTGCCCTCAGAAAGTAGTTTGAGAGCAGCCCATTTTCAATAAATCGAAATTTTCATTCTGCAGAATTTATCACTGAGCATAATTTCTCAAAAGAATTCATTTTGGATTTAAAACTTCAAGGTCACTACTTCAGGTGCCTTGGTTTGCTCTGGGAGATGTTGGAAGGGTGATTTCTAAATCAAATGTTTATGATGTGACGTCAGCTTCAGTTTCTGTAGGGTAGCCCTTAAATTGATGGGCAGGATTCTTGTAGCTAGTGTAAATCCGTTCAGGTTCAGTGAAGTTAGCACACCTATCATTCACATCTCCTTTATTTGCAAGATTGATGTAATTTATACATAGATCAATTTTAACTTGCAGTCTGGTTCCACAATGATGTAATTAAGTTGATACTGCCTGGGGTGGGTAGTCCCAAATCATCCTTAAAGATAAGAAGGAGCTTATAGAAGGATTAAGATCAATTTAAGATTCATTTTTAAACAAGCAAGCTGCACTTGTTTAAATGTCAGCAAGTCTAAAGAACAGTGCCTGTTGTTTTAAACAGGTTAAAAGAATGGCTAGTACTTTTTTACAGATGGAAGTTGAACAGGTTTAGCCTGTATTAATTTAAACGGATTAAAAAGAAATGTGTGTAAATACGTTATTTCATTTTAACAATTAAACCTGTTATTGATCTGTTGTAAACTCAATTAATATATGCTTTTTATATTGACTTAAGCATGCATAAAGTGCTATCTTTTCTCAATTATTTTTAAACTGTGCATATACAGTACAACATCGCACATAGGCAAGCTTGTGTTAGAGGAAGGCATTTATTACGTAGAATGTTCAATTCCTTCTCCACTCCAACGGTCCCCCCTAGTGGTCAATTATTGTCTGTTAAACGTTTCTTAGTACTACAAATTATTTGTACCTCTTCTGCATTAAAACAGTCTGTCTCCTCCTCATCTGAATTCAAGAGATCTGGTGTTTTTTGTTCCTATGCTGCATATGAGAAAGGCAAAGCAACCAACCTTTTCGAAACATGCAGCTAGCGTATCTGTGGGCAGTTTTACTTTCCCTACTAGGAGCCGACAGATTGTACACATCACGTACAACCGAAAGCCTGCTCTGCTGGCAGTGCAGACCAGGAGGTGACCGCTCCACTGCAGGAGTAAGCAGGACCCTTCCACCTGACCCTGACCACCAGGCAGTATGAGAATGGCTGCTGCCCATTTGCAAGCCTGGCAGTAGGAACACTTCTGGAGCAGTTTCAAATAGCGTAACAACATATGATTTGTCACAGTCATACAAGTAGTTCGGTAAGTGGTTGAGATTTACCTCAGTTTAATATTAACAGAAAACTGAGTTAAGTATTTTGCTTTTCAGTAAGATTACAGGCAACTTGTAATTGTAGAGATTTAATATGAATTGGCAGAAGATCTATCCTTCAAATTCCTATCTTTACCTTGCTTTCAACTCAGGGTACTTTCCAATATTTAAGAGAGGTGTAGACAGCCACAGCTGCATACTCAATTAAGATGCCATTTTATATCTGTTCAAGTTGATTCAAGTCAGCGCAGATCCAAGTCAGCACAGATCCAGAGCTAGCTTCAATTTCTAACCTTGGCTGTGTATTTCTACTCCTTCCTTGTGCTAGCACGGGGACTTACCTTACTGCTCAGAGAGATGGCTAACTGGCAGACTAGTGAAAAAGAAATCCTAACCAAAACTGAAAAGATCTAGAGCGCCAATGATGTAGTTGAAGCCACACATGGCTTTCATGTGAAAGTAACAGCTGTATGCTGAGACCTCTTCCTTTGGTGTTCTTGTTTGTAGATTACAGAGGGCATGGGGCAAAGGCAAAGTCCACTCCCGTGGGAGTAGGCTGCTGCAAAATACTTTTTAGCCAGCTTTATCACCACTTTTTTCCTCTCCCAGAGATAGGAAACTCAGGAATGAACACAGAGAAAGTTCTGGACTGAATGAATGGTGAAGTTGTGAGAAGGTGTTAAACAACCTAAGTATATGATCACAACCAAAAACGTCTTTCACTTGCGGGTCTCAAGGCACAGTTCGTTAAATTCATAGAATGATGGAATGGTTTGGGTTGGAAGGGACCTTCAAAGGTCATCTAGTCCAACCCCCACGCAAGGAGCAGGGACATCTCCAACCAGATCAGGTTGCTCAGAGCCTCATCCAACCTGGCCTTGTGCGTTTCCAGGGATGGGGCATCTACCACCTCTCTGGGCAACCTGTTCCAGTGTTCTACAACCCTCAGTGTAAAAAAATATTTCCTAATATCTAATCTAAATCTACCTCCCTCTATTTTGAAACCGTTACCCCTCGTCCTATCACAACAGGCCCTACTGAACAGTCTCTGCCCATCTTTCCTGTAGGCCCCCTTTTATTTCCTCATATACATAATATCTCTACTATGCAGAAAAGTTGGGATTTTTAAAAAAAATCTTACGGCATTAAAACAGTGATTGATGTACGTGCTTGGCTATCATATATATGCAACACTATCAAAAGACAACAGAAGAAATTACTGCTTTATGCACTGTCCTGTAACATACACGAGCAAAATACATTTCTAACATAGTAAAATGTACAGAGAGGGACATCCAGGGAATAATGCTGCCAACTACTTGTACCACACAGTACCCCTTAAATTCCCACATTACTTTTTAGTTTTAGATTATATTATGATAGTTTCACTTCCAGTTGTTTCTAGCTCTTTTTCTTAGCATGCATTGTTGGGTGATATGAAAACTACTCAGTTTTTCAGAACAACTGTACAGTGATGGTTCACTTTGGGTATCATAAAGATACAACTTTAAAAAATAAAGGGAAAGAAAACTGGCTGTTTCTGAATGTCTTGTTTTCCCACTCTATTAATTGGATACTTTATTAATTGGACATTAATGTTGTTTAAACAGGAGTAACAGTTCTTATTTTCAGGATCTCCGCTCTCAGAATCATGCTCCTTCATTTAGAGAAATTATTACGTTAACCCATTTGAAACAAAAGTCCTCTTAAAGCTCAGTCACATGGAGCGAGATACAGTTGAGAGTTGTGAAAGACTGCTGAGCTACTGGCACTGATGTACATCATTTGGTTGACATAGGCCAATCAGACTGTAAGATGCTCTTCTTTCCACCAGCTGCCATAAATAATTTTGTAATTTCTAGACTTCTGTCTGTATGTGTAGGGAGGCTGTCATGGCCTCCAATTTTTTTTAAAGCTTAGTACTCAATAAAGCCACATCTTCTGCTAAGTGGAAATGATTCAAAGCAGTTGCTTTAGAAATTGTGGAGATTTCACTCATTAAGAATATCTTAATGAGTTGTAAATAATTCCATTAGATCGCACACCTTTACAGGTCTTCACCACAGATTGAGCTGCTGGATTTTGTGAAGGTTTGTGTAAGACGACACTGGTAAAAAAAAAAAAAAACAGAGTTTTCCTTCTAGTTTGCAGGAAAGATAGGAATCTACAGCTGAGCTAGATGAAATCCAAAGCAATATTGTTTTAGAGGGAATTTGGAGAATGCTTCACCAGAAATGGCTGTGAGTGAGGGATAAAATAGGGATACCACATAGGCAAAAAAAGCTGGCGCTAGTTTATGTCTCTCTCTCAACACTGCTGTCGCTAAGAAAATATCGGAAATGAGAACCCAGACATCTCAAAATAGAAGACAAAGAAAATCAAAGATTAGACAAAGTCATGTGTTTGGGGAGACTTGCCTTCTAGTTTACCAATTAATAGGTCTAATAGTACTGAAACTGGAAATCCCTGTAGGCTGCAGGACTGAAAAGTGACATGCTCAGAGAGACACAGCGGCTCCTCGCACTCTATCATAGTACGCAGTCCCACGTAGGCTACAAAGCTATATGCCACTTCATCACAATGGCCACCTCCAGCTGGAAACCCTGCATTCCTTGGGCAGGAGCAGCTGGTCATGCTCATAGCCGGTACCATCGCTCCTGCCAGCACAACGCAACCCTCCTATCCCAGCTTCCCTCCATAATTTATTAAAAATATAATAAACAGCCTGGATTTTAAGCTCAGCCAGGCTGCGGGAGCTGGTTCTTCCAGGCCTCGGGGCAGGGCTGAGGCCCCCCACAGCAGAAAATCTGTGCTATGGGGCTCCTGCAGTCATGGTCTGCACTGCCTCAGGCAGAATTTCACAGTTCACAAATCCAGAGAGATCCCAGAAATACTGCAGAGGTCCAGGCCTAAAAACCTGCTTTTATTCACCACATCTCCAGCAAGGCCTGGACCAGGCTGTACGGGACTGTGGGTGGCGGAGTCAGCTCCCCAGGTAGCAGCCATGTCTGGGGGGGCAAAAGGGCGGCTGTGGTCTCTCCTGGTCCAGCATTTCTCCAGGTGGCTGGTACCTGGTGGAGCAGGGGTAGGTGATGGGTGAGCCGACTGCAGTGGGCAATGGTTTGGGGACAAATCAGGAGCAGGGCAGCAGAGACAGCCGTAGGGCCAGAAGACAAGGCCCGCCAGGAAAGGGCGAGAGAACTTGGATGTTTTTTAGTGATGGAGGAAGGCAAGCGCCGGGCGGTATGGAAGGTCATCTCTAGCCACCTGCGCCTTGGCGGGACATGGCGTCCCAGCAGCCCCCCGAGTAGCGGGGCACAGCCGCCGGGAGAGGGGGCGGGGGCAGCCCGCGGCCTCCCGCCGTGCCCGAGGCCTGCGGCGGCGGCGGAACGCAGCAGCGGGCGCAGGTTGCGGAGGGCCGGTTTGAGGAGGGCACCGGGCGGCGCGGCGGGCGACGGGGAGCCGCGGCGGCGGGATGAGGGAGCTGGAGCCCGGCCTGAGGATGGAGGGTGACATCTTGGACGCGCTGGAGGCCTTGGGGTAATCGGGGAGCGGCAGCGGCTCCCCCTTCGCGGGGCGAGGGGCCGAGGGGAGCCCGGCGCCGCGCCACCCGGCCGTGCGCGGAGCGGGGACTCTTCGCCGTGGCGTGAGGCCGGGCCGGACGTGGGGGGCGGAGAGGAGCGGAGCGCGGCTCTGGCCGCGGCGGGTAGCCGAGGGGTGGCAGAGGCACAGGCCCCCAGTTTCGGCGAGTGGCGGGGGAGGCCCAGCGGCGGCCAGGGCTGGGCCTCTTGCTTCGGGCGGGAGCGGTGTCGCGGTGTCTGTGTTGGGCTTGCCCTGGTTGTACTGGGGGGAGGACGTTTTTTGGGTGCATGGGGTCAAAGCGGTGGTGGTGAGTCGCGGTGGAGGGGCGGCTGGGAGGCCGGGCTGTCCAGAGGGGCTGGCTGGGCAGCACCGCTGCAGGGGCAGAGGTCCGGGTCTGCCACCGGCCGGGCTGCCCGCCCGGTTCCTGCCTGCCTCCCGCCAAGGTGCTTCAGATGCAACTGAACAGAAGCAATGTAAAACTTAGTTTAATCTTATTGTCAGTACTGTGAGGCAGTGAGTTGTTAATGTTGGAAGGAAATTTGTTTGACTAAACACTTCAATTAATACTTGAATTCTTGTCTCTTTAGCATGTTTTAGACATGAAACTGTTTTCAGTGTGTTTTTTTAAAGTCTGAGTTGTTCGTTGACAAAAGTAACTTACAGAGACTAATTTCTTCCAGTGTAGTTACTAGCCAGCTTGTAGTAAAATTATTTTAAAACATGTATATTTTATGTTAAGCTTGCTTCTTGTCACTAATGTCTGACTCTCTGTGCAGGTACACGGGTCCGCTGTTGGAGGAGGAAGCCCTGAACAAAGCAGCAGAAAATGGATTGTCTTCACCAGAATTTTTTGAGCTTTGTGTTTGGTTAGGTTCCCAAATAAAATCACTTTGTAATATGGAAGAAAGCATCACTTCAAGAGATGGTATATGAATGTTAATTTATTAAAGCAATTTAGTATTTGTTCAGTGGATTTAGACCCATATTGTTCAGCTAATAGTGAATTTATAGTGTTGAAGTTTAGAAGATAGCTGAAAGGTGGCCAAACTGAGGGTGATACTTGCATGTATGTGGCTCTTAGATTAAGGTTTTGTCTTGTGAAGATTCTTTCAAACAAACAAAAAAAAAACCTGCTTTAGAGTATGTTTCTAGATCTACATAAATACAGAAAGTACATTCGTACATCCTATGAGTAATTGTTATATGTAATCATATTTTGATGGCTTAAGTTCCAGTACCTGGTATTTTCAGCTCGTTGGTCCAATGCAGTTTTTCATTCAGCACTGTGCGTAGATACGTGAATTGCTCGTTAGCACTACCTGATTCTTCCTGTTGAGTGCTGGAACTTGGATGAGATTTTATATTGCTGATGTTTTCACAAAAAAAAAGTAGTAAAACTAAAACCGATCATTGAAAATAATGGGCTCATGAGTCTTCTGACTTGTTCATAAGAAAATTACTTACATTAATATGCCGTTTTGTGGCATAAGCTGTTCACTTCCTAGTGATATTAATTTGCATTCATGTCTTCAAAGATTGCTGTGTTATCTTGTTCGAAGTATGAGTATAGTATTGCTGTAGCTATTAAAAGGTGTCTGCTTATATGTAGGACTTCTTTAAGAAGAAACAAAATGTTATTAGAGTGGTAGGTGGTAAATTTTTGTCTGGGCTATTGAAACCTGCAATTTAAATGTTAAGAAAACTAGATTACACTTTGATGTGCTGTAAAAAGCCATTTGCTTTGCATTTGTTTATTCCTGTAGGTGATAAAGATATAGAGAGCTTCCAGCTTGAGATTAGTGGCTTTCTGAGAGAAATGGCTTGTCCATATTCATCACTTGTATCTGGAGAAATCAAGGACAGACTAAGAGAGAAAGAAGATTGTCTTAAACTCCTCTGTAAGTTATAACCATTTCTCCCATTTATCATACAGTATTTTACATGCGTGCTCTATCATTATTGTAAAATTTATATTAAAGAGTTCTTTATGTGTATTTAAGTATATGTGTACAATCATTACAACCTAGCTAAGCATGCATCAGCTCACTTGTGCAGGAGTGGAAAATAGAAAACTATTAGAGAACTATTTTAGTAGAAACTAAAATTTCTTTGCCAATTATAGCTCAACCTACTAAGGCCTCCTGATCCCTCTCTTGATCCAGTTCCAGCTCAGCTGAAGCAGAGACCTGGCTTCTCGTGTTTCTGAAAGGTTTCTGGGCAGCTTAAAAGAAAATGCTACGTGATTTGAAGGTGCTGAAAACAGGATCGAGAGAAGCAGAGTCTAGGTTTAAGCTAAGCTTGGGCAAAGGAGTAGCAGCAGGAACCAGTGTGATAATATGAAACTACCCAAGGAACTAGGGGTCTGGTGGTGGAAGTGGGTTAAGCAGTTAAATACAATGTGCAGACTGGAGGTAGGAAGTCAGGTGAGAGTTAGTTCAATTAAAGAGTCAGAAGCTGATACTGTCCTGTCCAGGAGAGAACTGATAATGAGTCTCCCTTTTATCATGGTCTTATTATAAATGTGTATATTGTATTTGTATATGAAAATATGGATGCAGAAATACTCAGGTGTCTCTAAACCTGCCATTATGGCACTTTTCTCTGTAGTATTTCTAAGTACAGAACTTCAGGCTTTAAAGATATTGCACAGCAAGAAAACTAAAGGCTCTCATTTGGAAAAGCACAATGAAATCTATCAGGAAGTGCAAGCTATTTGTGATGCGCTGGGACTGCCAAACTCCTCGTCTTCTGATATTCCTCCCTTGTTAACCAACGTGGAACAAAAGGTATGGGCTTTTATGTGTTCTCTCTATTGTTAAACTGTAAGCACTAATCTTAAGAGTTAAGGGCTCAGCAGTGTCATCTGTAAAAGCCCTGACAAGTGCAAAAGAATTTTTATTCTAAAAGCCAGTTTATTGTTTGAGTTAAGCTGTTTTAGTTACAAGGTGAAGTCTTGCAGCACTTCCCTGAAGATGCGATATGCTTGATGAGGCATACTTTGCCATGCAGATTTAAGGTGTGAGTTGAAGTAACATAGTTTTCCTGTTACCCGTTCAAATGTGCTGCAGCAAGCGGAAGACTTGGGGTAATAACTGATTGTGCATTTAGGTACCGTTAGTCATTTCTGGGATGTATCTAAATTCAGTATCCAAAACTTAAATTTTTGCTTTTTAGTTTATTAATGTCTTAATTGCAAGTACTGATTTATTAGTGCAATTTTCTTAGTTGCAGAAGAGGATGAAAATGCCTGAATTACCAATAACCAGTGAATAAGCCAACTTAAACCTTATTCAACAGGATAGTTCTTTCAGTTGAGTCCCACCAGTTTCTAACTCGTTTCACTGATGTGATCCTTAGTCTGTCTTCCTCACTGCAGAATGTAAATGGGCTCTTGGGGTGGAATTTGTCTTCTCTGTCAGGCAGCTAAAAGTTTTACTCTTTATTTCTCTGTAGTATTTAAGGAGAGAGTGGGTGACCAATGCTGTTGAAGAATTACAGATGCATGGAATTAATCTCCCTCTGCTGCTGAGTCTTTGAGTTTAGTAATTTGATGTGATCGTGCTTCTTTTTTCCTTCCTCCTCTCCTCATCGACTAGTGGGTAGCTAAACATTCAGAGGTTTTGGGGAGAGCGCCTGTTACTTGTGAGACTTTCTTACCTCTGTACGTATTTAGTCTGACAAGACAAAACTCTAAGAGATTAATTTATAAAAAGCAGCATCCAGGTGACAGTGAAAATGATGTTCCTGCACTATTAACTATGCCTGATCTATTTAGTTCTAATGAAATCTTTATATCAGTCTTCCCATTAAGTATTTTTGAAAGGATGAGGAAACAGTACTAGCACTGTTTTCTGAGGATTAAGAGTTCCAGCTAATAACTAATTGATTGAAACTTGCCTAGTAGTGTTGATCTGCCTCTGTGGGTGTTAGCTGTGTATACATCCATGTGGGTTTGTAGGCTGCAGCCATGGGCAGTGGCCTGCCTTGCTCACTTCTTGCTTCCCTTCTTGGGTACAGATTTAGTTTCATCCCATGTTAAAAGAGTAGTGGAACTGGAATTCGGTGACTTTGTAAACATTTTTTTTCAGAGTGTCATTTGTTACATTTTTTTAGATTATCACAAAAATTCACTTGAATTTTTTTTTTTTTTTTTTAGAATTGCTATTGCTAGTGGGCCAGTTCCTTCACACACACATAGAGAGCCTGGAAAGTTTTTTTTTTTAATTATTAGAGTCCCTGGTATTTGCCAATTTTACAAAGTCCAAGATTTCCTTTCAAATAGGATTACAGGCTTGAATTAGTGTGTAGGGTGTTACTGTTACAGTTTGTGTAAACCGTTACAATTTCATGAGTACTAAAATGAGCAGAATCTTTAAAGCCTGGTGTTTTTTTTTTTGTTTTTTTTTTTGTTTTTTTTAAATAATACTGCTTGTTACAGCACAGAGCTAGACACCTACGTTTGTCGATGTAGCTGCATTAGAACGATGATACCACCAACTGGAATTCATTGACTTTGTAAAAGTTTTTTTCAGAGTGCCATTTGTTAAATTTTTTAGATTCTCACAAAAATTCACTTAAAATTATAATTTTTTTTTTCCAAATATTTTGTTGCTTCTGATTTAATTAGGTTCTGTGTAAAATTGCGCTGTTGATTTTTGGTGTTATACTATATAATTTGTTACAGAAACTTACATCTTAATCTAGCATTTTTATTGCGTTTGCGAATGTATCTGCAGTGCTTCAGCGTGTCTGCTCCTTGTCTCTGTCTAGCATCTTCAGCACTGTCAGTAGCTGTGGGAATAGTTCTGAGAATAGTTTGGCTGTGCAGCAGCAATCTACCAAAGGGACAGATCACACATTGTATTTTGGTATGGAACATAGAACATTAATTATGTTTAATAATTTGTCAGTTTATTTAAAACACTAGTATAAAATCAGGACTGGTTTCTTCATTCAAGCTACAAGTTTTATAGTGGCTCAAACTTTGAATATGCAATCACAGGAAGTACCTTTTAAATTTACATCTCCTGTAAACTGGGGTAGTGGTTATCAACATACATAGGAAAATGTGGGAGATTAATTGATAGTATTACAGTCTCCTACTGCTAAATTTATTTGGTTTTATTCTGTAGCACTGAAAAACTAGTAGTAGTTTTTTGTTGTTTTTTTAAGATGCTGTTCCCTTGTAAAGCATATTTATAAAGGATAACTGGGAGGCATTCTGCAATTTAGTACCAAAAACCCTATAAATTCTAAATAAACATTGACCAAAGATTTTGAAAAGTTTTTGCTGGTGTTGTGCTTTGTAATTCATGCTCACATATGGCTTTTTTTTCCAGTCAAGTTGGTGTGATTTTCACACCTTAATAAAAAGTAACATTCTAATAGAGTTTATTTGAAAGATTTCTTAACATAATATTATTTGAAAGACTTCTAAATTTTTTCCCATGTTATTTGTTTTCTAATATGTGAAAAGTAGTCAGCTAATAGTAGAGAATGAAAAGAAACTATGAAGGGTTACAGAAGAAATTAAATCAAAACTAAGCTAAAGTAATATTTAAATTAAATATGAGAAGAATATCTTTAAAATACTTGGGAATACTTCCTAGAATTTATTCATATTTAAGTTAGCCTGTTGCTTTTAACTGTTAGTGTTTAATAATTTTGCAGACATAATACTGCCTCTATATTAAGTATCAATGTAGTTGGCAGGGAACAAGACAAAAGAGTTGTCCTGTTGACCAGACATAAAGGTCAAACAAAAATGTCTTCAGAGTTACAGAAATACTGAAATTAAAATGATCTGCAGGTAAACGGAAGAGAGGCAGAGGATGGGTTAAAAATACTTAGTGCTTAATATTTTAGGTGATCTTTCTGCAGTTGTGCAGTTTACCTTATGACTAATTAAGACCATGTTCCTTCCTTAAAGTGTTGGTAGTTTAACTTAAATTAATAAAATGACACCTCTTCCCAGGCCATGTTTTTTTTTTCAAAATCTTAGAAACTGTGGAGATGTATGCATATATGATGTTTATCTGTGCTAATGGTGTAAAATTATTGCTCTATTTTGACAGAAGTTACAGATAATTAATAAATATAAGGAACTTGGTAGTGAAATGTGAGCTTTTTTTTAAGGGGTATAGACTTAAAAAACATGAGAAATGTCATGTTCAGTACATAAGGATATGCTTTATTTGGTAACAATAGTGTAACTGTATATTTTTATACAGCAGATTTTAAAGTCAGTATTTTTGTCTCAGAAAAATCCAATAACTGATTTGTTTTAAAACTATTTTTAGAGAGTGTATGAACTTCCAAAGCAATCCCATAAATATTCAGTGTTACCAAGGTCACACAGGATGTCAAATGGTCAAATATGTTTGTCTTCCTTTAAATCAACTGGTTTGCTTTTTACAGCTGAGTGTATGAGAACTTTAGGATGATTTGGCTGTTACAATTTGTTTGACATTTCTATGAGTATGTTTTCACTGCTGTGTTTTTCTGGGCACTGCTTTTGGTATTGTTCCCACTTACACTTACAGACTTCTTTCTGGGGAGGGGGGTGGTGGTGGTTTTTTACACTCCTGCTTATCCTTCTTAATCTAGGGCAACTGTTGTGTTTGGGAATGTGGGTTATAGTGTAGATTCTCACACTGGTTGTGCGCTTGTCCTCTGGTAGACAAGGGTGTATGTAAAAACTCCTGCGCTCATAGCCCTGTCATCAGTCAAGGCTGGACAATGTATTCTGCAACTGTAAGGCAGCTCAGCTTATTTCACCATTAGAGTTGTAGGGTACGCCCTTGGGGTCTGTCTGATGGCAGCGATGGAATAGAGTGGAGATTCAGGAATCTGGGTATGACTTTGCAGTGTGTCACAAACATAAACCAGTTAATCAGTGAAAAGCTTCCTCCTTAAATGTAACTTAATAAACCTGTCGCTGGATAAAATTACATAGATATTCTCTTTAACTTGGAAAGAAAAGGTTGCAGAAATTTGAGGGCAGTGTCCCTGTCAATAAAGGATTGTTTCATTTAGCTGCTCGTGCTTCTTCTAGTTCTGATTTTCACTTATTCCTTTCCTTGACTGTTCTCTCTAAACTTCCTTTCATTTTTCAGTTTATGGAAAACAGGAGTATATAGTGCTGGGTTAGGTCTTTTAGTTGTGATCGATTTGTGATGGCAGAACGTATGGCCTTTGTATGTGGAGCCCAGCGTCAACTACCCTTGCAGCTGCAAACTTGTAATAATTCTGATCTCCAGATAGTATTCAGTATCACTGGTTTCTAGATTTTCTTCCACTGTTTAGCTGTAAAATACTTTTGTTTTGAGGTTTTTTTGTTGTTTCCTTTTTTTTTTTTTTTGGTTGGTTGGTCTTTTTTCCCCTGCAGCCAGTCTCATTTTGATGGATTCTCTTCCTTTCAACTGCTTAGACCCTTTGAGGGGTCCTGAATGGTATATGGATAGACGCTTCTTGCCTAATAGAATCTTTAATTCGTCTGCTGTTTATTCCTTCTTTACTAATTACTGATTTCTTAATCTCTTGCTGTCATGCTGATCTTATTATATTGTTGATTGTTAACTTTAGGTTTTGACTCTTCAGACATTTATTTAAATTCAAGCATAGTTTGTACTTAAGTACGTTTGAATTTTGGAGTAGATTATGAGAGGCATCATGTATGTACTTCACTAAAAGCAAAAAAAAATTTGCTACATTTAGAAGAGAGACAATTCAGACAACCTTTTTGTAAAGAAAATAAAAGTTGCAAAGAAGCAAGAATTAGCAGAGAAAGAAGAGTGTAGGGATCAGTAGGGTACACGGAACTGAACTTCAACCCTTTTCATAACCCCTTTTTAGATATGGGTGGAATATAAAAGCAGGGAATATTACAGTGTTACATGGCCACTTTTTAGATGCTACTAGGCTGTCTTTTCTGCTGGAGTCAGAACACTGTTTTGACATAATTGGCTGTCTGCACAACATGTTTTACTTCAAACTTTTTCTAGGAGTACTGTATTTTTAACTTGCCACAGTGCTGCCCAAAGGTGATGTAAAAAGAACAAAATATACACCTAGATTTTTCACACATAATTTGAGATCAGATTCTTGCCTTGGTATGTGCCAAAAAAGGAAAATGAAATAATTACAAAACGCCTGAAGTACGAGAGTTGATATATCAACTATTCCTTCTCAAGTAGTTTTCTTTAATCAGTTAACTAGGTGCTCTAGAATTTGATTTCTGTCACCTAGAGTTTTTTCATAGTGATCACTGGAGGTGATATGTCTGTAACATGTAGAGCTCAAAACTCTCAGAAGATAAGCTAATATAATACTGGAGGAGTGAGCTTTGAACCACGCCTTTATGATAAATTTAATGCAAATGCCTGCATGCCTACATAAAGTCTTCTGATCTTTGCAAATGTATCTAATGGCTCTTCTCAGCTACAGGTTTTACTGTAGATCATGCACTACCTTAATTCTTCCTTATGACATGTACGAGAAAATTAACTCTATTTTTAGTTTTGTTTAATTTGATTCCCCATGATTCTTTACAAAATCAAATCAAGATGTAGTTCTCGCATTCAGAGAGAACTTTTGCAGTTCCTGCAGGAACTTGCAGGAACAATAATAAATATGCAGTCTACTCCAGCCAAAAAATCAGTTGGCTGGAGAGTTATGTAGGATTGTCATGGACATTAATGATAAGATTTGTAGAAGATCTGTGCTGAAGGAAGTTCCTTCAAGCAGAGGAGGTGGAAGCCTCTTGTCATGAGAGAAGAGGATGCAGTAGAGTTTGGAAGGCAGAGAGAGCATACTTCATCCCCAAATATTGAGGGCAAAAACTAATAGAAGAAGTATAAGCAAGGCTGACTTAGAGTGAATGCAAAATTCACATAACATAATGTTAAATGGAACCAATTACAGGATTAGAAGGAAATGAATGAGAGAATGACTGCATGTCTGTCATATCTCCTGTTTTTCTTACTAGCACCCATCATCAGATTTTTTTCTAGCCAAGTCTAGCATTTGCTAAAAATACTCCTTACTTTCAGTTGCTACATTTCCTTAGTTGTAGTCACAATGTTTACTAAGAAGTAAAAGTAGTAGATTTATCTAGTGCCTGTATGCACTTAGTAAATTAGCCATATAGATATTGATTTGATTGCAATTGGGTGGAGGTGTTGTGTGCCATACAGTCTTTTATACAGAGGTTGGTTGTGTAGTGAAAGTATTTAGGAAATCTTTTTTGTAATGGATGATAAGCCAGAAGATGCATATCTGTAAGTCTTCTAAAACAAATGTGCTGTATGTGCTTATAAGTAGCAAATTGTGATTGCAGCAAATTGTACTGAAATAAGTGTAAATATAATTTGTGTCTGAGAAGTAGTATATGTTTCGTTTCAGATAAAGGACGTTCTCTCAAAAGTTCAAAATAACCACGTGGGAAAATCACTGCTAACAAAACCTCTGAATTCTGACCAAGTGGTAAACAAAAGTCTCTTCATTTTCTTTTCTGTATTTCACAGGATGGTCAAAAATTACTGCATATGGCTTCATCTAACTTTGTCCGTTTTACAGTCAGTGTTCTGTTGCTAAATAATAATACTAAAATTCAATTGCTAAATATTAACAATGCTAATTAGGTGCTTCCAGAATTAATATTATAAACAGACTTTGTGTCAATTCATCCACTTACTAACTTTCAAAATATTTTGTATATACAAACTACTACTACAACATACTACACAGATGCACCCCTAATTTTATCTAGTTAATGGTGGTCACCTGGGGATAGACATCTTAGTTGCCTAATGGTGTTAACTATAAATTAACTTCTCTAACTTCATAGATTTGAATGTTTGGATTTTTTTTAATGTAACACTGCAGGAAAGATTGGAAAAAATCAATGATGCTCTTCGCAGTGAATATGAATGTCGTCGACGTATGTTAATGAAGAGGCTAGATGTGACAGTACAGTCTTTTGGCTGGTCTGATAGAGCAAAGGTAAGCTTGCTGTATTTTTTGCTTCCTGTAGGTGGGAGTCTGCTACAATTCCCCAGGTCTTCCTACCGAATATACATACCATGTAAATACACTTCCATTACTGCTGTCTTCTTTCCAACCAGTTTCTCATCCTGGGTTGTAACATCCAAGTCCTAAGTATTGAGGAAGGGGAAGGATTTGACTAGATGGCACAGTCCATCTTTTGTGACTCTTTATAGCTTCACCAATATAAATTCTAGCATCCTCTGTTGAGCTTTCTCATTTTAGTAAGTCCTTACTTCCTCTTTATGTTTCTTTTATCCACCCCACTCCAACCAAGTAAAGTAGGAGGAAGCCCTAGCATTTCTCATGAAGGTACAAGAAGAAGACATAAGCTGGACCTTAACATAGATTGGGTGCAGAGTGGCTGCCCGTAATGTCGGTGACTGCTACCTATCTTGGATTCAAAGCCACTGAATAAACAAAGGGTCATTTGAATAGCAGCTTTTGTGAGAAAAGCACACTATAACTTGTAATCCTTTGGGTGGCTAAAATTTCCATATAACTTTTGTGGATTTTTCTCTGCTGATAGAAGATGTCTTAAAACTTTGAAAGCTTACTGAAAGTTTGGATTGTTACAAGTCTTTCTGGTGTCACAATTTAGTGTTGACACATGCAGACCAAATTGGTTTAATGAAGCTCATAAAGTATTGCTGGAAGAGGACATGAGTCTAGGTGCTGCTGTGCTGCTTTTGAATGGCTCAGTATTTAATTTCTGAAGGAGTTGTGAATGCTTTTATGCGGCAAAAGAGGAAAAGGAGGGCATTTTGCTGACAAAAGCCAGATTTCCCTGCATGTATAACTTCCTTATAGCAGTACAATACAACTATAAATTTTCAGATTTAAAGTATACTTCTAAAATGTAGTTGATGTTAACTGGTGACTAACTTAAATACAAATTTTAAATCACCTGATATTATTCCATTTGAACAACATGAAAAACAATGAATATACTTTTACAATAGAACAATAGTTTAAAGAGATTTTTTAATGATGCTAAAGTAGTAAAACAAATCATTTTCCTGTCTCAAAAAGATTGTTGATATGAATATGTATTCCAGAAATAATCATGTTACATAGTAATTCAAAATTACATATGACTTTTAATCCCTTTTTCATTATTCCTCTTGTAAAAATATTTGTTTGTAACTTCTCCAAGGTTTTGGGGATTGAAAATGTTTTGGCATTGAAATAATTCTTTTTTTTTTTTTTTTTTCTTTTTTTAAGCCAAGAGACATATACTTACCCTTTCAAAAGTTATTTGCTAACTCACCCTTTTTTCTCCCACCTATTTTTTAAATAGGTATTGATACCTATGGAGTGGGGTTTGTTGTGTTGGTTTCTTTTTTAACTTTTTCAGTCCCCAAGGTGGGCAAGTTTGCAGATTGAAGTGGATCCAGAAGTGGTGTAGTAATTGCCTAGCAAAACAGTCATGTAAAGGAACAGCACCTATTGTCTGGTCTATCCAAGATCAAATGTGTTTTTTAACTCTGAAGATCATTTTAGATGTTCCCAGAGAGTGTATTTATTTTTCTTTTTTGTTAAAAAAACAAAAGGTCAAAGTGAGTTTGGAAAAAATTTTCTCGCCTTCTCAGTCTCACTTCTTCATGGCTTACAGAAGTGCTTTGGTTCATTGATAGAATTTGCATTTTTTCCACAAATTGATCTTACTTTGAAGCTACCCTGTTTTCATCACATTTAGAAGTGTACATAAAGCTCTTGAGAGAGTAGTTTAGAATCTAAATTTTGATCTTTAGACATGTTGGAAAACACCAAAGAATCTGTCGATGCCAGTGGATAGGAGAGTTTCTGTTGTAATGGTGCTAAGATTCAGCATCAATTAAACATAATCAGCAGCAATTTTTGTAGAATAGCTCCATCAATATGAAGAGAATTGGTAACAACTGGCACTGTATTTTGTAAGGTAACCTAGATTTTCATTATGCTCTGTTTTCAAATTGAAACTTACTGAGACAAATGCATGGCTTTACAGCAGGTGTGTTTGTGTATTTTATGCTTAGTAAGTAAATTGTGTTTGATTTTATCATTTAGGTAAAAACAGATGACATAGCACGAATTTATCAGCCCAAGCGCTATGCTTTGTCTCCAAAGTCAACTATTACATTAGCCCACCTTCTTGCTGCTCGGGAAGATCTGTCGAAAATCATAAGAACAAGTAGTGGATCAACACGGGAAAATACAGTCTGTGCTATCAACAAGGTATACTTATTCTTTTTCAGATGTGATAAAAGGGCAAGGGAGTTTACAGACCTATCAAAAGTAATTCTGGAATTATACTCTTCGCTTAATATTTTAATTTCTTTTTGCAAGTTGGTTAAACCTGGTGCTTTAAGAAAGGAAGGTTTGCAGCATTCCAGTAAGCATTGGAACAACTTATTTTTTATCTTGTTATACAGTCAGTCATGCAACAGGGTGAGAAAGAGCAGCAGTGTGCACGTGTGCGTGTGTAAACGACCTCTTGAGTTCAGTGGAATTGCATACCTCAAGTTAAGGATATGTGTAAGTCTGTCTGATATCATTTCCTGGGCTACCTGCTGCCAGGATTGTTGTTCAGTTGGTGAACCAGCATCTTTAGTTTATCAGTTTATTATCAATTGCAAAAGTTTCTGTGGAAATGTAATTTTGGTGCAAAGTAAAATTATTTGGTTTGGCTTTCTTATGTATGATGACTAAGCCTGTTTTTATTAATCCTTTTCTACAGTTCTGTGACTCATTAAGGTATCTTTTAATATGTTTTGATCCCAAAGATTCTGAAATTTCTAAATTATTGTAGGATGTCAGAGAAAGGTGTGGTTTTTTTTTTCTTGAGAGGACTTTAATTGGAATGCCTGGGCCTGACCAGGGTATGGTAACATTCATCAGAGAGCGTTTAGGAAATGTGAAAGCAACAACAGAAAGACCTACTTGGATACCTCTTTGTTCTTCAACTTAATGTTTCGTGTAACTTTGTTCAGTATAGTCTCCCATTTTGTACACTGAGTAGTCTCCACCAAAGTCAAAGATCCTCTTTTTTTTTTTCTTTTTTTTTTTTTGTTCTTCTTTTCCTGGAAGTGTTACTGCAGTGTGTGATGTATTTTGTCCATTCCAGCTCTGTACTGAGTGTCATAGCTTCTAATCTAAGGCAAACTGGCGTTCCTTTTAGAGTTGCACGTCAGTTTGCCAATTTATGTTTTTTGCCAGGTGATTAGGTTTGAACTTGAACTTTGAAAGTTAAGTAGAAGAGCAGCATCATAACAAGTCTTTTCTGTATTAATACATATTTGTATATTTTATATATGAATTGTGTATATTGCTTATTGTAATACTAATACTCCATACGTGTGTAGTTTTTTTCATAAAGGTTTCACCAAAGTAATACGAGCTAGCTAGCTGCGGTTATTTCAATTTTACAGGTGCAAAATGGTAACTTTCAGAGTTCTGCTGTGTTGTGGCAAGTTACAAGGACAGGAAATAGAGATTCTACTGTGAGGCTCCACACAGAGGAGACCATATTTCTTGTAAAGAGCAGGCAGCGTGTCTGTGTCCATAGGCGAACAACCCTGTGTCCCTTCAAGTTACAACTGGTTTTTAAACTAAAAATGACGTCTTTTTCCGTACAGGTTCTGATGGGGAGAGTACCTGACCGTGGAGGCAGACCAACAGAGATTGAACCACCTCCTCCCGAAATGCCTCCTTGGCAAAAACGACAAGAAGGTGGTGGAAGAGGTGGCTGGGGAGGTGGGGGTGGGGGTGGAAGGGGCAACTGGGGGGGTGGAGGGGGTAGAGGAGGACCAGGGGGTGGTTTTGGAGGTGGGGCATTCAGAGGTGGCGGAAGAGGTGGAGGTGGTTTCCAAGGTGGCAGAGGAGATTATGGTGGCAGAGGAGATTATGGTGGCAGGGGAGGCTACAGTGGTAGGGGAGGCTATGGTGATCCGTATGGCGGCAGAGGAGGGGGAGGATACCGAAGATACTAAGATACTGTAAATACTAACAGAGTAACTGGCAAAATGCAGTGGTGGTGTTTACTAGTATCAGGAATTTAGATATGTTAACTTGGGTTTAGGTTAGAATTAAATATGACCATATGAATCATTGCATTAGACCAACTGTTGTCATTGAATTATTTTAGTTACCTGAATAGAACTTTTATACTAAAATGTGATGACTGAAGTCCTTGTTTTTCATACTGCTAATGTGTTGTTTCTTTTTAAAAGTATGTTGTTTTATTTAAAATAAGCCACAGAAAACTGAATAAAACCCTTTCTAGACAAACAAAAAGCTATTATTTAATGTCCAGGCCTCTCTAATTATTGCACATTGCATGTCCACTCCTCTGCTCCAAAATGCTGTATAGGAAAAAAAAAACAGGCCTAAAAACTGGCTGGAAACACTTTTAAAAGACTTTAGAATACTGCTTTAAGGCTTTTTCTCTTCATGTAGTTCTCATGTGGGATGTGTAAACAAATTTTAATGTCAGATGTTGAAATCCTTAAGGCTTTGGTTAAAATTATTCAGTTAGGCTTCTTCTTCTTCTAGAACTTCACATAGAAGTAACATTCTGAATTAATACTCCAGAGAAACTAATAAAATCAGATTGTTTGGTGTATTCATAAATATATCAGAGACTATTTGAAGGTCATGTAACATAAACTCAGAATCATGTTGAGTCTTGATAGTGTCTATTTTAATTTTACCTGTTTTCCATTTTATTGGTGTTTCATAAAAATATTTTAAGATAAGATTGGGCAGGAAACTTTTGCAACTGTCATGTCTGGTAAGAGTTCATTTATATATTCCTTCTGAATTAGCCTTGAGACGTAAAGGTTGGATAAGCTGAGCTTCTTGAGAAAGAACATACTATTGGGTCGTGTGTGTCCCCCCCCCCCCCCCCCCCGCCTTTTTTTTTTTTCTTCCCCTACCTACTCTGTGTTTGGGAATTGCTAACTGCCCAGCTAATAAGACATCCATCAGTTGCCCTTCCTCAGTGACTTCTCTTTCTCTTACTCTGCCAACCAGTTGGTCTGATAGCCTAAAATAAACTGTCTTGATATGGTATGGGTGTCTTCTCCTTCACAGACAGCTCTCTTACAGTTACGACTGTAAATACACGTAGACAAGAATTAAATTTAGAGCTGTCATTTAAAGAAGACAGTTTCTGTTGTCCAGCATCTTTTAGATCTCCTCCCCTGCTGTGAGGTCCCTTGTGAGTACAGAGGTGGAACAGGGAGATGATGCCCTTGTATATACTCATGACAGTATTTATCAGGGTCAGGTTACTACAGCGAGAGTTGGGAAAGGATCTCCTAAACCTGGGGTGTCTTTTGATTGCATAGCATGGAAACCGTGAAGTACTTCGAGTATGTAGCTGTAGGCTTAACTGCAGGTTGAACTTTAGAATTTGATTTTGGGTTTATGTTCCACAGTTATGAGTTCTTTCTGCACAAATTTCCTGTTGGCATCCATATTTGGTATGCTTAAATGTTATTTTACCTTCAGGAACATTTGCATCATGTCCTGTTTCATAGGCAGCTTTATGCATGAATGTAAAGCTCTGCTCCAAATCAAATTACTGTCTCTTTCTGAAGCCTGTGTCAGGTTTTATTAATTAGCCATCACCAATCTTTTCATTTTAAATTCCAGTCTAGATAAACTTCAAAAGTTTATCTCCTGTTACTTCCTCTCTGACCACAGTCTGCTTGAGAATGCTGATTATGATGTGATAGATACAGCCTTACCTATACTTCAAGGTCCCAGCAGGTGTGTAACAAAAAAGGGCAGAACTTTGCTTTGCTTTGACCACATCAGCTTGGATGTGAACTCTTCAAATAGTGGCATAACTTCACCCAACAACTAGCGATGTAGTTCCTTTGCCAGTTTTTTTCTACACTCCTTTCTGGCCTAAGCTGTTGTTAGCCTCTGCAGTCATTATGGAGAGACTCTAACGGGTCACTTGGGAGCACAGTACTGTTTTTCTTGCTTTTGAGCTTGATTTTTGCCTAATGCTCTGGAATAGCTCACAAACTGATGACATACCAAGTGTGACCGCTGGCCTTGGAGATGAAGTGTTGATCAGCAAAGGAATGGAGAGTTTGTAACAACCAAAGCCTTAATATAAAATATTCCGTTTGCTCATCCCAATGTTATTTTTTGCTACAAGTAATTTCTGAACAGCAGTCAAGCATTTAGCTTCATCAAGGAAATATGGTAGAAAAAATCAAGTGGTTTATCTATGCATAAAGATTTCATCAGTGTTAAGATGCAAAGCTGCACTGGTTTTGTGGAACTGTTGCAGCTGTGTATGTGGATGTGCCTTGGTGCTTCTACACTCATCAGTTTATCCTGTTTGTAGCAGGCAGGATGGTTCTGAGTGAAGTAAACCATCAAGAGAACCATCTATGTGCCCACATATAATTCTAACAGTTAAATTATTTCAGTATTTAGTATTTCAGTTATATTTATGTAGACCATGTAAAAGATGGAAATCTAAATAGGTTGGGATTTTGTTTTTTAATCTGGCCATTTCAGTTTTTCTTAAATGATTCTAAAATGTGAAGCCTGTAACTGAAAACTAAAGTAAGCACCACCACATTTCATAGAAGTATCCTTTTCTGTCCTCTGTTGTCAGAATGTATGCTTTTAATTTATTAGAAGATGCAATAATACCATGAAAATAATTTATTTAAACCTCTTCTCAAATTTTATACATTTGTCTTGAAAACAGTATTTTCAAAAATCCTGTTGTAAGTAAAGGACTTTCATATATATGTTTATGAGCATTTTTTGTGTTTATTCACTTAGTGAATATATATTGTTTTATTTGATTGAGAATTGAAAAAGAGGTTGATGGTTTTTTTTTTTTTCAAGATTTGAGAGAGACACTTTTGTTAACAGCTGTAAACACTGAGGAATAAAGAACTGTATTTGATGTTATTTGCATCTCTTGTGTAGTATGATTTGGATCCACTATCATATGTTCCTCCTGTGTTTGTAAAGAATAATTCCTGCTGGTGATTTACAATAGTGATGAAACTATTTATTGTAATGAAAAATAACAGATCTGTTTTGACCAAAATGGAGAAGGCTGAGGTAACAATACAGGAAAATTTAAACAGATGGGCATGTCTCTATATATCCCTATCACATTGTCTGGGATTACTAAGGAAGCTCAGTTAAATTTTTCTTAGTAAAAAAAATGACATAGGTCTATATGATAATTACTTTTGTCTTTACATAGACTAAGGAAATATCCTCTAGTTACTTCTGAATTTTTTATTAATTACGAAGTAAAACACAACTTGTTTTGTATGTGCAACACTGTAGAGCAGACTTGCTCGTATAAATAGGAACTGTGTTTTCAGTAGTTAGTCTGCACTCCTTGTCGTCTTCCCTCACCTCCCTCAGCTGATTGAAGATGACTGAGCAAATGTTCATTAGCCCATATGAAAACTTATTTGAGATAAGGTATCTTGAGGTTTACAACAGTAGCCAGCATTGCACACACTACAGAAGCCTTGTTTAAATGTAGCTGTCATGCTAAAATCTCTTCAGAATTAGTGTTCTTAACAAAAGTGCAAAATTGTGCTAATGAAGAATTGTGCTTTGTAATACCTGGAATAGTGAGTAGCAAAACAGTGTCTGTACTGTCAGCCACTGAAATACCAAAAGAATAAACTGCAAATACCTAGCTTCCTAAATTTTCTCCAGCAACATTACAAGGGTCACAGAAGGTGAAGCTGGACTGGGGACTCCGGTACTCGGTTAATCCTGCAGAAGCATCTCAGATGCCAGAGCCAAGGAAGATGAATAGACCTTGTTTAGATTTCTTTGAGATACAAACTCAGGGGCATGAAATGCAATTTTAATATTTTTTCTATTATAAATATTAAACCAAAATCTTACAATTTATATAAAAATCTTTACAATCTGTACACTTTTTCAATCTTCTCTAACAGCAGTAAAACAAATTTTTTTCAAGTTGCCATTGAGATCACTTACAACAAAATAAGAGATTGCTACTGTAACAGAAAGGTACTTCCAAAAAGATGGATAAGCTACTTTAAAGGCAGTTGTGTTTAATCTGAATACAAACAGTAGCCCTGCCTTGTTAATTGTTATATTACTCAATCTATTTACTTTTATCTTTAAACCATCAGAATTCAGACTTTAAAAATAAATGGTGCAGGGGGCTAGGGGGGGCATTCCTTCCTGTATGAACATGAAACACAGCTGAGCCTGGAGAAGGAATAAAGGTAAGTGCTTTTCATTTCAATTAGCCATGACACAAGATAAATTTCAATATCAGTGTTTGCTAACATGACTTCTAAATAGCACTTAATACAGTTGTGAGTGATTTTTGTTCGGTAGCTTTGTCAGTTTCAGCAGTATCTAGGTAGGGTCAGTGTCTGCTATTAGTCTTTCATGCAGCAAAAAGGAAGTCCCAGAAGAAATAACAAGGGACTATCCTGTAACAAACAAACAACACTTGTAAAGGGGCTTTGGGCAAACAGAACCTGAATGTACTCTGAAAGCTCTTAAATTCTCCAGGTATTAACTGACTTCTTTGAAGCAGGAAGTTTTCAGCATACGTGAAGCACTACATACTTGTTCTGTAAGATGTTCCTGCAAACAGATCCCTTTTAAATATTTCTGATTGTAGGAACAAGAAGACAACGCAGAGAAACATAAAGTCAGCATGCAAGACTGTACAAATCCATGGCAGTAACTCAATGTTGAGTACTAAGTACTCAAACTTAGTACTCAGTAACCTAGTAACAGAGTAGCCTTTGGGCCAGCTCCTGACATTAGGGAATTTTTCTTTTTAAGTAAGAGTTCATTATCTCCACACCCCAGAACAAAGTGTATGTATACACACAAATTCTATTAGAATCCAATCCAGAGTTTAGAATACAAGCAAGTAGTTACCTCAGCTGCACAACAAGATTTATCAGTCTTAGCTGCTCTTTTGGGATATGTGAAAATATACTCAAAATTTATCTTGTTTATTTTAGTTGTTGCAGAAGCAGACTTCTATTTGCTAAGTGCCCCTTAGAAATACACCTTACTCTAGTTCCCTGAATTGAGGACAAAATCGAGCAGCTTACAGAAAATGGGAAAAGCAATATTGTAGACATGACCTGAAAGCCATTTTGATTGCTTCATTGATCAACGTGCAATTCCATGTTAATAATTTGAGTTTAGTGTATGAGGAAAAAAGCTGCACAATCTTCACAGCTGCTGGTTTGTCTTATGCATTTCTTCTGTACATACTATCTCTATTTATAGTAAGGTAGCAAGATCATCTACTACTACTATTTCCCTGCATTTGTTTTCACTTAGACATGGAGACACAAGCACAATCCAAGTTCAAAACAAGAATTCAGAATCACTAAATTGGCAAATAGTTTCAAATGGACTTTTTAAATAAGTAAAGCATTCATATACGTAATAGTGACTAAATTGTGGATGGAACATACAATTATGCCACTTTCAACACAAAGCACACATGCTACTGTAACAGGTTGACTAAATTTCAGTCTGTAATGGACTTTATAAACTAACTTACAAGTTTTGAGAAGCACTAAGTGGACTTTGTAAATAAATACATTGAAGTCATCAGTTTCTGATGTTTAAATGTGTGGTGACAAATCTCCGTTTCATAAATGCAAGCAGATTTTATACCACTGTAAGTGTATGGATTCACTTCAAATGCAAACGCAATTTTAAAATTGGCTATTCTGACAAGCAGATTTGTCAGAAACTTGAAAGAATATTTTGTTGTCTCTTAGCACTATGTACACTTTGTAGTTTTAAGAAGACTAAGGTACCTCTCTAGCACCTTTTACTATACAAAATTTACACATAGAAGAACACACTGATCTTGACTCTTTACCTAAAGTGCATGTGAAATCTAGGAGAGAAAAAAAGGAAAAACCTTGGTTAGAACCGGAGGATGTTAGGACCTCTGGAATACCGTAACTGTTGCACTGGGATTACTGAACAGTTTCCCTCATAATATGTCCCTCAAGGTTCTACTTAACAGTGATGTCCACTTTGACATGAGCAAAAAACAATCAGCTTTGTCCCTTATCTATCATATGCGGACAACAAGCTATCACTTCAGGCAAATAAGGAGGGCCAAGTGTTTTAAGCTGTAGCATGGAACACAAAAATGGAAGCAGTATTCAATTCAAACTCTCCATATTCTCATCTATTTTACCTTAACAAAGGTAAGCATTTGAGCAGCAGGACTTCTAAAGCTCTGAAAGAGGCTTAAAAAATTGTCAGTTTATCTTAACAATGTCTAAGAATTGAATAATCCAATATCATTAGCTTAACTACCTGTTTTAATATTCTTGTTAAACTTTGGAAATAAAGATAACAGTTCACTTCATTATTTTAATTGGTTTCAGCCACAACGAGAAGGAACTGTTTCTTTTAATGGAATATTAAGTACTCAGCTTTATCGAAGATTTGTTTCTACAAACCTGAATTTGGGCCAAATCTGAGGTGACACAGTCTTACAAATAGCTACTTTGTCAGAACACTTGTAGAGTAAGGTGTGCTGCTGGCAGCCAAGTCACTGTGGAATCCGCAAGGTCTTCATCATGAACAGAAACTTCAGCAACAGTGTCACTCCTTTTTAAATCAAACCCAGAAGATCCTATTTTCATTGCACAGATAATGCTAAATTACCTTTAAAAGTAAAAGGAATGGATTTATACATTTGGGAGTGTATGTTTAATAAGGAAATGTGTTGACTAAAGAGAATATTTCTGTTTAAAAACCTTCACACTCTCTTTACAGTTCACTTGGTAAAGCAGCTTTATCACAACTCCTTTGTCAGTCTTACATTCTTCCATAGGAGATTTCCCCTCTTGCCTGCTAGGAGCAGTCTCTGTGCTGTAAGTTGCCGACTACATGGTTTCTTCTCTGGATTGAGAGAGATTCAATTGTTTTGTGTGCCTGTTCCAGTTGGATCTTTAAACCTTCATTGTCTGCCTTTAGAATATTTCTTTCCTAAACAACAACAACAAAAAAAAGGTATTTTATTTTGAATTTGTTTCAGGACTGTCTGGTTGTATGTTTAGGTTGGCAGGAATAAACTTAAGTTGGTGTAGCTCCCATCAGTGGAGCAGAACCAGTAACTTGAACGTTTCCATAGTCACTCGTGTCATTTTTGTATACTCTTAAAAGAGCACACTCATTCAAAGATCAGGCTACAGTCCTGTTATTGGACTGTTTCCATGTTGGTCCATCTTAGAATGGGGATAGTAATGAGTAAAGTATGAAAATAAGTTCACCTTTGTTTCTCAGAATCGTGTCTGGATCCATCCATCAATTGCATTATTGGTATTGTGATATTCTCTTAATGTGACTGGAAAGGTGATGTTTCCACAAACCTGAATTTGGGCCAAATCTGAGGTGACACAGTCTTATTAATAGCTACTTTGTCAGAACACTTGTAAGAGGAGCCACAACTGGGCTAATGCAGGTGAAATCTAGGAAGAGGCCTCATGTCTGTTCACACAGCAAAATTTATTCATTACAGGTATTAAATAAATAAATAAATAAATAAAATTTTTTAAAAAGGGATTCACTGTCAGCTGAATAAAAGCAGAGCTCCCCGCTCCCCGTATATTCTGTTACTTAGGAGAGCAGAGGACACCAAAAGCAAGAAGAAATTCATGACTATGTTACTTATTTCATGAAATAACATCCTGTCCTACGCAATTATGGTCACATTCTTGCCTGTCACTTTTAAGACTGACAGGGATGTGTGTAATCATAACAAGGGCTTCAAAATCTGTTCCCTAAGCCCTAGACTAGTACTAAAATTTGTTCAGGAAGTGAAGCGTCGCTGGGGTTAAAATGGCTAAGAATTTATTATGGCACTCAGGGATTGTTCTGGCAATTAATTACACTGGAGTAAGGTGACGCCTTCCCACCCAGCCACTCCCGCACACCCTTCAACGGCTTTATGGTACTATTGTGTAAAACAGAATTTGTTTCATCAGGTATGTACCTGCTCAAGTTCCTGGTATGAGGGCTTACAGCTGTGATGCTCCTCCTTCATTCTCTGGCCAGAGTCCTTGTTTTCCCATTTAACATACGCCTTTTTGCGGCCTAGAATTGGGCTTGGACGTGGGTTTGGTGGAGTTGCCTGGAGATAAAGATTTTCTGGCATCTTATGTTCTTTCTTCTCTGTCTGCCTACGAGATACATCACCAGCCAACAGTACGAGATCAGTCTGTGTACCTTTATGAACCACAGCTGGTTTCAGTCTTACTGAGATTTTCTGAGCTGAGGAACCCATGAGCATAATGGTTCTGTCCTTGCTGCTGTCTTCATTGTGTTCCACTACTTCTCCATTAGGAAATGTGAACAGTCCTTCTTGTCCTGTAGAATACATATGGTAAACTGCAGCAAGATCTTATCCCAGGAAAGTAGACACAGGAGGCACAGTAATAACATTATTTTAATAAATAAAACAACATGTTTTCTTTATTGATTTTACATTCATTGCTCTCCAAAATTGAGTGTCACTGGAAGTTTCTCAATGTTGTATCTCTTGAAACAATTCTGCTCTGTCTCAGTAACATAAATATGGATCAGTGAGAGGAAAACTCATCTACCATCAAGGTCAGCTAGAGAAAAACCTCTAGATGGCTGAGAGGTTTTATATAGACCATTGATCTTAGTGACTGGGCTGGAATATTAAACCTGGGTGTTAGCTCAGCCTTATCACAACTTGTCAGAATTGTAACAGTGCAGTAGTCTCTTAATGTGACAACAGTGGTAAAAACTGGAGTGTAGCAAGACCTGCTTGTCACAAGGTGAGAGAGTTAAGGGAACCTGTCAGCTGTTCAGTTCACGGCATCCAGTTCTCATGAGAGCCTGCCAGAAGATTTTCAGTTTTTGTTCAATCTCTGCACCACATATTGTGTAGTGGGACAAGAGGTCTCCCAGAAAGGGAGTCCTTCCTTACTCGGACTAGAACTGGAGTGGTGCTACTTGGTACAGGCTCAGTTACGCTCGGTTCTAGTTTATATGTTGATAAAACACTGCAGTTAAGTAACAAAACCTAAAACGATGCTGTACAACTCAGCTTTAAAATGAGGAAAGGAAAGATTATCCAAATCCTTTGATCTTTTTAATGTGATCTTTTCTCACCATGGAATTGCTCTTTGACTCCTACTGGGCAGAGGCTTGAAGCAAGAGCAGATGTTGGGCTGCTGTCTGTAACTGAAGTTTTGGGTCTTCTCTTGCACTCTATCACAACCAAGTCTCTGCATTGTTTGTGACAGTTCATTCCACAGTCTGTAAACAAAACAAAGTTTATGTGTTTCAGTGGCTTTGTTGTAGCATCTAAAGTCAGCTCTCACGCTGTGTTGCCTCCTCAGGAAGCAAGAAAGCTTCTTTGGTGTTCTCTACATGCATTACCTGTAACAATATACATCTGGTAAACAGACCAACGACATCCCTTTGCTATACACACCTAAAGTTCCTTTTCAGCTTGAGAATACAAAATAGCAACATTCAGTTGTAACAGCAGTCTGACTGTAAAAGTGGCAAAGCAGACAGCTGTGTGAGGAAGAAAACTCTGCAAAATACATATTGGGAATGCATTGCACGGTTTTCACAAAGTTTTGGTGTTTGTGCCCATTTGAATAGAAGGGTGTTCTGGTTTTGTTAGTGAGGGGGGGCCTAAGGTGGTAGCTTCTGTACGAAACTGCTAGAAGTCGCTCCCCTTTGTTCAGTGGACTCGGCCGGGCCTAGGGCGGACTCGCTGCTGGCCAAGGCCGAGCCAATTGGTAGCAGAATGTCCCATGATAACGCCTCTGCGATAATGTATTTAAGTAGGGGAAAACAGGAAAAAGAGGAGGAGAAGATGTGAAGCAGCTGAGCGGGGGGCAGAGAGGGGGAGGCGCGAGCCTCATGGGCCTTGCAGGCCTCACCCTCTGGCCTCCCGCCGGGCAGCTGACTGGGCCCTACTCGGCCCGGCCTGGCTGCAAGAAGTGGAGAGGAGATGAGAAGTGAATAAGATGTAAAAAGGATCCTGAGAGACGTCTGCCAGCCTGTTGTGAGGAACGGCTGCAGACGCCAAGGTCAGTGAAGAAGGAGGGGGAGGAGTAATACGGCTTCTGGCCAAGATTCCTCTGCAACTCGTGGTGAAGACCATGGTGGAGCAGGTTGTCCCCCTGCAGCCCATGGAGGTCCATGGAGGGGCAGAGATCCACCTGCAGCCCGTGGAGGACCCCACGCCGGAGCAGGTGGAGGCCTGAAGGAGGCTGTGGCCCGTGGAGGGCCCGCTGGGACAGCTGTTCTAGAGGGACTGCACCCCGTGGAAGAGATGACCCACGCCGGAGCAGTTTCACGAAGGACTGTGGCCCGTGGGAGGGACCCCACGCTGCAGCAGAGGAGGAACGCGAGGAGTTCTTCCCCCGACGATGATACAGCGGCGTAAAACAACGCGTGATGAACTGACGGCGACCCCCATTCCCTTTTTCCCCCTTGTGCCGCTCGGGAGGGGAAGGTAGTAGAGATAACGTTAAGCCCGGGAAGAGGGAGGGGTGGGGGGAGGTTATCTTGTTCCCTGTCTCATTCTCCTGCTAATTTTAGAAATAAATGAATAGTTTTCCCCAAGTCGAGTCTGTTTTGCCCGTGATGGTAACTTTAAGGATTTCTCCCCGTCCTTATCTCAAACCTTGAGTTTTTTTTTTTCTTATATCATCTCCTCCTATTCTCTCGGAGGGTGGGGGGAGCGGGAGACAGACTGCGTAGTCTGGTCCTGATCAGGGCTGAACTATGACTAAGGGTCTGGTCCCAAACCCTCTGGATTCAGTGATGTTTTGCAAAGGATCAGAGCTATGAGTTATAAGTCCTTCATCTTTTTGCATTTCTTCTGGATCATCTGTCTGTCATACTATTCTTGAATCAATCTTCTCTCCTCCCTGAGAAGTCAGATTAAATAGGTCCATAGACACACCAAAGGATCTCAAAGTACCTTACCTTTGCATCTGTATCCTTGTTTAATGACTCCCCATAGCTGAAATTCAAACAAACAGAAAGACTACATATTAATATATTTCTCTGCACATTTGATACTTCCAGATATAAAGATCTACTAAAAGCTCCACTGATTTCTACGATCTGAGCACCTGCACAATTATCTTGTTTTTCTACACTTTTAATGGTAAGGTCAAAATATGAATTATTTACCTCTTCAGCATATGGTAAACATAATATTTCATATGTGTTCCTCAGTCACAAACAAAAATACCTTGAGCTAGTCTTTAATGAGTACATCAGCAGGTCTCACAGCCCCCAGAGAAGCTGTGGAGCTGGAGTAGATGGAGAATTCTATCTCAGCACCCTTGTTTGATCCCAGCTAAACTGGGGTTTGGGTAGGACAGTCATTCTCACTACATCTTTCTGCGCCACAGGCAGGGGGCGTAGTCATGTCTGTACCAGGACATGAGTTCTAACAACATGACGTGGAAGGCTCTGGATTTGGAAGTCTTGCCTGAGACTGTTTGGTGACACAATCAAACACCACAAGGCAGGAGCCATGTTTAAACAGATGGCCAAAAGGGGTGTAAAGGCTGCCTTCAATAGCTACACAGGCAGAAGCCTGGTGTTCTACATTAGCTTCCCTGGTGTTTTATATAGATCCATTTCTGTAGATGATACAGGGTGATTATGAGAATAATAATAATAAAAAAAGCATTACTCCAAACAACATTAACATAAGTTACTAAAAAGTGAGCTTACAAATCCAGCACAGTTGTCGCAGAAAGTAGGCCTTAAGTAAGTGGTCTCTTGGAAGTTGTGAGCAAAGCCAAGTCCTAATTTGGAATAGATTGAGCTAGCCCTCATAAAGTATGCTGTTATTTCATCCCTGCTAATCAGACCTTCCCTGAAAATAAGGAAGAAAAGTTGTTTGTGAGACATACTTTTTTTTAAAAGCATAAAGGGAATTAAACATACTTTTTTTTTCACAATTTATAATTGCAATAGTCTCATGGGCCAAAAATTACAGTGACCTCAGTAATCCTGTCAATGGCTCCCAAAGTCTACAGAAGCTTATCTACACATTTAAAATGCAGCCTGTAAGGATAAATTAAATATCTGCATACATGATGCAACCTCAAAAATGCTTCACAGAAACCCTATGAATAACCACTACTGTATTTTTCCATGCTTTAATATGTTAAGAAAAATGCTCTTAATTTGCCCAAAATATATATATTTGCCAATTCTCTACTTTTGAGGGACAGGTTCATCTTAGGAAAGTTATTTAGTAGTATATACCGAATATCATTCAAAAATATATTTCTTTTTCTATTATCTGTTCTTCCTTCTGCATCAGCCTGGTTACCATTGCTGTAAGCTCATGAGGATGTCATTCACAATAAATTTAGAAGATGCTTTTGTCAGTTATGTTTTCACTTCTGTTTGTGGGTGAAGAGGATAATTTTACCACCCTAATGATAGAAATAAAATTTAAAAACAAAAACCACTCCCAAAACAGATGCTACAAAGTTGATAGGCAGAACTAGGTACTCACCAGTCCTTAGCCATTACACAAAATGAGAATGGAAAACTGGCAGCTATCTTTTCAAATTCTTCCTGGGAAATGTATCCATCCTGATCATGGTCATAATTTTTGAAGACAGACTGTGCAAGATAACAGTAGAATAGTTTATAACGAGGATGGGCTGAATTACTACTTTAGAAAGTCTCCACAGTATTTATGGATTTCCTCTCACACTTTCTTCCAGTATCTATTAAACCGTGCGACAGTCTGACTGCTTTTTTATTTTTGCTTGAGACTAAAGAAGCATTATAATTTATTGATTTGTAACAAAATGTACATAAGTCAACATAAGGTGGACTGAATGCTTCACTATGCAATAACAGCTTTTTTTCAGTTTTACTTTAAGATCATTATGTCCAGGCCTAAATATACAACTTGTACTAAGGGACTCTACTAGTGATCTCAGTGATGATCTCTGCAGCCAAATCAGCTTAGCTGCCCAGCTTCTTTCATCAGGTCAATGTTATGTGAAAACTAGTTACATGAAAGAATTGTCATGTAGACACCTATTTCCACTTGTGGAATGACATTAATGTTTGTCTCTGGCCCTAAGGCAAGGAGCACACCTAGGCCAAATTTAGAAATATATTCTAAAACAGCATGTATCAAAGAATGCCTAGCAATATTAGAAGTGTTTAGAAGGAAAACTGATGAAGCAGGGATGCAAAGACATCTCTCTCTCTCTCTCTCCATCAGTTTTAGAATCAATCACCTGAGCTTACCTGATAGTTTCTAGTAAAGCAGGTGACCCAAAAGAGAGAGAAAAAGCAATGGCTGCTAGTACCAAAGCTGTTGAGAGGCCCACTTTCAGACTCCACTAATAACATGATGTTGGAGTCCTTGGTAGAACTGGACTCCCTGGCTCCTTGGAAGAATGACTCTGGAAGTACACAAACCAGCATTCACACTCCCTGCTGGCTCCTTGGCCATTTAAGGAACTCCCTTCCATGCCTCACGAGCCGCTGCTGCTATTTACAGGCAGGCAGAAGTATCTACATGTGAGGACAGAAGCGCTTACAAACTCAGCACAGCTCAGAATGTGTCCAGTACTTTTTCCCTTCTTTGTATTTTCTCATACCTAGATTAAGGCTACGACCGATATGTAAGGGAAATGGGCCATTCATACTTACATCTACCATCCTCTGAACATGTTTGCTGATGGTTTTTGGATCAGGTTTTGGGGCTACGCCTGAGGCCCAGTCTGCAACTACTGGTGGTTTAGAAGGTGTCAAAGGCTAGAATAAATTGAATGGAACTTCATTAGTACCACATGGAAAGATGTTCAGTATTGCACTTCTGTCATTCATGCTAATGAACTACATGATACAGGACTGCAGAAATGGCCTGTTGGGCCTAACAACACCCTTCAGATAATTATGTGGTACTTCAGAGAAAGCTCTTTCCTGAACTGTCCAAAACAGTGGTTGTTCTTTAAACTGTCACAGTTCCCCGACAGCCCTGTAAATTCACCATCTTTTCCATATTTATAAAACACGAAAAAAATTATTCAAATACTCATGGGTATAATAATTTGAACCACATAGAATTCTTCATCTAAAAGAATCGGTATCAATTGCCAAGATTGAGCCTCATGTCATGTCTCTACACAAGTAATTTCATTTGTGTTTGTGTTCATATTATAAAACCTGACACGGTGTCAAGTCTCCCATATATTCTAGCTTAGGCTTCATCATCAACAAAACAATTCATGCTTTAACAGATTTTGCTCAGTCTATAAAACTAAAATGTTTTCAAATTAGCATAAAATAAAATTAAATTAATCCAAGGAATGAAAGTTATAGTACTTATAAAAAATATCTTTTTGTTAAGAATCTGGAAAGGCCCTTACGGTAGCTCGTTGACTTCGTGGCTCTCGTGCATATGAAAGCTCATAAATTTCATCTTCTGTGTAGTAAAGATCAAGAGACAGCTGAAAAGAAACACAACATTAGTTTAATCCCAAACCAGTCACTACGACTGATATACTAATTCCTGACATGCATTAGTACTTTTTGGTGGATTAATTTTTAATTTAGGTCGCACCTAGAAAAAATGCACTTGAGCTGCACAGGTGTTCACAGTGATTTGAAATGGGTACAGATTGTTATTGCCATTATCTGGAAATCTGTAACATTACACGGCTACAGTCATTAGCACAGCAAGTGACTCTAGGCATAATTAGCAGTTGGTTAATAAGTAACCTAAAAAAACTGTTACTCCCGTAACAGCAAAGTGGTTTATATCCTGCAGCTAAGCACAAAAGCACCATTCCAATGAAACTGTCCATCAACTCAAATTCTCAGAAAACTCTTGTTTAAACATGTCATGTTTATCCAATCCAGCTGTGACCATGCTGAACTAAGAAGTATATGATGAGGATAAAAAATGTATTTGCATATATTTAGTGAGAATCTTTGGCTGTCAACAGCAGGTATGTAAAGTGAGAAACATTACAATTGGGTAAATAACGGAATTTGAAAAAATTATCAAATTTACACCTTTGCTTTTGTATGTGTCCTGGAAACAAATATTTTATTGATTGGAAACAAATTTCAAGCTAAGATTGAAGACTGGTAACATGACACTTTTTGAATATTTACATGAAAATATTCACACTAGACATGTGATTGAATAGAAAAGCCACACATAAATGTGTTACAAGCCTCAATCTATGGCAAATCCAAAGAAAATATAAACTTGTTACAGAGAGTCAAGATCGTGGCAGTCATACGTATATAAACTAAGAAATCAAAATATGCTATTTTATTCAATGAATAAATTTACTCAAATTGCAGATATGCAATAACTATGTGAACAACTGCAAGAATTACTGTTGTAGTCATAACAGTTAATAATTTTAGATTCTTGAGGAAATCTTAAAGCAGTTTCCGACACTCAGAAAACAAAAGTCCAAATGTTAAAATACTTTATGAATTATCGACTTACATATCTAATTACCAATGCCTTTTCAAACTATTTGCCTGCTAACAGGAAAGCAGTAAAGGAACCAGAAGAAGGAGAAAGACTGTTGGAAAAATCAGGGAATAAACAGGAAAATTATGTGCTCTGGAATATTAGCAGATTAGAAGCTCTTGCTTTGAAATAAAATATTTATTTTCGTTTATGTCCTGTCATATTTTTATCTATTAGCTTTTTGCTGAAATAGGGCTTGTAACCAGAAAGTGGAAGCAGCCTATCTAGTTTTTCCAAGCTGAGGTGCTTTTTAAGGCCAAACAAATCTGAGAAACAAGGAAGGTAGATTTATTATTTTAATAAAAGGTAGTATTTTAACTTACTCAGAGAAGCTAAAACTACTGTTGTGACACAGGTAGTAGCATCAATTTTGTAAGTAACATGGCACTGCCTACAGATGACTGGAAGCACAATACAACAACTATATTTGACTAACTTTTATGTCAGATGCTTTTTTTTAGTACCAAAAGAAACTTGGGTAGAAATGTGGTATGTTCAACACTACACATCTTGAGACACTAAACTTTTATGTGAAAGTTTGTGTATTCAACACAAAGAAGCTTTGGAAGCAATATTCTGCCCTCAAAGTGCATCTAAGGAAGCTCTCTACCTTTCTTCCTATTTTGGCTTAATCAGCAAAGAATTCAGAGCACATCCTTAGTGAAAGTACAGAGAGAATGCATACTACTATAGTGAAGCAGAAATAAACGTTTCCTTTCCTTTTAGAAACAATTGGAAGCATGCTGCTGAACCAGCACTCCTACTCTTGCTGCCACATAAATCAGTATCACTAACTTTTTCTCTTATTCTATTACTGTACAGTTTCTTAAGGAAAAAAAAATCTTACAATATTATGTATTTATAATTAACAGAATTCTCTACTTAGTTGTTTGAGAGGTATATGAAATTAGTCTTTAAATAGAGGTATTTATCTCATCTAACAGACTTACTGTGAGCAAATGAACAAGGTCCATATTAGCCTCCAGGGGAAGTGGCATTTCCTGGAGTTGTATCAGCTCATTTATGTGGTTATACAGAGAGTATAGTTTGTATATGTTAACTTTCTTGTCCTCTAAGTAGTCTGGCATGCCCTCGTGAAGTGATATCAAATCTTTCAGGTGGACTCCAAGGATTGGGATCTTAAAGTTACTGCACTCATTATAGGCACGTCGGTAACTATCATAATTTCTGTAAGACGAAAGCAGTTCTGTCATTTCATTAAACACCTAAAAATAAAAAGAAAACAAAAAATCAAAATTGGTTACTGTTTTTGTTCTGGTCATACAGCACAAGAATTTCCCTTGTTACTGTTAAGGAGTTTACTCAAAATGACACTTGACAGGGATTTTAAAGCTTCAGGCTTCAAATGAAATACAGGTATGCACCTCACCTAATTTATCTATCTGTAACATGTAAGTATAGATACTTAATCCATACCCTAATCTAGAATGCTGGTCTTCCTATATTCCCTATTTACTCAATTAAAAGAAATAGGATCCTCTCAAGTCACAGAATGGTTTGGGTTGGAAGGGATCTTCAAATGTCATCTAGTTTAAACTCCCTACAAGGAGCAGGGACATCTTCCACTAGATCAGGTTGCTCAGAGCCCCATCGAACCTGACCTTGAATGTCTACAGGGATGGGGCATCTACCACCTCTCTGGGCAACCTATTCCAGTGTTCCATCACCCTCATTGTAAAAAATTTTTTCTTCTTCTTGTAATTAACCTAAATCTATCCTCTTTTAGTTTAAAACCATTACTCCTTGTCCTATTGCTACAGATCCTACTAAAAAGTTTGTCCCCATCTTTCTTATAGGTCCCCTCTAAGTACTGAAACGCCACAATAAAGTCTCCCCGGAGCCTTGTCTTCTTCAAGCTGAACAGCCCAAACTCTCTCAGCCTGTCCTCATAGCAAAGGTGCTCCACCCCTCTGATAACTTTTGTGGCCCTCCTCTGGACCTGCTCCAACTGGTCCATGTCTTTCCTGTGCTGAGGGCTCCAGAACTGTATGCAGCACTCCAGGTGGGGTCTCACCAGAGCAGAGTAGAGGGGCAGAATCACCTCCCTCGACCTGCTGGCCATGCTTCTTTTGATGTGGCCCAAGACACAATTGGCTGTCTGGGCTGCAAGACGATTTGTATGCAGTTAATGCATAAGCACAGCACAAGCTCTCTGACCTTCATTAAAGCAATCATCTTCAACTTAAAATGTGGAACGCAATTCTCTGGCTTCCAGGTCACCAGCTGGAATTTCTGGATTTGGAAAGTCCTGGCAGAGAAACCCTGCACTGTGCTATGGTCCCACTGCAGCGTGACCAGAACTCCAACTACAGTTCAAGGTGGCACATTCATACTTTTAAAAAAACCTTTTTTTTTTCTGTGGAAATAAAGAAAAAACAATATATTTGACTTGCCGTAAAGGCCAAACGAATCTTAAGTCTAGCAATATAAATATTTCCCTTGTTTAAAACTATAAAGGTACAAAGCTGACTCTTAACATTATAAAATTAATGGACCCATATTTTCTTGTGAAAGCTCCTAACTCCTTGATTTTTAACCTTCACAAACTGTTTGTTATAGTTAAAGTTTAAAGTGTGTCTCTGATTACCAGCTTTTGTTTACCTGCTTTCTGTTAGTGCTTGTATACAATTTCTTGATGCAAGAAGTTATTCAAACAACAGACACATATGCAGTCCATTCCTTATAACAATAAAAGCTTTAAAACAATATGCTTCCAAAATAAGCTTGCTAACTGGTTTTATAGATCTCGAGAGCTGCAACCATTATCAATGGGAGGTCATACTTCTGGTATGCACTGTTCATTGAAGTTGATCATACTGTGATCAAAACAGGTTCATTAGATACCTATGTGAAATCTTTCAGGCCTCAAAGAAGATAAAATAAAGCATATTACCCTCTTAAGAAGCCATTTCACTGCTAAAAAATATGCTTTCCTTCACAGTTTTAGTAGCCAGAATCTCAGCAAAAAAAAAAATACATCCATCTATATTTCACAAGAATTTAATTGGAAATTACAACTGATTCCTAACATTGCACTGTATTATAATGTGTATGTATTAGGGCTAAGTTTGTTCAAGTCTGAACTAGACAAAATCTATCATAGGGAAAGATCAAATGAACAAAACCAGTCCTTTCAGTTTTAAACTCAAAGTGTAGAGCTCAGTGCTAGCATTTCATAGACTCAGGATGGTCAATGTCGCTATGGATAACAATAGTTTTGTTCTCAAATGTTCTAGGATCCAATTCTCTGCTTTCGTGTTTGCTATTCTGTAGTACTGCATATAAATGAAAATGTAGCTTGTCGCATCTAAGTATCAGAAGAGAAACTTTAGAGAAGCTATACAAATTGTGAAGAAAGGTGAGGTTGGAAGCGTAGGAGTAACTGTTGTAGAGGTTAAATGACAAAAAGAAACCCTCCAAAATCAAAGCAAGTCTTCATTTTTCTCTTTTTTCTATCTTTCTCTCCATCTTATCCAATGAGGTAAGGTTGGTTTTTGTGCGTGCAATGACAAAAAGGTTAAAGGCTATCTTATTTGTAAAACTTAAGAGGAGCAATACTAACCTTAATTACATCATGAGGAACACACGAGCTTGTTTCCTTGAGTCTGGAAATGGAACTGTGACAGAGACCTCCTATCACTGCCATTAACGTATTGAAATTCTGCAGCTGGTGGAGCTTCTGTGTTGACATACAAAAACATCAGTATTTGTTATTTAAAGGTTCAAGTTGTTCAATATGCACATCCAAACTCTACACTTCCTCTATTGTCTTCCTCTAAAGTTTTACAAGTTTTGTGCCACTATCCATTTGACTTCATTCATTTTGGCAATGAGTTGTGATTTTACTTGGTGTAACATGTACTTATCCTACTGTTACTAAAACAGATATTAATTCTGCAGATACAGTAAGTTTTCAAAGTACTTCCTCAGTACTTCTCCCTCTTCCCACAGTCTACCACAACTAGGAAACACTATCTATTATATCTTGGTTACAACTGCAGTTGAATTAGTATGCAAAGAATACCAATAGGACCATAGCTCTGCTTCTATCCAGTAGATAAGGTGTATCTGGTAGAAATCTTCTAATTACAGCCAAAAGCATGATAGTGGTTCATGCTTTGGAAAGGTACACAGTCACAGCTTGGAATCTCACCAGCTGATTCAAAAGCAAGTCTAGTTTTTCAGCAAAAACAATGTCTTCAGAATAGTTAATTCATATCAGAATATGAGAAAATCATGGTGTCATGACACTGTAATAGCTGAATACTTGGTATGAAACCACAGCATACACAAATACGCATGCTGCATCTCCTGAACTGGGAGACCAGTGCCAATAGTCCCAGCTGACCCTACAGTAGTAGTGTGGGAAGAGCAACTAAAGGGCTGCATCAGAGAAAGGCAAACTAAACACCACACATGTAAAAATTTAACTGACCTGTGCAACATGAATGAACTTGACAAACACTTCAGCCCGAAGCTGTGGTGTTGGTCTGCTGAGAACCATTAGCTGCACCCATTGAGATACACCATTGCAAAGAGCAATTGATCTTTCCATTGTTGGATTCTCCTTCACACAACTGTTCACGATGTAGTTCTGATAATCTGAGAACTTCAAAAACAAAACAAAAAAAAAGTGTAAATGAAAACTCACCTACAGCTTCAGATACCTCATGATCTGTGTGCAGATACAGGTCTGCTTTTCAAATGAAATACAGAAGATATATTTTATATCAGTTCTGTTCAAAGTAGAAGGCTTCAACTAACTGGATTAACAGAAAGCATCTTTTCACTATAATTTGTATCGCATCATTTGCGTCATGTATAACTCAGGAGTTTTGCCTCTTATAAACCCTAGGATAAGTAGAATTGGGGTTTTCCTCCCAGTCTCAGTGGCTCCATAGATTCATTGAATGCAGGCTTCTACAGGGAAGGTTAAACTGAATTTAAAGTGTAATCTAGTAACTCTGTGATAGTTTAAGGAAGTTAAAGTTCAGTTTACGTACCTAGGGCACACTAACACAAAAAGCAACTTCAATTAGAGTAATATAAAACTGAGATAAGACCGTTAAGAATAAGGGCTACAGATTCCTTTATATTTTTAATATAGCTTGTGGGATTCTCTTATTTAACCAAAGTGAGCTAAAATTGTTCAGTAGATACCTGTATGTGACAAACAGATTTTTTCAAAGCCATTCTTCTCATTAAGATCAAAGAGAAGCAATCGTTTGTTTTTGTTAATGCAAAGTTTATCCATTCTTTTGATTTATCCCTTAACAAGAATACACAAGAATTTGAATCATCAGAAAACGTGACATGGGATTTACACATCCACTCTTTACTATGACCACTAATACTTTTATCTTACCAAAAACATTCATAGCTGTAATAGACATACATTCCTTTCTTAAGGTCACAGGAATATGCTGAATGGCACTGAACCCAAAGAAAAGGTCATAAATTGTCAGGCTGCTCTTTCTTTCTTTCTTGCTCTTCCTCTTTCACTTTCTCTCCACTTTTAAATTTTTTTTCCATCCATTTAATAAGAACTATTAACATATTAAAAAGCAGATATGACAGCAGACATTTCTGGATTTGTCCTCTTATTAAATTAAAAATGGAAGAAGCATTTACAGTAATAAGTAGAGCTGTCTCTGAGATTACATAGTACTTTACTTACAATTATTGTTTGAATTTTGAACCCCAGCCAGATTTGGCTGGATCTTGAAAATTTAAGCAACTACTCTACACAGATAGGTATTTTTTCAATATCTGACTACATAATTATGGACTTCATAGGAGTTTCAGTACAATTATGAATCAGTTTGATTAGTTTATATTTTTTTTCCCCAGCAGCTGTCTCCTTCAGAAAATAATTTTTTAAAAAATGCTGAACAAATTTATATCTAACATAGTACCTAAAGTTTTGAAATAATTCTGGTGCAAGAATTTATTAACAAGGTCACCTGTAACAAGATTGTTAGTGGCAGATACGGTAAAGAAGTTCAGGTACTTAAATAATGCAAGAGTCTGGTATTGCAATGACTAACTTATAAGCCTCAACAGAAAAGCCGAATCCAGATTCTTATAAAAAAGTGTAGCCTCCCTGTATTTTATAAATATAAATTAAAACGGTTTCCAAATACCAGCATCCCTGCAGCCATTACTTTGTGAACACTACTCCCCGCATTTTTCTATGCTGCAAGATACACGGCATCTCATGGAAGATTTTGCTGTGTGCTGTGTGATCAGGGGATCCAGTATTCCTTTCTGACTTTCAAATGGCTGAACCTATGAATAGTTACTCAAGGGATGTAGCAGGTCATTTGCAGTCTTTCTCCCAGTATATGCTGCCATGTTAGAATAACAAAAGGACTCCGTAGCTTAACATATCATGAACACATTCTGCAAAGAGTTAATGAATATAGCTACTAATTAATTACACATTATTTTCTAATTTGAGGTCTCGGTAAACTCTATTTTATACCAAAACACATGCAGAGACCCTGCATGTAAAATGTATATAAGTGTGTAACTGTCGGAACTCTGTGACACATCTGACACTCTGACTGCAATCATACTTGTTATGCTCATTAATCATTAATTACTTTATGTCTGCACAGAGCTTGAAAATGCCAAGAGTTACACAAGCTTTGAATATTATTGCTGCCTACAGGCAGGTATCTGTGCATGACTTTGGTTCTATAGCTTTTTGAATGTGACACAAAACATGAAAAGTCATGTACTGTCAGCTCAAAATAAAGTACACTAACACTCAACTGTGGAATCTTCCACAACCCATTGAGAGCCCCTTTCCTTGCAAGACTTCATCTTCAAATTGTTGTGTTTAAAAAAAAACACTAAATAACCAAAACAAACGAAAAAAACCCCTTAAAAATCCACTTTGCTTTCACTGTTATCATCACACTGACTTCACAACCATCTTAGACTTTGGTCTCTAATGTTCACTTTTCTTTTCCACATATGAACGGTATCAAGCTTTAAGTGGAAGTAATGTTGTAGGACACAAGGACGCAAGTGAAGCCAAGCTGCATAGGGAAGTTAGCATCTTATCAGCTGCTAACACAGCTAAGAAAACAAATCAAATGAAAGAAAACATAAATGAGATAAATCCTTAAGAATTGTTTGCATACTTGAAAGCTTGTCTAAAAATATTTTAAACCTCCTTTACATTAAAAAATTGCATTTTTTTCAATTGTTTTCTTTCTAGTCTTTATTTTGTAATGCACAATCAAAAATGGCAAGCAGAGTTCAGTGGACATCTTCTATACAGACAGCTCATTAGTCACTGCACAAGAATGCTACACTATTTTCTACAGCCACAGGAGGTTAGCATTCTAGGAGAATATTCCAAGTTTCCTTCATCCCATTTCAGCCTGATTACTGATTTGAGTTAAAGGAGGCTGCTTGTTCCTGTGCCAAATGACACCACTTGTTCTAACAAAAAGAGATTATTTGGAAGAAGATCAAATTGTTGACTCTTCTTTCCAACTGATTTTGCCCCAACTCTGTCCCACAGTTGCTTAAAAAGTTCACTCTCCCTCTCTCAAATGACTGCAGCAAAAGGGTATGTAGTCAGAGTAAGTACCACTGGCCACCTCCAACACTGGCAAACAAAAAAAGTCTGGACACAGACTAAGCTTGTCCAACAGCTTGAACTGCACGGTTAATTTTGTAATACTACCCTTCTCTCATCTTTTCTACGTCCTTCCCATGTTTGTTTAAAGTAAATAAATAAATAGATAGACAGACAGATAAATATCACTTACTGATATTCTTCTGAAAGACTTGAATTCAAGATACGTAAGGTGGTCTGACAGCTCCTCTGGCTCAAGGTGATCAAAAAGAAGTGAGACTTTCCGTTTCTTACTGGTATTGGCCTTTACACGTTGTGTCAGCTTTCTAGACCAATCCCTAGAATTTCTTTTAGACAAATTTTAAAACATAATTACCCTTAGTTATTTTCTAAAGAACAAACTTTTCCTCTCTCCCTACACGAAAGTAACATTGTTTTCATGCCTTACTGCAATAAAAAGTGAATTATTTGAATTTCTAAACATCAAGCTCCTTTCATGCATTAAAGATTAAATGAAAAAAAGCTTTATTATTAGTCTTTATTATATTGATGTAGCACATAAGTACAATACAACTATATTACTAAACAGCATGAGATTATATATTGCACTTCCAGAACTGCTGTCCATAATTTTGTCTTCCTGAACACATACAGTGCTCCTCCATCTAATAATTCTTACAGATTTCCCTGACCAGTCTCTGAGTATGAACTGTCCCCTATGCTATTTGCTTATGGTGTAATGAAATTTGATTTGAAAAATGAAATATCCTCTTTCATAGCCAGATAGAAAATGTATGCCAAATTCGGCTCTGATTGTGTTTGTGCATTTCCAATGAAAGCTTGAATTGACACTGTTACACAGTTCCACAGAACTATCTTACTCTCATATCACAAGGAAGGTTCTCTTCCCAAGAAAGAACCATGTGATGGATAGCTGTAGGATTTATTCTTGACAGGACAAGTTGTTTTATAAATGAAATAATATTAAAAAGTATCAAGAGTATGACAATGTAATAAACTATATCTTCTCACCTTTGGTGTTAAAAATAGAAACATTTTTTTTAACCTCATCTGTTACCCAGTCAAAATGTATGATCTTTTCTCATTGATTTCAAGTGATATTTCAAAATCATTAGGCCTCTACAAATTTTCTAAGTTCCCTGGATAGAGTAAAATTTATCTAGCATAAAGAAACAGCACAACATCAAAGTTAAATTCAACCTAAGCCATTCTTGAAAGGCAATCTTTTCCTCTATGTAATATATATTTAATCTAGAATGAAGTATAAACTCTTCTAAGGATATGACTTATTAAAATTAACCCACTATAGGACCATTATCCTGTTATACTGCAGAGATATTACATTTAAATAAAGGAAGTTTGAAGCAAAAGTTTGTTTTCTGAGCATATTGAGACTTTGGCACTCACATTTGAGTTGTGTCAATTAGACGACAGTGTAACTCCTCACCATTAGCTTTAACCAGTTCTTGAAATTCCTCCATAGTTGTGCATAGTTTAGAGTCCATTTTGAACATAACCCAGAACTCTGTAATCCAATACCTGTTGCACATTGAAAATACAGAAACATAATAATAAAGGTTTCGCTCTAACATCAATAAGGCTGAAATTTAGATAGTTGCTCCTCTTTATGAGTTGTATTTCTTCTTGACCAACTTCAGGGGATAAATCTTGCTTTTAGATGGTTTTGCTAGGCTAGCTTGATTTTATCAAAAATCTGAAACTACCTGACTTAACGCTGTATAGAACTGTACTATATGTATATTGGCGGTAAATTCAGAATTAAAATTTCTTGTTTCATATTAAATCTAGATAATACAAATGCTGAATCTTTCTTCCTGAACTTCTAGGTAATGTTATATATTCCTTTAAAACTTGAAATTATTGGGCTGGACATTAAAAAAAAAATCATTATGCTAGTCAGAATTTTATCTATTAACTAAAGAAAAATTTACTAATTAAAAACATTTAATAGTTTACAGGTTATTCAGTCTCACGTGCACAAAATATTTTCAGAGAACTACACTTTTCTAAGTTGTGCATTCAAATTGTTTCAGTCATGTATTTTATATTCCAGTTCCTATATGTGACTTGTCCCCCATTGTGGTGGGTTAACCCTGGACAGCAACTAAGTACCCATCCAGGTGCTTGCTCACTCCTCTCCCCCTGCAAAAGAATGGAGGAGAGAATAGGAAGGGCAAAAGTGAGAAAAATGTGTGGATCAAGATAATCACAGTTTAAGAACTGAATGAAAGAAAAAAGCCAAACAAACAAGTGATGCAAAGGCAATCACTCACCATCTCCCACAAGATGCCCAGCCAGTATCCAAGCAACAGCTACTTTGGAATGACTACTCTCCAAGTTTTTATTGCTGAACATAATGCTGTATAGCATGGAACACCCCTCTGGTCAACTCAGGTCCGCTGTCCTGGCTGTGTCCCCTCCCAACCTCAAGCTCACCCCCTACGCTCTGGGGGAGCACAGTGAGAAACAGAAAGTCTTGATGCTCTGCAATCACTGTTCAGCAGCGGCTAAAATGTTCGTGTGTTTTACTCACAGATGCAAAGCATGGCATCGTAGGGGTTGCTATGAATAAGGTTAACTCCATCCCAGCCAGATCCACTATACTCATGCATGTAAAAATCTGTGCTTGTTGGAAAAATGGAAAGGTATGCATGTGTGTATGAATTTACCTAGAAGCCTAAAATGTTCCCAGATCACATAAAATACCAAAGCATTCTGACCTAATCAATAACCTGCCTTGAGATAATAAAATCATCATAATTTAAAAGAAATTTTACTTTCCTGTTACTACTTTTTTTCCCCATTTTGTGTAAAAAAAATATGCTAATCTATTATCAGAGTTGCATCTTCTTTTCCTCTCTTCTGTTTTCTCCAAACTGAGATACCAAATTTTACTATACTTAAATTAAAAAATAAAAAAGTGATCCAGGATCATTGCAAGTGACTAAGTAGAATTATTAAGGAGAATTACCTACCAAAAACAATAGTTTGGCTTAATATAAAAATAGCTGCAATATCCCACTTCATTTTTTTAAATAAACCTACATAATAATAATAGACACCATGCTACCAATTCCTGAGCACTGTCAGTTTTCACTGATGTTTAAGATACAGATTCATACAGACTCAGTTCAAAACCGTGACCCAACAATTCATGCACTAACTGAAATGGATCTGCACAAAGCTGGCTGGACCCTTTCTGTAAAGCTGCTAAAGTGAGTCTTGAAAAACTGAAGCAGTATAGCTGTTTCTCTTTTTAATGTCAGCTTAAGATGTGCAAAAGCATTCTTACGTATAGCACATGGATAGCTGCAGACTAATAGCTACCAAGCAAGAATACTCTTACCTCACAAAATAACATATCTTTACACACAGCATGGAAGATTTATTTTCTAAAGCATTAAGATAGGTAGAAAACTGTTAAGGAAAACTATAGCCATTCACATATGATATGAAATTTAACATGCTTCCTTACCTGCAAGCAATAGGAATCATTCTACTGATGACATATAATATCAGATTAGGGTTTGACACAAATATATACAAAGTATACCCCAAGATAATTAGCAAAAGTTGATGGTAAATGTGACTAGTATGAGTATTGTTGATGCAGCCACCCAAGTAATGAGTAGTGTTAACTAGTGAAATTACTCTGCTTTCTACATGTATTTTTTTGCAACATGCCTCACAATTTCTCATGAAACTCATGCACTTGCACATCTCACTAAAATTTGAAACAGTAATACCAAATTCATCAGTTACTGCTTTTATTAAGAAAGCCTTTTCAGTTAATTATGATTCACTGGAGCTTTTGCAAAAAAAAAAAAAAAAAAGTGCTATTTTCTTTTAAACATAACCAATTGTATACAGTGGTTATGAAAAATACGAAATTCCTTCTCCTTGCTAATCTCACCTAACTACCTAACAGTTTTCATTTGACTTGCTGTGATAACTGGAAAGAAACATCCGTATTTTTAGTCTATTAGCTCTATAAAACATGTTCTGATATTGTAGACAATGTCTTCTGAAGACATGGAAAATGTATTTGGAAAATATATTATACATATCCCAATTCTTCTATACACACATTTTCAGTACTGAAAACCATAATTTAATGAAAATACCTTGTGGATCCTCCCACAACCTGATTGAACTTAACTGCAGTCTAAATCTACCGCAACTGAGGGGACATACTATCCACAAGTCAAGCATCCATATTAAGTGCTTAAATTACGCTCAATATATGAACTAGTGAGGTTTGAATAAGTTCTCAAATATTTTGAAGAGCCCCACACTGAACGTTTGAAGTTAGATGGCTTACAAACCATCCATAACCATCTAAAATCACTCATGTAACTTAGGGGATGGAAAACAGTGAACCTGGGACATTTGCACAGTTTTTTAAAATACAAGAACCCAAACTACCTGATCCTTTCAAAACTGTCTTTACCTTTCAATGTCTTTACAGGGAGCTGTACATAGAGTAAAAAAACAAGCTCACAAAATATGCAAGTCTGATAAAAGTTTGAATCACTTCTCTGACTGTAGAAAACATTACTTCTCAGAAACATGCAAGCAATCTCTTTCTTCCATTTCCAAAGAGTGCATAAGCCTAAGTTAAATGCAACTAAGTTGTAGCTTAGCACACTTGATCTAACATGTGGTTAAAGAAGTGGCAGGACAGTCAGAATCCAACACTACAGTAAAGCTCCATTGTAAATGATGTTGCTTTTAAAAGCCAGTAAGATATAGAGTTTGGGGGAAGAAAGGACTATTTAAATTAAATTGTACCAAACGCACGTGTACGAGTCCAGGCAGTCACCTCAAAATGGGAACAAGTAGGAAGGAAAAGCTTATGATTTATGTCAGTGCATTGTAACTTTGAGTCTGTGAGTGAGAAATAATATTTACTGAAAATTTTCATCTCCAGATGATCCAATCAGAATATTTTCAAAATTTACACTTTTGTTCTTTGCTCTTCTACTTGCACACAGGACAGAGAGAAAAAGAGATCTGACACTTATGCCCAGGTTCACAGTACCCAACTGAGGTGCCTACATAAATCTAACACCTGCTAGATATTCCCTCCACAGCCAATGGAGAGTGATTTATACTACCTAAAATCTGAATTGGAGTTTCATCTTTTTTTCCTGTGGATGATAAGCTAAACCAAACAGACAAACAAAAAACTCCGACCCTAAACCAAACAAAAACACAGTCTAAACCAAAAACTGTAAAGAAGTAGTATATTGTTTAATTAGTGGAACAGTAATACACCCATAGATTAAATATTCTCTACTTACACATTTCAAACCTCTCAAGTTATCTAATTCTACCTTACAGCAGGTGAATATTACAAAGGATATAGATCAATGAGTTTCTGGAGCATGTCTGCAGAGGAGATGATAAACTGATGCATCGTCAGAATTATCTTTAGCAGTTGGTTGTTTTGATATGCATTTCCTTCTAAATCTGAAAAAAAAAAAGTATTTTGATATATCTTGGTAAACAACTCGCAACAGTTTTTTCAGAATACTAATTTTAACTAATTTCACCTACGCTATTTTGAAGACAGCAGTAACTTACTAACTTATGAAGTGCATCATTTTTCTGATGAGAGCTATATAACCACCACCATATTTAACTATTAGGATTTGGAAGATCCTTATCAAAAAAAAAAAAAAAAAGGTAAGCAAAAAAGCAACCGTGTCTCAAAAGCACACAAAATATCCAGATAATAACACATAACAATCTTAGTTCAGCATTGCACTTAATTGCTTAGCTTTAGGCAGATAAGTATAACCTTTGAAAAAAACTAATGAATTACAGAGGAAAATAATTCAGTTACGGATCCATATTTGATATTTCTAAGTGGTTTCGAGGCTTTTTGTACAGCTGCCATACATAACACTAAAGTACATGCACCGGTCAGGATATTTACCTAGATGTGCATGGAACATGATATAACGTATGGAGAAGCTCAGAGGATAACCTGTGCATACTCCTGGTGATGGACCTAAATGTCCTCATACATTTCCTTGAACTACGCATTACAAGGATTTCCCTTGAAGAAGGTTTTTAGACTACATCTATCTTCTGGGTCTTGTGGTGTTTTTTTCCATATTCAGAAAAGATCAAGGACATCAAACGTAGTAGAATGTTTTTAAAAGTTTCCATTTCTGTAACAAGCACAGTAGTGAAAGTGTTTGTAAATATTAACAGACGATGTTTTTCTACAGCCTGCCATGAGAGAACCTAAGTAGCTTGAGTTGAAATTAGACACCTTTCAAACACAAAAGAAAATTTACCTTTTTGAATAATTTTAAATACATTCTCTTCTATGAGGATAAATGTAGTTATCACTTACAATAGCAATAACAGGAACAATATACAGAAGTAATGCACAATAAAGCAAAATGGAAGAGGTAGGTTAAATAGCAGATTTACACCACATGAAAAGGCGTCTATTACGGGGGGGGGGGGGGGGGGGGACACACACACGACATTTTAAAATTGCACAACACCAAAAAGGAACATTGAACTTAGCCCACCTGCAAAACAATATAATCCATGTGAGTCACTGAGCAAGTTTCCATCCCTTTCTACAGGAAGGTACCAAATGTAAAGAGAGAACTCCAGGGCCTAGGCCTTTTCTTTTGAACAACACATTGGATCTTTGGTAGGACTGACAAAGCCTGATTTCCTCTAGATCTGTGTCCTCTGTTCTTCACTCCACAATAGTCCTGTTCATGCCCTTTATCACTATACTCTCCCCAGAAAGTCTTTTTCTTCTCTTCCCCACAACAATGCCGTAACTCCTCACTCACGCTTAAAACTATCAGGTACACAAGAGGAATAATGCTGTGGTTGAATCCAGGCTGACTGGCCAGACAGCAAATAAAATCTAATCAATGCTGCCACTGCACCAATGTGGGCACTGATCTATTCTATTCTACTATGTGCTAGCCATTCTACTATTCTAAACAAGCAATTCTTTGAGAATCCTATCTTTCCATCAGATTTAGTTTAAGCTGGTAGACAGGCTGGCTCTATTTCAGGCAGACTAGGTGTAGTTTAGCAGGAAGATGACTCACAATGGCCTAGATCTGTAGTTTACAAGTGAAGTTATTGTTTTAGTCGAGTGTTTGAAGGCCTGAAAGCAGAGGACAGGCTGAGTATCATATATCTGGTGTGGGTAACTTCATTCTTCTAGCAAAAGCATAGTGAGTTTGGAGGAAACTCAATACAATAAACAGTCTTGAAATATCTTACTACAGCCAGCCTCTCAGGCAAGACAAGCAGAAAAATCCTGATCAGTAAATTCTAGCAGAGCCTATGTGAACATGTAGCAACCCACTCAGCACTATCAAGCCCAGAATAAGAACTTTATGCATCAGGTGATCTTCCACACTGAACATGAGAGACCATTTTCTGAATCTACCTTCTGTAATTACACTTAAATTGTAAGGAGCAATTCTACCTACAGCGATATAGGGGAGGGGGAAGTCTGCTTGTCCTACAGCAGTATAGACCCCAAGTAACTAAAAGTTCTTGAGCTGCCTTTTGCTTTATACTACATGTTCTCAGTTCTATAGCACAAAATGAAGTTTATGCATTCCTTGCTCATGTGCTCACATAATTTCATTCATTACTTAAGGAATCCTTCTGGGATATAAACTGCCTAGGTATTCTAGCAGGTGCACCGAGGGCAAGAGAGTGAAGTATTCAGCCAGAGAAGTGGGAAATTTGCAGAGGAAGGCTAGGACATCAGGCATTAATACTTATACAGGCCTTTAGTATTTGGCATTTTGTACTCTTCCAGTGTCTTCAGGAAAAGTAAAATTATTTTAGGCCTTGCACACAGAAGCCTGTATCAATATTCACCCATTTTAGAAAACTTGGTGTTCTGCCAGAGCCTCCATCCAACAGCTCTTGTTTAATCAGAAAAGCAGTTCAATATATGCTTAACTTGGAAGCCAAATAGTTACGTGCACACATACTATCAAGTATATACAGATGTAATTAAATCAGCAGCTTTTCAGAAGAGCTCAATACAGATTATCTCCAGCTAACAAAGACAGCAAATAACTCTCTCTCAGACCAGCTTCTCCTCTGGGTGTATTCCAAAATCCTCTGCCACGACATGACACAGGTACCACTTGGCACCATGTTCCAGATTGAATTTCTGTCCTCTAGAAGGTCTCTTTCCATTTTACTTTTTCCATTTCACAAAGATGAAGAGAAAAACAGTATGTCCTGCCTACTATCAGTAATTATGTCAACACATTTCTGGTATTTTCTTGCATGACTGAAGTGCATTTATGCTTCACCACATCCAGATCTAATTACCTCACAGCAGAGATAGACTACATTATAGAATCATAGAATAGTTAGAGTTGGAAGGGACCTTCAACGGTCATCTAGTCCAACCCCCCTGCAAGAAGCAGGGACATCCCTGACTAGATCAGGTTGCTCAGAGCCTCATCATTATGACAACAAGAATTATTTTGCACACATTAAAGTAGTGTGCTAGCCATTCTCTCACCCAACTAGAAGACTCATCTCCACAAAGAAAAACATTGTGTTACTGACTTTTTAAAAACCAAAAAAAACCTCTCTGCAGCAAAAACCTTGAGGTTCCCAGTACAGTTCAGCACTGAACAGCAAGCCTACATGGAACTGTAGCAGCACATAATTTTACAAACACAGGCAATATCAAATATTTAACGTCATCTTCCTGCACAATTTTAAAAGGAAGCACTTTACAAGTGCATACACCAGAATGCAGCAAATGTTACTAAAAAGAAAAATATTGAGTCTGATTCCTCTTCCATTTGTATTTCACAAATTCATAATTCAAAAAATCCATGGAGTTAAACCGGTAAAAATGGGCCTCAGGCGAGAAGAGACTTCCGCTCAGTTTCAGAACTGTCGTCAGGTCTTTCGCATCTCTGACCACTAGGTCACTTCTCTTCAGAGAGCTAAGCTGTTAAACACAGCTATGTGTATGGAAGGAACAAAAGTTATGGTGAACTATCTTTGTGCAAACAGTGGAGCTAGTAAGAGGGTTTTCCTGACCATGTTGCAAGAGTGCCTCTGAATGTCTCTGCAGCATTCTCTTGAACCGCCAGCAGTTTGTTTTAAAACTTTGAGACTCATTTTCATTTCCGTTTGTATACCTGTTTCTAACCACACACCCTGCTGAGCAAAAACCACTAAGTGAATACTAAATAAAATGGAATGGGTGTGTTTCAGTTAGCCAATTTACCTTAAAGAAAGCTGCAAAACACTGCATAAGCCTTAGCTTTGTTTCACTGCAGCAAAACACAAATAACCTACTGGTTACATGCTTTTCCTCCTGTAAATGCTCTTATTGTACCAAGATGTTTTAATAAATATTCTCTGAAACAAACAAGGAAGCAGGAGTTGAGTACACTTTTCCAGTATTTAACTACAAGAGTGAAAGCACAAAGACATTTAGGGCTAAATATTTTATTATCTATGTAGTAGTACAAAGCCACTAAGAACTGCAATTACAAAAGCTCCATCGCACATGCAAGACTCAGAACACACAAAGGATGTAGGCCCATCAGCCACTCGATTGCACGATCCACTTGGTAGCTCCTTGTAATCCATGATTTAGAAATAACTGAAGTATCACTTGTTCCTAGCATAGTTGAAAGAATCAAAGTACTCAAAAGCCAATAAACAATAAACCAAACTGCCTGCTTTTCATCAGGTCCTGATAGCCACCAAGCTTGTGGTTAATACTTAGAAGAAAGAGTATGTTCAGACAAGGTTGTTGTACTGAGACCTCATCAGTGCAATGATAAAGCAACAGGAAGAATGCCACAGATGTCTTAACTGAACCAAATTTTGCAAGAAAAAAAGTTAGCTTTTCCAGGTCTAAGAGGGCTGTATTTCATAAGCATTGTCTTTATTTCATAAGGAGCTTCCAACTCTATCATCTAGCATACAATTTGAAATTAATCAGGAGTGAATCACAGAGCACTGACATCATGTGATCAGTGACTAAGACACTAAGAACATGAATAACTTCTTGTAAACTCCCTTAAGTCTTCCAGTGGTTATCAAAAAGTAGCACCAGAAACAATGCAACGCAAGAAAGCATCAAGCAATTGCCAGGCAGTCTCATTAAGGGCAAAGCTGAAAGTCGTGGGTTGCTATACTGATGTGCTACACAGAGTTCTTCAAGATTTCTGCAAAGTGTTTTTTGTTCTGGTGGCTTAAAGAAGGTGGTGTGGGGATGGTGTTAAAAATGTCCAGAAGGATTATTAAAGCAGCATGTGATTTGAAAACTGGGAGAACTGATGTTCTTAAGGTCTCAAAGACCTTGATGAAACACACAGGCATGTATGAAACACAGAGGTACATGTGGGAGTACACGCTAGCGTTTAGTGACTGAACTGAAGCAGCCATAAGTCAATGCGTCTGCCCCACATGTGAGGTGCAGTACTACGAGATAACCTTAGAATGGCTAGAAGCAACCAAAATTGAATGAAATATTTCATTATTATTTCATGGATAGTTTCTGGAACTTCCCTTCAGAAACAGGAAACACTCTGTTCCCCTTCAGCTTAAAACTTATGCAACACATAGCAGTCTTCTCACTACAGGCTTATTGCTGCGTTGGAATAACAGAGGTAGTCATTTAGCTCTGTTCATTAAATTGATCACATTTGGTCAGAATCAGATTCATAAGAAGCCACTATCTTGCTCATCAGTTAGGACACCATCATTGAGGGTCAGCAAACAGATTCCACTCAAACTAAGGTTTACTTTTTGAGTTGAAAATAGCCTTTATTTTTTTAATGAGAGCAGAAAGCTCTGTTGATGGCAGAAATCAGGACTAGGAGCTAATGTACTCTATTCCCCTGCTCCAATGCAGAATCGGCTTTCTCAAAGCCAGTATGCTTCAGAACCAGTTTAATTTGTTGTTAAAATTCTACAGTGATGAGGATTTCACAGCCTCTGTAGGTGACTTATTCCAGCACTTGAGCATCTCCATCATTAGAGAGCTCTCCTTACTGTCTAACCAAAGACTTCAGGCAACTTCAGCAGCTTATGCCCATTATGCCTGGCCCCCAGTAGACAGAAAAAACATTCTTCTTCCCTCATCAATATATTTTCTCTATTTTGAAATTGCTTCCCTTGTCTCTTTTCTGAGCTAGGAAACACCAAATTTGTCAATTTTTTTTCCTCAGAAGCCAGGTTTTCTGGATCTCTGGTCAACTTTGATGTCCTTTTCTGAATCCTTTGCAGCTTGCACTTTTACAAAGCAAACCTGAATACAGTAGTCCAGAGGAGGTCTTAGCATCAGAGTTAGAATATTATTTTTAATATCCTGTACATATCTTTATATACATATAAATTTTTAATATGTAAATGCACATATATAATGTATATATATTTTTAAAAATTAAAACAAGCACGCACATCCCTCTATGCATGCATTTATCTCCTTAGAGTTTCTGCAGTGGTACAACATCATTAAATCATTTTCAGTTTTAAAATCAATCTTCACATTGAGATCCTTTTCTGCAGAAATGCTGTATATCAAGGACTTGACCGTACTGTTTTTACAACTGATTACCCTAAGTGTAGAACTTTGTACTTGTTCTTCATGACTTTTTCTTTATTTCAGATCATTCTTTTAAGTGCTTAATATCTTTCAGAAATAACTTAATTACAATGTCCTCACAAAGATGACACACTAATTAGGTAAAAGAATGACTGTTTTAATTTTAGCTGCAGCAGAAAGTAGGTAGAGTCTTGTACTCTTCACTTTACATTTAATTCTATACAAGATGGTGCTGTTCCCCCTCATGTGACAAGAATGCTATAATGTTCAACAGACAGCACCAAAATACTCAGGGAATTGTGCTAAAGCTGGGGGTTTTTTTTTTGTTTTAATATATTGGTGTATTGTCCACACATGCTTGTAATTATTAAGTGACTTATACATAAATTTATTTACACAAGTAATTGGTCCTAGGAGGAAAAACTCCAAAATTAAAATAATAACAAATTAGTATTTTCCAGAGAGGAAAGAATCATGCTACTTTGTGATCAATCCCGCACCAACAGAACCCTAAACAAGCCGAGTAACAGAAAAGTTAGAAGAAACCCTATAAACTTGACATTTCTCCAGGTCTACTTCCCCCTTCAAACTCCCTACAGAATGGCGGAGGGGAAGGGACAGACCCACCGCTGTTCCTCCAAATACTCATTAACAATGCAGATATATCGAAGACACAAGTGAGTCTAATACACATCCAAAAAGGCTAATAAGACTCTCCTGTGTGAGGGTAGGGAATAGCAGAGGAAAAAAACCTCAAGGGAAAGCCATTACACTCTCTCAGAAACAGCTTTTGGAAAGCTACATCTTTCAGAAAGACCTCTGGGTGGGTAATTCTTTGAAATGAAAACAAGGAGATAAAAGCTCTTGTCAAGGGGAAATGGGATGATTTTGAGAAATTAAAATGTACTTAGAGAGAAACCAAATGAAGTGTGGGTGGAAAGCATTCCATTAGCCTTGGAAATTCAGATCAAGTACACAGAACAAGATAAAAAGTTAACACCCCCCTCCATGCATTGTTCCACACCATGTTTAAAGTATTGATTTTAGCAAATTTAGATGAGAACTTTTTAATCAAATAGTCTTTTTCTCTAAAGCCTACAAAACATAATTTGAGCATTCAAGATTTTTTCAAAGCTTTAAATCATGATACTGGAGCCACATGCAGCTTTTGAGCTGCAGGCAACTCCTGAATAATTCAAGTGTAATACCTGGCAACACAGCTGTGCTGGAGTAAGCACTGATGGCTACGACAAATAAGACTCCCAGAACAGAATCAGAAACTTCTGAGGCCGGTATCACTATTTGACCACTGAACTCAGCTGTATGCTTGGCACTTACTCATCCCACAACTTTAGTGTTTTATAATAAGCGTCCTTCTAACTGCATGACTGGTTCTGGGGCAGCCAGTCACCAGATCCAAGGAAGCACAGAGTCAGCCTCAACCAAAGGTTCAAACTGTTACAGACTAGCAGAGACCAAGCTGCTTTCCTCTCAGGGACCTGAAGAGGCTGCAGATCGCTTAGATCCCAGTTCCTGACCTGGATTTTCATTACTGATGCGTGCTCCAACTCTACTCCTGCTCTAATATTTCCAACTTACTGTTTCAGGGCTCCCTCCCTTACACAGCTCAGCTTCCTAGTCTTTGCTCTAGCGTCTAAATAAATTTCTGGAATTAGTGTTTATAGACTCTCTGACAAACTAGCTTCTAACCCAGCAGTTGGGCACGCTTTCTCACATTGCCCCACCAGCCAGTGGGCTGGGGGTGGGCAAGACCCTGGGAGGGGACACAGGCAGGACAGCTGACCCCAACTGACAAATCATGTCTCGCTCAGCAATAAAAACTGGGTGGAAGTTCACCAGGGCTGCCGTTGCTCCAGGACTGACTGGGAATCAGTCAGCTGGTGATGAGCAATTAGAGGTTTTTCTTGGATTTCTTTGGGTTTTTTTGGTTGTTGGTTTGGGTTTTTTGGGTTTGTTTGGGGGGGGGGGGTTGTTTGTTGGTTTGGTTGGGTTTGGTTGTTTTTTTGGGTTTTTTTTTTTGTTTTTTTTTTAAGAAAACCCTTATTAAACTGTCTTTATCTCAACCCACAAGTTTTATCACTTTTACCCTTCCAATTCACTCCCGCATCCCACTGAGGGGAGGATAAGCAAGCAGCTGTGTGTTGCTCACCCAAAAGAAGCAAAGTTTAGAAAAACCCCACAGCTTCACTCCAAACATAAAACATACCTAGTCACTAGATAGCACTAACAAATATCTGCATACAGAAGCAGCTCCCCAATTCCTGATTCAAGCTAGTTGCAGAACGCCAAATTGTCATCAGAGAAACATTCCCACGTGTGTTCAAGTGTAAGCTTTGACTCCATTCAATCAGTTGGTCTAGCACAGAGCAGGAGTCTTATGCCTCCTAAGCACTGTTGCAGGGCATTTCTTAGTATTACTAATAAAGGTATCTGATAATTTTCTATGCTATTCAACCTAAACAAGTACTCTTTTTTTTTTCTTTTTAATTTACACTTTTAAAAGATTAATACTACAAACTGGAGATCAACAGTAAACATAACTGGTTATCCTGGAGGAAGGGAGAAAACAATCTCACTCATACCCAAAGTAAATATTTTGAAAGTGAATCTATTTTCAAAAAAAATAGAAAGGTTAAAATAGAAAAGAAGCTCTTGACATTTCACACTATTGTTCTCTGCCAGAGAAGTTCCATATTTCAAAAGATATTATGGTATATCTCTAAATGGTCTTTCATCACAATATAGGTGGCACGAGGCACTGAGTTTCTTTACATGACCTCTATATACATTTGAGTATTTAAACTGCAGTGTTTGGGGATTCCTAAAGTCATCTCCAATGCAAGCGCAATCTTAGTAGCTCCCGACAGGTACTCTTTTATCTTTGCCCTTTGCCAGCTGTTGCACTTGCACCTTCTTACCTCAGTAACACGGGAAAAGTGGTATCATGTTTAGAAAGTTATCTTAGTTCTTAATCTCCAGCCTGTCCTGCATAACAGAAAGATCTACTGAACTATGTAACAGTTTAAGGGAAGTCCTTTCTTTTTCAGACCTTTAAAAAAAGCAATGCAAAAACAGATCTTCACACTTGGCAATACACAGCAAAACACTAAAGACTTTCCTCCAAAGCATACACAAACCAAATTAAATAACATAGAAAGTAAAATGCATTGGGAACTCTAAAGAACAAGTGACTTATTTCAACTTCATACATAGATTGAGGAGAAGAATTAAAATCATACAACATTCTCGGGAGAATGGATTATCTTCTATTGCTATCCAAGCCTTTCTGCATTGCTAAATAAAAGTTTTATTGTTTTTTCTTAAGTTACATGTAGACGTATGAAGATAGAATTTTCTGACACATGCCTATGGTAAATATAAGTAGATGGGAGACTGCTTTATAAAGCAAGAAGTCTAAGTTTCCTTTGTTTTCTTATATTACTTATTTCTTGACTTTGGAAAATTATAGTCAAAAGACTGAAGTCAAATTAGCTAAATAGAACTTTAAAATATATATAAAGGTATCTAAAGTTTCTTTTATTTGGGAATTTTTTTTTCCACAGACATCAGGTTAAAAAAGAAAACTATTTTCATTTTGGCACAATCACAATTAACTTCAATAGTTAGCTAAGTAGCACTTAGTATTCTCCAGAGCAGTAACTACTCTTCTGTTCCCACAATGTCATGCATTCTACAGAGCAGTAATGATTCTTCTGTTCCCACAATGTCATTAATTGATCATTAACATAGTTCCTGTTGCCAAGCAATACTAAAGTTTCTGCACTGTATTTGACCAAATTGCACCCAGATTACTTCACACACATCAATCAACAACATTTTAATATAAGAACAGTACTGTGGACAAACTTGAACTACTTTTAGTAGACCTCAACATTCAGCCTAGGCTTCAGGGGCAAGGGGTGGAACCCTGCAAGTTTGCAGAGCATGAGATAAGAACAAATGACTGTTCAAGCAAATGTACCAGAAAAAAAGTAAATGACCACAGTTGCCTTCTGTGGGGGCGCATATGCCTTGAAAGACATAACTGCTTTTGAGTCAGAATTCTATGTTAGAATTTGATATATGATAAATTGGGTAAAAGGATAAAGATAAAACTCAGTACTTGAACTGTTATTGTTTTACCAGTTATTGTATATTTTAACAAGACTGGAAGAATGTACTTATGTTAACAGTAGAGTGTTTTTCTCTAGATAACTGAAAGGGGAAAAACTGGATAAAACTTTCAGATTTTCTGTATTTTAGAGGAGAGGATGGCTATGGTTCTCCTAATGAGTGAGCTCTAACTTGCCTGTTTCATTGTTTGTAAAATGTATGCAACACTTACCTGGCTCTCAAGGAATTCCTAAGACTCAATATATTTTTGCATAATATTGATACAAAATTGAGCTATAAAAATATTATCAGTTCATAGAACTAGACAGCTCTACTAATGCAGTTATTATTTATTCTAAAAATGTTAAGTATGATTAACTTGTACAGTTTTAGGTAGCTAGCACCCAAGAGGCAACCAGTACCTTTGCTAGATTTCTGATTTCTATCAAAACAATTCTGTGGCATCTTTCATCCAGATCAGTCTGGAAGTGGATTCCAGAATTTCTAAGGTCTGTTTAAAAACATCTCACTTTACTACACATTGAGGCAAGAAGCTAGTTTAGCACTGATCAAACGCTGCAGAACAATTTACATCACAACTACACTTATACCTAGATGTCTAAGAATATTATGACGATTAGAAGTTGCAAATTGCACTAGGTTCACATACATTCTATTAAGAACATTGCTAATGTTTGAGATTATGGCCTTTAACTTCTTTAAAAAGTAGTAGCCATGGGATTACATTTTTTTTTTCATATTGAAGATTGACATAGCAGTATAAACAACTAACTCCACTGCACAGTTTATTGTGGCTGAGCTTCCACATAGAATTACACTACATGCTCTCAGAAATATTTCGGTTGCTTTCCTGAAGCCCTTTACTTACATCTCTCTTAAGAAATCAGACACCGGGACACTGCATGATGACATGCATTTAAAGATGATGTTTCCTTATTTCTTTTTTCCATTGAGCACACTCATCTTGTCTGGCAGTAACTGAAGTGCCTGAATTGTAGGATAAGCATAGGTCTTCTGTTTGCTATGGTAAAGATACTTCCAGTACTCAAGCGTAAGGCCAATGAGTAAGATCTCGCACTCAAAGGTTAAGGACAGAAATACCTCAATAATATTAGTTTTTTGAGTTCTTAGGGTTTTCTCAGCTCTTAAATGACCCTCAGATGTTTTTAGGAAGACACAAGTGTTTGTGTAAGTTATGACTTTCAAGTGCACTCTTGGAATTGTTTATTAACAATAAACATTTCAGGACTTCACTGCAGACAAAGCAAGAAGATAGCAAATTGACACTATGGTGAAGATACATTTTGTCCTGATTGCAACAGAAAGTTTTTAAACACTACACACAAGAGTTTTCAAACACTTGTAAAAACAATTTAAACAAATGTTTTTTGTGGGCAAGGAAAAGGCCCTCAGACCCTACGCGGTCTATAAGCTTGACTGCATGTTAAAATACTTCCTTGAATCTTTGAAAGGTGTATTTGTTTAAAAAAATAAGCACACTTAAACCTCACTCAAGACTAAAAATAAAAAAGGTACATTTATAAGACAATGATAGATGCTTGCAGTCAGAGAAATGAAACAGGGACCTCTTACCATGCACAAACATATAGAGATGATACAAACAGAAAAAAAAAAGAAAATTTGCTACAAGAGAAACTAACTTGCTAACACATAGTCAGAACATCAACCTCACAATAGCATGAGGATAGCCAAGGGTGAAAAGTGTTATGAACAATCATTATTTCATTTCTATAGTTAGCAGACATACAGTTAACAAGCTAAGATACCCAGTGAAGTGAACACTGCCAATATATTTTTCCTGTCTGATCAGTAGCACTTTCTGGACTAAATATATGTCAACATGCATTTACACAGTCTTAATAAGAACAACAAAGTTGGGCTGTGCTACTAAGGATATGTTTCCTGTGTTCTACCAAACTGTCTGCATTAAATAGTCAATATGGCCGTGGGCCAGCAAACTTGACCCTGCTGTTTTGGTTTCAACAACAAAGTTGACAGAATAAGTGTCTTTACAACTAGGAACAAAGTAGAAGTCAATATGGCTTTGTCTTTCAGAGAACTGTCTGCCAGTCAAAAGTACATTGTTTTCCAGACACTTTATATACTACATAATGGAAAAACATGGATGCAGGGGGATAAAGTCACCACTTTACTTACAATTCCACTCTAGAATCACAGTCACTAATGAAGGTTTCCTCCAGAATAAATTATCTCCCTCCTGAAGCTGTTACGTTCCAAGCCAAGATTATTAATTACTACTTTGCTTCCCTAAACTCACAACTTCAGCCCTCTTGCTGCCAATTGAACATCTACCTTCAATTTTCTCTTTATGACCTTTCTGTTCAGAATTAACCTCTCTGATGGAGAGGTTTCACTGAATCTAATTGTCGTAGTTCAGCCTCTATATTTTCTAGTCTTTTCAATCACTTCACCCTACCTCCTGCTCTTCCTCTCTATGCACTCTTCTCCCTTCTTTGATTTCAGTTTTCCTTCACTTGCCTGTGACGACTTCTCTTTCTTTCCACCAATCACTTTTTCATCTTTAAAAGTTACTGTCACCTCCATTTATATGCTACACTTCCCCTTCTTTTCTAAGGCAAGCACATGTAATGCATTTACTCACGCTCTACAGCTCTTCTTGCCAATCCAGATCATAGCAGTAACAGCATCCCACAGCTACTTATAATGTTGAGAGATCTTTCCAGTCATGTAGAACACATTTTGAATCACTGACCTATATAACCAAATATCTTCTTTTTAAATTGATGAGAGTGGTTTCAAGTCTCTACAAATCTTCTCTTAATCTCACAGACAATATTCCTTTCTAAGACACTTCTAGCCTTCGATCTCTCATTATGCTATTTTTCCTGCGCTCTTGCCCTGGCTTACATCCTGGCTTTTCTGTTGCCTTTGCTTTTGGCAATTCATTTGCAGAATGATTCATCTTACTCATCCTGATGCAACCTTTCATGGGACTTGAAGAAACCTCTACTTTTCAGGATCTCCTTCTCATCATGCTATTGAATGAACGCTGGTGTAATGCTGATCTCTCAGATGTAGTGATCATCTACATGACTTCACGCTATCTCATATGACCCTCACTGTTTCTGTCTCTAAAGCACATGCCTATCATTCATCAGCTCAAGCTAAAGACGACCAAATTTGAGAGGTGAAAGAGCACATTCTAATCATCCCAAAGTAGATGTTTAAGTTAATTACACTGAACAAGCTTTGGTCTTGTTTTTTTTTTTTTAAAAAAAGAAACAAAAAAAAAACCCATCAACAGAAAAAAGGCCTCCTAACCCTTTACTTTTGGAATTAGCAAGTACAACTGTAGACCTACAGACAATGTCACTAACTCCAAGATCCCATCTTTGTTCCTTGCCTCCTTAGCACAGGTTTTGGATTAACTTGGCTCTCAAATCTTGTCTTTCTGCAAAACATCCTGGAATCCATGTACAACACTGTGGCAAAGCTTAGCCTTTTCACTCTTAACTTCAATTTATCATATCCCTCTTTCTCATTTTTTCCCCTTATCCATACTGTAAAATAACTAACTTATACTTGTGTTCTTTAGAGCTGTAAATGTGTATTAATATCTTCTTGGTTAGACCTTCTCATGATATTCTGCATATATGGCAAAAGGTTGCCAACTTCCCCTTACACACCATTGATGACAGCAGCCTTTCTTACACATTATTTGCTTTTCAGAAACTTGTATAATCGAGTCCAGGAACATAAATTCAGCTGCATACTTTCTACAGGAATTGCACATGTAATATTCACAAGTGCAGTAGAATATTAACCCAATGCACCATTACCTCTGTCTACTGCCTATTGTTTTCCTTAACCCTAGACGGCAAATGAACCAAGGGCTTTTTCCAGAAAATAAACTTAAAATATACAAAGGAAGTCTGTGCTTATGTCTTAGGGGTTTCTGTATTCTTAATATTGAAATAAAACTTGCTCGGATCACAATAATGAATTTCTAGAATAATATACAAAATCTTATAGGTCAGCATATCTGAGACAAGATAGAACCTCAGTCTGAATAGAACTACTAGAGCACAGAGTAATAGCTTTACTTTGGCACTACACATGGGAAGAAGTTTGCTCAATCACTCAGTTTAGCTGTAATCATTCAGCAACTAAGCTTTTTTCCGCACCATTTTTCTCCCTATCCTCACCCCTCCTCAGACTCCCAGATTAAAGTTTTTTCCATCTCTCCCTTTATTGGCACGATGATATGAATGAATTTTGCAGGGTGCTTTTGTTGGTAGCTACAGGAACCTTCTTTAAGGAACTTGGTTATCTAGGTTATCTATAGTTGCAACAGTTGCACTTTACAATATATTTAAATACCCTACTGGGAAATTCCAGCATCGCTTAAGAACATGCATAATGTCATAGCAGATGTACAAATACGGACACTACTATGAATTGCCCAATGAGGAGTCTAAATTTCCGCAGCACGCCTTGTAATTCTAGAAGTCCTTAGTGAGTTTAAGATTATGTTTGCAGATGCACATAATTCACTTTGCTAGACCTACGTACCACTTGTCAAGGTTCAAAGAAACCCTATTTAGTGGGCTATGGTAAATTTTCTAACTGAAGTATGAAACTCTTTAGAAAGATTCACATGCGTATAGAGCTGAACTGGACAGATACACTTGCTTTTCATTGTCATCTTAGTCCTTCACAATATACAGATGCCGAGGAATCTGAGAATACATAAGCATATGTATGCTGATACAAAGAGAATATTTTAAAAGTATTAACATAATTAAGCCAACAATAATCTCCCATCCAGGATTTCACCTACACTACTTCAAATCAATCACAATAATCATTTCACTAGATATTTATAATGTTAGATTCATAATACTTTTTTTTTTTTCATAAAAATGTGGACACATTAATATTGGTCAAGTACTCACAATATCAAAACTGTATGAAGGTCTTACACATGCTTTAGATATCTTATCTCACCTCCAGTGAATCAAAACTTATAAAAACATGAATCAACATTCATTTAGGAATTAGGGCTTTATTGCAATTCAGCAGGTATGTTCTTCACAATAATTCAATGGAGGAGAAAAGAAGCCAAAAAGAAACAAAAAGTTACTGACAATTACATGTTTCATCCGCTTTTCTCAGACATGTATTTCTCTGCACCTGCTGACTAGAAGGCTTTAAAGTAAAAAAAAAAAAAAAAAAAAAAAAAGCATTTCCAATGAATGTGAAAGATTTGTCATTGTTTATACAGTCTTTGTGTGTTGTATCATTAGATCAGCATGAGTTACTATTTAACTACATAGATTAATTGTTTTACAGCCTAGTGGGTGTTCAAGTACATTTATTTTCTAAGGACTACTCTGCAACTAAGACTTTGACACATATGTCCATAGCACTGAAAGATATAGCATTAACAAACAGACATACCACTTAAAAGCAAATTATTTAGAATCATTTTGAGTGCCTTCTAAGTAACAGATTTTAATAATATAAAAAATAAACACATTTACTAATAAAAAAGTTGGAAAAGGAAACTAGGGATATAGGACTCAGGCAACAGTCATCCTTGTGCATATATTACAATTCTTATTGTAAAAAGACAAATGCATAACTGATAGAATCCAAACAAAAATCACAACTGTATACCTTTTTGAGCCTCTCTCCTGTAGAGAAGCAACTTAAAATTTATACTGATAATGCAAGAAGCAAACCAATGTTATTTCACCTAGTTTAAAAATAGCCCTGCTTATTTCAAAATGTTTAATATAAATGTGTTGTTTACACACATTATGAGAATATTACTGCAATCTGCAAAATATAATGATTACTTGCTAAAGTTTAACAAATTGGTACTTGAAGGAACACCAAAACACACACATAGACATATAGATGGCTGGCATTTGTCTTATTCTCTCAAGAAGAGGCAGCAGTCACACTGATCTCTTAGCATATATTATACACATATGCATAAACATATCCACAAATGTATAAAAAATATGTAGTCACCTAGATTATAGAAGATTCTCAGTTACACCTTTCTACTCCACTAATAAATCAATGTAATTCACTAGCAAGTGACCTAAACGTAGCCAGGACAGAAACAATAATACGATTCTAAAAACCACCAGACACTCACCAAAAGACTGAATGCAGGTTTCGAGAAGATCTTCCAAAGTGGCTCCTTTGGCTAAGTGCCCCAATGGCACCATCGTGACCTGGGTAAGATTTGAAAAGCTGGGACTATGACTGATCTGCTTCAGCTCAAGTGCTGATTCAGGGGCAGTGCTGCATGCTTGTGCAGGTTGCCTAAAAGAAAGCACAACAGTGAAGTAAATACAAGATCGAGTGGTAAATTTTACACTGTATGGGAAAGGAGGAGATTTAAAGGAAAATTAACTCCCTGTAGCTAGTGCTATGAAAGACATAACCCTCCCACTTAATACGTACACCAAAGAGACTGCTCAGTAAGTTATTTTTTTTTCCTCCTGCTGAATATGGATTGTAGCACACACGGTTATAAAGCTCCTTGAATGATCTGTCAATGCTACCAGAAGTCTTGTTTCTTTGTTAGGGAGTTATGTTTACATCACGATTTCAGCACAAGCATAAAACCCCATCAAACTACATAACAGGAATATTGTTATGCAGTAATCTACCACCACATACTTGTGTGCTCACCAAAATTAAAGGAGAAAAAAATATAACTATAATCAAATATTACACACATTGGAAAACCTCTGACTAGCTTTAGTATTTTCATTTGGAAAATCCCTATTAAGTAAACAAAATATCGGTGCAAGTTTACAGGGGAGTATTTCACAATTAAAAAAAAATTAGTTTGCAACCATTCTATACTATTATTTCTTGTACATTGTTTTCAACAATACATTGTTTTCAAATTGCATACACTAATAAATGAATGTCTTTAATAATAAAAGTAAGAGAAACCAAAATAAAGCATGTATCTAGTTTTAGGCTTGAATTTTGATCATATAATATCTTAGATTTCAAGAATGTGTATGCTTACAGATAATATTAAAGGCTGTTCACTGTTTGCATACAAGTTCATCATTCTGTATGAAACAGTAAATAGGCACATTATAATATCGATGAAAAGTGCCAAAATATTTTTGCCTGCAAATAAGAGGAACCACTTCAAAATCCGACTTGAGAGTACAACCATGCAGCCCACAAAAGGGCAACAACCACTGCTGTTTCAATAAAACTTGGGTTTATTTCAGGGACAATTTACACTCCACGGTCTTCCTAAACAAGGGACTCTGGCATCTTTAAGATGCTATCTTAAGCTTTCATACAACTTTTCTTGGAACACTATAAAGACTTTATTAATAAACCAACAGTCCTGGGAAGAGAAGGCACAGAAATTTATCCAGCATGCGTATTACATACAGATACAGAGGGTAAAAACACAAACATCCCCATACAGACACTCCAGGCTGGAGCTGGAAATATGCACACCTTACAATTAGAGACTGGAACCTACCTCGTCTTAGTGTATTTCAAGCCTTAACTTAAATTTCTGTCTCATTTGAATGCTGGGAAAGCCATGAAACTGCACATGATGTCACTTAGAACCCAACACCGACCCCGGGCCTCCATAGTTTCAAAGTCAGGAAGATATAGGCCTGACCCTGCAGAGGTAGTGACCATCGCTCCTTAAGCTGACAGCGGCTATGCAAAGAATTTTCTCTTCCCTTCCCCCTTTCTCCAAATTTCCCTCTTAGCTTTGTGACTTCCTGTTCTCGTATAAAAAAAAAAAAAGCAAGGGCCCGATCCGCTTTCAGAGTTTTCTTTTTACAGGCTTCAGCCTCTCTCCTAACTTTATTCCAGTGACTGCCTCTTCCACAGTGGGCAGAGGATCCTAGCGATGCAGTAGTAGTGAAGCAGGAGTTAGGGCAGAAGGTATTTTAGGTCTTGGCAACAGAGTGTACAAAAACTAAAGCGTCCACACCCCCCAAAACGTTTACAACAACAGTCTGGCCGACTTGGCAACGCCGGACAGGCAAAACTCAGCCGGTGAGACGTCGGAAACCAGCCATTCATAGAACAGATCCCCGTGCAGCAGTTACTTGACATGAAGAATATACTAAAACCGTCCTGGGGGCCGGCGGGGAGCACGCCGCGTTTCCGCTGCGCGCTATTTGGCGGTGCGGAAAAAAACCACGAACAACTGCCCATCAGCTGGTGACCCCGCAGCCGGGGCAGCGGCCCTTCCCCGGCGAGGCGGGGGCAGCCCGGCGCCCCGGCCCCGGCCCCCAGCTCGGCGGCGCCGCAGGTAACCGGAACCCGGGGGCGGTGGGGGGGCCGAGCCGCCCCTCCAGCTCAGCCCTCACCCCGGGACCGTAACCTGAGGCTCTGCCTAGCCCGTGCCGGCCGACCTGCCCGGCGCACACTTGCGCTCAAAAGGGTGAAACAAAATTATTCTCTTCCCCCCACCCCACGCTTTTTTCCCACCCAGGAGGGCCCCAGCCGTCCGGACTACCGCCCCGCGCCCCACGGAAGCCCACGCCAGCCCCGCCGCGGGGAAGCGCACATCGCATCCGTCCCCACCGTCCCGGGTGGGCACCTCAGGCTCTCGGCCTGCGACCCCACGACCCGCCGCCGCCGGACCCCCAGCCTGCCCCGTCCCGCCGCCGCGGGCAGCGAGGGAATGAAACAGCAACGGCGAACTCACTGGTTTTCTCTCCTTTTCCCTAAGGTTCCCATGTCGATGTCAGCCGTGGCTCCGCCGGCCGGCCAGCTCTGCCGGCAGCACAGGGAGCGGGACTGCGCGGGGCAGAGGAGGAGGCCGGGGGGAGCAGCGCGGCCCCGCGCATCGCCTCCTCCCGCCTCGCCGCTCTCCCGCTCCCCGTCTCGCCTCGGGAGGAGCCTGAAACCGATTCAAGTGGGGCAGCGGCGGCAGGCGCCCGTGACGAGCGCAGGCGAAGATCTTATCGGCAGAAGGAAGTGCTGAGCTACTGGGCTGCTCTTCTCTGAAGCCACCGGATTTACCAGGTACCCAAACGCGCTCTCCCGCTCACAGCGCCTGGCTCTACAGCGGCCGCAACTTTTTCCACCGCACCACTTCGGCCCGAGCTGGCAGGCCCCCTCCCCACGGCGAGCTGAGCCGCCGGGGCTCACAGCAGCCGGAGCGCGGCCCCCGCTGGCCGAGGGCAGCCGCTGCCGGGGCACCCGAGACGGCTCTGCGGAGCGGGAGGGAGAACCGCAGCCAGGCACCAGCCGCTCCCCTCGCCGCGGCGGCTCCCCCGTCACGGCACCGGCCGCTGCCGGGCACCTCCGCCCCACCCGGGGTTACGTGACTGCGGGTGGGGTGAACCCACGCGCGCCCTGGACCCGTGCGCGCTGATTGGCTGGCTCCCCAACGGCCGGCGGAGGGGAGGGGTGGGGTGGGGGTGTCAGCGGGGGCGGCTACCTGCCGCCGGCTGCGGTGAGGAGCCAGCGCTCGCCTCGGCGGGGCGATTCGAAGGCCGCGGGAGGGACCAGCACCCCCCCGCCCCGTCCCGTCCCGCCCCGCCCCGCACACGGAGCCTGGGGTGCGCGCAGCGGGGGCCGGACGGGAGGCCGGGCTGACGGGAAGGTGCCCCGGTCATTCAGTTCCCCGCCCCGTAGTACACGCAGTTGGAAGTAAGCGTCTGCACGGTGCTGGGGCACAAAACTGAGGTACCCACGCTCACAATTATTATTTTAAAGCCACTGTGCTTATTTGGCACCTTTCGCTGTCCTTCCAGTTTAATCGCAGAGCAAGGGAAGGGGACCCAGTAGTTTTCATGGTCCGTGTATCATAACAACGAGTTTCCAAGAGCTCTTCCAACTCAGAGCTGACACAACTCCTTCACTTCTGAGGAGAAATGACCAGGCAGAAAATTTCAAAGGGCAGACTCGCCCCATATCCTGTAACTTACAGTTTGACCAAATGGTCTTTTGTTGAGGAATCTGCTCAGCGGAGCAGTACAAAAGTACTGGGTCACAGGGCACTTCGGCTGCTGCATTGGCAACAACCCATTTTGAGAGCTCAGTTTATGGTCATAAAAATGACTTAGCCATCCTAATGCTATTGTGGCTCACACTGAGCCAGTTTTCATAAACTTACTTTTAAGACTAACTTGTAAAGTTCAGGTATTCAAAGTGCTCTCTGCCAACAACCAGGGCACATTTCTCTTTAGGTCTCCAAAATGATCAGTTTTGCAAAGGACGCAGCTCACTGGCGTTTTCCCAGCGGCAGTGGTAACTACTGTTATCACAATAGCCGCTTTGCAAACCTGGCTTTTGCTTTGCTGAAGACCTCCAGGTAAAAGGAAAAACCCTGCATACTCCTGGAAGTCACATCAGTGATTCAGTAGGTGACAATCTTCTGAGTAAGTTTTAAGCTCACTCCAAGCATGAAGCTTGAAGGTCACTGTGGTTTCAAAAGCACAAATACATTAATATATATCCAAGACCATATGATCTGTGATAGTACCTGTAGCAATTATGTTGTTAAGCCAATCTACTTCAGAGAAGTAATCCCAGCTATCTTTGCTTTTTCTTTAACACGTTTTCCTTGAGAAGTTCATGTGCATGCATGCACACAGAAATAAACAGCAGTTTGACAGAAAGAATACTCTCTAGCTTTGTGGTCAGAAGGTAATCCATATGCAAATCTTAGGGAACACAATCTCATGCATAAATTCAGTTGTAACTTACATGCCCACACAGCAGTCTGACATACTGATCCTTGGATGTGACATTCCTGAGATGAAATGATCTCCCACTGTAAAGTAGATTCATGCCTGTTTTGTGTCCTCAGAGAATCAGAGGTTTGCTCTGTGGAAAGGCAAGATAATTCTTCTGTTCTTAGAGCTTCAATCAGTAGACGATTACTTAAAATTGCAGCTTATGATCCAAAAGAGCCATGCTAGCAGAGTTGCAAGACAATGATGGCTAGGATGGGCCATATTGTTCCCAAGGGAACATGATCAGCCAGGTGTTTTTATACTGTTGTGCTCAGATTTCTGGTGGATCTTGCAACAACAGTAACTTATAAATTGGATTTTACCGTAGGAACCAAGTGAAGGGACAGCTCTACTGCCTCAGTGCAAGCTGGATCTTTGAAGTTCTATTGTACTTCCAGATATGCCTTTCTCCTTCCAAATTAGTGCAATTCCACAAACATAGCTTGGCCTTGAAGCAGAGTGAAAATAATTTTCTTAAACTGTTGTTTCATATCTAGTTTAAGCTGATTTAATTTGGATTCTTTCCTGAGTCCATATTCCTGCTCTTTACAACGGGCCAACTCGTGGAGCTTGTAGAGCCAACGTGGTGAGCTGCACACAAAAATTAATCAAGGTAAAAAACCCAACACAGCTAAAAATTATACATGTTTTGCCATACAGTATCAATTATTTCATTGATTTCACCACCCACTCCTATTAGCTCAACTGCTGCCACAACCAAATAATGGCAAGAGAGCAAGACCACGCCTTTTTCCAGTAGCTTTCACTTAGATCTATTTTACGTGGATCATTGAAAAATCACAACCTGATTCTGAAAGCTTTCCAGTGTCCTTGTGGGATCATGAATGAGAAGGTTCCTTGGTGCTGACGGAGCATCTGCTAGGTGGCAGGGTCAGTAGACAATATTAGAAAGGCAAGGCAGATTATCTAGTGTAGGAAGCAATTCCAGAAAAGAAGAAAAGTGATGGCACCTTTGCCATAGTGGCCAGGGATGGAATATTCCACTTTCTGAAGCCATGTGACCTATAACAGTGTTAGGCTTTGTGACTTTGTCACAAGTGTCTTCCTTCAATGGTGCATGTTCTAGGGCAACTTTTTGGACAACTACAGTTTTTATTTATAAGTGGGAGGCAATAAAACTCATGACTGCAAAATGGGACCTAAAAGTGCAAGACTGTAGGATTGAGAGAGTGGATCATAAATTAAGAAGAATGTGAATCCTCTTTTTAAACATGATCTTTAAGTCAAGTTTAAGAAGACTGGACTAATCTTATTTGAGTGCTTTGAGTTGTCAATAAGGTGCCTCTAAGGTTCTAGCTTTTATGCAAGAACAGAAGGAATTGAGAGCACCCAGTAGCCACTGCCTCCTTGCATTTAAGGACCATAGGTTTATGTACATTGTATGCAAGACATACTACAGTGTTAGTAGCTATGCTACTAACAGATCTACCCATCCAACCTACCTCTATACTGTCATTTCTTCTGTAAAGGCTGATTCTATTAAGCCTTTTAATGTCCAGCAGTCAGCCTGGAGCTGAACAAGGTGGAAAAGATACAAGACTGGAATTCATGAAGGAGGAAAAGGAAAAGCTTAGGAAAATTGTCAGAACCTAGAGTAGAGCATAGAGTACATGGTCTCACTGGCTTGGGATTTTGCCAGAGCATTTCTTAGGTTATTGGCCAGCCATGGGTTCCTCATCACTCTCAGTGAACACTCAGGTTGATCATTACAGCTACTGTGAGTTATTCTGTCAGTTCAAATGCCAAAGGTCTGTGGGATGGATTGAATGAGTCCAGCCCTAGTAGTGATCCATGTAGGTGTAAACATGCTGCCACTCCATGGAGCATCTGTGGTTTTTAGTCTTGGAAATTATAGGCAAGACATAGTTTGTAGGTAAAGGCAATATCTTTTATCAGACCAACTGGCACAGTTAGAAAAAGACTAAGTTTTGAGTAGACTTGAAGAGGGTTTCTGCAGAGAATCACAGAATCTCAAAATGACTGAGTGTGGAAGGGAGCTCAGGTCCGGCCTCCTGCTCAAAGGACTAGACCTGGTTGCTCAAGGCTTTATCCACTAGGGTCCTGAAAGCCTCCAAGTCTGAAAACTGCACGGCTTCTCTGAGCAACCAGTTGCAATGTTTGACTGCTTAAGAAAAAAAAAGATTTTTCCTTGTATCCAATCAATGTCTTCTCTTGTTTCAGTTTATTTGTTATTTCTCATACTTCTGCCATGCAATACTGTGAAGAACCTGGCTCCTTCTCAATAACCTTCTCAGAAGTACAGTCAAACTGCTCTAGTATCCCCTTCGAGGTCATCTCTTCTCCAGGCAAAAAGGCATCTCCTCACAGGACAAGCGCTCCAGGCTCCAACAATCTCAGTGGCCTTCTGGTGAACCCACTCCAGTTTGTCAATGCTCTTTTTGTACTACAGAGCCCAGAACTGAACTCAGTCTAGAGTGCTGAGCAGAGGTGGTCTCATTTTGAGTACCACAACTTCTGTGGCCTTTCCCTTGTGCCTTTTCTCCCTCTTTTTAAATGGGAAAAACAATCTTGCTGTCCTTCACAAAGATGAGTGATAAAGTTGTTTCTTGACTTACAGCTATGTTGGTGAGAATTTATCCAGCTGCTTAGTAATACTCCGAAAATAATTGCGTTTATAGTTGTGGAAGTGCTCATATATTCCAGTGATGCACAGTATATACAAGTGCATGATTTTGCAACCTAAATTAGAGGTTTTGCATTCAGTCGAGGAAATTTGACACTGATAGGTGGATATATATATCAGGCAGTGCATACAGTGCATCAGTACCTGAGTTTCATCGGTACCCTGGCTGGGATTCTGAGCAGAAATGAATCTTCCCAAAAATGCCAAATTCCTCTTCCCTTTTTCCTTTTTTTTCAGACAAATCTTACAAATTGAAGTGATCCATGAAAATTGATATATTTCATAATTTTTAATAACTTCATTTCTCCTTCTGTTTTCACCCTGTACTCCCTAAAGGATTTGAAAGTCATCAAAGAGTCTAAAATTTACTTTAAGAACTATGCCTAAGTTTATCATTAATTGTTTGTACAGGTAATTTGTAAGCTGCTGACTGGCAACAGTCTTCCACTGTCAGCTATATGTCACTGAAACCGTCGAGATTTTTTTGGTTGTTTTTAATCTGGAAGACTGTAAATAACAGTGGACTAAAATGAATTGTTCCAGTAAGAAAAACAATGAACATATATCGTGATAATATAGAAAAATATTAAGTCTGGTAAGTCAGAAAATGTTGGTAGCTGGTGGCATTCTGAGTAGAAGCACCCTTTGATTTGTGTGGCTTTCAGGCTCAGTCCTACAAGTGATACCTCAACTTTTCTATGGATTAAAGATTTTGATGTTTTCCTATTTAGGAGAATGCTGAAATACAGTAAGCACTGATCTAGCACTGATCTAAGTGCTAAGCCTAGACGGATCATCTCCCTACCTTGCATCAAAGTCCAGCTGTTTCAGAAGTGGCACACAGTGGGACTATTATGATACTGCAATATGCAGTGAAAGCTAATGGTATTGCTAACTGAAATCTGTATTCTGTGTCACTAAAACCAAAATCTCATTTAATTCTGGCATCAGGGAAAGATAAAAGCTTTTATTTACTGTAACTTACTTCAAGAGCATTGCCATCATAACTTCTATTTTCCTCCAGCAGTCCATAGCAAAATAGTTTTCTTTCCTTTATGGTCTTTCAGAATTAACGTACTTGATCAGTTTTGATTCAGGTAATCAGGATGCTTATATGTACATACAATTCACCAATTGATTTTGATAAGAATTTCACAAAAATAAATCTCCTTCCCTTCCTCCTCCCATGGCCCCCAAACCCCAACCGTGCTTCAACACCTTCTTTCTTAAAATGCATGTGTATAAAGTATGGATACATAAGGTGAACAACAGCTGGTACCCTTGAAATAACTACTGTCCAGAAACAGTGAGGCTCAAGATACTGAAAGGAAAAGTGTAACAATACTATTAAGAATGCTTCTTTTTTGTTCACCATCTGATTTAAAAGAACAAAGCAGCTACTTAAACAGGATGTAGATAACATCATCCCAAACGTCCCTTTGTAAACATTTTCCAAGGAGACAGCGATTATCTCCTTCCTTTACAGGATATCTCTTGGTCAGCAGCAAGAGGCAAGACACCACTCACGAGCAATATATTAAGTTTATTGTTTTAACCTTTTAAAAGTAGTTTCACAGATACATTGTTGTGGATAGAACAGTCCCTTTGAAAGTATCACTGGATGAAAGCTGGGCTCACAGAAGTAGACTTTTTTTTTGTTTAATGTAATATTTACTTTAAAATTTTCTGTTTAGCAAATAGCAGCTAAAATTACAGTGCTCCTTCGAGTTGGAAAGAAACGTAGACGTGATTTCCATGTGGTTTGTTTCTGACAGAGGTGCTTCACAATTTCCAAACTGACTGGGCAAAATTTAATTTTGCTGCTGCAGTGTTCAAGCGCATTATTAATGATTTTGCCCTTGTTATTTGCAGTGAGAAAGTCAGTGGTAGGGATTGTGTGAAGAAGCAGGAGTGACTGTTGAGGTGAGAAGAAATTAGGAGTAATCACAGGGGTTTCACAGGATGTGGGTGTGTAGGAAGTGGTGTTTCTCTGCCCTTTCTGATCTCAGCTGCAGGGCAGGAACCTTTTCCAAGGGGATTTCACCCTGAAGCACAAGGTTGTGCATTGGATTGAGTGCTGAAAATATAAGTGGACATGACACACCACGCCACATAGGCAAGGCCCATACTCCTTCTCTGCTGAGGGACTCTTCTTCCTTTTACATAACTTTAAGGGACGTGCTCTTTTCCCTTCTCACCAGGTTTTGCTTGTTCCTCTCCCTCTTTCTCCTGGTGTGCTCAGTATGTGAGTCAGATGGGGAAGAGAGGAAGTGAGAGGAGAGGGGAGAAAGAGCATCTTCCCTCAAACCCATTCCCATTTTTTGTTGAATTTCTACTTTGTCCTCGAAGAATATAATCAGGATAGGTGAATGCACTGGTCAGTCTCTGTAGTTCTTACGGTTGTTCGGAGGGAATGGAGAAGATACCTTGAAGGGGTAGGTGACCAAAATACCAGCAAAACTGTACTCAGACTCTTTATAGGATAATAGTTAGCACTCCTATGTTGATACCATCAGACTTCTGCTTACATGAAGGGAATATAAAACCTGGTCCTCAGTTTGCTGGATTTAATAGACACTTGTCAATAAATTATGTTTGGAACAGGATCAGGCAGATGAATGCAATAAAGGAAATTTTCAGTAAGCAGAGAGATAATGGACCACCTTCATTTGTGGTTGTCCTGGTTTCAGCAGGGATGGAATTAATTTTCCCCTCAGGAGCTGGTGTGTTTTGAATTTTGGATGTGAGGAATGTTGATAAACATACTGGTGATATGAGTTGTTGAGATCAAGGACACTGTCTGGCTTTCTGCTAATGTGCAGATGCAGGAAGCTGGGAGAAAGACAGACAGAATAATTGACCCAAAATGGCCAAAGAGAGTATTCCATGCCATAAATGTCATGCTCAGTATATAAGTGGGGGTTGCCCATGTTGTGGGCATCCATCTCTTATCTTGTTTCTCCTGCTCGCTGGCATTGCTCTCTCTACCTTGCTGGCTCCCTTTTGCTCTTTTGCTTCTTGCTCCATTTTGTTTCCATGACCACTGCTTGGGACGGGCTGTATCAGTCATTGGGACATTGGGTGGTGAGAAATTGTGCATTGTTCATTTTGTATATTTCAGTATCCTTATATTCTGTTATTATTGTAGTTTTCCTTTGCTGTCCTAGTAAACTGTCTTCATCTTAACCCATGAGTTTTCATTTCTTCCCAATTTCTCTTCCCCCATCCCACTGGGAAGGGGGAGGGTGAGCGAGAAACTGTGCGGTGAGTCGGGCTAAACCACAACAGTGGTCCATTGCAGCTAGATGTAAAATGAATACAGGGAAATGTAAATTACTTAGACCTAAAATTATGAAAGTTTTCCTGAACTCCTAAGATCTTTTTTTTTTCTCTCAGTTTCATACCTCCTTACTTTCCCTGCTTTAAAGCAATGTCTATTGTGTCCTGCTTTAAAGGACAGCTCAGAATAGCAGTATTGTCAAGCATTACTGTCAGTTTTCTGGATTAGAAGCATTATCTATTGCTATCTTCAGTTTTAATCAGGCAGAGTAGCTATAGCAGTACTGAACAGAATGTAATTGTGAATATATACCAAAACCAATGGTCAGTACCATATCAGTAATCACATCATTTTAAGGTATTTATGTACCAATCACCAAACACTTTTAAACCCACTCTTATTTCAAAATGCCAAACAGAACAGGCTGAAAATTCGTATGCTGAAAATTGTTCTGGTTTAAAAGAAATCCTTATTTGTTAGGAGCTCCTTGAGGGGCAATATTAAGGGGTTCTTCTAAAGCCCTAGCCCCAGCACATTGTTAGGTTCAAGGACTTAGTCTTTAATTATCAGTGTCTCTGTAAACATCCAACTTAGAAAATAATGCACAATTGTCAAGGTATGCTGAGCACCTTTAGTGCTAAGATTTCTGGTAGGCAGGCTACAAGAGGGCTAGGTAAAGTATCCAAAACTTTTTGTAGCCTCAACTAGAAGTTTTTTTCAAAATCATTAGTTTGCAGCTTTTTATTTTGCCCCTTCGATCATCTGTAAAAAGAGTTAACAGTACCTTTCTTTAACATTTCTGAAAGCTTCTAAAATCCTGTGGCATAAACATGAACAGAGAAGTTTTATGACAACCTGAAAATAATACAGTGGTGAAAGTTAGAGAATCTATTTCTGTCTGAAAAGTGGTTGTTTGGGTATCTACCTGTCCTTTTTATCACTTCTTTGGAATTTCGAAAGGAAGGGTTGTTAATGTTTGTTCAGGATGACTCACAGGTTCAAAAAAAATTGTTGTGTGCTATGTCTTTGTCAAAAACAAGCACATTTTAAAATTTGAGTTTCAATTTAGTAGTATCGCTCATTAAAAGGTCAGAAAACAAAGAGGAGGAGGGAAAAACATTGTCGATAAATTGTGTGACTAATGAGTCAGAGTAACTGAACTAATATTCTTAATGCAGATTGGTTTATATGGCTTTTTAGAACATGCCAAACACTATTATTCCCAGCATCAGTTACAGAATATTATTTAAGAATGTGGACAAGAAAGTTTAATACCTGTTTCCATAGTATAGAGAGATTACAATAAAGAAGGAAAATGGTGCTTAAATGGACATGTCAGAGCCTACCAATATTCAAATCACTATTTTACAAGCTTCAAACTATTTGTATTCAGGCAGGAAGGTTGTTTAAGTGCTTTTATCTCAGTCTGTGGTTGTGGCGATGAAAAAATGGTTCAAATTCTTAAACAAAATAGGTCTGTAGATCCCTCAGCTTTTTGGCAGGATAGGTGGCAAAAAATAGATAGTGGCACCCTGTAGGAGTAATTGCTGATTGAGATTCAGAACCTAATACCTTTTTTACCTAGCTTTTATGATTTCTCTGACACACAGTGTATTTATGCAATAGTTACTGAGGATTCAGTTTGACCCACCAGTGGGAAGCATTCACATGCCATGCTGACTTTACAACATTGTTCATTGCCATTAGAAGTTGGACAAGTATGTAGATGTGCTAGACCATTTTATTTTCATACAAATTTCCAAGACTGTGCTATGCTAATAGTCCTGGTGATGATACTCAGATAAACAGATACAATTTTCATGTTTGCCATGCTTCCTTAGGAAGTTGTTACCTTGGAGCTGTGTAGATTGCAAAACATGCTTAGGTAGTACCACATAGGACTGAAAGGGTTGTTCCATTGATTTTTTTTCTTTTGTTTTCATGTTTTATTTTAACTCTCTGTGTTTACTTATATACAGTTCAGATTAATATGTAGCCACAAGACAGGTATTCAAAGTGCTCTGCAATTAGTTTATGGAATATTTTTTGAAAAACAACAAAAATTTCCTACTATACAAAGTCCTTGTGATATCTTTTGACTGCTATTTGCAGGCTCTATTCTTTTAATCTTTTTGATACTTTGAAAAATTGCTTTAAAGGATCTTTTAATTTGAAGTTGTTTAACTTTGTTAAATCTTCATCAGTTGTATTTTATCTTCCATGGCCATATAGTGGTAATGTCTGATTTTCTCACAGTTTTAATGTAGTTAAACCCCAGAACCTGGGGCAGGTAGGGAACTACCAACATTGTCATTTTACTAATGGACAACTATTCAGCAAGATTGACATCTCAGTCCATAGAGTATTTTCTATTCCAAATTCTTTACATCCAAGTTAAAATTCTTAATACCCTGAAATAGCTGCTTCCTCCATCTGGTGGCAAAAAAAAAAAGCCACTAAAGCTCTGTTTCTGGGTAAGCTAGTAAGTCCCCAGCAATCAAAATCTGTAGGCTGTTTGCTCCTCTGGCTATGTTGCTTGAAAAGCTTGATCCAGTGACTACTTAATATTAACTATAGCAGAAATGGAACCTAATTCCTCCCCTTCCCAATAAAGTGTTGTGGTAGTTAACTGTGTTAATGTTTGTTGTATGCATTCCCTGTGCACACAAAGTTATTTAATTATTGAATATGAGAGAGTGAGAGCACCCTTTCCTTTTAAATATCCTATAGCCTGGCATTTAGGACATTTTTCCACTGCGACATGGGAGGTAAGATTTGAATTTCCACAGACAGCAGAACGAATTGAACCTAGGCATCTCATATATTGATACAATGAGTGCTACACTCTATCAGTGAGAGCATCTAGAATCATAGAATGGTTTGGGTTGGAAAGGACCTTCAAAGGTCATCTAGTCCAACCCCCCTGCAAGGAGCAGGGACGTGCCCGACTAGATCAGGTTGCTCAGAGTCTCATCCAACCTGGCCTTGAATGTTTCCAGAGATGGGGCATCCACCACCTATCTGGGCAACCTGTTCCAGTGTTCTACAACCCTCATTGTAAATTTTTTTTCCCTAATATCCAATCTAAATCTACCTCCCTCTATTTTAAAACCATTACCCCTTGTCCTATCACAACAGGTCCTACTGAACAGCCTCTCCCCATCTTTCTTGTAGGCCCCCCTGAGGTACCGGAAGACCTCTATGAGGGCTCCTAGCATCTGAGCCATTGAATTTAAATCCATTATAAAAACAGTGTGGACTTCCTTGCCCTTTGAAGGGAATCTGTCTTGAGGAGAGATTCCAGAACCTCAAGTAAAAGAAGTGTCTCCTTTCAGCAAAGACCACTTACGCACCTCACATGACGTAATTTAAGATATGATCTCTCAGAAGGAATTACTATTAACTATGTTCAGCTGCTTCCAGCTCAGAATGCAGCCTGTTGTTGATGTGAATAACTTAAGGTTCTGGATTCGGCTCCATGGCCAAGCATCTAAAATAGATTGTTACTGTTCATAACTTTTAGTCAACACTGTGTTTCACTGGATCCAAACTGCATGACATGGTCAAGGCCCCAAAAGCAAGCTGTGGAGGAGCAAAATACTGAATTTAGATGTCAAAGATTTGATGGTAACATCTTAACCAAGAGCCAGCCTTCCTCTGTCGAATATTTCATCATAATCCAATAAACACTTCATAAGCATGCTCTTGACTTATGCTTACAACTTTCCTTGGTTACATCACTTTCGCGCATTGCAGCTGCATTGCGATGGTTTGAAAGTACCACCCTCTCAATGTGTAATTGCCGTGATTGCACAACCAGCTTTATCAGTATGCATTACTATAGCAACCAGAACAAAAACATTCCCTAGCTCATCCTACGTGAAAAGGTTTCAGCTTCTCTCCTGCCATTTTGTGCTTATGCTGAGCGAATGTGCGTGACACAGTGGAAATTGTGTGCTTTGGTTTGGTTGAAGGCTGCCCACATTAGCGAGGGTGGAAAACAGAATTATACTGGAACCCTTGTTTTAAAAAGGGAAATAAAATGTCTGAGCTGCTCAGCAGTACTCAAATGAAATGTGTAGCCTCTCTCCACCTTCATTCACACTCTTGGCAGAGTATTTCACCAACTAGGAAGAGGAGCAGTGCTTGTGGATGAGCAAAGAAGTTCCAATATGAGACAGATGCTCAAACTGCATATTCTGTTAGAAGCTGAATCATTGCCTTGCCTGAGCTTCAATGAGGCCTTGTCTACACTGATATTTTTGATTAGACCTTGCCTGGTTATAACACCTGAGATCACTAACATAAATATTCTCAATCATGAACATAGCTTCACCCCAGTTTTCATCTCTGTTTCCTCCTTCTTTCTTTAAATATAGCAGTGGGGCTTTCTGCTACCACCAGTTCTACCCTCTGAAGCACAGAGGAAATCTTAATGGTCTTGTGGCTATTCATGAAGACATGATGCCCGCAGGCTGAAAGGAGAGATCTACATGCTGTCCATCCAGGAGCAGTTATTCTAGCTCATTATTTTATTATAAATAATACTGTATTTGGCTTTCTTCTTTTAAGCTCCAGTTCCTAATATTGCATTGTTTCATGAGATTCTGTTTCGTTGTTGGGTTTTTAATTAAGAAAAACTTTAAAACCTAACTGAAGAGGGCAGTGAGTGGTTCTGTTAACGTCAAAACTAAATTAGTATGATTTTTATCACATTAATTTTCTTGCTCTCAGGCCACAGTTTGGCATCTACAGTTGTTCCCCTTTTTGTATTATGTTACCTTTGAGACCAATACCTTTCAATTACATTATCTTTGAGACCAATACCATGGAATTACATTATCTTTGAGACCAATACTTTGTGTCCAATTTTGCTACAGTTTGCCAACTGATTCAAAAGTTACTCCTTGAAGGCAAGTACAGGCACCCATACACCCCCACTGTGATTGCACAAGTTTCATTTCCTTAGGAAACCAGGCTGAAAACAAGAGGCAAAACCAGAGAGCTCAAAATTGTGTCTCCTAATCCAATATGCGATCCACATTTTAGCAACTGAAAAATTGAGTATTTAGTTTCCCCTGTGAGTTCTACATGTAAAAAGCAGCCTGATCGACTGCTTATTGGGCTGAAATGCAGGAAATCTTGATTCCTTTGTTTGCTATTAGTCGGTTGTGTAATTTTGGTCAAATTCTCATCTCCCATTTCCCCTTTTGCCTGTTCAGACACAGCTTGGTCAGGCAGGAGCAAGCACTTCATCCGTGTCTTTACAGTGCTTAGCATGCTGAAGTCCATGAAAGATTAAAAATCAATTCAAGTACGTAGTGCAGCATTCCTCTAATGAATTATTGTAGAATTAACCAGAACAGAAACAACATTGGAGGAGTTCAGTCACCAATACACCAGAAAACACAGCTGTTAACAGCTAACTTTTTGAAATCTTCCAGTAGATTAAAGAGGATTTGTTTATCAACTCTGTGGGCAATTTTAAACTGGTACATCTTTGTCTGCATCATTTAAAAGCAGAAAAAAAAACCCCCAAACAAATAAATTACTCCTCATGAAGAATTAATCCAAATTACTAGTTTCTTCTCTTAAGCACTTGTTTCTTTGGCTATTTAGAAAACACAAGGATCTTAAGAGTGAATTACGGTCTTACTTACTATTTCTCATTTTTCTGAATTGAGAATGAAAACTACATTGAGAAATTCTGTCAAGTTTTGATGTTGCTGATGGTGCAAGCGCTGATAACTGTAGCAGACTTTTTAAAGTGAGTTCAAAAGGGCTATAAAAGCCTGGCTTGTTCAGTACCTTACTGTAAACAGACCAAGGGATGGGTTCTACGATAAGATAGTAAGCGTGCACCACACCCTAGATTCAGTTACATCAGAAAAAGGGACAGGTTTTCATTCACACTGCCTCTCTGAGATGCTGTTTATCTCTGCTTTTCTTTCAGCACAGACTAAAAGAATGGATTTGTGCCTCAAGTTTAACGTCTACAGATAAGAGTTCTGAACTGTTAAAAAGCCATCCTTGGCTTAACCATAACTGATGTAGTCTCATTTTGCATGAAAAATGTGTGCTATGCTTTGGACTAATATAACAGTGGTCCCACAAAGCCTGTGCAAATTATGAGGAACAGTCAATGAAACCTGGGCTTAGCCAAGTCCATCATTAGATGTCCATCATTTTCAGTTTGTGTTAAATCAGTAACAAGTTTTATATTGACAAAGCCACCTCCTTCCTCCAATTACTTTTAGGTCTCCTTCTTCTTATGTACAGCGTGGTTTACAAAGGCCTATTTCTCTTTCATGCACTATTCTAGGACCTGCCAATGTTCATAAACTTCTGACTAATTTTCCTAGCTGGTTGATAACTAATCAGAATTTGTTCCTGATTCATAAAAGGAATTTAAAAACAAACAAACAAACTTTTGACAACAAGATATGACTAGTATATACAGCATCAATTAATGGGTGAGTACTAAATGAACCCCTTTAAGCTGACATTAACTGATGCTCCATGCAAATTAGCATGAAGTGCAGTAGCGATGAGTAGTTAAGCTGATGAACAGACATTGGAATAAGGAGAAGCAAATATGTTGCCTGTGCTAGGAATGTGAAAACTGTCATTCTAGAATGCTTCAATGCTCTTTCCTTTCAACCTCAAACTTTGCATTTATGTAGTACATTGAGTACATCAAGCAAGACTTTTCAGAAAGTGCATTTTTACTTTTTGCTTAAGCACACATTTCCATCATGTGGTGTTGTAGACTTTTATATTAGGCTTTTTTGTACTCAGACTGCTGCTTCAGAAAGAATCCCAAGTAGCTGGGGTTCAACCTTGTAACGAATGCAGCAGTACTGTCATGAAAACAGGACCTTTTCAGATCCCCCAGGTAGAAAGAAATGTTACTTTGGGGCTTAATTCTATTTCCACTTTTTTTTTTTCTAATGACTTGTGATGATCTTTGAAGCTCTGCATTGTGCAAATTGTAACTACAGAACATTCTGTTTTAAAAAAAAAACAGGTAATGCCTCTGTATATGAATGATCAGAGCCAAAGCATCAGGAAACTGGAGTCAGGGAAGGCATATAAAATACACCACACGGATGTTTTCTGTAACTTAGATGTATGACACTTATACCCACACAGCTGTATGTGGAGTAGAGAAGACTTTTTCAGGTTTTGGGCAGGATAAGAGAGATATGATGTATGCTTTTAGAATAAATCCTTACACCTGAGAGAAGCAAAGTTGCTGTGTAAAAAAGCTTCAGATGATAAATAACAAAAATAACTTGACAACATAGAAAATATTACTTCACATTGTTTTGAAAAAATATTAATCTTTTTTACCAGCACATTTATTAACAAAATTGATTTATTAAGCATTGCAAATTTATAAAATCTAGCTCGTAGCTTACTGATTCTGCCATTCATTAAGCATTCATTATTAGACTTACTACATCTTTTAAAATGACTCATGCACTTATATGTAGAATTTCAATAACATCCTGGTTGCTAGGGTACATGTGATCACTCTGACATATAAAGTATCTGTTAGAAATAGGTTGGTTTTTTTTTTTAAGTATATAATGAACAAATCTGTAGCAGTTTTTATTCAAGAAATATTTCTGCCAGTAGTTAATTATGCAAAACAGCATGACATTTTATGCCTTCAAATAAATACTGAGTTGGTTCTATTGTACACAATTCCTACAACTGATACATATGACTTTTTTTTTCCATTGGAGTAAGTAGCTTTTTATTTCTGCCATACACGTGTGATGCACTAGTTTCCTGGGTGATTTTCCTTGATGTAGTTTTTTTTTCCCCCGTTGGCCCACTCTGTCAACATTGTTGCTTGCCTATAATTGTTTTTATCTTTGTTTCAAGCTTCTTGTAGCTTTTTCTGAGGACCAGTACAAAAACATGACCTCAAATGTGCATATGGCTTTTGATAGATGCTTCTGTAACTTCATCTTGGAACTACAGGCTTGTTTCCACACATGACACTGTGTCTGTCCCTGAATGAAATGCTTTCTTGCAGAGACTGGGGAGATGCGCAGATGCTGTCGCTCCTCCATTAGTCCAACCTTCTTCCAGAGTTTATGCTCGTGGATAGTGTGACACAATCTGAGCTTGAAGTCCAGAGCTGTCTCTGCTACACTGCTATTTAGTTTTAAATTGTGTCCTGAAAAACCTGTGTTAAAAGCACACTAAACCTGCAAAGTGATGCGGTCAGCATATGAGACCAGAATTCCTGCTGCCTATAAACTAGAGGTGGGTTAAAGAACTTTTTTTTTTGTTCTGTTGCCAAATCAAAACAATCAGAAAATACATTCATTTTATGTCAATCCAACAGATTATTTTTTAAAACTAAAAATATGTTTTTCTTAGTTTTGATTCACAAAAAATACTTCATTGTGAGTCATTAAGAATTTTTTTCTTTTATTCCATGTAACATTTGGGTCTTTTCAATTGTTTTTAATTGAGCTCAGTAAAGAAACAAGGCATGATTTTTCAAAAATCAAAATTATTTCATCATTTGTGAAACAAAAACTTTTGCCTTAATAATAGCAAAAAACTAGAGTTTAATACTCCATATTATCTAGTTGAAGATGTCCCTGCTCCTTGCAGGGGGGTTGGACTAGGTGGCCTTTAAAGGTCGCTTCCAATCCAAACTATTCTATGATTCTATAATTCTATGCCTCTTAGTCAGTATTATGTATCAGATTCAAATAGTGTTTGCAAATAGTGTTAGTACAGTAGAAAAAGATAATTTTTATTATTAGAAAATTATCTAGATTTATATAAATCCTTTGTTTAGTCTCTAGGTAAACATGCATCATTAAACAGTCTTTACCTAAATAAGAACAAATTATTTCTGCAGGACTTCTGCCTAATGACTTTGCATTCAATGCGCATGATAATCAATGCTCACTAATTATTGAAAGCACTATATTGCGAGGGAGGAAGCTAGCTAAAAGGAAGATAACAAGTGGCATTAAAAGGGAAAGTGCTGTTACAAGAGTATGATTACTGGAGCTCTGCAAGGGTCAGTCTTTAAACAGTTCTTGTTTAATAATTTCCTTGATAAGCTTAGTATGGAGATGCAACAGTGCTATCGTTGAGTTTGCCAACAGCAAAAAATAAGTCTATGATTAACACAGAAAAGGGCTGCAATATCCAGGAAGACCTGGATGACTGTAAGGACTGGAATAATCTACAAAGGATGAAATGTAATAGTATAAAGTACAAGTACTCTTCAGGACTAATACTGAGAGTTTCTGTTAATTTGCGAGCTCACTGACTGGAAAAAGCTGTGGTGGGGGCAATTGTAGTGAGTGGTTGATCGCAGAATGATTTATGAGTCACCGGTGTGATATGGCTGTGGAAGAGGCAAGTGTACCAGATGACACTGGTTACAGAACTGTTGGAAAGCAGTTCTCTTATTTAATGTGCAGGAGATGGATACCTCATCTACAATAGTTCTTGGCATCCAAGCTCAAGAAAGATGAATTCAGAGTGAAAAAAATGTTATGGAAGGAGGTGCTCCATTTCTCTGCGATATTCCAATCTGTCAATGAATCTTTGTTCATTTAGCTGAATAGATGAAATTTTGTTCTAAAGAAAAACATTAGCACAAGAACAGATATAAGCTTCCCATTAATGAATTCAGATTGAGTATTAGAAATTTCTGGCAAAAATGGTCAGTAAAATCCAGAGATGGCTGGGTTATGGCTTCTCCTATTGTGGGCAAGCAGTTAAATAAGCCTTAAGTCAAATTTTGAGCATTTAGGAAAAGTGTTAGATTATGTGGTTGGCAGCAATTGCAGGAAATTAGATTTAGTGACCCATAGCATAATTTAGGTCTGATAGTCATATGGTCCTACGAACAGTTTGCTATTTTCGGCAGTATGCTGCTCCATGAATTATTTACTTTTTTTTTCAGTCTGCACTGAATACACAACAATTAGCTTCCTTTTTACAATTTCTGTTGTTATCACTTAACTAATTTTAGTAAAGATTGAAAGAAAAACTGTTTATGCTGTCTATATGGAATACCAAAGTACTTGGAGTAAAATCCAAACAATTAAGTAATGTTGGGTGTCCCATCTAAGGTACCTATAATCTGGTTTTCCAAGTATTAAAAAATTTATTTTTGAATCATACTTATCATTAACTTCTGTTAAGGAAACTCAGCTCTGCTGCAAGTCAGACCACAAGTGCAGTTTTTTTTTTCTGTGTCTTGAGTGATACTTAGATACAGGAGCTGTATGAATTGATGTTTGGTAGAAGTGTGGTAGTCATTACAAAATTATCAGATTATAGAATTTTTAATTGGGACAAGCAAATCCACACTATCATCTTGATGAATTTAACAAGGCATGAAAATATTATATCCTCTAGTTCTGTACATAGGTTGATCCTATTATTTAATCTGTCTACAAAAGTCTAGAATGTCATTTAACACAGACAATAAAATGTGTTTGCTCTTAATTTTACTTTCAGAGATGGTTCCGTTACGGTAGCTGAGATTTACAGAAATATCCAGCTAGTGGCAAACAGTGGCATGAAAAATGTCAGCCCAAATAGTTGCAGTTTACTAGTTAGAAACAAGAAAAAGCAAGTCCTTATTATGGAAAATTATAAGCATTATAATGCTTACAAAATGCTAACCTCATAAGCATTGCATTATTGCCCTACTTAAAAAAAAAAAAAAAAAAAAGAAGCAGGAATGTTGTTTTTAAGCTGTGGTTTTATTCTCTCCTTACATGCTCTGCTTTGATTTTGACACAGCCTGTATGAGCGCTTCCAAAAACCGTGATACGATAGGTGTTTTCAAAGTGTGCTTCTGGGAAATCTGTGCACCTGTCAGGTAGTGATAGTGTAAAATATTACAAAAATGAGAGTATTAATCTCACCACCAGATACCAGTTTCTTCTTTAACTTTCTTTCTCAGTCATGTGCAAGTAGTTTCTGTTTAGTCAGAATTCCTGAACAGTCAGACCTGAACTTTTCTCACACAGTAAGGTGCTGCAGGTTGCACAGGTGCATTTGAGAAGTGTTTTCTCTCAGATGTTTGTTGAAGTCTTGGATTCAAGCCAGAATTTGTATGTCCATGAACTTCATGTTACAGTGTCCTATCAAACTCACTTGACGTATGCTTTAACCAAGGGGGTAATTCTGCTTTTTCTACCATTCCTTTCAAAGAGAAGTTAGCAGATTAGTTAATTATAATAAAAACAATTCTCTTCCTTTTTGCCTATGCTTCTCATAGGTATCATGTAAGACTTAACTACTGAACTACGACACCATGTTTTTGTCTTACTGAGTACTGAGCAGTGAGCAGTAAGTTAAAGGATAGCCCTTCAAGTTACTTTAATTATGTAAAGTATGAATGACTCCCTGTGAAGTAAACACTTATCCAGTAAGAAAGTGTCATGGAAAATCTACATTTCTTTAACAGATAGGCTTTACCTTTCTTTTTGTATGGCAACACATTTATTTTTTAACAAAAGTCTACAACTGAGAATTATATTTAACTCATTGAAAAAATTAGTTGAGGGTGAGAAGGGAATAAAGTTCAGTGCTGCATGCACCACTGAGTAGAGAAGAAAAAAAACACATTTCTTATTGCAAAAATTCCCAAGCATTGGCTCACCTAATGCAAAATTTATTCTATTAGAAATACTGCTTTGGTTTCACTTTGCTCCTTTCTCTTCCATGCTGTCCCTCTCCTCTCAGTAATATTTATTTGCTGTCTTTTAAGAAGTCACTAAAAAATAAAGAAATTATACAGTTTTTAAAGAACAGATGGAAACAACATCAGAGTAGAGGAAGAGGACCTACGTGGCCTTTCTGTTGAGGTGTTATGCCATGTGTGCTTAATGGGAGACTACAGCCTTCTTACCCTAAGTCTATCCCTAAACAGTTCTGTACCTTGTAAGCTCGATGATTCACTGATTACTTTAAACTTAGCCACCTAGGCATATAAATAAGAATTCTAATTTAAAAATTCAATTAAAAAATCAGCCTTAAACTCTAGCCTACTGTCTACAGTAATCATCTGTATTCTGACTTGCACACCGATGTATACACCAGCTTTCAGACGAATGTGGGATGTGGACCTCTGTCTTGCTCTTGGGTGAACACCGTAACCAATCAGGTGCATCTCTTGCTGAGTGCATGAGATAATGCACAGGCCTCAATATTATTTTCCTATAGGATGTCAAAAACTAAGACAAGAACAGACATAGGTTACATTCTCCTATTTGATTGTCTTTCCCCCTCACAAGAAAAGTGTAATGTATATATTTGTCACAGAAAAAAGCCGGTTTAGAGAGAGCCTTAGTTGCCTTCCATTCCATGTTTAATTACATATTCAAGAGAGAATCTCCACAATACACCTTTCAGCAGCAGTGCAAAGGAGTAATGATTTGGAAGACGCAATTTTCAGAGATTACTATAGATACGTACATAAAGTTTCAGATGTTATCAGCAGTGTTTCTGAGCTTTGTAATGATTGATTAAAGAAGAAGCTATGTCACTCGGCATTGATCCAAAGATGAATATATGTCCGTAGGCTCTGAAGAGATCGTAACAAGATGTTCTCTTTTACAGTCTGAATGTGTATTGGAACTAAATGGAAACAGGAAAAGAACAAAAAGTTCTGTAAGGAAACATCAAAGGCCATTAGAGAAATAGCTTTTAAAAAGGAGACAGTAGCATATGACAAAAAGATCAGGCACTGCTATATAGAGAATAATATTTGCCTATTAAATGGATCTAACTGACTACATTTTCAAAGCAACAGAACATTCAAATTGTAGACAACTTGCCTGTGAGATGGTTTTGCTTCAGTTAAAAGCTATTTTTTAAGGGGTTACCAAAGAATAAGCATTTCTTACTTCACTGAATTAATTTATGACTTTTAATGGAAAATAATATTTATTGTTCATATATTGCATATAGGTAATATCTGGTTGTTCTAGGCTGAAAAAAATATATAGATAAAAAGAGTTCAGCAGGTCTACCATTTTAATGCATTTGAATAAGAACACTGGAAACTCCACATGATTTAGTAAAAAGAGAACATTTTAATTATATGGAAACATTGGTTGATAAAAGAATGACCACTTTTAGTCATATCACTTTAATGAGGTCATTTTACATTTAATAACTCAGACCATTTAACACTGAGATTAATTGATAAATTTTTTCTTAAAGTTATTGCTGAACAGTATTCTTTTCCATTGAACCTAGTTAAATCTATCAATATATATTCTTGTATCTCTCCACTTTATGCTAAAAATGACTTCTCTGAGAACATATTGACGTGGCAAATTTTTAAGTATTGAAAACTTTAAAATGGCCTAAAATGCAAAGTATCATTCTGAACCTAAATCCAAACTCTTTCAAATTGTAATATCATTTGAAATTTCAACTCATTTTAAGATGCACATTCTTCTTTTTTTAAATACTTTACCTAGTAAGCAGCCAAAACACAACTTTATCCAGTCATCCAGTATTGCAATACAGTAAGAAAGAATTTGGCATGCCAGTTCCTCTTCACTGAAATAATCTTAGCATGATGCAAAGCGTGAACAGCAGGGCACATTTCAAAAGGAAGGAAAGGGCCCATTTAGGCTCTTCATTCTTGTAGGCTTTTTAGAAAATTCAGTCACAAAGAATATCTAATCAGGTACATGATATTTTTTGTATAGCATACTGTAATCTATTGGGTTTTTATTTAGTTCTCAATCTTCTATACTATGAGCTTGATGTGTTAAAAATAGGCTATTTTATGGCTACAATTAATTGCATTAGTAAATGAGGAATAAATTCAAATATTGGACTTGGGAAGTGTGTAATCCAGAGTAAGTCTGGTTGTAAATCAGGACATTAATAACTCAAATATTAGTAGATATATTATCAATTAACTGCTAGAAAAAAAAATTTTTAATTGCCGCTTTTTAAAAAAATTATTCCTAGATATTGCCACGTTTTAACTTTGTATTTTTTTCATTATCAATATTTCAGAATAATTGAGTCTGTAGATAAAAATCAATACACAATGTCAAAGTGTTTAGAAATACAAATGTAAAGAAGTGAATTCCTAATTTATTTTTCTCAGTTCGATTTTTGTCTTGAATTGCTGTTTTAAGGCTGCTCAGTTTATTTGCCAGGGGACCAACAACTCATATTTTGCTGAAAGAAATAAGTTATTTACAATAATAACTTGAATGCATGTTATACTGAAAAGCATACACACCTCATCGGATGGATTAGAATTGACATTTTACATGGTACCTGGTCTGCACAATGAAAATAACCTCATACTTTTTTTTCAAAATTTTCCTGATTTTGGTCCAGGTGACATGTGACTGGTGAGGTGCAAGACTGCTTTGTTCTTCGCAAGACTCATCCAAGTAATTGGACAGAGTGAATATCATGTCTTCATCTCATCTCCACCTTGATAAAAAAGCAAGGAACAAAGTTGGACAAGCAATATGGGAACCAGAAGGCACAACTGTGTGTGGCGTTGGCCACCTTGAGCAAAACTGGCAAAATATTGTTTGACTTGGAAGAAAAGGCTAGGAACCAGAGAGAAAGATGTGGACCAGTGTCCACAAGATCAAAAAGATTATCAGTTAGGAATGAGTTCAACACCACGCAGCAGCCAGACAGACTTGGTGCTTTTTCTTGGGTTTCTTGAACTTGGCTGATTCACGATACGTGAAATTATTTGCTTTAGCCTTTTTGTTTAAAACAAAAACAGCTACAGTGTTTGTTGTCATAGCCTGTATTAACTATCTCAATGTGAGTTACTAAAAGAGTATGAAGACCTTGCTACTCGCCCTAAGATCTAATATATGTATATATTTCTTTACTGAGAGCTTGTTCTGCAGCATATCCATTCACACTCTGTCACGCAATAATGTGATGTGAGGGTGATTCTGAGGCCCGTTTTGTGAGACATTACTGAAGAGGAATGGGGAGAATGCGCTGAGGTTAAAAAACTCCAGTTTTGAAAGTGAAGATTTGTGCAGGAAACCTGCATTGACATTCTTAGGTTCCTTGCTGAAATATTTGGAAAGATAATATGCTGCTACATCCAAGACCAGGACCAGTCCTACAGACTTCTCAGGAAATGTATGTGCAGCTTTGCATCCCTTAAGAACACAGCAAGTAAAGGATTTGTAGAGCATTTCCAATGATGTAGGAGTCTGTCCAACATTCAAGGCGAGCAGAATGCCCATCATTCACTGCATAGTTCTCTCACACACAAAGTAATAGGTGAACTAGACAGCCTAAACATCTAAGGAATACTTTCTGGGAAATGACAAGAAAAATCAATTGGGAAAAAAATCAGGAAAAGATATCTTTGCTAGCCTAGCTAATTAAAAAGTCCAAGTATAGTTACATGAGTTAGGAAAGTATAAGAATGCTGAAACTGAAGCTCTGTAGAAGCAACCCACACCTTATCCTTGGTGCAATATGTGAGGGGTGAAGAAATGCTTAAAAGCTTTCCAAGCTCTTGCAAATGAGGAGTGACACACCCACAGCAGAATGATCCCTTGTCTAGAACTGGGGTTGCACTCTGTTGACACAGAATAATTAACTTTCATCTCAAAAGCCAGGTAAGCTTTCTTCGTGGTTAAGAGTTTGCAGAACAAAAACTCTCATACTGTAAATTTCTCAGATGTAGTTGAAATGAACACATTTCTGAGAGCAGGCTCTTATACTCTGACAACACTGGGTGCATTGTGCAATATGTAACATTATAAAGAAATAGAATATGTATACAGATTTTTAAAATTTATCATCTTCTGCCCTTCCAGCCCTCAGATTGTAAAAATACTGGGAAGAACTCACAACTAGCTTGGACACACATACTTGCACAGCAGTTTTAGCTCCTGAGCACACAGACGAGCATGATGTCTTTTCTGCTACCTCTCAAAGGAAGTGTTTGTGTCTTTGTGTATAATTAGCTCCACTGTGAAAAAGTTCTGAGAAGAAAAAGGCTTGGTTATCTTGTTAGACTTGTGGTTCAGCAGGGTGGGGGGGTAGTGAGGTAGAAGAGAGGGTTTTGCACTTAGTCATAAGCGGTGCTGGAGGCAACTAAAATCATTAGTATAGACTGGCTGTGTGTGGGATTCCATTACCAGCACAGAAGGAGAGATTCACCACCTAAGAGTGGTTTCAGAGAAATGCTGCAGGGTGGAAATTCCATTCCCTTCTGAGCTCTGGACCTAGGGGTTCATTTCCCATTGAGGAACAAGAAAGAAGAAGAAGAAAAAAAATCTGTGCAGAGAAACAACACATGTGCATCAGACAACATAACTAGACACAGATGTGAATGACATTTCTGATGACAAGAGTGAAATCCATTTTCCTTTCAGTTATTTGGCATTTTATAGTATCTAGGAAGTCAACTTGGGCATGAAATGCTACTGAAGAGGCACACAAGCACACACAAGCACAAACACCTATACTTAAGAAAATCAAATGAATTAGTATCTAGATTATTTGAAAAAAAAAATTAGAAATAAAATTAGATTACTTATCTTTCTTTTACTGTTATCTCTATGGTTTTACATAATGTAATTTTAATGTCTGTTTCTTTTCTGTTGTTGTATAAAGTACAACATAATTGGTAGGACTCACTTGACTAAAGTATATATGATAGGACTTGGTGTATCTGATTTTCCAGCAAGTAACACATAGCGAAACAAAGAAAACCTTTTTCATCCTACTCTTTCAGTGGTAGTTAGCTTAAAATAAAGACAAGCAACTATTTAAGTTGCAAACTGTTTTTAATAGGATGCTATTTCTTAGGAAAAGGGGCTTAAAAATATAATTTTTTTAATTAAAGAAGGAAGAAATAATACTAATAAGCTAGAGTTCTAGTCCTGTAACAGTAACATGCATTTGTTGCTTTGTTTGCATTATTTGACTACATACAAAATTGGTAATTTACTGTAAGAGTATATAAAACTACTTCTCCACGTCAAAAATACATAAAACTGCATCTTCACTCCATCATGAGTATGCATGTAATGATGTTGTTACAAGAGTACTTGCACAAAAATATGTTGTTTATTATAATATTGTATAGGTTCAGTTAATTTGATAAAGAGTAATTGGAGCCATACTGGAACATAAAGAAGCAAAATGGAGCACCTCTCCTATGAAGACAGACTGAGAGAGTTGGGACTGTTCAGCCTGGAGAAGAGAAGGCTCCAGGGAGACCTGATAGTGGCTTTCCAGTACTTAAAAGGGGCTTATAGGAAAGACGAGGAGAAACTCTTCAGCAGGGCCTGTTGTGACAGGACAAGTGGTAATGGTTTTAAAATAGAAGGAGGTACATTTAGACTAGATATAAGGAAGAAATTTTTTACAATGAGGATAGTAAAACACTGGAACAGGCTGCCTGGAGAGGTGGTGGATGCCCCATCCCTGGAAACATTCAAGGCCAGGTTGGATGAGGCTCTGAGCAACCTGTTAGGAAATGTCCCTGCTTATTGCAGGGGGGTTGGACTAGGTGACCTTTAAAGGTCCCTTCCAATCCAAACCATTCTATGATTCTATAAAATATTTTAAATGCTCAGCCTTCTCATCATAAGATACTCAGAGCAGGGGCTTTCCTTATTCATGTCTGTACAGATTTTATTTAGGAAAATGAAGCAGAATTCTTTCCAGTGCCAATTTTAGGCTCCCAACTCGAAAGACTAAATTAGTGCTCTACAGTCAATGACAGAAGGAAGGCGCTTCTATGGGGCTCTTCAGACCACCTGTGTCAGAAGTCAAATTGCTGCCCCATTTTAGGTGGTCTGAATTGCCTTACAGAAGGTTCCCATCTTCCCCCATTAATACATGCAATTTAGGAAGCCTGCTCATCTGTATAGAAACTTAAGGTAGCTGCATATAAATTGGATGGTACTATTAAAATTTCTTTTTACAAGGTATACATGAAATAATAAAAGCCACTGCATCATTTTCACTCTACTGTATTTATTTGCAATTGATCCTACTCTTGTATATTCTCTTACTGCTCTCCTCCATATTTATGTTTAGATGGCTAAGAGTATAAACACATCATCTTATTTCTCCTTTTAAAATCTGACATGACATTAATGATTCCGTTTTCTATGTAAACCCTTCTCTACCCCACCCCCCATCCAAAGAAAGAAGTGGAATTTGGAAACATAGGATTAGAAATGACTTTTTGAGTCACTTAGTCTAGTTCCCTTTTATAGGCAACCATGAAATCTCTTTTGTAAAGTAATAAGGTGCTATCCTAAAGCCGGTGAGGTTAGTTACCCCATGACTCATATTGTAAGGCTATTTTGGAACCTTACTTTCCTGATGGTTGGAAATTTTCTTCTAATTTACAACCTAAATGTGTTCATACTACGTATATCTACTTCTGTCTTGACTATCATTAGCCTTAATCTACATCTTACTTTATCTCCAAAGGGTTTCTCTAACTAATGCCTTTCTAGACAATTTAATTTGTTCCTTTTTTCCACACAAGCCAATTCTTTTAGTCTCCCCTTGCGATACATGCTCTTTATTCCTTTCATCATTCTAGTAGCTCTTTGGATTGTCCTGTCAGCAAAGTATAAATAATTCCCAAGGGTAGTAAGATTCAAAGGATAAAACGGGAAGACAGGCTTTTTTAATCTGTCTGGAAAACAAAAACAAAAACAAACAAACAAACAAAAAACCACCAAACAACAAAACCCCAAAATATTTACACCAGTCTTGCTGACAACCCTTAGTTTTGTAGAAGGTGTCATTTGTCTGATATTTTGAACTTTTAGAAGGAAAGCTGCCATACAAAAAGTATATAAGGAGTTTACTTGTTTTAGTGAAATCTCCATGATGAGAAAACATTTGCAATAGAACTGAATGAAGATCCTAATTTATTTCTGCTTATTGTACAAGATTTTGCATCACTTGGCAGAGAACTTCAGCTAAGAGTTATATTTTTCTAGGCCAATAATCTAGGCTTTTCTAGTCTAGCAGACTATACTGGAATTCTGGTCCTACCTGGTTAATATAAACCAACTTACTTGGCTTTCCTGATAGCAGGTGTCTAATGTTGATGCCTGTGAACAACTATATTAGTTCCACAGCAAAAGTTACATCGGTATCAAAAGTTGTATTATAACTTCTAGAAAATCACGGTTGTATAACAGTAAAGTCTACAGTTATTTCATTAGGATTTTATGAGTTCTGTTAAGCTTAAATTGAAATTCTTAGATATGTGTATGTATACAAATATATATTAATATAGATTTAAAGAAAGACATTTAGACAGTATTTTATTTCATCTTAGACCACTTAGAACATTACAAAGCCAGAAGGATTTTAATGGAGTTGCTGCTGATTTACAAGTTAATTAGGCTTATAATCAGTAAGAACCAGGAAAAATGGAAGTGCTGATAATAATGGATGAGAAGCTTTTTCATATCCACACTCACAAGTTTTTAAAATCTTGAAATTGATTAAATCAGAGTGTTTAAAACCTTAAATCTACATCCGCACTTGCAAAAGTGCCAGTCACTCTGGATATTTCAATTTTCTTTGCACTTAACTGGCAAACCCAGGGCTCTGGGGGTGCCCATTAGTGACTACCCCAGTTACTCTTAGTGCTGACTATTGCTGTGCATCAGGTCCCAGATATTTTGAGATAATCAGTCAAAATGGCATCTAAATTCAAACAGCTCCTAAAAACCTACAGCACTTCCTTTAATTATTAAGTACTATTCCAGCCAACTTTATGAAATCTATTTAACTTAGAGGCCCAGGTTTTAGTGGTTGAAGGTAAACTTTAACGCTCTGACTGTGCTAACTGTTGGTGAGATGATTTTCAACACCCAAAGCCCTGCTGAACCTCTGTAACCCCTTTTCTTCTCTCCTGTGTGCACCTTGTCTTTGTACCCTGTCCCTCAACTCACCATGCAATGCTGATAGAGCCACCCCTGCCCGTGAAGCAGTCATGTCCCTCCATCCTGGGCCTGTATTTCAGAGCTGCAGCAAGTGAAGCACAGATGGATGGGAAGCCAGGACCAGCAAGCCACGGAGCTACTCCTACTTGGCTAGGATCCTGTGCTCATGCCCTTCTCACACAGACAGGTTTCAAACACGTAGTGGGGAGGAGACAGAGGCAGCTTGGCAGAGCTGCATGACTGACTTCAGGCCCTGGCATGGAGCAAAATTCTTGGGGATTAGATTAAGAGACCTTTAATGTGGATGGTTAGAAGGTCTGGGTTTAAGGGCATTGTATTCCAGAAACAAAACTCCTCATCAACATCACACAGGCCTAGCAGCACTGAACGCAGTATTGCCTAAATACTTTTAGAACCTAAGAAAATGAAGTTGTTTTCTGAAAAAAAATATGTTTTAAGGTGTTAAAAGACTAAGCTAGTTTCATTAATTAACCATAATCATTTTAATTATTGAAAAACTTGAGTTTAAATTAGACATTAAATACACTGAACATTTGTCTTTGAAAAAATGAGTAGAAATCTAGGAGTCATCATCACCAGACAATAAATGAATAATAAATATCAATGAATATATTTTAATTTTTTTTTAAAAATTACACAGCACCACAAATTACCTATTGCTCTCTTCACATTGTTCTTTTCACTGTCAGTCATGTAACACACATTATCCTGGCCCCACGGATTTGAATCTTGGTAACTGACTTGAAGAGAGTGGGAAGGATTTTAATTTTTAAAAAAAGCAGCAGGTGGAAAATGACTTGGTAAGATGACAGTTGACTGAAAAAAAGCAGCTGCCTACTCTTTACCCAAATACATGCTCTTTGGAGCAGCTGAAACTGAACATTTTGACACTAAAGGATGTAGCTTGCTTTGCTTCATGCTATACCATCACATCCAGACGTATTAACAGCATACATCAACCAGAATATCTTCTTCACAGAACATGCAAAACATTTACACGCTGCTCTGCATCAGATACGCTTTAACACAGTAACTGCTGAAAGTGGAGGACCTCGCAAAACATACCTTTTGTTCTGCAATTAGCTTATGGTTTCTCAAGCAGGAAATCAGCTTCAGGGGTGGTGGTTTTTCCGCAGCTAACGTAACCAACATAGGAATTGTTTGATCTTTGCAGGTTTTTAAACGGATGGTTTTGTGTAGAGTCAATGGAGAGAGATAAGTGTCTCTGTAGCTACCTGAAAATATCTGAATAAAGCTATAAATAAATGGAGGTAGAAATTACTGAAATGAGAATTTCTTTACATTTCAGTATTTTTTTTTAATTCTACATTTAGCTGTCTTGAAAGCTTGTGTATATATGAAAGATTGAAACCAAATCAAAGAAATAATATGCTTATGCAATAATATGCTAACAACATTATTTCCTCTAAAACACGAACAAGGAAATTTTGCTTGCTTGAGGATTACACAATGTAGCTTATTTAAAGAAGTATCTGACTGGTAAAGGGAAAACTATCTAATTTGAAAAGGGGAAGAGCAGTCCTACAGCTGACACTGAAACTGGTGGATACCAGTCTTCCATTCCTGACAAAATTTCATCCAAGAGCATGTGCAATTCATAGTCTGTTTCTATTGAAAATGTCTCATTTTCACTTTTCCTTTCTGCTCAAAACAGTTACAAATACCACAATCTGAAGTATGTCTTCATTTTGCTGTATTCCTTTATTTTTTTATTTTTGAAGGAAACATGGATTATAAACATGTACTTGGTAGAATACAGTACTCACAAGATATTGTGGAAATTTAAGAGTAAATTAAAATTGGGTGTAGCGTAGGAAGCTAGGATGACATGCAGTGTTTTCACCTTGACAGCCTTTCACTGGAGGTGGCACAGCAAAAGATCTTGACACATCTTGACATCAGCATGAATGCCTTTAAATGGAAGGTAGGTAATTTTTTTCAGGTGCAGTAAGAATCTAAACTTATCAGTAGTCATGAGACAAAAAATCCCCAGAAGAATTTCTGCATTTCCTAGATGAGTGCTAATCTTATGTGTATTTTTAGGAGCAAAAGTAAGTAACTAAAAATAAACAAATTTTTAAATAACATATAAATAACATATATGTAAAACCAGCTATATATACATAGTTAGAACTAGTTTGCTTAGTAGAGTAGAGCTGTGGAAAAAGTCCAATATGGCAATTTGGAAATGTTATGTTAAAAACAGTGCAAAATTCCAGAGATCACAAAGAACAGGGGAAATTTAAGTATACAGCAGTAGGTTCTTATTTGTCTCTTTCATTAGCTGTCTCAGAAAACTTTTCTGTTATTTTTTGTTCATAGTTGCTGCCTTCTCTTCAGTTCTCATTCTTGATGTATTTATTCTCCTTCTCTTTTAGTCTCTTTTATGTTTTCTTCTAAAGTAACTGAAAATAATAGATAAGCAGACACAATTCTAATCCTTTAAAATAAACAGTTTTGCTACATGAGATTTCAAGTTTATTTTAATAGGATTGCTAAGTACATTAACATTAAATATGGTCAGTTTTCATTTATCTAAGGTGATGAGGAATGAGATAACACAGTTAAATCATAAATAATACAATACTTAAGTAATAAAGCTAGAAGAACATAGGATGAGATAAAATAAAGAAAAGATTAACCACGGAACAATGCTCAGCTATTAAGTGCAGACAGTTTCAAAAGCCTGCAAGCTCACACAATGAGGCATGCCACATACATGTGTCTTGGTGAGGGAAGCTGCAGAGCCATGGTCGTGTCGTGCCACTCCCAAGGGACAAACCCCCTCTCCCAAGGCTGGGACACATATGACAGCACCAGACATACTTGCAGTATAGAGATCCAGTTCCCACAGTCACACACAGAAAGCTGACCTGAGCTTCTCTGCACTCACAACATCTTGAGTCTGTGAAATGGATTAAGATCCACCCACAAATAATAGAAAGGTATCTATATGTGTAAGAGGTTTCAGGATTGTGGCTTTGTAGGTAACAAGATGTTTCTAGCAACATTCACATATAACCCTTATGGCAGTGAGATGTCAGTGTTATTTGTAAAAGCAACTGTAATGAAAATAGGAGTAATAAATGTGACCTTACTGCTGCCACCTACAATAATACTGCATGTTTGTGTCCGTTTTTTTTCTAAAAGTTTGTCAGCAGACTATTCAGATCCAAAAATGGGTAATAAAGAAGTTATACTGTGGTCTCTTAAAGCAGTCGCCATTTACTAAATAACGTCTGTTTGGTTTTTTCTCCATCATATCTACTCACCAGTCCTAACTTGTGAAAAGGTATTTGGTGCATCGGCTGAACTGTTTGCGTAAGCCTATTTGAAGGTATGCTCCCTTTACTGATTTGCTCTTCAATATCAGCTGGAAAAAAAAAACAACCAGCTCAATAGCCATTAGAAATCTTTATATTTATTACAAAGGTAACAGGTAACAGGACTGGGCTGTATAGGAGAAATGTATGCCTAAGCCACACAGTACCACTCTTTCTACCCAGTTAGAATTACTGATGCTTTATGAAAAAAAGAGGTTGCGTAGGTCAGTGGGTGGTTAGTGAGACTGAACTTCAAGGGAGCTGGATTCTATATTTAGCTCAGCCATTGACCCTCCTAGACAAACCATGTTATCAATCTGTGCCTCTTTTCCTAATAATACGTGCTGCCTTGTTTATTTGGATCCCAAACTATTCCTCATAGTCCTGTCTCTTACTGGATTTATGTAGCATCTAGCATAGAAAGACTAAAGTGATAGCTAAGTCCAGCAGGCACATCTGCAATATACATGTGTAAGAAGAAAGGGAAGGAGGAAAAAAGCAGTTAAAAAAAACCAACAGTGAATATTCTTGTACATATACAATTATCTTTTCTACTGGAGGAAAAAAAAAAGAATTTCTATAAAGAAATCAGATTAAAGCAACTCCAGAGATTAAGAGAATGGAAAAAGAATAGGAGGAATATATTAAATAAACCCACAAAATCATTATCTACTGTCCTTTAAACATTCAGTAGACAGAGAGCCTTTTACAGATGGAGCTTTAAGTGGAGCCCAGGACCACAAAGCAGGAGTAAGGCAGAGTTAAGTAGAGTAAGGCAGATTTGCCATCCCAAGCACTGAGGTATCATAACAACCTCACAACAAACAACTATGTAACTGATGAGTATAGGATGACTACGGGGAAAACCGAGAGAGGAAAGCCTGTGTGTGTCCTTCAAAATAAATTTGCTTAAAACCACACGTCAGGTTGTTGTTCTTAGGCCAAAGAGTGCACTTTGATTACAGATATGCACAGCAGAGCCCTCCAGTGACACGTACATCACTGTGCAGTCTATGAAACTAAACAACGCCATCATGAATATTATCTACCAATTTTATTTCTTCAAACACTCTCACTCTTGGTATGTTAAAACAGCTTATTTCTGCCTCACTGCACACAGGAAAACCCCACTCCATAAGAGAAACAGAATGGGGTTAAAAAAGGGAATCTGTGGTTTCTGTTCTCTGCTGTATTCCAGCAAAGTTCTCCCTTGAATTGGCAGATGAAATCTAGCTACCGCTTGTTTTTGTCCAACCCCAACTCTAGCCCTAGATACAGCAGCACAACCCTCAAGCCTGCACAGAGTTCCTAAAACTACAGAGTTTCCATTGCAAAATGATACAGTGATCATTGTATCTAGCGATACATTACATTTTTAAGTTGTTTAAATTATAAGGCTATTGTGAAAGTAGTTTGAGACAACTGATCTGTAGTGATGAAAAATACTTCTATAACATTAAAATCCTTTAGCACCCTTCAAAAATTCCAAAAACCAAGGACACTAATTGTGTAGGCATAGCTTTAAGCTTAAAAACCTTTTTATGCAAGAAATTAAGTCTTCATCAGGAAAATAACTGTTGAAATCTTAATATCTTTCAATGACAGCCACATCTGAAGAGCAATTTTATAGCATAATGATCCTTGTTGCATAATTTGGACAGGCTTTTGTTCTCATTTTCATTTCCTATACACAGCTTGCTTTACCATCTCTCCTTCCCACACCGATTGTAAGGGAGAGATCAAAAGTCAGGAGAGAAAACATCAAGATTTGGGCCTGTAGTTAAACTTCTAAAGATTTCAGAACAGCTCCTACTTCAAACACGCTATGGCATACCTGACTAAAGACTTGGGTGCCTCATTTAGGACTTCGGCAGCTGCATTCCACCTGAGATCCCACGGCAGGCACAAGTACAAAATAGCAACTTTAAAACCCCCACTCAATTTCCACCCAGGACTAGAAGTATCTAAACTTCCTGCTCTTTGATTTTTATACTCTCAAGGCATCTAGAATATGAACCTGCCCAGAAGATATGACAGAAGAAGAGGCATTTTTCCCCTTCTACTTTACCACATATCAAAGTTTGTCTGAAATCTAGAAATTAGTTCCTGAGTCCAAACCTTCCTCCAGTGATGATCTGACAGGCTTCCTCAAAATATGACTAAAATACGACTGGGTAGACTACAAAATGGAATTTCAGATTATTGCTTTATTACCAGTGTAGCTGGAGGAGAGGTTTATACCCATCTTTTATACAATTTCCTAACGATTACAGCATTTTCCAAGGAATGCAATTTTCCATTTTTTTTTTTTGCCCAGGAGAGTCAAACACACATCATTCTCCCATTAGAAAAAAAAAGTCTAACCATCAGTTCTCACCCTTAGTACATAGGTTGGTGGATTGTGATACACAAGAGGTCAGACTAGACAATCTAAGAATAATTTCTGGCTTTAAACTCTATGATAATCTATGAAAACTAATGGGTTGCCATAAATAAATAAACAAATAAGGCATTTTGCGTCTGAGTCTGTGACTACTTTCACAATATGATAACAATTTTCTAAGGCAACAATGAAAAACTAAAATCTTGTCCTTCTGGAATATTTGTGACAAATTCTGTGTCACAAGACATGATGCTTAGTGTCTCATCTAACTTTTTCCTTGGGGTCTGCGCAAGTCAATGCCTTTGTACTTCCAGCTGCCAGGATTTCAGCAGGTGAGCTGAGTCCTATATATCATTTGTGATACACTTCTGATCTCAAGTATTCTATAAATGTTGAGTAATATAAGAGGACTCTTAATTTCCTTTCCATGTACAGAATTCTACCAGTTTGAAGCTTTTATTTCCTCCCAAGGACGTTTCATTAACATTTAAACTCTAGGTCTTCAGAATGAATGTGTTGTCTTAGTAAAGTAATGCATTCTCAGCATGATTACTTCAGTGAATCAAAATCTTATCTCTTCAGAAAAGAAACTGGTATTGGGTTCGTGTGGCAAGGTTTTGGCGGGTGGGGGCTGCAGGCATGGCTTTGTGAGAAGCTGCTAGAAGTTTTCCCTGTGTCCCAAAGAGCCAACATCAGCTGGCTCCAAGACAGACCTGCTGCTGGCCAAGGCTGAGCCCATCAGCAATCGTGGTAGCACTTCTGAGATAACGTATTTAAGAAAGGGAGAAAAAAAAAAACCTGCGCAACAGCAATTGCAGCTGGAGAGGGAAGTAAGAATATGTGACAGGAACAACACTGCAGACACCAAGGTCAGTGAAGAAGGAGAAGGAGGTGCTCCAGGCGCCAGAGCAGGGATTCCCCTGCAGCCCATGGTGCGGCCCATGGTGCAGCCCATGGTGGAGCAGGCTGTTCCCCTGCAGCCCGTGGAGGCCCACGGAGGAGCAGAGATCCACCTGCAGCCTATGGAGGACCCCACACTGGGGCAGGTGGATGCCTGAAGCAGGCTGTGACCCCGTGGGAAGCCCATGCTGGAGCAGGTTCCTGGCAGGACCTGTGGACCCATGGAGAGTGGAGCCCATGGTGGAGCAGGTTTGCTGGCAGGGTTTGTGACCCCGTGGAAGGGACCCACGCTGGACTGACTACAACTGCCATTCCCTGTCCCCCTACACTGCTCAGGAGGAGGAGGCAGAGAAAATTGGGAGTGAAATTCAGCCCGGGAAGAAGGGAGGGGTATGGGGAAGGTGTTTTAAGATTTGGTTTTATTTCTCATTACTCTACTTTGATTTGATTGGTAAGAAATTAAATTAGTTTTCCCCAGTTGAGTCTGTTTTGCTTGTGACTGTAATTGATGAATGATCTCTCCCTGTCCTTATCTTGACCCATGAGCCTTTCATTATATTTTCTCTCCCTTATCCAGCTGAGGAGGAGAGTGATGGAGCAGCTTTGGTGGGCATCTGGTGTCCAGCCAGCGTCAACACACCACAAAACCATCCCGCCTTTGGTTCATTTTTCAAGCTAGCTAGGCAATGTGTCCTTATCTTTCCAACTGAAGGGAGAACTGGAAAGATACATGTCTTGAACTACAGTACACATATAACAGACTTAAGGCACTTGAAAGTCTTATGCAAAAGCAGAAAAATACACAATCCATCACTCTTTCCTGAGAGCAGATGGGAAATAATTTCTCAGCATAGCAAATATTGACAAAATTGTTCAGTGACTTAACTCCATTAATAACCTCATAAAGCCCAGCATCTGCTTCCCTTACAGCTTAAGTCAGTGTCACACAATTGTATTCTAAAACTGTGGTTACCCAAACAAACTGAATTCTTGACACAGAGAGTTTTTTAAAACACAGATTTTGCCTTGGATATAAAATTTCCAACCCTTCAATGAGTTAACTATTCATTATTTCAAAATTAAAGTATTCTACCAGAATCATTCTGTAATCCTCTAAATGCAGTCTCTACTTACCTAGAGTTGAGAAAAGGAAATTAAAATTCCTATTACCTGAGTATTATCCCTAAGTTCTAGGATTCACAAGATATTAGGGGGAGACAGTTGATGAAAAAAATAAATTTCTCCTTTACCTACCAGAAATTTATGAAAGCGATGTGCTGAAAAAAAGAGCTCGTATTAAGTAGAATTTTAAAAAGAAAATGGAAGGTGAAAAGTGAAAGAAAGAGATGTTTTTTTTTTTTTTCTGAATGCCACTATGGATTCAGACTTGGTTAGAGGAAACTAGTACAGTTTGTTTTTTTTTTTTGTCTGATAGCAGTATTAAATCTATGGTACTGCATCCTTCTTCCTTTTTTTTTTTTTTTTTTTCCCTCTGAAGGGGAAGTAATTACCATTTTGCTCTGCCCTGAAGACCTTGCTTGAGAATGAATAAGCTCTTGCTCTTGCATTTAGAGAACAAGCAGACTTGCAATACATGCCTTGAGAACTTGCTAGGGAAGTCTGCAGTCTTTGATGACGCAGGAAGAGGTTCAGCAGCAGCTAAGACCCAGATTTCCAAATAAGCCTGTATCTCTGAAAGATAGAAACAAACAAAAGCATTTCTGTACATTAGTGGCAGGGTAATTGTAATTATCCTACCTACATCCTTAGACCAGGTTTGTAGATAACAGCTCTTGTAAGACCAAGTTCTGTGTATGAATCTATTCCCCCACTCCCCTACAAAAACAAACAAGCAAACAAACAAAACCCCATCCAAACCAAAAGTTAGAAACTATTTTAAATTGTTATTAAATAAATCTATCATGCCAGGATTTCAAACCGGTTTTGCTTTGTGTATCTTGAAAGTAAAAACCTAAACAGAATTGCCATCCTGAATAGAAACAAAAGACGGCTATGAGTGTCTTCTCTGAGAAATGGAGCACTCTAGGAAAATGGAATGGGGATAAGAGATTATCCACCCTAAGGCTACTTATCCTGAATTATCAATATTGCCTAGGACATCCACAAAGCAGTTGACTGTTTTTTCTGTCTACTATAGGCTACTATACGTAGAACTACTAAAACTTTAAAGGGTTTTTTTTCTTGTATTAATCAAAAGCATGCATTCCAGGATAGATGCTTGAATTCTGGGAAATCTTTCCTGGGGTTTTGGATGTATTTAGTTACTAAGGTCCTCCCCCAGATTCCCAGTCATCGTACATATATGTTAAGGTGGAAATACACATCATCAACTTCTGTGTTAGCTTTAGCCTCCTTTTGCCTTTCAGATTTCTGTTAAATAAACCTTATCTAAACTGGACAATACAACTCCTGCCTTTCCAGTTCTACTCTTTTCTTTATAGGTACCTCCGTTCTTTTTAATGTTACCATTAAGGTAGGAAGCAAACCAATTGCTTCTTATATCTTTTAACTTCTAATACAATATTTGCAAGCTACTAAGGTGAATGTTAGTCTTCATGGATTACTTCCATCTTGAGCAGACCATCAGTTGGTTCACCTTGCTTAAGCTGTCCCACAGTCTATGATGTGAATAAAACATGAAATTATAACTATTCTAAGTATGTTATGGTTGTTATCAATCTATACTTTAACTCATGAAGTCAGCTGTGGTTTAAGCAGCAGATGTGAAAGTCTGTGTCTGTTAGATGGCTTGTTCAACTCTGCTTTTATTTTAAAGGTATATTCCACAGCTTGATGTACGGACCCATGTTTTGCTTTTACCGGAAAATATTCTGCATTGAGGAACAGCTTAAAGCATTGTCCTTGTTAGAGGTATCTTAACATATTTTATTTTAAATTCTGTGCTTTAGGGTTGAAAACAATGGGTGAAGATTGCATATCTAGTTGTTATTTCATTCTATCACAGGTAAATTGCCAGTTTCAGACCATTCAACGACTCAAGCACAAGAACTGAGAGGGAGAGAAGAGCAGGAAAGAGAGAACAGTCTTCCTACTAGTGTTGTTAAAGATAAAATTAAATGTATTATAAGTGTAAACTGTCATGCAGTGTCAAGTATAAAATCTTAGCTTCAGCCATGCTTGAAAACATCAAGCACTTACAACAAAAAGTGTCTACATCGAGTTGAGTTGACCAGCGTGGTATCATCAGTAGCTAAGCTGCTTTGAATCAGAAGCACTCTTCAAATTTCACATGCCAGTTTCCAAGACAGTATGTAGCTTCAAAAAATATTTCCCTCTCCTTAGTATGGCAAAAAGATTTTTTTTTTTAATTTCTCAGCCTAATCAAGAAATCTTGTTACTTTCAGTCATTTTCTGATTCTTTATTTTCTAGTGGAATTCCAGATGATGTGATGAACCTGAAACCTGCTCACAGTTGATTGATTTAGCATTTGAAGGTATCAGAAGTTCTGTCTCCAGCCCCAAAGGAAAATAGGTAAAATGCTTCCTTGGTGCAATAAGCATGGAAGTTTAGTCACTGACACAAGATCCTAGCATTATATATGTTAGAATCTGCCTATGAAATCTTCAGGCTTTTCCAAAGTTTCACCTACATAATTAGAGATCCAGGTATCTTTTCCCTCACACGGTGACTCCTCCATTCCTTCTAACATGTGGTCTCACAGAATAAATGGAGGAAAGGTATGCTGTATACTGCTGTTCTCCAAGAGCTGTCCCAAAATTTCATTAGAAAAACTTACTTGACTACAGCACTAGTGAATGTAAAGAACAAATTCAATTACTGCTTTTCACAAAACTAAGTTTTAGAATATTTCAGAGAAAATACCGATGATTCTTAGTGTGGAATATTCAAACTTGAATGAGTTAGCTTTGATAATCATCTGTATATGGAAGAAGCTCAGATATAGAGTTAACAATTTATACAACTGATACACTAAGGTTTTAAGATTGTTGTATCTAATTTTCTGCAATAGTCTCTTCAAAAACCTGACGTGACAAGATGGTAAGTTGAGACCAAATTCATAATCCAAATGAAACATAGGTTAAATAAAATTATTCTATCCTTAAACCGTGGTTCAGAGGAAATTCATGTTGAATCTCAATCTGGAAGACATTCTTATTTTCTTACTTCAAATACACTTTAAATCCCCTTCCTTACTATTTTCTTGATCTGGAATTAGTTTTTATCAAGCTAGTCACAGAGCAAGGGGATGTAGTTAACCTTAAATGTTGAAGGTATTCCGAGTATCCAGATTGTTTTGCTTCTGACATAATTCTGAATGGTTGCAAGTAGGGACACCATTGCAGGAGACTGATCCTCCCCCAACACTTTCAGTCCTGGGCAAAATTGTTTACTGAAGACAAGACAAAGCAGTGGAGGGAGTGGGAGATGGAAAAGGGACATAACTAACGTAGATGCAGGCTGAACAGCACAGAGAGATGACAACTGGGAATTGGAGTAAATAATTTCTCATTAAGAGAGAAAGCCAGGAAGAGACAGGAACAAGTAAGGATGTTCAGAATAAACTGTACTAACAGTCAGACTCTGAGGACATCAATGTATTAACGTCCCTTGTGCAGCTACTTTTCACAGTTTCTCCTGGATGGTATGGTCTAGCTTTCTTCCCTCATGATCTCTGTTTTTCATAATCTGCCCTTACGATCTTTTTGCCCTCAGCTTGTTTGGTTGGAGAAGTAAGGCAAAACTAGCCCTTGTATTGCCAGAATGAGGGATACTTACACTCTTTCCCACTGAGTTCTGAGTTTGTTCAGGGAGGGGTACTTCAGAATAAGGTCTGGTTTCGATACTCCTCGTGATGCTGCTCTGCTCATTGAAGTAGCTTGCTTCTGCTTCCTCTGGCTGAGCTTCTGGTTGGTTTGACCACTGACTGTTCTGAGTGGTTACTGAAATGAGACTGTTAGTAAACATTTGACTTCTTATTAAAGCTCTAATTTCTAGAGCTGCTTCCAAAATTCACAAAACCCTGCACTAAATTTAGGTGTTCAGGGTTTTTCATAAACATTTACTTCTATGTGGATAGTGCAAAAGAGCGTCTGTGTGTGTACAAATATATTCGTGTATTTATTCCATGCTGGATGTGAAAAGGAGTGTAAGCCTGTCCCTCCTGAGGACAAACATCATGCCATTTACTTCATTCAGGACAGAATTCCACCCATAGCCTCTGAAAATTATTTAAGATACCAGAAGCTTGGAATATCAATTCTTAGACAATTCTGCGGCAGGGGAAATGCCCAAATCGCTGTTTACTTCCATTATTCTAACTCAGTTTTGAAAGAGTGTAATAGATTTGAGTTGGGATGTTACAACTGGTTCCAAAATTAGGTGCCTAGTTCTTATTCACAAAGTAGTTTTTCTGCCTCAGTCTCTACCTGTAAATAAAGCGGAAATGTGCTAAAATAGTCACCTAAAGGGTATTAAATATATTTGACAAATGTTTTTGACAAAATAACTGGATAATACTGTGGCTTTAAATATCTTCTGCAAAATGTAAAAAGATGACCTCCATCAGTTTTTGAGGGAAAAAATGCAGCACATACTATCATCATGTGTTTTTTCTTATGTAAATACTGAATGGAACACTTGTCATTAAAAGTTTTAAAATATTTATCAGATCACAGCTCCCTCTTGTGTAATTCATCATTACTACAGAAAATTAAGTTGGCTAGAGATTGTTTAAACTAAATTATATGATACCTATTTATTTTATTCCTTTACTTTTACTTTTCTCATCCATGATATTTCAGGTTTTGGAATTTTGTATTTTCATGTGATTTCAGTGCCAGCACAGATAATAATACAGTAAGGCTGCACTAAAGTCACATTTAGAGGAATATTACTTTTGCTCAACAACACGATTTTGACATTCATAACCAAAATTTTGGGGGTTTACGTAAGAAAATTTATGTCTAATCTGGTATTTATTATTGCTGCTAGGTCTTTCTTTCACATAACTTTCTAGAAGTTTTTTCTGTTTATACTTTGATGACTTTTGGAAAAACTCTAGCTATTCTCCTTTTGTTTTACTCCCTAGTTTTCACATCCATGTCTTCAGAGCACCATAATGTGGTATTTCATTCCCTAAGCTTTGAGGTATTCCTTTTCTCTCAGTGAAGTATGACTCTCTTTAGAACTAGTACCAGAAGATGTATAAAGGAAAAGCTGGGAAGCTTGTTTTTGCTATAGCGCTTATTTCTGACTCTACACAGGAAGATTGCATTTCATTAATTTGACTGTTTTGACTGTTATTAACACTTGAAAAGTTACTTTTGGAATAGAAATTAAAAAAAAAATAAACCAAACCAAGGAAAAAAAAAAACAAACCAAATCCAAGCAGTTCTTCCTAGAAGATAGTGCAAAACCCCAGATGACCCTTCTGGGAAAGGTGTATGAGAACATAGTATGGAAAAAGTAAGCACACTCAAATTTAGTACAAACCAACCTGGTGCTAATGGTGTAACTGCCACTTAAATTGTGGTTTTGTCCACAGAAGATGATGAATCATCTTAAATGGATCTACACTGACCAAAGCTAATGCAGGAGAACGTAGCATCACAGACCAAAGTAAATGTGAAGATCTTTAATCTTTTTTCTACCCCACTATACAACACCATTACAATCAAGTAAGGTTCTCATCGTGTATTTGTTACTCCTCGAAGAATGCAGCTTATTCGCAAAACTGTGGTGGTTTACTATTTTAAATTGAAATGTAAAGAAACAAACAGACATTGATTTTTAAGTAAACAACCAACCAACCCAACCCCAAATTTGGTAACATAGGCCTGAAACTTCCTGGGGCAGAGGGGAAGGAAACGCGGTGGGTTTAGGGATGAGAACCCTCCCCCTTGCTGCGTCATTGTTCCATTCCGGCTCCCACCACCCAGAGACAGGGCAGCCTCCGGCAGCGTTCAACCGCTGGCCGACGCCACCCGGCCACCGGCCCCGAGAGCTCCCGGGAGCCGCACGCCCCTCACCCCGCCCATCCGCAGCCGCCATAGCACCCCACTGCGGCGGCCTGCAGGAAGGGCCCTTAGGTAGCCAGCGCGATCGCCCGAAGCCGGCGCGCAGGGCCCGGGGAGCCGAGGGAGACTGAGAGGCGGTGCGGGAGGCAGGCGCCGCTGGGGCAGCCCCAGTTGGCCGTTGGGCGGCTGGGGCCTGATTTCGAACGTCAAACGGCCCAATGAGAGGCGCGGGCGGGGTAGGGCGCTGGGTTTGAGGCAGGCGGTAGCTGGTGGCGTCGGGAGGTGGTGATGGTGCTGAGCGGGGTCTGAGGGGCGGCGGGGGGCTGGGGAGCGAGAGGTCGGGCAAGGCGGCGGGCGGGCGTTGGGATGGCGGAGCAGAGACGGAGGCTGGTGCGGCTGGCGGTGCTGGAGGAGCTCCGGGCCTCTTACGGCATCAAGGTGAAGAGCGGCAGCTGCCTGGCGGGCAAGCAGCCGGGAGCGGCGGCCGCGGAGGTAAGGGGGGCGGGCACGCTGCGGCGCTCCCCGGGGCACCCGCTCCTCGGGGCGGGCAGCGGTGCCGGGATGGGGGAGCAGGGCGGCCGCCGCGGCGGGAACAAAGCGTACGCGAGCGCGGCAGCGGGTCTCCTGTCCCCAGAGACGCCGGGTGGCCGCCGGCTCTGGCACCGGCGCCGTCACCGTAGCGCTGTTGGCCCCGCAGGGCGTGACGTCCCGCGGGGGGGAGCGTTTTCACCCCTGCGGCGGGGCACGGCGGTTTTTCCCCCTTTTCCACAGCGAGCCAGTGCTGCAGGCGGTCGTCAGGATAGCCTGACGTGTTGTGATGTAGCAAGAGAAGGGTTTAGTGATGCTGAAGTCCCCTGCCCGTGTAGGACGTGGATGCTGTAAGGCAGACCAGATGGTGAAAGAGGTGCTGTTCCTCTTCTTGTTAATGTGGCTGGTGTTCTCTCAGGCGCGTATGCGTGCCGCGGGTCTGTGCAAGAGCTTTTTGCGCTTTACTGTGCTTAATGTCACTTACTACGGAATTTAAATCTTAGTCGTTGTATTATTTCTTGGAATACATAGTTACTGTGTAATTTCTAAAATCTTTACTTTTTTTTTTTTACTTGATTCCGTAGATTTTTGGTTTGAAGTGCTTTGTTTGCATGGTTTCTTAGTATAAGGCATGACTATGGGTATTTTGGTATGGACAGATCTGGCCTTGATTTGCCTGAAATCTGTCCTGTTATCTTAAATACCTACTTTGAATTCATGGAAGGGGAAAAAAAAAACTGTGTTTTCTGTCTTGGGACACTTATTTACTGAAGTGTCATAATGAATGACAGTTTATATGGCATTGAAGTCAATTTCAGAACACTGATCTTCTGGCAGACTCTAATTTATAAAGCATGAACCACTGTCGAGTCCTAAACAAGATCCCTGTACAACTAATATGAGAGCATTCTCAGAATGAGCTTTCTGTAAGGCTGAGAAGATATTATAAAATGCTGTGGTAACCCTTGGTCAATATAAGCCAAAGAAGTTGCAAAAACACAGGCTTGAGTTGGTTTGTTTGGAAAGGGAGAGAGCAAAAGTAAAGTTAGAATTAGTTTCTTCCCCCTTGTCAATGTCAAGTATATGGCTCTAGACTTTACATTCCCTTGAAATGGGGAGTTGGGGGCATAAGAACAGTGAATAATGTACATATGTAATAATAAAAGATGTCTATATAGCTGTCTGTAGTCCTTAAATTTTATACAAGAAAGAGAATGTGTGCAAGGTAGGGAAAGGTACAGAATAACACATGTTTTGCCAGAGGGCATTCTGTTACTATTGTAAGGGAACAAATGTAACTTTAAGAACTTAAATCACAACCTCTGGTATTTCAAATAAAACCTAGTAAAGTGAGGATATCAGTTATGAATTTTGAATGTTGAATTACAAGACACTGGAATTCTCTCTTACATAGTCTTGTAAATACAGAAAAACATTGTATCTTGGAGCTAGTTTTCTTTTTGTACTTTTAGTAGTAGCCTGGAACACAATGACAAACGTGTTGCTTCTCTTCACTTATCGTGTTATGCTTGTTTTCTGTAGGACAGATAAGCCCAAGGTGGCCTGTTGGGTTAGTTACTGATTAACTATTTTCCCAGCATGGTCAGCACTTTGAATTTCAGGTATAAATGACCAAGAGTTTGCATTCATCTCTGATAACCAAACTTGGGCATGATCCCAATCCCCTTCTGGTTAGGGGAGGGGTTGCCTTGCATATTCTGTAAATATAAATAGAAAAGAGGTGGAGTGAAGAAATAAAAGTAGAGGTTGTTACATTGAATGTGGGCTTTTATAATTGAAATGACTGTGCAATAACCTCAGATAAACATTTTTTAAAAGCCGCTGTAGGTGACCATCAGTAGTAATGACTGAAGCAACTGCTAGTTTTCTGACAGATGTTCTGATGTCTTGCTATAAGGCAATAGTTATAACAGTTTCTTAAATACAAGTGTTAAACACAAGAGTTAGAACAGTTTTGTAGGCTATTCTGTTGAGTTTAGTCTTCCTGAAAACAACAATCTTGACTGCCTCAGAGGAAGAAAAAAATACTTATTAGTTATTTCAAATGTGTTGTGTTTACTTTTAAGAAAGATAGGATTTAGTCAATTTGAGAAGGTAAGGTGAGGTTTCAGAACAGTCTGTTTAATATACTTATTGATTTGGTGGCCTTCTAGGACAACTGACTCCTTGTAAAGTAAGAAGTGCAAAACGTACTGCAGAAAACCTTTCTATTCTTTCATAGTAATCTAGGGTGTTAACTGTGACTAGAATCAGCATAGACTTAGTTATCTAGAGATGATAGTGGTTTTCCTGACAATACCTTTTATCTGAAAGGCGTGGTTTATTGTCTTAACTACCCTTCTATTTGTACTTTGTGGAATACATGCTTTTCTATAATATGTAGTTGGTAATCCTATCAACTTTTGAATAACATCAATTGAATTTTGTATTTTAGGGTAAAATCTTTGGAGTATCTTTTCATGCATTGCCGCAATCACTTGTGCCAGAATATGGTTACATTCCAAGGTAAATGAACACTGTGTACTTAGATTTACACTTACTTTGCACTCTTTGTAGTATTGAACTCTTGTGAGAAAAGGGAACATAATATTTATTTCAGGCCTGCTAAAATTTATGGGGATATAAGAATAGTTTCAGTTGGGGAAGGACGGATGCAGAAGTTAGACTGGGAATTCAGAGCCACAGCTGTCATTTGATTCTATTTCTTTATACTTGTCATTGGGGAAAACTGTCCTATATATTAAATTTTATCTGTTTATCATTAAATAGTTTTTCTGGAAAAAAAACCAAGCTTTATCCTGAGTGTTGGAAGTGTGTTACTGTTCTTTCCTCAGCTTTCTTGTTGATACTTGTGAATATTTGGAAGAACATGTTCATGTTGAGGGACTCTTCAGAAAGTCTGGATCTCTTGTTCGTTTAAAAGCTTTAAAGGTATTCTCTAAAGCTTCTCTTTTATTTTTTGTTTTAATAAGCTATATTTCACTTGATCATATGCATGTTTTAGTTTTTGGACTCTTTTTCAGTTGTATTTGAGTTTTAATATTTGAAGTACACTGGTAACGTTAACTGCTTTAAAAATAAGAGGAGATGTAGTCCAGAAGCTGGTGAACTTAACTTTTTTTTTTTCTTTCTGTTTTGTTTTGTTTCCCCCACCCCCCCCCTCCCCCCCGGGAAATTTTTCAGCTTTCCAGATGGTGAGAATACACTTGTAACTGAACAAACTTCTTAGCAGTTATGCACACTGGATACTCTGAGGATATTTGTTTAGCAGTGTTCTCCCAGAAGGATGTGTACATGGGAAACCTGTAAATTAACACATGTGGTCTGACAACATCGTCTGTGTCTCTTTGTAGATACTGCAGTTAGGTAAAACATGACAGAGCTGAAACTAAAAGTGGGGAAGATGTGACTGTCTTTTTTGACACAGGCTAGAGGATTAATGCGTAAACTTAGAAATCTGATGGTATGTTGAAGACTTCAAATCATGTTTCTTATGAACAATTCCAGAGTAAACTGGATGAAGGTGAAAACTGCCTCTCAGCTGCACTGCCGTGTGATGTTGCAGGGCTTCTTAAGCAGTTCTTCAGGGAGCTGCCAGAACCCATCCTTCCACCTTACCTGCAGGAAGGCCTTTTCAGAGCTCAGCAGCTAGGAAATGAGAAGAAAACTGCAACTGTCTTGCTGTCGTGTTTGATGGCTGACAGAACAATTGAAGCTTTGAGATACTTTTTCAACTTTCTGAGAACTGTGTCCCTAAGGTCAGTGTAAAGAGGGTGCTTGTAAACAGCTCCTAATTAATTTAATGACTTCCCTTTCCAGGCAACTGCTGTAACTTTCTGTGAGTGGTTTGTGACTTTAAACTTTCTTTTCTACATTCATTCATTAGAATTCAACCGTGGTTTTTTTTTTTTTTTTTTTTTTTTATAAATCCAAAGTGTTTTCTTTATGAAATCTTATTTGGCTGGAGACTTAACTTTGTTTCGTTCTTTCATAGCTGTATTCCTCATTCTTCTTTGCAAAGCAAAAGGAGTGACTGATAAAATTAACATAATCTATCTGATATCTTGCATTCCCCAAAACTGACGGGGGTCTATAACCTCTTGATTTCAATAATACTGTCATGCAGTTAGCTAGCCTGAGGTGCATAAGTCGACACATCAGTCTCAGTATGTGAGCACTAAAGTGAATGACTCTGGTTTGGTTTGGTTTTTTTAACTGCATTTGTCTTTGGTCTTTTCTCTCTCCACTGCTTATGCTGTGATAACTTGTGTAATAAAAATACTTTTTTTTTTTGTTAAGATCCGGTGAAAACAGAATGGATAGCAGTAATCTGGCAGTGATTTTTGCTCCCAACCTCTTCCACTCGAATGAAAATGAAAAGATGTCAGCCACTACAGAAAAAAAAATTCGCTTGCAAGCTGCTGTTGTGCAAATACTTATTGACCATGCAGCAGAAATTGGTAAGATGAGAAACGTTTATCAAAATGTTTTGCTGTAAATACTTGTATACAGCTTTTCATTTCAACTTTTAGAATGACTTAAAGAAATATTTCTCAACTAATTCAGGACAAGTACCAGAATTTATTTTGGAAAAGATTCCTGGAATGTTAGGTGTTGATGCCTTTCAATCTACTCCCTCGCTGTGGGGCCACGAAGACAGTGAAAATGAATCTCCCAGTGAATGTAAGAAGAGGAGACACCGGAGTGTTGGAGGTAGGTATGTTATGTTAATGTTTCAGCAACTAAAATAGAATTATTTTGAGACTGCTCCTAAGCACTTGCTTCTTCCAGCAGCAGAATAGATGCCTGTGAAATCTGTTGGGTTTGATTTTTGAAATCTGTATAAGACTTCAGTAATCACATCACTTTATTGTATATTTACTCTAAGTTTATTCCTGTGTGTGTGTTGTCTACCAAAGAAGCTATTTTGCTTTGTTTGGATTTGTGAAGCCAGATAAAGGTTCCAGCTTGTGGTTGAGTCAACTTCAGATCCTGTTGCAGAACACTGATAAAGATTTTTTTTTATTATTTTTTTTAATTATTCTTTTTGGCTAATTTTGAAATTATACTTGGACACTTAAAGATATTGCATGCTTTGATAAGTCAAGTCATGAGAAGGCAAAGATATAAATGGCATGTGTGTTTTGAATTAGAGTAACTTGTGTTTTGAAGTGTCACTCTGAATTGGATATTATTGGATACTCTGTGCTCTGATATGGATCAGGCTGGCTTTTTGCAGTTTAGCTATTCGATATTGCCAAATATGGACAATCAAATGCTATATTCTCTATTCTTCTGCCTTCTCTTTGAGGAAATACTATGGAACATGTATGTTTGGTTTGGTTCAAATCCACTATAACGCTGATCTTGTATGTATTGCTATAAAAATATGAGTATGTATTTAGCTTTATGTACCTGGAATATTAAACCTGACAGCAGCTGAAGCTAAGGCTTTGTTATTGCACGTGTTTAGCCAAGGCATGGAGGGATGTGGGGGTGTAATATACTTTTTTACTCTGAAGAAGGGAGATCATCCCGGAGTTGCAAAGTGATAAAAGTTGTGAGTGTTTAAAATTTTGAGGAGAAGCAGTTAGAATTTGTTAATTCAGTGGAATAGGTTCTGGTAGTAGCCAGCTTCTACTCTTTCTCTAGATGTAGTAAAATATAGTATTACTATACTTTATCTGTTTTCAACGATGAGTTTTTAAAAACTACCTGATATCTACAAGATACCATAGAAGTAGTACTGCAGGCTTGTAGTTTGCTAAACTTTGCTTTGAACACATGCAAATACAACTATAGGTTGCAATAGCACTTAATGAAAATACTTCCATTTTACACTTTCAAAAGCAGGAAAAACAGTAAACTTCATGCATATACTCCACTGGGTTTAATTTTGCCTTAAAAGGCAAGGCAAACCAACACCCCAAAACAAAAACACATAGTTTACAGAAAAGTCGTATGTTATTTCTTTGCAAGACCAAAATTTCATATTTCTATTTGGGCCTAACTTCAAAGCTCTAAGAGCTTTTCAGCTTCAAGATGACTGTCCAGTAAAGTGAGAAAGTCTGAGAGACTTTCTGTGAGAGAGACTTCAATGGATACCTTCTAGGTTTGTCTACAAGAAATCAGAAGGCATAGAGTTTTATAATGACTAGTAGAATTTTCTACAAGAAACTTCTGATATCTATGCATGAATACTTTTTTTTTTTAAGGAAAATAAATTTTTCAGCTGTTGTGAAAGCAACAAAAACTATATTGGTGAGAAGATCTGGATTATAGTTTTCTTTATGTAAAGCAACCACTTAAACTGATTTGCTTTATTTCTCTCTGAAAGAAGACAAATTAAACTTGAGTTGAAAATACAGCAAGACAAACTTGGTATTTAAATTTGACTGCTCGGTGTGTCTTGCATTTCAGATATTGTTAGTGGAGCATTGAATAAATTAAAATCTAAAAGAACACCCTCCACTACACCTCAACAAGACAGAAGCAGTAGGTATTGGTGTATTTGTACTAAATAAAGCCCATGCAGTATCTTCTGGATTTGTCAACTATATTCCACAATTTTTATTTTTTTTTTTTGACTGAAGAACTAGAACTTAGTTGAAGATAAGTGATTACATTTAAATTGTTTAAAACTTTGAATATAGATACATATTTATTGAAGATACTGCATTTACTGTAGTTCTTGGAGCAGCTACAATCACTGCAGCAGCGGGCTGTGTGGTTCTAGGATTACACAACCGAACTTGCGCTTTTTATCTAGTGCACACTAAGGCTTCAGTGCAGTCGTGCGGCATTTTATCATCTTGGGAATGAATCTGCCAGGACTGAAATTCTTCACTCTTACTCTGCTTCTTAAACTTACAGAAGATGACTATACTTCCCCCTCTGCCCCAACCCACCCCAGTATTATTTTATTAATGTGTGGTTTTGGATTTTCCTTTCTGGTACTCAAACTTGCAAAAAAAAACAACAAAATTTTTAAAACCCCCTAAGCTATACTGACTGCTTTGCCTGTTCATCATGCATGCACTTTGGCCAAGCTTTTACAACAATTTTCTTTCAGAAAAAACAAAACAAACAACTGCTTATATTTTAATAAACTCTCAACCTTTTAAGTTCTTATTGCAAATTTGGTTTTCTTAATTTCAGTCCTTTCATCAGTGACTCCAGTGGTTCTTACTCCAAGTACCAAGCGTAAACTTCCAATGGATTGCTCTCAGGGCTTGTCCAGCAAGAAGAGACGATCTTTTAAGCATGGTTTTGCTTTTGAGTTGTTACCAAGTAGTATTTTCAACAGCAGCTCAACACCAGCATCAGGTACAGTGCCTTCATTTTTTTTTTCTTGTTGCTTGAAGTGGTTGTTTATGGCTTTTAATTTAAATGTACAGTCTTTTGTTCTTGTTGGCACTCACTGATGATCTTCACTCAAGTGCTTCTTGCATTACTTTCCCGTCTTAGTAAATTGTCTATGTTTATGTTCATGAGTGACTGTCATGTTGCATGAATTGAGCAAAAGCAAAATTCTGTTTCTTGTTTTCTGTTGTATTAATCCCTCAAATCTGCAGTCCTGATGTCCTTTTATCCTTTTCAGTCCCTCTGCATCACAGAGGTTATACTCACGTTTCTGTCTTAGCACACACATCCATGAAGACTGACTATGCTTCCAACCTTCTGAAAGGTGTAGCCCTCTTCTGTCTTCTAAATACTTAAATAGCTGGTCTTAGCTGAATGTGAGATGTAACTGTTGTTATTATAAAGGTTTTTTTCTTGAATCCAATCAACCTCTTGTTTTCTCTAGATGCTAAATAATCTCAAAATTCTATAGAAAAAAAAATTTATTTTGTTTGACAACACTTTAATACTACTTCAATCTACTAGAGTGCTTCCAACTGTCAAGCTCTTCTGCAAAATCCTATTTTATTTTTGTTTGGTTCCTTAATGTGCTGGCAACTAAAGTCAAGAGTACAAAGAAATTTCTAGATTGGCTATGTTTTGCCTGAAGATAATTCCACACACCGCCCCCCCCCTAGTTGAGTGGTATAAAACTTCTTGCTTCTGTTTATTACATTATTTTATGCTTACCATGAAATTCTTGTTTCTATGGATAACCAAACCAAAGAATGATATTTTCTGAAGACAGTAGCAATGCATCTGTTTCATTAAAAAGTTTAGTAGAATAGCAACTCTTTCCTTTATTGTTGCTTTAATATTTTGGCTAGGTATGTAAAAAAAGCACACTGCAAATTAATATTAAGACTGAATCTAGTCTTTCTTATTAAGCTTTTAAATTTGAGGAACTGATCTGATGATAGCAATGTGGAAACTTAATTGAGGTAGTGATATCAGTAGCATGCAATTAATTGCAATCTAGCTGCTTCTATGGATGTTACAAGCAACAGCTTCATTTAATATTAAGTAAAAGTCAAAGTAATTTCATGCCAGCACTCCAGGAAATAAGCAAACAAATCTGTGCTGTTTAAAAACCTATTTTTTTTTTATTAACTGTTAAGTCTTTATCTGGAAAAAAAAAAAGTTACTATTTTAAAATAATGTAAACATGATTTTGTTCCTGTAGCTCAGTTTGAAGCAAGCCCTTGTGCGTCTCTTGAGTCATCACAGACCTCACTGTCTCCTTCAATTGGTGGTGAAAATCATCTATCTAGTACAGGCACCAGAAGAAGTAAAAGACATGCAAGCAAAAAAATATACAGGTAATTTGCCTTAACTCTCAGAAACCAAAGAAAAATTAGAAAGGTAGGTCTAGACCCCTTAACTAATGATGTGTAAAATCTCAGTCTGTCTTTAAAATTATCTTTTTTCAATGTCTAAAACATACCAGGTTTTTATAGTAATCTTAAAATCATTAGAACTTCCAATGTGGCAAAACAGAGCTCAAAACAAAATAAGATCTGGCATAGTAGCCTCTTGTGCCTTTTAAAAAAGCTTGTCAATAAGTCAATAGAAGAAATAAAACTAGAGGAAATAACCATAAGTGTCAGGATGTTTTCATTGCCCTCCTAAAGAGTTTGTGTCACTTCTTCCCCTCTGTCATCCCAGGGTTGAATCAGGAAAGACAGGTTGTTTTTCTCCAAAGATTAGCCGAAAAGAAATGGTTCGTAGGTCGTTGCGCTTGAAGTTTGGTCTGGGGAAAAGCAACAGAGAAATGGTAAGTATTCTGCTTCTAACCCAGTCTTGTTGTTACTGTGCAAATTTTAATCTTAAGTTTTGGCCACTGCTTTTCAGTAGCAGGAATGACTTATTTCGTAATGGAGGTATCACAGCATAACTGAACCTGCTGTCAAGTACCAGAAGCCCTGGGTTTATTTTCATAGCAGTAACTGATGAGCTTGTACTTGGTTTGGCTGGGATAGGGCAAGAGGCTGGGAGAGGGGACAGCTGACCTGAAATGACCAAGGAACTGTTCCATGCCATATAATGTTGTGCTCACCGATAAAACTGGGATGGGGGAAGTTTTTGCTAAGCAGCCACTGCTTGGGGCCTGGCTGTGCATCAAGCTACTTGTTGTGAGTGATTCCTTTTGCATCACTTGTGGGTTTGGGGTTGTTTTTATTACCTCCTTTTGCCTTTCCAGTTCTCTCCCTTGTCCCGCTGGGGAGTAGAGAGGAGTAATCAAGCAGCTAGATGGGAGCTTACCTGCCAGCTGGGGCCAACCCATCACACTTGTGATCAGTAGGGCTCAGAATTCCAGAAATTCTGATATTACAGAGCCTATGCACAGAATCATGATGTTCAGAGTGTGGTTAGGCCTACCTTACTGCAGGAGGATTTTTCCCTACCTAGGTCTACAGAGAATCGAGGGAAGGTGAAGTATGGCCAAGAAAAGGCTGCTGTGACTGATTTGTACAGCCTTTTCCTGGAGGTTTCTCTGTAAATGAGATTCCAGATTACAAGTTCATATTAAAGTAATTAACACTTTTTTTTTTTTTTTTTGTTCAAGAATATTGTATCAGGATGTGCAGTTTGTAATAGATCTGAAAATATTGGAAGGCGTCTTGCAAGTCAACAAGGGTTGGAAAGCAGAACTGAATGTGCAAAAGGAGCTATACTTTTCAGCCCATGTGTCAATGAAAAATTCCCTAAGAAAGGTAAATATCTAACAGAAACATCTGCTTTTGTAAGCAAAAGTAACTTTATGGATAAAGGTATAAAAGTCTTGTTTTGCTTCTAGTGTATTTTAGTAGTTCTCTTAGTTAAAGAAGATGATACCATCTTTACAGGTCTTACTATTATGACCTTTTTTTCACATCTCTGAAACTTAAGGGAGTAATGGCATCTTTAAATTTAGTGCTGCTTTGATAATTAGGGGGTTTTTTTAGCAATAATTTTGCCTATAATCATTCAAATCACAAGACATTATTCTTACACACTGTGATATTTGTTTTAAGGTTCAAAGAATATAAGCAAGTCAGAAGAAAACTTGCTAACTCCAAAATGTCATGATAAAGCAGTTTACCGAATGTCATGGAATAGTCCTGCTGTCACAGATTCTCAGGGGATCAGCAGGAATGAGGGAATTCTGCCAGGACGCTCTGAAACGGGAATCGGTTCTTCAGAATCTGTTTTGATATTTGGAAAGTCACAAATTGTTCCGGATGAATTCAAACCCACAACTGTAAGCAAACAAGGCAACAGCTCAGAACTTCTGCTTTGTGAAGAGGAAAGTAATTCAACTGCAGAAACGTTACTGAAAGTTAAGCAAGCCTTCTCTGCATCTGGAACTAATCTTCACAATTTGATAGGTGATACAAAATCTTCTTTCTCAGATCTAGCAGCTGAAACATCAGATAAAACTCTGTGTCTCACAAGGCTCAGTCCAGAGAAAGAATTGTTAGCTGAAGAAGTTTCTGAAAATCTAGCAAATAAAAAATCCAGAGAGCTTTTGCACCAATTTAATCAATCCTATGCTATTGATAAACAGCAATCAAAAAAAGAAGTTTTGGAGAAAAGAAACTTCAAAACTTCTATTGAGGTTGAACTTCAGGTCCCAAGACCAGATATAAAAAATGTAATTGAACTTCCTGTACCTCAAGTACTGACCAGGGAAGACAAGTTGACTGTTCACAGAAGTTCATCAAAAGACGGCTTAAACAAATTAGATTCCTTCAGAAGAAAAGAGGAAATAGAATTAACACACTCTCAGATAGCTGAAAACGGTATGGTAAAATGCTGTAATTTGGAAGAAGATACTGCTAAACTTTCTGTGGCAGGACAGCTTCCTACTTTGCAGTTGCCTAAGTCACAAAATGAAGTAGGCAACCAATACTTGCAAGCCGAAAATTCTGATAAAACTTTAACTAAAACATCAACTGTTTCTGACCATGGAAAGGTTTCTGACCACATACAATGGTTCAACAAGCTTTCATTAAATGATCAAAGTTCTGCAAGCAAAGCTAAACCACCTCTTAAGTTTCAACGTACTCCTGTTAGACAGTCTGTAAGAAGAATTAATTCCTTACTGGAGGCTAACAGACGATCTGTAAGCTCTCAGCTGCTTAAAGCAAGCGATGTTGGTTCACCACTTGTTAAATCTTTGAGCTATGATTCTGCACTATTCTCCTGCACAGAAAAGCCCTCAAAGAATTCTGTAGCTTTGCCACTCAAAAATGAAAGTACATATGACCAAGTTTCTGTATCTCATAAGCATCTAGACTTAACATCCAAATCATGTTGCAGGCCGTTAAATCCATCAGACAAGCCTGATGTTTCTGTCAAAACTGCTGGAATCCACGAACAGAAAGCAACTGTTCATCCATCAAAGTCTGTTCTAGAAGATCTAACCAATCACAAAGCAGTGAAATCCAGTTTAAAAGTTAATGCAAATATGAATATTCCAGGTGCTGCCTCAGAAAAATCTACAGTCACTAGAAGTGCTTCAGGAAAAGGACGAGTTCGTTATAGAGGGTCTCCAAAGAATCCAATATCTACAGTCAAACTGCTACCAACTGCAAAACCAGTAGACTTATAAGATCAAATATGATGGCTAAATGGGCTTATTGTAACTTGGTTAACCTTTGGAAAATCTAAAATGGGTTTGTTTTTCTAGCTCTAATTGTTTGTATTTTTTGATTTATTTTAAGTGTACAAGTCATGGACTTGTGCAAATGATAATTTGTTTTATGTTGACGTTTTCTTTATTTACAGCAATGTTAGTTCATCCAAATCTGACTTCTAAAACAAAAATAACCTCTTTTTACAAATGTTTGTGTTAGATCTCATATTTTATTATCTCAATATCTAAAAATGATGCATCTCCCAAAACAATTTCTGCAGTATTGAGACTAAGTACCAAGTTTTTCTTAAGAAGTTTCATTTTACATGTCTGAGAATTAACAGACATGAAAGAAAATTTTTTGATGCTGAGTATTGGTAGTTAAATTTACTTTTTAGTTTTAAGTGTATTGTAGCACTACTTTGATATTTAAATTGGACTTTACACCAGCTCTACTTCTTTTAAGACAATTTTTTTTAATTATTTTTGAGTAAATTGGGAGCATATTTTTGTTGTTGAGTAGGTAAGTGAATTATATTTTTACACATGTACACACCCACACTGGAGAATTATTGGAACACATGGAAAATAAATGTCAGGTTTATTCAAGAAGTGAAAAGTCTTAAAACTTCATCCAGCAATGTGTTCTGCAATAGGTACCAAGTATTTTCAGTTGTGAGCAGTAGAATGTTTTATCTTAATATGAGTGGATGACTTTAACTTATTTCTAAAGCAGTACGATAGCGTTAACTAGATGATGCAGAAGCAGGTTTCAGATGCTGATAATGTTGCAAGAGACGAATGTAAGAAGCCATAGTGTGTTAAAAGTTGATTTGCACAAGCAAATGTTTACATCTTTTGAAATTAAAACTGTTTGTCTGTCATCAGTTGTAAAATTATTTAAGAGTAAACACTTGAAACTGTTCATTAACTTTCCGTGTGTGCGAATTGCTTATTGGCAAGATGTAAGAGCTGAAAGTGCAGGATACTTTTGGTTTTAATAAAGCCATTGGTTTTTGTCCCTTTTCTGAGCCTGTTCTTCTCTGATGACTGGGAAATTTAGATTTTGTTGTCATATGCAGACTGTGGACATAAAAAAATGAGTAAGTGAAAATACTGCCATCAGAAAGCATTCTGTTCTGGCTCTCCTTTTTCTACATCTTAGATACATGTTGGTGACTCACATCTAGCAAAAGGCATGGTGCAACATAAATGAGCAGGAGTATGCTTATAAACTTCTTGAGTGGTATGGTAATAAAATAAATAGTTCTGTTTGCTTTCTGTTCCCTGCCTCCATCCCCACATATCCACCAGCTTACTGGCTGAGTTGGTTCAGCTTAAGGGTCTTGTAGAAACCCCCTGCCCCCATCATCCCAGTTCAGCTGCCTCACTCTGTTGCTCCATAATTGTTAAGATCTAACAGTAGGGAAAGAGCCATGGGAAGATCTTAACAGGATTACTTGGTGGTGTGGTTAAGTATTAGAAACTTCAGTTTCATGAAATAAGGGAGCCAGCTTAACAGTTCACCACCATCCAAAGAGGAAGCTGCTTCTCCCTGCTCTCAGCTATGTGCTCCCACTCTGCCTTTAGCTGGTGCTGCCTGATCCCTCACGAGGCTGCGTGTAGGCACCAGAGCACCATGTTTTGCACCAACTTTTAAACTGGATCATTTCACTGAGGCAAATAAGGCTCAGCAAAACAAATGCCACCTGTCACAGCTGATGATGCAACAAGATAGGAAATGGAAATAGGACAGAAGGAGATAAAGGCAACGTCAGGAAGAAAATGAAATCCGACTCATTCTGTAGTCGTGAGCTGTCACATGAATTTTGTGTTTGAAAGAGCAAAACATGAGGGTTTTTTTCTGTTAATATGTACCCAATACTTTGAATGCTAATGTAGTTTTGACAGTGTGTCATGGATGGAGCAGTGAACTATTGATCGTCAATGCAATCTGGTCTTGAATTAAAAAACTTAAACATCAGAAAGGGAAATTTTGGTAGGAGCCTGACAAACCCTTCAACACCAGGAAAGATTGTCAAAGAAAGCTGTAGGCTCTGGTTTTGGAGGTTTTACAGAACAGTTTGGGCACACATCTGTTCACGTAAAGTTGATCATGTTTTGGAGAAAGAGATTAGAAATGCTGGGTGCCCAACGGAGGTCCCTACCGCTTAATCCTGCAAGTTACAGACATAGGTAATGTGCTGGACACCCACAAAAAGAGAAAGTAATTACATTTGAACGTGTAGTTCATGGATGTGTTGTGGTTTACGGAGTGTAAGTGTGGAGCTTTTATATAGACAGTTATTCTAAAATAGAACATGCTGTTCACATCAGTAGCAGTGAAGATGTGTTACATAAAATAACCTTTAGAAATTTTGCCAAGTGCTGTTAAATAAGAGACTTCATTTAGCAGGATCCTTTTATAGTTGGTTTTTCATTAACCTCTGCTATGGCTGATGTACACAGATTTGCTTAACCTGGTGACCTTTACCTGCCAGCGCTTAGAGATGGTTGCCATGTTGCTGCCTTGTAAACCTGCAGTAAGGCAATACTGTCAATCTGCGAGTAAACCGTTGATCGTGTTGTTCTGGGGAAAGAAATCACAGCGGGAAGATGGACACAGTCCTAGGAATGCATAATATTTGATTTCTGTAGCCGTTAATCCATCAGCAACCTTCTGTTTGGTTTTAGACTATTGTATTTAGCTGAAAAGGGAGATCTTGAGCGTGTGTGTGTGTGTCCCCACGCTTTGCGCCATCCTCTTAATCGGACAAACCCACGCAGCGAGCACAGGACGGGGCAGCTACCGACCAGAAGCTGCGGGGGGGGGGGGGGGGGGGGGGGGCGCGGGGCTGTGGCTGCGCACGGAGATTGCGTGGCTGCGGTGCCGACGCACCCGAGGAGCCGCGCCGGGAGCGGGAGGTGAGTGCGGGGTGCCCGGGGGCTCCGTGCCGCTGCCGAGCGGCTGTGGGTGCGGGGCGGGGCGGGGCGGGGGGTCCCCAAGCTGTCCGTGGGCGCAGCGCAGAGGTGCGGGGAGCTGCCGGCAGCGGAGCGGCAGCCCCGTTTGTCTGTGTCTTGACGGGGAATATTCTGTAGAAAGCAGGGTTTTCCCCCTCTAAATAATAATAATAATAATAACAACAATAACAATAATGCAGCGGCTTGGCCGGCGTGCAGCGCTGCTGCAGCGGCCGCGGAAACGGAGCTGGGTGGGGCGGTGGGGCCACGCACCGGCGTAGCGGGGGACGTTGCCAGCATTGGGGGGGTTTCAGCCATTTTTGCCTCACAGACGTTTTCAGGTGCTTTGCGTGGGGCGGCTGCAGCGGTGGAACATCTTTAAACGCCTGGCGTGGAGAAATCCAGCAGCTGCGTGTGTTTCAAGGAAGAGAAGGGGGACTTGGGGGTTTTTTGTTTATTCAAGGGACTGGAAGTGATGCATTTTATTTATTCTCTGATGTGAGGGGAAAAGCAGCTTTGAGAAACAAGTGTTCTGATTAAAATTCAGCCTCTCAAAGAGGATAGTAAGTGATGCTTGTTTTCTTCTTTTCAAATTTTTTTCCTAATTAAACTACACTGTGCAGCTATTGAACAGAAGGGATTCAAGGAGACAAAAGAAACCTATTTGCTTCAGGTGGGAAATTTGATGCATACAAAGTAGGAAGCCTCTTGTCTTAAGAGACAAATAAAAGACAATGCAGGTTGTTCCTAGTGATTCCTGTTTCAGGCAATGCAAGCACAGAGCTTGGAAAGCACAGTTCCTGCCTGAAGAGTTCTTCGCTTTTAGCCCAGAGCTTTACAAAATAGCGCAATAAACCTAGAGGGGGAGGGGAAATGTAGTCTCCTTAAATGAAACGGTGGATCCATTTTGTTTACAGTGGCTGTTAATGAATGTTATGGGCAAATGCAAATCAGAAAATTGATTTTGATTTCCACAGTTTGCTACTTAATATTGTTTTTCAGAAGAGAAGAACCTATCCACCCTATTACCCCTGCTCCCCCTCCAGTTTCCCACTGGTTAGATTTCCAGCTGTTCCTGGAAGCTGTGGTATTCAGCTGTGATGTGCAGTAGTAAGATCAGAAGTTATTTTTAGCATGTGTACTGGACTTTTTTTCCCCCCACTATCACTTATAATCAAATTCCTTTCTTTTTAACAGGATAAAAGTGGCTACCAGAATGATGGCTACCGTGCTTTCTAACATGCTATTTCTGCTGGTGGTTGGATTGGCTTCAGCTTTTAGCCACAGCCCTAGGACCCCTGACAGGGTTTCTGAAGCAGATATTCAGAGGCTCCTCCATGGGGTTATGGAGCAATTGGGCATTGCCAGACCCCGGGTAGAGTATCCAGCGCACCAGGCTATGAATCTGGTTGGTCCACAGAGCATCGAAGGTAGTTAATTTCTGCTTTGAATTATGATAAATTTATTAGTATCCTTTGGTAATAATTATTATTTTGCACGTATATGCAGAATATCCTGAGCTTAAATCATGGACTTCTTCACCATGTTGTCGTCTGATCTTTGTTTTAAAATCATCATCCATCTTTTACCTTCCTTAATGTAATGATTTTGGCGGAAGAAGTAGTGGGTTTTCTTAATGTACAGGCTTTGTAGAAAAAGTCATGTTGTCTTAGAAGTGTCTGGTCTCTAGAACCTCAAAACAGTGGGTTTACTAAATTCTTCCCTAATAATGTGTATAAATATATCACATTTATGTTTCATATTAAACAAATGTGAGCTCTACAGCCTAAATCTCATGGATTTTTAGAAACATTTGCAGACAAGAAGAGATCACATGTTTGCAGTGTCATGTGAGAAAGAGGGAGAAGCCTCATACAGGGGGTTCTCCCTCCATGCTGCAGTCCCCTGTGCAGCCAGCCCTCCATGGGACGGGGTCTGCGCTGGATTGTGCAGGGCTGTGGGCAGCGGGAAGACAGGGTCGTGGGTGCTGGGATGGAAGGGACACGGATGCTCCTCTCCCTGCATCCGCAAGAGCACCTCAGCACTGCCTTGCTGTGATGAGTGCTCTGGGCTCAGGTTCGTTCTTTTGACCGCTGCTCTGGTCTCCCCCCATGAGAGTAGATTTTCCTTGGAATCAGTCTTTTACAACTATGCAAACCATCTGAAATATCTGGCTCAAATGTTAGGGTGTTAGGATGGTGTTGCAATGTATTGCTATTTGAGTTGTAAGAAACCAGCTTTTCGTCCGGGATTACAGCAGAAGTTTGGAGGTATGCAGCCCCAAATACAGGAGTTCATGGGCATGCATCAAAACAGAGCAGAAACCCTCAACCCTTCTCTTAGGGTTAAACCACTTGGACACAGTGTAGCAAGTCTCCACAGTTCCTAAATCTGTGCCCTTTATTTTGTCCCCATTCCGATCTACAGACTGTCCTAGCCGAACAGGTACAGTGTTTTAATGGAGGCCAAGAAGAGGATTAAAACAGAATAGGCATTTCTACCAGCTAATTGCAGACCTAAGTTTATATATTTTCTAAAGAAGCTTTGATGGACACTTCAGTGTCCAGCTTTTCTGGAAACTTAAATGCCAGAGATTAGGCTTAAGGAGTAAAATTTGGTCTGTGTCATTTCCTCCTCCTTTATGAGTGTTTGTATGTAGAGAAATTGGGACAGATTGGTAGAAGTGAGTAATTTTACTCTCCTTCTCCCTTTTTTCCCCAGACTCTTTTTTTTTTAAACCTTAGAAAAGCAAAGCCAATCTGAACATCTGACAAATATTTCATCTCAGCTGTTTGCAGTTAATTTCTAATTAAAAGGTTAGTAAAAACAGATTAAGAATCTCTTATTTTAAGTATTGAAAGTTTTCTGGTGCTTGTGAGGCTCAAATAATGCTGGTTTTCCAGTCATCCATACAATCTTCCACAAAAAGCAGATTGGATAAACTTGAACAAATCTTTTTTTACCCCTTTTTTCCCCCTCTTTCTTTTCTTTGTTTTTTTCCCCTTTTTAAATAAAAGTATCTAATGTGTATATAACAGAGTAAAACTGAAAGGTGGTAAGTCCAGTTTATTTATTATACTTAACATTACCCTCTTGATCAGATGAGGATGACTCATTTTTCAAGCTTACCATGGATGTTTAACAGCCTACTGAGAAATTTCTGCAAAAGCAAAAGAGCCTTGTGAGGGGAACGCTGTCAGTCAGTGTAGAAATAGACATGCAAATCAGACCTTCATGTCAAACGTTGCTTTCCATAGAGTCTTTGGTGTAAGTTTTCGCAGATGGTAACCACTTGCTCTTTCTTTGGTTACTTGTGGTGATATGTGGCTGTCTATAGATAGATACCTCTTAAAATATCTGAGTAGAAACTTCAACTTAAGAAAGCATTTTGAAAGTGTTGATTCCAGTTATGAGATTAATATGGTCTTATGTCATTCTACACAATATTTTCTCATACTGCTTTTTTAAAAAGTAAATAGAATTCAGTAAATTTTCACCATGAGTTTATATTTAAATATAGACCATGAATTACAGGATAGATAATCTAACAAAACTTGCATTGCATTCTCTACTAGTGATTTTAACTATTACATTGTGAAAGGCTTCAGAATTTAATATACAGTGCTCCATTTTATCCTCTTTGAATATTTATTTATTTTTGTGTAATTTGAGGAAAAGCCTGCACAGTGGGTTTGACTTTCTATTAGGTGTCTAGTTTGGAAACCGAATTGCTAAAATGGCATGGTAAGACGTTTAATCAAAACAGTCTGGTTCTGTGAGAGATTCCCATATGCAACGCTTCCACAAATGGTGTCTGCCTTAAAACCTGCAGTTTTTACTGTTTTCTTCCGCAGTCTGCCCACTACTCAGTTATTGCCAGGGGACTGACATTGCTGACCTCCCAGTGGCTCCAGTCAGCTGATGTTTTCTAAACAAACCAGAATAGGAGCTGAATTCAAGCAGGGACCTTCTCCTCTGGCGAGGAGTGAGGACAGGAGGCATTTGAATGTGTACTCCCCTGAGGGGTTGCACTGCTGTGTGCAGATGAAGTGTGATGCTCAGTATCGTAAAAATACTGCAATCCTTCTGAACTGAGTCTTGTTGTTTTGTGTGAGGTTTTTGGACCTCACATACTTTGTGAAATTCTGTCACACGGTTTAGAAACAGAATTTTCTCAGAGAAGGAAGCTCCAATCTCCGCTCTGCTAAACAGACCTGCAGGACTTTCTGGGAGACTGTTTCTGGTGGTGGTGAGCTTTTACAGCTTCCTTGTCTCTGATACTTCTTGGCCAGCATGCAAGGAAGTGACCCATGCAGTGCAAGAAACAGTGTCATGGGTTGTAATGTTTAAGCAAAAAATCCTGTGCCTGTAGCACAGGTGTTGGGTGACAGGAATATTGAGGAGGATTGAGAGAGAACTTCTGATTAATGTTCCCTGTGGTATCTGTGTGAACAGTAAGTGATTTATGGTTGAGCTACAGGAAAAATAACTGCCTGTGTTTTTGAGTACATAAGTACAAGGTTTCCGATTCTGAAGGATTCACCTCTGGGCTTCCCACAACAGTTACAGTGCTCACTGGATAGTAAGTGTGTGTGCAAGTGCTTAAAAAATCTACAAGACAATAGAAAGGAAAACTAAGGGGGGAGGGAAGAAGGAGGTTTAACAGTAATTGGAATATGTCACAGCAAAATAGGGGTTTCATACTGAATCCCATCAGCGCAAAGTGGTAATTCAGTAACTGCTCTCTGAGGTTCTGTCTTCCTTGGGAATTTTTGCCTGAAAGTAGTGGAGAGTAGAATTGGATATGAAACTCATACTATCTGTGAGAACTTCTGAGTGGCTAGGAGTGTTGACTTCTGGCCATTTTTCAGACTGTAGTTTGCAGTGACCAGTGTAGACAGTTTAAAACCTGGTTCATCCCATAACAGCATACTCACCATCAACCCACTGACTGTGCTGGAGCACTTGTTTCTCATTTTGAGCAGATATTGCATCTCAGAATAAAAAAAAACTTTACCAATCAGAGCTTAATAAATTTAGTGTGTTCCTACAGAAAATTGTTTTACTTAACAAAATGTTTTTGTCAGAAATTGCCCTGGCAGTGTAGACCTGCAGCACTGTTGGGTGCCATCAGCTTCAGCCGAGGCAGGAATCCAGAAGTACCACTGATTTTCAAAAGGCCAAGATTGGACCCATTAGATATGTACACTTGCAAACAAAGTGCTGTCAGGAAAAAATAATTGCTGTGGCGTTGGAATTTGGAAACAAATTTAGGCTGCCATAATATAGACAAGTTTATACTAGCAGCCTTATTATAATGAAATGTTTGCACATTTGAGTGATTATTATAATAACCTTTTCCAGATGAATAAGATCTTAATAATTTTACATGTAACAAAAATACTATTGCTGTTAGTTCATAAGCAAATTTATAAGTATCTCCATTTTCCATCACCACTATCTACATTTTTTCCAGTGTTAATCATCATATTTTGACTTTGACATGCTAAAAAACAGAGGGTGGATGTGTTGGAAGGAATTGCAGGGGACTACACATGGTCTTTTTGTTTTTCTTTCCCCTCTGAAAAAAAGCTTAGGGCTGACTTTGTTGTGGTGAGCGAAGTCACAACTTCTTTGTGTACCAAAGACAACTGAAAGATGGACATTTTTCAGAAAAGATGTTTATCAGTATGTATTCTCTTTCCTCAGTGACCAGATAGTTTTCTTGGTGATGGAGAGAAAAAAAAGGCACAGCTTGTTAATGGGCATAAGTTACTGCATTTTCTTATGTTGAAATCTATGAATACGTGATTATTTTTTCTTCTCTTTTACTTTGCATTTGCCAGTGTACCTGTTAGCTCAAGTCAAGCTGCTAAAATAGAAATAGAGTCTAGAAAATGTCTGGTAAAGAGTTTAATCTACCAAGAAATGACGGTGAAGTTCAAGCTGTGTGTAATCCAGGGAGAGCCTGGAGGTCCGGAGGACCACAAGCGTGGTGGCTGTTCTCTCGCGGGTGGCAGGGTGCTTGGCTGCCCCCAGCCCACAGGGAGACGTGAAGGCAGCGTGAGCTCTCCTCCTTCGCCAGGGCTCTCTCAGCTGAGTGGACGCAGTTCACAGGGTAAGTATGTCACAAAGAGGGGAGTTTGCCAGCTGGTTCTCTGTGCTTGTGTACTGCAGACGGCACTCGCATGGCGAGTCAGCACGGCAGAAGCCAAACCGATCCTGCGCGATGAGTGTCGAGCAAAGATGTTTTTAACACCCGAGGTGCTATCTTAGGAGCAGCTGGTTTTGCTGACCACTGAACAGATTTTCTTTCTGCGCGTACCCCAGTTCCTAGAAGTAATAAACCCATATCAACTACTTTAATTTCTCTAATAATATTCGATCTCCTTGTTAATTCATGTTTTCAGAAAGCTGTATTGAAGTCATTTAGCAGGATCTATAAAAAGAGGGGGAAACCATAGAAAAGCAAAATACAATTTTTTCATGAGTAGCTGTGTTTCTGTAGTTCCCAGTTAGGTTTATCACTAAAACACTGTACAAGCACCACTGTGCTATATTCACGTTTCCTATAGACAAGAAGGGGACTGCATCTATGTTAACAGAGGACAAAGGAACAAAATAAACAAATACCTTCAGCATTTCAAAAACATAGAAGTTGTTTTTTCTGCCTGGCGTGGAGTTCATGAAGTAAGAGACTTCATGGGTTTTTTTCTTTCTTTGCCTGCTTGTAAGTTTGTGCCGATATTTAAGGACTTTTTTTTTAGAGGGAGAGGAAGGGAATGTGTGTATAATGCAAATTTCACGACGGTTGTACCATGCCTAGGAGAACAGTGAACTCTCACTGAAACACACGGGGGCACCAGTGGCTCGGCTCGGGCAGTTTATAGCACTTGACAATGGGAAATGCGAACTCCTGTTTTCGCTTTGCAAGTATCATCTCCTTGCATTTTCATTGCCTCCTGTACAATTCAGCACAACAGGCGGCCTCTTGGGTGGTTTGTTTGTTTGTGTTCGATTTGGTTGTTTTGGTTTTATTTCTTAAAAACACTTCAGACGAGAAAATGGTTGGTAAAGGTGCTGGCATGGCAGCCCAGCATTTTTCAGCCTGCAAAAGAGGTTTAAGGCTGTCAGTCTCAGTGACAACGTTAAATGATGTCTCTGAAATCCTGATTGTTTGTAGGAATAAGAAAATATTATGCCTTTTTGGGAGGCTTTTGACTATCCTGTAGAGACTGCTTGAAGCTACTGGGAAAAGGCTGGGTTTATTTGATTATTTTGAAAGGAAATAAAAACCTGCTTATTGTTTTAGCAAAAGGTAGTTACTGTTTGCCGGATTGAGATGATAAACCTCCAAAGTGTCTGGAACATCATGCTAGTAGTTCTACTAACAACTGGTAGTTAGCGACTTACCAGCACAGACTCTGTTCAAATAGCACTTTGTGTGAAATCTCCTTTCTGTAAAATGATGCGCATTATTCATGCATGTTAATAATGTCTGTTTTGTTAATATTTTCCTACTAAGAAAACTAAGACAGTGCTGGATTACCTTGCTGTCTACCCTGTGACATACCTACAAGACCGCTACTTGTTTCCTAGAAGGACAGTAAAATCTCCGTATCAGAAAATTGCCAGAACTTTTGCGTATGACTGCATTCAGTGAAACCAATGCAGAAATGACCTTTGCACTCATTTGCTTTTGGGCAAGCGTGTGCTATGCTTATACCCTCATATATTTGGATTTCCGTGGGTGACGGGAAGTAATACTAGCCATTGCCACATGGGAGTATGATATTTGGGGGTCAGCAGATATGGCAGTGTGATGGCTGCATCCTCTTTGCTCTCATTTACGTCCTCCGTGCCAGCGTCCGGGGGTGGCAGCGTCACGGTCCCCGGGCTGGCAGGGTGTCACGGGGCTGGGGCAGACCTCCCGCAGCCAATTCTGCTCCTTCAGGGCCACTCCGTAGTGTCAGCTTCGTGCAAAGGGACCACACAGTCCTTTGGGGTTTGGGTTATTGTATCTGTTCTGTAGAGAAAGTCCTGCTGCAGTTAAAACATAAAGTTACACTCACAGTGGGACCGCTTTTGCTGAAGCACACATGACTTTAATCAAACGCTGTGTTATGGGCCTGACATTTAACAAACAAAAAAAAAGCCCCAACATCACTCTCCTAGTCTCTGCTTTCAGGGGGTTTTCTTGCAAAGTACTGAAATAGCCCAGGAAATACAATTTCAAAATTTAATACGAACATCTCAGATTTGTAACGTAAAGTGAAAGTGGTAAAGCTACACTTTTAATACATTAATATGGTAGACATCTGGATTTGTACAGATCTGACTAAAAACACCTATCATTGTCTCCATATTTTAGTCCTCAAATTGTGAAATGTAACCAGACTTTAAGTATCAGGCAGTGGTGCATGTCATGAGAGGTGATTCAGAATGCTAATTCCAGAAATTTAAAAGTTGATGACAGTGCCAGCCGACACTGCCAAATGGCAACAGTGGTTTTACAGTGGGTTTCCTTCATCTGAGTAAGTGATGTGGCACAACTCAGCAAAGAAATTGCATGTAAAATGATTATACCTGTAACTCTGCAAGCAGGAATATAATGAGATGCTGTGACTTTATTTGTTCTTTATTTTATTAAAGGCAAGTGTTTGAAAATCTGGCCCGTAATAGCCTTGCTTCCATATGAATTTATAAGACACGACAAGCAGTGAATAATAAGAAAGCAGAGCTGGTGTTTGTCTTGCTATGTGGAGGTGGTATCGTGTTTCCTCAATGTGTTTGACAGCTGTCGCTCTTGAGGAGCAAGGGCAAGATCCAGCGAAGGCTGTGGATGTTACTACTGTGGGCTCTGCCACTTCTGAATTTGGGGAGGTGCCCTTCCTCAACGCCCCAGTGCTGCAAGACGCTTGTCTCCTCAGCGTGTCTGGGTAGAGGCAGGGAAAATTCTCAGAACTAGTGTGCTTGTCAGAGAAGTCAGTCAGTGGGGAACGCAAGAAGAAAAGTGTGTTAATCCGTTTCTCTCTAGATCTTTGTTATTTGCATGTGGGTCTGACTGAGGGACCTATTTGGATTTGGGGCTTTGAACCTCTTCTTAAAATGACGTGTATAGCAGTCCTCGTGGCTGCAGGAGGGAGTGCCGGTATCACATTCCTCTTCTGAGGAACCAAGAGCCAATAAGCCAATAAGAGAGGTAAGAAATCTGAGGAGGAGAGGGAATATGATAGCTTCTGTATTGTCTGATGCTTTATAGTACTTCTGTTTTCTAGTGTTGGCAGATGTTATATAGAAATTTCATACAAAACTGTAAAATTTTATCTAGCAATGGAATATGGCCCATAAGTATTTAAAAATCTGCCAGTGAAGATTGGCCAAATTAAGATGAGCTCTTGTTTTCTAAGATTTTTTCTGTGCTTGTCTTTCACATGCATACATAAATCCTTGGACACATTATTTGGGATTTATACCTTTTTGTAATTGTTCTCAAAATCACGTGCATTTCCCCTGCTCCCATCTGACTTTTAAATTAACTTGTAGTAAGAAAAGCTTTTAAAATTTATTTGGTTCTATGAAAAGATATTTTAGAAGTCTAGACAAAGGAGAGATTCTTGCTTTTCTTGATTGTGGTGTCCTGTGCAGGAGATAGGATCTCTGGCACGCTCCGGAGGTTTCCAGAGCTATTCCCTATGTGCTTCCTGTCGTGCGTGCTTTCAGCAGTGCCTTCACAGCTGCTGCAGGGATGAATGAGAAGAGGAATGCTCTCAGCTGGTGAACAGGAGGGAGGAAGAAGCTGATTTCTGCCCTTGGGATGCTTTAGGACATCAGGTTAGCTGGCCTGAGTCCCTGTTGCAGCATCAAAGAGCAGCATTGGGCCTTGTCTTACCTGGGCTCTTCATCTTCACTGGACTCCTCTTCATCTGAAGATGCACTCTCTTGCATCTTCATCGTGTATCAACGCTTTTATTGAAGTGTGAAAGAAACCTCATCTTGACTCAGGCCATGTTGGGAGAAGTTTTGAATAGGAAGACGTCTGCTTTTGGAGTTGTGAGGAGGTTACTCACCAAAGCAGAGACTTGGAAGCCTTGTAGCCCCACACTGGTATCGTTCATGATGAGGTCATTTGGGGGAGTTAGAAAATCTACCCTGGTGGCAGCTGTCAGGCAGGCATGCGAAGCTTTTAAATGCTCCTGTTGAAGAACCAGCTGGGACTTCGAGTCATCTGCATGGAAAATGGAACTGGATGACTATGAATGGGGAAATGAACAGGAAAATTTTGTGAAGTTCTGTGGAGCAGTAGACAGAAAATAGTCCCATTCTGGACAATTCTGGTGCCTCCATGCTTTACAAAGGAGTAAAAGGAGTATTTTTCTATGAGTGTGTTGACATTAATGGAACATCTGAGCTTCTCATGGAGCTGGTGCCAACGCCAGTGAATAAAGTGCTTCATTGGCACATTTACATTTATAGGATTGAAACAGTGTCCCATCCCTTGTGGGATAAAGTTTGTAACCGGTTCCTTTTGTTGCCCTGTTCCGCACAGCAATGCGCTGCACTCGTGGTCACAGGCGAGGTAGTGGGGTGGCAGCTGCAGGTGGGTGGTGTTTGCTGGACCTGTTTTCCCTTGGCTCTGCCGATGCCCGGGGGCTGGCAGTCCATGTGGCACCGGGGCCCGTTGCTGCAGGTTGCGCTGTCTTTGTAAAAAGGGTGAGCTTATCCACACCACGAAGCACGAAAGCGTTCTGCTGAGGGTGAAGGGCGAATTAACATAGTCCATTACAGGACTGTTCAACCAAGGGAGGCGTGAGAGATTGCTTTTGCACTCTGTCAGCAACTGAGCTGCTGGATTTTTTTTTTTATTGTGTGTGCAATTTGAATAATAATTAATAATGGCATATAAGCTACTGTTATAAATTTATTGTGAGAGGGGCATGGGCGTTAACTTTGGTCCTAACCATTTCACAATAAAAGCATTTTGTATCTTAAATGTTTGTACTGTTTATAATTAAAATGCGGGATAAAATGGAATTATCCACTGAAAGCAAGGTCAGTAATTGTGTGACATGTGTGCTTAAGGCTTTAGAAAACACACTGAAAGGAATTTGTCCTTCTGCACAGAAAAAGAAAATTAATCTTAGAGTTTTAAGAAACTTTGTGTCCTTAAGGAGAAGACAAGCTGACTCTGGAATCTGCTTCAGTACATATAGTTGTCGTTTTCTTGGGTTTCCCAAGACATGCTCTTGAACGGTTAAGGAAGCTGGCTAGGTTTATATGTTTCCATTCTTGACTCTCCTATACTTCTTCCCTATTTTCTTATTTAGCAGCTTCTGTGGAATAGAGAAAATGTGGTAATTTATAATTTTTTCAGTGCCTCTCAGTTCCTGATCTTAATGTCAGCAGCCAGGATAGGACTCTAGGATGAAGCTGGCTGAAGATGCACGGGGGAAATGGCATTGGGACTGTAAAGCTTTTAGTGATGTTAGAAAGGGTAAGGAAAATGAAAATGCATTTTTTTGCATTCAGGATTTTTTTTTGACAGTTTGAATTAATCAGATTGCATGATGAGGAGCCTTGCAGATAATAAAGGAAAGGAAAAATGAAGTTAGTGGATGGTGTCCCATTTTAAGGTAAAAACACCAGAAAGCATTCTGCCAAACTTGCTTTTGATTAGGGATGACAGCACTTTTGAATGTGACAGCAACACAGCAAAGGTAGGTACGGCAAGATGACTGGGGATGGGAGTGCGGGGCAGTACGGAAAGCCGTCACAGTGAAAGGAAAAAGAGCCATCTCTGTATCAGACAGGACATGCTGGAAATAATTTTGAAGACTTTTCCCAGTGATAAGAACTAGTAGTCTAGGTTAACAAAAGATTTTGCAAAGTAGCGAAGATGGTGTTGCACCTCTTGATTAATCTCTTTACTCCCTCAGGAATCTTACACAAATGGGATAAGATATACTGGGCTTCTCTTGCAGCTCATATTTGCTTGGAGTTTACACAGCTCAAGATCATTCTTGTTCAGGTAGAGTATTCCTCTGTGCATCTGGGAAGGGCTTGGATGCTTTTAGAATCTGCTTCATGATACTCAAGAGCAAAAATATGAAAACTAGGGCATCTAGGATGACTCTCTAAGTAAAGGGCTTTAATTCCGGATCTGGGATTTATTTACGCCCAACAGAAACTCATGATCCATTCTATTTTGTATCTTTTTAGTCATTCCAAGTATCTCTAATTGAGATGATACCAGCAGTTGGTGAGATGACTAAGGACTTTTCCAGTATTCTAGGAAAGAGGAGAGGCATTGTTCCGTTTTTGTTTTCCACCCTGCGACAGTTCAAGACCAGTGCCAGAAGATCGTTACATATATGCATATATTTAAAATGAAATTCAAAGCTTGCTTATGGTAATACTGACCTCAGTCCAAAGGACCTAAACTCCTAGTTTATCGTGTAGGGGTGTGAAATAACTGCATGCTCACACAGAAATCCTGCACGTGAAAGGGAGCTGATTGTTTTGGAGGGTTGGATGTTTTTTTTCGCTAGTATATGGCACACAAAAGCCAGTTCATACAAGAAGTAAGGAGAAATGGGGAAAGCACAGATTTAGCCAGCCCATCCTTTCTCAGTACAAGGATGTTCTCTGTACTGTTCTTCTGGATTTTTGCTAGTCCAGTTTCAAATAATTTAACAATGTCTCTCATGTTTCCCTTGGATAGGAGATTAGGAGAAGTTTCTTGATGTTTAGTAGTCTGGTCTTTTTCTTTCAGCCTCTGCCTCAAGGTTCAAGAGACCCATCTTGTGCTATTTTTGTAGCTGACTGTATATGTTTGTATCACAACATTTTGTCTTGGTAGCTGCAGTCTATTTAATCCTAATATGTTTCTTCAAATCAGTAACATTACCAAAATTAACGCAGCTTGTGAATTACTGTACATAATACCCCGATTTGGTATATCTGTAGCATTTCATTTTTATTATTGCAGTCTTCACTGAGTGCACTATTTATCAGAGTTTATAAGGAAGAAGCTTTGCTAATGCTATTAAATCACTCAAGTGTGCTAAATTATGGCACCAGAGCAGGTGCTATTGTCTCCAGCTCTTTTGGAAAGAAAGGAAAAACCCTGAAACAATCCTGGACATTTATACCTAAAGGAAACAATCCTTTATCTTAATATAAAAAGATTGGTTTGTACTCAGTCAAGGGAATTCTTGGCAGTCGGTTTAAACTTATATGTATATATAGCACACTGGAGCCTGCTAAGTACCTCTGTTTTCTTTATGGATGGAGCTTTGGTGCCAAGAGGTCTGCACCACATACAAGCATAGATAGGCTTCTATCTGATGGACTGTCCCACAGCGAACCGCATTGTATACAGGATGTTCAAACACGTATTGATTATGTGGTTCTGGAGTTTACAGCAGAATCATAACCTGATGCTTTTAAGTACATGCATGCAATCAATCCTCATTGTGAAGGAGCTCAGTACAAAAGATATTTTATGCTCTACTTTAGACGTTAGATTAAATGACATTAGAGTAAATGCATGCTATCCATCTTTTAACCTCATTACCATAGTATTATTATGAATCTATACAGTTCTTACAAGCATCATATTTGTGTTGACTCTGGACTGTAAATATATAATAAAGTTCATAGTGTGTATAACGCTATTCTGGTTTTAGTACCAAGTCTCGTGGTCAGCTACAGGGGAAAACCTCATATAACACAGATGCAGATTTTTATAGGGCTACTTTTATATTTGTTACATATCTGCAAAACTTGCCTTCAAAATTGCATTACAGAATAAGAAACTTGTATTTGATGGGGGAAAATCGGCATGTTGATTAGATTTTAGTCCATCATGCAAATAAAATTGAAATATATATGCTTAACTTGCCTCTGGTACTATAATGCCAGCTTCCAACTGATTATTTGCAAAATATAGACAATTTGACTCAACTATCACTTCTAAATGTAGACATGAATACAAAATTTGTCAAGACTGCCTTATGTTAGCAGTTTTTGAAAGTTATTATGTGAGCTTACAAGGCCTAGCTCTATAAAAGATTATTTAGGCTGGTCATATTTATTTGTAAGTTGGGACAGGAGTACTTGAATGATCCTTCTGGAGCAGCTTTCATGTTCAGAAGCTTTATTCCAATCTTTTGTATCTATGAAAATTATAGAAATTAAAAATAAGAGTATTTGGTGATAATATAATGACCATGCTATTTACCCAAACAATTGTGTATGTGTTCATTCTTTAATTCACATTTTCCAATCATTTGAATTCTTTCTCCTCTCATTCATTATTAGTGGAATTTATATGTTGATTGTATCTTGTTATCCCTCTTTATATAGGGTTTTAAAAAAATACTGCTCTGCTGTCACACAGCCATCTTGGTACTGAGTAACTACATTAGCCATTGCTGCACTGTGTGTGGTGACTGTCTTACGGCATGCTTGAAACAGAGTTTTGTTTTGAAATTCGAAAGAATACTGTGCAATAGTGTTTAGAAAACTCTGCAGGCACCTCAGTTTTAGCCTGTAGATGCATTTAACCAGTAATGCATGCAGAAGAGATCTGGAGCAGATAAATATTTGTAGAGGGGCATATAGAGAGAATAGCCTGAGCTGGTTCCCAAACCTTTAATGGAAGACCCTACTTGCCAAAGGCAAGGCGCCCAAGCTGAGATGCACGGAAGAAGGCTGTAGGACACCACTTCTGCGTGCATTTGCCCAAAACCAAGAGGCCCATTGTCGTGTCCTCCGCCACTGACTTATGAAGCACGCTGCACACTGCTGGTGTAACCCTGCAGTGATGGCGCTCCGAGTCCCACAGGGTAAATAGAAAAGCCTGCATCTCGAACTGATCTATTAAGTAAAGGTGTAGAAGTCCCCAGATGTGATGTTCCACACCATAATGACTACTGCGTAGGTGTACATGCACAAGAATTCTCACCAGCCATATGGACTTTTAATAACTTTTCACCATTACTGCAGGAAATTAAATTTACCTTTAAGAAATTATTTGACTTTAAAACTATTTTCCTAGCTGTATAGAACCAAATTTACTATAATATCTTGGGTGCCCTCACATGCCTGAATTCATTAATGTATTTCTAGGCTGTGCAGATTTCTTTCTACAATGTCATTAACTTTGTCTTCTTGCCACGATGCTGTCGTGCCATATATTCTTCAATTATTAGTTGCTACAATGAACAGTATCAGCGACTGAAGATGATTGTGCAGTAAATGTATTAAGTTCCATTACTGTCTTGTGTTTCTTTTTCTTTGCATTTTCTTACCTGTAAGTTACAAAGTTAAGGAAAAAACCAACCCTAAGATTAATAATAAGTGGCTGATTTTGTTTCCTAGTTTCATTTTTCAGTACCTAAGTTATCTGATTTAGCTAAAAGAGACATTTGAAATCTAAACTTGGATCTGTCTCTGTAACAATTTTATATATGTATTTTAAATCTAAGTCTGGATTATATTAAGCAACTAAAGCATCCACACTTTTAATCTTGTAAAAAAGAAAGTGTGTGTGAATCGTCTTTGCTAGGTGGTGCGCATGAGGGTCTCCAGCACTTGGGTCCTTATGGCAATATCCCAAACATCGTGGCGGAGCTGACAGGAGATAACGTACCAAAGGATTTCAGTGAAGATCAAGGATATCCTGACCCTCCAAATCCCTGCCCTATTGGAAAAACAGGTAATTCTGCTGTAGCCTTCACACTCTGAACATCTTTCAGTCTTTCAATGCTGTACTAGGCAGTACGACACCTGATCAGCAGTAGGTCTTTTCTTTTGTTCTCTACCCCAGGAGCAGAACTGTTGAGCTATCAGGTGTTTTAGATGAAATGTCTTTTTTTTTTTTTTTTTTTTTGTATGTGCACCTTCTTACCTTCTTTATTGCTATATGACTACTAGAGGAGGTCAGGTGGAAGAAATCATCTTGACCGTGAAGTAGAAGATAGTGAAATTTACGATAGCGTCTTGTTCCTGAGGGATTTCATTTTTAGGCTGGCCCCTGAAAAAAGTTATCATTCTGAACAGATGAGATCTAGAGACTTTCATTGTGCCAAGAAGAATGAAACTGTCTGCCCTGATCTCCAACCCAGACCATGAGTCAATATTTAAGATACCTTGGCTCCAGCCCACATGGCTTTATAGCTCACTGAAGGTGCATCTCTGCCAAGAAATGGAGAACTACGTGGACGGACCCCAGCGCGTTGCACGCAGGCTTGCTATGGCAGAGCAGCAGCGCAGCCTCAGAGTGCAGGAGACACTGCACCCGAGACACTCCGTACGTCCCTCAGCTTGCAGCTGCGCAGATACCAAGCCATGCGGGTGGCTGGTGCTGGAGGATCTCTAGAGTAGCACTGCATGTGCACGATACAGACATACCCTAAGGGAATCGATCTCTTTCCTGTTATTCGAGCCAAGGAATGACTTCCAGTACTGAAAAGTAGAGGTAAAACACCCATTGGCTGCCTTGGGAGCTGGAACTGGGAATGAGCACTCTATTTTTCTCTCATTTTTTATTTGTGAACTAAGAGACCCTTTCAAAATCTTTTCTGTTTAGTCTTCTTTTATGTTATTTGGATAATGCAAAACAGTTGTCTGTGTTCTTATTAAAAATGTTCTAACTAGCTTAGAAATTATTAAAAAAAAATTTATCCTGAAAAGTTTTGCAAGCAGTGTTTTTACCTTTCATTCAAAAATGTGACGAAATTTCAAATAGTCCTCCCTTCCTGTTTTCTCTAACAGCCTGTTTGGTGATGATGCCTGCATGTCTTCTGAAATAATACCTAATCTTCCATTTTGTTCAATATAGCCATTGTCTGACAGGTTGCAAATGACGGGTTTAGGTTTTCTCACACACACGCAAGCACACACGCAGACTTTCTCTCTTCTGTGCTTGCCCATTAGATTTCTGTTAGTGATTCAATAAATAAAAACCTGGCATCCAGAGAAATGCCTTTGAAAACCCTTTCAATTTTTCTTTCTTGGGTGAAATAAAAGTTGTTAGCTGAGCTGATGCAGTCAGATCTGAACACAGGGGGAATTATTAGGGAAGTGCTGCCTGCTCAGATAAATGTCTCTGTCGTAGGTACGCTGTGAGTGAAGATCGTATCTACTAGGATTAGACTAAAATGTTTTTCAGAGCCTTAAATGGAAATTCAAGTGGTGACTGTATTATGCATACAAATTACCAGAGGCTTTCCTCAATCAGGTCTGTGGATTTGCTTAATGGAAAACAATTTTTCCAGTCCCTGTCTACATATGCACATTCCACAGCGGGAATACATAAGCCTGGAGCACTCGAGCTTGAAGACTTTTGGATTAGCAGTTGCAGAGGGCACATGTATGTCCAGTTGCCATTTGTGTTTCCTACCAAATGACACAGACAATCTCAGATGGTCTACCACATTTCTCTTGTAGCCTGCTTCTCTCTTTAGATGACCCTGTCCCTGCTGAGGCTGAAATAATCTTAAGTGCTTGTAGTTAACTTTAATGGTTTCTGAGTTACTTAGCCAGTATGCAATTTTATGGCAACTTTTTTTTTTTCCCCATTCTAAGGAGAAAAGAGAGAAAGCAGGATCTGTTGGACTTAGAATAACCTCCTCAAGTCACTGAATCAACTCATTTTTCTAAGTCAGGTCTTTAGTGTTTCCCACATCTAAGGAAAAAGATGCAGATCTTTTTACATGATGATCACACAAGGACAGAAGGGAAAGTCCACAGGTGTGTGTTCTGGAGTGGCTCTGTTATGGCAGACGTAGGTGCTTGGATGCCCAGCATCATGCCCTGGGTAGTCGGATCTTCTTGGTTATGTCTGAGAGAGAGGAACTTGAACTGCAAGCTCCCCATGCTGACAAAGCAGAGGGAGCTCAAGGAACCGATTGTTTGAAGAGCTACTCCAGCCTCAAGTTGCTGAATATTTAATCTAAAGATGACTGACTTTGGTAAAAAGGCCATGAGCTGATTTTCAAAAGGGTAATAGCCCTGATGTGACACTGTCTCCAAAACCCATCCGTAGTGATTAAAGGAGATTTCTGGACCCATCAAATCAGTTACCAATCTGCAGAAATGTCTTCAGCATAAAATTTCTGCCATGTTGCATTTTTATGAAATCTTATGATGCGTAAATGATCTTCAGCCATTTTGAACAAAGAAGCAAACCAGAAATAGAGTTCCATGAAGAGCTACTCAGTGAAGGAAATTCTGTCTTTGCTCACAGCATCGTTTTACCATAAGCTTCAAAGGTATTGCTGAAACAATTTCTGCAATTTTCTGTGGGCATTTAAAAATGAAAAGAGGATCCCTTCTGAACCAGAATAACATGCAGTTCTATGCAAAATCAAGCTCAATCACTAATTTAAAAGAAAAACAAAAAGGAGGGGGAGAGCTCGGAAAATAAATTTGTTTAGTTTTGAAGTTTCATTAAGTTGTGGGTTTTTTTTTTAATGTAAATACAACCTGATAAACTGCTTTTAGAAGAAAAAAAAAAAACAACGTATTTTCCAGTCATTTAGTTCTTTAAATGTTTGGGTTTTTAATTGCATAATTGCATTTAAGAAATTTGCTGATTAATGTGGCATATATTGTGTGTTTTGAAGCTACTAAGCACTCAGTGCTTTCTAACATACTTTTGCAGTTGATGATGGGTGTCTAGAAAACACCCCAGACACGGCAGAGTTCAGCAGGGAATACCAGCTGCACCAACACCTTTTTGATCCAGAGCATGACTATCCCAACGTGGGCAAGTGGGTGAGTACATGCTTCTTGCTTATTTTTGTTGCATGTCAAACTGGATAATGTTTGCTGTGTAGGACAGTATGAAACCACGGGGAGAATATCGTGCTTACTGCTGGAAAAATTATCACCCTAAGGGAAACTGCTCAAAAAGGTGAACTTGCCCTTAAAAATACAGAAATAATGCCTGTGATTGATGAAAAGCCTATAAAAATAGAAAGTAGAAATCCTTGTCTTACTACCTGTCCCAAAGCACAACAGCTATGCATGTACTTGATAAATGCAACAAGCCACATTTCAAACTACAGTGAGCATCTAACCAAATTTAGCACAAGATTTCAAAACATAATAAGGCCCTAATTTGAAAGATTATCCAGGTTCAGTGACTATTCACTGTTCAGCTACTAAGATGCTAAAATTCACTGTTCAGCTACTAAGATGGAGTGTGGTTGTGCCTAAACACCTTAAAAAAATCTAGGTCCAGATGGCTTGCTCTAAGGAATTATCTCTGGTTTAAGGATTTTGGAGGACTTTATGCTGCTTCTTCCTCTATTCAGGTTGTGCACTATATTATCTTAACAACATATTTTACACATTGCATATAATAAATACAGTGAGCCACACTAAGGGCAAAAATCTTGCTCTGAGCGTACAAGGACTTTAATAACTCCAGCTAGACTATTTCTGCAGGCTAGAGGCTCCAAAGAGAGCTCTGCGGCTTAATCTTAGATTACATCAGTTAAATGTCCAATCCCAAATCCATCTTCAGGCTCCAGGAAAACAATAACAATGATCATAATTTATGCTTCTAGAGCAAATCGTGAAATCTCATTTTACATTGTTATAACACTTTGCTGAAGATTGCCCTAAACCAGTGCTCTGTAAGCATATATCGATAAATGGACATGTTTGGCAGCTTCTTTTCCTGCTGTAATTGTGAGACAATGATTCATCGTTCATAATCAAACCAGTGTAAGATTTATAGTCTTAATTACTTATGTGAGTGCTAAATTTCTAGAGAGACTCATGCCAAAGATCCAAATTTTGGAAACTCTTGTTGCATTCTAAGTAATTACCATCAAAGGTTTTCATTTTAAAAACACCAGATGGTGAACTTTTTTATTTATGCCAGATAATGCTGTTAGTTTTCTTATTATTCATAAGAATTTACTTTCATAATACCATTTTGGAGACTATAAAAAGCACTTCTGTAAATCCTTGGCCTATAGCAATATTTCAGAATCCAACGTACATACTGTGTTGTCATCAGCAACGTACATGCATAACAAATGATAGGTAATCATTAATGAATACTGGCTTTTTTTCATTTCTCTATCCATCACTACTAATTCAGGGGAAAAAACTGCTCATGCATGGATTAAAACAGACTGTTAGGTACTAAACAGTAATCATATCTTGCTGCAGCGTAGCCAACTCTAGATCTTTTTAATTAGAGAGGAAACAGCTGGTAATGTGCATGAGCAAACGTTCTGCTGAGGTCCGGGGAACTGCCCTGATTGCTTCCTCATTGTATATTACTGCACATTAAAAAGATAAATACAACGGTATCTGTTTTTATCACTGGTTGTGTTATTTTTATCTCTCGGGAAAAATAAGAGTAGAAAAGTGCTCTAAAAATTAGCTGATTTTGAGACTTTAGAAAGGAGAGATAAAGTAGCTCAGATCTTCTAGGTCACTTACTGTCATCTGAATTAGGTCATAAATGACCAACACAGCCGACCGTGGGCTGCCCAGTGGGTACCTGTGTGCATCCTCATCCTCCCACTGCCCCCAGCCACCAAAGTCCCCTCTGCCCACCAGCAGCCCGCTCCTCCTTCTCCCGTGGAAAAGCCTAGGACCAAATGTGCCAGGGCCTGTTAGGGCTGTATATTTACAGCCTGCGTTTCCACAAACTCCTGCGTGCTCTGAAGGCGCTAGGCTGTCACCACCATCTGAGGCCCTTGGAGCCAGCGTGTCTCCTGGACCTGCGCGCGCTGGCGTGTGCTTGCAGCTCTCAGGGGAGCTTCTCCCTTGCCTTTTCCTGCCACAGAGCAGTTGAGGCAGTGTTACAGTTCCCACTGACTTCTTTCAGGGAGCCAGCACACATTCCTTAGTGTAACCACAGAAAAACCCAAATTACACTAGCAGGTCAGGATAAAAGGACCTGCTTGTTTGTGAAAAATGGGAAAGAAACAGGTTGGTTCGTTTGTTTTGGTGGGATACTCTCATGCTTGCAAAGCTGTGGGACCTCTGCAGTACCCTGTGAATAGTAGACACATTTCGTAAAGGCAAAACAAGTCTAGAAGCTGTCTCATACAGCAAAGTGTATGATTCTGTGTTGATGCTAAATAGATACAAATATATAAATCATGATAAATGTGTATGGGGTTAGGAGAGGGAAGAAATAGGAAAAATATTCCTGCCTTTGGGACAGCTCTCCATGTATCTATATGATGACCTCTGGAAGTCTTGGGAACAGTCTGTGTTTATAGGGTGAGATACACAGCTTATACTTCACCCCCCAGTCCTGAAGACTCTTTTTTTTCTCCTCATATGCGGAAAATGTAGAGGAGACAGTGGGAATAGTCAGATGAGGGACTTTTTCGAAGACTTCTAGGGTTTTCTTTCCCTGTCATTTCAGACTTTTTCTTGCAGAAGACAGGTACTTTCCATCTGAGTCTGCTTTTTCCACATCGTGCAACTTGACTCTTTAGATGGTCTGAAGAAGTGTTATTGGCATCCAGAAAGGCTTGCGTGAAGATAGTTTAGAATATACAATTTACAATACAAATCTAAAAACCACTTACATGTAAGTTGTATATTTAGAATCGCAGAATGGTTAGGGTTTGAAGGGACCTTTAAAGGTCATCTAGTCCAACCCCCCTGCAAGGAGCAGGGACATCTCCAACCAGAGCAGGTTGTTCAGAGCCCCATCCAGCCTGGCCTTGAACATTTCCAGGGATGGGGCATCCACCACCTCTCTGGGCAACCTGTTCCAGTGTTCCACCACCCTCACTGTAAAAAATTATTGAAACCAAAAGTGTTAACCACTACCATGTGTAGGGGTTAAAAAGAGGAGGCAAGTTCAACTGTCTTCTGACATCAGTATCAGTACAAAGAGAAAATTCAAAGCAACTATGTTTTTCAGCAACACTTCTTTTTACTGAAGCAATGGATAACATTTCACTCTAGAGACAGAAATAATGCCAATTTTGCTTATCAGCTACAGTGGAAGGATCCAGGCCAGTTCAAAGAAAGGCAAATGGGAAGCAGGGATAAAAATATTAAAAAAAAAAAATGAACTCTTTGTTAAAGAAGTTACCTTCTCTGACTTCTTAATTTTAATGGAAACCTGAAACTAGTAACTCAGATTTTATTTTATTCCAGCTGCAGTTACAGTGAGCAACATGAAGTGCATCTTTCTTTGCCAACTGATGTTAAATATCTGGATGGCAGTGGTGATTATTAGGACAGATTATGGTAGGTCTGGTCTGCCTCTTCAATTTCAGAGAGTAAATACAGATTGTTTAATTCAGTGTAGTATACTTGGTGTAATAGAAATTGCCGTGCTTGATAATCCTGATAAAACTGTAAATTGACTGAAAAAAAAAGTCCTCCTGAAAGAGTGCGGCCTTGCTAATGCAATTTTCCTCTTCAGTTTTGCTTAATAGTTGTGCAGGTCCAGATTGCAGAGCCGCTGATTATTACTGACTTAAAGAAGTTTCAGTGAAGTCTGAAAGATCTAAGGGTAAATCTCTCCGGCATTAGGTAGATAGCTGTAAGCATTTTAACTTCAGAATTTTTTCCACCCAAATCCTAACCTGTAATACCCTAGTCCAAGTATCTGGGAGGGTTCAAAGGGAGCTCCAGGAGTGAGAGGAAAGTAGCCATTCACGTGCAGCACGTCTCCAGATGAGGTCTGTCTTTAACTGGAGAAATGCTGTGCCTTCATTCCTAGTAACTCCCAGGTGGCTGATGAGAATGGTGAGCACTTCACAGGCAAATTTCGGTGGCTGATGAGCTCAGGCCCTTACGCAGTGGAACATATTTTCAGGATTGCTATTACGGTACAAGCACACTGTCAGCTCATGCTCCGTTGCTTTGCACTCCACATAATGCTTAAGCGGTAGCTATGGTCTTAAAACACTCCCAAACAGACTAAACAAAATATGATCTTCCTGAGCAGGAACAGTTCAATTGTAAGGAATTTTCCTGAGTGACAGAAATGTTAGCTCCAGTAGTCATGAAATTCTTTTTATTTCAGAAACACTGTTTTTCGTCTTGTGAAAAGTATAAGGTCAAATAGTTTATGAAGAGAGGCTTCGGTGGTGTTTTGTTTCCTAAAGAGAATAATTTACGCATCCGTGGGTTCCTTTAACATGTTAAATTTAAGTTTTCCCGAAGTGAGTTTGCATAAATGACCAGCCAAGAATGTCTCCCTTGGCCAGCTTCATCTCTGTTCCCTTTTGGCACAGCTCAGACAAAATAGCTGAGGTTGGGCAAGAGATAGGCCTTGTGAATTTGGGGTTTAATGAACATGAGAAGTACAAAACAGACAATTTTGGCAGATTTCATTGTAACACTTGAAAATGTTTGTTTTTTCTCATATCATGGCTGCAGAGAGGGCAGAAGTGTTTGGTGAATTTGTCTCGTGCTAGAATTACACTTTCTATTTATATAATCAACTTTAGGTCAGTTGTTTATAGCAGAATTAATGGCCTTGTTTATACAGTGTTCTGCTTTTATACATGTAATTCTTCTCTCCTTCCATTTTCAGGTTAGGGTTTGGTTTTGTTTTTCTTTGTTATGCACAATTGAAACAAAATGTGTTGAGCATGTGTGTGTTATTCCAGACTTTATTAGAATTCACTACTTGTATGAAATACAACAATATGTGGATGCACTTATGTAAACTATGGTCAGAGGGGTTTTTTTGTGTTGTTTTTTTTTTTCTTTTTTTCTTTTCTCATGATCATAACTTTCTCTTCTGCCAAGATGTTTTTGGCAGTTTTTAAAAGGTTCGCCATTAAAAATGTTATAGACCAAATGGTTTTTAGAAACTTTATTGAGGGCACTACTTAAACAAAGGAAGAGTTGGCGCTCAGCTCCTTTCAGCAGAACTTTGCACTGGGAAGTGTTGATATCTGGAAGGGAATAAGCAAACACAACAAAACAGTAGGAATGACGCCGATTGCAGTTTTTAAAAGGGATTAGAAAATCCCTTGTAAAGGAAATATTTTTTGCTCCTGTTCGTGTGTCACCTCAAATGTATAGAAAGATGTACGAGAAGCAGGATTCCTGCTTCCTCCCACTCTTATTTTTCTTTTTTTCCTTCTCTTTTTTTTTTTAAAATATTTGTGCATTTATGCCACGTATCACATGATGGGGAACATCCAGTATATATGGTTATACCAGCATGTACTTGAACCATTTATTACCTGAACGCAGACAATAATATAGTGCAAGATAGTGGAAAATTACTGGCTTTTAAATTGTTGGTAAGAATATGACTGCTCCTGCAGAACTGCAACATGTTCTCTAAACTTGCTAATATTTAACAGCAAAAGCAGTATTTTAAAAGAAGAGTGTAATGAATTTGATGGCTGCATTTTTTTCCCCTTCCAGAGCAAGAATTTACTCTTTGAGAAGATTAGTGGTGGTCCAAAAAGAAGAAAGAGGGTAACTATGAGAATACTTTATAGCCCCTTTATCATCTAGAGAGCTAATAAGAATTAAAATAATACTGTTGAAATGAAGAGTTAGTCTAATACATCTGCATAATACCTTAGACAATGCATAAACCTCAGGGAATCTCCTACACCAGGACTGTCCACCGACTACAAGACGTATTTCTCTGAATAGCCTGTTGCTTTCAGAAGATGCACTTCAATGCAGAGTATTAATTTAAAAACTTTATATTACCTGTGTTTTTAAATAGACTCCATTTGCATAAAACCACTTAAAATTATTTAAATGTCTTTAAAACGGAATTTTAAAGTTTCCTACTAAAAATACTGGTAAGATTAATTACCAGTACCCATGCATGTGAATACATTTTTGGGTGTAAATGACAGTAGAACTTGTCCTTTAGCTGATGTAATTTGATTCACTTGTGTACTTAGATTTACCTCAGATTAAACTCTTGTCTGTGTCCCACTTGCTTGAAAGACAAAGATGAATGCATTGTCATCTTTCTGCCCCTGAAGCAAGGAAGGCAATCCACATATTACAGAGAACCCCTGCACAGTCCATCTCACTATCTTCTCTGTTTTTTTGGTAGTGTCAGCCTTTCTTTTATCAAAAAATCACTTTAAGGCAGAGTCGAAGTCTTTAGCTTTGCTGCTGGTATTTGTTTTTTTACAAGAAGAAAAAGTCTAGCTCTCTGCCAGAAAGTAGCTTTTCAAAATATGACCACACAATTTATATTATAAATGAAGTAATTTTGGTTTAAAATAACTGAAGTGTAAGTGAAGCTTATTTATTTATTTATTTATTTAACTCTCTAACCTAAAGTTTTTGCTAGAAAGGGAGATGAGTTGATTCCTTACCAACTCACACATCACTGGTAATAAACACTGTTCAGTCATACGGTAATGATCTGTCTTGAGCTCAGTATCTGCCTCCTGCTTACATTTCATTTTTGAGTTTGCTAGTGGAAAAGGAAAAAGGGCAGGCACCTGATTTTAACTATAAAGTAAGTAGAATTTACTCTGGAAATAGTTATGTAGATTATTTATTAATAGCTAGAACAGCATGTTAAAGTAGGATTAGTGCAATGTATACATGAGACAAAAAATGGAAAAAAATAAATACATTTTCTGTCTGTGTCCTGACTGACACAATTGGATACAAAAAGAATAATGGCTGGAGAGACATGACAGCCACGTGGCTGGAGGTAGCCCAGAATTTTGGAGTTGAAGCTTCAGTTTCTTGCTTTGCAGCAGATTTATTTTCGTAGCACAGGCACGTCACTTAATGGTAAATTCAGTATAATTTCAGGTATTTTATTGTTTTGAGAGTAATACTGTAATGATTATTAATACTTTAATGAACAATTTGGAATTTTCACTTTATCAGCAGAAGGGTAACCTAGAGCTATCAGCAGCAGAGAGTATTTTTCCAGAAACCAAAAAGCCCACCGGATTCCTCTCCTGTCTTCTGCGGTCCCTGCCACTCCTCCATGCCCAGGCACAGAGTTTAGGGATGACAGCCTTTGGCAACAGATTGGTCTTTTGGGGTCAGAACATCCCAATTTTAGCTTAAAGCTCTCCTATTTGGAGAATTGGGTTGACCATGGAGAGTAACTGTGGTGTGTCTATACGATGCTACAGTGTAACAGTCACAGAGGCACTACTGGAGTCTGCAAAACTACACGTTCTAAGTATGTGTGTATATTCATATATTTATATATATGTATATGAACACACATACAAGCACATATACACATCATCAGTATATATAGCAAAGGTATGTATTTATCATGTACTACTGTGTTATTTTTTTTGCGGCATTTGCAATGCAGGATCAGGAAGCCTACAGTGACCTCTCATTTAACTAGCAATTCTTCCCTTTTAAAAATTTCTTTGCATGAGCAGAAGCCTGTCCAGAATGTAATATCCTGAACATGACTGGAGCACTTCTGTAATCACTGAGTCCCGCTGCCGTGAGCTCAGGGCTGTGCACGAAGGTACTCAGGAACCGCATGACTTTGAATTCAGCACAGCTGTATAGGATTAAACATTCTGTAGGCAAATCAGCCAAAAATTTTGCATTGTATTTTGTGTTTTCTTTTGTTGGTTGAGAAGGATTCAAATTGTAATGTATTCTCATTCTCTTCTACTTCATTTTTAAAAAGTAGCAAGCAAATACCATTCCGAAAAAAAAAGAGACCAATTAATCTTCCTAAGAATCTTCAAATAATTCCTAGAAGTTTATGGAACAGCTGAATTTCACTAAATTAACATTAAACAGAACTTCTTTAAACAAACACAAACAATTATTTACATGTGTCTTATTTTTAACAATTTAAAGCATTAAATTAGTGTTAGTTTTATTTTCAAAGATTTTTCCACATTCATTTCTGGTTCTTAATATTTTTATGTTTTCACTTGCAGCAGGCAAAGCACTCAAAAAACAATAGAAGAAAGCAAAAGGGCTGCTCTACGCTATGATTAAGTATTAACGATAGCATCTACAAATCTGGAGAAACCCAAGGGCTTAAACTCGAAGACAGACAAACCTCAAATCTTTTCCAGAGATTTGACAAATACTTGAGCTATTTGAAAATATTTCATGCCTATTTTAAAAGCTTTTTTTTTTTTTTTTTTGGGTGTAGTTTTGAACTCCTACATTTTGGTGAAAGAAGCACAGAAACATCTCAAGAAAAGTAATTTCTATGATACAGCCAGCCTGACAAAAATCAGGAGATACTGGAAAATTTGCATTCCTCCGAAGTTTGTCCTTAGGCAAACAATTTCCATTGGCATAAAAAACCAACACACTAGAATTTTTGTCTGTATCTGTGAAGGAGAAAGTATATACTTGAATTTGGTTTACACTGACACTGTAACAGGCCAGAAAGTGCTTGTAAGTAATATTTAAGTTATTTCTGAAGCTCCACTAAACTACTTGATACTTGCAAATACAGTAAATACATTTTGTTCCATGGGTACAGATAAAATTCAAGCATGGGCTTTCTACATTACTATGATCTCCAAACAGTTTTGAGAGAGGATCTGTTCATCTTCAGTCTCACGTTGTGCTGCTTACATGGCACAAAGTGAAGTTAAACCCTCTCCAGGGATGATCTTTCCAGTATTCCCTTGTTCTGGCAGTGGTATGAGAGCCATTTCCTATGCCAAAACCTTGCTTGGCTCTGCTTCTGTGCCAGCAGTTTTTTATCTCAGCATCAAGAGAGGAAGCAAGGAGGGGTTTCCTGGAGAGGAGATGGGCTGAAGAAGAGACTTTGGTCAAAATGGTACTGTGGTGTCTAGCTTGTCTCCCAGAATAACGTCCATCAGAGGCTAGTGATTTAAGCTAAAGCTTACCAGTACTTCTCTAACAAGTTCTGTCCTGCCTCAAGAATTAGGGAGTTAGATTTGCTGCTGCTGCTTCTCTGCTGAGCTGAGGAAAGGAGGAGTGGAGCAAAAAGACAGTGTTTAATTCAGACTGTCCTATATTCTCCATAGTCGTCCTTCATTTGTATTAGTTTTAGTGGATCGGATTAAATTCTTGCACACAAAAAAATGCCAAAAACCAAAATATTGATTAATTTTCAGATGTACTTCCTGGGAGAATTTTTTTTTTTTTCAGTCTGCAAGTATTTGATAGATAAGAAATACATACATATATTCACTAATCCTAGTTGCCTTTTATATGTTTCCTTGTTTCTAATAAGTATAAATAATTTCAAACTTTTTCAGAGTGTGAACCCCTATCTGCAAGGACAGCGACTGGATAATGTTGTAGCAAAGAAGTCTGTTCCACATTTTTCAGATGAAGACAAGGGTCCTGAATAAGTACAATAAAAATGAATGATGAAAACTCATGCCATCCTCTGCTAGATCGTAATATTGCTTAGATATAATCATCTATTAAAATCCTTGTGAATGGCAGCATGTTTATTATTTATATAATTGTAGATGAAAACCAGCTGTATTTATAACAGTATGTTCTCCTAGATAACAAAAATATGGTTCTGCTTTTTGTTAAGTTATGGTAAAAGGACATTTTTGTTGTTTTTATTTTAGTCATGGAGCAAACTTTAAAAATGTTAGTCATTTTAATAGCTAACGTGAGGTAAATGGTCTTAATGAGCAGCTTGTAAATAGGAAGATGTAAAAAAATGCCCGGTTCGACTCCAACATTTAATCTTAAATGTTACTGTGTTTGACACATGAAAATTATAGTTTTATGTTTTGTTCACAAATATTGTTACTTAGCAAAGACAAAGTATTTATTTTACCCAGAGAATTTTGGCTTTTGGTCTATTTTAATAAACATTTAAGCAATCTACAAGGTTTGCAAAGTGACATTTTCCAAAATATTTCAGAGGCTCATTTGTCTCGGTTATTGCTGTGCAAATTTAAAAATTGAAGAACTGCTCTTTGACTCTATCCACTGGGATATTTTTCTGTCAGTTTTAATTGTCCCATGTCCACAACTTTCCTGAATACTTGCACATCTTTCTTATCAATGGTACTGTTGTGTGGAAATTAATTTCCCCTGCTGCTCCTTGTCTTAGTAACAGCAGCATTTGTACATTATCATGTGCTTAAATTATGTGTCCCTGGGGTATTACAGGTGAAGATGGAGACGCTTGTCTGAACTAATAAAGTTGTGTCAATGTCCTCTGAATCCAAATCTAGGATACGCAGATCATTACAGTTGAGGATGGTCTGAAAAACTATGATACTCTAATGACACTGGTAGCTATTGCTGCTCTTGAAGTTGCTGCAGGAAGCTGAAATTGCATTTTTGCCCCTAGGAGACTGAAGAACTTTATATTGCAGCAAGCTGAGCTCTTCCTTTCTGAAAGATGAGAATATAAAATTGCCTAAAATGTTGTTACGTTCAAGGTGCATCTGAAGTATTTCAAGCCTGGTGCATGGGGCACTGTAAGTACAGAAAATAGCATTATTTTACAGCTTAGAACTTCAAATCTATGAAAAAAAAAGTAGTTTAACCTTCTCCATCCTACAAAAAGACACAGTAAAATAATAATGACCCCGTAGAAAAAACAGATAAGAAACTAACAGAAACGAAACGTACTAGCTACATAAGATTAAAGTTAACAGGATGACACAAATATGACTGTGTATAGCATTTGCTTTATCTATCCTAGCACTTAGTAATTTGTAATAAATTCTATATGCAGAGGGACGGTTCTCGCAAGTCATTTATGGGTAGATTGCAAAACTCCGTAACATTCTATCATGTCTTTCATCATATTTCCTCTTTAAAAAAATTCTAGACAAGAAAACTGAAAAATAGTGTTATGCAGTGGGTTTTATACTCACATGTTTCATGGAACTGAGGAGTTTCTGTGAATCGCAGAACTCCTTCAACTTTCAGTGCCTCGAATGGGATGGGAGTAATCCAGCTCTTTGAATTAGAGGACTTGTATTCTCTGCTTCTTAAGCGTACTCTTTTTAGCTGCACTCCTGCTTAGTCTTCACACAGGTATTGAGAGTTGCAGAGTTGCAAAGGTTGTTTCCAAAACCAGAAAAAAATATCTATCGTAGCATACAATCAGAACTTACTGATGCCCAGTGGCCCAGAGTATGAGAAATGGTCCTTCCTTGCAGCTAACCCTGCAGCCAGCCGCTGTGCTGCCACAAGGATTCCAGTTCATCGGAGGCTGAATTCCCAAGAAGCTGGTTTAATTCAGGTAGTCAGCTGTCTTATCAATACTTTTTAATTAATCTGAGCTACATTCTTTCCTTATTAGCTCCAGTAAAATCCATTTTAATCACAAAAACGAAGCAACAATGAAGGCAATTTATTTCATTTTTAAGCTCTTAGTAAGGAGCAGCACATAGCCAAAGGTGGTGTGTACAGTAAGTAGGGGGCTTCAAAAGGGCGAGGCAAAGAAGTAGTGTTTGTTTAACAGTATCAGAATCCCACATCTGAGTGCTTCAAACACTTTTAGCTCACTACAGTCCCTGCATGGGGATGTGATCATCTGGCACTGCAGACTGACCACAACAGGGATCCCCGATGGGGCCTGAGGAGCTGCCCTTCTGTCTGTGATAGCTCTGCACAGGGCAGGCGAAGGAAAAATTACACAATTGAGAGAGATATATCTTTAAATACAAGCAAAAAAAAAAAAAAAACACCTCTACACTGCGTAATACAATGATGCATCTTACAGGAACTGTCTGCTGGATCAAATGCGTAGCAGCGAGCCGCCATCTGCTCCGTCCATCAGGCAGCTTGAGTGTTTCACCAGGAAGGCTCAACAGCACTATTGTGAAATTTTAGCAATATAGCTATTTACACCATGAGGATGAGATTAATTCTTCTGATTTCCGTTTCTGTACTGGGATTGGTAGTCCTATATTAAAAAAAAAAAAAAATCAGCAAGAGATGTTGTCCCTCCTACTGCTCCAACAACAGTCCAAACATGTACCTGTAGATTTTTATAAAGGATAATCAGAGTGCTGGGCTTTTGGAATCAACGTACAAAGATACTAACTATCCCCCTCAGTAAGATCTCACTCCACCAAGCCACTATTTACAAGAATGTAACTGGCTGCTCAGCTCTTACAGATGTAATCACCCTTTTACATTTATGATGCATGTGAATTAAGCAGCATGTATATTGCTATTGTTGTTTAGAATTTTCATTAAATTAAAACGTTTTTAGATAATTTTAAAATCTGCAAGCGTGTTAATTACCTCTAACATATTTGAGACACAATGTGCTTGAAAGAAGCTATACAAAATAAAGTGTATTGCCATGCAACGTTGCTTTTTTGTCTAGTAAAGAAATTTTTATGACCCTAGTCTAAAAAAAGCACTGTGTAACTGAGCAGATTATAGGATTTGATTTGTGACACAAAACTTACTCTGGAATTGGGGGGGGGGTGTGTGTGTGTGTATATAGATGCATGCGTGTGCACACTCACACACTAACATACAGTTTTTAAAAGATAATATAGTCTTATAATAAACTCAGTAGTAAAGAATATAAAGATGTCAGCCTACAGAAGAAAGTAATATAAAAATGCTTAGTGAATTATTTAGGAGGGTAACTAGTGATATGCTTCTTTTTATCAGCACATTTGCATTCACCTCACAAAACTATGTCGCTAATCTGTTCAGCAACTCGTGAGCAAACCTAAGAAAAGTGGAACCAGTTCTGAGAATGTGGTAACAGAGTTCTGAGAGTCATTTATGGGACTGTAAGTAAAGCCGATCTGAAGCTTATTTTATCAAAATGTGATGACGCCTATCTTCATCTGTTAAACTGAGGAAGGGCACAGGCAGAAACATGATGTTCAAGTCAAGTTTTTGGCTTCATTGTGGACAAAATTAACACTCAAGCCCCTTTGTTTCCACATGTCAGGAGCTGGAGATGAAGACAAGTAGTTTTCTGATGATGAAGAGGAGACTTGAGTCCATGCCCTCAGATCAGGCCTCTAACCAGTAGCTGTGTGAAAGTGTTGAAAAGGCTTTGTTTTCATTTTTATGCTGTACAAAACCAGATCTTTTAACATTTAAATTTGTTGTGAAAAGCCCAAAACAACACCACCCCAAAACAAACTTGGAATCTTACGGTCTTTTTGCTGGTAAACTCACTAAATCAACTCTTTACCTCATTTGTGATGCTGTAACGCTTGTCTGGTGAACTAATTTTTATGCAAGTACTTCTCTTTTACATGCAAGTCTGGCATGTCTGGATCATTAGGACAAAGAGTTCAAAGATAACTTTTCAGTCAACGTCACGGACTCAGATTTATGGAAGGAGAAAGGGAAGGTAGGCAGATTCAGAAGATGCTACCATGACCACACAGAAATTTATAATGTACAAGGAAAGTACATTTTCATGTGACCCACAGGGGAGGTGAGTGTGTTCACTATTTTATTAGCTAAGTGTGCTATAGGTAAGATTTAAGGTACCTTTCCATCCAAGCCAGATCCTATCAAGGCTATCAGGGAATTAGAGGGCATTATCCCCAATTTGAGACACCTGCACCCAAGTTTTCAGGATAATGGAGTTGACATTTAGATTGAATTATATTTCCACTGTGCTTGATAGCAATCTGATATGCCTTAGAGAAAAGACAACAGCAACAAAAAACAAACAGAACATAACAAATCCATTGCCCCATGTATACATATGCTTACACTTAAAAATTCAGTTTTATCTGAAGTCATGCAATTACCTCAATACTCTTAAGTATCATGTCCAGGAATTATCTCAAATAATTAGTCTTCTTTTAAAATAAAGAATTACTATGTCCTTAAGGGACACCTGTTTGTGGTGTCTGGAGCCAAAGGCAGATTCCAACCATGAGCAATGATGCTCCCTTAAAGCTCTCAGTCGCTGACAATGACCTACTTAGATGCAAACAAAATAAAAACTAAAGGAAATTGCTGTCATGAAGGACCTCATGGACCACAAATATGGCTGACTGGCACAGGACTGGGTCAAAATTTCCAAATATGAGTCAGTGAAAGTGACAAATTATTTCCCAGGTACATACATGGTCTAGGTCTACCACAGTCAAGCCTTTTGCTGTTAGGTGAAGAATGGCATTAAATTCCAGTTCATCATCCTATTTCACCATGAGAAGGAAGTATGTAGTATCAGTTCGTGTTTGCTTTATTTATGATGCTAACTGCTTTGCTGTGATTACATGGCTCCTGATGGCTGGAAGAGCTGCTAGCCATGTGTTCAACACATGGGAGCACAACAAACTTTAAATGATGTGTGTGTCATGGCAGCAGCATTACCAATTGGAACTGAAAAAGCTTTAAAAAATTCCTGTTTGACTAACAACGTCTATTTTTGTATGTGGGGCAGAAGCAGGGAAGGGATCAGAAATGGCAGGAACTGAGAATGGCTTCAGACTTTAAAGATTAGGTAGACCTGAGTCAACTCTTTTTATTTTCTCCTATAGTTGCTGTTACCAAAACACATGGAATCCAGCTCCTATTGCAATGCAGGGGTGTCTTTTGCATTTAATCGCTGTGTTTCTTCATCCTACTCCACTCTCCAAGAAAAACAGTGGTGGGAGCTGGTGGCTAAATTTCATTGTAAACTGAGTGAGGCAAAGGAGAAAACACAAAGAAAAATAATGTGCTATTTGCTACTAGCTTCAAACTCTCCCTCATTCCCTAACCGGTGTCACTCATTTACAGTCCATTTAGCCCTGATTTTAAATGTATAAACACTGCCTGTTTTTATTCCAGATCTTTGTTCTGAACCTAACCACCATACGACAATGTAACTTTCTTGGGAGCCACCAAAGATCTCTGTTACAAATGATGACGTTTTTAAAGTCTGGGCATCTGAATATCTGCTAGATCGTAAAAGCGCATTCAGCTTTGATGCTAAATTCAGTTGTAGCCTCTTTTAATTAATTCGTTATTCAGAGAAATAAAAATCTCTAGCAGTTCTTCAGTGCACTATCTACATTCTAATGCCCCACAGTCCTCTAAAAAGCGTCTGAAATTCAAGTGAGATAGCCCCTATGGTGAAATGTGGTCCTGGTTCCTCATTCTAACATGGAACACCTTTCTACATTGGGAAATAAAATACCACGTTGTGGCATTTTATATTTCCAAATGGACAAAACAGACTCATGAAAGAACAAGTTGGGTCATCCAGAGAAGCACTCATAATTCACCATTGGTTAATTTTTCCCTTTTTAAAAAATCAACACTGCAACCAGTGACTAACTCAGTTGCAAAACTTTGACTCCAACAGGCAGTGCAATGGCTGTAAGATTTATGGGCTTTAAAGCTGTGTTACTGCAATTGAAGTAAGTAACTTATTTTTAATGCTGCATAAACCATTTATCAATTTAAAAAGCAGTCATAACTGATTTAAACGAGTTCTTTAAAAGTAATTGTTATAACAGATAAGCATTGCTATCACAGTTTCTGCATAGACACCGGCTGTTGGTTAAATTCCCAAACAACTCTACAACTCAGCTAGCACAGGGGTCTGCACATGCACAGGTAACGTGTCCACATGGTTAAAAAAAGCAGAGAAGTTTGCCCTGCTTCTGATTCCCTAGAGCTTCCTCCTGCTCTTCCCACAGTGTCTCCAGTTTCTCTGCAGCCTTTCTGATCATTTCGGGTCTGAAGTTATGGAGTCTTGGAAGGCTTGTTTTCAGGTGCTCTCATGAAAGCAAGTTATCCAGCATGCAAGCAAGATGTGGCATAATAAGGTATATTTATTTCAATTTAATATACATAATCTATTTTCTGCTTTAGCTGTTGAGGCTATATTCTAATTTCTGGGGCTCGCCAACAGTACTGACTGCTTCCTGCTGTGTTTTTGTGTTCTCAGCAGCAAGCTATGAGCCATTAAAAAATATAAGAATTTTGCACAAACTTGAAGATAAGACCCTCATAGACTGCCCCTAAAATATTGGTTGCTTGTTAAAAACACTTTGCGTCTATTTTGATGTGTATCTGAAGGTTCACAAAACTGGAAACTATTTCCAATTAACAGATAGGCGAACGGTTGCAAAGAGGTTGAGAGCTGGCTCCTCTAAAGACTTAAGTGCCCACAGTGTAGGCATTGTGTAGAATACAAATACCAAAGCCCAAGCACATGATCCTCACACCTTGCCTCCTTTGCCCGATTCCTTAGGCAACTGAAGTCTATACACAACTATGTTTTCTTGTCAATGAAGCACCTCAGGCACCTGAACTTCTGCTTCTGTGCATGCCTTGGACTGTTTGAAACTTGGTGAACCTGCATAGCTCTGCACCTCTCTCTGTCCTAAACCCAGCCTGAATCCGTAAACTTGGCAATTCCTCCCCTATATTCCCTGGGGGAACCGGCCAGGTAAGGACCCACCTCACACTTGTCTACAGGATCAGGCATTGCACAAAATACCGCAGCAGAAGTAGACAGTTTAATTAAAAAAAAAAAAAAAAGTGTCTGGAAGATGTATGGCAAAAGAATCAAAGCCCTAACAGCACTAGAGAAGAGGATCAAGAATGAACACAAATTTGTCATGTAGCGGTTAGTAGGGCAGGGTGAACATGAGGAAGGACAAGGCAACACCTGGGCTCTAGCTAATCCTCAAGGAGTGTTTGAGCAGCCGGCCAGCCACTGGATAAAAACACAAAAGTAGTCTTAAGAGCATGGCAAAAATAAGCCAACCACCCTCCCCCATCCTCCCCAGGAGATGGCTTATTTTGGATCCCTGTCTTTATTTAATTGTTTCCTGAACCGTTGAACAGCCTCCACAGGGGAGGTGCAGAGTCCTCCCGTACAAATAGGCTCCCTCCTCATGGCTAAGAGACTACACCTCTGGAGGTGTAGGAGACACAGGTTTGGACCCCTCCAGTGAGTAGACAGAGACCGCAATATTTTCTTTTCTGATTCCTGCAACAATACCAGCCTTCTTTTACTCATTTTTAATGTATTATTTTTGCAGGAAAATTAGATGTATTTAGCTGCTACCCAAATAATTGGAAGAATGTTACATTTAGCAAGACTTGGAAATTAGCAAGAGTCTGTGCATTCTTTATTCTAGTAATTTTAAAAATATCTTTAGATCATTTTGCATCTGTTGAAAGGGAAGCATTTAAAAACTCCACTTCCTTACTCACTAGTAGCATTCCAGTGACAAATTCGCTCTTGCAATCATTGTCATGCACAGGGTTTGCTGACCAAGAGCTCCAGTGACGCTAAGGTACCCTGTTAGTGTTGCTAACAGGACATCCCTTAGAGAAAGACATGTCTTGTTTTAAGTGTCTTCAGTGTTGAAGCTAAGACACAATCTTCATCTCCACACCAGGAATAATTCTTTTCAAGGTGATTTCAGGTGGAATTCTCCCTATTAAAATACACAAGGCCAAATACTGAAGGGGTTTTCAAAACTTTTCCAGAAGCTGCTAGTAGTATCCTCAAAGCAAGAGGGATCTGGACCCCAGATAAAACAAACAATTTCATTGGAGATACCAAAACATAAACGTAATTGGTCTTACAAAGTACATCTCTAAATTAGAAACAAGGAAGTCACATTTGGTTATGGTGTTTTTTCTCCATCTAGGAAGGTGGTTTTGTAACACTTGATTGTAGTAGTCAATCACCTTCTCCCTAATGTGCCGAGGCTTTCTAAACAAATCATCCCATCTCCATTGGATAAAAAAGTGCTTTCTATCTCCAGGTAGCCTGTGCCCTCACCTGGATGTATCTCAGCTAATTACATCAAGATTAAAAAAAAACATTGTAGCTTGTCTCTGGTACGCTTTTACATCACGACAGAGCTGTCCCAATGTAAAAACTTCAGCCTACAGGAAAGACATAAACAAAAGATGTCATAAACTCTGAACCCAAGAATTTACTGTATCAAGAAGGAGGATTTCTTCTTTGCCTCACAACACAGGAAAATATCCCATTTGTTTCTGTTTTCTCTTTGGCCAGATCAGAAGAACAAGAAATAGCTACAGGGATCTTTTTTTTTTTTTTTTTTTTTTAATTTTAATGTGTCTGATAGCTTTTGATGATGTCAGCTCCCAAGGATTCTTTACTCTAAATATCCCAGTATATTTCTCAAAATGAAAAATATGTAATTTCTACTGTGAATTCATATGTTCATTTTGAAACCCTGACAAGAAATAATACTACGTCCTTCACAAGGAGTCTAGTTCCATCTGGTTGAGAACCAAAAAGCCCTGCCACAGTCTGATCTGAAGTGTAACTGATTTGGTCACTTGCGATATAACTTCTTTGCTTACGTCTTTAGTGCATTAAGACTTCCTGGGCAGGGCGAAAAAAAACCCAACTGTTTACATTTTTAGACTTTTTAAAAGTGCATCCAAAAGCTCCAAGTGTTTGGTGCCTGATTAATTACAAACACCTAGAGGACTGCTCCCAAGCCTATTTACAGAATCTCTCCTAACATCAAGTGATTTTACACTTTCCCAAGCACTTTGAATCCAATTGCTGGGCAGTGTGGTTAGTCCCAGAATGTAAGATGACAGCTCTTCCCCGGCTCCGAACAGCTCCCCAGAAAGGGAAGAGTGATGTCTGCTGTAGCTATATTTGCAGAATAAAGTAGAAGGACTTGAAAAACGTTAATAAGAGCGCAAGATACTGCAAGAGAAGGAAAGATCAATGAATAAATATCCAACTGCCCTTAGCCAAACAGGCTAAACAGAATAGTTTTGACAAGGAAACAGAAGAAGCAAAACAGAGCAGTTGGAAATATAAAGACAAGAGATTTGGCCCTAGGCTCGCCTGTGTAGTTTCCCAGAAGTGATTTTTTTTTGGCAATTTTTGAAAGAGTAAATTTTTGGTAACCATACAGATAAAAAATAGACTCTTTTTGTATTTATTATTATTGTATTGTACTTTTAATCCTTAAGTTTATAAAGTTTAGCATTCTAATATGCACATCAACTGGAACACCCTTTAACAGGGGAAAGATGTATATATAAATTATTTGGGAGTCTTTTAGAAAGGCTCACCTGACTCAAGTCTCTTGGATTGCTGTGCGCGCTTCATTTCCTACACTCCAAATAGCTCCGCTGAAAACAGTCAAGCATCTGGCAAGGCCCTGCAGGATTCGGGTCTGAATCTTAAGTTTAGCAAAAAACTGAGGTATGTGCACAAGTCCACCTTTCTTACCAAAGCACTTAACTATCTCTTTGCATTTATGTATATACTTAAAACACTATTCAGATCAACAAAGGCTGCTAAATTGGAGCCTTATCTTCAGCAGTTCTTTTAGATAAACACAACTGGTTAAGCATTTCTTCGTCTGCCTTTAGATTTTTTTTTGTCCACAACAGTAAAAACTTGGCTTAATCACTGGAAAGATTTTTTTTTTTTTTTTTTTTATTGTGGAGAATTACAGAAGTTAAAAGGCCTTCTTCCCCATTAAAAAGCTTTTAGAAATTTCAAAATGGATGCATTCAAGCATATAGACACAAAATAGGTGAAAGTTAAAAAAATATCATTTATCTTGCCAGACTAAGTTGGAACTCTCAGCTCCTCTTATTAACTGCTTATTTCATGGGAAGTTTGGTACCGAAACAGCTTTAAGCATTTAGGCCAAAATGATTCTGTCTCCTTTGGAAACTCTATTCCCTATTGTGGTTTTACAGGTGGGGAAATGGAGTCAAGAGAAAATCAGTGTGAGTGAGAAGGGGAAAAGCATGAAGGCTGGGGACGTGGGGTGCACTTGTGCCTCTTACACGCCTTCTTCTTGACATAGAGACCATCAAGATAAAAAATGGCAGTGAGGAAGAGTTCTGTTTCTTCCCACCTGTATTAGTATCCGCTTTGAGAAGTGGAGTAACCAATGCTGGAGCAGTGCAGCCGTTTAATAGAGTTCCTTCCTTCCCGTTACACAGCAGCCATTTTTGTGACACTGGATTTCAAATATAAAATACGGAAGTTTTACACAGTCTAAGTAAGTTGTTGTCTCAGCCAAAAAAAAAGAGCTTCAGCTCTTTCACTCCTGTAAAGCTACTTTTCTATCTGGTATTCCATTTCTACCCAGATATTGCCAGGAAAAAAACAAAAAGAACAGATAAGACATGAATTTTGACAAGAGGGCAATAAAAAAACTAAAACCTAAACCAAAACAAAAATCTTGCAAATTTTCTTGCATAATAAAATAGATTGCCTGCCTCTCTTACTCCTTTTTCTTTTGCTACAGATAGTAAGTGGCGGAGTTAGGAAAAAAGCCCAGGCTTCTTAGCTTCTACCTTCCCTGCTAGGCTGACATCGTGCATGCTATAGGTGTAGCACAGAAGCCCCCACACTGCAGGGAAGAGAAAGCAGTCCTCTTCCAGGTAACATCCTGAGCTACAGGTGCTTACACAACAACAAACTGCCTTTCATCATAGCAAGAAAGGAGTAAAAGGGACTGTTTTGCCAGAAGTATGGTTCTATCTATGATTCTAAGTGCGTATGAGATATCTATACATGTCTTAAAAGTGTATGTAGTCTGTCTAAAATGTTGGGAAGGTGTGGAAAGGGAGTCTTTTAGTTTTGCAGTATAACTGGAAAATGTATTTCATAGTTGTCATATTCCTGGAATGAAATATATAAGCAAATAACACATCGAACTCCTTAGATGCCTCCTTTCATAATACCCAGTTACACCTTCAGACTATAAGGGCTTCTTATACTTGCACAAACTCAGTTTGCTTAGCTGAGTCACTTCTTGTATCACATTGCTCCAGAGCTGCCCTGAGAGCAAAGCATGTCAGCAAACACCTCCCACAGCTTCATGAGACAGAAGAAAAAGAAAAGCAAACGTATGAGGGCAGAGGAATTTTTCATGGGTATTTTATGGCTTTAATTTTCTTGGCAAATTCTTCTATAGCCATCAAATACATAAGATGCATCAAAAAAAAAAATGTGAAAAGAGTTATAAGAAGGTTAGCTTGACAAATGATATTTCCTCATTTGGCATGAAAGTTTATATTTGTCCAGCAGTCAAACTTCATCCTAATAAAATAAGCTTTTCTAAATCACTTTTGAAAAATAGACACATATGGATTGTATTATATATGTAGGTGTTTTGAGGCCAGAAAACATATTTTTTGTTCTATGTCTGCAGCACATAGCAGAGTGGAATGCTGGTGGGTGACCATGGCTCTAGGTGCAGAGATCATTACAAGCCCACAGCTTGACTCTACATGTAGTATACGCTAAACAAGAAAGCTTTTCAGACATACCAGGCCACCATACATTTCAGAGTGGGATTCTAGACTTCTAAAGTATTTAGATGCTAAAAGCTTGGGATTTTATGTTGAATCTATTCATTCTTTTGATTTCCAATCTTCTGTTTCTGAACATTCACAAATGAAATGGGGGTATATTCCTAGATGAAGTAGTACTTTGTAATGAAAAAAAAAATCATTAAAAAAAAATTCCCTTGCTTCATTTTCTCTTATTCAGCTGATGAAATCTATACATTAAGATGCTGATGTTCTGTCAACCTAAATCTAACATACTGTTTTTTCAATAAGTAAAATATTATCCAAATCTTTCTTCTCGGACTGTGGGGTGGAGCCTCAACCACATGGAAATTAATTCTAAAACTCAAATAAGATGAAGATTTATATTCTTTCACTAAACAGAACTTTGCTAATCTCATGTAATTTTTGCACAATCTCAAGCTTAATTTTTCTAGTAAACGAGAAATTTAACTCAGTTCAGACTAACCTTGGCCTTTTCTGGTATTATTTTATATGGCTTGATATGAAGTTCACTGGTCGGATAAGGTTCAGCTACCCTATTTAAATTAGGGCTTTTTTTTTCATACAATAATCTGTAATAGAGTAAACAGCGGAGTACCTGAACAAGACCCATAGGACTGTTATGTTAATAGAGTATCTTGAAACGAAAGCCCACAACATCTCCTTCCCTCATCTTACGCCATTTATTACTGTCTACCTACGTAGGTTTGAAAGAAGAAGCGACAAATCTTTTTCATTGTTAGTTTATCGTAAGACTTTTTGTCCATTACTTTTGCATATATCTAAATCCCACAGGGCTATCACTTCTTTTCTACAACAAACCATGGTTTTCTTTTTCCCACTGTGAAGAACAGCTTCCCACACCTGGGCAGTAATGTAGTGATGGAGCATTTCTATGCACAGCCCATCCATCACACACTACATATAAATCTTGCTTATGCTCCAAGTCATGAAATACATTGTTAATCTTGCCCACCAAGACAAGAAGATCAGCTGTGTACACCACCAGAAGGCTGACAGTCCCCATAACGTGAAGACATCCCTCACCTCTGAGAGCACATCCCACAAAATTAATTTCTGCAACCAGACATCTCTGCAACGCACACATCTTTTGCCTCACCAGATAACAACCGTGCCAAACTTCATCACCTCAAGGCTCCGCTGGACACCTTCAGATCCCCCCCAGGATGGCAGGTGACAAGCAGCAGACTGCAGTGGAAGTCAGCGTTTGCTTCCAGCCTCATTATGAGCTCAGTGAGAAAAGTTATGATTGTGAGAAACTGTGAGACAATTTCTGCCTTAACACTTCGCTTCCTTATTTTCACAAGATTTTCACAAGCACAGCAAAGCATCACTGTCTTAACAAGAAGTTGAGGCATGCTGGTAGGTAGGTATATAGATGCCTACATTCGTATTTTCTGCTTCAAAATACATGAACAGAGTGGTTTGGCATTACTCTTCTTGAACATTACCAACAGAAAGGAAGTATCTCAAGTCACTGCTATAAGAAAAGCACTGAAAACATTAGCAATCTTGTCACCAATGGCTGAGTTTTATGTACCCTTTGAGTTTTTCATCTGTAAATTAGTGCCAGATTCATAGCCCTGTAAACCAAGCTCCTCTCTCTCCTTAGAAGAACAGTTCTAAATACCAAGTAAAGCAGTTGGGGTGTGCCCTGTCTTTCCCGGACAGCTCGCCTTACTTCTGACCTGGAGGAACATGCCTAGGAGTGAGAGACGTTGGATTTCTAGGTATATTAGGGCCAGATTCTTAGCTGGCATAAATGAGTTACATCTCCCTGAAGTTATTATAAGCTATTCCAATTTACTCAAGAAGAGGATCTGGCCCCTCTCAGTCTTTGGTTTCTCTGCAAAGGCTTTTAATCAGGCGCCAACTGCCCTGGCAGTGAGGATATACTGAGTAGCGCTCGAAGTTAGCAGTAGCAGACAGGAGCTCAGCTCAATAACATTTTTTCTCTGCAAGAATTAAGTACAGCACTTCTTTTAAGCTTAGAACAATTCTTACTGTTCCACTAAAACAAAGAACAACTCACACAGCGAATACCAGCAAGAAATGGGAGAGGAAATTTAAAAAAAAAAAAAAGCAAGCCCAACAGAACAATAGCGAGTGGGTAGTTGAACCCAGCCAGGTTCATAGTACACGCCGTTACTACTCCATGACATTGAAATTTGTCATCTCAAACCTATGGCACAAAAATATGCATATTCCCACAGGCCTCTTTTATACTAAATAATTATATAAATTTTCCCCAGCAGTACTCCGGCTCCAATTGGCAGCACTGGTGAGCATGAACAGAATTCCAAGTGTGGGTAAGGTGGGAGGAAGGGGAGCTATTTGCTTTTTAAGCCAGAAGACACCAGAATCTCGTCTTTGGTTGGGATTTGACCAGTACAGCTGAGCCTCTGGAGTAATCTCGAGGAATGTTCTGTCAAAGAATAGAAAAAGAATACAAACTTCCAAGCTGGAAATTATCTGAATACCTGATGTTAAAAGAACAATGAGGAAAAAGACATCTTTCTGCCACCTCCCTCAACCACAAAGAAATAAAAATAGACATAAATGCTTTTTCCTTTGTGCCAAGTCTCTTTTTTTTTTTTTTAAAAAAAATTGGTTTTAATTTCTACCCTAATTCAGTTCAAGGAAGTAGATACAGCTACAGTTATTTACCTTGTTGGTACTCAACTGGTTCATTTTTCTGAATGAGCAGGCAGACTCTTGCAGGAATAATTGTACTTTGCAATTATCAGAGAAATCTGAAAAAATTGTCTTGATGGACCCAAGATGCTAGTGCCTACTTGAAACACTCCGTGGATTAATCTGAGTGAAAGAAAACAGATGGGAAAATATGGTGCAGAACATTCAACCACAAGAAATGGAGAGAAGTATTGAGGAGAGGACACATCTTCCACACCAGGAGATGCATCCCAAAGGGTTTCTTAGCTTGTCAGAGGAAGATCCACTCCAGATCAACCACTTTGGCTAGATGCTTGAGTGCAGTGAAGCACTGAATGGAGAGGACTACCCTGCAAAACAGATGCCCAGAAGTATAATCTTTCAGGAAAGTCAATGCCAGAGTGGCATGTAAACTACATCTCAGAAAAATACAGCAGAGAGTCAGCTTGCCTGCAGGCCAGCAGCAATGCCTGGCAGCGCATGCAGTGCCAGTGCCATCATCAGGCACCAACAGGAGATCAGAGCAACCACAGAAAACACTTCCTCCAGCATCAAATGCTTGGACCATGACCCTGGGAAAGGGGCAGCCCTCCCGCTCACCAGCCCGGCTTTAGGGCAAGTAATCAGAGCTACAGAGAGCAGAAGAGAAGTGAATAGACCCCTTGCCCACACATCAGTACAACTACTTAACAGAAGAAAAAGAAAAGGAGCATAAATTCTGTCAGCACACTGAGAGGTGGGGAATTGTGACTTTTTCTCTGGATTCACAAAGGAAGGACCCCAGTTAATTAAAAACATCTATTAATTTTAATAGCAGGTTTTTGAGTAAAACAACAACAACAAAAAATCCTAAAAATTCCCCAGGCCATTCCTTCCATCCATCTAGATGTCATTTGCTGTGATTCTTTGCCAATAATCCTTCCCCCTTCATTGTATTTCAATTTCAGTGGCCCCTGCACACCAACGCATTTTCTCTCTCATGCTGCCACCTACCACTGCACTACGGTTGCTGGAGCCGTTGTTCCGGTCAAGGATGATGCTGGTCAAGGAATTGAAGAGATTATTTTTATGACAAGTTATTGCTAAATGTGTGCATGAAATACAGCAACGGGTCTAATTTACTACCTTGCTGAGCACTCACCTAGGTAACTGGCGTGGAGTGGAGCCACGATTTGGCCTTAGCAAAGAGCCAGCTGCTGCGAAGAGCTGCGAAAGGTCAGAAACCTGGCCTCTTGCCCAGCCCTGGCATCCCTAACGCGGCAGATCCTTTCATTTCAATTCGTCTTCCCCATCCGCGAAGCCAGGGACAATAAAAATCTCTGTTCGTCAGGTGAGATACGGGCCCCTCCGAGGCTCAGGGTGGGTGCTGACTACCAGGGCTGGGTCACCGAGGTGCGGAGCTGGTCTGGTTCGCAGGCAGTAAATTCGTGCGGGACAGTCAAGAGAAAAGAGAGCGGTGCGTGCAGCACGGCCCGGCGCCCTCGCAGGGCGCTTCCCTTGGCTTCCCTTGTCGCTGGGTGATGCCCACCGCTGGAAGCGGCAGCTGACAGCCGTCTCAGTTTAATCAGCCAGCCCAAAGCTCAGCCCGTTCTTCAGAGGCTGCTCCGGACGCCCCCGTTCCCCGGCAGCGTCGCAGCCCTCCGCGCTAACGTCCCCGTGGGAGGCGAGCGCCGGGGTTCCAGCGCCTGGAGGCCGGGTGGCAGGGGGGTGGGGGGGCTGCCACTGCGGGGCTGCGAGATCCCCTTGCCCCCAGGTCTGTGACCCTCGATGCTCCCAACCCCATGCCGGCTGCAGACGCAGGGTAAAAGTTGCGGGTAGCCGCACAGCGGAAAGGAGCGCCCCGCTTACGGCTGCGAAGATGGTCAGCCACCGCCGGTTTTTGCCGAATTCCGACCCCTGGGATGCCGTGAGGGCTGGCCTGGGCATCGCGGCTGCCTTGCCCAGGGCCTCCGAGGCGGGGGGCTGCGGGGCGGCCGCGGGCGCGGAGTGGTGACTTCCCTCCGCGGCCGCCCCGACGGTCGGGCGGCTCCGGCCGCCTCCGCGCTCAGCTCCGCCGCCGGCCCTGCCCTTCCCGGGACGCCTGAGGAGCCCGCAGCCCTCTGAGGGAGGCAGTGACGGGAGGGGAAAAGCCACCCGAGGTGTCCCGCCTCTTGCGGGACCCAAAAAAAAAAAAAAAAAAGAAATAAAAAATCTCACTGATAAAGAGCTATGAGCCACGCTTCAACACACCCCGCCTCCCCCTCCGCACACACATACACACCAGGTTTGGGTGTTTTGCTTTTTTTTCCAAAGCTGCGTAAGTCCAGCATATCTGCAGAGGGCAAACTTCAGCAATGCCCATTTGTACGAGGCAGGGCCGGAAAGGTGGGTGCCAGCCTCCGGGCCCAGGCAGGCCGGTAACGGGCTCGCCGCGGCGGCTGCGCTGCGGGACCGGTCGCCCGGCCGGCTCTCGGCCAGGGAAGCGCCCCAGCAGCCCGGCCCGCGGCCCCGGGCAGCCCGCACGGAAGGGCAGGGGAGGCGGGGGCGGGGGGAGAGGCAAGGGGGATTTAACTCTTCTTAAATGTCATACTTTAGTGGGGATGGAAAATGTGAATTTTCTGTGCATTCCAGGAACAATTCCTTGGGGTGGTGACCTTTAGCACCGATTCTCTTAAGAGAGGAAAGTAGTCGAGTGTTTATCTGGATGACTGAAAGCTTTCCCTGGTGGAAGTTTATGGAAGTGTTAAAGGGGGCGGATAACACGGGCTTTGGAGGCGCTTGTCCAATGATCTGGAGGGGCTTGGAGAGCAGATCTCAGCTGGCAGACATTTAAATGGGAGACAGCTCGGCGCTGCTGCAATTTGTAGGCAGGATCCGCCACTCTCTCTCTATGGACTCCCGGGCAGCTCCGGGCTCCCACGCCACCCGCTCCGCCGAGTGACCCGCCGGGCAGAGCCCCCCAGAGCCCCCGGCCCCGCCGAGGAGCCGCCGCCGCCGCCGAGCCGGGCCCCGCCGAGGAGCCGCCGCCGCGCAGGTGAGCCGAGCCGCGCTGCGCTGCGTCGCGCTGCGCGCACTCACAGCTGGGGCGCAAATGGGTCCGGCAGCTGCAGGGTTCGGCCCGTCTCTGTGGGAGGCAAAATCTGCATATCTCTATCCTACCTTCGGGGAGGGGGAAGAGGAGGAGTCGTTCATCGGTGTCTAGCAAAACTCCCGGGCGCCTCGGTTTTGCAGAGGGGTGACCCCTGTCCCGCCTGTCAGCGGCAGCGAGACGGACACCGACATTGCCGCGGCAGTGCTGGGGCTCAGGGCGCCCTTACATCTCTCTCCCCTGACAGGCACAGCGATTGCAAAAGCCCCGTTAGCTCTGCCTCTCATCTCCGCCTACAGCATCACTGCCGACAAATTGGATTCGGCGCCCACCCGACACACGGCAAAATCCCGGCCTGGCCTCTGCGCGGAGCGGGGCGGGGGCAGATCCCCAGGTGCCGGCGCCGTCCCCTCCCGTCCGGTCCCGCCGAGCTGCCCTCCACCAAACCGCTCAGCGCTCGGCTTTGCCCCGGCCCGCCCTCCAAATCCGCGCTCCTCCGCGGAGGGTGCGCCGACGCCTCCAGCAGCTCCCCGGAGCCGGGGCTGGGGTCGCACCGCGCGGGGCACTCGGTGTGTGCCGGCGGGGACGGTCGTGGCGGGGGGGGGGTTCGCACTGGCTGTGCTTTGGCGGGCAGAGCCGCGGCGCGCATCCCGCAACGGCGCGTCCTCGGGCGCCGTCGGGCGGGACGGAGCGCGGCCCCGCCGCTGCGCTCGGCGCCCCTCCACCTTCCCTTCCCTGCCCTCCCATCTGACTCGGAGCCAGGGGCGTTTTGCTGCCCCGACGGCCCCGTGCCTCCGTCGGCCACCGGTCCCCTTCCCCGCGCTGACAGCCCCCGGGCTCGGCCCGGCCCGACTCGGTGCAGCCCCGCGGGCGCGGACTGGCCGCGCTCCTCTCCGGCCCGGGCCCGCGGCGCGACGTGACGCTGGGCTTTTCCCTCCGGGAGGACCCTTGTTTACTCGCCCCGTTCATTTTAATGCGATCCGCCGGGAGTCGCTTCCAGGGAGCTCGTCCTCCGCTGAGTAAGCCAAGCCGGCGGCCTCCCCGCCTCGACGGCCGCCCCGCCTCGACGGCCGCCCGCGATCCCTGAAGCGCACCCGGGCTGCGCTCAGCGACGGTCCCGTCCTACCTCGGCGGCTTGGGCGGTGCAGCGGGGCCGTCCCGTCCCGTCCCATCCCGGGCGGGGCCGTCTTGTCCGGCGCGGGTCCCCGCATCCCGGCGGGCTGGGAAGGTGTGCGGGTACCCGCGTCCCGGCGGGCTTCCCTGCCCCGGTGAGCTCTCCTGGGCCGTTACGTCCCTCCCCGGCCATGAGCTGCGGCCTCGCTCCTGGTGCCCCCCGCTCGTGGCTCCTCTCGGTGAAGCGATGGCGAGTGAACCCCGTTTCGCTCATCGGGGCTGAGATCCAGTGCTGGGGACACTTCTTCTGCAGAGGAAGGGCTCTGAAACGTGTGTTTGGCTCTGTCTACTGAAACGGCGCAGGGTTGTGTCACCCGTTTCGTGGGGTGCACAGAGATCTTGGGGTCCAGCGCCAGCAGCCCCCGAGCCACGGCTGCCCCTGAGCTACAGCGGGTGCTTCGTGAGCTGGAGAACCGCTGCCCTCCTGCCCCCGCTCCCCACGGCTCCCGAGAAGCCTGGGAGTGACCGACCGGCCTGGGCTGGAGACCGTGCATGAGTGATAAAGGGCGCCAGCGCTGCTGTCTTTCTGTTCCTCTTTAGGATTCAGTCCCGCGCTGTGCTAAAGCGTTTATTTTTCTCTCGGCGATGTCACCCAGAAAGGCATAGCTTCTCCTGAAGAGTTTCCCTTTTTTTTTTGGGATGCATGGCTGCACGCAGGAGCAAAACTGTTCTGGTGAGTTTAGGGCTCCGTGAGAGAAAATCTGTCTGAAGGGAGTTCTGCTCTGGCGAGCGGAGGTGTCAGGCTGCGTGGGCGTCTGCAGCGCAAGTCTGATTGGGGTTGGGTACCAGCCTTGCCCACCATGATGTTCAACTGCCCTGTAGACTCGTAGGATGTCCTACGGAGCAATGCTTTCTTAAAGGGGGAATTCTCAAAGTTTCAAAAGTTTTTTTTTTCCTTTTTTTTTTGTGTTGCTGCCTACACTCATTATATGTTTCAAAAAAGCCATCTCCATGATTCGCAAGATGAAATTATCTGAGATGTAGATGTATCCAAATTTTACCAGAGATGTTGCTGTCTTGAGCTCTGAAAAAAAAATTATGGTTCTCTGGGAACTGCCATTGCCATTCCTTTTTGTATATTGAAAAATACAGATCTATGAACTATGAAAACATTACATAAGACTATTTCTGCAATTCATATATAATAAGCCAGACATGAAATTATTCCGATCCTTTGGGACATAAACCACTTCAATTTTCTCAGTAGTCAAAGGGTTGTGTTTTGCCTCTTTCTTTGGCTGGTATTTGAAGCCCACCAAATACATTTATTTTTTTTTTTTTTAGGTCTTCATCAGATTATTTTTAATGTTTTCTGTGAAGCACATGAGTCCATGGCTCATCATAATATTTTCCTAGTAAATATGGTTCGCAGATGAAATTATGGGCCTGCTGAGGACTCTGAGAATTTTCTGTATATTTCAACAGGACCAGGATTCCATCCAGTTCTTCTAAACAAGTTGCTTTGTGCTAAAATTTTCAGTAATAACTTTCTGACTCTGTTTAAGAACTCACAGGGAAATGCTGTTTATGAACTGACACGTGGAGATCCTTAATTTATAGCAGAAAATGTATAAACAAAAAATTTACAGCTCAGTTGTATGAAATAATAAACTTGAAAGTGTTTACACTTCTCTGTGAGCAGTTGCAAATATTAATCCACAAAATTCCTAATCTGTTTTAGATTATGAGATCCCAGGCTCTAGATAAACCACATATGAGGTGATATGAATGTTAGGGCTTGATTCTGCTCCTATTTGAAGTCAGCAATAAAATTTCTCTTGCCTTTAGGACTAAGAGTTGACAGATGATGAAAAGTAGAACTCCGTTTAGCAGGGCAGTATGGAAATAATAGATTTTTGAAGTATTTTGTTACTTTTAAAAAATAAATATTAATTACATCAGATCTCTTCATATCTGAACAAAATAAGTGGGGCATTTTGGTTCTAGTCATATCTTTGTTCAAAGGATTCTCAAAAGGATTTCTGGTTATGCCAATACTTCTATAACAGCCAGTATCAAGTACTGAAAATTTTGCAGAAATTTGGACTATAAGATTTTACGGCCTGATTCCTCACAGCTCCTACCCGATCTCCAGAGTTAGTGCTTCTGCAGAGTTTTGGCTGTGACAAGGAAAAAAAAAAAACATTTCATTCAGGAGAGATTTCTTTTTGCTAAAACTTTGGGTATGCTTAACAGCGATTTAGCTACTTGTACTCTTCCATATTCTTTTTTTTTCCCCCCAGTAATAATTTTTAAAACTGTTACGGAAACATTCACAAACACTAATTAATAGATGGATGGACCACTCTAGTTCCTAATGCAAGCAGAGGTGTCATCTTCTCTCATAAACAGATGCATTGCCTTGGGACCAGAGGTGCTGTGGAGGGCCTGCGTTGCATTTTGGCTGTTTTCCTTACTGAGGCATACCATCTCATTTGCCTTTGTATTTTGCATTTAAAAAAAATAATAATCTTAATTTTTAAATAAATGTTTAAGAAGGTACTATTTAAAGAACGTCCTGCTTGAGCTGCTGTGGGGATCATGAAGTTCACACAGCCTCTTCTGTGGGTTTGTCTTTAAACTGTATTTAGCCCTAAACGATTGGATTACTTTTACTGTTAGATGTGTGTTTTGGAAGTGACTATAACAAATGTTTTTGCCGAGTTGCTAATTTTCATTTGGATCACGATTTATTTTATGAGCATGTAATATAGCTTCTGCCTTTAAGGCTGTAAACCAACTCAGTGAAAAATTACCTTTCCTCCCCCAGTTTAGGACTGTATTGAAAGGCATGCTTGCATTTCCTTAAGGTTAAGCACAGGCTTAATAAAGATGCATGAATCTGGGATATAGATCTTACTATAGAAAACATTCCTGTCAAATTTCCCCCAAATTCCCATCCCAAAGTACACCTCATTTTTACGTGACTAGACCTTACTGTGTCATCAAATGCACATTTATGAAGAAAAAAAAAAAGGTGAAGCAATGTGGAGGTCATCAGTTTCAGAAATAAAAGTAGTCCAGGAATATGCATGTTGGTGAAACTTCAGCTCAGTTATGAAACACTAAAAAAACACCTGAAGTTTCCTGGCACTGCTTATAAACTAGCAATTTATTTTCAATTGCATGCAATGACTTTTTTTTTTTTTTTTTTTAAGGCTCTGGCACCATGTTGAGTAAGTAATGTGCGTATTAAAATACTGTCTAAATACAGCATGAGTATACAGTCACTGGAGAAATAGGAATAGTTTTGGAAGAATTCATTCTGGTCTCTTGAGGAAATAAGCAGTGGTTTATAACATTTAAAAAAAAAATCTTAAAGACAAAATTCAATTTGAAAAGAAATATGTTTAATAACATTCAGGTTGTAATAGAAACGGGGAAAACCCAGCAAATGTGAAGTCCAAGCTGACACTTGAAATGATGCTGCATTAGTCTTCAATTGGAATTCCTAACTCTTTTCTGTGTTCTATGTCAGAGCCTTAAGGTTATTAAAATTGCATGTCCTCTACCATATTTTGTTTAGATATTAAAAGCAGCCCTTCCAAGTTGTCTGCTGGAGTTGGCAATAGTGTCATTCTCACATCGCTCACTTGAAGTCTGAAGCTTCTTCCAAACATAGGACATACTGGTACCTAAACATAAAGGAATAAAACAAATGCATATATTTATCATATGTATCATAAACTCTAGGTGCTCTAACAATCTGTAGACATACACTTAAAATATTAGATCCAGAAGCAAATCCTTGAATACAATGGAACCCCGCTATGATACTTTTCCACTCCAGTAATTCCTTTCTCAGTCCATTCAGTGAGAAAGAGTTTTGAACAGTATAATATAACATTTATTTTCTCTGTGTGACTGGAGAGACCTCGTAACTGAGAAATTAACAGTTATCTTTTATAGCAAATGGTACTTACCCAGAGCCTCTACTGAGTCTCTAGGTGGCCCTTACAGCGTTGGCATTTGGCTGCTTTCCTGCCTAGTTGTGTGGTCTCAGGCAGAACGGATACAGCCATCCAGGACGGTGCCCTTAGTTTCACTTATATTTCTTGGGTAGTAACATGAGCAAGACTTTTTAGTTCAAACACTATTTTGTCCCTTGCTGATAAAACAAGTCAAATAAGGGATAAACCCGCAGCACTCCAAGCAGCTAGAAGACACCAGCATCCTCAGGTTTTCTCCACAATTCTTCCCCTTTTTAATGCATGTGCCACTTTGGAGTTCCCCTGGTTTATAGGGGTTTTTGCAAGCAGTCTCTCATTTCCGGTGGTTTCTTCCAAGCTCCCCATGGGGAAGGTTCTCTGAGAGACTCATTCCCTGATCTGTGTGTCTTGCTGCCACATCCTTTGCTTTCCAGAACAACATGGAGACCACAGTACTTCTGGAAGGGGGAAAAGAGTGACAGCTAATGAGTTTCTTCCTGGCTGGTTGGTGTCTTGAGTTGACTGAGCAGCCAAAAGAGCTCAGAACTTTGGGAAGCAGCAGAAATGGTGGAATAAGGGAGGCAAGAAAGGCTGTTCCTATGCTATTCATTAGCTTTGGAGCAGGGGTGCAGTTCTGAAGAACTTGATAGTTTCCACTTACTGTGCTTCTTGGAGTGTTTTTTCTGTGTGCACAAGCTACATGATACTTAATGTTGTATACGAAGCTCTGCTGTCCTCATATGTCCTTTCAATATCATGCTGTATATAATGCATACAATTCGGAGATCTGGAAAATTCTTAACACTGCGACTGCATCTGTATGTCTTCTGTCAAGGATGCAGAGTAATGTGCGAGAAGGTGTTATTTGAAATTACAGATGCATCTTTTTTAACCTATACCTAAATATTATTTTATGTCAGTGCCTGTCTTGCTGCACATCTCTTAAGCATCATTACACTCAGACGCATTGGACCCATTCAGAGGGGCAGTGTGACAGAGCCTGAGAGGCTGTAATTCAGGCAGCAGGTGGATATAGCATGTACATTATATTCTGGATGTATATTATGCAAGAAGCTATACAAAGATTCTGTGTCTGACTAAGGAACACATGGATCTCCTGAGTCAGAGTTTAGTCCACTGGTATTGTAAATAGCTATGTCATATAAATCCTTGTGTGGCATAAAATGCGTTCTTCCACCAGTGTAAGTCAGGAGCAACCTTCCTAATGTCAATGAGCTGTAAGAAGGGAATGAGAACTCTTAACAAGGGTAATATACATGGAGAAAAGAGCTGGGAAAAATGCATGCTACACAAAATGAAATTCTGTTTGGACTCACTTTAGCCTCTGACTTTAACTCACTGTACATTAAAGCTTTTATCACTGGGTAACTTGGAAACAGCTTTCCATCTGGTAAAAGCTAAATGCTTATCTTTTATAAGTGCGTGCGTACACACACACATTTCTTTTATGGAATTGAATATTTACTGCATACCTGACTTCTGTTGATATCTGAACAACTGTGTTTTATTCCCTCAACTTCCTCCATACAGGATGGTCCGCACACTATATGCTGTTGGCGCTGCATTTCTTCTGATAGGATTTCTGCTACCAGCAGCAGAAGGGAGAAAGAGGAATCGTGGATCTCAAGGTGCTATCCCTCCTCCTGACAAAGATCAGCCCAATGATTCAGAGCAAATACAGACACAGCAGCAGTCGGGCTCTAGGCATCGAGAACGAGGAAAAGGCACCTCCATGCCTGCTGAAGAGGTGCTGGAGTCTAGTCAGGAAGCACTGCACATCACTGAGCGCAAATACCTAAAGCGGGATTGGTGTAAAACTCAACCCCTCAAACAAACGATCCATGAAGAAGGCTGCAACAGTCGTACCATTATCAACAGGTTTTGCTACGGCCAGTGCAATTCCTTCTACATCCCCAGGCACGTCCGCAAAGAGGAAGGCTCCTTCCAATCTTGTTCCTTCTGCAAGCCCAAGAAATTCACCACCATGACTGTTACACTCAATTGCCCTGAGCTTCAGCCCCCGAGAAAGAAGAAAAGAATCACCCGAGTTAAGGAATGCCGATGTATATCTATTGACTTGGACTAAACTGAGAAAAATGTTGTACCGATTGCACTCTGACTGTACGCAATCATTGCCAGCGTGAGAGTGAGTGGCATGAACTAGCATACCTTCGGAGCTAGACAAAATTGTGAATTACCTGAAAGAAGCAAAACCCAAAAAAAAACAAAGAGAAAAATTGATGTAACGGAACGGCATGCATGTGTATGTCTGTGTGTAAGACAGAAAATGGATGTGTACAAGCAAATCTATGAATGTTCACTATGACAAAAAAAATTAACAGGGGTATGAAGTGTTAAAAAAAAATATTTACCTACAGTCATGAATTAGGTTTCTTAGTGTATATTCACATTTTTGCCGCTTGCTGGGAAAGTGGAGCTGTGGCTTTTGCTAATGTTCACCTGCCGTGCTATTTGCTTTTACCATATTAAGAGAAACATCAAAGTGAGAGGACAATATATTTGAAAGCATGAATCTATTCTTAAAGAGAAAGTAGGCAAAAAGCAGTTTGAAGTGTAGCAAAACCATCACTGAAAATAGCAGCTGTATCAAGAGTTTGTAACACGCTTCTTCAAAAAAACCTGTAATCCAAAAGCTATGTCTGGAGTATGATAGGGGGACATGGGAGCGTTGAAAAATCACTATAGGTGGGTAGAAAACAGAGCTACAGCAAGTTAGAAAGCAAAAGGCCAAAGTAAGTAGACAAGGGGAGTATAAAAGTGAGTAGAAGAAGGGAAGGTACATAAATAGGAAGACACAGAGGAAGAGATATTGTCTTCTGTTTATGTTTTGCTTTAATTTATATACCTAGTCGTATATTACATAAATTAAAGATAAACTATATACAAGGCTATAAATATACTTCTGAATTCTAATGGCTCTCTAAATCAATCAAAACCCATTCTCGTGCCACTAGATCCATTTGATGTTTTGTATTTCTGATATCAGTTATTCTTCATATCTACATATATATGTGTATGCAGTATCTTTTAGCCATTGGTATCTATACGTACATACAATGAGTATGCGTACTCCATTGCGCGCATCCGAACTCTCTCCTTCTCTTTTTCACACACATACATAAAAACATACACAACCACAGCACAAAAATCTTGCTAACCAAGATCAAGTACAGAATGGCAGTAATTTAGTACATAAAGAGCAAAGCAAAATTAAAACAAGCATCATGTGACTGCAAATGCAATAACCACACAAGAGACAAAAGACACGACATTCATGACTAGTAAACATTGCATTGTTATTGTTATTTTAGCTTTGCCACAGGCATGCAGTTTGTTGAAAAAGAGATGCAGAACTTTGCCAGCAATAATCCTCTTTTTATATCTTTTACCACAGACTTGCATTTAAACTGGATTTGGACTAAGTAAAGAGAATTTCCTGAAAATTAAAGGCTAACTGCCCCTCTCGTTTGGGGGGAAAAAACATAAAAGGGGACACACTACTTCCAGCAATTCAATGAATCTCACCTGTGAGGTTATCCTGCCTTTTCTTTCCTTCAGGATTAGGAGCTTAAACTTGATCAGGGCTGTGGGATTTGGCAAGAGCACAGAAGGTCCTGGAAAAGACATTGTTTTAGTTAGGTGAACTCTGGGCCATAGGACCTGAGAGGCAGCCCTTCCATGCATGTTGCCCTTGCTTTCCTGACGGTCCGATGGGAAAGCTGGGGGTTGCCTCTCTGGCTGCATCTCATACCGCTTGGTGTGCAAACGATTCATGCTGTCCTGGGTGCTGGCTTTGCAGGGGTGCTCTCCAAGCGGCTGGTGAAGAGATGACAGGGTGCTGCAGACCCTCCTGCCCCTGCCGGTGCCTGCAGGGCCCTGACAGCCGGCCCTGTCCGGTGGGGCACTGAAAGAAAGATGTCATCCTATGCCAGAGTCAGTACCACACCTGAAAGCAACCCTGACATCACTGGTGTGAGTGAAATGGGAGGTAGGTCCATGTTAATTGTGTGATGGGGCTTTGGTAGTCCAGGACTCAATTTCCCCATTCAGCAGCAGTGCTCTCTTGGATCCACTATCAGTGTAACTGCTGTTCCTCACACCAGATGCCTCTCTCAGGCACAAGGTGATTATCTTAACAGCTTTTCTGTCTATTGAACGCTGAGGAAGACAATTCTGCTCTTACTTACATGTTTAAAGGGAAAAATATACAGTGGCATGTTACAGAGGCATCCAGCGTGCCCTCATTATATTAGATGCCCCAGCTGTTACACAATTCATCACACAGTTTTTGGCTATATCCTGCATCTCTGAAATTAATTTTTTTTTTTTTTTTTCTGTAAAATCCACTGCTGTGAGGTCTGCATTTGTAAGATTAAGAGATTGCAACTCATTGATTGATATTATTAAAATTGCATTTCATCTGGTGTACTCTCACTCAGCAGGTTTGATACATTTCTTCATGGATTTTAAAATCCAATTTTAAAATCTGGAATTACAGGAGGTAGATTTCCACTGTGTGGAATGTGAATAGTTAAACAGAAAGATATGGATATTTAATGTTATTATTAAGGCAAATCTTCTTTCACTGATAATAGGCAGGAGTTGTTTTCCTTTAAAATACTTTTTTTTTGGAGTTAGTTTGCAGGTAAAAGGGCCAATTTCAGTCATTGTTGAAACTTTTGTACTAGCTAGGGTTTCTGTTCAAGAAATGGGTACACCTTAAGAATGATTTTTTTTCCTTCATGTGAAGCTGACAGCAAAACTCCCATTGTCTTTTACAGTGACTGCTATGTCCCTAAACCCTTAGCCATTAAGTAAAGCTTCAGACATTACCAAATCCTTTATTTAGGATTAGGCTAGCATTCTGAAGGAAAATTGATAAAAGTTCTACAAATCTTTATGTTCCAAAACAGCCTGTGCATAGATCACGATGGAACTGTCCTTGAGGCAGATCCTCCCCCTCCAAATGTAAATTTTATACAAAGAACTTTTATGAATTGCTAGTTGTTGCCTGAGAGTAAGAAAGTTCTGCTAACTTACAATTATACGAGATATTTAATATCAACCACAATATGTATTTAAATGTCTGCTTTATTCTAAAAACAATGGACTATATAACCTAAGGCTGCAGTATTTTCATGCTCGGTCTCACAAAGAAAAACTTGTTTTAAAATGAAGTTTTAATTATTTTGTAACTGAAAAGAATTGGAGTTTTTTCTTCCCAGCATTTTGTACGTCATTTTAACTACTAGTAACAAATAAATAAAATATCTTCTCCAGCCCACGTCTATTGTTTTTTTTTTTATTTTTATTTCTTCCTTAAGTTTCCAGCTCTTTCTGGATCTGTTGTACTTTACTCTGACTTCTGTGGTTTCTTCTAATTATAAAAGGGCTTACATTATGACAATGAGACACAGAGACAAGCAATGGCACCATCATTCAACACGGCTACTTCAATAAGGTTTTTAAATGAGATCTGTCACTTCCCCCTCACCCTCCCACAATTTATAGAAGGAAAATCTCAATCTTTACTCGCACTTTTCCACTTGTAAAAGGTATAGTGACAGTTCAACATATAAATCAGCCTTGAAATGTTGTAAAGTTAAAGTTGGAGTCAACATGCCTGCCTTACAGGCCTGCCTCAGTTTTACATCTAGCTAGCAGTTTGCTCTCACTTTTAGAAAAAAAAGAGTAAAGAACACATTTACAATACAGTGAGTTACAAGCTGTAAATAGGGACAGAGGAGAATAAAAATGATTATAAAAGAGAACAGGAAGATCTGTCCTTTCCTTTTACTTGCTCTGTCCCGGCTGGCAGCACTTGAGCAAGGCCAGTGTTGAGGAAGCACTGCAACCACAGAAAATGGGTTTCTTCAAACTTCCCGCCCTGCTGGTGAGAGGTGGACAGTAGCAATATAAATTTTACCTTTCCACCCTGCCACCCTGTCAGATGTGTGAGGGACTCGGTCAATCATTGCAGACACCTGTACAGTCCCGCTGTCTGCAGAGGTGGTGGCATTGTTGGCCCTTGTGAAGAGAGAGGCTCTGGCCGGGGCCGCCATCTTACTGAACCAGACTGAGAACTGTCCCTGGTTTTGCATAAGCCTCTGAGCAGTAATATAGGCCTACTGCGGACAGACACCTTCTAGTTCAAAGGCCTGACAATGACATAGTCAGATATACAATCTTACGAAGGAGCAATGTGCAGTGTTTTCCCATGTTGCACACATATAACCAGAGAAAAGGGTCAACTGTCCCATTTCCAGCTCTGAAAAGCTGGGTGCTGGTAAGAGCCGCTGTGCTCTTCCTTCATGCGATAATGGAGCTGAGCCCTCTAGCAATACTGGTTGTGTGGGGTTTTTTTAAAAGGTTTTTTTGGTTTAGTCTTCCCTTTAGCTTTTTTGTGCTTATAAAACTTACTGAAATGCTAATAACTTTAAAATCATTCTTTGTAGAAGACAATTGACTTTTCCTGGTCTGATATATGGGCACAATTGGACAGAATAAGTTTTCCAGGAAAAGATGTGCATATATATCTTTATTTGAATACTGAAGATAGAGAGAAAAACCTCCTGGACTTACCTTTCTAGTACTTTGTAGTACTATGGTCTTACTATTTATATGCTGAAAAGCTGAAATATTCATTATCGTTTACATTTGGCCTACATACCAGCTTGGAACTGAAGATACAGCCACTGTGAAATCCCGTATGCTTTATAGACAGTTACTGTCAAAAGAAGATAGGAGAGAGACACACACACCTCGATCAGCTTTAAGGGACACAGATAGAAATAAGTATTTTTTTTTCTTCCTCCCCAGCGAGGTAGGCTAGATTTCTGTTTGGGATTTCTGTGCGTGCTCTGTCGCCCATGTGCTGCGCAGTTGATTCACAGACATGTTGCAGGGCAGAGGCATCAAGAACATTTCGGCTTTGCTGAGCATGTGGAAGGCAGCTGAGCACTGCACGCGCACAGTAGGTATGGTGCATCCTGGACGGGTCAGTGGCAGAGGCAGCGTCGTGGCTCCACTCCAGCTGCCTGTCAGCAGCGGTGCCAGGCTGGGAAGAGGGACGCTGCATTTGCAAAAATGATGTGGTAATTTAACTTTGTAATTTACCTTCTCCTGGGCTGGGGGGGGTGGTGGTGGGGAGTGGTGGGGTGTGGAAAAGCAGCACTGGAGAACTGGGGACTGATGTTTCTTTGTGCTGTCCAGTGTAGAGGAGTGACCCTAGAGCTGTCAGTTCTGAAAGGTTTCCTGAAGGAGAAGCATCAAGTACCTGGTAGAAGACTGAGACAAGAATGAGTGTCCCTGCTCCATGCAGGGGGGTTGGACTAGATGACCTTTAAAGGTCCCCTCCAACACAAATGATTCTATGATTCTGTGAATGCTGGTTTGCTTAACTCAGTGCTCTATTTACACACTGTTCCACCACTTTTAAATAAACTTCCATCTTATTCGCTCCAAATGCAAACCTACCTTAGAAGTAACTTCATTAATTACCAAAATACAGCAGTAAATACTGACAGAAGAAGGTCCAAAATGATTTCTGAGTCATTCTGCTTACCTGGACAGTTGCACTAACTTCTAAAGGGGAGAGCTGCATCATTTAAAATTTCAGGGAGTGAAAAAAATGAATGTGTATTTTGATTTAGTCAAAACACTGGAGATAACAGTGCTACATATGTTTAATAACCATCATATCTTGGCCTTAAGGTATCAAAAAGATTAACCATATTAAGATTCAGACACCTTGCTTTATTCTTTTTTAGCAACTGAGTCTGAAACCAGAAATACACAGCAACACACAGGTATTGCAACCAATCCCAGTAGTGCAGATTTTTGATGCTACCTTATAATGCAGCTTCATAAAAACATCTGAAGCCTGTCTACACTGCCTGCCTGGGAATGTAGGTGATGACTTTAAGGTGCCCTTTGACAATGTGTGGCTTCTGGCTGCCTGAATTCCTCCCCTAGCTTTTATGGGTCTAGGGGGAGGAGTACAGAAATTTTACCTGTCACTTGCTCCCTCTCCTATTATTTTGTAAAAATATTAAAAAAAAAATCGTAATCTTCTTTTTTTTAAATGATCAAGCAGCATGATGTGAGGATCAAATTATATACTGACATAAAAGAAGGTTTGAGATCATATAAAAAAAAAAAACAAAACCCTTCTAAGTTGCAATAAGCAATAACTCCTCCTTGCTGTGATACAGATGTAAGTTGCATAGCTTGGGGATGAATCAAATTGAGAAGTTACACTGACTCCCAATAAAAGTTCTGCAAATAAAATTTGAAATTGCCATGTTTGCATTTCTTTTTTGAAGAATGCCTTACGGAAACAGCGATATTCCAATTCATATTACAAGAGATCAAAAGATCAAAGGTTAAAATAATAACTCAATTTCTCTTTATAATAATTATCCTTCTGTCTATAGTATCAATATGGATTCCAGCAAGAAAGCAATTGCAAGGAATTAATGTGTCAGTTACAGCTCATCTGGGACACTAACACTAAAATTAATTAATCATAAGTTTATAGTTATTGCATGGCATCACTACAGAGCACTGTTAAGTTTGTTTGATTTATTTAATGATGAATTTGCAGACCTTAATAATGTTGTTCCTTTAAGTTAAACTTTGCTGATTTTTTCTATGATATTTTAATTAGTTTGTTGAGTTATAAAGCCACAGTCTTTAAAAAAAGAGATACATATTCTCAATCTCAGTGTTTTCTTCTTCTCAGAAAATAAAAAATTGTCCTATATAGATATAACATACATGTATTTATCTCTCTAAATTTAAAAGTCTGAAAAATGTACATTTGATAGGTTTATACATAAAAGTATGGGCCAGTGTGCCAAGCTTCGTAACAACACAATTTATGAGTGATTAGTATAGAATAAAGACAACAATGACAATAAATACAACAGTAGGCATGAAGAATTTCTTTTTTAAGGAGGGAGACAGGGTTGTGTGTACTCAGTAAAGTTTATTTCTAGACAATTACAATTCATGGCAAAGGTGAAGGCTAGCTGAATCTCCTTAGGATTTGAAGAACCTTGAATCTTCTTAGGAAACAGATGTTCATGAGGAGCATATATTTCCATTTTTGTTGTTAATTTGTTTCAATTCCAAATGAATGAAGAGGCTAGATTTTGGGTGTTAAGTTAGATGTAGCAAATAAAAAGGAGAAAGAAAACTATGTATACAATGGAAAGAACTTACTGAATGGATCTAAATCCTATGGTAGGTAATTTGATCTAATTTTTGCAGAAAGGCAAATGCCAGATGTTTGCTCTACTTTGATCTTAATAACACTTTAGGCTGCAGACAATAAGATTGGTTTAAAATTTATTGTCTCTTTGATTTCTCCATTCTAATGCTTTTTAAATTCTTTACACAAGACAGATCTATATATAGGCAACTGGGGTGGCATCAGAAGCGTTGTATACTTAAGACATTCTTGAAAACCTCAGTATGGAACAGTGTTTGCTGTTTTATGCATCAAAACAAAGCCAGATTTTATACAAGCAACATCCAATTTTCTTTTTATATAATGTCTCTTTTTATTTTGCATATGAAGTTCTGACTGTCGCATCTGTGGCACAGCTCCTTATATGCTTTTATCTTTCAATAACCTTATTAAAAGTCAAGAGAATATATTAAATCAACATTAAGCAGCAGGAGTTGCAAGAAAAGTTAATCCATTCCCTTGCACTGGGAGTGTAATCTATGTAGAACTTTAACTTCACCGTTAAGTTGCTTTTAGGATTCTTTTTGTACATAACATGTTTTAAGAGGAAAGCTGCCACTGAATGGACACCAGTGAAAGCCTCTGAGAAACCATCACATCCAAAGAGGCATCCGACTTGCCTTCAGTTTGGATATTCACATTCAGAGAAGCCATTGCTTTGTGAACAAGAGTTAAACTCAGCTTATGCTTGCTTATTAAGTGCCTCAGGTTTCCAGCAGAATATCTTGTATATTCACTGTTACTGAGAAACAATGGAAAGCGAGTGAGACTGAGAACAAACAGCAGAGCAAGAAAAAAAAAAAATCCTAGTATGCAGCCTGAATGCCTTATCATAATTCTCTGGCACATTTCAGAGCCATCTGTCCCTTAGATCCATGCATGATGTCTCTAAACAGTTGTTTTCACTCTGCTCAGCCCAGTAGTCTGAAAGTTCAAAAAGTCAAAGTCAGTTTTCCTCTGAAGGAAACTCTGAACTTTGTCTGCTGATGAAACCGCTATTGTCCAGCCAGCTGAGAGAGCAGCTACCCTGGCAGGTCTTTTTCAACTGGCAGTGTCGAAGCACTGTCAGAAGTCGGCAGCCTCCCTACTCCTGTATCATCAAGTTTAGTTCTTGCAACAAACTCCTTCCTTGAGCACCAAATATTTTAGTTCATTACCAAGAACAAAACATCATACACAGAAATAAATATTCTTCTCTTCCTATCAAATAACCGTTCACATGTGAGAGTACCTCCGTTATCTCACCCCAAGAGAGAAGCTGGGTGAAGCAAAAAACTCTTCCAATGAGAATTGCCTTAGGTTCAAATGCATCCTCACATCTTTTCTTCCTTATCTTTGCTACATCTCCAGAGCTAAAAGATCTTTAATATAGTCTACTGTCGTTATCACAATTACACTGAAATATTGTTTGCCTAATTCCAAGGCACGTTTTGTCAGTCCTCTCTGTGACATAATATACCACCTGTGCCATTAGACAAGGGGCTATTTGAAAAGAGCGGAGAACTAAGTCACAAAACACAGGGAAGTTCAAATGGCATTTGATTTCAATTAAGAGGAGTGCATAAGCACTGGTTTCCTAAAAAAGGTATGATGATATGAAATTCTGAAAATCTTTTGCAACACTAGCCTTTGTGAGTCATAGTTGAAAGGTGTGCAAATGCTACCCAATGAAATTTAATGGAAGCCACACAAGGAAAGATTTTAGCCTCGACATTTATGTTTACCAACACATGAAACCACCTTGATCTGTTTTACTGTTGGTGAAAAAAGAAGGTAGTGTCTATTTCACAGGAGAGGATAGGAAGTAAGGAGTCAGTGTGATGGATGGTGGAAAGAAACAGAGGGCAAGAGGGAAGAAATATGAGTGTTAGGTACTGATCTCAAAGATGAAGTCTAGTCTGCTGTCAGAATGTGTATGAATAGCTTATTAATAACAGGAGAAATGTATTGGCATTAGTGTGAAAGGAGGAGTGTACTCAGTTTGTATTGTGTTGTCAGAAATAAGCCATCTGGGTAGAGTACAGTTTATATTTCATAGAATTACAGAATAATCAGATGGTTTGGGTTGGAAGGGACTTTTAAAGGTCATCTAGTCCAAGCCCCCTGCAAGGAGCAGGGACATCTCCGACCAGATCAGGTTGCTCAGAGCCTCATCCAGCCTGACCTTGAACATCTCCAGGGATGGGGCATCCATATTTGTTAGATATGAGTAGACCACGCAAGTACAAATCAAATACAGATCAATTAATGTGAAAATATTCCCTCATCTCAAGACATTTATCCAGCAGGTGACACTGCAGTAACCTTTGCCATCTCTATAAAATCTGTCACATTCACTTACTGGGAACATAGCTGCACTTCAGCGCAGTATAGAAATCCCAGATAAGTTTTAACCTCACAAACATGGCTACCAGCAATAATTTCATTGCAAAAGCCTGAAGTTTTTTCTTCAATTAGCATTATTCAATCGGTGAGGCAAACCCTGCTTTCTGTCCCAGTATAGGGAAGATCAAGGGTTATAATGGAAATTTCCCTTCAATCTTCTGTGATGATTACATCACATCACTGCTGAGAGCACCAACATTTACGAATGATGTTCTGTCCTCTCCCTAGTTCTCTTCCCACTTAACCTGCCCGTCCCAGCTGCAGCTCGGCTTCTGTCTGGGGCTGACACATTGGACAAAGGACGACCAAAATCACTTGTTGAGGTGACATTGAGGAGGAGATTTTTATGCTGAGGGCAACCCTCTGAAAAGTGGGGTTTGTTGCTACTTCTGTGTTGTTCTTGCTGGCAAAATAATTAATTCAGGGAGGAGTGCAATGTCAGAAATATATCTGCAGGGCATCCTCGACACAAGTTCAACAGCTTGCTGCTGAAATCTCTCACTGTCAGTGTCAGTACAGCCAACATCTCTTGGGAAGCAATCTGGTTTACTGCTCCACACCCAGATTTTTTGTGATATTTAGGACATGCTCTGTTCAATGTCGCACGTCTTGCTTGATTGAGGCACCTAAGCCTCATCTTCAGTGACTTGCAATAAAGTAAGTTGCTCTTTGATCTATTATTTCTTTTCCAAGTAAAATTAGTATTGGGCAATATGTTTTAGTTCTGGATTTTTCAGATTTCTGAGGTTTAATTAATCTAATTTGCTGCTGAACAAGATACTGCCTGATAGCTATGGAAATAGGTTCTCCAGTCTGTGGATTGTGCCTCTTAGAATAAACTAAGCAGAGAGTCTGTTCAAGTGGAATGTTACAAAGGAGCTACAGTCTGTAGCTTTTCCTCAGGGCTCATTGTTGGTACAAGGATGTGCAGTATACATACAGTTTTCATTCAGCTTGGTAACAGCTTGGAGCTGGGGTGGTAGCTCTAATTTTTCCAGCTTCAGCCTTAATTTGTTTGGATTTGCATAAAAACCTAACCTTATAGCACAACCTTGGCCAGAACTTGTTTTATGCAGACAGTGCAAGCTGCCAAAGCTTATGTGTAGGGCTGTGTTTGGGGAAGGACTTTCATAATGTAAGGCCTGGAGTGCTTATTACTCTCTGAGTTGAAATCGGATGTTACTCCCTGAGGCACAGGTCAGCACGTCCGTCATGCATAGACAAGACTGTCTGCTCCTCTCGGTTGGAGAGGGATGTTATTTTCTTAAGGAGCAGGATGTTATTCCTAGAGGTCTGCCCCTTGCTAGGGTCAAGAGTAATATTTTATGGTTAATGTTTGTGATTAATTTTGGCTGTGGCCTTTCCTTTCAGAATTTGTATGGTGTCAGTTCAAGTTGGTAAGGGGGAAGCTTGACAAGGTTAAGGCGTGAACCGTATACTCACTTTTCCTTCCAAAGTAAATACTACAACAACAATGCACATGGGAACCAAGCAGCACATTCCTAAATCAAACCAGAAGATTCACACAGGGAACTAAAACAGTAGGGTCCAAGAGGGTGGTTTTTGCCTTTTTTTTTTTTTTTTTTTCAGTCCAAAGGATACATTTTCAGAAGGATGCCTTGGGAATTAGCTCAACACAATCCCAGGAGCAAAAAGGGCAGTTTGGCATCAGATTCCTTGTGCTCACATTACTTAAAAATTAATATTGCCTTTGCCCCTTTTCTTTCAAAAAATGTCTGTTAAAGCAAGGTGAATGATTCTCAGCTGTTCAATGCTGCTTGAAGGAAAAAGACACGCTAGCATCACAGTTGATGCAAGTTTATATTGAATCCTGCTTTTGGAAAATATCCAGATTTTCTGCCTGGCTTGGAGTAGGATCTTTAGATTCATATGCAAGTTGTTATCTTTTTAAGAATCTTAACTCTTTTCTCAGCTTCTGGAAACTCTGATTTTCCTTCACATTTTTTATTAATGTAATAGTTTTGCAATAGGCTTGCAGATGGATTTGGTTTGATATTTTAGAAGACACTTAAGACCAGAAAAGATGGGAAGCTTCTTTTAAAATCTCAAGGCGTTCTTTTTGTTGTCAGGACATGGCTTAAGGTCCCATAACTTGCTTTCTGTGGCAGTGTCGCCAAACAGAGAGCAATGATCAGAAAGAAGACATATTCTTGTGATATTGTGAAAACTTTCGAAAAATATGCTATTGTATGTAAGCAATAAAGATGACAGCTTCAGAAGTTTGTGCATGAAGCAGTCTTTGAAACCCATCTTGAATCTGCATTGACATTTTGGAGTTTTGGAATGCATCATCCAAGGGGTGGGAAGATCGTTATATGAGAGTTCCTGATGACAACTTTCGATCAGGGAAAAAGAGAGGGCAAAATTCACATGGTGAAAACCCTTCTTGCTCTCCCTCTGTCTTTTAACTCTTGTCTCTTCTTCATCCTGTAGGAACTAATTTCTTTAGTCAGAGAATACATCTCACATTGTGCTTTCCTTTAGAATTCCATGATCTTTAAAAATCTTTCAAATTTTTAAAATCACTGAACGTCAGACCCAAAGAGGAACAATGTTTTGGGACTGCGTACACCTCAAATGGCTGAAAGCAGGTTGTGATCTATAATTAAAAGCCTATTATCCCACATAATGAAAGCACAGCCTCCTTGGAACATTTGCATGATACCATTGCATCTCTCAAAGACAGGGTGATTATAACTGCTTCAAATCCCGTATAAAACTAGCACTGCCAGTCTTTATCAATACTTCAATGGAAATCAAAGACACTCAAGGAAAAAAAAATGGAGAACAGCACACTTCTGTCTGATTTGTAACCAATCAACAGCATGAAATAGTGCTATAGATGCTGGAAGTGAGACTGGCAAAGAGCTTTCTCAAACATCATCATGTTGCCATTTTTGAGGTTAATAAGAGAAGCAAAAAAAAAAATGTAGACATAAAAATTTTAAAAAGTTTCCCTTAACTCACACATTGGTCCTTCGGAGCTCACTTCATAGGCCATTTGTGGGTCAAGCTTTTCATAACAAGTTAATTTCAAACTTTACTGCTCAGCTAATTATGTAATTGTAGAATTCTCAGTGATTGATTGGGACAATTTGATTAGTTATGAATCGTGTGGGGATTTTTGTGCCTGACTCTGTGACTAATACAGTCTGAAATAAGAATTTTAAAGTATTAGTACAAATACTTACAAGTAAGACCAATAATCTGGCTGAGAAATTTGGAGATCAATCAATGGAGCCATTTCAAGTGGTTTAATCATTGCAGTCCTGGAATTTATGGTTTGAATAAATTTCATTATTAGCAATGAACAAATGTTGGAGCTGGATAAATGCACATGAAACTAGCAATGGTTTCTTAAACAGGGAGGGAGAAAGAGGAAGACAGAAAAAATTACAAAGAGGAAACAATGTGAAAGAAAAAAAAAGAAAGAAAAATCACACTGTGATTGAAAAAATTATTCCTCACTCACCCCTCACATTCTTTTTAAGAAGCTGCAGAGGGTTTTCATGAAGGCCCAGCATGCCTAAACAAGTTTCACTCAGAAAGAATAAGTTGTAAAAGTTAAATCACCACTCATTTCTTTTGAGCTTGTCTTCAGCTGTGATCTGTGAAGCTTTAGTTTCTCTTGTCAGGGAAAGATAAAACAGTACTGCAAGACCAAACTTGAAAAATCCTAACTTTTCTTAAGTGTGTGGGAATGACCTATGTAAGAACAGTATTTCTTCCAGCAGTGGCCCATACAGTAGATGGTCTATGTGGAAACCAGGAACTTCTGAACCCCGTAGACCTGTTCATCGACTGTCTTACAGAAAATATTTGGCACATTTATGAATATCAGAGATTGTCAGCAAGATGTACAAAAACCTGGAGCAAATAGAATAAACTGCAACAATTATGTAGAAAGCAAAACCAAGAGTTGCAAACCATTCTGAATATTTTTTTCATCCTTCCCAAAACCACAACACAGAGTGAAAGGCAGATATCCTGTTTGGCTGGCTTTGTGGCTTGTACATTTTTGCATCTGGAATCCCTTGGTTTGTTGACTCACGGTAGTGGCACTCTCAAGAATTGCTTTGTTTGACCTAGTGTATTCATCAATATTTGCATTGTTAATTTCATTACTTTGCAAAGCACCTTGGGATGTGTCTCATGAAAGAGGTTACACATAGAAATCCACAGTCTGCTTTGATTTAAGTTTTCTGTCAAGCACATCTCAAATGCTACTGTGGCCAGCTCATTTGCTTTTAAATTATTTCAATAATTACAGTATTCCAATTTTTAATATTGATAGCTGTGCTAACTATCCTTTCCTGAGCTAATGGACGTATGAACATTTTTTAGTATATTAGTGAAATGTATATATCAGATATATGACTGGAACAATTTCTTTTGCCATATAAATAGCATAGCTTGTATTAGAGAGGGGTGTGTGTATATATACATATATAAATAAAAAACATATGCATCTGTATCTGCATATTTATAAACAAAATAACTTAGGAATAATTGCCTGCTTTTATCTCCAACTTTAACCTATGGATAAATAGTTGTAATATTTACAGATATGAAACACTGCACAGCTCTGGAATTATTTAATTGTATGAATCTTATCTGCCGATTAATTAGAAGCAGACAATTCATATTACGGTACTTAACAGTAGTCTATCATCAACTCATTCTGTATTTATTAAATAACATTTGTCAACAACCCTAGAGCTGAAATACACTAACAATTATGTAATGAAGAAGTCTACAGCATAGAAAACAAGGTTTGTGTCTGATGAGAGCTTTCTACTTTCAGAAAAGTAGCATTTATTTTAGAACTCCAGGATTGGTCTCATTATTTTCAATTTCTATCCAACTTTGGTGTTAGTATGTAGGTTGATTCTTGGAAATAAATTCACTTTATCTGATGGATTTACTTCCCTGCATGTGGTGTTTCTCCCACAGAATAACTCGCACAGCACTATGGCAAATTCTGCTCTTTGGATAGATCTTGTGATTTGCTGAAAAAATCCTGCATTCCGAGAAGCAAAAAGACAATTCAAGAACTTGAGGACTTCAATACTTCTTTTCGACCTGAGGGTCGAGTTTAGGTTCTTAATGAACACTAAATCAGCTGCTCATGTGGATAAAGAAAAATAATCTGTTATCTGACATCTTGGCGTATCAGTAGGATTCCTAGCAAAAAAGCTTACAACATCCATCTCTTCATTTGGCAGCACACTGTTTTATTGTCTTAAAAGATCAAGAAACAAGACAGTAAACAAGAGAAGGAAAAGAAAGCACCTGTCTCTAAGTTGGATTGCTTTGGCTTCGCTAATTTTAATTAGGATGTTCTAACACATTACATACTTGCTATTACTGTTCAGTGGGTAGCTAGGTATTTCTAACACGCTCATTGTTGTGGTATTTAACCATCTAGCATTCTTCCCCAGACCTATGTGTCCCTTCTTTTCTACAGAAAATTGATTGCAAACAGTTATTCATATTTGGTTAATGTCCACATCTTGGTGATTATTTCTGTCTGGCATCTCCAGTTCATTTATGTGGCTGAAATCCTTGCTCGGGTTCTTGTCTTCTCCAGTCTCAATGCAGTACTCTCTTCTGTGATGAGAAATGCAACTTTTCCACCCAAAAACCATTGGTTTGATCATGCTGCTGTAGATTTGTTGAGTGTCTCCACTGACTCCCTCTTTTAACCTGAGTAGTTTGTTATGATTTTCAAGGTCCTTCATAGTGTATCTTTGCTTTTATTCTTTGTTAGCCAGCACTCCAACATCTGATTGGCTAAGCATAATGATTTTCAAACAAACACACTAATACTATTCTCAGAAACATCTAAAACCAAATCACATTTTAAATTTATGTGATGTGTGATGCCAAAACTCCCCTCAAAAATGGCTAAAATATACCAGTCTTCAGAGAATTGCTGAGCATCCTGGTGAAGATGCTTCCAGTTTCTGTACTTCTCCAATGGTCAGTTGCTGGATGAAATTCCTTTATAATTTCATACTTAAATTGTAGTTGCTTTCTATTCTCACTGTAGAGAAACTGAACAAAAAAAAATCTCTAATGATCTACAGTAAGGTTTCTAGGCTATGAGTCTAGAGTAATAAAAGTAACAGTAAAATATAGCTAAAATTATAATGTAGTTTACAGATTTTTTTTCCCCTTAGATAATGGAGCCCAAATATTACTGTCTGGACACATGATACATACTTTTGAAATACTATTTTAATGTCATTTTGTGAGCAGTATGCTCTGAGTTACTGAAGAGCATTGAAGAGCTTTTCAATATTACGTATTTGGAAATGTGACAAGTTGCCAGAAGTCGCCTGAGAACTAAAGGAAAGCCACATCCCCAGACATGTGTGCAAATTGTTTCAGATGCACCCCGCACCCAACATTTATTAAAATATCTTCAAGAAATTTGCATCAGTAAGCTACATATTTGAATTCTTTGCAGATCTCCAAATTACTGTGTATCTTTTTAACAAGCTCACTGAACCTGGAATATTAACTGGATTAGTAAAGCAATGTAAATAAAACAGACAAAATTATTTAAACAGAGAAATCTACAGTATCTCAACAATAGATTTTGCATACAAAAATACAATTGATAAGATAAATACTGAGGAGGAAAATATAGTCTTTTATTTACAGTCAATGCTTCCTTAAGAATTTAGTTTAAAAATAAATACTCCATTCCACTACAATAACTTTTACAAAGTTAAGCATGTGCACATCTTGGTTTTTGAGAAAATTAAACTTTCAGATACACTGTAGGAACACACACACACATACATACCCACACATATATAATTGCAATGTAAAGGGGGGAAAAAAGGACCTGAACTCTCTTTAGCTTATTCGTTTAGGACAGTTTTAGCATTTAGTCAAGAACTACCCAAAGGAATTTGACTCTTGAAAAATAAAAAAAACCCGAAACCATACTGGTATATTTACTGTACCTTTTGTGGGATGAAAAATGCCAAGTTGAGCTCAATTCAAATGACAGCAAATATATAACTCCTGAGTGCATGTGCGAACATTCAAGCAAAACTATGATTTCATTAAAGCAAACCCCATACGGACATGAGAGACTTAAACCCTGTTATGTCTGTGAAACTTGCTAGGTACACAGAGAATATTAATAGCATTGCGAGAGAATTTGCCATTTTGCTACATCTTCAAAGCGAAGTTAACCAGCCAAAGAGGCCTGTATTTTGATGGTTTTGAGTCATATGGAGAGAAGAGAGGGAAGAGTACCAACAACAATAATGTTCAACAGTGCAACTATTCAACTCAGAACGATTCGAAAGGAAAAAAAAAAATTAAATGAGCGTTGAAAATCATACTATAATCCTATGAAAAACACTTTCCAGAGGCCAACTCTGATTCCTCCCAAAATAATACTTCTCCATTTTTGCTTCCTATAACTTCTGAATGGGGTGAAGCTTGTAGCTTTGTACTTCAGAGAGTAATAGCTCAGTACAATGACAGGAGCAGCTTTTCTTCTTGAGGCTGATACACCCAAGAAAAATAAAGTGTCATTATAATAAATGTACATTTTCAAAAACCTATAAAAATAATTCTCTTTCTCCTGGATGGTCATCAGCTGGGCATTCACAGCTTTGCTGAGAGCTACAAGAAACAGTACTTTTACCGTCTCTCTGTAAAAAGCCTTTATCCAATTCCATCTGACATGGAGCACGAGCCTCCCTTCCTTTGCAACAGGTATCATTGACATTTTGAAACCAGTGACAAGAATGACAAGAATGCATTTCATTTGACATGTATTTTCTGAACTTGACACCCTCTCAAGACTCTCCCTTTACTGAGCTACATGCAGATGTTGTTCAGGCTACAGTAGTTATCAAATGGACCTGTGGAGTAGGCATACAGATTATTCTGTCTGACTAGTACTCAAGCCCTTGTCCAAGACAAGGTGGCTTGATTATCTGATATAATATCATCTCTTAATTAAAGCAAACAAAACCCCAGCACTTCAATAGGAAGTTACATGAGGATAGACTTCAAGAAAATCCACTAGAAAGAAAGAGTGAGCTTTATATGCTTTCAATAGCGTTTTTTACCAACATTTTCATTTTAGGCTTGTTACAGAGTCTCTTTACTTGGCCCCCGCATGGAAAATACGTATAAACACAATGCCAAAACACGCAGATATGTTTCCCATGTCACACACACTTCTGGTCTGGAATAGCGCACAGTCAATTACATAACTAAATGCACAAGTTCTGCCTCCTGCTCGGGGAGACAGGCTTTCTTGATGTAAAATGGGAACAGAAATGAATGAAAACACGGTATGGATTGTCTAACTCTTTGAAACTAAGATGTATTCAACTCAGGTGAATTACTAACGTTCAACACGTGCTCAGTAAAGCCGCATAAGTCTTTATTGTGGTTTGGAAGTTAATTGACCTCTCCTCACCCAATAGTTGAGTTTTTCCTGGACCTTTAGCAATCAGTTTGGTAACTATGTGACTTTACTTTTAACAAAAGGAGGAGAGTAGGGAATTCTATGAATTGCTGAGGAAAAATGGTGATAGGGGAGGAGTTCCCCATGGCAGTTTGCTGAATTTGAACATTACAGAGAACATTCAAGGAATAAGATTTATAGCTGAACCTTCTAACTTCTTTAGAGCCCTTCTAAAACACACTGGACTGTATGACAAAATGAATAACTGAATGAAAAGGAATCAGCAAAGAAGTACTGTTTTCATGTGGAATGAAAAGAAATTGGTTTTATTCCTTCACCTTCCTGTCAGATACGAAAGAAGTATAGAATAGAACTGTGACGTTGTTGTATTTTGACTCATTCCAAAATGGTATTTTTCCCCTAAAATCTAGAAGATACTCACAACACAAAACCTCATTCTAATAAAGAAAAAAAAAGAAGTATAAGAAGAAGAATATGGCTTTTATCCAGTTTATAGTGGTTAGCTGCTAATGGCATTACATTCCTTACACTGCTTTACAAGTAAGAAAAAATCATCAGGTGCTACACAATATATATGTTAATTTGCTGACTATTGATGCTCCAAGCAGTAGGAAACAGTGCTATATTCTTTGATCTCTACAGTTTCTGCAGTTTCTGTAACATTGTAGTTGTGGATAGTTGCTCAGGATGAGTATTTGTCCAAATACAATGGTATGTATTTACAGCATGCCAAATGAGAAAGTAAAAACGCAGAACTACAAGCTTGGTCCCTCTGAGAGCCACCAGAGAGAAAATGTACCTTTTAAATTTTTCTAATGTGTAATTCACAGATTGACAAAAATCACCTTGTTGCAGATTCAAAAAAAGATGAAAGAAACACTATCCACCAGTGAACAGATATTAGAGCTCCTCTTTCTAAAGTCACTTCAGCTTAACTTATAAGGATGCTGTGTGTCAGAGTCAGTACAGTACATGAATCTCAGACTGTGTCAGTACTCTTTAGGACTTTGAGCTTAGCAAATACATTGCAGTTTAATGGGTATCACAAAAACACCCCACCTGCCCTCTTTAGGATTATTCTGTGTCCCAGTTAACTTCTAATTGTAGTGAAGACAATACCTATCAGGGGTGATATTTGGCCCTAAGCTACAAGTACTAGTTTATGATTAGGAAAGGCTGAGAACTTAGATGGCATGGTAGCTAAGGAAAATAGGAAGGTTCCTGGCAGGATGACACTGGGAACTTAAAATACAACTGCCTGTCAGGACTCTGTTAATGGATCTCTCTTCCAAACGTTTTTCTAGTCAACATTTTAGTGGTCACAGCACAATAAAAGAGTAAGAATTGATAAGTGATTCTGTTCACATTAAATAATCATAGGAGCAAGAAATACAAGAACACAGGCCCAGAATGAAGTTCACATATGAATGTAGATTTTCTGAAATCTATAGAACCTACTTAAAGGATACATGAAACTATACAAAACTTCTGCTATTTTGGAAGAGTCTGCTAGCGTTTACTTTAATCTGGAAACATAACTTTGATCTCTTTCACTTTTTGAACATGTATGGCTTTTGATGGTCTTTTCTGGTCTGCCTTCCAGGAGTCCCTGGGGCAAGCAATCTTGTCTCAGGGTATTCAACTGCAGTGTAGCTCCAGAGAAGCTGTACTTTTAGGAATTGATGGCTCAAGCAAGGATGCCATGCCAACAGCCTCATTCTCCATCCTCCATAAGCTCCTAGAGCTCCAAAACCATTTGAGGCAGATCTTAGCACAGAAAAGAAATCCATGTCCCATACTGGGATAGTTCAGGATAATTTTCATGACAGTATTCTAAAAAGATTTTATTCAGTCCCATGACCCCATAATGTCCTCTATGGATATTTTTTACTGTGTGGGCCATGGGAATACTTACATAAATAAAACTACTTGCATATATAAGCACTAACACTATCAGCCTCTATAAAAAGGCTTCGTATTACCTCAATATTAAATTGTTGAAGATTAAATTGAAGTGACAAAATATGAAATGAAATAAACCAGAAATATCTAATTAAAAAATAATTGCTGCCTTTAATTTAGTCTAAGATGACGTCTGGCACAAACAAGCCACAAGAATCACAATGCTGTTCCACATGATGGGAAAGCTTATGCTACTTGATAACGTCCTCCCAGGAAGGTGGTGCATTCTGAGTCTCCGTTCTGCATTTTTACTTCATTGCTTCTTAAAACAAATATTCTGTTACACCCAGTGCTTACAGTTTACAAAGACACTCTAATTTAAAACCTTGAATGCTATCAAGTATCGAATCAAAATAATTTAAAGCTAGTGGAAGCTTGTCAAATTTACTGAAAATATTAGAGTTTAGACGTATTACATTTTAAACAAATGGGAAAAAACTAACATCCATTTTAGCAATGTTTGTAAGAAAAACATCCATTTTAGTGATGTTTCTAAAAAGATTTTTTAAATTGAAAAAATTGTAAAAAAAGAAAACAGGAAAGAAATGTTCTTGCAGGCATTTTGAAAAAAACTTGCAAAACCAAGTATTTTTGCAGAGTTCTATCAATTTTGCTTGTGCAACTTTTGAACTTTAGATCTCTATAAAACAATTATAGAAAATTGTTATGGTTCCAACCCTATTGAGTGGAAGTGTCTGGTAATGATATTAACAGGTCATATCTAATAATTCCCTGAAAGGAGAGACTGTTATTTAAATTTTGCATCACATTAGCTGTACCCAAGGTAAAGTCCCTTGCATATGCTCAAACTTTTGACAAATACTAAGGAACGAGGATTTCTGATTCTGGAATTTTGCATTGTGCAATTCAAAATGCCAGTTTTCTCAGACCTAGCTTGGGTATCTCTAAAACAGTGTTGAATTCCTAAGCATATAAATTTGCTACTTTGTAAATACCAGAAGACATAGCAGACAGATATTAATTAATTAATCATACAAATATGAAATACAAATGTTTATAATTAGACAATGGTTTCTGGCATCATGTTGTTTTACATCACATTATTTGTGATATTTTAAATTTTAAATCACAACAAAGAGCTCTTGTAGCTTGGATAAGAACATTTCATTACAATTGAGAAAAAACTATTTTCTTAGATGTTTTGACATACTTATTCTTACATTTTTCTGTCTAGAGGAACTATTTGAACTATTGAGTCAATGGAGATGGGATGCCACTTAGGTACATCTGAACTGAGTCCAATAAGCTGAACTAGACTACACAAACCATTCAGAAAGATGTTCCATCCTGATTTGAAAGCACCAGAAAATGAAGAAACCACAACTATCTTTGCTAACTTCTTTCAGTGGTTAAATAGCCTCATTACTATTAGTTTGGAATTTATATCTAATTTTAATTTATCTGGTTTAATTTTTATACTGTTTTTGTTATATTTTTCCTTGCTGGCTCAAGGAACCATTTAGTTCCTAGTATTTTCTCACTTTGAAGCAACTTATTGACTGTAATTGTTGCTTCTTAACATTCTTTTTTATTTTCTTTACATTTATAAGCAAATACATAGGCTTATCTTCAAAAGAAGAATGCCAAATAGAACTCTGCAGACTGCAAATCCTGAAATTCACTAACTAGCATTAATAAATTCTAAAAGTGTTTAAAAAAAAAAAAGAAAGAAAAAAAGAAAGCATGAGATCCATAACAATATTGAACAAGATTGAAACAAGGCCAAGAATAAGCAAAAACTAGGTGGATACGATTTTCTTCGAAAATTATAATTTTTATAATTTTATAATGTTATAATTTCTTTTGAAACGATAAGATCATACTGTTGCCTAAACACAGATTAAGGAGGTGGTTTTTCAAAAACACATCAATGTTAGAATGAGATGAATATTTCTAACTTGTTTGAAAGTTTCTGAAATGCCACGCCCACACAAGATTAAGGCATCCATTTTTAAGATACTGAGCTGAAGCAATGAAGAAATAGTATTACTAAATAAGTAAATATGCAGCCTTCCACTGCCCCATAGTCATCAGCTAGGAAAGATGTTTAGATCTAAGAAAGAAATTGCTAACAATTTACTGGAAAGTCAGGGCACTAAGAACCCTGTACATCGAACAGAAAAGAAAATAATTTACTCCTCTTTCAATTAGAAAAAAATTAGACTGGTCAGAGAAACCCTGGCTGTTTATATCTCGTTGGAGGAGATATCAGCAGCAATTCAGAAAGGTTGAAATCCTGTGTAAACTTCATCCTTCCTAGAACCGCTCAAGATGTTCAATTCTTTTTCTCTCTGCTTTCTGAAAATTCCATCCCTTCTGCTTTAATGTTCTGTATGTACAGAAACTGAAGATCATACAAAAGTATAATATTACTAAATCTATAATAAAGCACATGATAAAACATGTACATAGCTTAGTAACGGCAAAACACCTGGGTAGTTTTCATAGATTAATAAAAACATAATGAATATACAATTTATATCGTCAAAATATCTCAAAGATGCTAAAAGGTCTTTCATTTTAAAATCAGTAAGTGCTAATGTTGTAAATAAGGTAACGAGCACTTAACAAATTACTGATATTTACTCATCTAAACTGAATTCTTCCTAATAATTCGATTTATAAATCAGTAATGTATATACTTTCCTGGGTAACAAGCACCTACTCAGTAATATGGGCTTTAATGCTGTTTTCCTTCACAGACTTTGAGAAGCTTGGCAATACTATAAGAGTTGAAAATAAAATAAATAAAAAAAAAAACCCAGAAAAAAAAAAACCCTCTTAAGCCACCTGTACTTTGTGGTCACAGAACTGACTGCTATGTAGTGTAGAGGTATTTTAAAACACATAGCCCAAAAAATTGTAACTGTCTAGCTACTGCTGCTTGGCTTAATTTAGTCCACTCTTTGCTTTTACTTCCTTGACAGCAATGTAAACATGTACCAGAGACTCCTGTTCCGTTCCATCTTTTTATTTTCTTTCTTTTCTCCTTCTCTCCTTCTATTCCGCCCAAACTAGAAAGCTCAGGGTAAAGTCAGGCACCAAACTAAATGCAAGCTTAAAACATAACTTTTGGTGACACTTGGTGACTCCAAGATGAATGCTGGTTGATGCTCACTTGTTATGTCTGTAGTGTCTAAATATTTCATAATAAAACAGCTTGCATAGATATATAATATCTGTTAATATCTCTTCTCTAATACAACATTTTAGTTAAGGTCAGCAGGCGTACCACTGTCACTTCAATCACTGTCTGAAGACACTTCTGGGTATCACTAGGAGTGTAAGCTGATGAATTCCATTCAAGAGTCTTGATTAAGAGAATGTATCGAATAGGCTGGGTGAATTCTTTTTTTCACTTAAAAATAGATTAACCAGCATTAGAGGACTTAAGTAATGGGTGAAGCTGGAATCAGAATCTCTGTCTTGAGAGGAAAAAGTCCAATTGAAGATCAAGAAGAAACAATGTCTCTGTGCTATATAAGTTTTTGAATCTTCTGAAAAAATAGCCTAAATTCTCAAAACTTTGGCAAATTGATAATCTGAAAAAAAGAATTATAATTCTTATCAAGGAATGCTTTACATCAATAATTTTAATCCCTTTTTATATACATTTTTCAACATTTCAAAATAAAAAGTCAATTTGAACTGAGAAATGAAAATTGACATTTAGAAAGTTTGAAACAGGATATATTTCCATAATTTAAACACTTCTTTCCATAATATATTTCTAATGAGAATTTTCAAGACCAATAGTTTTCACAACTCTTGTTGATTAATGTTTCAAGTAAAACATTACATTGAAAAATTTCTGATCAAGTCAAATGGCAATATCTCTATCTTCATGACAGACAGAAAATCGTATTAAAACTCAACACTTGTTTACTTAAACACTCATCAGAATTGCCTTGCTTGCTGTTGTTCTTTGGCTTTTATAAGCATTATTGCTCCTGTTGTTTATCAATAACAACATTTGAAAGAAAAGTACTGTACCTATTTGGTGGAAGGTAAAAAATGTAAATGTTTGAAATTTATTTCTCTGCTACGGGAATAGTCAAACTACAACTATTTTTGCTGGCATATTATTGACTATTTTTGTAAGAATTATGCTTACACATTTTGAGTATATCTGCAGCAGCTAGAAACTCCAAAGCATACAAGGGAATCTTCATTCCCTTTTTTTTTTTTGTTTATGCAGGAATGAGAGAGATACTTATTTAAGAAACCTGCAATATATGAAATCTTCAAGTTAATTCATGGATGGGGGTCTCCACAACTGCTGTTTCCCTTAATAAAGTGTACACTTCTAGTGATAACTTTGCCTTAGGTTTCATCACAGTTTCTCTATCTAATTTGTTGTATGGATAACCCACGTCTGTCTCATGAATATTCTTTCTAACTTCTAAGCAAAGGACTAGTATCTTCCCCCCATTACCTTTGTGCACTTGCTTGCTTCACCTAATTTCTCTTTGTAACCAACTTCAGACACCATTATGATAAAGAAGGGGATTTCTCTCTTACAGACAGTAAGCAGAAGTGTGTTTTCTCCAGTTTGTTGTTCCTATTTATAGGCCATTACCTACACACATTTAAAAATCACTTTTCTGTTTTACCTTAAATTAGCTTCTGTTTTGAGATCTCTCCGTCTAAGAGTCCAAATCCTTAAAATGCAGTGAGAATCTTCAAGTAATGGTGGATATCCTATAGGGTTGTTTTTCAGGCTCTACTGCTTTATGGGCAATGGTTATAATGTTACAGGAGGACAGTGAGACTCTTATTTCTTCCTCAAGTTTTACTTATTAAATTTTATATATATATATATATGTATACTGGACACATTCTTCATAGGGAGACAACAGCAGGCTGCATAACATATTTATATAGAGGGTGAGATATTCACTGTTTAAAAGAAAGCTTTCAATTGAATTGAAAGCCAGAGATTTAATGGCAAATGTATAACTCCATGGAGACATATTGTTGTATTTTAGTTCAATGAACAATGTCTAATAAAATCATCATTTTATGGAACTGATTTTTTCAATATATACTGAAATAAAAATAAACATTTTTAGCATTTTTCTTCTGAAGCTCAAAATTTAGGAAATGTTAGGTTAAAACCATAAAAATAATTAATCAGTTATACCATCAATCATAAAACTAAAGAATTTGAAGCTATTCCTTTTCATGTGCAAAATATTGTTTCCATTTCAATGTATGGCATAAGCAGAAGCTTCTATAAAAATATTTCTAGTAAAATACAGCATAAATCTATAATTACATGTAATAAGTTTTAGAAAGATGCATCCAATACTTAGACACTGTAAAATTATTTAGAATCAGTACAATTTTACCTCAGTTACTGCTGAAGTACCAAAAAGCATGACGTAATAGTCTTTTGTGAGCTGAATGGCATATTTGCTCTCACCTACATAAAGCCCTGTAAATAACCTACAGGTTGTTAGTCATTACTTAACTCAGCATCCCCAATGCTCATTTTAGCTTTTCCACATTAATTAATTATGCAAAGAGTACTTTAAATAACCATTAACAACCAGAAGCATTTCAAGCAAAGTAAGGAAAAGTTACAGAAAATAATTTTGACTTCCCATGTAAAAATCTTCTTAGAATTCCCTCCACTGAATGTAAAACCCCTCTGAAGGAACTGAAAAGTCTTTAGTGGATTGTCTTGGAACAGATCAGCAAAGCAGAATTCAGTATCTAAGGTGCTTCCTGGGCCATGGGTATAGTAAAGCATCATGCAAGGTATGAAGTCACACTATCACTTTCATCTTTCCTCTTTCAGTTCGCAGTCACATTGGCTTCCTTTTGACGTAATCTTTCCTTCTGTTAGAGAAAAAGAAAGAGTTTTATTATCATTTTGTCTATAATTTTCCATCTCCTCTCAAGTTGCCATGAGAATTTGGTCTAGAAGACTGAGAAGTACTAAATGAGTCACAATACATTAGAGTTTTCTTTAAAAAAAATTAACACCTAGAGCACTCAAGGAAGGCTCAGAACCAGTTCATTACTTACTGAAGAGAAACTGAGCTTTCTTTAGCTATACACTTGTCAAATGCTGTGCACCTTAAAAAATACACAGCTCTGTGAAGACCAGTGTGACTACAGAAAACCAGATAAATTTCAAATTCATGTGAATCTAATACCTTCTCTCTGGAATGATTTCTGCTGACACAAAGGCTCTAATCTAGCATTAGTTAGATTATGTTGTTTAAGGACCTCTTCCCAAGCAAGTGTACTCATTCATATTTCTGACGCCTATCCTGCAACTGGTATGCTCTGCTGAGAATGGAAATAATATACGGATTCCTTCATGGACATTTCCTTCCCTGAGCCTCTTGCTTCCTACAGTTTGAGAAATGCTGATTTAACCTATGTGCCTTGCACACAGACAAAAAGGGGTTTATCTACAGTGTAAATTATTAGTCCTCTTTTTGTGTTGTATCAAAAAAACCTGGGAAACAGCAAGGAACAAAACGAAGATGTAATCCCTTTTACCAATATTCAACAGAGCAAACAAGATTTTGCAAGCTTTTGAAGAAAACAAGACACTTGCCCATTAGACAAATGTATGCAGTCTCTACATGGCATGGAAGAAAATACAAGAACCTTCAGTGGAAGTCGGGAAGAAAACAGAAAAGCATCTCTTATCAAATTTTTAATCTAAAATAGCAGAGCTATGCTTAGGCACAACTAAACTTAAGTTTTAATCTTAAGGACTACCAGAGGGCATAAGCTTAAAGATTTCTCCTTGGGAAGAAAGTCACTCTGCTATGCTCAAACTAAGCATACTACATCACACTTCAACACGAGCAGAAACCCACCATCATCTGGAATGACAAAAATAGTATCACAAAACCCCTTCTGAATGTCATACTGAAACACATCATACCAGGCTAGCTGTAGGATTGATTTTCTTTGTTTCAACTTTCTTCTCCGCAGTTAACTTGCTTACTGATTGCTGAGCCACTTTAATTCTGAAACAAAATACAGAGAGAAGACATGGTTAGATTCAAAGAAATGAAAACTGCTCTGGCTCTGCTTGGTATATGCTCTATCTGTAAGAACTATCGGCCTAACTTTTTTAGGCACATTAGCCCAACAAACTGCTGTTAATATTCAAAGGCACAGAATAAAGTAGCAAAAGTAGATCAGAGTACATTTTAAAGTAGAGAAAATAAAAAGCAAAGGGACAGTCTGCCTGTACTGCTCACTGAAAATGTCACCAGGCAAACCATTTCTCTGTTCTTGCAGGATCTGGGTTTGTGGAGTGTCTTTCCCACCAAAAAAGCTGCAGTGGCAAGGCAAGAAGATATTTCTCTGAAAAAAAACCTAAAGCTAGCTGGCTCAATCTGTTGTATATATAGAATATACTATTTTACTAGGCCATTTGCCAGGCTACACATTGTATTTCCTCTGAAAACCTTGAAACGAAAGCATCTGCCAGTTTTTCCTTAATGTTTTCCCCATTGCATTACATGGAATTGACTGACCAGCTTCATTGACGTGGTGATAGGAGGAGAGGCAAATTAGTAGAGGTTCCTGTCTAGGGGTAGTTGGGGCAGTTAAAGCTGGCTTGTGTGCAGCTACAGACCAGTTTACTAAAAGCTATTGATAAGGGGAAAAAATACAGATCCAATTCCTCAGTTTCTTGCCTTTTGCTCCTGGGCTCTTACGTACAGAACCCATATTTCTGTGAGAATTTAACAAGAACACAATCAGAAGTTTCATCAGGAGGAAAAGGAGAATTTAACAAAAAGCGACTTGACTCTCCTCTTAAAAACATCGGAAAGTGCAGGGGAAATTATGTGCTAAACAGTGATAAAAAGGAAAGAAAATTCTTGGCACTCCTAAGCTAGGATTTGCCCAGCTATCAGGGCCTTTAAAACGCTGACGCTATAAACACCTACTTTACAATTCTATATGCAAAATGCAGAGGGAAAGAAGTTACGAGTGAATTTTTACAAGCAAGGAGAACTCAGCAAACCAATTTTCACTAATGCACACCAAATCAGTCTTTTACTATAAACAACACATTTCTTGGCACTTGTGAACTGAAAAATTCTACGTTCTTCTCCTATTTAATTTTTTCCACTGGCAGAAATAATTGCTATGGCCAGTCAAAAAGTATTTAAAATACCACGTCCAGTTCAAACCACTTTCGACACACTCAATTTTTGAGGAATTTTGGAAGAAAAGCAAAAAGGAAAGTGGATTATAGCTGCAATTACTGTTGTACTTCCTTGCTGTAATACTAGCAGTAAATTGTATTTCAAAAATACAGAACAAATTCATAAGTTCATTATTGTATTTATCAATGCTCAGTGTTGGAAACTACAATTTCTTGTCTGAACTGTGTGTTTTAGAAGCATCTACTGGGTAGTTATTGGTGTTGTCTCACTTTCCAGTACTTAAGAATGGGAGGAAACAGTTACACTACATTCAGATAAACTTATTTTCAACACTTTAGCTACAACATTGATTAAAGCTGTAAGTACACGCTCAAATACACAAATACGAAATTATTTTTCTGTACATCTCTAAATATATTGGATGTATTTGAAAATCGTAATTAGTGTTCTGTGTTTCCACAGGTAAACAGCTAAGCAGGAATGCACTATTCCATCTTTTTTACAATTTTTTCTTAATCAGCCCAGTTTACTTCTTAATGATAGGTGACAGCAGCCACTGGGCAGCATGCTGTTCCTCACAGCTACAAGGTTTATGCAAAGATGATGATGTATTTCAAGTGACAGTATTCAGGTTCAGCAGCGATCAACTTCTAAACTCTTCCTTGTTTTGATAACTTCTTTTTTTTAAATCACATTCTCTTTTGTCCTAGGAGTGTTTTTCAAATTGTTTTTAAATGTTTAGAGTCCATATTTTCATCTGAAGGGAGAATTATAGGGATTATAAACTTCTAGACTTAAAAAGAAAATTATGCTTGTCACTGATTTAGGCCTAGCTCTGTGTATTTTATTCCATATTTGCATAATTTCCAGGAAACCTGGATTTTTTAAAAATAGAATGTGTAGCTTGGAATACAAAATAAAAATAAACCAGCTCACTAACATGATTTGAATCATGTGATATTTGGCTCATAACAGTAACAGACTAATTATATCTTTCACTTTTGTTTCCTAAGGAAAAAAGACATAGCTTTGCTAACATATGACTGATAAGATTAGCAGGCATTATCAGAAACAAAAGTGCATAATTTAAAAGGAATGTAATTCTTCGGGATTTTTAAAAATCAGATGGCTCAATTTTAAGAAACTAGTTAGCTCAGTAATTACACCAGTGAAGCACCCATGCTGTAAAGGTGCCTTATAAATAAAAGTAATTCTTTGTTAAACATGGACAGGATACTAGAACTGGCTATTTTGTTTGGAAGCACTATGCTTGAAATGAGAAAAATGAAATAGTATGAAAATTATCAAATTAAAAATCATAAAATTGGCTAACAGCAGAATTCCAATCTTTGTATTTTTTCCATTATTTTACTTTCATTAAAAATCCCTAGATATGACACATAATTTGAATTGTCCATTAAAAGCTATGACAGCCTTCCATCAAAACTTTCAAAAACACACAATATTTTTACCTGCATCTAATGTATGTTCAATGTATGCACAACATTTGACTGAGTCTGCTACTGAAACAGATAATAAAACTTGAAGAATGATTAAATAAAAACACTTCAAGAATGATTAGCTAGCAACTAGACGAACTGTGTTAATTCAACACAGGTATGCTGCTTCTCTGTTCACTCTTTATTTTCTACCACCTTTCCTTAGCACAAATAAAAATAATCATATAATATCATAACTTTGTTTGAGAAGCTTTTCATTAAAATACTAAAAATTAAAGTATTTCAAAACAGATGTATATCTAGATGTAAATTGTTTAACTTCTTCTTATAAAAGTATGAACTTCCTTGACTACTGTTAACTGTTCAGTAATAACTTGTTCAAAGCCTATGTGAAGTAAAACAAGAGCCAAGTGACAGAATGTCAAAAATTGGGACAGAAAAGTATCTATACTTAAGAGAAGTATCTCTAAACCAGAAAAGCAAGAAGGGATAGAAGCATGTAGTAAAACACACCAGAAAAACAGTGACCAGGACACTTGCACAGGGAGCACTGCAGAGGACAAGGAGAGCAGAAAGGACGGTAGAGCAGCTGCATCACAACACAGAGAGAAGAGGTGTGCAGGTGCTAATTTAGCAAGCAATAACATGAGGACAAAAGATTAAGGAATGAAGGTTGTTTAAGCCTTGAAATCTGATCAGCTACAACAAGGATGTGTTCAAAAGAAAAGTTACTCTCCAACAGTGAGCCAAAGAGGTCAATATACCTTAAGGAATAAAGAAGATGTGGTGTCAACTGTAATACTGAGCAGTACTGCACATTACCATACAGTATGGAAAACAGAATTGAATGAAATTATCAAAACAATGTCTTTTTAAATAGGAGAACCATGACTCCAGTACTGCATGTGGACCTTTACTATAAGCAATGGGAATGTAATCGGGTTTTTCCTGCCTCTATGTGGCGGGTGTTGTCTTCCCCTTTAAACTGGATGCAAGTAAGGCCTCTTAAAATTAGACGATATTACTGAAAAATAAATACATTATTTTATTCAAATTTTTTTTTTTTTATTTTGTAATGAGGGACACAGAAACTAAACCTAAAGGTAAGCCCTTATTTATTAAGAGTTTCCTTCATAAGCTCAGGAAGAAAATTTTTTTCCTCCTTACAGGGAAAGATATTATCCAGCCAGGGACTAACCAGATAAACTCGTTATAATTTTCACCCCTGCTTCCCATTCAAGTTGGACAGAAGAAAATGTGAGCCAGAATGCTCCAAGCTCTAGAGTCCCCAGTTAGGAAAACCAGAATCCCTTCTAAACAAGCCAGTTGCTACTCATGTATGTTCGGGCTCTGCTGGTGTGTGAACACAGAGATCAAATTATCTGGTTCTCTCTCAGCCTCTTGATATTCTGGAATAATCCATTCTCTTCACTTCTCCAGCTCCTTTCCATGCAGCTGGTGAGTTACGTGGATAGCTGTGGGTTATGAAATAGCTTGGAATGACAATTCTGTGCCACCTGAGCTTTTTATGACTTGAGGTCCTTCCGTAAGGCTGTGTTGGCATCGGAATTGTTGTGCAATCCCAGTCTTCAAATATGAGTGGAGAAGCACAATCTGGGGTAGCTATATCAACATCAACTGTTCAACCAAGAGCCAAGCTCCATACCCAGCCCAGATCCTTAACAGAGCTGACTCCCCTTTGCCCGGCTCCCCATAGCTCAAATTCCTTTCATGTGTAACATGCCTTAGTGTTCTTAGTCATATGGTAATTTCTGTATGCAGCCCATAAACTAATCGTTAAGTAACATCGTTTCCTGAAAACACTGTTACCCCATGCAATGTAACAGGTTACATTTCAGTCTCAAAATTTTAGAAGACAGATGCCTGTGCATTACCTGGCCTGGCAGATGATTTTATAGAGTTCTTGATTAGCTGCACCATTAGGAGCCTTATAAGAGACTATGAAGTTTGAACATTATACACGTCAATTACTGTGTTGCACAATACAATTGCCTAATCAAGTCTTCAGGCTTAAATCTTCTGTAAAGAACTTGATCATTATTGATCAAATCTTTAAATTGCATTTAGAATGAATGTTCACTAACTAAATCAGTACAAATGTAGTAAAATGTATGTTGTCAGTGGAATTTGTCTCCAACCCTCAAATTGCTAAAATGCTTGATATGTTTCTATTTTTTTCTGACAGTGTTTTGATTATCTGTGTAAAGTGGGTGAGAAATTTTAGCTCTGTAGTCACAAGGAAAAAAAAAATCTATTTTAATGCCTTTAGGAAAGCTGGTGCATAAGAAAAAACAGTAGGAAGAAAAAAGCCACACCAATTCAGATCAAAAAACATGCTTCGGTTTCATCTGAGCTTGCCACTGGCAGATACCTAGGAGCATGTAAGGACAGCCAAAGCACACAGTGATAAGCCCCGGAATACTTTTGCAGCTGGAAACTCTCTTCATAGGAAACAGTCCTTCATGGACCTTTCTAATATGCATTTGTACTGTCACCATCCGAAAGCAATGCAAGCTTTTGGTATCCGTGACATCTTGTGCCAAAGTGTTCAACAGGTCATGTGAAGAGGCATCACTGCATTTGGCTTGTGCCAGCCACTTGCTAATTTCATTTGATGCTCTTCAACTGTTGTATTAGATGAGGTATGCAATCACTATTACCCATTCACCCTTCAAGCTTGTACACATCCCTATTGTATCCTTTTCAGTAAGGTCCTTTCCAAGCCAAAGTATTCCACTTTATTTAAACAGTTCCTTATGCAGAAGCTGTTCTGTACCTGATCGTTCTTATTCTTACCTCTCCTTACCTCTCCTAGCTCTACCACATCCTTCTGGAGAAGAACTACATATGGATAACTGTAGATTCATACAATGATTCAGTGACATTTTCTGTTTTGTTGTATAGTGCTTTCCTAATAACACCTAAAAAGAAACACTATTTTTCTTTCCAAGAGCAAGAGCCTTGACTCAGCACTTTGCCATAGCCTATGGGAAACAGCCATTTCTGTTTTGCAACACAGGCCTGTAATTTGCAATTATCTCCTCAGTTTGCCCCATAGCTACAACTTAACCTCAGAAACATGTAAAAATCCTCCCCTTTTTCTCTGTCTGCATTGCTAAACAGTCTGGTACAACTCTTCATTAATTCATATATCAGCTACTTCAACACTACCTTTCTGGTATAGACAAAGGCTACACTGCCCACCTAAAATCTACTCAAAAGGCATGTGGAACGTAGACATGTAGAATATCGCAACAATACCTTTTTCTTCACTCAATCACAATTAACTTGACCTCACTCCAAGAGCTTTTATATGACAATGAACCATTATCCCCCCGCCTGTTAATGCTATAGGGCTCATGGATCAAATTTTCTCACAAATATGTTGCCTTTTCCTGATGCTGCAACTATGTGTACAAGGAACTCCCAGTACAAATCCATAAAGTCACCTAGTGATCCTAATGATCATATTTCAAATATTTCCTTAAAACTAGTTTATTTTGTGATAACACTTTGCCTTATTAGACCATTAGTTTAATATCAAATGAAATAAATAGCGTCTGTTACACTCATCTTTTGGCTTTTAACATACATGCAGATTGTACAATACCTGGATGATGCCCTGTTTTGGAGTGTTTGACTAATACTCAGGACAGAGTGCTCTACCATTGATAAAAATGGCTGCAAATCTAGACTCTCACCAACTCTCATTGTCTTAGGTAACATACACATGACATAGAGTAGATGAAAGATAAATTAACTTTTTAAATCAAACTGTAAAATAGATCTAGTCATCTAAAATAGATACAACGTCTTGAACCAAAGATTATTTCTACTCCTTGCTCACTGTGATACTGCAAATGAAAATACAATCCACTGGTTCCCCTGTGGCAAGTGTTTCTGTCAAATTTCAGTCATTTGTTAGGCACAAGATAGACTCATAATTAGCTTAATCAATGGTTATAAATATTAAATATTGTATTGGCCAGCACTGCTAAGAGATTTTGCAATTTACATGTTATGTCTTATGAACATGTGGTGTTAAAAACAAGGGCTCCCCAGACTTACTCTTTTCCCGTGCAGAAGTAGAGGGCAACAACAATCCTTTCTGTATTTAATAAATTGAAGACTTGTGTAGAAAGCTACAGCCAGCTCCAATTTACCATAATAAACAAAACTTAGTTGGGCACTGCTCAGTGCTTTCTCTTCTGTTAGGACATTTTCATTTTTACCATTAGCTACCTACACTGCTACAGTGCTCCTTTTAAAATCTGTTATTGCCTTTCTAGCAAAAAAAACCAACACTGTGTCTCTTGTTCACAAGATTAAGCTGAAACCCTCAACATGTTTCATGCTAGGGATGACATTCAAGAACAAAGAAAGCATTTTAAAAAAGGACCTTTTATAAAAAGTAACATTAAAAATAGGAATTCTTTCCTATTTTCAAGACAAAGTATGTAATTCTGTTCATTAAATAATGATTATGTCTTCTCCAGCTATTGAGACAAACTTTGGTTGTCTTTTTCTTTTCTGAATTCTGACCTATAAAATTTATATGTATGTTCAATCTGAAAGAGATAGATTAATTCAGTATGGTAACTATTGTAGCAATCCTATTTTTGCAGTGTAAGCACTGGGTCAAATTAACAACTATAATTCCTTTTACATCTAAGTATTTCATAATTAAAGGATAACATCCATAAACAAATAGTGATAATCCTTGGCACAATTCTTCTGCAAAACATACCATCACAGTTTGTGGTGAAACTACTCACTGCAAACTATTAGTATTTTTTCTGTATTTATACTTTTTCCTTATATTCAGACTTGGCTAGGATATCCTCTTAAAATATACTTTAACAGATCTTGAATGCTTTAATAGACTTATAGATAGGCATTCATATATATATATAATGTATTTAAGTTGTTATAAATACATATTTGTTTTGATTCTGAATTCATACACATGCCCGTTGCAAATAAAATTAGTAGTGTAAGAAAAGGAAGTGAGAATTACATGCAATCAACCATGGTGTAAGTGCCTTGTTGCCAAGAAAAAAAAAAGACACTTTTGTTTTAGTCCTCAATTCAGTTATCTCAAAATTTTATAAACAGAAGAAAGCATTAAAGCAGTTGATGTACCTGGATGCATAGACATACTAAATTATAGAGCTATCAATCGCAAAACTAGGGTTTGATGCAAAATAAAACAAAAGTCTCTAAGTGAGTATTATGGTGCATTTACATAAAGCTGTCTGTCAGATATGAAAAGGTAATAATCAAAGCAAATTTTATTATATTGTAGTTGCATTCTGGTATTGAAGGGAACACAATGTCTGAAAGAAAACTGTCACCATATTCCTATCAGGAATATGGTTTTGAAATTCTTCATTTTATCTCTATAGTAATTTATTTATCATATTATACCATATATGATATGATATCATATCTATCTAGGTTTGCTATCTATCTGTAACTCTGTCTTGCATTCTTAAGTGGTGCGCAAATTTTGTCGAGGAAAGAGACAATGATTCAACTATATTTTGCAGGCAGCTAATTTATTTTCATGGTAGGTTAAATGCAGGGCAACTCAGTTAGAGTGCTTCCTTTACTAAAAGAAAGTCTCATAGAAATCTAATCAGATTTCTACAGTTGTGTTACATTCAGGAGCCAAGCAGTTTTTAGACAAAACAGGCTCTTGCAGCTGAGGCTGTCATTTACTTCAATGTGATACTCTTTTTTTTTTTCCTGAAATTTAGAGATTTTAAAGGTGTCTGTTATGCAACACAAAGTAGTTAGTTTAAATTATAAATTTTTTTTTAATCTTAGATCTTTTGACCTATTTTTACTACTGTAAGCTAATATATTTTTTCATTATACCTTTGCATAATGATAATTCTGCATATTATAACTAAATTTTGAACTTTCTGAGTAGTATTTCTTGGCAAATAATCCAATATTAACATTCCTATATTCTATGATTCTATAGAAATGTAAACAATGAAATCCATTTTTAGGTATCTATGCAACTAGCTGATTTAGACACATTTTAAAACCGAGTTTCTGCAGCTCCTCCTGAAATTGGAAGGGTAATCCAATTGTAAACATGTTCACATACGGATATAAAATGCTTCTGTTTCAGAATCCAAGATTGAAAATACTGACTTACACTGCCAATTCTTCTTCTTTAGAATTTCCTTCAAAACAAAAGAATTGCTTCATGATAAACAGCTTTAAAAAAAATTAAATTAGGAGTCTTGCAAAACAAACAGTGGATCCAATTAATTAGTCAGTTAAGAAAGACAGCTGTCCATTCCTGTCATACTAAGGTTTTTAGTTACCAATGTGCACAGTGACTCTTAGCTTGCTTTCAAACTTTTTTGGACAGCAGCTCATCAACCGTTAGTCTCATACTTGGTACAACAGATCCTTTAAAAGGTCATGACTTTACAGGGCACTTTCAGGTGATGAAAATTTTCAGCTTTTCCATCATTCTAATCTACTGAATTCATGCCATTCTTCTTTTCAGTAGCACTTTACAAAACTGTTTAGGATGATGAAAACAGTTCTACTGTCATTCTCATTAACTTATTATACAAGGCTCCTCATTTCATTGTCTTGATGAATCACTCAAATTTTGAATGTAAAGAGACAATGAATTTTCCTTTTGAGATTAATCAAACTTTATTAAAATCATTTGAAGTGAACTCTGAAAAATAGTCTATATAATCCAGAAAGTGTCAGCAATTTGAAGTATTATAGTAACTGGTGCTCTGCATTCTACTGGTATCCCTTTACACTTATGAATAGGAACAAAGGTATCCATCAAAGGAGCTGATGAAATATTTGTGCTGTATTTTTATTTGTACATTTAATTTATATAATTATTAAACCATGAGAAATTCTCATCTCTCCCCACTAGGAAAGTACAGAATAGAGCAATTTACTTAAAAAGATTTCTTGAATATTGTATTAATAAAGCTTAAGAAGTTATGTAGTGTTAAAACATTTACAAGGCATTTTAAATAAATCAATTTAGTTGAAGGGATCATTGTCTGGCATCAGCAAGGTGCTAATTACATAAAAACGAATGGATGTATGGTCTAGATTTTTTTTCCTTGGGTATTTAATTTCTATTGCTTGTAACTGCTTTTGGAACAAACATTATTCATGATTCAGCAGAAAACAGATCCCTGAGATGATCCTTATCATGATTAAAGCAATCTGCTAGTGAATGTTTATTTTACACAGTTTTTAACATCTAAACCAAATCTGCATATTGATCTAGACACAAGGAAATAAAAGATTCTCTGTAAATGTTTGCAGTTGTCAGCTTCTAAAAATCAATCTAATCATAACATAGATGATACAAAAAGCTACAACTTTCAACTGTTTAAAACCTGTACTATCTGTAAAACAATGTTGATAAGGTTGATAATTGGAATTTATAATTTCTACAACTTGTCCTTTAAAAATCTACTTCTACATGAACCTAAAAGCCCCACTGATTTGGGGCAAAATGGAAAATATAAATCTAAATTTCATGCTGAAATTTATTAATCCATTATTTTCCAAAGCATGACCACATTACTACTCTTTAGGTCTTTTCAAATGAATTGAGATATGGTAAGCATGGTGCCCTTGTAGTGGAATTGTTTTTTCTTTGTAAAAGATTTTAAGCTTCTTTAAGAAAATCAAGCAAATAATCGAACGTTTTAGGGTTGGGGGTTTTTGGGGGGTTTGGTGTTTTTTTTTTTTACTCTAAGTAATAAAATCAGGAGACTATGGTGAGATCTAGCGGCAAGTAGTTTGATGTCCTCAGCAGGACACCGAAAGTCAGAAGTAGTGCTGTAAATTCAGTGTGGGGCTTCAACACTGTGCTAAGTGTGGCCTGAATCTCTGGGGCTTCCCTTTGATGCAAGTGCAGTATATTAACTGGAAAAGCATTTACTTTTATTTGTCTGTACTGTCTGCGACAGCAATATCGCCTCATTTAGGCTAGTTCAACATGAAAATGCACAGAGAAGCAATCTGTTACAAATTAGCACAGCTCCCCTTTCATTTTACTAGCTAGTAATTGGAAGGGGTTACAAAAGTGTAATTTATCCGATTATATGTGTTTATCTTTTTGTGGGGATAGCATGCCTTTGGTGAATTTTCCTACGCACCCTGAGGGAATAATCTTTCCTTGATGTCCATTAGATCTGAAAGAAAACAATGACGCCTGTGAAACATAGGAGTATAATTTGTTTGAGAAGGAACAGTTTCCCAGACATCTAAAATGGTATTAATGACTTTATTAGAACCTTACCGTTCCTTGGAAATGCTTTTGCTCTCTCGTTTCCAAATAGTCTTGAAGTCACTGCAGAATTCGTACCACACCATGAAAACGTAGTTTGGTGTGATGTCCTTCTCGCCAGGCTTTGGCTTTATCCCAAAGTATCCCACTGTTTCTTCAAAGCTACAAGGGAGGGGGGAAAAATACTGTCAACACATAAGCCCACTGGGGAAACAGTTTCTCTGAGGGCTGGTTCCTGATTCGGTAGTCAAGGCTGGTAATTACCATAACTTCCCCTTAGCCTTGGAAATCATAGCAGCAATCCATGCTGAGTATTGCTAACCTTCCAACATCCACCTCATTCCCAGGAGGATAACTTACAGATGCATGAGCCACCATAGAGATATGTCACGCAGGCAAATCATGGGCATTAAATTTTAATGAGAAAAATGTAACTTCTTGCATTTCAGGAAATGCTATATTATATCTATTTCTTTAATTTTATTCTACAACACTCCATGAAGATCCCATTTATCCCATTTATCTTTAGTGAAGGACTATGGAAAAGTCATATGCCAAGTCAGGAAAAAAATCTCCACGCTTCGTTAAAAACAACCTTCAAACACTTAGGGAGAATTGGAAGAAAAAAAGCCACAGACAGTGCCAATTCAGTTTGTAAAGTTTTTACTGAAATTAAATAATCTGCTTCCACACGTGTCAATAAGTAGATAAATAATTTTATGAAAATACATTGCCAATATTTTAATGCTTTTAAATTTTATAATGTGGCTACTGAATTGCTATGCAGCTGGATATTTTCAAAGTAGTCTTTTACTATAGATGATACTTCCAATAGCATTTTAACTGATTGTGCATTTTGGACCTTTATGATATCGCTTGTATAGATAAAATGGAATGATTCACACGACTAGGCACACAGAGACTTATCTGAACAAAAGAAATGTTCACTTTTGTAAGGTTGAATCACTTTTCTCTACAAAGTAGATATAACAATCCTGAACAATTTGGTGATGCTTATTAAAAATAATACTATAATTTTAAAAAAAGGTAATAATGTATTTCAAAATAACTCATTTTTCTTGCAATATTGATTTAAGCAAAAGAAAGTTCTATTCTTCTTTACAGTTGTCAATAGGTCTTAAATCACAGTAAGTGTAAATCTTGAAAACTAAAAAAATAAGAGGTATTTTAAAGCCTCGTAAGGAGTCCCCAACTATTCAACAGATGTTACTTGAGCAAAAGTTGCAGCTTCAACAAATATTTTTCTTAACTAAAACCTGCATTTGCATAGTCCACATTTGCATGTTTTCATACGAAATTGCCAAGGTCAAGGTCAAGTTTTTTTGCCTTAGGTAGAGATTCAAGCTAGGCTTGAAGAATTATAAAGGAACCATCAAAAAATACAGAAGTTATCCCCCCCCCCCCAAAATAAAGGAGTATCTACTCCAGCTGCTTCACAAAGTACAGAAGCTTGGATTTCAGCTACATGGGCCAATATGCTCTGGGTTTTTTGATACTTTAGAGATGGATACAGCTTCTAAGGCATGCTGAAGAATATCACATATTGCTCAAGGTAAGCTATTAATGCAGTAGTTTTAAAAATTCTCTTATATGATAACCTTAACATTTTAAATTTCGTACATAGGTTTTGTATGAAACATGTAACTATATATTGAGTTAACTGGCAATTCATGATAAAGGAATAAGAATTAAATATGTATGAATAAGCCCATAATATTAGAGTTGAAGGGTCCTATAGTGACACTACAAGGAGAGAAAAAAAATAAAAAAGAAAAAGCTAATATAGCTTTAAACACCCATATAAACCATTTTGGGATTTCAAACCCTAAAACTACCGAAATACTGTAGTAATAACCAGGTAGTTAAAACAGTTTCTGTCAACTGGGCAATGTAATTTCCATTATATTCACTTGGGCCAAATATTCCTCAGCTGTTCACACCCCTTGACTAGGGCAGCTGAGCCACGAACAGCAAGGCCAAAAAGGCTCTTCTCAAGTTTGCTTCATGTAACAGCAGCCCTGGTAACATCACGCTCTCTTCTCCCTAACGGAACCCTTCTCCATCCCAGCCGTAGCTGATACAGTTGTCTCTACATGCTCTAGGATTCTGAATTCCTGCACACTCTCTCTCACTCTGTCTTCATCCTGACACTTAGTCTTCATCGTCTCTTCATGTTTCATCTTCAGCCCTTCCCTCAGTAGCTCTGTTTTGTTTTAACCCAGCTTAATCTAGCTTCTTGAGCTGCTTTCTGACTTTCAAAAGTAACAGATCTTTTTAACAGTAATTTAAAATACTGAATGTTTAGTTAGCAATTGAAAAAAACCCAAACATCGTATCAGACAATTAATTCCTTAAGTCAACTGCAAATTAAGTGTACCTCCATACCCTGGAGAGTCTACTCTGCTCCAGAAAGGCTACAAAGCAGGTAGACTATGAAAGAGCGTGTGCCACAAAAGAGAGGTCTGTAGATAGGCAGAAAGGAAACAAGTCAGCCAGCCTCTCTTGACAAATGAAATTAAGAAGTAAAGTCCCAGCTGATGTCGGCCAGTAGTTCAGCCATTTAGGCACCTTCTGCACGCAAACAGAAACAGTTCCCCTAAGACTTGAACTGCATTTGGGAGGTGCCTATTAACTTTCCTGACTGTCCAGGAAGACTAACCTAGGTGTCTCAGTTAGGTGGAGTTACTCTGGACTCAGAAACGTAACATAAAAATCCAAATTGCCACAGATCTGCTTTTAGTGATCATGAAGAAAAAATATTGATAAGAAGTTAAAAATTAATTTATCCCAGCAGTTCCATAGATAACACAAACAAGGTTAAAGGTAGACCCTTCACTCTCACAAAACTATAATTTGGTAAATTTATTAGAAATACTAACTTATTAAATATTTTACTATCTATCTATAAATCAATTTATCTCACTTCTCCCCCTATATTACCTTCTTTGACCTAAGTAAGGAACAGATATTCAGGCAACAAAAACATTAGGATTTCACTGGTTTCTTAGTATACTGTATTCAGTAGCCTAAGTGCTGAAAATGTTAAGTGACAATGAAATACATTTTTACTACATTAAGTAGTTAATCAGTTATTACAATATTCGGTAAAACTTTTGATTCAGTTCAATATTGACAGTAATTAAAATCTCAAACACAGTACACTGTTTGGCTAAAAACTCAACTGAACTTTTTCCTGGAAGACGACATAAGAATTTTTCAGAAAGCATAATACTTCTTTGAAGTACAGATCCTTTTTCCTATTTAATGTAATTCCTAAGATCAATAACATCTTTGACCAAAATAAACTGTTAGAAAACACTAGCAAAAACCTTACCATTTTTGTGCATTTTCCAAACTGCTCTCCTCTTTATTACGTTCTTCTTTAGCTGCCAATGAAAAACATTTCGAATATATAAATTACTGCCTTACTGTTTTAGAGATCTCATAGGTTAAATATCTCTTACATTCAAAACTGGATAGGTTGAATACTAAATATAATAAAAGTGATAAACATTTGATAATTTTCAATTTTTCTTTATTTCTTGTACCTAAATGAATGCTTCCAATGTACCAATAAAGTGTATTGGATTTGAAAAGTCATTTAAAATCCATAGTATAATATACAGTGGTAGACATTAATCTGAACAAAAAGCAAATAATTCAACTTGACTTTCAGATTTTAAAAAATAACATTAAGTTGTGTATGTTTCTTTATTGTTGTGGGCCAGAACTTACAAATGTAAACCTGTTTTTGCAGCGCAAATAATTGGAAGTTCAATTGGAATTGAACAGGTACCAAACATAGTTAACACCAACTGTTCCATATAGCTATCACATTTTGTTCAGGAAGCTGGAAAGTGAAAACACATGTACTACGTTTTAAATGTATGGTATGTACATGATTTTTTTGAAAAAGCAGCCAAGAGTTTGAAATATGGTTAGTGAATCTGAGCCCCTCTGTTACAGAATGCTCACATGAACTACTTAAAAGGATTTCATTTTCAAAGGATGGGCATTCTCTACTTTTGAAAATGTTTCCTGAGCTGGATACTCAAGCAAAAGCTCTGGTTTTTCCACAAAATATTGATCCATTCTTCTTAATACAGAAGAGCAACTTTAGCTGCAGCAGGATACCACATATGTAAAACAATACTAACGTGGAAAAGTTAATTCTATTCCACATTGGCATAATCCTGTCAGTGCAAATGTTAATATAAACAGAATTCAGACACTTCTTTATACAAAGATAAAGGACTGTCTCTTGTTGCTGCTTAGTCTATAAGAGTGCACTGGCTGGTTGAAATACAGTTACAAACTTGAATTCACAGACAAGGCCAGTGAGAAATTATAAGGCTACTGACACAGGTTTGTACTGAGACAGATAAAATAATTTAAAAACTGGATTACTTCAGAACGTTTGCTGTTAACAAAAAAAATTAATTTCAACTCATATATGTTTACCTATATTTGGCAAGCGTGTTGGAGATACTTATTCAGATTATTTCAGTACGGCAAAAGCCAGAAACAATGTTGTGTGCCCTTTGCACGGAAAACAATTAATTCTATACCATTAAATTCACCACCTCAAATCGTGGTGGCAAGACAGTTGCAACTGAAATAGACAGGGCAGCTCTGATTTATTGTGTTCACCTCAGGCTTCTGAGAAATTCAACTAAAGTTAACGTATTATACTTAAGTCATTCTTTCCACAGCTGTTTCAGTTCATATCATTAAAACTAGAAAATATAGGTTGGAATTCTAATGGTTCATCATGATACAAAATTAACTACATATAGAAAAACAAACTGTGTATAAAATTGTACACTTTGTGATTACATTAATAACTTCTTTCTGGTTAAGGAGATGAAAAACTGTTAAGTAAGGCAAATTTTCCAACATAGCTACATTCACAGCTACAACAGAAACCGAATATCCTCAGGTCCCTGCACATGAACAAGAACGCAGTAACTAACAAGGACAACATGCTTATATGTTTATAGTTAGGTGTTAAGACCTGACTTAGCAGAAAAAAGGTCTGACTTCTAAGAAGGAACACACAAAGTTTACATTAACATAACACTGTGTGTGTTTGTGTACCAACGTAAGGGAAAAAGGAAGGAAGAAAATAACTATTATATGACAAACAGTATTTTCCAGATTGTTAACTATAAGCACGTCTACCAAGGAACTATTTAAAAGCACTAATTTGAAATGTAGATGTTGAGACTTGTTAAGAAAATAAATTAACTACTCTATATAACAAATTCTAAGTATGCAGGAGTTACAAATACTACATAATATGTAAGACAAGAAACCAGAGCAATTCTTTAATCTTCCATGCAATTTCTAAGTAATCTTCCTCTTGGAATTCGTAATATCCTACTCTTTTTCTCCCCCTTCACAACCTGCAATAACTAACACTATCAATGCTGTCAGCAAAGGCTTCCATGAAACACAGTATTTTCTTCAACAGTCCTTAAAGCCCCATAGTCAAGATATCAAACCTCATCTTAATTCGTGGAATTACTGAAGGCAGTTAAAATAAACTACATAAATGAAAGAACTTCTTTTTATTTCTCTGGCAACATCACATTTGCTAGCATAGAATTTCCTTTTTGCTGAAGCGTGATCATGTAACATTTTCATCCTTAGACCACATGCTTGATTTCAGTTCCCTTAAGAACTGTATCAGATTGGCACAGTGATGCATCTGGCCTAACATCCTGTCTCTGGCAGGCACTGAAGCAGGTGCTGGGTCAGAGTGAAGGACCAGGACCTTCCAGTCCTTCCCGAGTGTTCTGTCTGCCTCGGAGTTTCTGTGGTTCATACAAAATGCTTCCTGCACTGGATGTCATTTCAATGTAATACTCAATGGATTCTCTCCCAAGAACTTGCTCATTCTCTGCTTAAGCTTTTATAAGCTTTTTAACTTCCACAAACTGCTGTGGCAAGTGTTCTATAGCTTAACTACATGTAGCACGTTCCGTTTCTTTTGAAATGGGCTCCTGATATCACTCTATTTCTTGTATCGGAGAGAAGCATGACTGCGGTGAACATTGACATTTTATTGTTTAGGTGATGACAGCAGAACTATGTGGCTATCATCACAGCATGGGGCTAACGATTTATACAAAGAGTTCATAAGTATCATCAATATTCATTTAATATTTTTATTATTGGTGTTATCTTACTGTCTAGAACAAGACTGGGCCTTGCATGAAAAGGCCAGGAATGGAATACATTGCAAATGTTATAAATGAACAATTTGTATACTATAACACAGGAAGTATATTTCATTACAGAATATGCTTTCTTGAAACGTGAATTTTAAAGGAATGGAAATAAAATTAATAGAATCTTTTAAAAAATTAACAACTAAACAAGTATTAATGAAAATACATAAATGAATACAAGAGAATGTAAAATCAGAAAATGGATCATCTCTATTTTCCTTTTTTTCATTATCAAACTGGAATATACTGTATTTTGAAAATATGTCTTGACTAACAAGAATAAGTACGGTACCAAGTATGGAAATTGGGGTTTAGAATTGTTAAAGATATGGAAATTCTATTTCTAATTTAGTATCATATGCTACTAGGATAAAGTTTTACATTTCATACAGGCTGAATACAATTTTAGATTATTTTTTTTAAAAAAACACCTCACATCCTATAGTAAAGCATATAGCAATAGAGCACATAAAAGTTCTCAGAAATTAGGTACTCACAGTAAAAATGAATTTTGTAATTGCAGACATTTATACTTTTCATTCTAATTACTGAACAGGCTTTCTCAACAACCTTACAAGTTTTCAGAAAATTATGAAGTTTCAGAAACTGAAGTGTGTATCATGTTCTAGGAAGATATATGTTAAAGAAAAAATTACCTATTCTTCTACATTATTACATTAAGTTACTTTTAATATAACTCTATCTTTTGAGAAATAGTATTAAAGTTAGTTCTATACAAAAGAATTCTTATTACTTATAATTGGCTTCATATATAAGCACAGCAAACAGGAGAGAATACATACACTGTAAAACATTTCCTATTTTATTTTGCTATTATCGTATTGTATTCCATTTCAAATTCGAAAAATACATACTTAATACAACTGCAAATTATTTCACGTGGCTGCAGTCCACCATTCTCCTGCAGGAGATTTTTTGTCTTACAAAAATTTTATATTTCAAAAATAAGAAAAAAACTTAAGTGTTCTATGTGCAGTTTCCTAGTAACTAATTTTTCTAATATGTATTACTTGATTAACTTTCTTTAGCTAGTTACTAACTTCTAACTGGTAGATTTTACAAATTCATGGAATTCAACAGCCTGCCTGGAAATTACAGTTAACTTTTTCATTATACATCTAATACAGTTTTCTATTCCAGTATATCAGAATGAAAAAAAATCCCCCAAACAAACAATCCCACACCCATCAAGAGGTCTTTCTTCTATGGTATCAGTTAAGCAAGAAGGTCTGGGAGCAATAGAATCGGTGAAACTTGGTCTGCCGTGGATCTGTATTTGAGGGTTAGTTCCCAGATGGATTCATTAATGTCTAATTAAGGGTTGAATTAATGATACAGCCTTTCTCTCCCTGGAAGGCTAATAGGGTCACTCTTGTCTAGTTAGCCACGTATTTTTATTGAGATTTTAGGAGCTTAATATCTTAGGATCTCTAACTCTGTCATATTTGGTTAAAATTGGCCAATGCATTAAAAATTATTGGCAGGAGAACAATCAGCGAGCAGTGTGATCACGTAAGCCTTGTTTCCTTTACCTCTTCTCTAAATTAGAACATGTCACATTTTTAACATAAGATTTGGCTATGCATTTTTTTTAGATGGTTTAAATACTGGTATAGACATCGTAAGTCCTTTCAAAACAATCTTCAGAACACTTGCTGCCATGAGGTCTTAATCATGCTTCCCTGAAACAGTCCTTACAAGTTTATTTTCCTTTGCGGTGGTACAAAAATTGTTTTTAACTAAGAAACCCAAATCCAATGATGAAAATGTACAAATGTTTCTATTGTACAAAGAGTCTCTGTGCAGTCTTGAAAAGCTGCTTAACATATAAGTTTCCTCATCAGTAATCAGGAATACTAGTTACCAACCTGTATCTTAGGTACCGGGCAAGGACTAATTAATTAATATTTACCATACATAAATTGTTAAACATTATAAAAGATTCAGTATTTGAAATGTTACTAAACCATAACAAATTGTAGACATCTGTACACACACAGGGGCACACAACACCAACAGAACACACTCAAGCAACGCATTCAAGAAAGTGTTTATTATCATAGGTAATAAAAAAGCTAGGAAATTATGTTTTCTTTTAAAAGTGATAATGCTGTCTATAAATGTGCCAGAAAAAGTGTTGAAGGTCATTTTACCAGAACATGAGAACTAACTACAAAGAAAAAAAAAATTATATTTGTTTTCATAAAGTCCTCTATTTCTTAAAATGTATGTTCCTTAGTATCACGCTTGTATTGTAGTCTATAAGAATAGATTTTAAAATTAAAGCTATTTTTTTTCAGTTAGCTTCTACATAAAAAGGTAATTGTTTCATTAAAATTAGGACTAACATTACTTTTATCTTCCTGTGTTCTGGAGTTACTAACCACAAAGCAAGAATTAGCATTACATTTTTCAATTTATTCCAATTAAATTATTTGAAACTGCATTCTGTTAAAATGCAATCAAGCCATTAATCTTTGATTCTCCCACAGTTGTGGTTCCAGAAAATAAATATTTTAGAAGTCTATTAGTACTTAAACACTATAGAAGTAGACTTTAATTCTAATTTCTTTTTAATAAACTCTTATAGTGTTGTGGTCTAATCCCGAAATTAATCTCTGAGATGGCTGAGTTACTAAACAGTTTATGGAACTGAAAAAATAGTTCTAATCCTTTCAAACAGAACAAGGTTAAATCCAATCTGTTCTGCCTTTGAGAAAACTAACTATCCAGATTATCTGTAACTGTAATCTTCTGTTGTAAGAAGTAAAAACTTTAAGGATCAGCACATTTTTATACCAAGGACAGTATTTTTAAATAGTTGAATGATCATTAAAACCAGTAAGAAGCAGGAGCTCTTCTCAAAAACATAAGAAGGATATATTAAAACAAGTTAATTTGATGGTGTACCAACAGCTAATCTGGTGGGTAAAGAATGAATACTTATAGAAAGATAATTAAACTAAGTTCAGAAAAGCTTGTGAAATTTGTGGCCTGAAAACCTCTAGGAAAGAAAAGCCACAGCATTACCTCCTCCTGTGGAATGATAACAATGATTTATGAAGCTAAAGTGATTTCTGCTGATTGAGCTCAGTCAAGATTGGTTTCACATGATCAGCTAAAGTACAGCAATACGTGATGTGTAGTGGCCCCACATGTTTGAACACACTAGGACATGCTCTTCTAGGTAATCCAAAGGATGGAGGTGGGGGGTTAAAAGCCGCTGCTTTGTTTTCCATACATTTTCCCCTCATTAGGATACACTCCTCTTGCAAAGTAAGCCACTTCTGGTGGTCGGGAGCAAAGTCTCATTGTAAATGCACAGCAGGATAGTGGCAAAGCTGAGATTAATTCTCCATAGATTTATATAGACCTTTCTCACTGTTGATTGCTTGTACTGTTTCAAAGGTGCGCATGTTGCCTTTTTTTATTGCTGGTTACTGACTTTATTCCAGCATATGGTGGTTGGCGCCATGACACAAAGTGAACATTTTATACTAGAATTAAAGTGGATATTTGACAGTTTCTGTCAGAAAGTTCAGAGCAAAGAATTTGTGAGACAAGATTTATTGCATATTTTATATGGGACACATCTGTTTCTTTGCTACGTTTTTGTTTAAATAAAAAAAAGCAATGAAGGTTCTTTAAGAAACAAAGACTGTCAATAAAAAGCATGAACAGAAAACCTACATTACTGAGAATGAATTTAATCATTCTGACCTTCTAAAAATGTGCTGCTTGGAAGTATGACAGTCACCTTCCCCTTTTTGTTCAGCCGTATAGACAGGATGATGGAAGAGAATTTCAAGCCCAAACTGATTCTCAAATACACAGCTACTCATATTTAAGGGTAAATCAAATAGAAAATAAAATAAAATAAAATATAAGTATTGATATCAGATATTCGCATTAAAAAGTAAGGTGAAATATTAAGATAGATTTTGCATATTATTATTTTTTTTAGCATCCATAACTGCATTTTAGTGACGTGAAACGTGCCAAATGAACACTCCTTGTTTTGAAAATTTCTTATAAAACTACAGATCAGGTACACAAGCTATACAACAAACTTCTCGACATTTATCTATCAGCATCACTGAACTTCAATATATTTTGGCCTCTAAAGTTCAGTGTTTTAGTCTTCATCACAACTGAATCAAAACTGAATTTGGAGAACACCTAGCAGGATCCTGTTTAAGCAAAAAAAATAGTATGCCATACATGAGAGAGAAAAATTCTTTCAATAAAATTCTGAATTTTTAACCAACAAACTTCCCGGCTATAAAGATTCATATTTAGTATGTAACCCTAAGATTCAGCTTGAGAAATATGAAATTTAAATAGATAGAATTAAACAAGACGGCACAAGTACAAAATAAAGAAACGATTTTGCTCAAAAATCACGTATGTCTTTATGAAAAAGCATGTGTGTCTTATTTAACTTCCACTTAAAGAACACATCAATAGAAAAAACTCTGTTGGACTACTTATATTCTACACAAATGGTTATGACAGATTGTTAAAAATGTGACAATCATAATATAGGCTCAATTATCTCCCAAGCAAAAATGTAGTAATTTACAAAATCACAAATATTTGTCAAATAATTTCATACCACGAATGTATTTAATTCTTGTTTTTAACTCAAAGTTCCTCTACAACTTAGATTTATGCAAGAAAATTTATCTAGCTACTAGTTTGAAAGGCGTGTAATTTGAAACAAAATGTAAAAAAGAGGCAAACTTGGATCTGCAGTGTTTCTCCTTCTTGCCTCAAATAAAATACAGGATACGAACTTTTAAAAGTCTTTTATTAAGATTCTTTTAATCAATGCTTTTACAAGAAACACCAAACTGCATTCAAGTACGAGACACATTTTTTCTGAGATTTTCTTTGTGATAAAAACAAAGAAGAATATATTTTTAAAAAGGATCTCTGAACTTCTAAATAAAAAATCCACTATTCTCCTTATGGGAAAAGAATGATGGGAAAAGTAAAGCACTTGTGACACATTAGTCAGGCTACTTAATTCCTAGAAAGCACTCAGGCACTACCATAATGAGAGAAATGAGAGCGTATATAAAAATCTCATGCTAGCTTAATTTAAGACTGGGAAAATAATAATAATTATTATTGCATCTACCTGATCTATCTTGTGTTTTTTACAGCTTGCTTAATTTCTGTTGAATTCTATGCTGGAAGTATCCAGATATTTTTTCCCCCATAGTGGATGTCCATGTTCATCTTCATGTAAAAGGAAAGAAGAGAATATTAGTGTTACATAAGAGGACCAGGGAACGTGAGTGGAGCAGCTAAGCCCATGAGCACAGACTTTGTGCTCTGCCCTTTATTATTACCTTATTCTTTATCAGGTACCTCCTATCTCTTGGAAATTACTTTTACTCACTAATAATAGTAGGCTCATGCAAAAGGCAGACAGAAGAATAGAAATACATAATAATGATAATTTAATTGAAATCTTAAAAAATTGAGGCAATTCCAACTCACATCTTAATAGAAGAGTTCATTGTAGTCAGAGTTGCAGTTTTATTTGACTACTATTTTGATTCAATCTTCTCTGTTAAAATCCACAAAAAACATTTCTGAGAATGATAATTAACACAAACCATACCAATATCATTTGTATCTAAATTCACTCTGCTGTAATAATCCAGTCATAATGAGCTTAACTCCTCTTTGTTTTTTTTTTCTCCATTAGAGTAAGAAAGTCTTGAATTGACTTAAAAAAATCATATGCAGAGTAAAAAGCAGTAATATACTTTTGAATTTGATGCATCTCCATCTATAATGGCAGAATATTCTTTACATCAAATATTTAATAGGACAACTTATTTTTTTTTATTTTGAAAAGAAATTTTAAATCTTGACACAATTTACTTTGTTCACATCAAAACCAAACCAGTATCAAATTATATTAAAACAAAAAATGACTAGCCTTTAAAAGGTAAGAAAGTCAAAGCTCCCCTACTATTATTTCAAACAGAAATGTAGAGTCAGCTCTCCTAATTAACCAGCGGATTATCTATCCTAGGAACTGCCCAACTACATATAAGGAAAGAATCCCTGATGTGGAAAGTTTAAATAATCTTAACCATAACTATGCCTTATCCAACTCCCATTCAGCTCTAAGTCAATGCTGGGTCAGCCCCTTTTTACAAAACTCAAGGTAAGGAAACACATTATAAACATTTACTGATAAACTGTACTGATAACTCTATAGACAATCAAACCAAATTCCTTTTTTTTTTTAGAGTAGTTTTTCCTTTTAGCATTATGTTCTTTAACATTTAAAAAATTTTCTGCTTAGCCACAGAAGCTACACTGTTGTGTCCAGTCAGGTGTCCCTGCCTATCCTAGGGCACTAGGACCCTCTCTTATACCACATTAAGTTCCAGAGATGGCAACACTTTGTGGATGGAGTTTTCAGATTGTAAGGCATTCTCAAGATGAAAGACTTCATACACATGCTTCACACAACTAGTTATATCCTAAAATATGCTATACAGTTGCAGATAAGAAGTCCTGGAAGAAATATTTTTTAGACACTTTCAAAATAGCGGAGTTGGGACAAACTTTAGATAGCTGAAAAATTCTGATGCTAAAAAGGCAGAATTGATTTACATGCCATGAAAGAAGTATTGTTCCAATCAATTGCATACATACATCTCTTAAGAGAAATAAAACTACTGATTTCCCCACCTCTGTCACGGTGTTCACAAAGCAGCACTGGCTCTTTGCAGAACAAAGGTACATTTTAAAATACCCTGCCCTGGTATCTGAAGTATTTAGGCACAAAGATATCACAGACATTGTTGCAGGAGAGGTTGAATGATGACCTGAAATCAGACTTTTTCTTACATTTAAAAGCCTGTCTTTTATCACAGCTGTTCTCTCAAAACACTGTATTATCCATATGTTCTTACTCTGTCGTTCTCCAATTTTGAGAGCTTAGTAGCAACCTGGTCTTTCAACTACCTTCAGGTTTCTGAGAATTGCCCTATGAACATTGTGATTGCTGGTTTTGTTCTCAAAACAAATGGCTCTGCTACATTCTGTTCAACAAGTCTGAGTGTCAAATTTATTTATCTTTTTTTCTTGGAAAGACGATTCCTTCTGACGTCTATTTCCTGTCTGCCCTACAGATTTTACCTGTTACCATTGCTTAAAAAAGGAAAACAGTTTACACCATAACAAACCTAATCCAGAGAGCTCCAATTTCTTGCTGAAATTTTCAGCATGTATTGTTTTTATTAGTCTTCCTCAAAAGCATTAAACCAGGATATTCATGTGTTTGCACAGGTACAAAACATAACTGAGAAAAACAATCAACATAGCAAACTTACGAAAGTCTCCAGAGAAGTTGTACATAAATGCACGCCAGATTAAGCATGTTATTGTCATAACTGGTTTATATTATGGCAGCAGTGAAGGGTATTTCCAAGCTTAATCCAAAGACTATGATGTGAAACTAGACAGTACAGGGGACAAACATAAGGGGAGAGTGATCAATGTGATAGTAGGTATTGAAGTATTTTGAGAGCAAGCATGTTTGGGCCTTTCATTATTTATTAAGTGCATTAATCTATTCTATCCAATCCTTTCCAATTGACTGTGCTCTCCCCTTGCAGTAATAGCTTCCATATCTGAAAGCACTTGCTCATAGGATATATAATCTAAAGTAATTAATCAGCGAGCATCCTGATTTCCTGCCAAGGAAAGCTTTGACAGGGATTTAAAATTATTAGTTCATTGACTTTGAATATGAGCACAAATAGGGTAAGACAAGGATGTAACTAGCAGAGCAAATCCAGATAAAGTGCACGCTAGTGGCATTAACTGCAGTACAGAAAATAACAACACAAGAAGATAAGTAGATAAATAGGAAATAATGCGGGAAATTCACAAGAATACAGTAAAGAAGAAGAAAGCAGCTGGACTAAAAGAATAGGCTAATAGGATACAAGTGAAAAACCAACATATATAACCTACGGTTCTGTTTACCTACAATCCTGATACAGGCACTGGAAGAAATCCAGTGGAATTGAAGAGAAAATAAGGGCTTCAATGAGAATTTAAAGAGAATGTTACACTCCAGACAGCTGATAGTGGTTCTGCTACAGGTATCAGTAATTCTAGGTATAGATTTTAAAACTATCATATACATTTTTTTAAAAATTAAACCAAGGTTATCAAACTCACATTCATTACATCACTCAGTTGCTATTAATAGGAAATTCTTCTCTACCATGAAATGTCAGTGACTCTGCAGCAGTCATGGTAATTCAGTGTAACAGTCAAATTGAAAGGAAGCTAGAAGAAACTGTTGTCTCTAAGAGATTCTTTCCTTGTCTTCTAAAAGAGGATGACATTGCATTTTTAATTACAAGTCCTTCTAAATTACATTCATATTACACATTCTAAGGGAGTGTAACCCTCCAAATTTTATACTAGATCATGATATACTGGAACTGATTATAGCAATGTGATGTATATCTGTCTCAAAAATAATCAATTGAAAGCTTCCTAAAAAGTAATTGTTTTAATTAACACCAATTTTCAGGACTTTGATGCTGATAATTCTTCTGGTAGTGTAGGAGGAAACATTCATTTCAGAGCAAATTCTTGTTCTTTCAATCAGCTCACTGTCAATATTGCATTAGTTAGAGGCATATGGATGCAATCACATTCCAGGACACCTTATTTGGTGTCTTATGGACTGAGGCTATTGTCTAACTATACAATCTCACAGCAATAAGGTTCTGTGCTTTGCAGACTCATGCCAATTTATGTAAATCACTCTTTCATCTGTTTAAATACAACGATCTTTGAGTGATGAAAACAGTTATGACTGTCACAAACAGTTTGAAAGATTAAAGTAATTCTGCTGCTGGCATATAAAACAGCGTTCCACATCTAAACACAAACTTTGCGTGGTCTGTAATGTCATTGCTGGGAAGGATAAAAAGTTTTAAGCAAACATTATCACTGCAAGGAAGTATGACATATTTTTCATGTTTGACACTGGACATAAATATCCTCCCACACTGTTTAATGTGAGAATTGCATATGTGTGGCAGAGATAATAAAACATCTCAGTGAAAACAAATGAAGGGGAAAAAAAGAGTTATGATAAGTAGAACAGAAAATAAGGCTTTGAAGTTAAAAGTCTTCATATTTGTACAGCTTATTCACAAAAAGAAGAATCACTATTTGATATGGAGACTGGATAGTCAGAGAATCTGCAAGAGAGTCTGATGTCTGGTAGACCTGGTTATCTTTACAGAGAGATGGTTTTTTGGTTGACGGAAGAAGCTTCATTATTGCAGGTAACAGAAAATCAGGGCAACTCTAAAATCCTTGTAAGTGCTATTGCCCTTCTGCTGTTGTCTACACACTGTATTTTCAATGCTCTTGAAAATTATTCTTGATTTTTTTTTGCTTCACTTATTCAGGATTAAAATGTTCAAGAGCTTGACAAATCGAACAGAACACAAGTACCATAATCCGATACCTGGACTGAGGTAGAAGAGTACAACACTAGTGGAAAGACAAGAATGTGACTTAGTTTCATATGTAGTTTTAGAATATTTTCCTTTCTTTCTGTTAATACTCTTCTTGGGGAGAAAAAGCTGTATTTTTATTGCAGAGAAGCAAGAATTTAAAATATTTCTCAGGGATTTCTGAGATCTTGGAAAGTCTTGACAGGAAAGCCCTACCAAACCGCTATGAATGACTTAAAACAAAATCTCTCTATCTGTTTTAAAAACAATAATATAATGTTGCCAGACTGTTAAAAGAAATAAGTGCCAATGTAAATTTCTTCCTAATCTTTATATTAAAATTTATACAGGTGTGTCCTGTTGACAGTAAGAGAGAAATAAGAAATATTATTGTATTGTGAAAATGGTACTGATAGTAGTGTCTGGGAGTATTCTTGACTTCTGATTCACTACTGCCAAATGACATTAGCATCCTGCTTTATACTTCATCAACTGCTTTCATTGAAAAGTAGTAGAGTTTTGAGTGGAAAGACTTTTTTTTTTGCTGTAATATAAGAAACTATACTATCATCCTCCTACACTCATAATATGTATAGAGCTGTAAACTAAGAAAGGAAGGTTGCTTTCCCTGGGTTAATACAACAGGTGCTACTAGATGAAGAAAATACATCACCATATATGAGCATCTATAGCATAAGAACAACATTTAAGATGGCATGTTTACACAGCCAGGAACAAGTGGGAAATAATCAGCAAGAAACTGAAAGTTTGCCAGCTGAAATATTCTACAATATAGCTAAAGAAAAGGTAGTGGTGTAAATTTCTTATATGAAAGCTATTATAAGATGGTATTTTATGTATTGTTGAGGAAGAAAATGGAAACAAGTAAAATTGGTTGAAAAGAAATTTAAGATGCTAACAAGTAATGTGATAATAAAAATTTTTGAGTAGAGATACTAGGAATGAAAACAATAATAAAAATATCTTCCTGGATGCTAGCTTGAAATCAAGATCTAAATGATTTAGACTTTCAATTATTTGGTTAAAAGAAGTCAAATATACTTCAACAAGGTTTTGCTTAGACCTCTGTGATCCAAAAATCAGTGATTCCAAATCAAGAATCAGTATTTAATCTTCTTACTGCTGAACAAATTTGTAAGAAAACACAGAATCACAGTATCCAATGAGAATTTGTTATTTAAACAGAAGAAATTTATTTTTCTGGAGGTAAAGTTATGAAGGTGGAACTGAGAGAGAGGCATGAAGGCACAGAGAAATGCATGAAGAAGGAATTAACAATTCTTTAGGTAATTACAGTAACCTAGATCAAACAATTCATGTGAAATTAATTCACACATTTGAAAAGGCCAGGAGGTAGCTCTGTGCCTTTTTAGGCAGCCAGGTATGTTATGGAATCACACAAGTCCCCCAGTTTATCCTCCCTGTTCTCACGGCGGAGAGCGTTGCAGCTTTGATCGGAGTTTCTGGCCCGTACACTTGGATGCTGTTTTTTCATGAAATTGCTTAATTGCTTGGTATAATCCCCCCAAGAATAATATAAAACAGAAAGTAGTTAACACACAAGCGAAGGGGACTAGCCTTAACAGAATTTATTTCTTATTTTCTTTCCCCATGGACTACCTCAGCAATCCTCTATGATACATTCCAACAGGCAAATGCGGAAATGTGGATCAAAGCTCCTGTTCTGCACCAGAAACACACTAAAAAGCGCAATAGACTGGATGCAAGCCCAGGAAGCTACTGCAGTCTGGCTAAAATTATTAAGAAGAACTCATTCTGCAGTAAAAATCAGATCTACTGACATTTTCCATGTGGCTGCTAACCTTTTCTGAAAAATGCACTACCTCCTGATGTAATGCTGTAGTGAGGAGCTTGGTCTATGATTCTGTTTTTCTATTGCACAGTCCCGTGACTGGACAGTGTTGATCTTTTATGTAGTATAAGACACACAGCAGTTGTAGCGAAACAATGAAATTAACCAATGTTTCCTAAGTGCTAGGCTAGAATTCTAAACACAGTACAATTTCTCTTACTATGGGATTAATCTCAACAGATCTACTCTATCTGACAAACCCCTCCCTCTCCATCTTGCTTGTTACCTTAGACACTTCAGTGTACCACGTGCCTTTCCCAAATCGCTTGGCTTTCCACTATTAATGATTTTCAGAAACCGCCCTGTCTTGACATCAGACTACTTGCTTCCCAGACTCTGCTGTAAAATAAATGAATTCCTTTAATAGCAAAGTCTTCATCATCAAGACGCTTTATTCTTAGACAAATGAGGAGACACAGCTATGCTCTTCCTATGCTAACTGCTATGAAGCATAAAGATGTTTTGATTTGCACATTCCAGTATATAAGGGAGGAAATCGAGCCCAGATTAAAGTTTTTACATACTTTCTGACCTGGAACCAATGAAGGGGAATTTGGGACCAGATTTTGCAGGATCCTGCATGAATCTGTGTTATGCATTTCCACATTTATTAAAATGGTCAAACAATATGAAATATGCAAGCGGCAAAATAAGAAATAAATTTTATTACGGCTAGTCACTTACTCCTGTATGTCATTTACTTTCTGGTTTATATTATTCTTGAGAGAATGCACAAGGAGAATAAAAAATGTTGTGAAAAACTAACACCAATGGCTCCTGGCCAGCATCCCTTCTAGTGAGCTTCACAGCTGCAGTAAACAAACTCTCTTCTCCTTTCCAAAATAGAGTATTTTGCATCTTTCTCATATTCATCTAATTCTAATTTTTCTTTGTGTGAGACAGCTTTATATTAAAAGAGGAGTTTTCTTCTAATCAATTCTAAGCATAAATTTCATCAATTAAGGAGCATTCAAAACCAAACATTAATTTCATAATTTCAAAGTTCTTTTTACATATCATGACAATTTAAATGGAAAAGATCATGAACATATTTTGGAAAAAAACCCCACAGTAATTTCACTGGAATTACAGTAAGTGTATATTAATATATAGTCATTCTTAGGTCTCCAAATCATAGTAAACCTAATATAATTTGCTGCATCTTATATAATTAAATCTATTAAAGATTATTTCCACTTTGAGAATAATCTAAGTCCTTCCTTTTCAAAAAGCATAGGCATATCAAATACAGCTAATGAAGTATTCACACAGTTTACACATGCTGTCTTTCATGTGAGAATCACAAAGTACTTCACAAAGCTTATCCTTCACTACAAAAAATAGCAAGAATCATTATTCAACATTCTGTGTACCAGAAAAGTGAAGTGCGCTCTGAAAAAGAGATTAACCAACTATTCTAGCATCACATGTCAAGCAGCTAAAACTGGGAATGGAACCTAAAGCTTCTGGCACCTATTTCCCTGTTGAAGGCACTAGGCTACACTACATCCAGTTATACAAAACAGCTCTGACATCAGCAGAAGTACAGTTTATCCCCTCTAGCATTTTAGAATGTCAGTCTCCATAACACTCTCAGTGTTTTTTGGTACAACACTGCAAGTATTAGATTTAATTGCTATTAATTGTAATTAGGAAATGTAAACAGTTCAGTTTAAGCAAATCAATATGGTTTTTTTTCTTACAGTATTTCCAACTTAGCATTGACTATAAATGATGGCAAATTGTGCGTGTGAGAAAAACCTGAATATCTATGAGTTCCAGGCCTATTTTCAAGCCAGAAGTTTCAGAAAAGCATCTGAGCTTTGGATACTTGCTGTGAGCTGGCAGAAAGATAACAGACATTTTTTTCTTACATTTGCTTAAACCAGCCACAACTCTTATTTAAACAAACAAAACTGAAAGCAGATGCTTAACGGATGCTCAGTATTATCATTTAACTCCTAATTTCAGAGAAGCAGCTGAGTTTCCAGGCACTTATCTAAACTGAACCTCTGAGCTTGACATTTGTCCAATGCCTATTCTAGTACCATAAATCAAGAAGGGTTTCTGTGCTATTTTTACTTGTCTTCAGTGCAGAATTTTATAGGATTTCCACTCTAATGTCACAGAGAGTACCACCCACCAATTATAAAGATTCAAATCAATCAGGTGACTGAAGGAGAAACAGGATCAATAATTGCAGGATCTGACAACCTACTGACAACTCATCTTAGAAAAAGGTAGATGAAAACAGAAATGTCAAAAATGAGAAGTTAATTTAGACAAAATTAAACACGTACGATTAGATATCATAAAACATAAACTATAAAGCAAAAGGAGAACGAGAACATAAGAAAAAAGTGAACAATTAAGTAATCTCTGTGGTTTTGCTCTTTTTAGGATATAAAAAACCTGAAACACTAAAAAGTGTCCAATAAATTTAATAATTTATATAAAGAACTCATTGTCCCAGGACACTGTGCAGGACCGTATCCTCTCTTTTTAAAAATATATACATATTATTCACAAATAAAAGGATAAAATTTTCTGTTACACTGACAAAGATAAATATATCTCAATTTCCCCATCGATAGGCATAAACAGGGCAAATGTTTGGAGGAATATTTTTCTCTGTTTGAAATAATCATGCACAATTAAATTGTGATTTTCTCTAAAGTAGAACTAATTTTCTTCCAAGATCAGTTGGGCATTTGCATCATATTCCACTCATCAGAAAGTAGCGTAGCTCAGCTTTGCAGGAGAAACCAGTACTGTGTTGCCTTTATTTCTGGGGGCTGTGGTGACATGCATTTGCTATTCCTTCTGCTGTTTTTTCTAGGTGGAGTTAACTTTCTTCATAGCAAGTCATGTGGTGCTGTGTATTGGATTTGTGACCAAAGCAGTATTGATAACACACTCATGTTTTAGCTATTGCTGAACACTGCTTGCACAGCATCAAGGCCTTATCTATTTCTAATCCTGATCCCCAGAAAGTAGGCTGGGAGTACAGAAGAAGTTGAGAGAGGCCACAGCTAGGACAGCTGGCTGAATCAACCAAAGAGATAACCCATACCACATGACATCATGCTCAGCAACAAATCTGGGGAAAGGAGGAAGGAGAGTTCAGAGTTACACTGCTTGTCTTCCCAAATAGTGATTACGTGTGATGAAGTTCTGCTTCCCTGGAAATGGCTGATCACCTGCTTACTGATGGGAAGTAGTGAATGAATTCATTATTTTGCTCTGCTTGTGCATGCAGTTTTTGCTTTCCCTATTAAATTATCTTTATCTCAATCCCTGAGCTTTCTCTTGCTTACCCTTCCGACTCTCCTTCTCACTCTGCTAAGGGGGAGCGAGCGAGCCGCTGTGTGGTGCTCAGCTGCCTACTGGACTAACCATAACAGCCCTCAAGCAATCCAGAGTGTAATAAGAATTACAGAATCCGTGATATGATTGTGGAAGACATCATTTGGTTAGGGTCTTGGCAAGACCTGGGCAAAACTGAATTATGGTCCAGATCTATACCTGAGTCTATAATTTTGATTGTTGTGCTCTGATGCATTTCTGGTCAGTACTGAGGAAAGAATAGACTGTTCATTTCTGACCTGCTCTAGCAGGGTAATTCATACAGTACGATGAATCAATTAATCTAGACAAGATAAAATTACACTGATCTGCTACAATACTTTGGCAAGCAAGATCAAGAAACATGCTGGAGATCATAATGGTTCTGCAGAAGTATATATGGTACTACCTCAATCATGATGTTATCGTTAAGTTGTAAGTGACAATTTCCAATTAAATAAGTTGGAAAGACAATACAACTGTCCTGCAGTGACATAAAGACTTTCATTATAATCCTTTTGTTTTCTAAGTTATGTGGCAAAAAATTTGCAGCTTTAAAATTGTTCAAATACACTTGTAACTAAAAGATAAAATATACCAAATAAATACATCCATTGAGCTCTGTGGCCTGGGAGAAGGGTGAAGAAGAATATTAGTTTGCTTATCAGTACAATTGAACAGGGACTGCTACTTTTAAAACATCCTGTTTTCACTTATCAAAGTATTTTATAAGAAAGTCCCATGAAATAAAGTTATTAAAAAGACATTAGGACAATCTTGAGAAAAAAAGAATTAAGCTAATTCATAAATTATTACAATAATCTGAATAATCACTAATAATAAGTAAACATTCTGCCTGGATTAGTAGATTCAGATAGTTCACTTGACTTCTCAAACAGCAAATTGTTAAACTGTTCATGCTTTCTGTGAGACACACTAGCCCTTTGGTAATATTTAATTCTTAACAATTCTTAATATAGTCATCAGAAACGGAGCACTTACTCTGTTTATCCAAATACTATCTACTCCTACAACCTGGGGGAGTGTGTGTGTCTGTGTGTGTTTGGGGTGAATCTATTCCCTTATCTATTTTGCACATCTGCAGAGACAATGGTGCTGGCAGAAGCAGGTGACTGTGAATAAACAGTCTGGGAAACAGGAGAAAGCACGCATGTCCTTTTCAACAACAGCAACCCACATCCACGTTGTCTTGAAGTGATGATCAAGCTGTACCTTGGATCTCACCCCTGTTGTCTCCAGACTGCACCCTGGTAAATCACTTCCTTACACCTATTTCTGTCTCACACAAGACAAAATCTTTAAATCTGAATTAGCCAGTTCATAAGCCCATGCTATTGATAACAGATGTCATTACTTCATGTATGTATGTGGACTTCTTTTAGAAGGGTATATGTCATTCTAGTCTTTTATAAGCTTGATGCTATATATTCCCTGTGACAAATTTCGTCTATGATGAGTATCTTTTTCATTTTGCCTACAAATATTGATAAAGAACTAAGTAGAAAATAATCAATAGGAAATGGGTGAGATCAAGGGAACAATTATCTTTGATAAGTGATGTCCAAGATCTGCATAACTGTTACTCTTAACATATATTAGACACACTAGGAACATAATCAGATAGTAGGAATTTTCAGAGGCAACAGGTATTTAATGTAGCTTACATTATGTATAACTATTTGCCAATGTATATATATATATATATTTAAATGTAGTTACCTTTCTGGAAGAATTCCTCTAATTTCTCCTTGAAGGGCTGGAGATGCTCTTCAGAAGATTCTCTGCAAACTAACTTCATCTGCTTCTCAGAGGCTATAAAAAGAAGTTGAGACACATTTATGGCAGAATTAGTCTACCAGAAGTAGATGTCAACACTGTAGAAGCCTACATCTAAATTAATCACTGAGCCTTACTTTAGAGGAAACGAAAATAAATAATCAGTAAGGAATCCAGCACTTACATTAAAATAAAAATTTCTAATACTAGTCTTAGCATACCAATAGAAAATTCTATACATGTGTAAAGAGTGGAATTTGTCTTTAGTAACGACTTTGTCCTAAAACTCCAGCTGTGTGCTGAGACTAACACAGCCTGCCTCACACACAAATTCTAGATGGTATTTCAAGCTCTAAACTTTGATTCTGTGGTGAGTGGAGGATGCCTCGTATCTGGACTGATTTTAATGAATCAGTGCCAGGCATCCTATACTTTACCATTTTTTCCTAATACAGATGAACGAATTCAGCTTTATTTCAGTATTCAAATTCCAAGACACGATATTAAAGAGTAGAAGTCTGTAAGAAAGTTAACTTACATCTAACTGCAATTTGTTTACTATTTAATCCATGTGCTATTTTAAGACCTGATGCCATGCCAATTTCTGAAAACACCAGGTTATTTGCCAATGAATTTTAACATTCCTGGAACTTCTAGTAAACATTGTAGATTTCTGCATTCCACCTCATAATGAAATGAGACTGTTAAAATAAAAATGCAGTTATCCTCCAATTAGGAACTGAATTTATGAACTAGTATAAGATTTTTTTTACAGCCCTTAATTCCCAAGAAGCTAAATTTAGATAGAAATTTATTTTGGAGTTAAACCCAAGAATTACAGTTTGGCTGCATCAAACATATTCATGCTATATTGCTACGACCATTTTATAAGTCAACCTGTTGCAGCAAAAATGAATACAAAACTGTGGAAACAGAAGTTGAGAATTTGTAACTAAAATGTCATGTTAATGTAAATTTGCAATGCAGTGAAAAAAGTCAATGGAAGGTTGAAAACAGATGCATACATTTTATTGTACCACTAGCTGTGTGCCACTAGGACTTACTAGAAAAGACATAATTTCAATTAATTGAGATAAAAAATACATTTGGATAGTTGTTTTTACAGAAAAATGCTGAAAAGATATCTGTTCCCACCTAAGTGTATGTTTTAATTTAGCATCTCTCCACAGCTCACGCAGGTTGTGGATGATGACATTACTGGGGAGCTCAAGAGCTTATGTAAAATGGCCTGGGCTACAGTTCAAGTTTATCTTTAATCTCTAGTCTTGCAACCTGTAGTGTAAGACAGACCTTTGAAACTGTTTAGAGTAAAGTTAATGGATATTTGTTTGTATGCCATATAGAAGACAAAATGGAGCATTAATTTAAACATAACAGATTGGGAAAGAAAGTCTTTTATTAGCTGCTCAGTTATGTGCCTTTAATAAATTATATCAAGAAAAACAAATCAGAAATCAGGGAAGTTTATACGACTTTTAAGGATTATTTTCTTATCATATATGCCTCTTACCATTAAAAATTTGAACTTTCTGTGACTTATACACTAAATGACATTTACGTATACTTAACACTTATGTTTGTAGAATTAGAAGATTTCTACAGCTATTCAAGCAAATTGTAACACTTTACTTTGGAAGAAGCAGCACACATTAGAATTGTACAGAGGAAAAGGTAGCAAAATAACTGAGACTAAGTTTCTGACTGAAGTTTGAACAAAGCAGCAGATACAGGTTTGTGTTTTTTATGTTTAAAAGATCTACAGAAAATTATATAAGACAGTATTTAGAAATTGGTTTAGACAAACATAATATGACAAAAATGTAAAAGTATAAGTACACATATGTTCAGGCATTTGGTTCACATTGACTACAGAATGAACATGATTATTACAGACATGCAAGATTGCAATGATTGCAAATCAATAATTATTTTATAATAATCTTCTATAATAAATTTGTATAAATCTATATGGAAGTAGATTTCTATGAATATGTATTATAATAAGAAGCTTGTAGATACAGTAGTATCTAAACATACTCTAGAAAGGTATTTTCCCAAGCATGTGTTGTTGCTAATACACTGCCTGAAGTACTGAAAGCTTTGCAGATGCTTCCTACAAGCTTTAGTAACACAAGATTTAGAAAGGTTACTCAGATAAGTCCCATGTAAATATTTGAATGACCAAGAGTAAGATGAACTGTTTCTAAATTAAAAAGAAAGCACATATGAAACCTCTTCAATATTTTTTTTTTTTTTTAATAAAGATGACTAACGTTATCCTTAATCAGATGACAAAAGCTACAGGAAAATATGAACAAGGAGAAGCACCAGAGTACAGAGAAAAAGCTGATTTGGGTAGTGAATTCTTAAGAAGAATCCTAACATCTTTAACAAGATCAACATTTGTCATGAGAGGAGAGAAAGAGTAAGAAGAAAGGCACAGAAGAGGAGAGCAAATGAGACAGAATAAGTGAATCTGGGTGCAGATTAAAACTCTAGAAGTTTGAGATGAGATGAAATGGGCTAAGATACCAGTTTGCATTGCTTAAGTCATCTTGAAACAATGAAACTGAAAGAGACAAAGAAGTCAAGTAAATGCTGGCAGACTCTGAAGAATTTACATTATTGGAAAGCCTTAAAAAGAGACCTTTGGATGATTCTCTCATGATATTTATCTAGATGATATCCATCTAAAACTAAAATCTATCCATTTACTTCATGAAGCTCTTTCAGATAACTGGCAAAATAGTCTGAAGGGCTCTGAGAAAGTTTTAGCTTTGAGCTAAAGGAATCAAGGACAAGGGTGAGGAAGTGAAAATCTGTTAATCACAAATGCAATGTATTTGCCTTATATTGCTTAATCCTCCTTTAATTGACTTTGAATTGAGGTTATAGTTCTCTCAATAACCTATACTTTTGGTCTACAAACAAACAAAAAAGTACCTGGGCAACTGAAGGTTAAGTAATTCTGTTTGAAGTCAACTGCCCTGGAATATTTCAATAAAACTTGAATTTATTTACTTGCTAATATTAAAAACAAGGTGTATCAGATAGGTATGGAGTCACTGCCTGAAGGCTGTCATGAACATCAGCTGAAATTGCAGTCTCAAAAATTCTGTATTCCTGCTGAAACCTCTCCAGTCGCAGTCTTCCCTTCAATAATGAAATGTCCTATGCAGAATAATGATTCCTTGTCCAATATCTATAAGAAAATGGTGGCTAAGACCACCAACCAGATGTATATTTTAGGCTGAAGATGTCTGAAACATCATCAAATTTGCCTGGGGACAGATATGGCAAAGAACAGTGGATGTGTTCAAAGGAATCACAAATTAGATACAAATAAAGACACACGTGGAAGAGGAAAAATATTTTCATGGCAGGGCTAAATCAAACATTTTGATTAAAACCGCAGTTGTAGTTCTACATATTAAAGCCAGCTGGTCTTTATCAATTTAGATTTTTAATATTGGTGAAAGGCTACCATACAACTCTACGACCTTCCTGAGTCCTACACAACATAATATAAAGATTTCTGGTTACTAACATTCATTGACTGTTACAAAAGTTCTTTTGTTTGTTTACTCAAAAATATACTTGAAGTTAATTGCTTAAAAAAAATTATCAAATCATGCCAAAAATTATATTAAAAAAATTAAACTGAAAAGTCCTATTCCACCAGTTGCTCTGATTTTCTTTGCTAAAAATGCTATCGCATCTGTGAGGGAACATTTCATTAATTTTTCATATTTTGTTCTCATATTCACGACAACAGAAACCCTTTCCATTTTCAAAGAAAATGATTTTAGCAAGGTTTTTTATTAGAATGACTCTGAGGCAAAGGAATTCCTTCTTTGAAATAGATTCTGAAAAGCTGCTTTCTGAAGAAATTTCTTTCTGAAATTCTGAGGAATCTGACCGCTAGCACACCACACGGACACTTCTCTCGTTATCTCATTCCAAAATAAACATTTGAGAAAATAAACAACCTGTTTCAGCATTGCTTAAGTCAAACAGATGCAAATTCTCCATTGCTGTAATAAACTTTTGGTTCATTTTCTTGGTATGCACTGTATGTTAGTGAAATTAAATGTAATACGCTACTTCGAAAATTGTTTATTTCTAAATGAGCTATTGCAAAAAAAGAAAATACAAGTGTGCAATAGTATTTGAAAGTCCTTACAAATTGTTGGATGTACATCATGCTTCACCCACAGCAAATCTTGGCCACAGAAATGGAAACCATTAGCAAAACATTAAAACAAAGCTGGAAACTGCTGATTATCAGTTTGCCACTGTCTTCAGATTTAATGCAGTATTTGGCTCAAAAAGTTCTTCAAAAATCCCCAATATAAGTGAAAATATTTACAAAATAGAATGTCTCTCACTTAATGCCTATTGGGCAATACTCTTTTAAAACTCCACAGACACTTGTAAATCTGTCAAAAGAATAACTGCACATAAACAAACTTTCACGTAAAGAGCATTTCAGTGTCAATCAGACAGGATTTGGAATTTTTAAGCACCATTTTTAAAGTAAATGCAAAACCAGAAATAGTTTAATGTTGATAACAGTAAATTACTAACCATTTACTCACCAGAACCCACCAGTAGCATTTACAGGAATCATCCTGACAGTGAAACCAAGTATCAACACCATGAATTCCTATAAACCTGTCACTGACACTATCCCCCATGAGTTACGCCACTGTGCAAGCTGCTAAACCCCCTCCCTCCTCTTGTCTATTCACAGCCTGGCAGGTTATGCTGCCAAGCTTGCTATTTTATTTTCTTGCTATAATGCAGGCTTAGCTTTGACGGAAGTGTTAGTATTTGAAAATTCTGGTTTAGAATCTTACCTTTTCTGTTTCAAATAGGATTTGAAATCATACTGCGAATGAATTCAATGTAGCACTAAATAATCCCAAATTTCTGTATGAGAGGGTCCATGATTTTTTACAGTGCAGAAGCCTGTTACAATACTTGTGCCTACATACCCAAATAAGAACCTAATTAACTTCAGATAAGATGCACAAATTTAAATTATTCAGCAAGTGCTATGATTTTTGTTTAGTTTGTTTGCTTTTGCTTTATTACATTTTCTTACTTGCAAACAACTTTCCAAGTTAAACAAAAAGTGAGAGGTGATGCACGTTTCCCCATTGGACCCTGTTGCTGGATTTGGTTATGCTCTCTTGTTATTACACACAACTTAGATACATATTTACTGCAGGAATGCACATAAGAATGTCAGCTTTATTACAATCCATTATATTTGTGCCATCTACAGGTCTTGTGCTTATTTATAACCTTACAAGTAAATGCTCCTTTTCAGACAGAATTTTAAATAAATGTGGAGAAGAAGGGAAGAGATTTATCTTGATTCCTTCTGAGTATGGTATAAGAATTTTGACAACTGCAAGCAGTTATGCTGCTACTGACCCAGAAAAGTTTCAGAGACAGTATTTTATTTGCATTTTTGGACACACGGTGATAATTAGCACACATCTCAATGACAGCAAGACACAAATCCAGAGCTGGGCTGACTGATACAGAAGCCTTTAAATTAAAGAGAGAGGGAAACGCCATGAAGCAGGGTGTGAGGTTTCCTGAGAAAACCATAGAAGAGGACCTAATTGTGGTGGTATTGTATTCTCAAGCTTTGTTTTTGTTGTCTGAAATAAAAGTCAACAATTTAATGCAAAGAAGTGCTAGCACACATAAAACTAAATACACCATTCTAAACTATTAATCACTTATATAGCTACTCTTCTGTGAATTTATTTTCAGCTAATTTAGAAGAAGAAATGTGCTTCTATGCACAATTATTTTCTTCACTCATTAATAATTCATTTTTCTTAAAAAGCCATTTAAGAGGCTAGAAGCTAGTAAGTAAAACTTTAAACAGTGTGATGTTTCTCTGTTTGAAATAAATTTTCCTCGTGACGCACAGAAACATGTATCTGTTTAGATGCTCAAGCTCTCATGTATAAATGAGATAGAAAAACATTTTAGCGATAAGTCCTAAGCTGTGGAAAGTTAAATAATTGACTCAGTGGCATACAAAATACCCTGTAAAGTTCACCTGTTCTAATGGGGATTTAATGGAAGCTGAGAATCAGACATCTTGAGAATTCTCACAAGTTTGATTGAATATTCTGGCTTTGTCTTTCAGATTTAAGATTTGTGAGGGTTCTTTTGTTTGTTTCTTAAGTTTAACAACATTTTGAACTTTTATAGTATGTGATGGCATGCAGAGGAACTTTCAGGCCTACATTAGTTTCAACTAATCTAAAAGAAAATTTTTTTTTGCTCCTTATTTTGTCAAAGGGTACCAACATTTTATATAAATAATTAAAAAACATTTCTGTTAAGATTGTTTCCTAAGAATACATTTAACAAAATGAACAAAGATTGCTAGTAAAACTAAATATTTTTCACACCATAGCAACATATCTGAGACTCTAGTTAATGTATTCTCTCTGAAATGGTAGTTTACATTCAGTGCACCCTTCATCAGCAGAGAGGCATACTGCAAGGGACTGAACAGCACATATAAATGAATATAATGACTAAGCCCTCATAATTTTCCAGTCAAGTCTTTGTAAGATTTCTTAAGTGATTCCAGCACACATTAGTAGAAAGTTTTGTTTCAGCTTCAACATCCAAACATACGGACCTCCACACATCATTAAGATCTGTCAGGAGCATAGAAATGCGCACTAGCAGAACCCGCTGAGAAATCGGAACATTTCCCTTCTGTCTGAACAGTACAAAAAATGAATATTTTGAAATTGAAGAGTCTTATCTGACCAATTTAGAGGAACATAAAATTTTTAAGAAGGAATAATAATATTTGTAATCAGATGAGCTACGATTTTCACAGTGCCAGGAAAAAAAAAGACCTTTCAAACACAGAAATACATTATTACTTAGTGTACTGAACAAGGGATCAGATAGAAGAGAACTGCTGGGCAATGGCTGAAACAGCGTGTTTGAGCTGAAATGGTAGAGGCAGGAGAAGCAAGCTCCTGTTTCCCTCTGTACTGCTGGATCTCTGATTTTCTGTGCAAGACACATCATAAAGTTCCACCTAATTAATTCTTCTACCAAGTTTATGGCTTTGGTTCAGCTAGAGCATCCTGCTTAGATTTAAAATCATGTTAATTCATAAACTGCCTACAATATTAGCAGCAATACTTCTCAAAGTGCTAATCAGCGTCACTACTACTAATCTATATCCCACTGTCTGAATTAACGTACTTTCAATCTTTGATCATTGGCAGTAAATACATAAGTGACTGCCACAACTCTAGCAGAAATTTGCCTTTTCTTTCCGTGCATACTTCCTCAAAAAGGAGAAGCTGATGAGATCCATAAATATGAAGTCACTGTTCCTCCCAACGCTAGTATTACACACTCTTCAAACGACATCATTCATTATCCATCATACACATTGATAGGAACAACATTCCTCCTGTTCCCAGATGTACAGTACGTAGTTATGTACCTAATGCTCAACACACACACGCACACATATCTATGTATTTATTTATATAAAAGGGCACATAGGAAAGTGCACAGAAAAATCATAACTGTGGTATTTCCAAGATTCATTTTATAATCTTAACATTTGCAAACGATTTTTAACAAGAAATTTCCGAGTATTCTTTGGCAAAGAAAAAAATATAAAAGAAAAAATTAACAGCATGCCATTGTTTAACCAAAAGAAAGATTTCTTCCTCGCCTTTGTGCACACATACAGACATCTGCTGCCAGGGAATAAACTCTTCTAAAATATCATTGCTTTGCTCCTCTATTATATTTCTGAATCTTATTAGAACCATTCTGTACTACTCTCTATTATCACAAACTAGAAAATCGAATGGAAATTTTAAGAAATGATCCACTTAGGAAAATTTCCACTTAATCTATTCACATATGAACATCACCAATGGAACACCGTCAAAATGTTAGTTTTATTGTAGAATAGAATCCAGTGCACATATACAAAATGTGTTTTTTAATGCCTGTGTTGTAACTTCACCAAATCAAAACAGACTGAAATATATCTCATCCTGCTAGGCAAAAGACTATTCAAAAAGAGGTCAGAAAACTCTGAGAAAGAAGAGTGTCATTTTGTCAGCTCTTGAAAACAAAATAACTGTTCCTGTACGAAGCTGTCTTTTGCTCTTTTCCTTACACCATTCTGCATTGCCTCAAAATTCATCAAGTAAATGTGGGATAGTGCAAAAATATAGTGATAGTCACCAGGCACAAACCAACGTGCTCCATTTATGCAAATGTCTAAAGAAATAACACATGCACCTATTTGGCTCCCCCCCTTCCACCACCCAGTTCAGATTTCTATTTGCCTGCACTTCTAAAATTTTAAGTTGAATTTTTAAATTTAAAACTGTTATTAACATGAAGAAAATTAAAGTGACTAGTTCCTGGAAAGTATCATATAACTTCTCTGCTCCAGCTGGGAAATTTTTTTTAGAATATGTATGTGACTCAGACGTCTAAATCTCACTTTTAAATTGACTTAAAACATTTCATTTAAATTAGATTAAGGCTTCAATTGGTTAAAAATATTTTAGAAAAAGGCCTGTTACAATTTTGTGAATACTGTCCTTCTGTCCTAAACAATCATGTTTTACTGAGAAATATCTATTGATGCAACAAATTATTTAGAAAGTTAACACTCAAACTGATATAATATTTAGCATTTTCATTATGTGACCCAGTAACCTTACTGTCTATAAAGTAAATCAAACAATAGACAAAACCTCTCAACATTGTAATTGTTTCCCTATTGATAATTACTGTATCATGATTATACTAAAACTCTATTCCATAAAACAGTCTTTATCTAAGTCCATATTATGCATGAACTAAACAAAGTTCCATCTGAATAAATACTAACACATTAAATTAATTCCTCCAACTCTGCTTAGATAGGAATAAAAAAAAAAATTGAAAATGTCTCAATTTATTTAGTGAAAACCTCAATTAATCTCTAGGAAAAAAAATGGTTTACAGTTAATTAGTGGACATTTTGTTGCAAAAACCTTTAACTCAGTTTGATGACTCTGATGGGAAAATATACATTTAAAAATTTTGAATTAACTTATTGTAAATAATAAGCTTTTCTGCTTTTGTATATTTTCCTGTTTCCTACTTCCTTATAATCTTTGATAAAAACAGATGTTGTTCAGAATTTTAAATCAGGAAAATCAGAGAGTTTTGTTCTTAAATGAGCATGAACTGATTATTTTTTTCTTTTTGCAGCTTCCTCCTTGTCTCTATTTATACTGACAGTGGCTGCAAGAATTGAGAATGAGTGACCGTTTTCAATTTCCACCCATTTCTCATTTCTAAATTATTTTCCACTTTTGTCTTAATTTTTTAAGACTTATCCACTTTGCAATATCATGTGATACAGAGCTCCCTGAAAAGGTACTGAATGAGAGCAATGTAGATGCAACAGTGTAGTCTGGTCTAGTCAGCCTCGCTGAGAGACAGGGTTCATTAGCTATGATGCTGGTATCAGTACAGCAACACCATGCTGGTCACATCCAGTGCACTGGATCTGTTTCTATGAAAAAGAATATATATATACACACACACACACATATTCATATCTGAAAAAGAATATATATATTGGTATGCTGCCATTTGAGAACGAAGATAAAATGAAACACTTGAAGAAGAAGCAGAGGAAGTCAGGTATGCTCAGCCTGCCGAAGAGAAAGCTGACTAGTTTTTCACTTCAACTATCTAACAAATAGTGATAGAGAAGATGGAGCCAGACTTCTCTCAGAAACGCACGTCTAAAAGAAAAGGAGCAATAGTCATAAGTTGCAGCAGGGGAAATTCTCACAAGGGATAAGGAAAAATATTCAAGACAGTGTGATTCAGCGCTGGAACAGGTGCCCAGAGAGGTGCTGGAATTTCCATCCTTAGTTTCAAAACTGAGCTGGCCAAAGCCCTGTACAACCTGATCTAAATATGAAGTTAGTCCCACTCAAAGGCTTCGGACCACAAGACCTCCAGAGATACCTTCCAAACAACCAACCTCCATTTCTCTGTGATTTGAATGTGTAATGCTTCTGCATGAAAAACAATGTGAAAACAGCCAATGCAACATTGTCATTTTTCATCTTTTTGTGCATAGTTTTACTTCTTCCCTTTTAATTTTTTTAATGAAGATTACACAATTTTACAAGATGAGGTTGCCATAAGCAGAAGTTTTGATAAAGTTCCACTACTTAAATGTGGGAAAGTTGGGGGTAGCATACTTATGCAAGACACAAATCTGTCCACAATCAGGTTAAGAGGCTGGCCCCCGATTTGAAACCATGGAGTACTAAAATCCAACTGATTATTATAGGTATCTGATCCAGGGAGTCTTGTTTCTATTTTAGATTATTTCCTTTCAGTCATGTATGCATGTGTGTAAACACCTACATATATACTCATAACTCATGCAGTTAAGTTAGTAAAAATTTAAAACATACATACAGTACTGAAAAAAATATTAGTATGAAAATGGCAACTAATAGCTCTACTGGTGGCCATGAAAAAAGATGAAAGCAAAAAGGTATGTGGATTTTCAATGGGATCAGAATGTTACAATCTCATAGCAAATTTAATTAATTATGAGAAATAAAGTTGTGACTCTTGAAAGTATTCAGAGTGGACCTACCTTCATTTTGATTTTTAACCATTCAATAAATATCTTTGATCTTTCAGTTGTTAAGGTCAAGAATACTAAAAAGTTACAATGAACATTAAAGCAAATTATACAAGGAATCTAATACTGCTTTCTTTTGACTAATGTAGTAGTATTTTAAAATTTTGCAAACTGTACTGCAAAGAAGAGCAATGAGTATGACAGATGGAAACAATCTACAGTGCAACTAATTTTGAACAATTAAGATTTACAACTTTGGAGAGAGATGAATAAAAGGTTCATGATACAAGTCTATCATACTTTGGTAAAGTGACTTTCTTTCTAAAAATCTTCTTATGATTACACATTTCAAACATTCCATGCTTATTCTAGAAGAATACCAATCAACTGGCATTGTCCAGACTAGAAGGGAAATCACGTTTGGCCACAGAGAAAGGAAAAAGTGGAAATCATTGCCCGAGACAAGGAGTAAGATATCTTACTATCTTAAAATATTGATACAAAGCAAAAACTTTTTTTCCATAAATACAAAGATTAACTGGAAAGCTAATACCTGTTAAATGAATAAACGTATCCGCTTATGCTACTATGTAATATTTGAAAACCTCAGAAATACACTGACTATACAGATCTGGAGTGAAAAACTGACTTTACAGAAAACATTTCTTTTTACTGTGACTTTAAAGTGGAAACAGATTTCACTTTAAAATGTTCATCTGACTATTTAATACTGCATTCTTTTGCACTTCTTTCTCCTTAAAAGCCTATATTAAATGCATCTTTTTGTTTATAATTCCTTTTAACCTAAAAATGCTCACGATTGCAAAGTTTGTTCTGGTATATGAGTTAAAAAACTGTTGGATTATGGTTCTCCAAAAATTTGTTTGGATTTTTGAACCAAACTTTAGTCCCTTTAGACTCAGGTTAGCTTGTCCCTTTAAAGCCTAATCTGAAAGACTTCAAAATAGCAAATTGTATGGAACTCAATCTGTTTATCTGAAAAGGATGAAAGGGTTTGTGCTCCATCTAGATTTGAACTTTTGGTTCCACAGTGTCTAGGTATTTCAAATCAGAGGTTTACACCATTAAGACATGCCACTCATGATAACTCAATCTTTCCTATGTTAATATCCATGATAGAAAGAGAAATGAATGCCTTGATAAACTAGTAAAAAATATAGTTAAATATTAAATGATAACTATTACGAAAGGTGTCTATCAAAATAGCCATTTCAGGCACATAAGGTGGTATTTATCTTTTTTTTTTAATCATTCTGTACAAATCTCAGAAAATCAGCAAGTCACTAACAGCAACATTTGGCACACAAGAAAATCCCTCTTTCATTTATTACCTTTGTCTCATCCCACTTCCAAGGTAATCTGCTTAAGACTACCTTAGCCAACCAAACTGTGAAATAAATCCAACGTACTCTATAACACAGGCAGCCCCAGTTAATATTGTTCAAATTATTTACATCTGAAGGGCCGCGCCTGTCTGGATAGCTGGGCCCAACGCTTCTCTGGACTTGGTTTCTGCTACTCACATCTGTTTCAGCTTTAGACTTTCACTGGTATTCTGCCAGCAGCCACAACTTTTTAATGGCTACAATAAACTACAGAGACTCATCAAATCTTTGTTGTACGTGTTAAAATTATAACCTCTTCAATTAAAATTTGGATTTAAAAACAAACTTCAGCATTACCTGAAGAAAAAAAATTTGAAAGGGAATGCTTGAAAGAGATACAACATTTTTATATGAGTGATTGTTTCTTTGTTTAAATACAAGAGAAATTAATCACAGGAATGCTTGTTAGAATTCTGTTGCATATTTCCGAGTGATAAAATACCAACATCTGAAAACATTTCCACAACCTTTTTGTTTCAAATCTTTGCTGTCATTAACTTTATATGTTAATTGGTTTGGCTGGGTTTCAAATACATCTTTACAAAGAAGAATTACAGAAACAACCACAATATAATATTTTTTCTACATTTTCTATAATAACTTAAGAAAACTTGTTTTAGAAAATAGAAATCAGTGATTACAAGAAAGCTACAGTTTTTATTTTAAGAGTTAAAGTGTTTGGCTTTTCCTGCTTGCTGTCTGTGTCTTTGCAACGTAGAGCAAATATGATGTGAATGTCAAAGTCTCAGTGCAGATCCTGCAAGACTAAGATGCATGACAGCAGGACTGCATGCTGAAAACGTACAAGATCAAACACAGATCATGTTTCTGCACAAACTACCCCAAAGGAGGGCAGGCCAAGGGGTTTACAGGGCCAAGCGATAAGAGGAGATAGAGCACTCACTTATGCCCGGGTCGAACAAACAACAACAGATACTTTCCTACCACTGTTAACCTTTGAAACTATCCTAAAGATGGCAGTGACCTAACCCAGCAATTTCTAACTGTAAAGATAAACTACTTTGTAACAGTTTTCATTGCCTTACAATGAAAAAAATTTAAAACAATCATCTTGTTCAACTCTGATTCTGTTCTGGTTTTATTTAGTGAGGGGGGGCCTAAGGTGGTAGCTTCTCTAGGAAACTGCTAGAAGTTCCTCCCCTTTGTTCAGTGGACTCGGCTGGGCCTCGGGCAGACCTGCTGCTGGCCAAGGCCGAGCCAATTGGTAGAAGAATGTTCTGTGATAACACCTCTGCGATAACGTATTTAAGAAGGGGAAAACAGAAAAAAAAAAAGCAGAGAAGATGGGAAGCGGCTGAGCAGGGGCAAAGGGGGGAAGTGCGAGCCTTGTGGGCCTTGCAGGCCTCACCCTCTGGCCTCCCGCTGGGCAGCCAACTGGGCCCAACTCGGCCCAGCTGCAAGAAGTGGAGAGGAGATGAGAAGTGAATGAGATGTAAAAAGGATTCTGAGAGGCGTCTGCCGGCCTGTTGTGAGGAACGGCTGCAGACGCCAAGGTCAGTTCAGAAGGAGGGGGAGGAGTAATGCGGCTCCTGGCCAAGATTCCCCTGCAGCCTGTGGTGATGACCATGGTGGAGCAGGTTGTCCCCCTGCAGCCCATGGAGGTCCACCATGGAGGAGCAGAGATCCACCTGCAGCCTGTGGAGGACCCCATGCTGGGGCAGATGGATGCCTGAAGGAGGCTGTGGCCCGTGGAGGGCCCGCTGCGGCAGCTGTTCTGAAGGGACTGCACCCCGTGGAAGAGATGACCCACGCCGGAGCAGTTTCACGAAGGACTGTGGCCCGTGGGAGGGACCCAACGATGGAGCAGAGGAGGAATGAGAGGAGTTCTTCCCCCAACGACGAAGTAGCGGCGTTAAACAACGCATGATGAACTGACCACGACCCCCATTTCCTCTTCCCCCCTGTGCTGCTCGGCAGGGGAAGGTAGTAGAGATAATGTTAAGTCCGGGAAGAGGGAGGGGTGGGGGGAGGTTTTCTTGTTCCCTGTCTCATTCTCCTGCTAGTTTTAGAAATAAATGAATAGTTTTCCCCAAGTCGAGTCTGTTTTGCCCGTAACGGTAACTTTAAGGATTTCTCCCCGTCCTTATCTCAAACCTCGAGCTGTTTTTCCTTATATCATCTCCCCCTATTCTCTCGGAGGGTGGGTTGAGCAAGAGAGAGACTGCGTAGTCTGGTCCCGATCGGGGCTGAACTACAACAAAAAGGACTCTTCTATTTTGATGCAGAGACGTAAATGTAAATGGAGAAGTTTTTGTAGGCTTTTATGTAGATTCTCTCCCTAAACTCCCTTTTCTACACAGAACTGCTTCAGTAAAAGTAGCAACTTTTCCTTAGCAAAAAAGACAGGCTTAAAATATTCAGTCATCATTTGCTGGATTTATTTTAGAAAGTCGTATGAAGCACAAAATAGAAATGAAACTGCTTGGAACACTTAGAAAGCAACCCTTCCTACTTTATTTCCACTCAGTACCTTGATTGATAGATGAGTTGGGTTTCTGAGCCCCTCTTTATAACAAACATTTTAAAATGTTTATTTTATGTCCCAGGGTGAAAATATTTTGAACTGGAGCACTCCATTTCCCTTTGCTGTGCCTTGGCAAGCTGTGTTTTATTTCTACATTAATAGTGTTCAACTCTTTCTTGTAGTTGTTAAATTGTTGTTATACAAGTACTGAAGAAAGTATTTATGTTATGGAACTAACAGATATCTACAGTTAAACACACAGTTCTGGAGAAGCCAGAGGAAAATTCACACATAACTAAAGAAAATTTCAGAAAAACTTCTTTAGGAGCCTTTCAATTGTAAAAGGGAAAACAAGAAAACGACTTTTGAGTATCTTTACTCTCATTTTTATTAAGTCATGAGTTTGATTTTTTTTTTCTTTCTAATTTATGTGAGTAATTTGTGCCACAGTGTAAAAACTCTAAATGAATCAACACTATAAACCTAATTAGCAATAAGAAAACCTCACAAAGGTCACATTTTAAATGGCACTTTGTTGTTAACAGAACAAATGTGAAAGTTCCCAGTTACCTTCTAGATCTCTTTTCAGTTTCCTTAAATCTTTTATTAGGTCTTCAAACTTAACTTGGGAGGCCTGGAAAAAATCCTGTGGTTCTGGTAAAGGAAAAATACTCTTGTCTGTTCCTGCTTCCTAAACAAACAAACAAACAAACAGGCCATTATGAAAACTGAATGCATGTGTAGTGAAATAAATTACTTTTTTTTTTAAACGTGATCTATGAAACACTATTATAGAACTTCAAAAATAATATATTGGAAATAATTCTTGCTAAAACAACATATTTAAGATGAAATCCTGACCATTCTGAGTGTTGAAAGTTCCTTTTAGATGCTGTAAAGCAAACTGTGCTCAATTTATGCTATGAAACAGCACTCAGCTCACAACATTTCAATTCATCTTATACCAATAAAGGTTTAGATAAGGGATTAGAAGTTTTTTTAAAAAGAGATAACACGAATGTCTTTTTAATTCAACAAGTGATCTTATGCCAGAATTTTGTGGTTTCACTCTCTCCCAGTTCATTAAACATACACATGCTTTATAACCATAAATTGAAAACAATATTTGTATATTGCCTGAAGTATTTTATACACATAAAAATACACAGTTGAAGGTTTATGTGGCTAAAATAAATCACATGGGTTAATGTCTGTATGGAACTCCTAAGTATATACCTTATTTTTAGCACAGTAAGAAAAAAAATCAGAGGTAAACCAAAACAAACAAACAAAATCCTTACAAGGTCCAAAGCAGTATCTCAGGTGGAAATTTAACAAGTACATAAATTTTATTAATATGATATCACTGTGTATAAGCATATACTAGCGAGTTTAAAATACTACCTGTGCACAGATTTCAGTCTGTAATCAAGGAAAACTCATGGGTTGGAGAACTAATTGTTTTGTGAACAGGGAAAAAAATAATTTTATTATTATAAAGATATGAATATTCAGGGGAAAAAAGTACAATGGATGAGATTTACACTGTGTCCATTTCCTCCCAAGGAAATAAACTGTTTTTTTTTTTTTATGAAATTCCCTCAAGTAAAATTACAGTATAGTAGAAAGTTTGCAGAAATATTAAATATTTATATAAATTAATTAGAAAATTTTAGCTTTAGCATTATTAAAAAAGGAAAAAAGAATACATATGTCAATACCCTGAGAACTGAGAAACATTACAGTCTAGACAAAGTTGCTTTTGTTATGAGGCTTTTTACAGGACTGGTACTTAGTTTAAAGTAATTACACTTTATTTCCCTTCTTAAAGAAAAAAAAAACCAACAAAATAAAAAAGAAAGAAAACAAGTACAGAAATCTACATATCTTCTAGGTTTTTATCTCCTCTACAGCTCAGCCCCAGGAGCTGTTCCACAAGCTCCTGACATGCAGGCCCTCCAGTGTTAGACATCATAGAATCATAGAACGGTTTGAGTTGGAAGTAGACCTTTAAAGATCATCTACTCCAACCCCCCGCCATGGACAGGGAAACATTTTCACTTACATTACTTTTCACTTACTTTAGTCTTACTCCTGGAAAAAAAATGCTCCTGACTACTAACTCATCAATTCAACATCCAAAAAAAAAGGAAAAATAAAAAGAAACAATTATTTTTATTCAACCAGATATAGGGCCATGAAAAGTTACACTAATCTTTTATTCAAAAATTAGGTAAAGGCATCTTCCTAATATCAAAAATAAGCAATTAAATACTTAAAATCAATTAATAATGACATTTTCCTTTAAAAGACAATAGTTCAAATTTTCCACTCAAAAACTCTGAGCACTGCTGATATCTATCAAAAAGTCTTACAAATGTAACTCGCTCAAAAGCAGCAGCCACACCTCTTTCCACATTTTCAACTTCTAACTTCATCCCCATCAGCTGACTCACCCATCTTAAAATACCAGCCTGTCCTTGCATTCCATCATGAGAGAGAAACCATGCTTCTGTCCTCCATTATTGCCACATAAGAACAACATTTACAACGTTACAGTAACCAGGATGTAAGAAGACAGGACTTGGAGTGACCACCTCTCCAAGTCTGCAACAGTCACAGGCAATTGCCAGCAGCGGTTAGTTCCACAGTTAACGCAAAATTTTCCAAAGCCCTATCATAAAATCTATAGCAAATATCAGACTATTGAGCTCCACACCTATTGTAAGAAAGCAAAAGAAATGGATTTTATTTTTTTCATTAGAGCTACTGCATTCAGATTTTTAAAAAGCTAATACAAATCCTTTTACAATCTCTTAAAGAAACATATTTTTGGAGACCTGATACAGCAAATGAATCTTTTACCTTATCACAATGGCGTAGGTAATATATGACGACATAATCCACAAGATTAATACCATTATCCTAGGAAAAATAAATATAATATTAAAAATATGTGTGATTAACATTGTTTCAAGTCAGTGAAAATTTAATCTACTTAAAAATAAATACATTATTATTTTATGTTGCTGTGAGAAATAGGACATAATATCTTCAGTCACAGCATTGTTGACCAAAAAAATCAATCTTTTATTACATAGGCTTGATCGTACCACCACAGACCTAGAGCTTGATTTGGTTCTAAATACCAGGTAAGAAAACATGTTTTGGGAGGAGCTGTCCCTGTATCTTTTTTTTTTTTTTAATAATACAAGGCATTACTGAATCATAATATTAACTTGAATAATAATAATATTAATTAATAACATTCTTCTTGAATATAATATTAACTAAATATTACAGTCACCTCAGATACATTAAGGTGAATGGAATTTCTTGATTTCTCTATTCTCAACTTACCTATAGTGAAGACCTGAAAGAGGCATAGATATTTTTCATATTTTACTCTAAATATAAAACCAAACAGCGTGTACCTAACAACTATATTTCGAGCTCTGTTGACTTATAAGTATGAATTTTAATACTCACTTTGTGGAATCACTATGTCCACAGTTCTGCATACAACAACTGTACACAACATCATTTTATTTTGTCACATGTTATTGAGGCAGCACAGGCCACATGAACTCAAGGAAAAGTGTAAAACTGCGACTTATACATTACAGGGTACATATGTTCAAAAAAATAAAAGGATCATAATACACGGAATTATCTGGAATGCCTCTGAAGTTTTTTCGGATACGTTTTCATATCACACGTTGACAGATATCAGGACAAACATTTGTATATGAACAATGTCTGACTTCCTGTACAGAGCTTTCCAGTCTATATTAGAGCCTGCAGCACATTTTATTTTATTAACATCATACAACAGCAAAATTCTTAACTGAGCAACTCATTGCTGTCATGCAGACAAAGCCACTTTGCTTGAATAACAGTTTTAGAAGACATCGCTGGCAGGCCATGTGACAAAAAGGAACTAAGGTGACTCATGAACACTTGATTGCCCTTTTAGAATAAATTACACCTGTTATTCTGTTTTAGAATAGAACAGAATAGTTTGGGTTGAAAGGGACCTTTAAAGGTCATCTAGTCCAACCCCCCTGCAAGGAGCAGAGACATCTCCAACCAGATCAGGTTGCTCAGAGCCTCATCCAACATGGCCTTGAACGTTTCCAAGGATGGGGCATCCATCACCTCTCTGGGCAACCTGTTCCAGTGTTCTACAACCCTCATTGTAAAAATTTTTTCCTAATATCTAATATAAATCTATCTCTCTCTATTTTGAAACCATTACCCCTTAGCTATCACAACAGGCCCTACTGAAGAGCTTTTCCCCATCTTTCCTGTAGGCCCCCTTTAGGTACTGGAAGGCCGCTATAAAGGTCTTCCTGGAGCCTTCTCTTCTCCAGGTTGAACAGCCCCAACTCTCTCACAGCCTTTGCCCACAGGAGAGGTGCTCCAGCCCTCTGATCATCTTCATCGTCATCCTTCTATATGCTAAACTATCAAACCTATTATTTTAGTTTAAAGAGTATTTGCAAGAGACAAAACACAGAGATGTTGAAGCGGTGAGCTACATTTTTAAAAAATCTCTACATCAAGTAACTTTCTAGGCTTATGTAAAAACAAATTACACTTATGTGAAATAAGAGATATTTAACATTGACTCTTTACCTTAGCTCCTGGAATCCAGCTTATTCAGGCTGAATATTGCTTGTTAGCAATTCCCAAAAAGGGAATAATGGGACACAGGAAGGATACCTTAGTGTTCAAATAGACAAGATCCTGCCTTCTTCTCCCTCACAAATATAATGAGGTTTCACGTCTGCCTGTAGCAGCTGGCTCCTTTGAGTTTTTATGCATTTTGGAGACTAGTCTAAACTAATAATACATTTATTTTGGCTACCAGGAAACTGTAAATACTGTAAATTTTCGCTTGTTTTGCTAAGGAACAAGTCTTATGCAACTGCACTGTATATCTGTCACTCCTTTTCATAACTCATAATTTTGGAACATGCTGGCTAAATTTAGCTAAAATTGGAAAGTCCCAGGGATAATTAAATTCTTACAAGTCTATGGGTAGAAGAGCGAGACTAAAAAAAAGTACTTCTGCTGAGAAAATTCAGGCAAAGCTCAGTTGTTTTACATTTTTCTTCATGGCAGCTGGCCAACCAATGAACACCTGAGTACAGGGAAACTTGGCCTGGTTCTACTTTAGCTGCAGCTTGTACTGTGTCTTGTCCATGGAGTAGGACTGTAAGAAAACTAGTCAGAGGGAACAGCTGAACCATTGCAGTGAAGAGGAAAATAAGAATTAGTATCACAGAATAATTGAGATTAGAAAAGACCTTTAAGATCATCAAGTCCAACCATAAACCTAACACTGCCAAGTCCACTGCTAAACCATGCCCCTAAGTGCCACATCTACACATCTTTTAAATACCTCCAGGGATGGTGGTATTTTAAAGTGGTACTCAACCACTTCCCTGGGCAGCCTTCTCCAGTGCTTGACAACCCTTTCAGTGAAGAAACGTTTCCTAATATCCAATCTATCTATCCCTGGCGCAACTTGAGGCCATTTCCTCTTGTCCTATCACTTTTTGCTTGGGAGAAGAGACCGACACCCACCTCGCTACAACCTCCTTTCAGGCAGCTGTAGAGGGCAGTAAGGTCTCTCCTCAGCCTCTTTTTCTCCAGATTAAACCACCCCAGGTCTCCCAGCTGTGCCTCATAACACTTGTGCTCTAGACCCTCCACCAGCTTCACTGCTCTTCTTTGGACACTCTCCAGCACCTCGATGACTTTAGGAGACAAAAGACTCAAATCCATTAGAAAAGCTTTCATTAATAGAGTTGCTCACTCAATTCATTAATTGTGTTTTTACACTTTGTTAATTATAGTATTCACAAGTTAAACAAAAACCTCCCTACACATACTGCTTTCCTGACGTTGCCTGTCTCACAAACATATTCCTACGTATGTGAAGCATAACTGGGAACAAAAGCTTAAAATCTACCTTTCTTACAGTTCAAGACAGCACTTCATGTAGGAAAAGAGGAAAAACATGAAATAGCAGAGGAAAAACATGAAATTTCCCCACCCTCCAAATCCGTACCAGCATCATCAGAAAATACCTCCTGTTCTTTGCTGCTCCGTATATCCACGTAGTGTCTAGGTATGCTTTGGCAGAGAATGACTTTGAGCAGTGTTTCCATTGCCTACATTATCTAGCACATTCTCCTCTGCCCTACTGAAATAAGGACCAAAGTAACCTCATCTCAAAAGGTGTCCGGAGTTTGTCTGAGTCTGACTTTGACCCTAGCATGACTAATCAAAAACATGCTAGTGGTTCTCAATTTGTGACAAAATAATTTACTGCCATCTATGAGCATTTTCTTGTGCATGGCATTCAGAATTCATGCCCTACATTCATTTAACTGACAATTAAAAAAAACCCAAACCTGTAAATATCTTGTTGAGTCTGAAATATCTCCTTGAAGAAGATTAAAATCCTGTATATGATACATTTATATCCTTTACATATAATTTCTTGGTATAAATGCTACACTGAACCTTTACTGTTATTTTGGTTTTAAACTTGATTTTTAAAACATTTTTACTCACATAGAGCTACCTTAATTTAAGAGCAAGAAAAAAGTACTGAGACATTTACTGGAGAAGACTTTAGCAGTCTGCGCTTTCTCACTTCTCCCTAACCTACTGTAATTAAGTCCCTATGTTGTGGTTTAACCTCAGCTGTCAACTAAGCACCACACAGCCACTCGCTCACTTTCCCCAGTGGGACAGGGGAGAGAATCAGAAGTGTAAAAATGAGAAAACTTGTGGGGTGAAATAAAGACAGTTTAATAGATAACACAAAAGCCACGTATGCAAGCAAAGTAAAACAAGGAATTCATTCACTACTTCCCATGGGCAGGCAGGTCTTCAGCCATCTCCAGGAAAGCAGGGCTCTGTCACGCATAATGGTTACTCAGGAAGACAAAATGCCATAACTCCGAATGTCCCTCCCTTCCTTTTTCTTCCCTCAGCTTTACATGCTGAGCATGATGCCACATGGCATGGAACATCCCTTTGGTCAGTTGGGGTCAGCTGTCACAGCTGTGTCCTCTCCTAACTTCTTGTGTACCCCCAGCCTACTAACTGATGGGGTGATGTGAGAAGCAGAAAAGGCCTTGACTCTGTGTAAGCACTGCTCAGCAGTAACTAAAACACCCCTGCATTATCAACACTGTTTTCAGCACAAATCCAAAACATAGCCCCATACTAGCTGCCATGAAGAAAATTAAGTCTATCCCAGCTAAAACTAGCACACCCTCCTAGTAAAAGAGATACATGGAAGTTCTCACATATGCTAATTATCCCAGTAGTACTGAACAGGATAAAATGGTGATTATAGAAATATGTACATGTGCAGGAGAAGGAGGTGAAAAGCTGGGAGAAGAAAGCAAGAAAATGGTACAAAGTACCTTGTTCTTTCAAGCAAGAATGGTAAGAAATAAGAAAAGATTAACTTTTTACAGACTATGGAACAAAAAAAGACCACTTGAGAAAAATTATCTTTAATTAAAAATGAGTACTTACTCTGCTTTTGACATCCTTTAGTTTGGGAAGTATTTCCAAACCAAATCCGTCAGCTTGACCTCGGGTCCTATTCCCGCCATTCATATAATTTCCAAAAGCCAGAATCAAACCTAAAATTTCCTTTACACTTGTCATGTTCAGCAAAGCCTGGAAAATAGATACTGGTCTGTAACTTCTGTTGGCATAAAAATTCTAGTCGCTAATATAAAAAAGCTTTTTAAATTTTATTCTTGCTAGAGGTTTTGTTTCTTGTGTGCTTTTATCCCCGCAGAGAAAGGAAGCTAAAACTGGTATAGGAATCAAACACAAGAGAAGCATTTATTAGACTGTATCTACCTAAGATAATATGTTTAAGTTAACCCATATGAAGCAAATCATATGGCATCATATACTATGTACATGACAAAAAGATTAATGGAAGAAGATTACTAAGCATTCTTAGTAGCCTTTAAAAATCTTACAGAGTTTGCATAATGCACAACCAAATGGAGATAGGCCATTTTTGCTGCCACTAGCTTAGACTAGGACAGTCATATTCAGCCTGCTTCTCATTGATTTTGGTGCTCTGGAAATTCACATTTCTAGGTCCATACTTAATACAGATGTACCTGGGCTAAGGACTAAATTACTATGCCTCAAAACAAAAAAGAAATCTAGAAACACAGTGGAGAACTAATTAATTATTTTAATTTATATCTAAAGACATCTATCTTCTCAATCAAGAATCTGAGGCCACAGGCCTAACACTTAACTATGTAGCCTTACACTACGCATTGGATAAATCAATTGTAGTGTGAGCTCCTCATAAGTCAACTGAGGGCAATACCACTTTCCCTATCTTATAAAAAAGTGATGCCTTATTTATGTCTCCTTTGGAAAGGAAACACTAAGTAACTATTTTTATTGTTAAAATATGCAAAGAAATTCAAAGGGGTAGAACATGGGTACTTTGTGGCATCAAAGCTAATTAAAAGCTAATTTTCAATTTTGGAGAAAAAAAAAAAAAAATCACTCCTTGCCAGGATGTTATACATTTAGGTCAATATTTAATTTCTCTTTTAATTTTTATCTCATTCTAGTTGTCATGTTTCATTTGTTATAATTTCTAAAACTTGTCTTTAGTCATTTATAGCAGAGAAATCTTAGGTAAAGCCTTGTCAGGTACTAAAAAAACCTGCTGTGTCAGGGTTACCAGAAATGTACAGATATCGGGGAAAGTAATCTGATTAACGTGATAGGCATCTATTGCTGACGGCCTCAATAGTGATATGCAAAAAAAGTAAGTTTGCAAGGCCCTGTACTAAGCTAGTCTGATATTTAATTCTATTTTATGGAGATTATCTATTACTCTATGTAATGTGAGATGTCATAAAAATGTGCCATTCAAATAAAAATAAATTCTCCCATGTAGAGCATACATCACACACAACTCACCTTCCCTCTTTCCTCCTCCTTTCATTCTTATAAGCAGCTAAAAAATTTAATATCTTTTTATTTTCCTGAAAAGCTAATAATCAAGCTTAAAGTTCATCACTTATGGGAAAAAAGAAGCATAAATACTGTAAAACATATCTATGGCTTTCTTTAGCTTTCATTAGGACTTACCTTGGAAACACGAGTTATGATATCAACTTTCCGGTGCACTGATGTTATCCCTTCAGAGAAAACTGACTGGAAGATAATACACTGAGCTCGTTCTGTGAAGTTGGGGATCTGAGATAACTCATATAAAAATCTGTGGAAAAACAAGAATATTAATGAATCTTTATATTTCTTACCTGTAGGGTACATAATGGATCAAAGCTGTAGTATCATGAAATATACATGCAATCTTTCCTACTTTGAATAAAATCTGACAGAATTTATAATTTTTATATTCCTGATGCAGGACATTAATCATTATTACATTAATCCATTAACTCACTATCACAGCTGCATGGTAATAAATGGAAGAATCACAAACCTAGATCATAGGACTTAAAAAACAAACAAAAAAAAGAGCTAGAGAAATATTATCTATTCTATCTATTTACTGTTTTTACTCATGTGTTTTTGCTTCCCTTAAAAATGTGCCCAGCAATACAGAACTCAATATATTCCTACAAGGTTATTTCATAATATAAAACATCTGCTACAAAATTTCTTCTGATGCTCAGCCTCAATTTTCTTTTACTAATTTGCACCACACTTCCAATTATATAGCAGCATGTTTTATGGTAATACACCTAGCCGTGTATTTAGCTCTAAAATACTTGCAGATTACATCCTCTTTTCAGTCACTGTGCAGGAAAGTTACTAATTTTATCTGTTCTTTATCTGTCCTTATACATTTATTCACTTTCCTTGTGCATTTATTCCAGCTTTCTTCCTTTAACTCTTTGGTAAATAAAAATAAATAGGAACATATTCAAGAACTCCAATTCAGATACCACAAAATGAAAGCATCCCAGAGGCACGAGTGATTCCTCCCTTTTCTCTTCTTCAATTTAAAATGTAAGAGCTTGGCTAAATAACACAAGAAGCTTTAGCATTTCTTACAATAACAGGATTTGCATCATTTGCTTCGTGGGTTTTGAGTCTAGGATTTCAGTGATACACATGCTTTCTTGAAATTCAGAAACAAGCTGTCTTTTGCTCCAACATAACTTTAGAAACATTCTACTAATCTCCTGTCTACCAATATCCCCAGATTCCTCCTTAGCGCGATGCCATAAAGATTTTTCTACCTCACTGAAGTATGGAAATTTTGTGAAGCATTATTAGTTTGAATTCCTATTAAATTTATTTTAATAATTTAAGCCAATACATCTTATTTCTCCAAATTATTTCTTTTTCATAATAAATAATATCAGTATCTTCAAATCCCCTTTATAAATTTCTCATGCGTGCAATATTTTGCTGAATATATAGATACTGTCTAAAAAATCAGGAAAATCCACCTGTAGTGGGTGTGAAATACGTTTTAATTGGAATATCATTTTTTTCCTTCTTTTTCTTTCTTGCTTGATGAAAAAATCTCTTGTGTGAGAAGGACTGGGGAGGCCCGGCTTGGCTCTTACACTTAAGCAGTGGGGAAAAAAAGAAATGCCAAGCTGGTATTAATAAAAATGCTTCCTATTGGGAATGAATGGTATTGCCAGGAAAAAAAAAGAGGATACTTTGTGTGAGAGAAACAAAAGAAAGAAAAACCCAAACTGCTTCACTAAAGTTCTGCCATACATTTTAAAAGTTTAAATTTAAAAATTTAAAAGTCAAATGACATATATTCTTGCCTTCCCTTGAAAAGGGAACTATCTCCTACACTGCTGGTTATCGGAATACAACGCAATTCTGCCAAGAGTTAAAAGAGCATCAGCATAAAAAGGAAAAGTCTCCAGATTTTGGAATTCAAAGTGTTCAGTGTAAATATCCAGACAGAACACTTACAATTGAAATCTGTCACAAAAAAAAAGGAATCTTAGTGACTACAAATGGGGTTACTAAACACAAAGTCATGGCATGAATCTGTGGTGGTAGAAGATAAACTACCAATTCAGGTAGACAAAACTTCTGGTGAGTAAAGAACATTCTTAGTTCACTTATTTTTGCAATTTTAGTCTGAGAAAAGTATGATTTTGACTTAAAGTAGCGATGACATGACCGTGACATAGCTTTTTGATGGGTTTCTCATTGCTACGCTTCTTGTGGCCTAAAGTAAACAGAGAATTTGCTGTTCATCCCTGTGAGGTCCATTTTACTCCTCTACTGAAGAAACTGTAAATAAAAAATGTATTTACTTGAGAATTCTTTTATCCTACTAGAATTTTGTATTAAAAGGCTTGAGAGTACTTTCAAGCCAGGCATATTGCCATGTTGTTAACGTAACAGAACATCCTTCTAGAAGATAGACAAAGAAGGCTGATTCTACGGAGGCAAACTATTTATCAGTTCACATTTATCTATATTCAAAGAATATAAAATTTAGAAATAACTTTGGGGCAAGAAGGTGTATCTAATCCTGCAAGCTTCTAAGTAAGCCAGCAAGATTTAAACTCAAGTCAAAGGAAACTGGTCTTCAAAGAGAAGCAAATGGCACTACTTCGACAGCAATTATCAATTGCTCACTAGTTCCTGAATTCTACATACAAAACAGAAAAGCTCAGTACAATATTTTGCTATTATTTCCTTCATTAGTATTTCTTTCACAGTAGAGAGGACTTCACAGAGATTATATTACAACTAAAAGGGTCTTCTTGGAAACTAGCTAAAGCATCTATATCCTGCTAGTAAAGCCCCAAATTGTGGCCAATTGTGCTTATAAATATTTTCTGTGTAAATGAGTATTAGCATTTTAACACTTATTATCATGAATCATAATTTAGGGGGGCATTGTCTGTTGCGGCCAATACTTACAGCTTGTGCCAACAATAGCAAACTTAACACACCAGCAAGACAAATCAAAATCTCACGTGCAGAAGAGCATCAGTGATACTACTAAAGCTTTCTATTTGTCTGGTAATCCAAGCATTTAAAAATCACAAGGGTTTCCTTTAGACTTCAGTGAATTCACATCAACTGTTTCATTATATGAACGCCTACCGCTAGTATTTGCAGCCATTTGATAAATGGTTTAGTTTGCACTTTTGTTCTGATCCTCATTAAAGAAAATACACGAGGCTTATGCCCTGTAGCAAATATTTTTAATCATACATAGAAATTTAGCACCTTTCTGTATTTAACCTTTTATAGCTTATGCCCTATAGCAAATATTTTTAATCATACATAGAAATTTAGCACCTTTCTGTATTTAACCTTTTATAGAGTTAATACACCTAGTACAATTCCAACAAATCTCCTCTTCTGCATTTAGGTTGACTTGGAAGCTGACTTAGACAACAAAATCAGCAGCATCTCATCTACTGAGTTTTCAGAAGGAGATTATTTTGAAGGTCCAATAAAATTTACGTAAGTGCATCATCAGCAAGTTATTTCCCCCTTGAGGTAACACTTTAAAAAGCCAGTTTTCTTAACCTACATAGTTTAATGACAGGGTAAACATAGGATAATTAAGACTTGCAGAGAGAGCACAAAAACTAATAATTGATACAAAGTAGCTTTTGTCTTTGACACTACTATTTCACTCTGATCAGGTGTGACTGCTTTATTTACAGTTGTTTACTTTTAAGTATGGAACAATGATAGCATAAATCTAACTTCGTGTTTAATTAAGATCAACCCCTCTGCATTATAATTCACAAAAACAGACAACCTTTTACAACTCTAGAGCTCTACAAGATTCGTATTCTCCAGAACAAAAAATGCATTAATATTTATTTCACTCAAGACATGAGCAAACAGATTGCCAAAGAATCAAGCTCTGGAAAACATCAACTAGTCACACAATGTGTTCTTAAGCCCTAAGCCAATGCAATGAAAGCCATGGATATGGGATGCAAGAACAAGCTAGTATATATACTTTACAGATATTTGTTTTCTTAAATCTTACTCAAGAATGACAGCCATCAAGAGTAAGCGTGATAGCCCCATCTCCCAGTGTTAACCTTTTCCCTAGTGGACACTCACAAATTAGTGGTTAGCTGCCTTGTGTTAGGAAAAAGAGAAAAAAAATTCTGCTCTTCACCACTGACATTTTAATGGGAAAAAAAGGTATGAAAATGTAATATTTCTGACATCAACCAATCATGTACTATCACTGCTGCTTCAGTTCTTCCTCCCTCTACCTTTTCTTACACCAAAGACAGCAGAAAAGACAAAAACAGACAAGAAGGAAAAGGAAGCAAGATGGCAGAGAGAGGCCTCGGTGCAAAAAACTGCACAAAGATTAGAAGAAGATGGAAGTACAAAGGGAAAAGGAGCAAGGTAGCAGAAGACAAACACCACTGGTAGGCAGGAATCTAAAATCAAAAGTATACACTAAAATAAAATTCAGGATTACCATTCTGCTCACACATTCTTGTGATTTTCACATTGGTTTAAGGCTTATTACAACAGAAGGAGTAACACTTAAGAAGCTTTTCATCCTAACAGTTGTCACTGTCCACAACAGTCACAGTAGATGAACTGTGGAATCGGCCTTGTAGGTCTTCAGTCGGCATGACCACAGTGTACGTGGTGTCTTTGTCACAGGACACACCAAAACCCCGTTTGTGCAGCTCTTTCAAATAATCAACAACCAAAATCAGGCTGGCCCTGCTTTCTGACACAATAATAAGGGAAGGATAAGCCTTTTGCAAATGTGAGAATGGGAACAGAAATTTTTATTTATTCAAGGCTACACATTCAGTTCTGGTGGTCCAAGTTGATGCAGTAAAATCCATCATGACTGAAAAAAGTTACGTGATAAAGGCAAAGTTTACATCATGCCTTGAAATACACAAAAAAGTTAAAAATTAGCAACCAAAAATTCTGTATCAAGGTCCCTTTTAACATATCAGCAAAGTACTATATAATGTAACAATAAAATATTACCAAAAAAGAGCAATCTTACTGTTCTGGTTTATCCAGAAGCTTCAGTTCCTCCTCTTTTGAAGTCTCATAATATTGCTTAATTTTCTCCAGTTCATCCTTTTGTGCTCTCTGTGTGAATTAATATAAAGTAATTAATAACTAATAAAGAAATTACTAATTTATCTGTGTGCAAGTAACAATTACATTTTTTTAATTGGGAAACACTTAAACTATGCAAAAGAGTGAGGCATAAATATCCATGATAAATTCCTTCAGTGCCTTGCAGTGCCGTTTCCTACCAATGGCCACAAAACAGAGCATCCTTGTAGAGGGCAGCACTGCAAATATTGCTGTAGGACGCTACACACAGTTTAGGTCGGAGAGGTAGCTCTGATATCTCTACAGACAAGCGTAAATGTATTCTTCCATGCAACTTTGGAGTTACACAGTTCATGAATGCTACGCACTCAGTCTACAGAACAAATTCAGTAAGGACACCAATGCACTGGCCTGATTTAACTGTTTTAGCCACTTACGTCTTGAATACAGAAATTCAGCACGTTAGCACAAAATAAGCCTTAAGTAAGGACAGTATTTTTCATGCAGTTCAGGACAAAACACTGCTCGATGTTACACCTTTGGTTACATTTTAACCTGATTCCAAAGGCACTCCACTGCTTTAATTTCTGACATTTAAGAACTAAGCCAGTCAGAGAAATAAGCACGTCAATGGGTATTTTTTTGTTACTTACTTTATTACTGTTAAATTCCCTAAAGACTTTTTCTATGTAACATCTCTAGTCTAAAATGACAACATAAAATAAAACTTTTCTGTGTCTGAAATACCATGGTGATTAACCACAGCTTTACCCCAGCTTACTTACATTTTCATACAGTGCTTCCAGTGTTTCCAGATCTACTACGGAGTCATCAACACACAGTATAGCTGTACAGAAGACAATCACAAATTACATGCTAGAAAACAGACTTCAGAGTTCTATTCTGTTTCCTGAGAAATGTACTAAAGAGATCTGACCTAGCTAAAGGACATATTTGTATCCAGTTAATATTTAATTATTTTCAGCATTTTATTTTTGTTCTGACTTCAAGTTATAGCACTGACACAAGAACTTACTATAAACTGTCTCAGGAGAAAGGAGTTCTACTTTCAGGAGAGAGTTCTACTCTCCAAGCAGGAGAACGTAAGAACAACTGATACCAGACAATGAAAAGCGCAGATTTCATGGGAGTTAGGGTATATAGGTCTCCCTGTGTGCATGGGAGATCAGGGAGATACAGAAACAGGGAGATCTGCTTGTTTTGGGACAAGCAATACTGGGAAGTAGTTGGGTAGGCAAAGACTGTGTTCCAGATCTGTAAGGTACCTTCATAAAGCAGCTCACATTCGAGTTAGCTTTATCTGCTAAGAAAACTACTCACATGACAATTTCCAGATAAATACTTTTAAACATCATACAGAGACACCTTAAGTATATTCTCCAATTATTAATTATGCCTCATTACCAAAAATGAAAAGTCTCAAAATGTTTCCTATCTTAGGTCCAAACGCTACTATGTTTGGATTATATGGTATTAGGTGTTTCCAACATTTGCAAATCCCATTACAATTTAGGCAATGTATTGAGACTCTTCTGAAAACTAAATAGGATTGGTTCATGGTGCTTTCTAGTGTTCTCTAATGTTAAATTCCAGTAAGCTAAGAGAGGCACAGTGGAACAGATATAACTTTGGATGTTTAATTTTTCTGAAACCAGCATTTCATCAAGATTCAGAATGGGACTGGGCACAGTTTCTGAACTCCTGACTTATGTCTAAACGTTACTGGGAACAGTAATCCCAAAAGAACCAAGCTTAATGCCTCTACCAATTTTCCACATAACCAGTGACTCATCATTAGCTAGTACCGATAACTTTTAATTTCAGCCGTATTGTATTTCTTCAAAGGAAACTTGACTGCTTGTGAATTTAGAAGATTTTAAAAGCTGGATGCATGGATTGCATTTGCAATCCATGTTTGAAAGGAGCAAGGCACACATCTTTAAATAATTATTTAAAAGTAATAAGCTTTCGCCTGCTCTTCCACCTACCCCATGATTTTACATTGTGAAATTAACCAGCAGGCTAGTAAATTTTCTCTGTGGCAGGCTAATTAATTTTATTAAAAGGTCCAATGACATTTAGAATGCTTTAAAATTTTGCCTGTCAATTATGATTCCATCTGTTGACATTACACCTTGGTCAGAAGTAAAGAATTATACGGAAGAAGACAGTATCTACGAAAAAAAGCAATAGCTCTGAGCTTGACAAAAATTTTTGTTTAAAGAAAAATCATTAGGGATTGAATCTGTGAGATCATCTGTTGGCTCTTGCAATACAGTTCAATGAGTTGCATTATCTTCTATATTACCCAATGACACTTCAAAAGAACCTAAGAGATTGGAAAATTGGTTTCACAGACCTTTCACTACACATATCTAGTTCAAAAACTTCCCCTTCTGATTTCGCTTTCATCCTATTTTGGAATATTCTGAAATCTGCTTACAAGGAGAAATTTATTTGTCTAGAGTTATCTATAAAAGCAACTTATTGGACGTAATTTGAACTTGTACTAGAAACAGAAAACATGTAACTAATGGTATATTTTTTTTAGGTACAGATCCACTACAATGAAATGAAGTAGTTGGAAAAAAAGAACATTTTAATAAGAATATCAAGATTTGTACATCTAACTGGCATTTTCAGTCAGAGATTTGTCACAAAAAAGGCCTCAAAATCACAAAGTGGTCTTTAATGCTATATTTTCTTATTCATGTTTCTGTACTCCACAGCAGTTCTAACAAATCAGCATTGTTTTGTAGTGACATGATAAAGCAAAAAAATGTTTGAGATTAAACTAATAAAATACAATCTGACAAATGAACATATTTTTAAGTGAATTAGTAATAATCACTGTTAAGATACATTAATATGAATTATTTTTTTTCTTTTGGAAAAGTATAAAAGTACCAAGGAAATATTTTTCTGATTTACTTGCTATGCAACCTGTCCTGCTATTACTGGCAATGTCCATGCAGACAGGTTGCAGTTAAAAATCTAGCCATATTACTCAGTTCATGATAGCTGGACATCTTAGGTTGTTAATGTATGTAGAGACGCACTCCCAAAAAGTCTCAAGTACTACCAAAATCCACACAGACTCCTTTATTTCATCTTAATATATTTTAATGTCTTTATGTTTGTCCCTGTATCTTTTTTCATTCAAACTGATCTAACTTAATGTCATACACATTTGGAGCAGAAGACAAAAACAAAACCACATAAAATTATGAAGATCGGTCCATTTTTTGAAAAACAGGCATTGATTTTGAAAAGCTGGAAGAAATCCCCAAATTCACACATGTCTTAGTGTTCTTCATATTCTTAAAATACGGCATGTGCAATATATTCGCACTATATTGTGTAACTTAACTTGAGTTGAGGCAGCTGAAAAACCCCAATTACACTAGATCAAAGAAACTATTTTACGTTTTACTTAGCGTTACAAGGAACAAAAGCTTTTGAATTTTTCTGTGAAAAACAAACCCCAGTTTTAATTACATGTATATTAACATTCCTAAAATCTATAAAAACCTTGATAAGTTTCTCAAAATGCTCTTCCTGATACAGTGACTTTAACCGTGACACTTTACTGCATTAAATCTCATTATATCAAGACACACATAAGTGTAAGTAATATGGATGAAGTATCATAAATCTACAAAAGAGGCTCCAAAACAATTAATAGCTATTACAATATCAATCATCATTGGTGGTTTTTACTTTTATCTTGCTTTCTAGTTAGCTGTCTTCCTTACACTGTCAGTTCAGTTAGAATATTTCACCTACACCTCACAATATGCCAAAAGGAAGTAGACTCATGCTGTGAAAAGCTGGTAATTTTATTGGGTTCCTTTACCTTTAAAAAATCTGTTACTTGGCCAAGTCTGGTTTCTGAGATCCTTTTTTGCAGGGAAATTGAGGCAAACATTTTTATGTGGCCTATGGTGTCTGCTCACAACAAGAAGAATTTATATACACAAGGATCATTAGTGCAGGGTTGCACCCATTAGGATATAATAACCGTCAGCTAGGACAAAAAACAGATCAGCATCATGCATTCAAACTAACAGGCACACATAAAAATACTTGCCAACTACATTTCACATACTAAGAGCATTGCCTCGAATATAAACTTGTATCAAAGGTTTTTAACAGACCCACTTTTTAAAAATGAATCTAACTGTACAAAACAGAGTCCCTACCGTACAGATTTTTCACATACTCTATTTTACCACTGCAAAAATGTAAACCAAAGAAAAGCTGAGAATGTAAAGGATATTGTGTATAATCTACATACAACTATAGAACCTAGAGGCTGAATATGAAAAAGATATTTCTCTCCTATTAACCAGCTTAAATACCAACAGTCTTAAGACTGACCCTGATACATCGCCTCACTCCTACTAAATACATTTTGGTTAAATCAGGATTTAAGTCCTGCTGACAGAGCTTACATATACTCAGGAGTATCAAACCACTTAATATGACAATTAAACTACGAAATATGAAGAAATCACCTTAACTACTCCCTAATGGTAAACCAGAAATATGTTATTTAAATAAAAAGAGCTTGCCAAAGGTACCTTTATTTGACTTGGAAGTACTTCATTGTTTTATGTAGGCTTGATTTCATGGGAACATGAAGACTGTCACTGGGAAATTTAAATTAAATTGTGACTAATCTAGTCAATTAGAAAATGATAACAATTGTCAAATACAAATCCCTTCTGCCTAAAATATCCAAATCACACTGGTTTACCTCATATAAACTGATATGTTCTAAACTTATTTAAAGGTTTTCTCCAGTATTTAACTATCCTACAACACAAAACCCATTAAAATACACATTACAAAGAAGCATCAGGGGCACAATGTAGGCTTAGAAGACTAAGAAAGCTCAGCTCCTGCAAGAAGTCATGAGCAGAAGACTGGCACTAACGTTAACCTACCCACATCAGCCTAGATGCCCAAGGCAGATTCACAAAAACATATGTTTTGAATTTTCCAGAACAAAGAAAATACCTTTTAAAGAAAATTGTTTCCCAGCTTCTGAGATGGATATGCAGCTACCTCTATACTTCATGCGTAGTATATAGTGTTATAGAATGCACACATGTAATATTCTGTGTGGTGGAAAAGTCATAGAATTTTGGAAAAACAGTTTTTAAACCTTTATAATCTATACTTCCATCCTGCAAAATATTTTAGTTGAAATCCAAATAAAACTCTTTTCACATAATCCAAGTAAGAAATATTCCAAAGCATTTATTTTTATCCGGAAGTATTTCCAAAATATAAAAGAGAAAGGAACTGTGAAACTATTTGTGCAGTATGATATGGTTAAAACACAAATTGGAATTCAGAAATATTAAGCACACTAAAGTCTGCAGATTAGAATTGCTTTTGAATAGTTTGCCTTACACATATAAAATATAGTCTTTCAGATGCATAGAGAAGTGCCTGATTAACAATTACACTGTTCTCTAAAGTTAAGATGTGCCACAAACTGTAAACCGCACTAAGACAATGCAACCCATTTATGTAACTTCTATGCCCTCACATGAGAGGAAGACCATGCAGAAAGCCCAGGATGATTAGAAACATAATATAGACTTCGAATGACTATTGGACTGATCATCAGCCTGGGTGAGTTCCAATTTTTTACTCCAATATGTTGACAATGGAGGGTAAATCACAAAGTTGGAGAAGACCAATCAAACACTTTTCAACTGGTTGACTGACATTGTACAATAGTATCATAACTGTGTTTTTTTCTAGGAAAAAGAAAACAATAATGAAGGTGAATCTACAAAGTCAGATGATATGACCTAGGCTTTTTAACATAATTCATTCTAATCCCTCTCATCTAAGTGTGATCAAATATGTTTCTCTAATATTTTCAAAGCTTAATGTGCGGCTGTCTGCATAGATAATTTACATTGTTGGTGAACACAAGAATGTTCCAAATGCACAATAAACACACCAGGTCCCCATACGTGCTACTACAGGTTGACCAGTGCTACCCTGATTTAATAAGTGGAGTCTCAGACATTGTATTTAATTGCTTAAAATCTAGGTAAGGAAAAAAAAAGGTACTAAATTAGCATTAGAAATAGTCTTAATGTCAAGGATCAGCGTTAAATTCTCCCCTTTGCTATACAGGCTAAGTTCTGTCAGTGCTGCAGCATTAAAGTATTGCCTTGGTAAATGTAGTAGCCAACCCTGCAGCTGTTCTGCGTGGAATAACACAGCGCTTTGTTGCCACAAAGAGTGCATCTGGTATGATCTACTGCATCTCATAGATTTTGTCCCAAGGAAAACATACCAGCATGGGAAACCATCTAGTGAATGCATCCTGATGGAAATCAGGGTATTTGACAGCGAACAATTTCCAGCAAACTACAGAAGCAGAACTTCTGATGCCCAACAATTTTAGTGGCAAAATGCAGGTACTATGGAGGTAGGGAGGGATTTGGGAGAATCACTCTTTTGGACACAGGCATCTACATTTTATCTATATCTCATTTTCTGTAACAAAAATATTTTTTTGTCTGAGTTGCCCCATAATTTTGCCAGTTTACTCTTGAACAAAGATCTCAGCAGCTCATGGGAAGCCAGTGCAGATGACATGCTGCAGAGAAGAGTACTATTATGTGTCTTCCAGTATATTCCTACTGCTAGCCTCTACACTGGGAACTTCCTGAGTGGCTGAAATGTTGCCCTGTAAAAAATCGGGACCAGTGTCCACAGAGGGTCTTCACATACAGTTACAACCAGCATTTCCCATTAGAAGCAGAATCGAAACACCTCACTGTGGAGTGAGCTGCAATATTTCAACAGCAAAGCCACAAGTTTGTCTCTCAAGCTGTAATATTTCAGCTGAACAATGATAGGAAAAGTAAGACAGAAGTGCATTGATATGAAACCAAGATTACTTCTCCAAGTCTGTAGTGTTAAAGAATGTTCCTTACCTAACAGCCCATCTCCACTATTTCTCATCTCTTTATAAAGGTGTTAAAAAAATGAAGGGAAGAAGCCTTCAAAATAATCTCAAATCTATGCACAATTTTATTATTGCTATTTGATTTTTAAATATAAATACAGATCCCATACAGCATACTGAGACAACCAGATTTCATATCTGCTTTTTCTGCTCAGGAAATGAATATTACTAATAGCGGTCTAATCAGAAACTGTATTACCCTCTTCAGTTCCAGATTCACCAATAGAATTTGTTAGTGTTCTCAGAATATTACAGCACCTAGGATTTCTCCCCCTCTACCACCTCCCCTAAAAACTGAATATTAGGACAGGTGCAGCACAACAATGTTAACTTTCCCTCTGCACCATATAATACCAACACGAGTCAAAATAATTATTCAGTTTTGTCTTCTCCCTAGACTGTACTCAGATACAGCAAGAACTTAAACTTATCTGCAAAGGATGAACTTCACTCTTTCAAACAAACGTGTGGGAGATTCTCTTCCTGAAGTGTGGCAGCTGGCTCATTATCAAATGCAAAGTGAAACATCTGGGTGCCAGATATGGTCACTTGCTTGTTTTGCACTGCCGAGCTATCTACAGAATGTGCTGTGAAGCTATTTACTTTAATTTGAGAGGGTAATCCTATCGATGCAGAAGTCTCACAGTATTTTAAAGAAAGGTGTATTTTTTCTTGTGATTACTCATTTTGTCTTCTCTACAATTTTGCATGCATCTGTGTGCACAGGGCAGTTCATTTAAGGACAGTTTTTTGTATCTGTATTTCTGTAACTGCTACTTAAGGCAGAGTAGCCAGTAAAATACACATAGACAGTAAATTCATTTGTACAAGGCTATTCAACAAATATGGTCAGAAAAACTTGAAATAACATTATATATATCCTTTTTTTTTTTTTATTTCTACTTTCTTTTGCTTCAAGTTTCTTCATTCTCTGTTGCAAGCTGCCAAAGACCACTAACTTTTCTCTCCCTGTCTTTCATATATGGAATTATGCAATGGAAATTGGCTTGAAAAAAGGATAAGTGCTTAATTTTCATGTTTCTTAGAGATAGCTCTTTGTAACTTCACTACTTAAAAAAAAACCTAAACCTTTGACTTTCACCACCCGATGATGACACTTTTGGTCAGGTGTTGTCGTGAGCTGTTTAGCTTATCGTGATCTTTTTTCATCCAGTATGTTGACTATAGTGGTCTTCAAATAATTTGTACGCTGAGAGACAGGACTGCACACAGATTTAAATCAAACAAAATACTAGGGAATAAACACACACTAGAAGAGAAACAAGTACAATTCTACTGTTGTCTTCATTGTAGCATGCACTTCTAAAGATCCTCTCTACAGAACAGATATTTTCCCTGAGTCTGGTGGATTTTCCCCCTAGATAATCTCTGCACACAGATCTTGATTAGAGTCACTCATTCTGCTTTGTAACATATATTTTTTTAAAAAAGTTCAGCTAACTGTATTCTCAGTATTCTCAAATCCTGTTTTTATCTCCTAGCTCTTTACATAAGCAAGAGGCAGCATATCCTATTGCTGGCCTTGAGCAATATGTGGTGACAGGCTAGTCATTTGCTACCTCAGAATAGAGAGGGTGATGAGTTATAAACTCTCCTTCAGTGACAGCACTTGTTTTGGTGTCTCTCTTCTACCAACACTCTAATTTTCATTAAACTTGTAGGACTACATTAGCTATGTCTACAACTGCAAGTAGTGTAGTCTTTGGAAATGGATGTGTAGACAGCAACAGCCTGTACTGAGGATTCAGTGTGCACACTATGCACATTTTGGGAAGTTTTAACTATCTCCCTTTCAGTCCTGCAGAATTTAAATCCTGCTATAGGTAGAGACTGCTTCTGTACTCCTAGAGCACATCTTATTTAATTTAATTCTGAAGGATGTTTGTATACTCTGAGACTGCTCTGTGTTGCTCTGCAATGCAAACAAAGCAAAGGAGACAACCGGTAGATTTTATTCAAAAGTGCACTGCTGATTCAAGCTAAAATGCTAGTCCATACATACCCAAACATTTGACGTATACTTTTATCTTAAAATTTGCCAGAGGGTTTCAAAAGTTATAGAAATAGAGCAAACGACTGATAGATAGATATATAGATAGAGACAGAGATGTTCTATCTTAGTTGAACATCATGGAATGGAAAATAAAAAATAATAAAAATATCTCTGAAGATAGTTAAGAACACTACCTAGGTTTTATAATACAGCTACCATCCTATCCTATGCTGCTGCAATTCCTGCCAGAAAATTATTCAGACCTTTAGTAATGGCATTTTTTTTTCCATCTCATTCCGATACCTTTCACACAATACTGGCAGGCACAAAGTTATTCCTTCTCTTCGTTGTTTCCCTCCACCCCAAGGGACATCTGTAAATCCTTGTCCTTTTAAAGTGCTAGATGCTCAAAGGCTCTTCTGAAATTAATAATAATCAATGCCAGCAGCATCTCAACACCCTACCCAGTATTTGCATGTGATGGAGGGAAAACAATAGCAAAAAGGAGACATTAACTTGAATTCTTCCAGCAGTTGTTTTAAATGGTGAATATTTTCCTTTTTTTAATGTGAAAAAGAAATAAACAATATCCTTAAACAATATCTTTTTAAATCCAGAACATAAGTGGAATCTGAATTACTCCAGTGTTCTGAAAAATCTGTATTCCTCTACAGCTGTATTGGCAAACCCGGATAATTTCTACCAGTAAGGGAATCTATACACTGAGCAGCTCTACACTTTGAAAAATGCCATCCAGAAATCATCCTTCTGATTGCCATGTGGTAGCTGCATCAGCTTGGGATGCATTTTTTTTGTGTACTGGTACTTAAGCAAAATTTAAACCTTCAACAAATACTGACTGCATGCTTGAAGTCCAAAAGATTTATATACAAGCCCTCCATTTAAGTTTTGTCAGTGGAGGACTTTCTTCAGAAAAAGGAGAGAACTGTAGGGGGGGAATATGAAACAGTTTTGAGAAAACACTGTACCGAAAGTTATATGCAAACAGAAACAGTACAGAAGGAGTTGTACTTCAATTCAATTCTGATTATTTAGGTGAAACTTTTACATACACTGGAATATACTGGAAGAATTATTCTTCTGATATCTTAAAGAGGAGTATAGTCAAAGCACATTCTGTAATGTAAGAAATTCTCTGAAGGAGGTGATGAAAAAATATCCATGCAAATATGACACATTAAGTATGCTTACCTTGTTGAATATCCTTCATCTCCAGATGCAAACTGGATATTAAAATTCCTACAGTTTGAGACCGTTTTCCATCCAACAATTTGATAATCTAGAAAGATGATGCAAAATGATCTGAGATGAAATGAACACTCTACAAAGGATTCATTCACACTAATAACAGAAGCTAATTTTTTAACTGAATTCAATGTCCCTCCAAAAATCAAACCTTTTTATTAAATAAATGTGGTAGTAATCACCTCATCTTATCTCTATGCTCTGCATCTTAATAAATGGCTGACAAATGTAAGATTGAATTCTCACTAAGTCTAGTAAAGAACATCACCTCTTACTTGTAGGATGCTATTAAGAAGGTAAAAAAAAAGGGCACACAAAATATTTCCTCTAGAATGTACTTTTCCCTCCTTCTCTTTAAGGGCACAACTATTTAAGATACTCCGAGTACATAACAAGTTCCTTAGTTTGTCTGCTAGTTTATATTTCAGTGTGAACACATTTAAAACTACCTTTTTGACAAAAGATCAGTTCCTGACCAAGGAGAACTGGAGAAATGTCTTCTTACGCCCTCTCAACTCTATTTCGGAAGCACTAGGGGCTACTGAAGGAGTTTCTTTCACTCTTGTCTGAATGTACTTCTTCCACACCCTTGACATGTCACAAGGATTTGAGGATTTTGTTCACATTTTGGGTAACAGACACTTGTTAGTATAATAGACTGACATTCAGATTGTTGACTTTTCAGATGTCTAGTGGGGAAGGAGAAGAAATGGGAGGGAGGGAAATATCGAGGAAGTTATTTTGGCTGGTTGAAATTAGTGATACTGGATGTGGATCAGTCCATAAATAAAGTAACGAAAAGTAAACCATCAGAATTGCAGAAGTGTAGTTCAGATGTTAGAAATGTTAAAAACAAACATTCCACATTGTTCGGACTGTTGGTATTTGTGATTTTGATTTATGTCATAAGGAAGATGACAGCAGCATATCACAAAATGCAATACAGACATAAGTTCTTCAAAATAAGAAATGTTCAGATCCAAGAAGCTGGCTTACTTCATAGTACTGATGAACAAATACTATTAAAAATACTAACTTATATGTAAAATTAAAACTGATAGCTAAGTTTCCCCTAAATTTATATTCCTAGCATCTGAACAATGTTTAATCTGTATGCATCCAAATTTAATTTTAATAGTTGGGTGACACTAATATTTGGATATTTAATAATATTAAGAACTTAAAGTAATTGTTATTCATTATCCCTGTACATTACAGTTAACTGTCAAAATTTATATTAACTCATACAAACTTTTCTTACCTAAGTTTTATGGAATTTAGGAATATTTAGCTGTGCAATTACTTAGTCATTCAGCTATATAAAAGTATATTTGTAGTTGAAAAACACAGGAAAATGACAGCGACACTTTCACCTGACAATGCAAAGTTAGTTCTTGGTTATAGAGTACTGAAATTGGACGATACATGAACAAGCTGGAATACATGCTGCCTTCAACAAAGATCAAAGAGATATTTTATGTCCCTGTTGTAGGGACTCAACTTATGTTAAAGTAGATGTTGCATATTTTCTGCCAAAACTGGAAATAAAATCTATCCTGAGAGGGTTTTTCAGCCTATATGTACGGCACATATGCTGGAGATTAAGAAAATAATACTATTTAAAGTGTTTTCTTCAAATGAGAAACAAGTCAGGCTCTTTATCTCCTGAGTACACGAGCAGACAAGATGATTTGGCTACAAGTTGCCATAAATGGTAAGCATCGCATCCTGTTGACTGTGATTTTTCAGAGCGAATGTAAGTAACCGCTCACTTTATCATGGTCATTTCTGAAGCTTTACATGAATTTGCTGAACTCCGTGGCACATTAACTTCTTACAGGGATAATTACAGGCTTGAGTAGTATGCAATTTGTACAGCATTCACTGACTTCCAAGTTGACCTTGTTCAGGGGCAAATTCATAGGTTGTCATAGACCCCATTAGACATGCCTAGTTTGAGGCAAAAACTTTCCAGACTGTAGCCACTGTAGACAATACGACATTTGAAATAATTCTATTATTTTTAAGTGCTAATATATTTTCCAGATACAATAAAACTAGCTTATATTGCTAAGTAAGACTTACTCCTGAAAAGACTAGTGAAAAAAAAATTAAAGATGACCCTGTATAATTTTAAAAGCTAAAACAGTGATTCCTTTTTTAAAATGGCCAACTAACTGTATGCTCACTTGCATTTTTTACAAATGTACACATGGTCACAATTACCAGGCAGCAAGCTAGACTCAGACTACCTGAAATAGCTTCAACCAACTGAAATTTGTAACTGAAGGCTAATATTTCATTCATTAGAGAGCAGAAATGGAGCAACAAGACAAAAGAATAGCTTAAATTTGGCATAAAACTACTCTAAAAATACAGTTGTAATGCTAAGTATTCAATAGGACTTTTGTCATAGATTTTTAGAACTAACATGTAACTTGAAAGATTTCAGAACCAAAATATATAATCAGTAGCAAAACAAAAAATGTATTTTCAGAGATACTAATTTTGCCCCACATTACAGTTTTCTGAGGAAGTTACTGAAAGGGAGTTAGATACGTGTCTGAATTCCAAATGGAAAGGAGACACAAAAAAATCAGCACTTTCCCAGGTCTTAAAAACCACAAGGCAAATAAAATGAAAGTTTGTAAAGACTGCATTGAACTATTTAGTCTATGCTTTTAAAAGACAAATCACTGATCACCTCTCAGCATATTGGGACTTGCTTGCAGCTGGCAGTAACAGGTAAGCAGCTAAAATCCAGCTGACGCTAGTTGATGCTGCTATGCCAGCTGGCAGGGTTTGCCAGCTGCCTGCCTCTCCTCCAGACTATGAATGTGTCATGGTAATGGATGCAGCATCTTCTGGCTCAATGGCAAAACTGTGACTGGTGGTGCTAATTCATTTAATTCACTGATCCATAACAGTATTTGCTCTATGTGGTTTTCCCCAACTAATTTTAATGTTATTAAGTTAGTTGATTTGCCATACACAAGTGTCCCTTCTACATCTTCCAAATATTTACCATCTAATTTAAAAGTGGAGACATACTGAAGATTGAACAAACTCATAAATTATTCTGTCATTCCTATTAAAAGGTGTTTCTCTAATGTAGCCAGAAATGTATTTCATTAAATTTTATACAACAGACTTCACTGTTTCGTCTAACTGTAATGTCTACATTCTGTCCAGGACACTTACTGGTGCTGAAATCTGAGCAGATTCAGTTTACTTTAGTGATTAAAAGCTAAATCCTTCCTCCTGCTGGTGCATGGATTCTTTCCATAATATTTAAATTTACTGAGGGAAAGCGTAAGCTAAAAAGCTGTCCTGCATATCACAGTGTTTCCCTCCATTCCCACTCATTAACTTTTATGGTTAACTGGACCCATAAGCAGTCTGCTGAAACCCTGTTAAAGCAGAAGAATACCCTGCACAAGAAGCAAGTAGTTATACCCCTCAAGCCATTCTACATGAACACCCCAGGAGTTATCAATGAAATTTCAGCAGCTTAAGACTAGACATTCTCTCTTCTATTCCTACTCAAAGGAGAGCCAAGTATAACTATTTTTATTTAACACGGATGAACTACAGAATTATATTTTTAAAATATTTTAAAAATACTTTAGGAGGCATGTAATCCTGTTTGCAATTCTATTGGATTTTTAAAACCCCACTATTTTTAGCCTTTTGCTAAAAGACAAGCAATTGGCAATTTCTCAGGATAAAACAGGAGGTAAGAAATAAGCTAGTATGAAACTTATTTCAATATCTTTATTCCTATCAAAAGTGTAAAACCAAAACAAAGCCAGAAAACAGATATTTACCCTTTACAGATACTTTCCATATCCTACATGATTGCAGAGCTTTGCGGTAAACAAGGAAATGCTGTATTCATTCTTCTCAGTACAGCACAAAAAATAAAAGGAAAGTGAGAGTGCCTTGGAAGAGCACGCACTAGCATTTTACTACTTCTACTCAAGTTTGAACACTGTTTATTATCTTATGCAGAGAGCTGAAGACAGTCATTGTGTTTCAACCCTGCAAAGCTTCCAACAATTTCTGCAATATCTGGCCTTCTTGTGGAAACATAAAATTCATTAATTGTAATTCCTCATTTAGTTAGATGGACAAAAAACTTGCTGACAGACATATCCCTTTCAGTTAAAAAAAATGCAATTCACTCAAAATATTGACACTCTTCTTAAATGAAAACACATGTTAATAATTATGTGAAGTCTGTTAGAGATAATAGACAACAGAAAAGCCATTATCTTTAATGTCCTCCTGTGTCTTTGAAATGATAATCATCGCACTAAAGGGCCCAAAAATGATTGATGGACTTTCATTTGGAGCATACACCTGACACAAATTACTTGACATTTACTGATTTTTTTTGTAAGATGAAGACAGAGTGGCATCACAAATATCTAACTATCTTGTTTCTCGAAAAAGTATAGAAAATACCAATTTCGTGAGGATAAGTTACCAACAAGTGCTTAAACATATTGGAAAAACTGATGCAACAATATGTGCAAGTCCAGCAACGGCGCTACAAAGTGCACATAGAATAAATCACAGCAAAAGAATGTTCTTTTCTAAATTATCTCTTTTTCAGGCTTGCAGGGTATCATAGTTGAATACATAATGAATCACGTTTTTTTATTTCATTCCAAAATACATGTCCTAATTCTGCCTTTCTTCTATTTGGCACTACAAGAACAGATTTTGGTTCTGCAAATTTAAGAGAAAAGGGAGAACCTATGTCTTGAAGACAATTACATGTGTCTATCAGCTTACATGGCATAAATACTTATAGATCCAATGTATATTGCCAAGCTGCACCATACCAGTAATATACATATTTAGATTAAGCTAGCTGAATTAGCAAAAACCAGAGAGAAATTCATTTGACTTATATTCAGGTGCTAATGAACTTCTTTATTTTTGTCCAGTAACTTCAACTTTGCCTGCTGCAAATTCAGCCACTTCAGAACTATCCTGGGAAATAAATCCCACTCCTTCTATACATTATTTATCCATCTAGAGTCTCTGGGAAAGTCAGGATACAAGCAGTAGTCTCTTTCCCATTTCACATATACCATATAAAAAAAAATCACTGAATTGTATTACCTCATATAAGATTATAACGCTTTTAGTCTGACACCTCAAAAGCATTCTTATGAGAAAAGAATTACATGTATTAATTTTTAAATGTATTGCACACTGTTTCGTTCTAATACTGGGACATAACTAATATATTCACCTAGATAGTAAATTCTCCCCATCCAGAAAAGAGAAATTCTACTCTCAAAAGATAGTACCTAAAAAACTAGAATATTTATTTTGATCGTTATCTACATAATTCTGTAATTTGCAAGAATTTCCAAGATCGCATAAATGCAGAGCAGACAAATGCACAAGAATAAGGATTTTCTGAAATATTTCAGGAATGTATATTTTGAAAAAAACCCAGGAGGTTCTTTCAAAGCTGCTAAATTTTCCCAAAGAGCGCATGGTAGAAGAAGAATGAGCAGCCACACACTTTTGCAGAGCTTCTAAGTCCAGATGAGCATTACCATAACAAACTTCAAAAACATCTAATTGTACCAGAAAGGCACATGTGACCTTCATTTAAACGTTATTATTTTTACATTGAAACACTATCAAGTAAATGTACTGTATTTTTCCAAAGTAAGTTAATATATGCCTAAAAACAAATAAAATGACCCTCCGTGCAGTCCTTTAAAAAGTTATATTACCATTGCTGCTGGAAGGTTCTTAACTTCCCTTCCTTTTTTCCCCACATACTTGTTACAATATCTTATTTTTTAATAACCATTGCAAATTCTAATAATTTCATCCTCATGTCAGGATGATAGCCTCTGTAAACTAATGTAACTCAATTAATAAGCCATTTTCTGGCAGGCACAAAAGGAATGAATTTGGGAATCATGAAAGTGCTTCCACTCTCAAAAAAGGATAGCCAGCTGTTTCCCTCCACAGGACAACGGACAGAAAGTGGACTTTATGCCTTTTTATTGAGTACTAGAATCATGATGTTGGAAAGGCACTCAAAATGTCATCCAAAGCATTTCTGCACTCCAAGACAGTATCAATTATATGTGTATCATTCCAAACAAATTTTCTTAATGATCTCCCAACACAGAAACACAATTTTCCTGTCCAAATTGTTCTGCATGCCCTTGGTATCCTTACTGTTTCTTACAAAGCTTTTCACAATTTTTCTTTGCAGCAGCTGCATGCACTTGATGACACTTACTGTGTATCCCCATCAACCTTCTCTTTTCTAGACTAAACAACCATAATAATTCAATTATTTTCTCAGACTACTTTTACACTTTTCATCATTCTCACTCTTCTCAACTCTTTCCAGTTAGTAAACATTTTTAACAAAGGGCTGTAGCGCCTCAATCTAGATGCAGTTCTTAACTGAGACACAGATGAGTAGATTGTCGTGCAAGCAATACTTCTGTTAATCTATCAGAGTTTTGTTTTCCCTTTTTAGTAGTACAACAATTTGACAATTCATATTCCTCTTGTGAGTCTTTGTAATCCTAAGATGCTTTCTGCTAAACTGTTAACCTAATCAGTTAGCCAGTTGTACCCCATCTTATTTTTAGGTAGTTGAACATCCTTAAATGTATTACCTTTGTGCTTAACTGTATTACTTTTGTGCTTATCCCTATCTTTCAGACCGTATCTCTGATACATGAAAGCTTTCTGCTCCTACATTTGAAGCCTCTTGCAACTACGCGGTGGCTGCAGAGCTAATACTCCATACCTCACATGAAAACACTGAGGTAACCAGACCCAGCATAGATGCCTACAGAATCCTCAACGTATTCTCCTATTTTGAAAATGAGTATAAGTATGAATATAACCTATATTATAAATATTTAGTTGTAAATTATACATTATATTTTAAGTACATTATGTATATATATGAGTATAAATAGATATATGAATATAAATATATACTCAGAAGTTTCTTTTCTGAGCATAACTTTCCAGATGGTACTGGAAAACAGACCATCTGTTCCACTTACGTAGGACATGATTAAGATATTTCTGTCTGAAAATGGTAGATGTCTACCAGCTGTAAGCAACAAAAGCACACTATACATTGAATATTTGAATCTGTGTTGCCATGAGGTGTCTACTATGTGGATAAATAGGTAAGAATAGAACAAAGCGAAATTTCTATAGGCTTAATGGGATGCTTTCCACAGAAACATTCATTTCACAGACTAAGCATACAGATTATTCCAACTGGTTTCACAAAAATAATAATATCGAGAATAAACTGAATAATATTATTTTATTTGTAAATAGAGAAATGTAAATAGATGGTAAAGAAGTCGTAATTCCATAGGTCACTAATTGTTAAAGTCTCCTTAGTTTTATAAAGAAGGCCCAGTTAAACAAGAAACAATTTCCCTCTAGTTTGAAAGATAGAATCTTACTTCCAGTTGCACAGGGAATTCAATTGCAAGGCACAGATGTAATTCTCATGCAAGGAGAAAAGTATTAAGAAAGCATGTTTTAACAAGTAATCCTGCACCACCTATTGGTCTGTCATTTCTCTAAATACCAAGCAGGTCAAATCTAGTTTGTATAAGATGGCATGAAACAGGACAAAGTTTGTGCCGAGGAGAAAAGATGTAATGCAGTGAATAGGTCAGCACCAACATGTATTATTAAATAAATTAGCTTACATATTCCAAACACAACTACTACTCTAGATTCTATTGCTGTACCTATATCTTGCTCTGGAAGGCTTTTTAACAGAATGTGAGAAAATAATTTCCAAAGAAATACAAAACGACACAGCATCTGCTAAAAATTATAATATATGATGAACCCCATAAGATTCATGTGTCTTTCTTAATGTCTGTAGAAACTACCTTTAACCAGACTATACAATTCCATACACTGTGACACTTGTAGCATTCTTAAGACCAGACAAGCACAAATTTCTGTACTGAGGCAAAGAAATCATAGAATCATAGAATGGTTTGGGTTGGAAGGAACCTTCAAAGGTCTTCTAGTCCAAGCCCCCTGCAAGGAGCAGGGACATCCCCGACTAGATCAGGTTGGTCAGAGCCTCTTGATTGTTAAAACCCTAGTAGATTTAATTGCTAGGAAAAAGTAAGAAAAGTTGAGAGCCAAGAAAAAGTACGAGAAAGCACAAATGAAGCAGCAGAACTGGTAGTTTTACATCAATCTACAGGAGTTTTCTTTTACTATCTACTAATAGACTCTCCTGTAACCAAATAAAATGCCCCTCTACTACTGTATCGCTTGCAGCGCACCAAAATTGATCCACTGGAGCGAGTCTGCAGACATCTGGGCTTTCAGAGAGACAAAGGAAAACACAGGACCATATAAGAGAACTAACTGTCTGTAAAAATATTCAGCTGCTGCTATGAGTCATTTAACAGAGAAAGGTGGAAAGACAGGACATACAGTAAGAAAATGCTTCTACACTCAATTAAATTCAAATTTAATTTGAATTCTAAAAGATTATTTACTTTTAATTTTTAAACTGAACAGATGATGGAAAGTTTAATATTGTTGACCATGAGTTTGTGGAATTTTCACAGAAAGCCCTACAATTCCCATCGTTTGTAACACCGTGATCATAATGCCATGAGTTTTACCAAACCAAACCCATAACTCTTAATTTATCTCTAGGGAATTTATTTTTGTATTTTCATATAGTACTTGAAAAGAACTTTTAAAATTTCATTTATTTCAGTAAATATATCCCTAGTCTTAAAATAATAAGTTTACATTTAATAACAAAACAGAATAATTCAAACACTAACATAAAGAAGGTATCTTTGTAAGAAAACACATTGGTTTCTCACAAGAAATAGTACTTATTATATCATTATTTTCTATATTGTATAGGGTAACTATTTTCCAATTTGACCTCGGACAAAGTTAAGAGAGATCATTAAAAAAATTTTGCTGCTGTAGCAAACAAGTTAGTTTACAAAGCAGCAAGGAAAAAGAACAATGCAATTTCATCTTTCAGAATACAGGACTAATTCTGTACCTGGTTTGCTGTCAAACATCTGGAGAAATAGGTACATTCACTTAATTGCTGAGATTTTGAAATACAAAGTAACTATTTGTGCACATTATTTCTCCATTTAAGTTATACTGGTTACATTCTTTTTCAAAATTCTTCAGAAATCTGTATTTCCTATTAAATAATTATTTCTGAAAGAGGTAAATTAACGAAATGTAAAAAGGAATTTTAGAAAAAGAGTATCAGAAATGTGAACTAATAGGATCTACAGATACAGCTGAGTACTACACACCATGTGCACTGAAGCACTTGTCAAGTAAAATATGTCAAAATATTTTTCACAGAGATGTTCACATCCAACTTCAATCTAATATTTGGAGGACTACTAAGGTAGGACTGTAACAACTAATCATTTCCTTAGGGTGTATTTACAAATACCATTCCGGCCTCATTTTTCATTTTTCACTTTTTGCTTCACATGAGCTTGAATTTTATGAATTCTATAGTCTCATTTACAGGTCTCATTAACTATTGTGCTAAGACACACTACAGGAAGTTTGTGATAATGTTACATGTGTTATAAAATTGAAAAAGGTAAACAGCAGCGCTTACATACAAAGTGCCCTCTTGTGGTTCCAAGCAGCTAAACTCCAAGAGATTTACAATATAGTATCTATTTAAAAGGATTTCTAATACATAACCACATTGTTTCCGGAAAATAGTATTGGTTTTTATCCAGTCTAGAATTTTTCCTGCAGCAAGTATTAATAATGGGATTTCTTTGTCCTATGTGCACACAGTAATTGAGCAGTACAAGCTCTCTCTGTAATGGATCATGCCTGAGGCAGACAATACATGCACTATGGTAATGACATAATGACATAGCTGCTGCATAAACTTCTGACCATTAAACATGTTATCGTCCTATCCCTTCCGGACGCAACTCTTTAGCTATACCAGAGGTATATTATTCAAAATGTCTAACAGTCCAATTTTCTTTATACTTTATTTTTCCAATAAAATAGATCTCAATGGAAGACAGGTTTGCTAGAATAACTTAATGACATTCTTTAATTATAAATCAGTTTAAGGGCAGATGTGACCTGAAATATTGGCACATTTAGATATGTATTAGAACTTCCATTCAGTTCTTCTATATAAAGTATTCTTTCTACCTCATTGGGATGTGGAACTTCCACTTTCAAAGGCAAGAAATCTTCCACGGTAAATAATAACCCCACATTCTCAAGCAAGGGTTGAATGAGTAATCCACCTATATTGCTTTAAAATGAGATTTACAAACCCATCTATTAACTGTTTATTCAATAATAAACAAAAAGGAGGTTTCTTAAAATGTAAAACTAAACCAAAAAAAAGCAAATACAGAGAAACAATAAGTACCTTTTTGGCTTTGTTTTTTTTTTCATAAGTTTCTGATAATGGTTTTCTTTTTTCCTGAGTGGTGTCTTTGGAGAATAAATATTCAAACTCAGTAGTATCAAGTATATCAGGCTCTTCTAGTGATTCCCATAATGTTGGCACAGCCGTTTTCCTATAAAGGAAAGGTAATAGTAACATTTTCAATAAAAATTTATGAAAACCCATAATAGATCGAACCATAATAGATGAAAATCCATAAAAGATTTAAAACTTTGAGCAACATGCACTGCTGGTATACAAACAGCATTCCTTCCCTATACCTTGCTCTTGTGATGAGTCAAAATGTTTTGGAGAAGGCTGTACTAAAAAGTTTATCTATTTCAAAATGTATTATGTATACTGTACAGTTTTTTTACCATAACCAAATATTACAACTGAAGCTTGTGCAAATACATCTCGAGAGATTTCTGCCACTTCAATGAGGATGAGGAGTATTTCAACAGCAGCTTTTTTGAGTAACTCCCAGTAATCTATTTAGACCTGTAAAACTAAACAATATCCACAAATACTGAACAAACTTTTTTCAAGCATGTTTTAAGAGCATTTGGGGTAATTTGTATTGGAGTTGATCCACTTCATGTTAGCTGCAGATGTTGTATGCTCATATTTAACTTTGTCGGAGTTCTGAGAAACTAAATTAATTACATGGCCCATATTTTGGGAGACTAACCACTATTCTGGCTCCATTCAACTAACTGTAAATTTTAAATATGGATTATCCTTCCTTTTTTTTTTGCCTTTCAAGACCAGATTTAGATTTAGTTTTGGAAATTGTTTACACAACCCCCTAGTTTTATCTACATTTGGGGAAAATACCATGTAGTGCTGCAAACAGGGCACTTCAATACTGAATGAGCTATGTTTCAAAACTCCAACTTTCCAAGAAAACATATGGGACAAAACTTCTGAGTGCTCTTCCCGCCTGTTATCAGTAGAAGGTGGGCCCACTTCTTCCAGCAGATGTCACTAAAAGGCAGTGAAATTATTTGCAATGAAAAAAAAATATGAAAACCCCTATAAAATACAAACGGCTGATGTCACTACACATACTTTTATTAGTTGTAATATGCAACAAAACGCAGTATCTACCAATTTAAGGGTAACCAAATTAATTTTTTTTTTTTTTTTTCAAATTTAGGATTTTTCTTCTACTTAATACTCAACTATACATTCACTATCATGAATGTTTAAGGAAGAGATACAAGTTTTATTTATGGAACAACTATCTATTCACTAGGTAACAACTTTTCACTAGCAATTTTGGGAAAGTAAAACCAAAATGCTCAAACTTCCTGCTCTAAAATATTTCTATGCCTTTAATTCTGAATCATTGAAAGAATACAACTGACATTTCTTTAACTGTTTGTTCCTGTCAAACATGTTATATAAAATATTAACACCTTACAATGCTTTATTATACCAGAATAATGATTCTTTCTCATAAAAATAAATTCAGACAAAATGCTGTAAACTCAAACTTATATTTAAATACATTTAAATGCATATATTTATTTTAACAGTGTTTAAATATAATCCTAAAAATAACTTAAAATAAAAGATTAAGAATAATCAGAAATAATTTAACATGCAAATAAATAATTTAGTGACATATAATAACATAAGTAATCTATAATAAATTATCTGCAATATAATAATTCCTAATATATAATAACAATATATAATACTACAGTCATAGTATATAATATAGTATGTAATACTGTGTATATAGTATAGCATATATTATATATGCTATATAATATAACACTATACTTTACAACTATAAGTTATATATAATATAATGTCATTTATTAAAATCTTTAAAATAAACTAAGCATCTTTGTAACTGCACTTATGCTAAAATAATTTTGAACACAGATAATAATTATTCTAATTTTAAGACCCAAATAATCATGTCATTTCATTACTTGCATAACACAGACCTGAGTTTTATTTCATTATTCTAGCAACTCCTTGTTAAACTAGAAATAGCCTGTGTTGCTTAAGTATACCCCAAAAATACTTTTTGAGCAAACTCTTTTAATGGAGCTGTACGTTACATTAATAAACACTTGAAGCAAAGTTAGAATCAGCCAAAACCCAGAAGAGCAGCTGAGCAGTACTGAAACCACATATTACTGTGCCAGTAACGTACGCATGCTGTCCCAGAAAGTGCAAATGGGAGTACTTATTTTCTCCTGCCAGCGGAATAAGTGGAGAGCATAAACAAAAGTTGTGGGGTCATTTCAAAAAGACTATGCAAAAATTGTTGATTTATGCCTGTCCGGCAAATGATCCCTTATAAACAAATCAATAAAACAACATGTTGCCCAGTAACTTTATATTTGTTACAATGGTGTATACTATTCTACTACTTTCACAGAATCATAGAATGGTCTGGATCAGAAAGGACTTTTAAAGATCATCTAGTTCCACCCCGATGCCAAGGGCAGGACAATCTTTCACTAGATCAGTTTGCTCAAAATCTCCTCCAACCTGATGCTGAAGACTTCCAATAATGAAATATACAAAATGAATGACGCACAATTTCTCACTGCCCAATGACCTGACGACTGATACAGCCCATCCCGGAAAAGCCCTTAATCTCGTTGCAACTACTACAGACATCAGTGTATTACCAACATTCTTCACATACAAAATCCCGTATTAAATCCAAAACACAGCAGCTACTGGGAAGAAAATCAGCTCCATCTCAGCAGAAACCAGCTCAGGCATCCACAGCTTCTCCGGGCAACCTGTTGCAGTGTCTCACCAACCTTGTTGTAAAAAATTTCTTCCTTATATGCAATCTAAATTTATCTCCCTTCAGTTCAAAACCATTGCCCCTTGTCCTGTCACTACAGGCCTTGGTAAAAGGATTGTCTCCATCCTTCTCATAAGCCCCATTTATATACTGGAAGGTCCCAACAAGGTTTCCCCAGAGCCTTCTCTTCTCCAGGCTGAACAGCCCCAACTCTCTCAGCCTGTCCTCACAAGAGAGGTGCTCCAGGCCTCTGATCATCTTCATGGCTGTCCTCTGGACACACTCTAACAGATCTTGTACCAGGGGCTGCAGAGCTGCACGCAGTACGCCACGTGGAGTTTCACAAGAGCAGAGTAGAGGGGCAGAATCACTTCCCCGGACATTTTGGCCATGCTGCTTTTAGTGCAGCTTGGGATATGGTTGGCTTTATGGGCTTCAAGCTCACTTTGCTGGCTCATGTCCAATTTTTCATCCACCAGTATCCCCAGGTTCTCCTCTGCAGGCCTACTCTCAATCCATTCATCTCCTAGTCTGTATTGATACTGGGGATTGCCCTGGCCCATGTGCAGGACCTTGCACTTGGCCTTGTTGAACTTCATGAGGTTTGGACCGGTCCACTACTCAAGCCTGTCAAGGCCCCTCTGGATGGCAGCCCTTTCCCTCAAGCATATCTAGCATTTTATCCCAGCACTAAAACACAGTAAGATTGGTAATTAATTTTTTAAAAATATATAAATTTTTTTAAACTATAGATGTCTATTAGTACTGAGACTCCTCCATAACGGATGCTTCCGGCTACAGTTTCCTGAGCTGCATATATTTGCTTCCTGAGCTGCATATATTTATATATATGCTTTACTTCTCCTCCGACAGAATTACACACGGGGGTGAAGTTCCTGTTAAACTGTTTCTAGAACTGGAATCATAGAGGATAACACAACATTGTGCTCTGAAGATGGTATCACCTGAAGTGACTGGAAAGCAAAAACGAAACTAAGTTCTCACCTGATCAAACTTTAACATTTCAATTCTAAGTAAGATTAAAAATAGGTACATCTTTCTAATCTCTTGCCTACCTTTTTTCTCTTTAGTGCTAAGTCTAGGAACCATTCTGTCACTAGAGTTGTCCATGGAATACTTGGATTTTCCAGAAAAAAAAAGACAAAATTTCTTCTTGTGATAATGTACATTATTTTCATTCATAATGCATGTAATTTTAATTTACATTTAGCATTTTAAAATAATTTAAATCATGATCTATTTTTAGACTCCTAGAAGTGATTTCATTTTTTCTTAAAACATATAAATTCCACGGCTCTACACTGATTTTGTTATACATTCCTAGACTTAACTTTTTGTTATTCAGTCTTAAATAGTATACATATCCTTGTATCATGGGCTATACATAGCAACTCTTAAGTCTAAATAAATATATTTTACCTGCTGCCTTGTAATTGTATCCGTGTCCAATACAAAGGCTTCATGGGCCGGCTAGGTTCAATGGCAGGTTTTCGAGGACCTTTGTTTGAAGATAAAGTGCTATTAAAAAAGAACCCAGGCCCAGGAGGTGGAGGGGGTGGAGGTAACCCAGATCCAGGCAATGGAGGAGGAACAGGAGGTCCCAACCCTGGAAGCGGTGGTGGTGGCGGCGGTGCTTGAAAATTCCTACAGCCTTCAGAAAGTGGAGGTGGCAATGGTGGACCAGATCCAAACTGAGATGTCAGTGAAGTCGGACCCATTGGCAAAGGTGGTGGTGGAGGAACTAAACCTGGCAGTGAAGAATTAGGAAAGGGAGGAGGAAGTGGCGGTGGCGGTGGTGGTGGAGGTGGAGGTGGTGGTGGAGGTGGAGGCAGCACTTGTTTTGGTTGACAAGATAAGACACTTTCTGAAGACTGTACAATGTAATTGTCCTTATTTTCACTTTGGGCAGAAATACTATGTGACAAAGAAGAAATATTAAGCTTTTTGGGTACTATTTGGTTATTTTTCACAGCTTTGTTCTCTTCTTCACTAGGCTTTATGAAAGTTTCTCTGTCAGTCTGTATACATACATTTCTGTATGTCTTTGGTGGGTTATCATCTTCAGTAGAAACACCAATATCCTTTGCTTTTTCATTTCTTCTGTTTAATTTATTATCGAGTTCATTCTTCAGATGTGCAATGGTTTCCTCAAGGTGAGCAGCTAATAGAGCATGTTCTCCACGAATATGGAATACCCTGAGTTCAAACTGAGACTGCAGAACAACAACAACAAAAAATCCCTTAGTGCAAATATTCTTGTAAAGTGTTTATTTTGTAGTAACTTAAAATCTTCAAATTTAGACTATGTTCTTACTTTAAGCAAACCGTAATGACAGAAATACTTCACTTTCTCAGTTCTAAATGGCTTTATTGCAAACTATTACATCATTGGACACTTACTAATCTTTAAAGAAATGTAAGCAGTATGTGCTTCTACAAAACGTATTCTATGAGTAAATATCTAGAATATTAATTTAAAAACTCTAAGTTGTACCTTGTCTTTAAGCAGACTTACTGTTTTTAATTGCTGAATGCACTAATTAATAGTTCATTATGGAGAAAGGTACATTTTCCAAATGGTATTGTAATTAATGACATGATTTTATTGACTATTTCATTTCATAAATATGCCATATATACAGTTAACATGTTCAGAAGTAAAAAATAGAGGAAACACAACCAAAGTTGAAATTCCTCCTGGATAAAACAGTAAATAAACAAATTAAAACACCTTCTCAATCTATTAAAAGTGTTCTCATCAATTAAATTCACAGAGACACACATAAATTCTCCTTCAAATTTATCTTCACTATTAGATTAAAAATTCATTTCTACCAGATGCATTTTAATCTACAATCAGCAAAATAAATCTTAGAACCAAGAGAATCAAGATGATTTCACTGAGGTAGAAGGAAATAACAGTCTTTCAAGAACATATATATATAGGTAAGGAAGAAAAAACCTACTTTTCTTACCATATACCAGAAAACTACAAAACATTTGACAGAGAAAGATCTCCTTTAAATAACCCCATCCAATCCTGCTATTCCAGATGATTAAATCCCTAGTAGCTATTTTCTGTTACACCATGACACTATCAGGCAGCTGACTGGTGTTATCTTGTTTCTTTGCAAGCAATGACTCCTGAAAGAGCATTTTCCATGGCTCTTCCAGGATCTCTGTAAAAAGCGAAGCCAACATTTCAACAGAAGTAGCTAACGAGCCGTGATTTTCCCAAATCCCTGCAGGCACAGTGCAATTTACACTTAAAAAATTCCCACATAGTGCCTGGTCAGAAGTGGCAACACAGCACTGCCTACTTACCATTCCAACTTGAGTACTTGGTCAGTGTTAATAGTTTACAGCATTAACTAATATGGAGACAGGTCAGGCATGTGTAGCTCAGTACGGCAAATCCAGTAGTGTAACCTACCGTAGCTTTGTATCATACAAAGAAGCACGAATAGATACGCAAACAATGTAAGTTATTTCTTACAGAAGTATACGATCAGCCTACATTCTAATCAATTTGTTAAGATAAAGGCCAAAGTAAACAATCTGGAAATACTGAAATTACTCTGTCAAAGTTTGCTGTTGCTCAGCTTAATTATTAGTTCAGTTCAACCATCACAAGATTTTCTGCCATTTGAATTTCTCCAGAGCAATCACGTTTTCTTTTTAAACTTGACATACTGAACCATAAATGAGGTAATGAAGTAAGTCTGCCTTAGGGAATTGAGTTATTTTGTTTATCATAGTATTTTGTTGCTATTGGACATCAAAAACTCTCTGATAGAACAATTTACTTTGAACATTAAAGATTTCCCAGTAGTAAATCCAAGTAATCTTAAAAACACACTGTAAAACAAGCACAGCATTTAACAAAACTACTTATTACATTTAACTGAGCATGAAATCAACTGTGGTAGTATTATATACCTTTTCAACTACAGATCTTCAGTCTTTAATATAAAATTGGTGGTTTAAACTCAAAACTATATTTCTGGTGATAGTTTTATACTTTTTCTTCCTTTTTACTCTTTCACATTTTCAAAATTATTTTCTGTTAATAAAAATAATAAAATTAGCAACACAAATAAGAATTAAAGCTAAAATTACTACACACAAAAAAGAAAAGCAAGCTTAAGAAAAATGACATGTTGGGAATCTGTATTGAACATCTCATCAATGGAAAAGATCAGTCTTATCCAACTGACTGCAATATAAATGAGCAGTAATTAATAAAACATGTTTTTATTTTAATTACCTGACATCTCAAAACAAATCTTGTTCACCAAAATAAGATTAAGTAATATTGAAACCTTTTCAGTTTACGTAACTATGATAGTATTTTCAACACATTTTTCAATAATATGAATACTAACATGTACTCTTTTAATATACATACAGACAGACATAAATAATACATAGATATTCTTAAAAAAATGTTTGCTTCCTGGCAAATATTTCTTCAAAAGAGATGAAAAATTCTAAAATACTATAATGAATCAAATGGAGATCGAACAGCATCCAATTATTCCACACAGGTAGAATTCAGACATTCTCTTTCTGTTATGTACTATGACAAGTATGTATAAAGTCTATTAGATTTTCTTTATTATACCACAAAGGACTAGATACTTTATCAACATGTAGTATTAAATAACAAAGAAAACCAGTGTGTACTAAACTTAGGCATCTTTGACTCCTGAAATTAAATTAATAACTAATTTATTTTTTAAAAAATCACAATTTTCACTTATCTGTGGCTTAAAACTTTTTACATGGCACTGACTATTAGAATGAAATCTTAGAATTCAGGCTGCAGAATACTTACTATAATCACTAACCTCAATATATAAATCTCAAAGGAGCCTATGGACAACTCAAACTAAATCCAAATTAACTAAAATTAACTAAATTTCATTAATTGAATTAAACTAAGTTTAAACTAAAATAAATTTCAATGTAACCTTTTTGTCAATACAACCATTCATTATGCAAGATGATTTCTTGACTTTACAAATGGGTTGTTCAGAACTTGTGGGATTTGTATTCATTTAGAATCCTTCTTCAGATGCATTATATATCAAATTTATAGCTAGTAATTTTATTACATTATATTGTCAGGATTATGTAAATATCCACAATATCGATACATTGTAAACTGGAAAATAAAAAGAGTTTTTGGAATGGCTTTCTGATGTCTTACTGCCTTTTCTCCTTACACTCAGCACTCTGCTGTGTGACTCGTGACTTCTCTTTTGCAACTGCTAAGTGAGTTGACACAATACCAAAAAAAAAAAAAACCCCACAACAAAACCAACCAAACAAAAAACCAAAACAAGCAAAAAAAAAAGGCAAAAAAGGCAAGACCTTTAAAGGTCCCTTGCAACCCAAACTGTTCTGTTATTCTACAATGTATTCTCTGAAATAATGCCGACAGCTCAGCCTTGGTCCTGTAAGACTCAGGAACAGATGAAGCATATGTTCAAAGGAAGAAAAAGCCCCAAAATTGAATCAATGTACTGTACTTCCATTAACCATCATAGTCTCAGATGATAAAGCATGTAATTAATCACAAGGAAAATAACTAAATCCTCTCATTCCGAATGTAACCTACAGGGTCTCTAAACGTCTTTGAAGTGATGAGGTGGATTGCCACAGACAAATCTCAGTAACAATGTGACAGCTTTTCTCTGTGCTCTGATAGGCAACAGAAAGATAACAGTCTCATTTAATACCGTCAATATAGTCAATTGTAGTCTATATAGTCAATAAAATGCAATCAACTCAAGTATATCTGTTGTGTTACTGCTTTATGTAATGTGATTTTATAGGGACATAGAATTGTTCTGATACAAAAGGTTTCAGAGCATTTTGTATGCGAGTATGAGGAAACCACAAATCTCTACAGCAATCTACGCGCATAAATCAGCTGCTGGCTTGTTATTAGTCAAGACTTATTTGCACCATAAATGTTTAAAAAAATCCTGAGAAGTGCAACAGTAAGATGCAAAAAAAACATTCTCTAAAACACTGCTTAGAGCAAGCAATATGCACAACGTTTGCTTTGAAACTGGCAAGGTAATGCTTCACTGTTAATGCATAATAGTTATGCGCTAGTGTTTACAGAGCAATTCCACTCTGAAAAGTGACTGGGTAACACCGGCGTGTCTGTAACGAACAAAGTTGCTCTGTGTACATCAGAGATAGATCTCTTCTCTGACCCAGAAACACACACTTTTACCAGTTTTTACTCTAATTAGCCTGGAAAAACAACATAGCAGAGAGAAAGTGAGCTCAATTTTATTCCATTCTCTGCCTTTATACACTGACTGTGACATCTAATTAGTCACTTATGCCAAGCCATGAAAATGAAAAAATGGGAACAAAGAAGACATAAAGTATCTAAGGATATGGTTTCTACAAGTGGAAATGCCTGCATTGGCGGGGGAGTGGGGTGGGTGGGGCGTGAGGGAGGAAGATTTAAAAAAAAAAATTAAAGAAAAAAAGAAATAAGAAAAGAATTATTGAGTTGTCAATGAAAAATGTTTTTATAGACTTTACAGCTTTTTTTTTTCTTAATAATATTTTAGCCATCAAAGTACTGTGCATACAAAAGAGAGGAAGAACACATTTTTCACAGACAGCCTCTGACTTTTTGGTTTTGTTCATTCTAAGTAATTTCATCTTCAGTTTTTGGAAAAGCTCACACTTTTGATTCTTGTATTGTGTTGACAAAGAAAAAGAAGTTCTGTTTTGTTAAATCTCTGTCCTTGAAAAAACATACATTTGTTTTAAATTTTAACAACAATCAGAGATTTAGAAAAGGATTTCTCAATGAAAAGAAATAAAACCTGTGCCAATTTACATAAAAATCAAAATTCCTTTCTAACAAATACCTCAACAAATATAATCAGTTACATACGGTATATTACTATTTTCAAGGGTACGCAGTAAGGATTATGCTTACTTGTCACAGTAAAAAAAGCAAGATAAATGATTGACCATTCTCAAACATTCTCAGAGCTCTAAATATAAGCTATATATACAGAACCTAATTCTCTTTCTAATTTAAAAATATTAAATACATAATTTTATAGACGAAATGTAGCAAAAGTAGTTGGGAGGAAATTTGTATATAGAACATTGTTTTTCTATATATCTTTTATTATGCAGCTATTTAATCATTGGTATTTGGCTAGCTGAGAAAGAAATATAGCCTTATAGCCAGTAATTTTTGAGCACAAAATTATTGGTATAGCACTTAATTAAAACATACCAAGTTACACTGCAACATACAGAATTTTTAAAAAAATACGTGCATGATTACTTATATATAGGACTACAACTGGCTTAAAATTCACACAATATTTTATGTACTAACTCACTTCAAGGTTGATAATTTAAATATTTACTGTGCAAATATAGATCATGTTTGATATGTTATGAAATACAACTTCTGATTTAACAACATCTGCAATTACTTGTAATGATTAATCTGTAATTCTTTGAACAACTGCCATTTTTACAAGAATGTATAAGGAAGAGGTCCTCATCTCAGGCTACTACACTAAAACTCATAAATAGACACCAAGCATGTAGCTATCTGATTACACATTAAAAATATTAGATATTTTTCTTCCAACAACTAAACTGTACAATTATTCAACATTGTCATTAAACTGTATTTTGACATGCCAAATATCATTAAACATCAAAAAAACAAAGCAGATCTCTAATAGCTTAACTATTTAAAACAGAATAGTAAAAATCTCTATTTATGAAAAGGAAACCTAGATGATCAAGTTGTATATCCTATATTAAGAATTTTAATAATTAAATATTTGAATTTATTGGTTACATATTTAGAACGGCTCAGAATGCATCTTCCATAATAACTTCCTCACTTACTTAGTATTTTATAGCCACACTTAACAGATGGATTCCTATATTTTAAAAATGCACATTCATATAACAAGTGAAGTTGTTAAAAGCTGTATTTCATTATAAAATGCATATTACTGTGAGCTTAAGAAAGTTGTTACAGAAAGTGTAACAAAAGACTTAAAGTTTGATGCAGCTAACATGTCCAGCCTTTATAAGACTTGTATTTATACCATCTGAAGGTTTGACTAATGTAAAAAAGGATTGTCAGTATAACAGTACAAGTAGTGTGAATTATCTAGCAGAAAAAACAAAGTAATGCCATCAATCTGGAATTTGAAACCACACATTAATTTCTCCTTCCTATGCCACCAATCCAGACGGAAAACCTTGTATTTCTAGACTGGCATAAAGGGAGGAAGATGGTAAAGAAGTTTTACTACTTCTTCCCTCTCTCAGCTTTTTGATTCTACTGAAATAATATGATACACTTCATTTCATCTTTTTCCCTGTCCATCTAAACAAGATCAACTTCAAAAAAACCAAACAGGTAAATTAACAATTGAATAAATGTATGAGAAAGTAATACACTCGATTCAAGTAGGCATTTAAAGGCAACCAAATGAAAAATTATTTTTTAGAAATGCACTGTTTTGTACTCCGTCTGCTGTTATTTCTGGTATTCTCTTATTCTTTGTTAGAAAAACTTCAAAACCAGCAAACTGCACTCCTCAGAATACAGAAAAATCAATGAGAAAGTAAAGGTATTAACATAATAAAATCTACTCTCTCTATGGCAAAAACATTCAAATCGAGTATGGTATTTTTATAGTGAGTATTTAAATTAACATATTCTTACATTTTCTTGTATGTTTATGTGTTTCTAATATCCTTTCAATTCATTGTTCCAGTTTCAGTCAAAACTATTCTTGATGTAGCCAGTAACATGTTCTTCATGCAACTTCAGAATTAGTTTGTATTTGTAACACATTTTGAATACTTCTTTTCTATAGACTCAGTACTGCATACAAAATTAAGAAACATTTATTAACATCTTCAGCTACTCTTCACTCTCTTCCCTCTGTGTAGTAGGTCCATTGTACTACCCCTTTGCTTTGTTCCTTGAACTCATTTCCTAGCACTTCCCAGGGTTGGTTTTCTCTTCCTCTTTCCTATTTCATCCTCTGTGCATATTCAACTGTATACTACATGGGAAACGTGCCACTGCAATGACTATATTCATTATAGGCTTGCTGTCACACTTCACTTCTATTATATTAGTATAAAATGATTCATCTTCTCCTAAATCAAATTCAATTTTTTAGCAATTTGATTCTTCATATATGCTTTCTGTCTTCTCTTCCTCCTCTTCACCATTTTCCAGGACCCAGAATCAGTAATAGCCAGGCTACCAACCTTCCAATTGCAAAGCTTGTGTGCCTGACTCCAGCAAGAAGCGTCTTTCAAAAGATTTGCAAACTTTTGGACAGTGCATTTGTACATATTGAGTCTAAAGGCTCTATAAAGACAATACATAAGAAATAGCTGGGTTTAAAAACAAAACAAACAGAAAAACATGGGCCATAAATTTAAAAAAATAAATCCACTACTGGAACTTATTAAGTAAGTCTGCTGACAATGGAATATAGTGGGAGCAGGAATCGAATCAGCTCATTCTTTCACACTAGTGCTAAGCCTTCAGTGACCATGTAACTACAGCTAACAATCACACCTCCATTTTTGTCACTATAGGAAGAGTACGAATCGCCATGCAAAGCAGATCTATGACACAAGGACTCTGTAGCTGTTTTTTGACCAGGACTACGCATTTCAAGGGACTATTCTGTACAAGACACAAACCACCCCTTGCATTATGGACTGCACACAGTCCGATATTCTTCTACGTTTCAGCATTTCCTCTTCCAGCTGTGGACCTTCAGTTCTCTCATTATGTTCTGTCCTCTTCTCCATGCACAGAGTGATTTCCAGGTTGCCTTAAAGTTTGTTTTCCTCATCTCGATTTCCTTGTGTCTTCTCTGTAAATGTTTCTGTAAAATTACACTCATCCAGGTTTTGTTTCCTGCGCATATACATATCCCCTGTCAGTTCTTTCCCTGTTAACAACTACCATACAACCATTTTAGATTACACAAATTAAGTCACTTGGAGAATTTTGTAATACAACACATAGTTCACAACAACACATCCCTACTTCTTGCTTTTCTACAGCTGTCCTATTTACATGTAACTTTACTCAGAAGAACCCTCCTAAGAGTAAATGCCTCCCCCTCTCTGTAACTTCTAATCAAACACCCAAACTCTTGATGTGTCCTTGAAACTTCTTGGTAACAGATACTATGAACTCCAATACATGGAAAAACATCTCTGATAACGTTCACTGTACTCCAAAGCATACTCCACATTTACAGACCTATTATGTCAACTTTAGCACCTGATAAGTGATGTACACTACTGCGGCGTCACTGAGCCCACAGAGAAATCTCATTGGAATCTAAATCATTCTTGAGTCTGATACATACACCAAGCAGAAAATTATTAATGCCTTGGAGTCACTAACTTCTTGCCACAGGCACATTTGCTAAGCAATGTCGTCCCTTGACATAAGTGATAGCACTTCTACAGACCTAGACTAAATATTACTTAATAAAGCCAACTGTTAACAACATGAGCTTCAAGGCACAAATTTCAAGTTATTAATAAATAAATATTAACAGTAGATAATTTAGCATTTTGTGCTGATTTTATATGTTTGGTAGGTAACTTCGAAAATTCCCACTAATAGCTTCTGTTCATTTGAATGAATGCTTTAAAAAAAAAGAATAAAACAACAAAACTATTCAACTGACAAAAACCAATATAAGACTGCATGTATCTCAGGTAGCAGTGAGAAGGGAGTATCACATCCACCAGAATTTTGCAAGCGGGTAGTGTCCAGCAGCTACAAGAGGCCGTGCAATATCCAATATGCGCCATGCCATGCAGAAGGGGAGTGATCCTTGCAGAAAGTGACCGTGTATCGGCTCTTCCTAAATGTAAGCTAGCTTATGCTAGGAAAAATAAATCTTACACAGTTTGTAAAAAGGGGTAGCCAGCTAAATTGAGAGCTACCTGTAAATTTCAAGGAAATTTGATGGACAATTTCATTGGTAAAACCTCTCTATATTGTTAAACTCTGTTAAAAATTTAAATTCTTCAGAACGGAATGAGCAATTCGGCATGCAACACATAAGTACATGCAAGTGATATGTTGCATACAACTTCTCTGAGGCCAGGCTGATTAAAGAATGAAACTATATGTTAAAAATCCATTTCAAATTTTTGTTAAACTAGGACCACGAACAATTAACATGCAGAATCCAAACACGATAACACAGCCTTTCCTATCACAAACACTGCAGTTACTTCCCTGTTCTGTTTCTCCCTTGCAGCTGCTACCTTAGTCTTAGGACAGCCTAGGTTACGATGTCTGTACAGATATAAAAATACTAACACCTATGCCTTGTGGTGGTGCTTGAAAGATTATAGCCAAGGAGAAAAAAGAAATTATTGCCATTCAAATATTTTAAAATACAATACATAAAACTACAGACCACTATTTTAAATTCTATTTCAGTTAATCACTTGTTTTGATGACAATTTACTTTAAGGAAGTTACAGTATTTCTCATTTGCCAGGAAAATTATATAAATCATTACTTTTACGGATATCTATAATCGCATGTAAAATGTGAAAACAATGCAAAAAATGGCTTGAAACAAGTTGAAGATGAAGTTTCAGTGACAAAAAACTACAGAGGCAGTATGGATCCAATAAGAAAACGGATTGTAGTAGAGAGCAAATTGTCTCTGATCTTGGGAGAATGTTTTTGGACACCTAACAACTTTTTTATTACTGTGGCTGATTAAAATGAAAAGCCTTACTACTAAAATGTTCTTTTTGATGAGTTTTTTTTTGCCATGAACTATAGACCTTGCAGTCCAGTGGGATACAAATCCTTTGATCCTGTGCAGTCACATAAATTCAAAGTCGTAAAACAACATTGAATTTGATTTTATTAGTGTGGCTGATGTTGCCAGAATTGTAATGCAGCCTTGTTTTTCTTCTCTTTTCTTCCTTTTCTTTTGGGGAGGGGGTGGAGAGGAAAGGAGAGTTTACTGTCAACATTGCTTCACAGTGTAAAGAACTAATTTCTTTGGCAACCAGATGCCAAGATTAAGCCATTATAACAAAGTTTTGTAACAACCTAGGAAAGTAATGACATATATCACATTCTGCTAAAAAGCAACCAACGATTTGGTCAAAGCAAAAGTTGAAGCAAAAAGCAGTGTAAATACAGCAGATGGAAAACAGTAAGCAAAGATAAAGTTATCTATCTAGAGAAGGATAATGAGCAACAACGAGTACTACCTTGCAATAGGAAATATTCAGCCAAACAGCGCTGTGAGTTTGCTACGCGAGCAAAACGAAGTAACTCTACGCTTTTAGAAATTGAAGATTTGCATTCTGTATGAACATATTTGTTATCTAAAAATTCTAAGAATACCTATACTGAGGAAATGACTAGCCTCTCCACCAATATAGAGAGAGTTCACACGTGCAATGAAAACAACCAAAAGATTTTGAGGTGTAGCAAGCCATTCACTTCCTAGCTATGGAGGGAAAAAAAACTTCCTGGCCTTTTTGACATCAGATATCAAAATTACAACAGCAGTTCAATTTTACTTTAAGAAACATAGTCACTAAAAGAGTAATTCTCTGATGCTTACAATTATCACATTCCTCATGTTATAAAGAGAGACCTCAACACGTCAAAACCATTGGATTGCTTGGTGAAACAATCATTCCTTCAACATACTATACTACAAAAAATACCATCTCCTTCTCTAAGGAGGAGGCAAAGCAAAGCTTTGTCTCTAAGCAAAGGACATGAAGGCAGAGGTTAATCTCACATTCGGAAAACAATAGTTTTCATTAAGTTACACACTTTCTATGGAAGAACCAAAAAAATCTATTCCTTTCCTCACAAATTCATTATAGAAAAGATATTTTCATATTGACAATACTTGCCTCAATTACAACAATTAAAGAGAAAATTCAAACTGCAGATATTCTTGTCAAAGCAAAGTATATGAGGGGATCCTACACACACAAGGTTATCTTTCACAACTTCTATCATAGTTTAACTAGGAAGCTTCCAATTCTGTAGATACTATCGTAAACTTTAGTGGTAAAAACAGAAGATAGTCTTTAAATATTCACCCATCAGATAACATTTAGAAGAAAACCCAATGCCGTGTTTATAACTAGTCTCCTTTTAAACCCTGTAGAGACGTTGATGCTACACTTATCAGATAAAGGTATCAGCATACTTATCGAAGTTACAACTTACGAACTCCAGAGATTCTACCCGGATAAACAGAATTGTAACATCAATTAGGGAAATGACTCTGTAACTGTTTAAACAACATACCTACTTTAAACTTATGTATACTACATACTAATTACGCATCGTCACATTATTATAGATGTTCTCATTATAGAATTAAAAGAAAATATTTCACATACAAAAATGGGTTAAAAAACCAACCTTGGTCATATAGTTAAAAGGGAAAACTACAAGTGTGGTTCCCACAGCCACCTTAATTTTCTCCCTCTCCATCAATCTCTCCAGGTAGCACAGCTACACAGAAATTTTCTTCTTCGACAGAACCAGTATCTCATTCAGTGAACATGGTGGGAGTTATTCCAGACAACAATTAAAAGCTCTATTATGAAAAAGCTGCAAGCTTTTAAGACCTCTGCACTGTGTGTGCTGAAGCTGAAAGGTATATAATGAACAAAGCACGGAACCTCAGGAAGAGACACAGCAGTATTACAGTAAAGGCATGATAATGCTGACCTGAGAAAGCAGATTCTATACTTGCTCAGAATACAAAGTTGCTGCAAGATGAGTCAAAAGCCATTTTAGTCAGTGTTTCTCAAGTGGTAACCAATGATAAACTTTATGTTCTAAGAAACTGTCTTGAGATTGTTGGATTAAATGTATAGTTGCAAAGTAAGTTAAAAATTAAATGTGATATGAACATACGAGCAAATGTAAGCAGCCCAATAAATTTGTTATATGTTAGGTCTCTGTACATGAAATATGAATAATAATAATACATGCCTGTCTAAATACATATTTTAAAATCCAATTTATACATTGAATATAAGACTTGTGGCACTGGAAAATCCATATATTCAGATCACATTTTGATTAATAAACAAGGGAAGGTGTTACTCACTGACCATCAAAAATAAAATCAAATACTAATAAATTGCATTCATTCCAGCATATGTATTCCAGGGGAAATTGTCCACTTATAAGTAAAACCTGTATCATGATGCCCAGATCCAAGTCTCTGCAATCTATCTCCTACAGTTTTCTGTCTTAACTTCCAGACTAATTTTTCCCCCTCCAGCTTGCCAGTCTTGTCCTAGTACTCTACTCATCATTTTCTACCTAAAGCTCCACCTCTCATATCTCCGTACATCTTTCCAGCTCTTGTAGTCTGCTTCCAGTGCCTTTTCTTTCACATTATCTCATCATCAAAAAGGAGGTCAAGAGACAGGCACCGAGCTTTCTGTTTCAAAGCAACCTTGGAAGGGTGATCCTCACCTAAGCAAGAGTAACTTGTGGCACCCATTCATCAGTGGAACTTAGTTTTGCCCCGGGATTATCTTATAACAACTTTGGTGGCTGTGGCACCTTTGGTTGCTTTGTGGAAATTGCACATTAAAAATCTAGTCAGCACCAGCAGATGCAGTAGGCACAATGAGCACTAGATTAGTGCTTTAGCAAAGTCAGAAGCTGCTGAAGTCTTTACTGAACATAAGAAAAAATAGTGCTGTTTCAAAAGTTTTAACTTCCAATTTAATATAGATTTTCCATCTATCAGTGAAATGTTCTTTCTTGTCAAATTTGTCCTTGTTCTAAAACCAGGAATATTAGAGTCGAATTTTTAAACTACAGAAAATTACATATTTTGTTCTGATAAATGGCTTCAAGCAAACATATAGTGTAGTAAATTTCAAAAGGAGATAATTTTGGCAAGGAGGCATGGGGTAGATGTTTTCAAAATCAAAATGGTATGATAACATTGACACTGCTTAATTTTTAGTGGCTTTTAAACTCCCATGATCACATTTCATTTCTCTTGTAGACAACTGGTTCCTCTGTTACAGAGGTCTTCCAAATCTGTCAAAATAAAGTATCACCATGTTCACAGCATGTGTTCTACTTTTTTCTCCTGAGTGCATAACATATTTACTCAAGGTGACGGGATAAATTAACTTTCATAAACTGTGATAAATACAGGGTTTTCTAATGAATTTTTTTCAGAGAGTTTCCTTTTAGTCCTAATCAAACAGAGTGTTTTGTAGTGTGTCTAAACTTGAGCAGGAGCTCAGTCTTGCTGCAGTTTTAGGGCTATAAATTATCTTGTTGATCTCTATGCATATTTTAACTATATAATACCATGCCTGTGTCCCTGTGCTGAAACAAAGTTAAAGAGATTTTCACTGTATTCAATATACAGAATATAGTCTGTGGTAACTTCTTAAATAAACAGGAGAATCCTTGGATCAAGATGTGGAATTAACAGCATTCTGCAGCTGACATGAAGTCCAAACAATCCAAGTTCTTACAGTGAAATTGTATTGATGAAAATAATAGAGGGGTAATATAAGATATGGCAAGTAACAGTGAAAAAACCCAACACAACAAAAGAGAAGTCTTCCTGAATATTCAAGCCATCTGATAGGAAAACAATCACAATTGTGATGTAAACATGTGACTAAAGGAAAATAAGGATGAAAAGCATCCATTGCATCAAAAATAAGGAAAATAGGAAGTCAATGAAGGAGAAGAAGGGGGAGAATTTTGCTTAATGTAAGTATCAGAGCACAGCAGAAATACTTAAAACTTCATCAAGAATTTGATTATAGAGTATGACATGAATATAGGCAGTATAATGTGCAATTTTTTAAAACATAATTAAGCACTGAACTGGGGAATAACTTCATACACCATGAAGAAGCATTCCAAGCTTCCTTTCCGAATAAAGATGCAATTGTCAACAAGTGGTTCCAAAGAGGTTAAAGTGCTTCTTGCTAGCTCTTTGTGTGCTTGAATGCACCCTGTAAAAAGTTATTCCTTTATTGCTCTTGTCCTTTGCTATCACTCTCCAGTCTGCTAATCTACCTTCTCTAGCACTGCCGCAATTTTTCTATTTCAGGAAATATACTTTAAAGATAATCTTGCTCCCATTGTCCGGGAACCTTAGGAGAACTGAAATTGATATTTTACTACAATTTCATAGGCTTTCAGTCTCTTCTTTCTTGTATTTTTAATGCTTTTCTCAATCTTTATATTTTCACTGTCTTGCACTGCAGAGAGGCTCCAAAATAAACTGGGAGAACTCCTTTATGAGGACAAAGTAGCCAAGAAGCAGATTCATAAAGACAGACAGTACACACACAGTGGTGAAACTATGTATTTAGCAGCTAAACACAAAAGACTGAAACACTTCAGTTAGTTAGGCAAGAGCAGTATCAATAATTAACCACAAGCTGGGAGACCTTCATCAGTAACACCACATGGAAATGCTGAAAAAGCCTGAACAGCTCATTAGGAAAGACTGACTAATAAACCCTCACTGACCTTGGCTGCTCCTTTGAGCTACAACTCCACTTCACCACATTGAAGCACACACGATGAGATTTTCTTCTATTTGTGCATGCTGGGACATGAAAATCCAGTGAAGAACACACAAAGCAGCTAGCCACCTTACGGACCCATTTCATCTTGTAAAGGTTAAAACCAACAATCTCAGCATCCTGAAGCAAAATTTTATTACCAAAAGTCAGCACATTATGCACTTCCTCAATGTTGTTTTGTTAAGTACTGTGGCATAACAAAACTTTCAATGCTATTCATCATTGCCCCCCATATTTTAACATTAAATTTCAAAATGTAGTGACTTCTGACAAATTGTGAAGTCCTCATCCTATGCAAGGATTAACATATGCACAAACAAAACTGAGGGGGATGGGGGGAATTAAAAAATTATTTTTTTTCCAGAAAGGAATGATAAAAGATTTCTACCTAACAGCATCCAGGTCAGAAATTTTTCAATTGACGCTAAGTCAATTGAAACAATATGCTATGTATGTAGATAGCATACTACAAAAATTCCACTTTTTTTTTTGTCATATGCTATCTACAAAAGAGAAGATTTGGACCAATTCAAATATTTTAAAATGTTTTGATTTGGTGTTAAAGGATCTAATTTCTGATGTTCTTTCTGAAGCTGAAATGAAATTTCACTTTTACATATAAGTGAAAGGCATTTTAAATGGTCAAAATAAAAGTGAAATCACACACTTCTATAAAATTACTTTTTTCATGAGCATTCTGGCATATAATAGCTTTCAACACTATTCACGATTGCCTCCCACAGTCAAATTACAAATTTCAAAATGTATCAGGGAGAAGCAACACCTTTTGTTATACTCATGTTATAATTAAAGAGTAATGGAAGCATTCACAAATGGAAGCACATTGACTATGAGAGAAAATGAATGTGAAAGTGAAAAGACAAAGGGCCAGGGAAGGATTTGTGAAGCATAAGACACATAAAAACAGGTTTATAAAAGAATGAAAAGATTGTCACATAGGTAAAGCTTTATTACCTCACTCAGTAACTGAGAAGATATTTTTATGCCTTTGTGGTCTCAGCACAAAATAGAAATTAATCATTTTGAAATTATCAGACAATTTTGACTGGTGCTATAACTTTCCCTTTCACATTCATTTTACCAACTATCTTACCATTCACTATTTCTTAAGTTTAAATAATATGTTAATAATGGTGTTAGATGCAACTATAAGTATTTCTTTCTAAAATTTGCAATGAGATACTCTGAGAGATGTAGAAATACTATTTTATTATATAATATTTATTGTATAATTTACAAGCTAGCTGTAGTTCATATTTTATTGTTATCAACTATCTATGATTATTTCTTATAGAGTATACAATATAATGTAAATCATATAATATATGGTATTATTATTATTAAAACCTGTGATTAATGGCTAAAGATGCAATTATTCTCAGCTTGCGAACATGTAGTGAGTTGGTGGCAGCCTAATAACCTCTATCAGAGAGAAAGATCCATGCCTAGGGTAGAGAGTTATAAGACAGCTTAGAACTTTGATGCAATCCTCCAAAAGCAGTATTCAACATCCATGGAACCGAAGATGAAGGGGTATTTGGTAGCTTTGTGCTAAAGGGAAGAAAGATAAACTAGGGGGAAAAAAACTAACTTTTAAACTCATTTTATCAAATGAACTTACAGAAAAAAAAAAGAAAAGTATGCTGCACCCTTGTGCAGCTACGTGTTGGATTAACTATTAAGTACTGCAACCAGAACATTGCCTTCAAGTTAATTCCTTCCTTTCAGAAGTCAGCAGCCCATTTACAATATTTTGATTGCCGTCTACTTAATTGGTTATTAGATACTGTAGATTTGGTTGTGTAGGGAAAAATACTATCAAGGTGATGACAGCTACTACTTATCCATTGAGCAACTTTGATTCTAGTTCCATAACGTGCACGCTAATTTCTGACCTAAAACTAAGACTGTGCCAGCTCCATAAATAGCGGGCTGGGTGTTCCCACCACAGATGCTCTCACAGGTTAGAAGGAGATATGCAGTCCTCACACAGCGAGAGAAGCTGGGACGTGCTCTGGGAATTTATTCTGGCAGTCTTAACTGCCATCTAGCGGCAGGAGAAGGAAAAGTGAAAAAATAAACAGTTGTCGTAGAAGAACAGAAATAGTTTGATGTCTTAAAAACATATTGTGCAATTTTTTTTTCTAAATAGTAAGTGAAAAATTCAAGAAATGCTTTGAATATAGCAACTAGTAAATGCAGTCAAAGGTAAATGGGTAAAAACTAAGTATTTATCTCCACTATATCACCCTTTCTAAAGATTATCTTCATGTGGATGATTCAGTAGAGTTACGTACATTAATGGACCCATTAAGAGATGTCATGAGTTATTCTGATGGTTATTTATTACGATACGGCACAGATTCCTCAATAATTGTTTTGGTGTAACAAATGTTGTAATCATAATTTAATTAATATGCACACTACATGACTAGTATTGATTTCACGTGATAACAAAAAATGGAGCAAAACTTCAAGTTTCTGTGTTACCATAAAGATGGCAAGATAAAATAAATACATCACTGGCACTCATCCATGGATTGTGTTGCATCCTTTAAGACTGCTACATTCGCTGCAACTTCAACTGTCTACAGAATCAGCACCGACCCTTTCAAACTGGCGGCTTGGGTAAAGCTCTGATTGTACTCTGAGTATTCCATAAAAAGTTTATAGCAAAGGAACACAGCAACGACAAATCTTAAAAAATAAAAACCCATTACAAACTCCATTCACATAGCCAAGGATAAAAATAAGTTCCAAAAGAAACAGCACAGAAGTATAGGACACTTTCTATTGCTGAAGAGTAAACAGATCTCTCGCTTATAAGCCACTATATACAGGTTTCAAGGGACAGATTCTCCATAACTTTGCTTCCATTCACCTTCAGCGGACAGTTTAATAATTTTTTGAGAACTTTCCCCTACACATACCTTCCAGGGCTCCTTAAGATTTTTCTAGGCATTTTAGGAATAACAAAGAATAAAGAGTCTCACTCCTAATATTTTCTAGAGAAGGCATGATGATCAACCTTCTTCATAAACACAAGATATCGGTTTGGATCAGGTTGCAAAAGAGCTGGTTCAGAGAAATCTCTGTTTGTAGGTACCTTCAGTGCATAGTACAAAACCACATTTACCTCAAGCATTTCCAACAGCTGGGATATCTACCACCATATTTTTCTATTATATCCTTAAAGAATAAAATGCAACAAGTTATTACATTAAATTATGACACAATTTTACCTCCCTGTATGTTCCCATATTAAATTTTATAATGTAAAGGTCTATCTGTATAGCAGTATGTAGTAATTCATATTTTTGTTGATCTTAAAATGTATCTTTCCCTTCCTTCATAGAATGAGAAGTTGCAAGAAAGAGAGCATACAGACAATGTCTGGCCTTCTCTCTAATGCATTCCATTTTTACCAGTGCAAACGCTGGTAGCATAAAGAATATACAAAAATAATGTCCCTTTGCTGTTATATTTAAATATTACAGACTGAAGCAATTTCAGGGAAAAGTAATAATCTTTAAATGAATCACAAAACCCAGGAAAAATTCATTTGAAAATAAAGACAAAATAATAAAGGCTAACAACAGAGATGTAAAGAAAAAAAATTGTTCTTTAAAACGTTTGAACACCAGGAACACAGGCAAAAGAACCTCTTAAAGTAGACAGGCTATAAAAAAAGAAGAAAAAAGTTTGCAATTATACCCTTTCATTTAGAAAACTACTGAAACTTAGAAGCAGAACTAACAATTTATGATTTATCAAAGCAGCAGGACCATATAGCAGCATCTGACTCTCAGATTTCACCTTTTATAAAAATTAACGTCCTGCAGTAAGCTTTGACATTCCCTTCACAAAAATGAATAACTTAGTGTTGACCTTCTTTGGCCACAGGACATACTAAAAGCTAGCAACTCAATATTTTCAGCCTAAGTGGTTTTTAGATTATTAGTCTGGCACTATATAGCAATTTTCACATGGCATTCTACAATTTCCAGAAAAATAAACAGCTCCAAAACAATTGGACAAAAAAAAGGATGCATCTATGATGGGCCACATTCTAGTACAAGGAACTCATTGTCAAGGACATCCAGAAAAACAACAGGAACACTACTCAGCAGTCAGAAGTCACGGAAGCACGTGATACTGTAATTTATTCATCAGGACTATATGTTATAACCTGCGTGCAGACTCTGTTTCGGGAAACTCTTAAAACACTAATTGCTGGAAATGGTATACCAGGGCAACATTTCTCAGTAATTTAGTCACTATGCTTCCCGCCCCCCCCGAACCTGATGTCTTATACCAGGCTGGGCTGAGGTCCAAAAATCAAGCAGCACACTGTTAAGGAAGGGGCATGGAGGCAGTGTTAGTAGAAGCAACAAGGAAGAGACAATGAAGACACTTAGACTCACCAAAAAAAAAAACCAAAACAAAGAGCTGCATACAGGAAGAAGGCACTACCCTTACACTCTGTATTTCTTATACGTGCTTTCTAAGCACCCGCTGCTGGAAACAGGATACTTGCTTCAACTGGCCTTTCGTATAGGAAGATTTTATGTCTTTCAATATTGTAAAATGAAAAATCACATTACATCTCAGATATCATCGGTCTTACAAATGGAACTCTGTGCAAGGGCTCCAGTAATTTAAGAGTAACTCAAAAATGGAAATCCAAAAATCTTGTTTGAATTATGTTTTGCATACAATAAACAAAAGTATTATTTTTCTGAATCAATTATTTTTCTGATCATCATGATTTAGACCTTACACTTCACTGCTGCTACCTAAAAGGCCTCCAAATCATTCATATCACCTTTTCTGGTTTGCCTTTGTAACTACATAGTGTAAGATAGAACAGTAGCAAACATGAAAATAATCGCCAAATGCACGCAATATAAGAAAACATGATCTGTAGGACACTGCTGCTAAGAGTGCGTAAGTCTTCTACTAATCATGGACAGCAAATATTTGCATTTTATCTCATTTCTAATTATATTTACATATTCATAATTTTCTGTATGATTATATTATCCTGAAAGTAACATCACAATTCCACTTTTCTGGAAACAACTCACTCACAATTTCCTTACTACTAAATTAGATAACATAAACAAAATTAATCATAAAGACATGATGATATTTGAGGAAAACTCAAATTATCCAGATAAAAAATAATAACCTGATTTAAAAGAGAATGCTTATATCATCCAAAGCTACGAGCAGTAAATAAATTAATCTAGTTCTCCTCCAGTGCCTTTCAAATGTACTCTTCTGGAAAATAAAATGTGCAAGACAAACATTCTTTTAACAAATGATGAAACTGGAGAGATGTGCGCTTTTTCACGGATGCATGCCAGTACTTGTCTCCCCTCGCCTCTACTGTTTCCAGGGTTGCCAGAGATGCACACACACATTTTTCTCTCTCACTGAGACTATGTATTCTCTGAAACACCCTCTCAAAATGAGTAAATCCCCATAGCATGCATCTACTATTCTTCTATGGTAGAGTTATGCTATTATTTGTGTGAGTTATTATTAATAATATTTATTGTACACTACTGCTGTATTCTAAGAGATGCTGCACACACCAGAGACTTTGCCTGTCATCTCATCTCCACAAGACCTCACTGAGCTTTCTCAGCTCCACAGGTTTTATGTCCATTATGCCCTGGCCTTTGTGCAAACCCAAAGACAAAAATAGTCTGTGTACTACAAATACTGTACTTGTACCAATCTGATGATTACTACACGTGATCTGCCTAATGACATGGTCAATGTATCAAAATTCCCTGCTCCTTGCAGGGGGGTTGGACTAGATGACCTTTAAATGGTCCCTTCCAACCCAAACCATTCTATGAATCTATGAATATACTCGATTATCAGACTCCCTGTGTTAGCAAATTTGTCTTTTTCCATTCTATTTGATGACAAAAACATAGAATGTTTTGTACTTGATGACTTGTATACTGTGGATTTAGCATATGGACTTGATTTTTAAGCACAGTGCAGCTGCGCTTAAGAATACCTTACAATTGGTGAGAAAAGGAACATGCTGTTAATTTTTCTTTAAACTAGGACCGCTCAACAAATTCACCTTGCTATTTAAGTTCCTATTTTTATGAAAAAAAACCCTACTTCCTCACAACATTTTACTTTGCTTAGTGTAGTCAATCATGCCAAAGGAAAGTGAGTTCTAACATTAAACTTTGTTATTTCTGATTTGACAATTAGACAGTTGGTCAAGTTTACACTTACAAAACCAGACATCAATAAAGAGTATTCAATACAAAATTTCAGATAAAAATGGCTTATTTTTCAGTCTAAAATTACAGAAAACTGCTTCGACAGAAGGATGTTTCATTGAGAAACAGTGAGTAGTTAAATGCCAGTGCCTTTATATAACAAGTAAACGTAAAAGTACTGCACTGCTGAGTTACAGGGAAGAATTTAAGAGTACAACACTAAGCAAAACTACAAAGGGGAAACATGTAAAACTGCTTTTTGCCATCATGTACGAGTGCATGTATGGATTTTAACCAGATTAATTTTAACTGAGTTGGCAGTCAACTGAAAACAACTTTTAGAAAGAAACAAATTCTTGACATTTGGTGGAAAGTATATGTTTGCACTACAAAAATCTGTAAAATGCACTAGTCAGGCAAAGAAAAGAAAATAATTATAGAACTATACCTTTAATGTTTCAATTTCTTCTTTGTGTTCCCTCTTTAAATGCAAAATGGCAGCTTGGTATTCTGTAAAAATAAAAAAAAAGTAAATTCCATTAGAGTCAGGAAACAACATGCCATCTTCAGTATAATATATTTCATACAACACTACCAGGTCCAGAATGCAGATGTAGGCTCTCAAATAAAAGACCTTTAACAATGCTGATGGAAAAGAAAAATCTGAACGCAGTAATTAGCCTTATTTTCTAACATCACACAACTAGATTTTCCACGGTGTTTCTGAGAGCAGAGGATAAGCAAAGAAGTCTTCCATGCTGAGAGGGGAAAATGGGGGGAAGATACATCGGACTGAAATAACAGGAGGAAACTTTGGTTTTGCTGTAGCTTTGCAGATAAATGTGGAGCAGACTCAATATTATGACTTATACACAAATGCACACAAACACACACACCCCGAATTCTAAAAAAACCCATGCATTAAATACAATCATTTAAACTGAACTGTAAACATACAATCACTATACATAGGCAAATTGGATAAAAGAGTAATCACAAATACAAACAAAGACCTGGAGAAGTACCCAGCAGAAAAAGATACAGAGCATTCTTTGTCTTATTTCTATCTAATGAAGACTAATTGCAGGGTTTACGTACCTTCACAGAGTACTAAATAGCTCTTCCATTTAACGAGAATATAACAAAATCCAAAGGTATAACAAAATTGAAAGCATGAAACTTAAAGCCAGAGAAATTTAAATTGGCAATGAAAAAAATGACAAGTCTGGGGTAACACGGGTTTACTGATGGCTATAATGTTAAGGTGTAGATTTACCAAATGGACCTCTAGAACCTGGGTCGCATGCTATGGTTTCTCTCAATCCATACCACAGCTACATTTGGCCAGACCAAGAAAGAGAAGATCTTTCATTACAGCTGCATTATGATTTAAGAGAAGCCTGTCTTCTGTAAGATGTTGGCCCAGAAGCTACAGCCCTCCTAAACAAGCAACTGGAGCTCATTCTTAGACCATCAAAGCCCCACTTCTGTCTGCTTCCAAATTAAAATTCATCCAAAAGTGTATTTCCAGCTCCCTGACTTGGCTTCTGCTTCCTCGACTGAAAAAAAGGAATCAAATTCTAATTTAAACAAGGATTGAAAATAGTCCAAAGACTTTAAATTTTACTGCCAATGTTCTCTAACATTAAGGGGCTTGCATGGTCCCTTGAACAGTAGAACCAATAAAACAGCATTAGAACATCAAAGCGTGGACCAAAGCACCAGGTCAGTAAAATATTCCAGTGCTTAGGCATTTTTTTCTCTTTTTTTTTTTCTTTTTTCTTCTTGAGAGCACATGGAGGAAAGAGGAAAGAAAATATAACCTGGTCATCACACTGAAATCTGTAAGTTGTGGAAGGTTTTAATGCAAAGTTAGTTTTTTCAAATGCAGATGAAGCTATATGCAAGCAGCTGAACTTATATACAAAATCAAAAGGGAAAGAGATTGGTATTTTACAAGACACAAAATAAAAAACTTTGGTCATTCCAACTGCTAATATTATCTATCTAAACTCTTCCTTCTTATCTAATGGGCTTCTACTTAGAGCTTTTCAGCATGGGAAAATTGCCTGACTGCCTTGTTGGAATCACAACCAGTTAGGTCTATGGACTTCTAGATTTTCTGCTGCATAATTCCTTTGACTGGTTGATATTCCCTCTGGACAGGCTCTGCTTATCCATTCACCTAAACAGCACTTAACAAATCAGCTGCCTCATGTCCTCAGAAAGAGTTGTGACCCTTCTGGCACCTCAGCTTGTGAAGCACTCACTCAACTTGCAGGGCATGAACCTTATGAATATCCCAACACGAAGTTTAGCTCTTTAAGGTCACCTGATAACTGAAGTAAACACCAGGCTTTGAAAGTGCTGCTAACAATCAGTTCTTGGTTTGGCTAACACAAGGACATAGATTTACAGATCTGTCTTAACAAAAGACCTACTTGATATGTGGGATTGTCCAATGCTTAACATTACCTGGGGTTTGGGTAAGACAGTCATAGTTCATATACGCTGATACAGACCTGCACTGGCACCAGAAGCGGATTTTTCACTATGTCTACCTATTCCCAATCCTCTGTTGCTTATTTTCTTGTATTAGTACAAATGTTTGTGTAGTCATAGAATACTGGAAGAATCCCCATGGATGAAACATAACACAGCATAAAAAGTTAAAGAACTTCTAAAAAATTAAGTGTATGTCATTATTGTGTGTCGTGGTTTTGTTAGTGAGGGGGGGCCTAAGGTGGTAGCTTCTGTAGGAAACTGCTAGAAGTCGCTCCCCTTTGTTCAGTGGACTCGGCCGGGCCTAGGGCGGACCCGCTGCTGGCCAAGGCCGAGCCGATTGGTAGCAGAATGTCCCGTGATAACGCCTCTGCAATAACAAATTTAAGAAGGGGAAAACTGAAAAAAAAAAGAGAGAAGAGAAGATGTGAAGAAGCTGAGCGGGGTCAGAGGCGCAGAGGGGGAGGCGCAGGCCTCATGGGCCTTGCAGGCCTCACCCTCTGGCCTCTCGCCAGGCAGCCGACTGGGCCCGACTCAGCCCAGCCCAGCTGCAAGAAGTGGAGAAGAGATGAGAAGTGAATAAGATGTAAAAAAGATCCGGAGAGACACCTACCAGCCTGTTGTGAGGAACGGCTGCAGACACCAAGGTCAGTTCAGAAGGAGGGGGAGGAGTAATGCGGCTCCTGGCCAAGATTCCCCTGCAGCCTGTGGTGACGACCATGGTGGAGCAGGTTGTCCCCCTGCAGCCCATGGAGGTCCACGGAGGAGCAGAGATCCACTTGGAGCCCGTGAAGGACCCCATACCGGGGGAGGTGGATGCCTGAAGGCGGCTGTGGCCCGTGGAGGGCCCGCTGGGGCAGCTGTTCTGGAGAGACTGCACCCGTGGAAGAGATGACCCACGCCGGAGCAGTTCTACGAAGGACTGTGGCCCGTGGGAGGGACCCCACTCTGGAGCAGGGGAGGAATGTGAGGAGTTCTTCCCCCAACCATGAAGCAGCGGCATGAAACAACGTATGATGAACTGACCGCAACCCCCATTCCCTCTTCCCCCTGTGCCGTTCGGGGTGGGGGGGGGGAGGGAAGGGGGTAGAGATAATGGAGATAATGTTAAGCTTGGGAAGAGGGAGGGGTGGATGGAGGTTATCTTGTTCTCTGTCTCATTACCCTGCTATTTGTAGTAATAAATGAATAGTTTTCCCCAAGTCAAGTTGACGGTAACTTTAAGGATTTCTCCCTGTCCTTATCTCAAACCTCGAGCCGTTTTTCCTTATATTTTCTCTCCCTGTTCTCTTGGAAGGTGGGGGGAGTGAGAGAGAGACTGTGTAGTCTGGTCCTGATCGGGGCTGAACTACGACATTGTGACAGACATTTTGCAAGATACCATCATTTTAAGTTATTTAAGTTAGCACATGTTTTTTGTTACTTCTCCTAGTTGAAAGCTCCAAAAAAAGTTCTAGAGATTGCTTTCTTTAATCTTTGTTCTAAAGCAAAGGTGAGGTAGAGAGTAGCAATTCTTTTATGGTTTACTTATCCTTAAAAATATGCTTAGAAAGTACTAGATTATAAGAATTAATAAACCTAATTCATTACTTAAAACACTGCTACCGCATAAAAGCAGATGTATCACAAACTGATACACTGTAACATATTTAATAATTGTCTACTGTGCAATAAACTGACATTCTATAGCTTAAGCTTTTGTTTCTTTCTATCATTAGGTTTCCTTTTTAACTAGAAAAACCTATCTATTGGATAGAGGCTCACATCCAGCAAAGTATCTTTTCAATTGTTCTCAAGCAAACATTTTTTTTGTGTGTGTAAGATACTATAATGAAAAAGAAATCACATCACAATTACAGTTTTGTATAATACAAAGTAACTCATTTCCATTCCTTTCGTATTTTTTTGTGTAGTCACCTTAATTTGGTATCGTTGTACAAGGATAGTTAACCTCCTAAGAAAATATCCTGCACACAGAGATGGCAATCTGAATCATTAAAACACTGAAGAATTTGACTAGAAAGAATAATTGCATCCATATAATTCCAAAAAATCAGTTTCTGAACATACTGGCAACAGAATAATAAAGTTTAATTACGCAATGGTGTTGGGATGCTGGTTAGAATGCTAAAATCACAACAGCAAAGTAAACAATAATGACATATTAATGGAAGAAACTGTACTGTGAACAAAATATAGGTCAGACTTTATAAACTACCGAGTTCTTAACCTGCATTTAACTCACAAAACAGATTCATCTATACTACAGAAACAATACAGAAAACTGTAAACTCTAAATTATCAATGGGTGATTTGTCTAGGTTACAAATTAACTATGCCAGAGTTTAAGAAATCTGATATGGCTCTGTGTGTAGCCAGTCTGACTCTTGCATAATTATTGTATTCATCCACATGAACATATGTGGATAGTTCTCAGAGCCAGCTGAGATATAAGGTTGCAACTGAACTGTATGATCTTCCACTTCCTGGTGCTGCAATACCTTAAGAACCCTCAGGACTGACATGGAAATACAGCTTCTAATCACAGAACGGCTGAGGTTGGAAGGGGCTGCTGGAGGTCATCTGGTCCAACTCCATGCTGCTAGAGCTGGCTGCCAAGAACCATGTGCGACCAGCTTTTGAATGCTTCCATGAATCTCCATCCCCATCTTCCTCTCTGGGCAACCTGTGCCAGTGCTCAGTCATCCTCACAGTGAGAAAGTGTTTCCTGATGTTTAGCCGGACCCTTCTGTGTCTCAATGTGTGCTCACACTGGTCCTGGCACTGGGAACCGCTGACAAGATCCTGGTTCTCTCTTCTTTACACACTACTTCAGAGATCCAAGCTGATCTTGTGTCACAAGGTATTCCATGCCAGCACATTCTCTAGTTTGTGTAATGTCAGGGGGATTGTATTTTCTGAGGTTTTCTAGTCTTTCATTACGCTGGATAACAGAAGGCTGATTGTACAAATATCCTGTTGTACTTGCCTGGTCTCCAAACAGCCTGCCGGGAAGACAGTGGCTGTAGGGCATAAATAAGTTAGCTATCCCTAATGTAGATATTATTCTAAAGGGCTTTTGAAACAAACAAATCAGATACAAACCAGATGTCAAGTGCTCCTGTCCTGAAAAATGACCACAGGCAAATGAGAGTTTAATTACTGAGAAAACAACTAAAAATGTTAGTCCTTTATGTAAGGCAAACAAGCAAAAAAGTAAACAATCTTACTGCACAGATCCAGCTCCAACCAGCTCCAACCAGCTCTAACTCTTAATTTTCAGTTACTACTTCCAATTTACTACTTTTTCCTTTGTTTTGAAAGGATTCCACCTCAAGAAAAATGTAATAAATGATAGAATTTGTTGCCCATTCAGGCATAAACTTTTCTTACACAACTTGATGCTACCTTCAGTCAATAATTATAACCCACTGCAGCTAAAGCAAACTTCCATAAAATTGGATGTTTTTTCTAAGATGGTGAGATAAAGCAGATATACATTATAAAATCTTAAATAAATACAAATGTTTTTTAAATCTGCTGGTACTTAGCAATGTGTTCCAGAATACCAGGTTAGTGAAAAATGTTTCACTGAACTACATTTAAAGTAATATTAAAGTTGGTAAAGTATATGGGAAGCTGGATAGAGGCCTTGGTGAAAACCAAAGATACGCAGCTTTCCCTTTTCTACACAGTTGTAAAAATAAATCAGTAACTTCAAAAAAAATTTTAAAAGCTTCTTAAATTTCCATTTACTCCCATGTTTTGCCATACTCAGTAGATAAGATGGGTATCTAACACTGTCTTGCTAACCATACAGATTTATCAGGTAGACCAAAACTCTACTTGGACCTCATTATCACGAGAATGATAATAATGACAAAACGACCCTTCCACCACCGCTACCATTTTTCTGCACTTTCACCCTTTACATTCCTACTTTGTGCCTCTAGAACTCGTCATATGTATTTTGCATCCAATGCACAATTTACATCAACATTAAACCGCAAAGATCCTCTCTTCACATAGCATCAGGACAGAGAGATGCCTGTGTTCTCAATCAAATCACTCTTCCAGGTTCTGAGTTCTATCCAGATCACTTTCAGAGGAATAGTTATTACCCAATGAAGGTACCTGGGGGTTATCCAGTCAATCAGATTTTGCAGGAAAGCTGCACCAAGGCATAATAGGGGAAAAAATAACTACATAAGTAAAAGAAAATATCTAGTTTGGAAAGGTAAGCTCATTGTAGACCACTAAAGCAGCAGAATTCTGGAAAAAAAGGAGCTGAAGTTCTTATCAGAGACTGATTCGGTTTCCAAAAGACACTCCAAAGCGCAACGGATTATGCAAAACCATCTTACTTTTGGATTACTCGTCTCACATATTCCTTATTTACAGAACTTTGGAGGCACAATGAAAAGACTATTTTTGTTCCTATTTCTACAGGCCCTGGAAGAGGTAAGTTGAGAATTGCCACAGTGCAGAGTAGCGTGAGTGTGAAATAAAAATAATTTTGTTTCATAGTGAGCAAAATTATATGTCTGTTGAGACAAGCCAAAAGTCCATTTCACCTCATATCCTGTCTCAGTAGCCAAAAAGCAGGTGATGTGAAAAATTAAAAAACGGCAAAAAGGGAGTAGTACTTTTCCAGTACATTCCTCCAGCAATCTGATTTGCAATTCAGGAACTTTCTAAACCAGAGAAGTTGTTTGCATATTTAACAGTTTGCAAGTGGATTCCTCTTCCATGAACATGCATTGCTGATTTAAAAACCCCTGCAAGCAGACAACGTCCTGTAGGAAAGAATTAATTGCACATCAGGTAAAGACTCATTTATTTTGAATCTGCACCTGTTCAGTTAATTGGATGAGCTGGAAGAAAGAGTGAACGACTGTTCACTATTTCACCATTTGCTGTTTCTTATGATTTTAGAGATGTCCATCATATACCTCCATGAATGATTCTTCTCCAGTTAAAAGAGTATAAGTCTACCATCAGCTTCCCTCATAAGGAAAACGTTTCCATATTGTTGATCAAAGTTGCTACTGTTCCCTGAACCTTTTACAGTTCTACTGTACCCTGAGTTGACAAAACTACAGTTTCCTGTGAAATTAAAAATGTGGACACTTATAAAATGGCATCAGGATGATTCAGAAGATTTTATCTTCTATTTCTTTCCTACTATTTCCTACCACTTCAATTTTTTTTGATCACTGCTGAGCACTAAGTTGACGTTTCCCAAGATCTAATTTAACATTTTTGTTTTTAAACAGTAATAATCAGATCAGAGTTCAATATTCTCTACATGTATTTAGGATTTTTTTCCTCAGGTGCATATTGTAATAGTTCTATACTTTAGATTTTCTTTGTTATTTTATGGCACTGTCCCCCAAACTTTGATTTTTTTTTTTTTTAATCTTCAGCTTTTTCTCATTCTCATGAAAAAAAAACTTGCATTCTGAGGAGAGAATGTTAAATTTTCATTCAGGTTAACTTATCTTCACTACTCTTACTAACTTCATACCAGCTGCAAGCTTCCTCTTCTCAAGTCTCACTTTTCCAGTTCATTTATGAATATGCGCAGAGTGTGGAGTTCCTGAGTGTTCGCACACAAAACTAGGAGGAGCGGCTCACAAGCTGGAGGGTCATGCTGCCATTCAGAGAGACCTCGACAGGCTGGAGAAATCGGCTGACAGGAAGCTCATTTAGTTCAACAAGGGGAAGTGCAAAGTCCTGCACCCGGGAAGGAACAACCCTAGGCACCAGTACACTCTGGGGGCTAACTGGCTGGAAGGTAGCTTTGCAGAAAAGGACCTGGAGGACACCAAGTTGAACAAGAGCCAGCAATGTGCCCTTGCAGCAAAGCAGGCTAGGCAGTGTTAGGAGGAGTCCTGCCAGCCGGCCAAGGGAGGTAATCCTTCCCATCTACTCAACACTGGTGAGGGCACACCCGGAGTGCTGTGTCCAGTGCTGGGCTTCCCAGTACAAGACAGATATGGAGCTTTTTTAAGTCTAGCTTCAAATAGGCATTCCAGTATTCACCGTACATTAAATGTTATCTCTTGTAAAATGATAATTGTCTTTTTTGGATATTGTTACTTTGAAACATTATTCTCTACTGTAGATAAATATAATTATGTTTCAAACAAGAAAATTAGGAATAATTTCCATAATAAGTAAACACATTATACATTCCTGTAACATGAAAATAGATCTTTGATTTCCTGAAAATCTGAAGATTGTGAAAATGTAAAATTAGCCACTTCCACTAGGTGGCAGTTTTGTACTCCATTAATAACCTTTTCCTTATTTTTCCTGAACTCAAACTATAATTCACCAATTTATGGATATACAGATATAGTTTTATTCTGGATGTGAACTTGTTATCTCATTAGTTTTTCATCTATATCGGTTCAGTAGGGCCTGTTGTGATAGGACGAGGGGTAATGGTTTTAAAATAGAGGGAGATAGATTTAGATTAGATATTAGGAAAAAATTTTTTACACTGAGGGTGGTAGAACACTGGAACAGGTTGCCCAGAGAGGTGGTGGATGCCCCATCCCTGAAAACATTCAAGGCCAGGCTGGATGAGGCTCTGAGCAACCTGATCTAGTCAGGGATGTCAGAGTGCTGGACTAGATGACCTTTGAAGGTCCCTTTCCAACCCTAACCATTCTATGATTCTATGATTCTAGATTTGTATTTTGGTACAGTTTTTATCTTATCTTTTTCCTAAGGATTAGCTTGTTAAATTTTAGTTTATATTAACACATTTGAAATTTCCTTGTTTAACTGTATTATTTTTAAAAGGTGCTTGGGAAAAAAATCCCACCATTTCTGGAGCAATCAGCTAAACTAAAGTCATGATCCTGTTCTGCTACCCATAGATTTAGTCAATATTAGCAAGTACCACAACTTTACTTCCATTCATACTATATTTAGCTCTGCCTACACACAACTGTAGGAAAAATTATTTATAAGGAAAAAATACGATATTTTTATGGAATGGGCAAATGTAATAGCTTGCTTGTTTGCCCAGTCTCCAAGGAGGCAGCAAATCACAAGAGTGGCCTGTAACACTAAACACGTAAGTGTTTCTAGGACCTCCACACCACCACCAGAGTCCTGCAAGGTAGGCCCTACTTCAAGTTAGAGCAATGGGAAATGCTAGGAAGTTAATTGTCAGGGAGAGATGAGTCTGTCAGACCAGACTCTTCAGAAGTCCGCTTAATGACAGTTTATATAGACAACACAACTTTTGTACCCTAAGATCATCGATGGTATGTGCAGGGAAATTCTAACAAATTCCAGTCTAAGTTGCTTTAACTAATGCAAAAATGTTTGAACACTGTCTTACTTCCTAAGAAGCATTCATGCAGTTGTAACAAACATGAGTGGACTCTAATTATGAAACTTCAAAGGGAATAGGACAAGGCTTCAAAGTCCTTTGGATTTATTTCTTCTAATATGATGCACGCTTGCCATCGAAATAGTGTTTCATGGTAGAATTAAGGACTAACTTGTTCTTCAGTGATACAATGCAACAAGAGTCTAACCTGGTCATAAGGTTTGTTTCTAAGTCCTGTAAAATAATCACATTCAATATTCACCAACATCTAGTATTCCAAACTCAACTACAAAAAAAGGATCAAAAAGAAAGAAAACAAGTCTTAATTCTTAGAAAGTTTTATCTCAGCAGATTGCTATACTGTAACTGTTTGAAAAGCATGAGAACAGGAAACTCTTAATGAATAAAGAAATAATGATCAACCATACACAGTATAACGACAGTTTCTTAACTTACAGAAATAAAGGACAAGACAGGCTACAGATACTGGGGCAATACGTTACACTAAAAGGAGGACTCAAAGAACTTCTTGTTCTTCAGAAAGGGTGTTTTAATCACTAGGAAGTTGGTATTTCATAATTCGAGAATGTCTTTAGGAAGCTTTTATTCAAATATTTATTTTAGAAAAAAAAGGCAGACTGAAATTTCAGAGTACTGTATGTATGTAATGGATTATTATAAACTCAGTATCAGAAAAAGCAGCACATTTATAAAAAGTACACATAATCACCATCTTCACGAGACCAGAATTAAACTGGTGTCTTCACCTAAAATACCGCAAAAGCCCCCTGCTATCTCAGTTGTCACAGAAGGACTTTCCAGAAGATGTTCCTTTCTTTCATTTCCACATACACAGAAAAATGTAAATGCTTTGAAACATGCCTTATTCGGCTATGTCAGTTACTTCAGCAAGCAACTGCAGAAGTGACAAGTCACTGTAGAAAAAACAATACTATCAGAAATCCTCTTTAAAAATAAACCGAGTTCCAACTCAGCTTCAGTTAGTTATCACACATTCGGTAACACAGGGCTCTGAGCAACCTGATCTAGTTGAAGAAGTCCCTGCTCCTTGCAGGGGAGCTGGACTAGATGGTCTTTAAAGGTCCCTTCCAACCCAGAGTATTCTATGATTCGATGATAACAACTGGCTAACTGGAAAGAGGTGCTTAAAAGGAGTTTCCAAGTCATGCATGTTTGTACAAGTTAAGTTCCTTAAGCTTCGCTTGAAATTCAACAACGGCCAAGGCTCTGTGTGTCCTGCTCTTGGTGGGATACAAAAAAAATACAAGAAAATACAGAAAGATACAGCATGAGCTATATCTGAAATAAACTTCCATAAATCAGGTTAATACCATTCATTCCCTTTCTTAAAGCATGATTAAATCTCCTTTTCCTTAAAAAGACATCCCTACTGATTAATTTCTAATGGCATTATCAGTTAGTATCTAATTAGCCCTCACACAGTTTTCAATGGGATTTTATTGTATTTCTTTAGCAATGTTAAATGTGCTCTTCTTTTGAATAAGGACCAGTGTGTCCAAATATATCAAGGTTATGGAAAAGTAAAAAGCTATCATCCCTCTAATCCTTCCAAAATGACTAGTACTAAACTAGTAAACAGGGCAAATTTGGTTCTTGTATAAAAAGCTTCAATTCCTATTTATTATAAGTAATATTTATTCGTATCAGTAAAAGTATGATGCTATAATATTTCTCATCATTTATTAATTCACTTCACCTTGTCTTTTTCCTTAAATTCAGCTGTTACCTCAGTTTTATATAAGATACACCTCACAATGGAGAACCAACTCAGAACTTTTCCAGCTCAATTTTCACTACGCTACAATTGGCACTGCAGTCTTTGCTTCAAAGATTTTTAGAACAAGCACTGTCAGATTATAACAAGTCAAATTATTAGGCATATTAGATTATCTCTAAAATGGGTTACACTTACCTGGAGTTTGCTCACAGATAAGAGAAATGAGGGGAAAAATCATAGAAGAAGAAGAAGAAGAGAAAGTAATACACCAGTTCTCAATTGGGATGTTCTTCCAATCAGTCTTCAAATCTTAATTTTGCAAAATTTCACACTCAGCATTATGGGATGGATCTGAAAGTCAAGTAAATCAACCTAAATTCCACTCAATTTAGTGAGATGGTGGCCACTGAAACCAAAGTGACGCAAGCTAGAATTCTGAAAACGGTTCCTCATCTATACTACAAGACCTTCTGTAAGTCTTTATTAAATTTTCAGTCCTGAATGGTGGTAGGTACTGTAGACTCTGCCTCTACCATTTTTATTCCATCAAGGAAAGGCAACTAGTGCCTTCACAGCAACAAAAGAGACCAAAGACTAGACACAGACGGACAACATTACACTGTTCCACCCACCTGGTGGTCCCTCCTTGTAAAGTTTTAGGTGAGCTAGAGACAAAAGCATAAGTAAGATTGTATTTCAGATTCACACAGGGAATTTATATTTTTACACTCATTAAATACATATCCTAGCAGGGAGTCTGTCAGACTCCCTGCTTTTTAGTCATTACTACATACATGTATCTCAATCAGTATTTTCAGGTCCCATTTATATTATTGTCTTGCAAAAAAATTATCAACTGTTTATGAATAGCTTATTTTCTTAAGTGTTCCTAGATACTAGCAGTGTCCATCAAATCAAATCAAAACCAAATGGCAAGTATTTAAATACATTTCTACCACGTAAAAAATCCCATGGACATTCCTTCGTTAACCATTTGTTAAATGCAGTAACACTTACTATGAAAACAAAACTTGCATATATCTCTATAAAGCTCTCAGCTCAATATGTACACAGAACTGCATATCAAACACTGTAGAATTATTAAATTATTTCATTAATTCCTCAAGTTTTTCGACTGGAAATAGCAATGGTGCTCACTCATTATTGTATTTTCCTATTGCTTGGTAAGGCAAGGAGAGCAATGCAGATCAGAAAGCTCAGCCTCTTCTGATAGATTCATTCCACACAAACCAATTAGAAGACACAAGTCTGGGGTGGGAATGCTTTCAATAATTCCTTGGTTTGCTTTTCAAGTTGTTTCTAAAACATGCACTTTAAAAAAAACCTGTGCAATAGCAGTGGCTAGTGTACGACATGCCACCAGGTGGTAGAACTAAAGTGTATGAGACTTACTAATCATTAGTGAAGTATGAGGCATGCTTCACTGTTTTGCAAAGAAAATACACACTATAACATGCGTGCTTTTCCTTAATGCATAGAAAATCAAATATGAAATAAAATCTGTATGTTTTGGACAACCTATGTAATTTATGCAAATACTTAACATATGTTCAGTTGTATAATCACACAGAAATTACCTGAATACAGAGCAGCAATAACTTTTACAAATGTACACAAGACAGCTCATGTAAATCTTTGTCATTATATTGAGCAAGCTACACTGTTCATCACCATTTCTAAAAGAAAAGGTACAAGTGTTCACTGATAAATCTGGTGACCTGAAAATTTAACCTGCAATTTTGGGAATACCGTGAGTCACAAAGTTTCGAATTGCAACTTTCATTCTCCAAAACTCTTGCAAAAAGCAAGTATACACACTCAAATATTATTCAGTATTATTCTATTTGGATTCAAAACTGTGCTGTGCAAAAATTACCTTGTCCTCTTTGATAATAAAACAAGTTTCCTATTTGAATGACTTTAAATGAACTCTTATATTAAAGCCTTTCCCACAGAAATCTCCATAACTCACATTTCAAATAGATGAGTTACTCCTCAAACCTTATGTAAGCAATTTAGAAACATTCTCCGCCATGATCTCAAAACTTCAAGCAGAAAGTATAAGCTTTGAAGATAAATGACCTATATAGCTACGTCTGGCCAGGACATTAATTTTAAAAAAAAAATCTTACATATTAAACTCAGTATGTGGAAACATGCAAAATAATGTTAACACAATTTAACAGTAATTAGAAAACAAAAGCTGGAAAACTTGGGTGTAATCAACCTCTCTTAGGATGTACCACACCTTGTAGCATGAAGGAAATCATTAGCTTTTAATTGACCTGATTCATTAAATTTCACAACAGTGAGGGTTTCTTAATCTTTTCTTCTTTCTTGGTAACCCTTAGTCCCACCATTATCAATATTCCCTTCCACTATAGTTTTTATTGCCTCCACCATTTCCCATGCAGTTTTCTCCTTTAACCACCAGGTGTCAGAAGGGAATCTACGTACCACAACTGCACCTTTTTTATTAATTATATATTTATATTTATAGGCACATTGATGAGACCTTCCAGGCTTTTTCAGGCTACAGTCCTAAAAAGCATCAGACGTTCAGGCTTTTCTTCCAATAAACACAGTCATGACCAACTTTCAAAACACGTTATTTGTTCAGACTTGGAATGGTGTCTATAAAGCGTAATTTTCACACAGACATAGTAACACTGGGAGAAATACAGATGTTTATTTGAAATACTAGGTGAATGCAACATTTTAAGCAGACAAATTGTGGCTTATACATTTTTACGAGACAAGTGGTCACTGAAAGCCCAAAGCTTAGGTTTCTAAAAAGCTGACAGGCAGATTTCTTTAAACTTTCTGAACACCAATTAGAACAAGTTTTGCATTTCAGCATCCTTTTAGAACTAGGAAATTAAAATCATGTTTAAAGAAATTCTTAGAATTACTTATTTTTTCGGGATAGGGGACTGACTAAAACAATATTGATTGTTGTAGTTCTAACACATTATTCTAATCTTTCCCCCCTCACCCCATTCCATCTACTCCTATCTATCCTCCTTTTTTTACTTCCCATTGTACCTGAACTCTTTTACAGTCTCACAATTCAATACATATAAGGATGTCAATTCCCTAGACTGGGAAATGAGCAGACATCCTTCACTTCAACTTCTTTTTTGTTTTGTTTTTTTGTTTTAACTCTCAAGGGAAGGAAGAACTCTCCAAGCCTAAAATGTCAATCATTTTCAGCACCTTAAAGACTCTGGTACAGTGAAAATACGGAAGATGTGAAGAAGAGAGACAGATGGAGAGGGACATATGGAGAATAAACAGTCCTAAACAAGCCAATAGTTCCATTTGGATACTGAGACAGCACAGAAGAGATAAGAGTTAATGTACTCCAGGAAATGATGTACCTTCACAACACTTACTGAGTTCCCTGAGAACAACAGAAGATACCCACAGAAAAGCAGCCTCCTGAAGGAAAAAGCAGCAACCCCCTGATTCTCTGTTATGGAAATGAAGGAAATAGTTCTCACTCTTTCTGGCTGCAAAGCAGTATAAAGCACTATTCAGAAGCAGTGAGCTGAGTAACTTACCTACTTGAGTGTTCCTCTCCTGCCACAGGTGAGGGTACAGTTGCAGTTCACTTACCCAACAGCAGAAACAAATAGTTTCACTTTGTTATTTTCACCCTCCCAGGAAAGCAACGTTTGAGGTACTGCAGCTAGAGACATCTAGCATGATTTCTTTCTCAATAACTGTCCTGCTTCATATTTCCAAACCAAATCTATTAAGGGATCACATTCACCAATGCAACATGGTAAACAAATAACACCTTATCGGCAAAGACAAGGAACAAATTTATTACAGAATTTCTTTGATGAGTTATAGACTCTCCACTTCATTTAGCACAAATTTAAAACACAAAGCACTTACTCTAGATCTGTAACACCTTCGCAACCACTATATATAACATATACAGTAAGCATACGTTGAGAACGCAGGAATACTATACATGCAGTTTAAGCATGTATTTATTCAAATGTGGGTGGCTACGTGGGTGAGCATTGGTGCACTACACATCCGCACACATAGGCGCATTGCTTCCCCGATATATTCTCAGCAGTTCTTAAATTTAGAATTGTTGACAAGTTTAAACTTTGAGATATACAAAGCTAAGAAACGTATATTAAGTAGGGTTGCTTTTTTCACAGATAAGTGTCTGCGCCGTAGCAGAGGGGGAAAACTTGGCAGGAATTATATAGAATTTAACTGAAAAGAAGCCCAAAAAGCAGTTCTAAATCCAGGTGCAAATTTTCAGAAAGCACCAGGGTGTTCAGACTCAGGGTTTCATTTATACTAGTATCTAAGTCTCTCATGTTCAAATGCTGGGCCAAGCACAACCCCAGATCACGTGAAGAGTGAGAACAGGAAAGTAAATTCAATAAAACTCAGAGGCATTTCTGTTATACAAAGGGCCTCATATTTTGAAATAGAACCATGGAAATAAATACAAAGTCATTCTTCTTGTGCTGTACACAATTGCTCTTTCACTGTGCTTCAATTATATAACAAGAATCATCTCGTAAAACCCTGTGACCGTTCTAGGACTTTGCAACACCAGACTGGTAGGACTCATAGTGATGCCTACATTCCAAAATAAAAACTACAGTAAAAGAAATAATACACAGAACTTGCTTTCATTATATTCAGATAATAGATTAATCTTCTCACTAGGAAAAATGTAGTTTAAAAATCAAGTTTCTACATCTGAGTGAACCAAGCTCTTCTGCGTATGAGTTCTTAAGCACGCTGGTATCTATAGCTACACAGATGTATGCACGCAGATACGGGTAAAACATGTCCTTGTCAGGCATCTGCTGCAATAGATGCATCCAGACTCAAAAATAATAGGTCTCCTAAGACTGCTACATTTCTGTAGATGGTATGCATAATGGAAATAAAGCAGAGATTTTTATTGAAAAAGTGGAGCATAACCCTTCTTCCTCCTCACCTTGTAATAACATAATCCTCAGTGTACAGGAAGATACGAACATTTTATCACATGGTCTTAGGCACAGTTACTATACTGTAAGTGTTATTTTTTGCAGGCTTAATTTTAGGGAGTCAGTTTTTTTTTTTCCGTTCTGCACCTCTATCTAACACTAATAGCCTACAAACACAAAATTAATTTAAATTGGCTTGAAAAATAAGTCAGGATTCTTATCTCTGTTTAACAGACGGGTAAACTGGAGCTTGGAAAGGTCTCACAGCTTTCCTGAAGTCATTCCAGAAAGTAGCAAAAGGGCTGGAAGTGCAACGCAAGCATCTTAACAACAAATCTTCAGCATTAACAGGTGCCTATCTTTTTGTTCCTATCTCAAGAAGCATAGTATCAATGACAGTATCAGATGAGGCAGGGAGAGAAAAGCAAAGGAAATTTCTATTACTTGCTTGTTTTTGACGTTTTTTAAAAATATTTTCAAAGTAAATCTTAGTAGACAGGGCTGCAAGATATCCGGAAAAGGGGCTGCTGCTTTGATCAGCACACATACAAACCATTTGTCAGAGATGGTAAAGATTTCCAAGCAGCACTCTGCTCAATACCTTCCAAATCTACAAAGTTACAGCTTTAGTGGGCATAAATAAGGGGACAAAATACCGCTGTTACTTTAGATTAATACAATATGGCTATGACAATCTGGCTTGTAATAGAAAGCTCAGATTCTCAATAACACGCTAGTGTATTTGTCAGAATGTGAAACATTGGCATAATATGGCCAAATACACCTGTCATGCTTCACAATAAGCACAATAATTTACAAAATCTTTATGCAGCCTACCTGCCCTCTGAGATCACGTCAAATGGATCAGTAACCATTAAATCACAAAAACACTACCTTTAAATACAGCATAATATCCTGCTTGCTGTAGTCCTGCTTTATCTAATTCATTACAATAAAATGTATAATAGAACCCCAGAACTAAAGCCCAAATACCACACTGAAATAAAATTAACTGAAATTACTAAAAAAAAAAAAAGTAGAGGTTTTTTTTTATTTTAAGATGAAACCTACTGTTAGTGGCCACTGTTACAACAACTTCTTTCAGGACACTAACAACACCAAGCACTGTGTCTTTTTTAGAGACAAACACAAATTGTTCAAGGCCACAAAGGAATTTATGTTAAAGAAAGATAAGAAACCACGTTCTTATCTCTCATCTCTTTGTTCAGACCAACCATTATATCTCTCTTTCTCTCACATAAACTGGTTATTCTCTGCATTTACATCATGACCATAAAGCGATTTTCTTACTGGGAACCCAGAGCATAGAGGACCAAGGCTTTAAAATATTTGAGACTTGGCAATAAACCTCTGCTATCATTTTGTATTTAATTCACCATTTAGACACTTTTTGTTTAGTAAGAGGTTTCTCAGTCGCCTCCTGATTTTCTTATTTTCCCTGAAAATTGTCTTGCATCACAAACTGATGTTATATAAATTCTAGCACCATAGAGACAGCATTACCTCCCTGCAGATTTAAGGATGGTGAACAGACAGACTATGAGAGAAGAGGGTTTGTTAAATACAGACATTTGAATTAACAAGAAAACACATAATGTCAAAAAGCACGAAATGGATTCATGTTTCAACTTGATTTTTTTTAACATTTTCTCCAGCAGGAATGTCACATGCTTCTCTCATCACTTTTTAAATTTCTGTTTTGCTTATGCAAGAGACTAAACTCTCTCTGTTTCATATAAGGGAACTATTTGGATCCTAATGGCTAAAAACACATTTTTAATATGAATCACAGGATCTGTATATCTATACTACCTTATTGTGGAGACTGTTCTTCAAACATACGTAGCTTTGTGAGCAGCAGAACTCATGTCTAAACTCTTTGGACGTGAGAGGCTGCAAGTGCTGATCTAGTCATACGCAGCAGCTGAGACATTCGTCATATGTGGATTCTATGTGATCTAGTATACACATGAATTTGTCTCCTCTACCTGACTAGATATTTTCACCATACATAATAGCTGACACATCCATCCTTCAATCAGGTTTAATGCTTAAAAGATGGGAAAAATATCTCTAAGAATTATGGAGGAAAAAGAAAAAGAAACTTTTAATGAAAACAGAAGACCAGAACTTTTGGACCAGATAAATATGCTGAGAAATGCCTTTGATTACACAGGAAAGATTTCCATGGAATATACCTATAATTACAAATTAAAATATCCTTTTCCTAGTCTTCCAGGATACAAATAGTGTAATGTACTACAGACTTTCTGGACTTCAACTATTTTAGACTGACACACTTCAAAGAAGTTCTAGTTTCTCTAGAGAAACATGTAAGCAGCTTGCACTAATTACAGAGAGTCAGTTGACAACACAGTCACTTGCTCTATGGAAACAGAGGAATTAAAGGATTAAGAAAACATAAGATACATAAAAAAATCCTAATATCATGCTTTTAATTCAAAAATTTACAACTCAAGATTCGAGTGTTGGGGGTGACAATACTATGACTACACAAGATGTTATCAAAGGCATGAAAAAAACCTGTTGCAGAGTCATATTTGTTCACTAACTTTTTTCACTTTTAATACTCCTAACAGGCCTAGTTAGTCCCGTACACATGTTCCTTGTTATGACCATTTGCTTTTCAGTTGGTTTCCCACACGTCAAGCCAGACTACGAGCCTCAGGAGGAGTTAGCTGCTCCTCCAAGCTGCTATGAGTCACTGTGATGTCTGCTGCATAGGCCAAACTAAGCCTGAATTTCTTGCTTCCACTAAGCAGCAAGAACAATAAGGAAAAGCATGGCAAGGAGGTGAGAAAAGATCAAAAAGCCAGGAATCCTCTCCCTCAATATCTCTGCCTTCCTGTCATAGTTGCTGTCGCAGTGCATGGTGATTAAATAAACCAGAGAGCTAGTGCAGAATTGTGAGAAATATTACAGTATTACAACTTTCAAATTTTCAGTGTCACTTTAATACAAATTTCTCATGATAAATTACAAAAATCTATGCTGCTTCATAAAATAAAGACAAATTCTTGTACCTTATTAGAAGTACAAAGACTTACGTCCACAGATTTGTCCTTGGATGTGATCACACTTACAACAGATGTGTTTTGATTAAACCTAAAATAAAGCTCTGCTAAATGAATGCCTACCTAATAATTCAGCTTGTTATTATTGTTTGTATATAGATTCCTACTGTTTCGGTAGATGAAACTCAATCACAGAAATGAAAACAGTAACATTAATCATTGACTGAAAGTTAAAACAAGTCGCTTCAGCATATTTTATGTTACAGATGACCACCTATTCAGGAATATCAGTGGAGGAAGACTGGAATCAAACATCCCTGCTGCACACAATTTTTCAACTTTATTCTGAAATAATGAATTTTTCATTTGATGTTAGCTGTCAGGACAAGACACTGGGGTTAGAAACAGAGTTTCAGGCCGAGACTGGTTGAGACCAGCCAGTTTAATGATGATCATTAACCTGCTTTACATCAGATTTTTAAGACAACCACTTTGTGGACCAGAAGTTCCTAAGCTACTGGTGGTTGGTAGGGAATTTTGGATGGGAAGGGGGATGAGAGGAAACGTCAGTTTACACATGCACTTAGAAGGTACCATCCACCACTGTCAGAAAGAAGATACTGAGTTTAGAAGTAATGCTGTATTGTCATTTTCATATTCATTAAAAAAAAGACACAAACCCCACCTCCAAGCAAAAAGAATTGAATACAAATTCTGTTTTTTTAATTTTATCAGCACTACTCATGAACATTACCTTCCTTCACTTGCAGCAGACTGCATAAATTCATTCCTGCATATAGTGCTTTAAAATGGTCACCCTAGTACTCAGAAAAGCAGATGTAATTGATCCATCATAAGCAACTTACAACTGCTTGTAGGGTCCTTGCTGCTACAACTGGTTTCTGGGTATCCATGAACAGCTAAAAGAAACACAAACCTGCTAATCACTGAGGTATATCTAGAACTCTACTGCACTCTTAACATACGTTGCAAATACAGGCATTGCCTACTTCCTTTGAAAGCACTGCTTCTGTCTCATCCCAGCTGAATCACCAGCAGTTTGTTTTCATTCAAATCCCTCTCTCCGCCAGACACTGGAGTGACTAACAAACTGCAGAATCTGGTCTGTATAAAAATTTGACTTAGCCAACTAACCATCAGTATGTTGATGACACTGCCACCCAAAATATCACAGTAACAAAAGAATAACAATTTACATGGGCTCTAAGCCAGTCTGTCCTTCCTATTCAAATTTCAGGAAAGCATGACCTAATTTCTCTACAAGTAGTAAAATCTGGAGCTTTTGTTAATTCAGTTTCCTTTCCTTTCTTTATTTCAGCATATGTTTTTGCCACAGATGATTACAGTCATTAGGAGAAAAAGAAATATTTATTTGGGGGAAATTAAATACAGCAAGCATATAGCCTATAATAAGAATCTAAGAGTAACAGAAACAGCCTGTAGCACTACTTGTCAACAGATGAATACCTGTCTTGGTCATCTACTTAGAGACTTCCCACATCTCAGACCGACCGGATGCACTGTAATTCTGTCTATATTAGAACCATGCTGTTCCTGTCAAAACCAATTTTTTGTAATCGTACAGCAACTTTTATGCTTCCAGTATCAAGCCCACCTTACAAAAAAAGGAAGATTAAGGCAGAGAAAACTAAGAAAAGAGGGAGAAAGAAGTAATACACTAACCAATACAAAGCAGTAGATCCACTACTCCTATTTATTCTTTCTTATATACAAGGCCAAATGGATATCCACTGGAATTGGAAAGAACCATATAGCATTACCCTGAACAATTTCTCACAGCAAGGTAGTATAAAAGCTTGTTTTAAATTCCACTTAAGCCTTTCTGGGTGGATTTTCTAAAATCTCGAGTACACGAAGAACAGTCTACTGCCTTTCAACTTGAAATAGAGTTACAGTGGCTACAATAATTACTTCCCCCTAGTAAACATGTTATGTAACTATTTATCTAGATAACAAAAAAATTAGAAATATTTTTCTGTGGAAAGCTTATCTGACAACTGGTTAGCATTGCACTTCAGACATACCCTCTCATACATTTGCATAGGACAATACACATGGCTAGCTACAAAAGGGATCTGAGTAGATACGGGTATTCCTCTGTTTATACACAAGTTGCAAAAATGGCATTCATTGCTTTTACTCTGGATGCTACCTGAAGAAAATCTGCAATCAGAGTAGAGTCTGGCAGGTCACTGGCCCCCACATTCTAAAGCAATGGAAGAGGCAGACAGGTTTCCATTCGTTCACTATCCTGTTGCTCACTTGAACAGAATCCCATTAGAAATGGATAATCTAACTTATCAAAAATCCCACTTCTTTCCTCATGAATTTGTACATGCAAGCATTTAGATTTCAACACAGATTTAGCCATTTACATTTAAAAATCAGATGCTTAACAAGCAGCAGTAAACAGCACATCAAGACATAAGGTCTGGTTTTCCAGGTAAGAAAATACTGTGACTTATCACCATCTCTGTATTAAACAAGATTAAAAACATCAGAAAGTAACTTCTGCAAATGCTTGACCTCTTTGTTTTACCTGCTTCTGTGTACTTTAATCCTACTTTTACTTCTTCGTGCTTTGCTTTTGGTGGTGGCCAGACAGTCTGGAGTCTCCCTGGAGTCTTGTCATCTTGCTCTGAGGGACTCAGGTCAGGCTGTTAAAATTACACAAGAAAAAATTAGAGTCTGCAGGATCAATTTATTCCAAAACTGCAACCGTCATGCTCAGCTCTACATGTGTACTCCAGAATGGTTACCTGCCTCGTTCTGCTGATTGAAACAGTGCTCAGTTGGTTGGAACGGATACAAAGAAATCAGTGTAGAAAAATAATTTTGAGGAGGAAAATAACAGAATGCATGTGACATCAAATGATCTGTTGAAACCGTTCACATCAGTGTGCAAAGGTGTCTGTCCTTTGGTGGACCACGGAGGTGGTCAAGAACAGCAGGGTTTTTTCCTGTGTCTTTTTTTTTCAGAGTGAAAAGACCCATCTGTGCTCCTCTCACATGTAAACATTAGTGGGATTCACCTAAGACGTCATCCAACAAAATAATTTTCTGGAAGCAGAGCTAGTTTATGAAATTCCTGCCCCACCCCCAGAAGCTTGCTCAGTCCACATACCACATAATGCTGCCACATCAAAGTGCTGCTGCAGCTGTTAATGGGACTGCACTGTCAACCGGAATGCTAAAATAACCCTTTAAATGGGGAAAAAAAAAACCTCACCTAAACAAGCATTCTTTTCGAGGCTGGTTGTTTACTTTTTTTTTAACATATCTAACATTTCTGTAATCTGCTACTACAAGTAATTGCAGAGACACAACTGCAGTAACAGCAAAACCCCATACGAAAGCAGCCCGATAAATGGCCCACATGAGCAAGGACAAAGGAAAGGCAAGACACTTTCGCTTTGCCCTGAGAAAATGTACGCTTGTACTAGACCAGATGTTAAGCAGACATTTATAAAAGCCACTCCCGCTGACTCCTGTGCTTCCTCCCTCACCCTGTGTGATGACAGCTTCCCAAGGAGGTTTGCAAATGCTTACGCCCGCCCAGGGAATGCTGTAACAGGAAGAAGCAAGTCAGGAATGGGAAGGGCACGCACAGACTGCAATTGCTGTACACGCCACAGCCAACAAGCACCTCTTTTCTCCTCCCCATAGGTAATTCAGTACAAACTGGTATTATCAGTCTACCCAAGTGTCAGTCAAGATTTTTAAAGTTTTTATGTAAAATTTTATGTAAGAATAAAAATTTGAAAGCAAGTACAACCAACTCAGCAAACTAACTTAAATAACTTCAGGTTTAGGGTCCAATCCTGAAACGTAATCATTCAGGCAGTTTCCCCTTTGGCCAACAAGAACAATCTTCTGGACTGATTACATATGCCAAAGATGTAGCTGTAAGAATTCTGGGTTGGGGGAACTCCAACCCAAGGGCTACTCATTTAATTAAAGAGTTCAGATCACACTCAAATTAATTTATCATTGTTGTTCTATGAAAACTTAGCATCGTATTTTTTTCATTTCGTAAAAGTATACTAACTACATTTCCATATGCCTAAGAATATTAAACTTGCAAATGCTTATATTAATCCATAACTTGAGTTCATCTACTTGGAATCACTAAGTTATACTCAGATAAGGTTAAATGCTTATCAATATTTGCAAAGCCAGACATATGCAAGTAAGTAAGAAAAAAAAATACTTTAAATTCTATGTCTTGGACAAACTGAGTTGAAAATCACCCATAACTTCTTGTATCAGCTCTTACCACAGAATGATTCCTAAATTAAAATGAAATATTACTTTTTAAAATGATAAACTCAATGAAAGAAAGCAGAGTGAGATTGAGAAACTATTAAATATTACTGCAGTAATATTTGCAGCACCAAACTGATTTAAAGCCATACTTAACATATGGGCAACTGTTTTGCAATGATCTTTTAAAATCAGAAACTGATTTTTAAGTTCTCACTTCTATTTGAAAGGCTGTAACCATCACCAATTCTCACTGAATTGTGCTACAACTGCAGATGATCAAGAATTTTGACAAATCAGCCCCAAGATTTCTTAAGTTGGGAATCCAAAATTTGAGATTGCCAAAAGAAGAGGACAATTCTGACATTTTGACCTCCTGTCCCCACCAATAATTTTTAAACAAGAAATTCATTTTATCCACCTACTTCCAGATCTTAGGGAGAAAAAGTAATTCAACCTACAGATTTGTCTGATGGTCCATCGCCAGGTTTTGGTTTTGACCTTTCAAATACAGCTTTCAAGGACTCTTTTTCATTTCTCATTTTGCGTTTTATGGCTTCCAGCTCTGAAGTATCTGCTGTTGTTTCTTTTTTGGGAGGCCGTGTGAATAAAGCTTTAAAGACGTCCAGTGCAGATTCAGCAGGGCTTGATTTTATTTCCTCAGAGGGAAATCGTGGTTCTGTTTTGCCAGAGGCTTTGTTCTCTTGAGCTTCATCACTGTCCTCAGTTTCCCCAGATCCCTCACCAGATTCCTCGGCTCTATCTTCATTCTTGGAGACGTCTATGTTTAACAAGTGCGAGAGCTGTTCCAGGAAAGTAGGACTTGCTTTAGGTTCAGCTGATTTTTTTTTTGTGGTCAAACTTGATGTAATACTGGATTTCTTAACAGGCTGTTGTAATTTAAGCAGAGCTAAATCATTCTCCCTCGGTTTAATTTCTGTAACAGTTTCCCCATCCTCTGTGGTTAGTCCCTTTTTCCTCACACGTAGACCACTAAAGAAGGCAGGCAGCTGGAAAGTCTTTTCAGCCAGTGCTGGTTTTTGGAGCAAAGTATTATCAGCTGAAGGTCTTTGTTCTTCATCTGGAAGTTCTTGAGGGCATTCCCCTGTAGCAAGCAAGCGACTGAACTGCTCATCCATTAACATTTTGTCTTTTCCATTGGAGTCATGCTCCCGAGTACCATCCAGCTCTTCTGGGAGCTGCTTAGAAATTGGTGGGTGTAACTCAATGTCATCTGTATCCACAGAGTCATCACTGTTGCTGTGCCCTTCTGATTCTGACTCTTCCTTATTCTGATTGTTATCGTCCGAAGCCTCAGCAGACAAAGCAGCATTATCCAGTCCAGACTCGCTTGTATTGTTTTCATCCATATCTAGGTCCTTGGTCTCCATGTCCGATTCTGTATCACTTGTTGTATGAACCAAGGTACCTTGTACAAGAATAACATCCTTGTCATCATTGTCAGATTCGGACAAAGAAGTCTCTACAAACTTTAAATGGTGAAGCAGCAATTCACTTTGTTCAGCCGACTCCAGCTCCAGGTCGCTTTGCCTGCCAGACATGGGGGCAGCTCGGCCACTGGTACTATTCACGCCGTGCTGATTTTCCGAGCCATCATTACAATCATTATCATTCCTCTCGTGCCAGGTGTTAGCGTAAGTATTTCTATTGGTGTGCAAAGGTTGAAATGCTTTAAGCACTGCTTCTTCTTTGGAAGCTGTAGATTCTAATGTAGTTGTAAGTCCAAAAAGTGTTGTCACAGAAAATGTAGTGAAAAGTTCAGATTCACTTTCTGCCGTACTCTCCAAGTCTGCAGGCTCACTGCAACCAGGCACCACATTTTCTTCTTCCATGTTGCATGAAGTACAGGCTAGGCCGGCTCCTAGCAGTGCCACTAACTGCTAAGCAAATATTTGCTACACGCATTCAGACAGGGGCCTGAACGCACCCCAGGCACCGCAACAGGCAGCGCCCCCCCGCCCCGCGCGGGCACCCAGCCCCCCCCGAACCCCCACCCTCCCGGGTCCAGCGCCGCGGCCGCCAGCCAAGCTGTCCCCCGGGTCTCCAAACTCAGCCTCGGGAGCAGCAGAAAGACCCACCGTAAGGAAGGGAAAAAAAAAAAAACAACCAAAAAGTTCTCAGCAGCGTCAGCAACTCGCTCCTGTTGCACAAAGGGCTTTTTTTTTTTTTTTTTTTTTGTCACAGCAAATACGCCAGCGCACTAATCTCGGCTGCAAACTCCGCCAGTGGTCACTGCTGCGACGCCTGCACTCCGCCCGGCTGCGCACGGCTTCCTACGCGCCAGGCAGCGCAGCGCGGCCGCGGAAACAAACCTCCCGGGCGGAACGGGGCCCGCCGCTTCCTGATCCCGGTGCCCGGGCTGCCAGCGGCTTTCAGCAGAAAACTCCTGACGGATTCTTTTGCATAGACTTCCCACTTGAATAAAGATCGTCCTTTGTAAATCCATAATCACCAAAGAATGTCAGAGGGAAGCCCCGAGTAAGGAATCTGAAGCTTCCAGTGGCACCGGAGCCTGCGCGGAGTCCCCCGCTCCCAGCCGGCCACAGCAAACCCGGGTGAGCGCCCTTGAAGGCGAAGAAAGCAAGAAAAAAAAGAAAGAAAAGGAAAGAAAAAAAAAAGTCTCTCTTCCGATTTGCTGCAGGTTTCATCTGGAATGCAGATTTCAGCCTCCAGGGCCACGAAGAGAAACCAACAGGACTGGTTTCATGTTACTGCTCTCCCACCTCCGCGCAGCCCGGTCCCGCAGCACAGGTACTCACCGCCGCACCCCTGCCCCGGAGCTGCCTGGGTGGGCAGGGTACAGAGCCAGCCCTCGGGAGGGACGAGCTAACTGTTCAGAAATCGGGCAGGCTGTCCACCTGCACCGCACCCAAGCCTGGACTGTTTCAAGCCGAGATACTTTCTGATAACTTTCATCTGTATATATTGCCACGCTAATGCTATGTGAGTGAGATTTGGTTTAGTTAATACCGGCTTGAAGACTTGAAGGAAATGTTCAAGACCATACAACTCAGTATTAACAGAAGCTGTCAAGGATAATACGTTTTGTTTTTTTCATAACACACATATAAAGAAAGTACAAACTACTCTTCAGCACCTTTGACATTCAGAAAGTCAGTAACATTTATAGGTCAGGTTCCAGTCAAAAGTCTTCACTTTTGTTCCTTCTCCTTATTTTTAAAACTACAAAGAGTGTAAATCTGCAGGAATTTATATTCTTCTCATTCTGTGGCCTTTAAGAAGTTTGCTTAGTCAAGTTTCCACTTTGGTACCTTAGAAATTCAAAGACAGTATTCTTTCTTTTTTGCACCCAAGTTAGAGGGTCATTCTACAGTCAGCCATTTTGCCGTGGTGAGCAATCTTAAACAAGCAACATGTGGAAAGCTGTCCTTCACAGAGAAATCGGCTGCAGATCACACCATTGTGTCGAATTGCTGAAAAACATTTACTGAAAAGCTGAATATTACAGACAACAAGCAACAACAAAGTATCCCAACACATTTAACTTTTGGTCTCATATTTAAAAATGCCGACCGTACAGAAAGTGTGTGTTTACCTTTTCAGTATACTATAAAAGATCATAAAGTCAGCAGGAAAAGGCATTGGTATCTACTACAGGAAGAAAGTTTCCTGAAAATCAGATTGTAATACTAAGGGCTTGGATGAAGCTTACAGACACCTTTTCAATTACAGGGTTGCATGCATACCTACAGACAAAGGGCACTGGAACCATTCCCATCTTTATCTGTGATTTAACAGAGAACAATGTCTTCTGCCTTACTGCCTGCCCTTTCCCGCAGTAAGCTCCAGACTTGCTTCTCCGCTACACTTAATCATCAGGTGCCAAAGACAGAATCAACTGATGAGTCATGGCTCTCCTGGTTTTCTAGGCTTAATATAGATTAATATCACAAAAGGAAGCTCTACATAAGGCAAGAGACAAAGTCTTTATCACTCCCTATACCAAACTACTCTTATAATCCCAGGGCTACTAACACAAGTGTAAGGCAGCTACCTCAGCACTGGTGACTTCCATAAAACAAGATTTCTTGAAGGCAAATCTACAGCAATTCTAGATTTTATTTTATGACAAAATAACTGGTGCAAAGTGATCCTCCTGAACCAAAGTTTTCTACATTTAAATTTAAATCTATGTTTATGTTCAACCACAGGACTAATTGTCCTGATAATTTCTATGGTTTTGCCTTATTTATTTATGTACCTATTTATGTGGCGTATGGTTATTGGATATTGGGAAAAAAATTTTTTACAATGCAAGTTGTAGAACACTGGAACAGGTTGCCCAGAGAGGTGGTAGATGCCCCATCCCTGGAAACGTTCAAGGCCAGGCTGGATGAGGCTCCGAGCAACCTGATCTAGTTGGGGATGTCCCTGCTTCTTGCAGGTGGGTTGAACTAGATGACCTTTGAAGGTCCCTTCCAACCCAAACCATTCTATGATTCTATAACCTATGATGGATAAACATTAAATCATATTTTTCAAGAACAGTTTCATTGGTCACTAACAAAGAAGTTACCATGAACAACTTCATGGTACCTTTTAAACTAAACATACTTAGTCAGATTATGCCAAAATATTTATTTATCTGTTTATATTGATGACAGCCTACACTTAGAATAAAACTTCTCCGTAACAATCTAGGGTCACCAAGCTGTAACAGTCCTATTAATATTGTACATAGGCAGGTTACTGAAAATAGCCATTATCTAACTATTTCAGATTTTAATAGTACATATGAAAAGTTTAGGTTAAAAGTGGAGTTAAAAGCAGGAAAACCATACTTTACATCTAAACAACATCCCAACAAAATTTACAAGACAATGATCAAATTAGTAGTGAAAAACGATGGTGCTTTAACTGTCAGGCCAAAGTTATGCAATGTATTGGGATGCTAGAAAACCCAGCTTTGAACACTTAATAATCAAAACTCCAGTAGTAGAAATATATCTTATAAAACCTGAGGCAATCTCTAGATTGCCTAGTCTAGAGAAAATGGTATTGCTTTTGTTGTAGTTTAGCCCCCATCGGGCCCAGACTACGCAGTCTCTCTCTTACTCCCCCAACCCTCAGAAAGAATAGGGAGAGATAATATAAGGAAAAAAGCTCAAGGTTTGAGATAAGGACAGGGAGAAATCCTTAAAGTTACTGTTACAGGAAAACCAGACTCGACTTGGAGAAAACTATTTGTTTATTATTAAAACCAAAGCAGGACAATGAGAAAAAGAACAAGATAACTTCCACCTTCCCCTCCCTTTTCCCAGGCTTAACATTATCTCTACCTCCTTCCCCACCAAGCAGCACAGGCGGGAAGAGGGAATGGGGGTTATGGTCAGTTCATCACATGTCACTTTACGCAGCTGCTTCATCATCAGGGGAAGCACTTCTCACATTCCTCCCCTGCTCCAGCGTGGGGTCCCTCCCACGGGCCACAGTCCTTCCTGAAACTGCCCCGGCATGGGGTCCTCCACAGGCTGCAGGTGGATCTCTGCTCCTCCGAGGGCCTCCATGGGCTGCAGGGGGACAGCCTGCTCCACCATGGTCTGCACCACGGGCTGCAGGGGAATCTTGTCAGGACCAGCATTACTCCTCCCCCTCCTTATTCACTGACCTTGGCGTCTGTGGCTGTTCTCTCAAGAAATTCTTCACAATCAGTCTTGGGCAGACGCCTCTCAGGTTCTCTTCACATCTCCTCTCTTCACTTCTTGCAGCCGGACCGGGCCTAGTTGGGCCCAGTTGTCCGCCTGCCGGGAGGCCAGAGGGTGAGGCCTGTAAGGCCCGCGGGGCTCGTGCCTCCCACTCTCTATCCCCCGCTTCAGCTTCTTCACATCTTCTCTCTCTCTTTCCCCCCTCCCCCCCCCCCCCCCGTTTTTATCTTCTTAAATACGTTATCGCAGAGGTGTTATCAGGGAACATTCTGCTACCATTTGGCTTGGCCCTGGCCAGCAGCGGGTCCACCCTAGGCCCGTCCGAGTCCAAATGCTTTTGTAAGGACTTGTTTCTCACAGTCTGATAATCATCCCAGTGGACAGTCCTCTCTTGAGGGACTGGATAACTGATAATGAAATACGCAGTGTTGCTGGGTAAAATACCTACATCAATATGCACCCTTAGTGTTTTTACACAAGAAGGAGATCATCATATTGTGATGTGCAAATGAGATGAAGCCAGTTTGTTTGCAGAAGTGTTTTAGTGCTGGGTGGATCTATCTCATAAAGTCTCTCTGAACAGGCTGTAATACTGCATCTGAAGGAAGAAACAACTTCAAAATCTCTACAAAAAATCAGTTATGATAATGTAACAAGTCTTTTTACTTTATAAAAGTGACAGTTCTCTGATGCCTCAGAAAAGCCCCTAAAACCTAGCATAGCAACTTTCAGGGCAGTCAACGCACTGGTTATACAAAAGGGCAATCATTCCTTACAGTTTAAAGCACGTTTAACAGTCCACACCCTTTCTGACCTACATTTCGTCACAGACAGAAGCCACACCTAGAACTCACTCCAGTTCTGTTGTTAAGGCATCTAAACCCCTGAAGCAGGTTTTAAAACTAGCTTTGAAGAAACATACAATAAAACAGAATAAAGTAATCTAATTTCTATCACTAGCATACAGCAGGCCTCAAGGCTTCCTGACCCTGTATCTATCCAGATTGCCTTTTCAGATCACTGCAATAGCAAACTAGAGAAAAATGAACAGGGCACGAAGACACATTCGACAAAACAGCCAAGTGGCTAAACTGTATAGAAAAAATTAACCTTCTACTGTTTTTTTTTTCAACATAAAGAGCCTTAAACCAAGACAATTTTGCATAATTTCTTGCAAATAATCATAGAATCAAATGTGCAGGAATTATGTCAGGCTTCAGAAAAGCCATGTGAAGCCACAGGCTGTGGCTGAGCCTCTGGCAGTTTGAACTGATCTGAAGCTCAGCTGACACCATCCTGGCCTCTGCCCTGTCCCCAGCCACAGGCTCACCGTGCTGGCTGATAATGATCTTAACATTCTCCTGCTCTCCCGTCTGTCTCTCTTGCTGTTTATCTTGTTTTATACTTAGTATTTTAACTCTTTATATGCTCTAAAATAGAAAAAGCAGAGAAGATTGAAGGAAACGTGTAAGTCCTGAATTTTCATTGTTTTTCTCAGCCTTTTGTTACTTCACAATAGCGTGAGACCAATTACGTAAGCAATTTTTCTGAGGTTTGAGGATCTGGGTATCACCAACATCATCGCTTTAAATGTAAGCTATTAAGTTTAGATGTAGCAACAGAAACATAGATATGATAATTCTTATCAAAATGCAGCATTATGTGATATTACCAGAATGAATGGACACTAGACATGTTTGGTGTAGGGGACTGTAGAAATGCAATGTAGTTTTTAATATCTTCATCAAAATTCTGCTTAACATTGAGATATGGACTACTTTTGAGAATATGAAAAAAGATTGTAATAGTTACATGGTTATAACACCAGAAAGCACATAAAGAAAGCCAGTTTACTATTTTGAAGGAGTGCATATTGTATCTATAAATGTATGGAACAGTTAACCTGTAAAACCCATCATACAAAAAAGCCAATGGTAGTTCTGAGGCAGAACTTGTAGAAGAGATGCATTGGCTGATTTCCTCAGTAAAACAAGCGGACATACAAGTAACAAAGACAAAGAACAGAAGATCACTGTAAACTGTGTAAGCAAAACAAGTAAGATCTTTGTACATGTTGTGGTTTAGCCCCACTCAGGACCAAGCTACATGGTCTCTCACTCACTCTCCCCACCTTCCAGTGAGACAGGGAGAAGAAGTGGTAAAGAAAAGATGGCAAAACTCATGGGTTGAAATAAAAAAAAAAACCCAACCTAAAAGATAACAACAGAAGAAAATAAATGAAAACAGAGATGGAAAACAAACAAACAAAAACCCAATAATAGAAAATACTGAAGCACATAATTTACAATACAATAGCTCAAAGCAGATCCCAATGCCCAGCTTTCCCAGAAGTAACAGGAGGCTCCCCTCAGCACCCTCCTCACTGATATACTGAGCATGATGTCACAGGGTGTGGAATAGCCCTTTGGCCAATTTGGGTAAACTATCCCAGCTGCTGGCTCATTAGTAACCTATTCCAGCTGTGTCCCCCACTCACAGGTGCCACCAGCTCCAGTTCCTCTCCCAGCTCAGGTGAAAATTAACTCCATCGTAGCCAGAACCAGGACAGTGCATTAAGGCACAAAGGCTGGCACTTAGTGTAACAAAGAATGGGGATTAATTTTTAATCTTTTTCCTTTGTGCTTTCCTTTTCTAGGTTGCTCTCTTTTCATCTTCTTTTCATTTTAACAGGCCTTTTGCCCCCCATCTACAATATGATATAATAGTTTAAAGATTAAACAAAAAACTTTATAAAATAAAATCCATATAGTCACATCACATAATTTACTAGAATTTCTTAAGTAATTACTAGCTATTAATAGTTATTTTAGCTGCATTTTCACATCTCATTTATGTGCTTTTTTATTTGAGATGAAATGCTGTATAAAGAGTAGGGTGGAGCTGCATTTCTATTTTGTTTCATTATCTTCCATATCTCTATATCTTCTCTGTACTGGATTGTGAATGAGAACACAGTATGCTCCAACTAAAATTGAAAATCTAATGCAGGATTTTTTTTTTCTGGCTTCTGATACAGATTGTGCATTTGAAATTCCTGTCAGAGCAGAATTCATTCACTCTCTCCCTCGTGTACTTTATCTGCCTCCTTCCAACTAACAGAAACACAGAAACATTTTCAATAAAATAAGCAAACACTGGTATATCTATATATGCACATATCCAAATATATTACATATTTATGTAAGGATACTCCTAATCCATAGAAAGCAGAGTTATTAAATAAGAAACTTTGTTTTTCACATTGTCACTCTCATGAGTATAACTGCATTTTAAAACAGTAGTGCCTGACTTGTTGATCTTACTAATCTTAGATGTCTCTTATTTTACCCAAATTATTGTTCTTAAATGGCTTTTAATTTGAAACTCCAAAGATAGACAAAACATCCTCATGAACTACTCCTGTTGTAGCACGTATTTATCGCAGTGATAACAACTATGTCACAGTTCTTTTCAGTCCAGTAATTTGTTTTCATTTCAGCATTTTATTACAAGGATCAACCTGTACCTTCACACTAGTAGAACAACATTCTAATGAATTATTTTAGAAAAAGGAGGTTAGGACAAGAAATCAGTTTTACAACAAGCACAAGAGAATAGCAACAGTGAGTGTGAGCATCATTAAAAGCATTTTAAATGTACTTCTAAGTCAATGCTGATATTTCTACCAATAGATGTCACTGTTACACAAATTTGTGTGTTTGCACAAACGATTCTGTAGCCTAGTCTTTAAAGTATTTTCTTTCAATCATTTCATCCTTTCTGTGTTTCTTTCCTCTTCTACTACATTCTGTTCCTTTCTCCGTCCAATTTGAAAACTACTGCAAAAACGTGTCTATGTGTAGGCTGCTCATCCTGGGAGCATATGTGTATTTCCAGATAGATTAGGCTGGGCCGTGTTGAGCAAGTGTCTCACATTGTGATGAACTCAGGTTGCGATCTGAAGCTTGTGTCTTATATCCCAGTTTAGAAACTTCAGAAACTTTCCTGTCAAATTCATGGCCAGTCTGACTCCAGTGCCAGTTCAGCTGCTCCAAAACTCTGAGAAGCAAGAGCATGGCTCCTAGCAGTCCTGTGCACATGCACGCTCATGCACACACACATGCACGTGTGTATGGGTGCACACACTCACACACATGTGCACCCACGCTGCTTGCTGAATTGAATCTTCCTGGTATGTATTCTTACCCTTGCAGTCTCCTAGTTGCTAGCTCCTGCAGTCCATTTCCAGGAAAATAACTAATTTAAACTAAGCTTCCATCACGATTTTAGAAATTACACATCATGTATCTTAATGTATTTATGTAATTTAAAAAAAATTTCTGTATGTATTGCTCTCAGGCTTAGCCACACATAGGCATATGGACTCGCAAGCTATCTGGAAAACTGTATCCCACCCAAAACCTTGCAGTTTGTCAGATATTTTGGAACATGGATTTAGACATACCAGAAATAAATGCATACCAGAAATGTAATTCTGTATAATAAATGCTTGTTGAAACCCAATATAGCGCGAACAGAGTCCTACTCACATTCAGTTCCAGGCTCAAATGCAACACATTTCTGTTGATCTTCTCTTTCTCACTTGAATGAGCAAATGGGCTTAAGTGCCCCAATCTGCAATCCAAACCCCAGGTATCTTCATCTCTGTTTGCCACATCCAAATTAGTCAGCCGTTCAGCGAAGTCATCCTTTAAAGCAGACTCTGCTGGAATGCCGAAGTGAAATGAAATGAAATTAAATGAAATGAAATTAAATGAATGAAATGAAATGAAATAAAATAATTGTATGCATCTGCAGATAATCCCTGCATATAGAAAGTTCTACATCTTTTTGATATTCTAGTGCACACTACCAACACATGCACTTACAGTTCTCTTGTTTGTTTAAAATAAAACAGAATGTCATAAATGGGGTACATACTTTGTTTTCACTCAGTTTTTGTACTTAAATTTTGTGGGACAGATCTAGCAAAAAAAAGTGGGCTGCTTGTCTTTCCCCATATACAGATATAGACTGTATGTAAGGTGCTTGAGTTTTCACCTCCTCTGCCAAGGGACTCTTACTTGCCCTCCTGAATTGTGCTTGTTACACACACATATTTCAGAGGTGGCTATGAAATATAAAACTAAGCTAAGGAAGTTCAACAGACTGATTAGACAAACTTTTTGACCTTGGCTAAATGCAGCCTTTGTGTCCACATTAGTCCCTTACGCCAAATGCATAAAAGGCAAAGTCTTCAATCAGAAGTGATAATTAACACTTTACCTTGCTCCAGTAACCTTAAACATAGTGTCAACCTAGTTTTGGTACGGTTTAGATACAAAGAAAGAGGTGTGAATTTAGTGGGCGAGGTAAGGCCTGACAGCCAAGAGTACACCCCTCTGTGTCATGCACTACAGCCACCCAGCACCCTCCCTCCATTCACAGCATCGCTGCTTGATTTTTTACAATGCGAGTTATAGAACACTGGAACAGGTTTCCCAGAGAGGTGGTGGATGCCCCATCTCTGGAAACATTCAAGGCCAGGCTGGATGAGGCTCTGAGCAACCTGATCTAGTCGGGGATGTCCCTGCTCCTTGCAGGGGGGTTGGACTAGATGACCTTTGAAGGTCCCTTCCAACCCTAACCATTCTATGATTCTATGATTCTATCCCCCAAGACAGTAATAAGTCTTCTTCTACATGATAGCCTTTAATTTAGTAATGAGAAAACCAATGAATTCCACTAAGTCAGTGTGTTCTCTGAAGTGTAATGTCTGACATGATACAGGATCTATACACCTCTTTTTATATTCCCTAGGATATACACCCTCGTTCAATACACACAGACACATCCATCTTGGAACATTCCAGTGAGAAACTCAGACACTAGCAAAATTCCTGGCTGCTACATACGGTAGCTTAGCATTATACAAGCAACTGCACTTACAATTTTGTAATTTTTTTTTTTTTCATTTTCCCTGATGTTAAATGACCACATTTAAAAGGAGGCACTAGGATCAGAATCCATAAGCTTGTTTGCTTAAATATAGGATGATTGTCAAACTTTTGGAAAGCTTATAACTCCAAAAAGGTTAGGTGCCACACTGTATCAATAAGGCAAACAGCCAACAAGCCGAAGTACACATCAGTTATTATTGTGTGAATAAACTCATCTTTCTTCTTATTCACATGAAATTGCAAAATGAGATCCTTTCAAAAGACGGTATTTCTGCAAAAAAAAAAGAGTATCACACATACCTTACACTTTTTGAAATTACATGCTGCATATAATATGAAACTGTATCAAGTATTCAAACACAAGACAGGGTATTTTAGGACACGCTCAAGTCCAGATGTGCCACCTGTAAGATCAGATATCTAAAAAGAGACTTGCTTTCTGAATCATTGCTTTTCTCTATATTTTTAGACATTTAATAAACTATTTTTCTTGTTGGCCCTTACCTCATTATATAAGTCATTCTGACATTTAGAAAACTTTAAGTTCAGAAATGCAATTATTATGCTTTGTAGTATAATAAGCTGAATACGGTTTCAAAATAGAGGAAGGTAGATTTAGATTAGATAAATTTTTACACTGGGGTTGTAGAGCACTGGAATGGGTTGCCCAGAGAGGAGGCGGATGGCCCATCCTTGAAAACATTCAAGGCCAGGTTGGACGGGGCTCTGAGCAACCTGATCTGGTTGGAGATGTCCCTGCTTCTTGCAGGGGGGTTGGACTAGATGACCTTTGAAGGTCCCTTCCAACCCAAACCATTCTATGATTCTATGATTCTATGAATTTTGACCTCATCTTTATTGCTCCATACAATTAGCCCAATTGCCTCTGGCCACTCTACGTGATTATAACATGTGGAAAATATAAAGAAAGTTCCAGGTGACTGGAGAGGAAAAAGTAAAAATCACCATTTTTAAGGTAATTGGACATTATTTGTATCATGATAGCAAATCTGTCATGCCAGCTTTTAGCTTTTCTCCTGATTTCTGTCGTTTACCAATGCTACAGATTTTGTGGGTATCTACTGACTTTACATTGCAAAAAAAACCCTGGCATCTTGTCATATAACTTATAAAAACCATACCTGCTTCCATAAAACAATGCATCATTAAAACAGCATTAGAATGCAAATATACATAATAAAAGCCAGGAAGTACTACCATTTTTAATTCAATGCTCTTTGTGAATTCATTTTGGTTTTGTAATTACCTGGTTGCCCATGCCGCTCAGCATCACCTCCAATACTTTAAAGCCTGACTACAGTTGCATTCTGCAGTCAGTTTGAATCAACTACTTTTATCTATGTCCCCTCTGTTTTGAGATGTCTATTCTAGGTCAGCTACTGCTAAAGAGAAAATTCCTATGTGGCAGTGAATTTTACCAATAATGTGGTTACTCTAATAATTTGTGTTGATTCATAAGCGATACAGAGCTGTAGCAAGAAGCCACATTCAGAATTCCTTCTTCCAGCAGCCAGTATTTCCCGTAATTAACTGTGGCACAGCTAAGAACGATCAGCCCTGTCAAAATGTTTTCTGGGCCACTAGAAAAATGAGTACCTCCCTCAGCTGCAGAGATTCAGTTTTTGTCCAAATTTAATTTTATGCATCATCATATTAATTTAGAGTATTTTTGCTGTTGGCAGACTGCTCCCAAGTCTGTTACCAAGCCTCTATTCTCCACTCTCTATTCCAATTCTTACTTAATGTTCTGTTATCTATGGATTCACCCTGCTAGCGGATGACCCCGCGCTTCCCTGAAGCAGTTCTCACCTGTACACCCCATTAGCACGCAACCACTTCTATGCTAAGGGACCCATCCGCCTCAGCAGACAGTGAGATATGAAAGGAGAACTTTAACCATCTCTCTAACTATGCTATTTTAAGCAAATACTTAAATACTTGGCCATATTTTTCCCTTAAGTTCGTGTTCTGTCAGCTCCGACAGATGGATTTTACTGCTACTTACACTTATCCAGGAAACTTTTTTTTAAAAAAAAATGGGCAACCTACTCTAGTCCATCAAGAGGAAATTTAGATTGTTTCAATAATTTCAGAGATTGTGGTTGAATTCTGTCTATTTGCTACATAAATTTATAATGAATGTTTTAAAATATCTGAGTGTGGGCTTAAAAAAATGGTCATATATATTTTATGCATGTATATGCAAACACACATATATATATATCCATTCAATCACAGACTAAATTTAGGAAGCTTTAAAATATATATGCTTATCCTTTAGCCAACTTAACTGATTGGGTAACTTCTATTTTTTTTTTCCTCTGAAAAAAAGGCTTTCAAGAGAGTCCAATTGCTACGTAAACTGTCTTCCAGGTTTTACAGTTTATACCAACCAGGCAGTGCCTCCTATGAACACTGCAGGTAGAAAGAAGACTGCTCAGGTACTGATTTGCTGCCATCTATTGTCCCAAGCGAATGGAAGACAGAGCAAATACAAGAAGACCGAGAACTTAATGCTTCCTTGGCGATTTGTACCACACAGACTTTGCAAGTGTAGGTAAACAACTTTTTTATCTTGTCAAATTTACAGGTAAGACAAATGAAGCACTGAAACCTCAGGGATACAGACCTGGTCATATCATCATACATCCAGGGTGTCCGAAAGCCTTTAGTCCTGTGGTGAACCTACATAATTATAGGTAATTACACCTCTCTTTTTCTGTACAAATGACACATTCTTGTCATACCAAGTCTTTTAAGCACTACATATTAGATAACATGTAATACATTTCTACTAAGTTACCATTGTGGAATCCACAGTTCTACAGTTTCTATGGGACATAGGATGTTTTCTCTGAGCAGTCTCTCTCTACAGAAAGCCTGCTTGTACTTTCTCAGCTGCCCTGGAAAAATAACTTGAGGGGAAAAAAAAATCAGCTTCTCAAACATTTTTGTTGTTAGTCCAAGGAATTGGATGAGTCATAATATCTCTTCCCTGTGGGAACATGGTTTGCTTAACCACAAGACACTTGAGTCTGAGACCAATGTTTACACTCTGTCTTTTTAGCTTTTGTTTCCGGATCACTGGTCATTCTATATATTAATCTTTTAATCACACTCCATTCTTTCTAGATTGCTTTGTTATATCACACACACAAAAAATATAATGGTTACTCTTTTTGTATGGTGATTCCTATGTAATGTACAATTCCACTGCCTGTTTGATTAAATGTTATAAACAGTCTTATATGTGAAGCATGAAAAAAAGAAAACTTTATGTTAATTAGATACTTGTATTCACTGCTTGCCTCTTGGAAAGAGTGAAAAGAAAGTAAATAATATTTAAGTCTTTTTGCATCATTTGAGAATGAGTCTCAGAATGCCAAGAACCTTTAAGGTTCTGGGGGTTTTCAATTTTAGAAACAAACAAACAAAATAAATAACCAAGTAGATTTATTCAGCAAGTGGACCAAAAAATTGAAACAGTCTAAGTGGCAAAGTTGCTTATATAAAGGCATCATTTTGACAGCAGAGCTGAACAGTCTGAACATCAGAACTACATTTAGAGCACTCATGGTATTGCCAACTGAAGACAATTATATTGCTGTAGGGATGGAGCTGTTGCAAGATGTTACATCAGCAAGTCACAGCACGTTAAACAATCTTTGGTATACTTCCTTGTCCAAAAGATTAAGCTTGACCAATGTTACTGAAAGCATTGGTAGAATGTGAGGGTAAGCTCAGCTGAAAAGTCAACATATTTAAAAAAAAATGCGGAAATCCAAAATATGTAGATCCTACAAAAACTATTTTCTTTTTGCTGTGTGCACCTCAAATTTTATGGTCTATCCCTCTTGCCTGACCTTTTTCTTTCCAAATCAAGAACCAAGCAGTAACTGGTTCCTGATTTCTCCTTTTTAAAATTTCTCTTTTCTTTTTGTTGCTACAGACACCAATTTAATAAATCTCAATTTAAAAATAGCATTGGAAGTAGTCTCAGCAGTTTCAAATTCTGTAGGTGGATGATATTGCGCAGTTCCATGCAGATGCCATCTGTGCTATCTCAGATCTGTTAAAGACATTAATTCTGTATAAACATACAAATTCTGCATCCAGTATTCCCATGTATGTAGTTTACACAGAGGACAATAAGATTTGCTTTTCTGGAATTAAACTCTGTTTTGAAGTTGAAGAAATAGGAATAAGTACAGAGAAAATTAAGAAAAGCTGAAAGGGAATTAAAAATCTAGATGGAGGCCTCCTCCTTCCCTTTTAATTTTCCAGATTTCCTTCATGGGAAGGAAGCAAATAGAAGGAACCTGTTTGCTCTGCTAGAGACTCGAGAGAAGACTGAAAATAAATCTTAGTATTAATAAGTTCTTAGTTCTTTCTATTGTATTGGATAGAATGTAAAGCAGTATGTAGCTTTCTGCACAGAAAAGTGAACATTGTGCACTAGGTAGACTAATAAATCCTCTTAACATAAAGAAAATCAGTAGTGAAGTGCAAGACTACAGAAACTGGAAAAAGATGCTAAATGCTGTCTTTGCAACTATGCAACTTTTTGTCATCTTTCCCCCTATTTTCTATATTTCTTTTTAATCTGTATTGGAGCATGAGGTGATTCGTACTACAAGAAGTTTAGCAAAATCCTTACTGAAGATTGCCTATGTTTCCACAGTACATTTACGGATTTTTTTTCGTATGATGACAAACTGTGGATGTTAAGAAGCAAATGTTAGGCCTACTACTTGCTATAGTGCTCTAACAAAGAACCGGGAATGGCACGGTACTGAGTACAACTTTAAAATCAAATCCCTGAAAGTGGTGAGTGTGGGAACAAAGCCCCGGAGCAGCAAAACTCTGCAGTAGCAGTTGAGGATTGGGGTCCTTGTAATGCTCAGAGACCTAGAAGCTCCTGGAGTATCAATATCCAAAACAATCAACCATTTATTGTCTTTTGGCTGTGTCTCATTTCTCACAGCAAACAGTAAATAAAATTTAGTACTGCTAATAATGGAGAAAAATGTTCAAGTGGCTTCAAATCACACTCCAAAATCTATTACCAAGTAAAATTAAGACCTCCCTCTCTAGCTAGCAAATAAAGATGAGTGTGTTATTCTGAAGTATGAACTCGAAGTAGGATATCTTCCTACAGGAGATAAGTTGTACATAGTCTTGACGTGAACTTTTAACATTAAAAAAAGAACACCAAAAAGCAGTGAAGATAAAGCTCTCTGGCCTAGAAAATTAGAGTGCACAACCACTAAACATAGGAAAGTGGAAGAAATCCCAAATTTAATTTGTTGCACAAAACATTTGTGCAACTTGTCAATGCAGAGTGCATCAACTGCAAGAGCATGTAATACAACTCAAAGCTTTTCAAAAAATGCTATTATTCTAGACAAAGAAAACCCAATCCCTAATGGAGCAAACCCTAATAGCAAAAATGAGAATACCTATCACTAACTTAGCGTAAAATAACTAGTACAACTTGGATTAGGGGAAAAAAAAAAGAGCAAGATCATAAGCAGAAAGATGAGAGAACCATATTCAAGTTTCAGTGCTATGCAACCATCCAAGAAGTGCTCAGGAAACCTGAGGAATGGGAACTCTAGTAACAAGTGCAGAATGTATTTGCTGAATTAAGATACAGTCCTGCAAGCTACTGAGTAGTTTGACCCCATTCAGCATACTGCTTTAGCACGTACTCAAATTTAGCAAGTTTAGTTACACTGAGCAAATAACGAGCAGGATCTGCCTTGTCACTTTCCAGCCAAATCTTGCCTTCAGATGCAAGTAGGATGCTCTCCAAGTGTTCACAATGGGCATTATAAGCAAGGAAACAAAGACACAAAAAACCCCAAAAGAACATAATGCAGGAAGCAGTTGGCACTTCGGTGCAAGTTCTGAATCTCTTACTATTCCCAAAGGAGTTCCATGTGTTCACAGCCAAACCCCACAATCTATGATGAGGCCAAGGACCTGAGCTGCAACGTCAGGAACTTTTAGTGAAAGGCTTATTTTTAATGCCTAAGAATTTCACTGCTCACAGTAACTTCCATATTGGGGTAATACCCAAAGTAATCTAGTTAAATATCCAATCAGCCTATATTTATTGTACAACATCTCCCAAGTTAGCAATTTGTGGACATACAAAAATTACATACTACACAAGGCTTTGAAGTATCTGACAATTCACATATGCTATTGGTATTAAAGCATATCCTAAATGTCCTGTGGGGTTCTAAATAGATAATGATCATTTTTCAAAACCAGTTTATAACTGTTTCTTTCATTACCTAAAGTCATTTCTATACAATCATAGTACATACCATATTTGTTATAGATTACACTCAAAGCAGCTACTGAAAACAAAAGCATTCCTAATACTGTAATTTCTGTCTACTACTTGGGGAGTGTTTCACCGTGTCTTTTTATAACCGGTTTTCTGATCTGTGGCTTTAGCCAGTGAGCTAAAAGAATGTGGAGGAGGAGACTGATGTTTAAATTCTTTATTCCTTATTTTGTTTAGAAAGATTTGACCCTGCAAGCAACAGTCTTTGAAAAGATTAGAAACCTGTGGCTAGTGCAATAAGGAGAATAAAGAAGTATACAGAAACTACAGACAAAAAGCTACACAGCTGGAAGTTAACATCTTTTCGGCAGCAAGCTAGGAATAGAGGCTACAGGAGTTCTTGACCACAAAGTCAGCAGGTTAAGTAAACTTAATAAGCTATTTAATGACTTAAAGTGCTTGCACTTCTTTTCTCACGTGCTTTTTAGAATATTTCCCCTTACCCACTGGCTCTCACTCTTCTATTCACTGTGAGAAAGACAAAATCACCACAGATGAGATTTGGTTTGGGTATTAGATGAAAAAGTAGGACATATGTAGTAAGATTGATTTTAAATAAGCTAAATCTTTTACAATACATCTAAAACTGTTGAAAACTGCTAAAATAGGCTCTAACACCAATGAAACTATTTGCAGAGGTCACTTCTACGTTGCACAAATGTTATTATATGAAGATTTTTAGTACAAGTATTAAGATTGGAATTAATGAAGTATGGATAGGAATGTGCAAAAGCACCAGAAGCAACAATTAAAAGAATAGCCTGTATGGATAATCAAGGACACCACTGACAGCGAGAAAACTAATTAACACTGAGTGTGTTATTTGTATCTAGACCACGATGCATATGGTTCACCAGTGGAAAACTGCACTCTGATAATAGGCGGAGGACGGCAAGAGAGTTACACCACACAGCTGGTGCTGTTCCTCCTCCTCCTCCTGGAATAACATCGCATTGCATGTAACGTTCCCAAAAGATACTGAGAATCAGGAAACAAATAGGATGGGCAGCAACCTTGCTTAACATCCACGACAGACAAAATACACAAGGTTTTGTGGCAAAAGGATCATACCATAGTAACTGCTGATTCTTAAGAGTAAAAAAAAAACCAAAAACAAAAACCAAAACTTTTTTATTCTTAGGGGATAGAAAATCTGTTTTGTCACCAGTTTAGAAGAACCCAAAAGATGTAGTGAGGATTTGACAGCTAGTGTCTCTTGTTCTTTATAACCTCTTTATAATCTATCAGCAACGCTGGCCAGGCTGCTTTAACATATGCATTATCTGCTGTGAATGGGCAGAATCAACTCAGAGAATCCACTTACATAGAGATCTGTGAGAACATTTTCTTCCATAAGGACTCAGAAAAAGTTTTGTTATACTGATTTTCTGCATCCAGCTGGGAGGATGTCTGAGAGTGGCATCAAAATTACTAATCTAATAGCTAATAGTATGGATAGTACTAATAAATAGTACTACTCGTACAGCTATTCAGTGCAGCCCTGCATTCTTTTTAACAAGCCCTGCATAGCTGTACTATAGTGCACAGCTGTACTATACAGCTATACTAGTTTCAGACATAAATTAGTGTCTCCTCCTGATTCTGGACTATGTCGTGCAGGTGCATCAGCAGAATTCCACAGCAGCTGGATATTTCTGCACTGGGTCAATCTATCCTCTGGGCCTTAATTGCCAAGCTGTTAATTCAAGAATGAGCTTGAGCACTGACTCCCTTTCTTGGTTACCTTTCTATATGTGGTGGTTTAGCCCGGATCACCACACAGTTTCTTATTCACCCTCCCCCTACCCAGTGGGACAGGGGAGAGAAATTGGGAAGAAAGGAAAACTTGTGGGTTTAGATAAAAACAGTTTACTAAAAATACTAAAAACTACAAAGCTAACAGGATATAAGGATATTAATATCTACAAAATATACAAAATGAACAATGTACAATTTCTCACCACCCAATGTCCGAATGACCGATGCAGCCCGTCCTGAGCAGCGATCACAGGAACAACACCGAGCAGCAAGCAAAGGGGGAGAGCAAGCTAGCAAGGTAGAGGGAACGATGCCAGCAAGCAAGAGAGAAGAAAAGAATGCCAAGGGTGCCCGAACGGATACCCGACAAGAAAAGGAATAACTGAAAATGATGCCCCCTCCCATGGGCAACCCCCACTTATATACTGAGCATGACGTTTATGGCATGGAATACTCTCTTTGGCCAGTTTGGATCAATTATTCTGTCTGTCTTTTGCCCAACTTCCCGCATCTGCACGTTAACGAGACCTTAACGAGACTTGGAAAGCCAGACAGTGTCCTTGGTCTCATTAACAACAACTCGTATCATCAGAATGTTTTTATCAACATTCTTCACACACAAAATCCAAAACACACCGGCTACTGAGAAGAAAATTAACTCCATCCCTGCTGAAACCAGGACACTATACTTTTACCCCAGCTCTTGTCTTTCATTTAAAGAAAGGTCACAGCTTCTCGTAAACTGCCTAGGGCTGTGGTGGTGGGGAGAAACAACATAGGTTGGATGGAGCATGGCCCCTGCAGATGTAATATTTTGAAAAAACGCTAAGAATAAGACTCAATGATATGTGCAAATGATTCTTCTTTTTGAAGTCCTGTTACTTAGCCACATTTGATGAAAAGATAAAAATATATTCCTGACAAAAATTATCTTCCAGCAAAAAATCTTCTGTGCCTGGCAAGGTCATGGACCAGATTCTCCTGGAAACCATGCTAAGGCACATGGAGAGCAAGGAGGTGGTTGGTGACAGCCAACATGGCTTCACCAAGGGCAGATTGTGCTTGACCAATTTGGTGGCCTTCTATGATGGGATGACAGCATCGGTGGACAAGGGACGAGCAATGGATATCATCTACCTGGACTTGCGCAAAGCTTTTGACACTGTCCCGCACGACATCCTTCTCTCTAAACTAGAGAGACATGGGTTTGATGGACGGACCACTTGGTAGATAAGGAGTTGGCTGGATGGCTGAACTCAGACAGTGGTGGTTAACGGCTCAATGCCCATGTGGAGACTGGTCACGAGTGGCGTCCCTCAAGGGTCCGTGTTGGGCCCAGCCCTGTTCAACATCTTTGTCGGCGACATGGACAGTGGGATAGAGTGCACCCTCAGCAAGTTCGCTGATGACACCAAGCTGTGTGGTGCCGTCGACACGCTGGAAGGGAGGGATGCCATCCAGAGGGACCTTGACAGGCTGGAGAGGTGGGCCCGTGCCAACCTCATGAAGTTCCACAAGGCCAAGTGCAAGGTCCTGCACCTGGGTCATGGCAATCCCAGGCACAAATATAGGCTGGGCGGGGAATGGATTGAGAGCAGCCCTGAGGAGAAGGACTTGGGAGTGCTGGTGGACGAGAAGCTCAACATGAGCCGGCAATGTGCTCTTGTGGCACAGAAGGCCAACCGCATCCTGGGCTGCATCAAGAGAAGCGTGGCCAGCAGGTCGAGGGAGGTGATTCTCCCCCTCTACTCTGCCCTGGTGAGACCCCACCTGGAGTACTGTGTCCACTTCTGGAGCCCCCAACACAAGAAGGACATGGACCAGTTGGAGAAGGTCCAGAGGAGGGCCACAAAGATGATAAAAGGGCTGGAGCACCTCTCCTATGAGGACAGGCTGAGAGAGTTGGGGCTGTTCAGCCTGGAGAAGAGGAGGCTCCGGGGAGACCTGATAGCAGTCTTCCAGTACCTCAAGGGGGCCTACAAGAAAGATGGGGAAAGGCTGTTTAGTAGGGCCTGTTGCGATACGACGAGAGGTAATGGTTTTAAAATAGAGGGGGGTAGATTTAGATTGGAAATTAGGAAAACATTTTTTACAATGCAAGTTATAGAACACCGGACCAGGTTGCCTAGAGAGGTGGTGGAAGCCCCATCCCTGGAAACATTCAAGGCCAGTCTGGATGAGGCTCTGAGCAACCTGATCTAGTCGGGGATGTCCCTGCTCCTTCCAGGGGGGTTGGACTAGGTGACCTTTGAAGGTCCCTTCCAACCCAAACCATTCTATGATTCTATGATTCTATGAAAAAATAACAGCATTCTTCAAATATTGTTTTACTATAACAATTTTTTGGTTGTAAACCAACATTCTTCTCCAACCTGCTTCTCACAAATAGGTAAAAAAAATTCAGCTGACATTTAAAAAACCTCAATTTAAGATAAGCACACAAGATGTATAATTTTATCAGAAATTATTAAAGTTTGATGAATTCATAAGACATGAAAGCGTGACAGGCAGCAGTAACATCGCAAATTGTAGTCTATAACAATACTTAATAATTACTAAATAACAAAATATCATCTTACATGCCTTCATCTCAGTGTGTAATCTGTCCTATCCCTACTACAGACACCTCCAAAGTCACATCTGCAGGAATGGTTACAGGTACGGTTCTCAGTATATGCTCCCATAAGCAATTATTAATACACAATCATCTAGAAGAAAAGAAAAGGTATAAATGTAGTGCATTTTAGCTTGATATTTTCCTGGAAAGTAATAACAGATGTTGTCCAGTGAAGAAAAATACAGAATTGATTATAATAATGAAATGCTTTGGTTCAGTATTAAATATTTAAAAACAAAATAAATTTTGACAAAGGAACTGCCAAACCAAAAATAAAGTTTGCTGAAAAATTTTTTGCAGGATTTAATCATTACTGGTTTTCTTTTTTTCTTTTTCATAAGAGTTATCTTTATATGCCCTAATCCTGTAACTCAGTACATACAGCTGTGCCGGACTCTCACAGGTGGAAGGATTTTACCTATACAGTCAACTACAATTTTGTGCTTAGCTGTGTGCTTAATGCTAAACAAACAAAATAACACAGCACACAAGAATTGACAGTTTTAAAAAAGAAAGAGTCAACGTATTTCAAAACATAATGCAGGTCAGTCTCAGGTACTGACTGCATGAAGACACAGAGAAGAATAATCCATTTTTAGTGAGGAAGAGCCTACATTACTTGTCTCCAAACACTCAAACCATCTGAGGTACAAGGAATGATGTGAGTGATCAGAAGGCAGAAAGAAATGGGGCAGGGACAGTGTTTGAGTCAGTCAAGATGCCAAACAGAGAGACAAAGCAGAGGAAGTAAATGGAGGAGGCGGCTGAAAGTTGCCCAGGGTCAAGGATTAAGATGAGAGGGAGAGGGAGAGCTAGGAGACAAAGAGCTAGTGAGAGGGAAAGGTGATGGAGATTTAGGAGAAGAAACAGACTGTGAAAGGATTCCAATTAAGAAGATTTTAGTGTACTGTAAGTTCCATAAGTCCCACTCAGAAAGATTTTCTTGCCAAAGTATAAAATCAAACAGCTTAAACAGCTGTACTTATCTGGGAGGGGAGGTTCCTTAGGATATAAGTAAGAAAAAATAATCCCGATACTAAGAACTTACCCATTAACACATTTAACCATGTGAGTACTGAATGTGTGCAAGTGGAAAGACAAGCCTGTTATCACTCAACATAAAATGTAATAAATTAATAAGTGAAAAATCATGTTCAAGACTAGTAAAAATGCTTTTCTGTAGCTGTATGATGACACATTTCAGAGTCATTAAGGAATCTCCCTCCTCTTCTGCAAAAGTGGGCACATTAATATTTGCATCTAATTATAAAAGAAGCAAACAAGCCAGTCTGACACCTAAAATTATTTGGTAATTCACCTCCCAAAGGTCTACAGGTGCACTATTTCACATGTCCTGTGACAACTGATACCTACTTTTTCTGCTTAACCAAGGGAGGAACAGAAAGCAAGCACTGAACACGTCTCTGCAATGGTCAGATACTCAGTAGTGACATCTCAGCATGAGGGCAGTAACTAATAGAAAGAGATTACTTGGATTCACGCTCTTGTAAATCTGGCATCAGTACACTCAGCGTCAGTACTAACTGAGTCATGAGGAACCTAAATTGGTTGGCATTACACAAACTTTCAAAAGATTCAGCTGACTTTTTTTCAATGCAGGTATCTCTGAATGGCTTTTTACTGCATCACGAGCCTATGGAAACTCCAAAGCCATGCTATGCTTTTATCAACTAAATTTTATTATTGTGATGTTTGAAACACTATCAAATAAACAGATCTATACTGACTTTTGCAGTCTTAGGAAAACTGGATGACCAAGCAAAGGGAACTGATTACCAGTCCTGCAAATCTTATGAACTGAGTGTTCACATCTGTTCAAGTCCCATCACCAATGAAAAAGATTCTGGATAGGATACAATTTTTGGGTATGCTCGCAGCCAACTCTCAATTAAACATGTAGATTATCTTTCCTGTGTCATACCACGATTCACAAATGGGCTTCAATCATCCAAAATCTCAAGAAAGCAGTATAGCTGTATTCATGGAGCACTGGGACATGCTTTTCTCAGTTCCAGTCAGCACATGTACGAGAATCTGAGCTGTGTCACTGACATTCCTTTGCATTATTCTTTCCACTAAACTTAAATGGTAATAATGAATCGCCTATTTTAAAAATAGTTATTATCCATGTTTTTATTTTACCTACGGCATTCCAAAGCCTTACTTGCCTCAGCTAATCATGAGCTAGCTGTATTAAACATGGGACAATGAAGCAGTTAAAACAAAAAAAACTATCCATAGGCTGTCTTCTTTCTCAATTAATTTCCAGAAAAAAAATAATTTATTTATTTATTCCTTTTCTTTGGTACCATTTCTGACTTGATCATTACACAAAACCATTGGACATTTTTTTTCAATCTGCATGGCTATTGAATATTCTCTGCTTTCATGGATTTCACAAGAAGCTAGAGGTGAACAGTACTTCTGAAAATAAACTATGCCACCTATTTTGATAGCTTTCGCTGAGAAAACATGGGCGTGTGGAAGTGATAATAGATTGCTTAAAATATTGTAGCTTTTTTTGAATAAATTAAGGTTCAGAGTATTTCCTTTACATTTAAGCTTTTCCTAGCATCTTGGTTTTTTGTAAACATATAATGAGATGTCCCTCAGTGGACAAGGGAAGAGCTACAGATGACATCTGTCTGGACTATTGCTTGAACATGCAAGCACATATGAGACTTCCTCCATGTACTCTCCTGTCCTCTCACTATGTACAACTCAGATGCCTTTTTTTTGTGCAAGCTGTTCAGTAAGACTCAGACTTCTGCTTCTTGTCTCCCCTGCGCTGATGTAAGTGTTGGACTCTGCAGCGTTCTTCAGCAAAGTGTTCCACAGCTCAGCTCCACGCTACATAAAGCACTGGAGAGGGAGTCAAAAATCCAGCCCTATCCAACCTCTCCAGCTGCTCACAGTTTTACAATCTCTATCATACATTTTGTCAGCTATTTTTTTTTCCCCCAGGCTGAAGAAATCATTTTGTTATTCCTCACATTACTTTTTTTTTTTTTTGGTCCTTTAAAACATCCTGTTGACTTTCCCTGAACATGACCCAGTTTTGCCAAATACTTTTTGAGATGAAGGAATTAGAACTTCAAGCTTGAAAGCACTGGATCTTTTAAAGTAGCAAAATGGTTTTAGTTTTTATTTCTTTTCTAAAAATTCCTAGCCTTCAATTTGCTTTTTTGAATGCTATTGATTTTTCAACAAGTATTTACATGGAATTATTTGTCATGACTCAAAGATCTCATTCCTAAAAGGTAACAGTCAGCTTCATTTTATATATGAAGTAAAATAGTATTTTTTTTGTGCATAGGTTTGTATGTATTTCCTTGAATTTCACCTGCCTGTTTACTGCTCAGTAAGTATTTTCTCCAGTTCTTCATGGCACTTCTCCCCAAAGAGCATGGTATGATATGATATGCATTGGCTAGAGCAGTATTCCTGGCCCTCAGAGAGGTCAGGTCAGATATCAGGATATGCATCCTCAGGCACAGCAACACTGATTTTATAGTTACTGATGAAGACTGACTAGGACTGGAGGAACTGTTGGGACAGTGAAAAATAGGGGAATGAAAGCAGAACAGTACAATGGAGGAGGTTTCAGAAGTTATGAGGGAACATGCTACTCTAGAATAGCTACCTCTCAACACCACTTATTTTAGAGTAGGATTCAATAAATGACTGGCTAATCATAGCAATCTCAAAACTACTGATCAGAAATGATACAAAAAAGAGCTAGAAAGGTACATCAATAATTACCACCTAAATTTGGTCTTAATACAGTCTATATTTATTCATATTTTAACAAGTATCTGCTGAAATTACAAGCAACATTTCACAGTCTCAACTCTGACTCATCTACATGTTAAAACCACTCAAGTTTGGGGATAGCTTTTGATATTTTTTTTAAATGCTTTTTTTGAAAGACTTTTTTTAGGCTGAGTGTATGGCTGATTGTATAACATCTGCAAGATACTACACGCATGTTCAATAACACTTGCACATCAAAATAACTGTGTAAACCACTAGAAGCAGCCATAAGTATCTTAGCTTTATCAAGGCTTTCTCGAACCCAAAGTGTTCTATTACGAAACAGAAGAAAACACTCTTCATCATTATGTAACCTGGCCCTTTTTATTTGCCTCGGTCAGGTCTGACAGAGGAAAGCAAAGCCTTAGATTGTAAACACCTAACAAGTAGCCAGCTTAATTGACTCGAAAATATTTCTGTCATTCAATTCATTTTTGCAACTGTTCCATGCAATTATATTACATTACTGAGGAAAAAAATAAGCTGTATTCTTTTGAAAATTCAAGGTCTAATTAAAAGGTGGTTCGTTAGCCAAATGGATTTTTGTCACATGAAATTTTTCACTGGCTTGCTAATGAACCAGATATAAATACCAGTCATTACTGCAATCCAGCAACCTCAAGGCTGCCAGTATTACATTTACTTTAAAAATAAAATTACAACTTAGCAGCTCTTGGCCATCTAGCACATAATTTTGTTTTTGAAAGCATTGCTGTTTAAATTGATCATAAGCACATACTTGCTCTCAGTCTTGCTTCAAGTTAAGCATGCATTCAGTGCTGTTCTGGAAAAGGGCGGTGCTGTTTTTCCAGGCACAGTGATAACACACGCCATGCTAAAGCACACCACTGCATGAATGGGACAGCAAAATGCTATTGGTCATATTTCTGAATCATACAAAATGTGTACTTCATATTTTAAAATTCTTTCATCTTCAACATGTAAATGCCAGAGGAACCAAATGAGAGGCATAACTTCCTTTTATTTCTGTTGCTCACAGTTCTGTTGTAACCGTAAACCTGTTATGCAAATTCTGCACATTGGCCACAGACCTCTAAGGTTTGTCCTCCTAAGCCCTATACTTAGGTCACCAAGAAGTACATTTAGTTTTGCTTCATCAAATTTCCTACTAGGATTTTTAAAAGGGGATGCTATTTCAGTGGACTGAGGACCATAAAATCATTTTCCAGAAAATCCCAGCATAGTCTGTTAAGTTTTATGGTTAAAAGTCAAATGAAGTGCCTTGCTACACTGACACAAAGAAAATTACAAAGTTATACTTAACTAGAAATGTAATACAGAAATACAGGTAGTTCCCAGAAGAAAGCATGCAGAATTAAATAGAGTTCAATTTTTAGAATAATGCAGAGAGACGGACCACAAAGCACCAAAAGGTATTATGAGAAGCTAGACCAAAATTCAGATGTTTTTTAAAGATTTTTTTTTTTCTGAGAGAATAAATCCAATTTTGATGAATTTGGCTTGATGAAAGTTAACAACATTGCTGCAATGAAAAGCTGCCACATCATTTACAATACAATTACAGGGATTCAGTTGTCAAAATGAATGTTAGATGCTGACATTAATTTACTCCAGTCCACAAAGGTGTGGATCATTCCGAGTCAAATTTGCCAGCTCTATGCCTGTGCCTCAGACACCCTAGGGTATCTAAACTGTGCCTTTTCCATTCTGCACACTTTTGCATCCATTTGAAAGATCTTGTGGAATAGGTAGGTAACAGTAATTCAGAATCCCTTCCTTTCAGTTGTGAAATGATCTTACAGGTAATTGCAATGGGTAGTTGCCCAGGGTATTGAAATGGGTGGCAGAGATCATTTCTTGTGAACAAGCGAAGTATGAGCTTTCCTCTTTCAAAAAGTACAGGTAGGAAAGCATACATCACATGAAAGAGAAAAGTAACAGGAATAAAGCAGAACTGATGAAGGGGCTCTGAGAGTGTAGTAAGGATGGTTGCTGAGTAAGAAAGTGAAGCAGTATGCTATGCAGCTGGTTCATGAACACATCACCATGAGGACAGGTGGAAATATTTCCATGACTATTCAAAGCCATGACTGTTTAAATATTAGTATCATTAGCTGTTGGTTTTAGCAGCCAAAGCTGTTAAAGTAGACCTGAATTCCAAGAAACGCTTCATTTGTTCTGCTGGAACACCCATCTGTCAGCCCAATTTGCACATTTAACATCAATTTCAATGAGAGTTACATACAAGAGAACTCAACTCTCTGATGACAGAGCTGCAACTTACTTTACAAAGTTAATTGAACCTACTTTTATGCTCTGTCTCATTGTCCATCCACATTATTAATGCCTCAAGCCCAGGCTATGTCACAGTCTTGTTTGTAGCCTGAAATCCCCTTTGAGTCTAGTCACACCTAACCCACATGAAGAAAGCTTAAGGTCCTTGCTCTGTTCCACAAAGGTGGAATGACTGTAACTCACTGGGGTGAGAGAAGCTATGTAAGTCAGCCCTGCCGTGAAGATTTTGAGAGGTGTATGAGTTCTGTGCAGACATATCTTAGCAACTGTCACTACGCAAGAGTTGTTCAAGCTCAAGCTACTCTTTGAACTGCATGAGTAGCCATCCGGCGAGTCTCACAGACCAAACTGGAAAACCAGTGGGTTGCTAGCGTGGACCAGACATGCAATGCAAACACGCCCTACGTGACTGCTTTCATATAAAACATCTACATTACTCTGACCGAAAGAGGGGAAAAAAAGTAGGACTTGTAAGTAAATGAGTATGGTAAGAAATACCACGGAAGACAGAAAAAACCCTCTATTTAACTTAATTTAAAAAAAAATCACACATATGCCTGTTCTGGATTAAAACAAAATTCATTTTGGAGCTGTTACAGAAGAAAGTAATCTCACTGGACTTAACTACCACAAAGGTAGCTCTTTTGTTAAAGAGATACCTCTTGCTAAGTTCATGTCATCCTAGAAATCTGGAATAACTTCAAACTATAGCCCGTTTTCTGCTAACCTTTGAACAAAGCCTTTACATTCAAAGTTCTTACTGGCCATCAAAATCTGAATAGAATGGAAACAATTTTTTTTTGTCTAGGTTGGAAGGTGAAATAGTTTTATGGCTCTTTGGCCTAATCAGGCCTGGCTTCTTTTACTAACTTATAAACTGGAGAAAAAACCCTCAGGATGGATTATGACTGTCAAACTAAGCAACAAAATTAGGAATATGGCATTTTTTTCCATGACTTGGAAAAATCTAATAAAAATATTCAAATGGAACACTGCCTCTGAGATTGTAAGTTAGATGACAGAAGACTGAAGGCTAAAAAGTAACAGATATCTGAAAAAAGTGAAAAACTGAAGTAGTATGCACTAACATTTTTCTTCCCAGCTTCGGATGACAAACATCTTCCATTTTTGCATAATTAAGTATAAAAGTATAAAAGTGGAATACAAATTAATCGCAAGAAAGAAAAGTCCAAACTGTTCCTAGGAATTTATATGGTGGTATTTATCTTACTCTTAATATTTACAACTATACTTTCACTGTGTGTCAGATTTAAAGAATACTGCTGCAGTAAACTAGTACAAAAATGATTAGGTCCATATCCCGCAAAAGAAGCACAGGAGAGAAAATTAGGGTACCAAAGCATTATAAATAAATACTAAGATATTATACAAGAGTATTCTGCCTATGCAAAAAGATGTATTACCAGCGAAAACTGGTCTTTTGTTCTTGGTATATTAGCTGGGTTTTATTATTCACCTAGAAAATAATTTTCAGAAGGCTGCTATCTGTCTGATAAAAAACAAATATTGTTGTGGGATTTTTTTTTTTGCTTCTTTTTAGTTTTATTTCTATAAAAGCTGTCATTTTTCAAAAAGAAGAAAACACATGGCATGAATTAGTACAGCTATCAAATATATGCTCAAGTTTGAACTGTAATGGCTATTTAAAATTTATACATAACTGTAACTTCATTTCAATATACATTTATTTAAAAATATATACTCTCCAAAATGGAACAGTTTTAATTGTAATAACATGTTTTCAATACACTTTTCTTTCTTATCTACTTTAATTCCTAAAGACAAAAGAAATTTCATTTTGAAGAACCAGAAATTAGTAAACATTTGCTCAAATTTACAACATAGTAACAACTACCTTACTGACAGGAATATATACTCGAGAAGACACTTAGAGAAGATAACCTCTAAATTGTAATTATTGTGAGATGAAATGGCTCAATGCCAGCAGCTTTACAGGTTATATATATGGCTTAAATTAAATAAAATTAACACAGGAAAAAAAAACACCACCAAAACTTTTACCCTCTCCAAAGGACTAAACAAAGCTTTAGATATTTCACTTTACAACAACATTAACTATCAGACTCCAGTATATGTTAACAAAATGCTAGTCAAGTGGCTCCAAAAACACTGACTTCAGTGCTGCATAAAATAAAGTAGTCATTTTTTTAGTAACTTTCCCAAAGAACCTGGAATGACTTCTGCTGACTAATACTCCCAAATTTACCATAATATGCTTAAGAAAATTTTGCAGCTTTTAGACAAGTCTGCCTTAGTGGCTGTAATGTTCACTTTCTCTGGACGTGGAAACCAAGCAATTTGTTACAAATACACTGACAATATGAACCAGATCCCATATAAAAATTATGTATAGGAGGTCAGCATGATTAACATCCTAGGTCACAGAGAAGCACCTGGGTAACAGCAGGTAAAGCTGTTGGGAGCAGGTTGGAAACCGAGGGTGTGCCCCTCCAGCTAGCAAGGCCTCCCGAGGCTGTGAGGCTTGCTCATCTAGCTACTGAAAAATGTTAAGTCTTAGGGGGTAAAAGGAATAGGAACAATCAGTTCTTTGTAGTTTTGAATTATCCAAGCCAAAAATAATGAAATTGTGTACTGATAGCAAAGAAATGCTAAGCGATCGCTTAGGACTATTTCAGAGAACCTCACTGTATCAAAAACACAAAAATCTCCCATATGCCCAATCACTGTAATAGCAAACCTTATGAAAAAAAAAATAGAACTTTTCATTTTAACACTTCCAAAACATGAATATATATAAAAAAGGCAGAATATTACAAAGCATTGCACAGGATACTACAAGTGGCAGTATATAGAGAATGTCACTCAGGTGAGGGACTGTGAATTATTTATATTTTCTTCCTTACTCACCTCTTGTTCTGGTAAAGATTAATTTCACTCAGCCTTTAAAATTCCTCCTGTAAAACACATCCCACAGTTCTCAACTTTTCTCTGTCCTATTTTCACCTCACAGCTACGTAACACACAACCCTGAAGAGATCTTTGACTATGCTCTGAAAAATCCTAAACACTTGGAGCGAATGACAGGCTACATAATCTAAATGTAAGAGTAGTCATAATCTAAATCAAAAGAAAAATTCCTCCGACACAAACAATTAAATACACCATTAAACCATTAGGTGCAGTATTTTAATGGTATGACTCCTAAACAATATTCAGTACTTATAAGTATTATTTAAATATATTATTATAGATTTAATGTCACATCTAAATCATTAAATAGTATGCAAAATTATTCACTGATATGATATACAACAAATGCATAATTTGCATCTTTATTCATTTTCATTGCATATATTTTAAAGTACATTTTTAGCAGGGAATTTGCAGAATTTTTTCATCACTTTTACAAGTTGGATTTGGTGCAATGTCACTTCTCCAGAGACAAAATACCAAAGAGTAGCTATTCCAGCTTTTACACATTCCTATATGCATTACTAATTTATACTTACAGAGGTAAATACTGGAATTTGATCTCAGTTTATATATCATCTGATCCATCAAGAAAAATGTCAGATGAACCATTCTATCGACTTGTTTTAAATGGCCAACAGAATAGATACAGATTTAATAAATGAGAGCTTCCACATTATGCCAGTACTTTACTTCAAGAAATTCTTTTTATACTGATGAAAAAAAGAAGTCCATTTCATTACGGTAAGCCTCTTAAACTGAGTGCACAAACTGAAAACCAGTGTGAACATTTTGGCTTTTTCTCCCTCCCATGATACAGAAAATTGTTAATCTATGACCAACATAAAACATTAAGCTGTCTCTGGTTTTTCATTCCAGTTTAATTCACTTGGTTTCCCCTCACTGATTGCCTTTGACTGAAGAGTCACATGTTACAAAGAGAGATAAAAATACAACTGTTGCTTAAGTGTATAATGCTGGGAAGTCATTCAACTGAAACAGGAGCTATTTGTTCACAGCATCTTTCAAGGTCAGTCTTCAGAGGGTCTTTTTAACTCAGAGACTGTCTTGAACTTCCAGTCCTATCTACATTAATTTCAAACTGCCATAAATCTACAGTTCCAATGCAGCATTGCCTTGTATTATTTGCATTACTGTGAAAAAGATTTTGGCTTCACTAGGAAGAAGTATTAATGATCTTTTATCATTACTGTGTGCCATATGACTCAACAGAGAACATATGATGATGTTCTTGAAGGAAATTATAAGAGACTATATAATGAGTAACTGCATTAATATAACAGGAAAACAAAGATCCATTAAACTGTGATTTTAGTTGGACATAGTGTTAGTGAAGTTTGCAAGATTACATATCTAGAAAGGACATGCAGATTTAATTGGAAAATGTTAGATACGGCCTGCAACTGTCTACAGAAGGAGCAACAGAAATCCATATCAAAGAGGATATCTATCTTACAGACCTAAGAGGCAGTCAGGGTAGCTGTGTTACTCACTATGATTCAGAAAGCCAATATCTGTAAAGATCTCAGACATAATTACCTCAATTTTAGCCATACTGAGTCTTTAGGTAACACAATTTTCTGTAAGATAATAGAGACAGAGCAAGGTTTTAGATTGGGCAAAAAGAAACAAGTTTGGAATAGAAGTTAATGGAATTGACAACACTGAGATGGTAATTGAATTTTGCAGAGATGATAATCCACAGCAAAAATACTGAGGGAAAATGGAACTCATGACTGCTACTCCACAAGTGTGTATAGTACTGAATTATATTGGTTCTATTAAGACACTAATAGATTTAATATAAAATTTCATTACTGTTGATCCAGATTGTAATTTACACAATCATTTCATGGTCAGAAAAGGAACGCAATAACTTTAAATAATAAAAAATAGATTGACAGGATTTATATGATCCAAGTTTGGATTCCAAACTTTTGAACATCAATATCAAAATCAATCTTATAAATTTGATGTGCTTATGAGCTCGCTCTTTGTTTAGAAAAACTGTGATAAGACTATTCAAGTTTGGAAAACAATGAAAAATTACAAATTAAATAACTGGTGAATGGAGATGGGGAACTGGTGACAAATGACATGCAGAAGAGCGAAGTATTCAATACCTTCTTCACCTCTGCTTTTACCAATAAGACCTGCCTTCAGGAATCCCTGGCTTCTGAGATCAGAGGGAAACTGGAGCAAGGAAGACTTACCCACTACGGAGGAGGATTAGGTTAGGGAGTATTTAAACACACTGGATGTACATAAATCCATGGTGCCAAACAGGTTGCACTCACAAGTGCTGTGGGAGCTGGCCATTCACAATGGGTGATTAGCTCGGTGGGCGAGGTGAGAACAGTGTATGTTGTTTACCTTTACTTTAGTGAAGCCTTTGATACTCTCCCCCATAACATCATCACAGACAAGCTGTCAAAGTATGGGTTAGATAAGTGGACACTGAGATGGATTAAAAACTAGCTGAACGACCAGGCCTGAAGGGTTGTGATTAGCAGCACTAATTCCTGTGAAACTAGTGGCTGAAACTAGGCAACAAACTAGTGCTATATCCCAGGACTCAATACTGGAGCCAATACTGTTCAATATTTTCAGTATTGACCCAGAAAATGGGACAGAGTGCACCCTTAGCAAGTCTGCTGATGAGACAAAACTGGGAGGGGTGGCTGATACACCAAAGAGTCATGCTGCCAGAGAGACCTCAACAGGCTGGAGAAATGGACTGACAGGAACCTTATAAAGTTCAAAAAGCAGAAGTGCAAATTCCTGCACCTGGGGAGGAATACTCTAGGCACCAGTACATGCTGAGGGCCAATCTGCTGGAAAGTAGCTTTGCAGAAAAAGACCTTGGGGTCCTGATGGCCAGCATGTTGAACATGAACCAGCAAGGCACACTTGCAGCCAAAAAAAAAAAAAAAAAAAAGGGCATGAACTATTGTACTGTAAATTACATGTTTAAGTATTTCCTGGTATTGGGTATTGGGTTTTGTTTGTTTGTGTTGCATCTCTGTTTTGTTTTCTTCTGTTGTTCTCTTTTTTTTTTTTTTTTTTAAAATCTCAACCCATTACTTTTGCCTTCTTTTCTTTACCAGTTCTCCTCCCCATTGCACTGGAGGGTGGGGGGAGTGAGTGAGAGACTGTGTAGTTTCATCCAGGGCAGGGCTAAACTATGACACACAGGTGGCCTAGAGAGGTTGTTCAGTCACCATCGTTGGAGAAATTAAAAACCCTACTGGACATGGGCCCGGGCAACCTGCTGTAGGTGACCCTGCTTGAGCAGAGGGTTGCATGAGGTGATCTCAAGAGGTCCCTTCCAACCTAAACGATTCTGAGATTCTATTATTAATTCTCTTTTATTTTATGTAATTCTGTTCTTACTCCAGTCTCTTAATTCTTAGCTCCTTTATAGCATCTTCAAAGAACATGCACTCTGAATAAACTGGTTTTAGTGAAGCAAGACTCATGTATACTTCTTTCATGTGAATTACCTGTGAGAAACTATGCATCATGTTTCCCTGTGACCTATATACAAACTTACCTCATGAAGTGCATACTTGTTATGGACAGTGCATACTTGTTATGAACACTATAGCGCTTTTAGAATGTTAATTAGCAATTCTCTGAACCACTTCAATTAGAGAAGATATTTATAAACCCTTCCCTTCCTTCTAAAAGGAACATCAAAAACAATGTAATATAATCTGTCTCCTGTTATAAGAGCCTTCAAACAGAGTTTCGTTTATATGAAACTTCATTTTCCTAAACCATGGTTCAGGAACACATCATAAGGTCTTGTTACTGAATTCCTCTTAACTGACTTTATTGGTCACTTTTCAGCTTAAAGAGTTAGTTAAATTAGGGAAAGACAACATTCAAATAGTAAATGTATATTCATTACTTTTGCTACCTTCATTAAATATCTGCAATAAAATGTTGCCTGTACCCATTTTTCAATTACAAGTTTTGTAGCACTGGCACTGCAATAGATTAATTTTTTGTGGTTAATGATAACACACTCAAACAAGTTCAAAGCTAAGGCTTACTCACACAGATACTCCACCTTGATAATTTATGCTGGAAATTCAAACAGATGTGTAGAACTAAGACTATATAACTGCTGTATTTGTAGAATCAGAGTATTCTTGTTCACGTGGAAGTAAGCTATGTTTACATTGCAAACACAAATGAACGCAGGGAAACTGGGAAAACCCAGTTTTAACTGGAAGCTAAAAGACCTAAGGAGTAGGGCAGCCCTCAGAGCAGAGTTACGAAAACTGTTCCTCCAGCCACCGGCGAGTGACATACCAAAATAAAAACATCATTTTGTGCTTTTCATTTTCTTAAAAACCTTTGAGGACTAAAATAGGAGGATTCATGATCTTAGAGCAATTTAAGAATAGTACTTATTCAAGTATTTATCCATATTATAGTAAACAGTCCTTTATAAGATGAAGTACTTTTATGGTATTTCAAGACTGTAAAACAGATGTCCCAGAGACAGCCATTAAAAGTTGGCATGTTTTCAAACAGGAGTGCATAATTTTTGACAACCACACAAAATGGCCAGAATGCTGATTTTCAATTCTTTCTTATGGAAAGTGAACAGCTGCCATAAAATTCTCATCGGCAGTAACAAGCAAACACAACGTTCTCCATCTAATAATCAGCAGGGTTAGGTTCAGCTACAATTATACCCAGAATATATTACAAGGAACCCTTGGATATATATCTTACTAGTCAATTAAATAAAATGATTTGAGAAATTATCTGAAGAATTGTATGCACCAACCTCTTCCAGCAGTTAGGATGCTTTCCCTACATCACAATAAACATCATAACTTCCAAGACTTTAAAACCAAAACCCTTTACCTCACCTTTCTTTTCCTTCCTCTCTTCTCTTTCCTGCATCTCCAAAATTCCATATGGTATTACACGCTGACTTCAGGGATCATCCACAAGACTGTTAGGTTTACATTCATGATGTACATTCTAATGGTTACAGATATTTTTGCACATTTTCCCACTAAAAAAATTAATTCTCTCATCTGCCATACTCCACTTGTTTCATGATACTTCATTCCTATTCTCCATCCTAGCCAAGCCCACACTCCCTGCTCAGTCCACTGGAGTTCCCCTTTCTCAACTGTCCACCCTCTCTCATTCTTTCTGTTTCACCATTAATACCACTCACTTAAAAGATCACAGCCTCTCCATATCCTCATCTAACTTCATTCATGTTTTACCTCCCACTCCCAACAACTTCTGGTTTTGCCAGTCCCAGCCAGCCCCCTGGCTTCCAGTTTTGGGATGCAACTGAGGTTTTGGAGATTTAATGATTCCCTGCTGCCAGCTGGGGTGGTCTTGCTCACTGGTCCTTTCTGCCTCCCGGCAGCACACTTTCATGTCCTCCCTCCCCCTAGCTTTGGTTTTCATCAAACCACTGGAGAACCATTCAGGTCACTAAATCAGCAAAAGCAACTCACCTCTCTCCTTGCCAGTGCAGTTTTCAGCTTGCTTAGTGATCTGACTCAAATTGCCAAAAAGTAAGAAAAATACCAAAGTTGTTCCAAAGAAGGGGAGGGAGAGTGAGGCAGAAGGCCTTTGCTGGGAGAAGGGAAGATAATGAGGAGAGAAGGGACCTGTCCCTGTCAGTGCCATAGGCTCAGTCATTTCACCTGGCACACGCCTTAATCATTCAGTTCTATCCCATGTTGGCTTCAGTTTCTCTGCAGTCTCACTAACTTTGGATTTCTGTGTTTGCTGGCTATAGTTGTCTTTCACAACTAGTAGATACCAAAAGAGGAGCAATCTTTATTGGCTGGGGAGGTAGGGTAACACACTTCTTCTAATTTGTTCTCTTTCTTGCTTTCACCATTCCCCCTTGCCAGTCAGTTTTTTATTCTTATTCCACAGCAGCACGAATATATAAAACAGAAAGTGTGATGAATGACCCATCCCAGTCTCATCCTGACTCAAAGCACAGTCACCAGTCACTGTCCAGAAATAATGGGATGTCTTGGCTGACTTGCTCTAAGTCAGAGAGGTTACGCCATAACCAAAGATTTTTATTTTTAAGTTTCCTGCTCTGAATCAAATTTGCGTCAATAACTGCTAAAAATATCACTGATCTTCCTCCTCTTTCAGCTAATACTTAGTAAAACAGCATATCGGTGTCATTCCATACTAATTAAACACAATAGCTCTGAAAATTTTCTCCCTAGTTTTTCCTGCCACTGTGAACAATTTCAGAGAGAAGCAGAGTCAGGAACTAAAAGATCTCAGAAAATCTTTCCCTGAGACAGCTATTCAGATATACTGAGGATCATTTCAAAAGCAAGCTTGGCTTCTCCAGGGGCTATAAAAGCATAGAATCATAGAATCACATGGTTGGATGGGACCTATAAGATCATCTAGTCCAACCGTCTTCCCACTACCATTGCTGCCAGAGCTACTAAACCATATCTTGTAGCTCCTCATCAAGCCGCCTCTTGAACACTGCCAGGGACGGCAACTCCACCACCTCCCTGGGCAGGCCATTCCAGTGCCTGACCACTCTTTGGGAGAAAAAGTTTTTCCTCATGTCCAATCTAAACCTCCTCTGGTACAAGTTGTGGCCATTTCCTTGGGTCCTGCTTGTTGCCTGGGAGAAGAGGCCAAACCCCTGCTCGTCACAACCTGCCTTCAGGCAGCAATAGAGTGCAATGAGGTCTCCCCTGAGCCTCCTCTTCTCCAGACTAAACAATCTCAACTCTCTCAGCCACTCCTCATAAGACTTGTGCTCCAGACCCCTCACCAGCTTTGTTGCCCTTCTCTGGACACGTTCCAGGGCTTCAATGTCTTTCTTGTAGTGAGGGGCCCAAAACTGAACACAATACTCAAGGTGCGGCCTCACCAGCGCCAAATACAGGGGGATGATTACCTCCCTGCTCCTGCTGGCCACACTATTTCTAATGCAGGCCAGGATGCCGTTGGCCCTCTTGGCCACCTGGGCACACTGTCGGCTCATGTTCAGCTGAGCATCAGCCAACACCCCCAGGTCCCTTTCCTCTTCACAGTCCTCCAGCCACTCAGCTCCGAGCCTATAGCGCTGCATGGGGTTATTGTGGCCAAAGTGCAGGACCCGACACTTGGCCTTGTTGAACCTCATCCCATTCAGCTCAGCCCAGCGATCCAGCCTATCCATATGTATGTTATGTTAGAGCAAAAATAACTTCCTACAGAAATGCAGGAACTAGGTTTCCGAGGATTTAATAAATGTCTTTTTATGAGAAATTTTAGTGTTTGTACTTTTGTTTTAGCTGCTTAAAGCTGAACAGTTTCTTTCTTAAAAGCCTTAATTTATTCTAAAACTTTACTTAAAATTTTGATAATTCAAACAGAACTATTACATGCAAATAGAGGAATGTTAATTCACGGAGAAAATTGCTAAATAAATATTGTTGAACTATAAATTATTCCCAGTTAACTGTTAACTTGCTAGATGTAAGCTGTGGCCTGTTCCCATGGCGAGCAGGCGGACTTCAACAGGAAGATGCAGAAAACTCTACTTCCAGGTGAATCACTGATCGAACGCTGTGTAATGAAACTCTGAGATTTGTGCTATAAATATTTGCTGTAAAGAAACTGAGCTTGCAGAAAAAGTGGAAGTACAGAAATAAAGGCACTCTGCCTTAGCTAAATATATCAATTTTGACTGTAGGAATATTCTCCAATTATCCAGAAAGAGAGGGAAGAATCATGATTTAAAACAATTAGAAAAGAGAATTTAAAGTATGTGTAGAGCTGTATGATGAGTCCAATTCATTACTGAAAGTAACTGATTAAAACATTTTAAACATATTCACAAAATTTCCCAAATACAAAGTTACAGAGGTAATAAAAGGCTCCAAATGTTTTGCAATATGAAGTAGTGCAAATTGTGACAGTAATATAACTTTGAAAAGCCATTCATTAGACCAGCATTTTTGACACGAAATAAATCCTTCAATCAACCTGAATGATAAAGAGTCAAGCAAAATTCTCCATAATTCTTAGATTCATCGTAGACAATGAAATTACACAATTTAATAACAGACTAGGTTTGAAAGAAATCATTTCACAACAGCACCCCGTTAAAGACAAATCTGAACAACAGTCTAGAATTTTGCTCTTTATACATAGGAGGAATCTGATAAGGATCAAACCAGGACTGCAAATTTACAGCTGTAAATCTTAACATCACTTCCTTAACATCACTTACATTGCCTATATTTGGAGATACATCATTTGCCCCACTGCACTACAGTCAGTTTGTTATTACTTGTTTCAGTTTAGGGAAGAGTGGTACTCCCAATGCTCTGTCAATAAGAATGATTCCACTCCTGGTTTAGAACAAAATGGAAAGTCATATTATCCCAGATCCAGAGGCGTACCTACAGTGTTATATATGCTGGCAAGGTAGGAAACTTTTCCTTAAAGTTACACGTTTCCTGATACACTAGTAATAATGCTAGCATGTAATCATACATGAAAATGAAAAAAAAAACAAAACAAAATCAAGCCAGAATAGAATTACATCGTTCAGAAAGTTGCAGTGATATTTTCTATCTGTATTAATGTTGCAAGACAACTGTAAACAAGAACTAAGGTCTTGTTTTGTCTGCACTTTGTTCTTTCCACAAATATGTTTTTGCTTAACAGCCAACAGATTCTATTTGTGCGTATGTGTTTTGTTTTGTTTCTTACAGAGCTGTCATGGGTTAACCTCAGTGGGCAGATAAACACCACACAGTCGCTCACTCACTTCCCCCCTCACCCCAAGGGGGACAGCGGGAAGAGGAAAGGAAAAATCAAAATGAGAAAACTTGAGGGTCAAGATAAAACAAACAAATTAACAAACAGACAAAAGTTGTTTAATAAGTGAAGGATAAATGCAAGAAGAGGGAAGAAAACAAAACAAGACAAGCGATGCAAAAGCAATCACTCACTGCCTCCTGTGGGCAGACTGATGCCCTCCCAGTTCCTGAACAAAAGATAGCTTAACCCCTGCTAAAGCCCCCTCTTTTAATTTTTGTTGCTGACCATGACGTTGTATGGCAGGGAATATCTCTTTAGTTAGTTTGAGTCATCTGCCCAGTTGTGTCCCCTCCCAGCCTATTCACTGGCAGGACAAACTGAGAAACAGAGACAGGATTGATGCTGTGCAAACACTGCTCAGTACAAGCTAGAACACGAGTCTTTTATCAACACCATTTTCATCACAAATCCAAAACACAGCATAATATAAGCTACTATGAAGAAAATTAACTCTATCGCAGGTAAAACCAGTACAAGAGCGCAGCACAAAAGGTACAGTTCCACATCCAATGATTCTAAATGATAAATTAATTTAAAAAACACTAACACAAAGCAGGGAGAAAAAGATTGGCTGTGCTACTTTAGTCTTATAAAGGAGTGAAATTTTCTGTTGGTTTTGTGAGTTAAACCAGCTCACCAAAAGCTACGATGAGCACAGGAAATAATGAGAGGGGTAGGACAACACAGCACAACCAGGGAACAACACAGAAACCAAGAAAGGAATGAAAGAACAAGAGCATAGCACTCATCTTTTTTGCTGCCAATGAGTGCTTGCATCAGCTTTGTCAACTCATCAGACAACACTCTAAATTTTATTTAGTCTTGAGTGAAACTAAAGCAACTTGTAAAAGTAGCAGGCATAAATGCAAGCCCCATAGGCAGTATTCAACACCCTTTAGCTAAGGTAATGGATTCACATCCCCACATGCCTCCCCTTCTGGAAATCCCTTTTCCTTATGCCCGTGCCTTCATCCCTGGTTTAGAATGCAGAATCTTGTAACACATCTTGCACTAGCTCTGGCAGTCACTCATTGGGCCACCCTGTGAGACAGTTTAGGTAACTACAATGGCAGACTACCCTCTGCCACCACACCCCACCATTCTCCCCTCCCCCCCCAAAAAAAAAAAAAAAGAGAGAAAATATTTTTGTGCCATTTTAGTGAGCTGAATCAGCCAAAGGTATGGCAAGAGACCCAAACATACTTTAAAGGGAAGCAGAGGTGGGAGTGGGAAGATGTAACACACAAGGGGCTCAAGTCTAGGTAAATACTAAGAAATATGGATATCAGCAAGTTTTTTTTCTGTATTTTTTCTAGTTTCCATTTTAATCTGAACCATAGAAAATTATCCTGTCTTCCATGAAAAGTATAAGGCTGCAAACTAGCACCTCTTTCCCTTTTATACTGAAACCACGTCACTTTTCCCTGTCAGCCCTCCCTACAGCACACAGGCACCAGTCTAAGCCACAGCTACAGCACTGTAGAATTAGGTCCCCCAGCCTTCCTGTTTATTAGAGAAAAAATGAAGGGTATAGACGCTGATGTTCTAGCTAACAAAGATTCAGTATACCATACATTGCTGCATTTTTATATTCACAGTATATATTTATAAATAAACCCATGCACTGTACTCAGATACATTGTAACATGACTCCTGTATGCAATCCTTTTAAAAACTAGCTTTTTGTTGTTACAAAATTTACGTAAATCTCTTGCAGCTAAATGCTCAAAGCACTGGTCTTATACTTAAGGCAATGTAAATGAGCTTGCTCAGACAATATTCTGTCAGTTAAGCAAAACAAACTAAAAAGAACATTTTGGATATGTTATGATAACATTTAGACAGACACAGCACAGGAAAAGCAGGAAAATAAGCATGTAAACTTTTTTTTTCATTTTATATAGAAAAATATTTAATTAACTTTGGTTAAGAGGTCATTCAGTAACAACAGGACTGAATATAAGCTGACATAAAAAAAATGCATCTGAAAGGAAATCTTATATAGCTCTAACTTCTTTAAAAAAACATTCCACAACTTTTCACTCAATCTTTAAGTAATGAAAAGTATTTTCATTGCAAACATACTATTTATTATTAAATGCTAGTATTAAAAAGCCACTCCAATACTTTCATGGTTGGTCGATTCTGTTAGTTTAAAAATGTAAGAAACAGGACTGACCTGGACAAAAACTCTGCTGTATCCGAGGAGTTAATTTTTCTTGTACAGTGCGCTTTTCAAAATGCCCTGCAGTTGCATTCTGATGTAGGCTTGGTTGTCTGGTGGCAAATCCCAATTCTCCAGGTTCAGAAAACTTCAGGTAAAACTGTGGCTCCAAATCACTGAAAGAAAGGTTTATAGCACCATGTCTCCCACTGCCATAGTCACTGAACATAGATTCGTCCTCGGTGTTCTGTGTTGGTAACGGGAGAATCCGATGATGCAGCTGCGGGCTAGGCAGTCTCGAAGATAACGGAGAAGGAATAGGTGACATTTGTTTGTGTGTATTAGATAGCGGATATGAATTACTAAAAACATTACTCACTGCTACTAACGAGGGTGAATGCAGTCTTTTCTCTTCCAGCTTAAGATTATTACTTGTCTGAGAAATATCAGGACTTTCACTTACAGGCAGGTTCAAAAATAAATGCTTGCTGCTTCCCCGGGACACCGTGGTTCTTTTCTCATATATTGAACCTGGCAGGTTTCCGTCTACTCTTGTAATTTGTTGCAGTCTCTTCCATTCTGCAGCTTCATCTAAACTGTCGCTCCGTATAACTTTTAGAAGAGCTTTATTGACTGCTCCCACAAGGTTGCATGACTCATCAGTAATGCTCTCTGCTTTGTACCGCAAACCAGAGTTGTCCTGCTCCTTCTCCTGCAGCACAGTGTTTTCAGAGTTTCCAGCCGCTTCACCTACAGAGCATACACCAGTTCTTGATATAAACTCATTCTGTACTGTTGTGAGAACAGGAGAAATTATTTCTTTATCTCTGTGAAAATCAGGTAAGGACTCTGCAGGGGGGTTGGCAACTTTTTTAATACAAGGTTCTAAATCCTGTACTTCAGCAACAACTGTGATTCCTGGTTTCTCCTTACATACTGGCTCAGTATATTTGCTACTTTTCAACCTTTTAGCAGCTGCAGATTTACTTAATGTCTCAAGTTTGTTAGACAGACTGTCCTGAAATGACTTTACTGAAGTGATACTGTGTTGTACCTTCATAACTTCAGGAATGCATTCTCCATTACCCCTGAGTTCAACTGCAACCACGTCATTGTTGTCTTTTGAGCTAGAACTTGTTAAGTCAGCATCCAGTTTCACAGCTTTGTTGCTCTCAAGAAAATACTCCTCTTCTATCCACCTTTCTGGTTGTATACTATTGTCTACTAGTAAATCATCCTTACCTTTTACTGTTAGCCAACTGGAAGCAGAAAAGGAACTAGGAAAACTCCTGGTAGGAAATCTTGTGGGGAGTGTCTTCTTATTTTCCCGTTGCATACCTTGCATGCTCCATAAAGAAAGATGTTCATATGTTTTTTTCCCCCCTTTCCGGTGTCTGAACTCCTCAAAGTTCTCCCTCCTTCTAAATTTCCTCATTTTTTTGTGATTCAAATTGTTTCTATTTGTGGAATCCAGAAAGAACTTCTGCTGATGTGTAAAACTGGAGTAATCGTCACCTTTAAGTTTTGGGACTCCGGAAACATCCTGTCGCTTTTCTTCCTGATGTCCTGTGTTAAGGCCCAGAATACGATGTGATCTCAAAAGACTAGATAACAGTTTTTCCTTTTCAGCAGTTAGTTTGTACAGTTCAATGAGAATGTCTTTCGTTGTAGTTTGCTTGAAAATAATATCTCCAAAGTTTTCAAATGGCTGTTCTCTCAGCTCCATCTCTAACCTCTCTCTTACTTGATAGCAGCTACAGAAACGTTTACTGGTTCCATCCAGAGTTACACAGCCCTTGTAAGTAAATCCTCTGACTTTTCCCTCTGGAAGATAGAAGCTGATGTAACAAAGCTCCATAATGGGTTCGTGCAATTGAAGGACAGTATGCGTGCCTTCCATTATGCTTGCCAAATTAGTCATTCGTTTAAATTATGTGCTAAATGTTTCAAAGCTTGCATGACATAGCATGTGAGGCAGAGAATGGACGGAAGGCATCTGACTAATCTTCAACAATAATATTGTCTGCTGGAAAAAATAAAGAGAAGCCTGTCAAACTTGATTATGGCAAATTTAATACGACAAATAACAAGCCTGCAGATGCACAATCTTCTCTCAGTATTTTCCGATACAAATCTTTTACCTTGAAAAATCTGACACAAAAAGGATGACACTGCTAACCCTCATAGTTGGAGTCATAATCCTTCTCTTGGTACATCATCTCTCTGTCTCCAGGGGTCTCAGCCAATGCTGTTTCATAAGGTCACAAGATAGTCACTAAAACACCCCTTTCAAACAGAATTTACTTTTTAGTGCTGAAACCTATTGCCCTCTCTCTGTTAAAAGTTAACTTGCTGTTGAACGCTTAGTCAAAAGAACCATCCAAGCATGTATGTTGCCTTTTTACTCAGTCAGCACAACCAGCAACATAACACCATCACAATGTAATTAGCTCTCACTGCCTTATTTACCAAGAAAACACTTTAAAAATAAAAAAAGGCTGAACATTTTATTCTCGTATTTATCTGTGAAATTGCTGTGACATCAAGAAAATTTGCAAGAAAAAAAAAGTTTATATTTATTTGGCTAGCATACAGGTACTGTATAAATGTATTTTGATTCTACATGCAATAGTGTAATTGTACTACCACAGTCAGATGTATCGAGCTTTGTTATTTCCTTTTCTTTGGATCACATTGTATTCTCTTGCTACAGATTGGATATATTTCCATTCTTTTGATACATTATGATAGATGTTGGTTTACTCCTTTGAGCACTAAATTGGTTTTTTATACAGAAGGAACTCTGCTACCACAATTAAAGTGGAGAAGTCTTCAGCCACTAGGAATTGCATAAGCATCAGGGAAAGACCTAAAGCTCAGCAGCAAATCCAGCAGCATGCAAAGCTCAAGAGCACCTGCTCCAAGGCTTCTCTGTTGAAAAATGCAGGAATTTCAGTTTTCAACTTTCAAAGCATAAATACAGCAGAACTTTCCATCATTTCAAAATAGTCAAACTTAGCCTCAGGCAACAATAAATAAAGGAAGCTGTCACATTACCATGTCACACATTGCAGCTTTACATATTTTTTTCAATATACAAGTTCTGTTTCAGTTTTTGTTATGCAGAGAGTCAGAATAAAATGGTGTCAATAATTTATCATAAATAATCAGTGAATCCTAACTCTAAGAAACAAGTAGCATTTACCCAAAACATCCTACCAGCAAGTAGCCATTTACTGCAGTGATTTTGATCTAAATTTTGTTAAAGCATTGCATCTGTTTATAATAGTCATTAAATAGTTTCAAACTTTCCATTTACTTTGAGTAGTATCACTCTTCAGCCAGCAAAACTCTTAATATACACACATAATCCTTGAAGACAGAGGAGAGATCCTAAGGAGAGAGACTAACGGTAAGAACAATCTTCCACCAGAGCTTCATCAGCTTCTTAATTCTGTCCCCTAGCAGTCAATAGTTACATGACATGATTCAGAATCCCGTGCAGGTATAAGAAGGGGTAGGAAAGGTGCAAAACCTTTAATCAGTACTTCTGTTGAAAACTGGCTTGTTGTTTCATAGACCTATAAGAGTTTCTGAGAAAATTATGCCATACTGTTTCTTCTTGTATTCTTGTTTTAACTCACTGTCTGAGTCTGGAGTTCAAAATATGGACTAGGCAGAGTACTGCCAAAAAGAGCAGCCTCAATTCTAGTCTTCCCTGTCTCTAGCTATGCATGCTTCCTGCTTTTCTAGTGTAGAACTGAATGATCGTGCAGCCACAGGGTGTGTCACTGGCAGATGCGACCAAGAGTGGTTTTGCATACAGAAATAACAACCATCAAAGAACATTTTTTCTTCACAGGAGCATTCTTGAATCTACTCACTCTTCATTCAAGCAGTAGGGAACACCCCAAACGGTAGCATTTTGACAGTACATGAGTTTAGCCATAGCACCAAATTGCCCTTCAAGTAATCTACTGTGGTGAGCTCCATCAAATATGAGCTAGTTAACTTGTGGACATCTCCACAAATGAATATGTAGCAGTTCCAGCTAATGCATGTTGAGTCAATTTTTACCTACAGAACTCTACTGAGGAGCAGAGTTTCAAGGGAGTTGCTAGGCAAGGAAATGGATGACACAGTCTATATTTTGGTCCACTGGCAACATACAGCTGTTAAACTAGGAAGAAGAAAGAAAAGGTAACTGCAAAAAACGTAGCTAAAGTGAGGGTAGATATCCCAAGGAGAACAAATCTATGCTTACTATTGACTTAAGGAAGATCATAGAATCATAGAATAGCTTGGGTTGGAAGGGACCTTTAAAGGTCATCTAGTCCAAACCCCCTGCAAGGAGCAGGGACATCTCCAAACAGATCAGGTTGCTCAGAGCCCCATCAAACCTGGCCTTGAATGTTTCCAGGGATGGGGCATCTGCCACCTCTCTGGGTATCCTGTTCTAGTGTTTCACCACCCTCATGGCAAAAAATTTTTTCCTTATATCCAGTCTGAATCTACCTTCTTCTATTTTAAAGCCATTACCCCTTGTCTTATCACAACATGTTTCTCCCCATCTTTCTTGTAAGCCCGCTTTAGGTACTGGAAGACCACTACAAAGTCTCCCTGAAGCCTTCTCTTCTCCAGACTGAACAGCCCCAACTCTCTCAGCCTGTCCTCACAGGAGATGTACTCCAGCCCACTGATCATCTTTGTGGCCCTCCTTTGGACTTGCTCCAACAGATCCACATCCTTCTTATGTTGGGGGCTCCAGAGCTGGATGCAGTACTGCAGGTGGGGTCTCACCAGAGCAGAGCAGAGGGGGAGAATCACCTTCCTTGACCTGCTGGCCACACTGCTTTTGATGGAGCCCAGGATGCTGTTGGCTTTCTGGGCTGCAAGCACACATTGCCAGCTCATGTTGAGCTTGTCATCCACTGGCACTCCCAAGTTCTTCTCCTCAGGGCTGCTTGCAATCCATTCTCTGTCCAGTCTGTACTTGTTTCTGGAATTGCCCCGACCCAGGTGCAGGACCTTGCACTTGGCCTCGTGGAACTTCATAAGGCTTGCATGGGTCCACTTCTCAATCCTGTCAAGATCCTTCTGAATGGCATCCCTTCCCTCCAGCATGTCAACCACAGCACACAGCTAGGTGTCATCAGCGAACTTGCTGAGGGTGCACTCTATCCCACTGTCCATGTCGCCAACAAAGATGTTGAACAGTGCTGGTCCCAGTACCAACCCCTGAGGAACGCCACTCATCACCAGTCTCCACTTGGACATCAAGCTGTTGACCACAACTCTCTGAGTGTGGCCATCCAGCCAACTCCTTATTCACCAAGTGGCCCATCCGTCAAATCCATGTCTCTCCAGTTTAGAGACAAGGACGTTGTGTAGGACAATGTCAAATGCTTTGCACAAGTCCAGGTAGATTATGTCAGTTGGTTGTCCCTTGTCCAGTGATGCTGTAACTCCGTCGTAGAAGGCTATCAAACTGGTCAGGCACGATTTGCCCTTAGTGAAGCCATGTTGGCTGTCAAGATGATGCATCACATCAAAGTATGTGTCAATGCATTTGCTTTAGAAAATAATAAAAGAAAAGGAGCAATAGGAAGAAAAGGAATTGTTTTTTAATACATGGAATAAGACAGTGTCCTGGTTTTGGCAGGGATGGAGTTAATTTTCCTCTCAGTAGGTGGTGTGTTTTGGATTTAATGTGTGAAGAATGTTGATAAACACCCTGATGATAGGAGTTGTTGTGAATGAGACCAAGGACACCGTCCTGCTTTCCAAGTCTCGCTAATTTGCAGATGCAGGAAGCTGGGAGAAAGACAGACAGAATAATTGACCCAAACTGGCCAAAGAGAGTATTCCATGCCATAAACGTCATGCTCAGTATATAAGTGGGGGCCGGCCAGGGTGGGTATCTGCCTTCCTGGCATCCATCTTTCCTGCTCATTTTGCTGGCATCATTCCCCCTACCTTGCTGGCTCCCTTTTGCTCCTTTGCTTGCCACTTGGTTTTGTTTCCACGATCGCTGCTCGGGACAGGCTGTATCGGTCATTGGGACATTGGGTGGTGAGAAAACATATATTGTTCATTTTGTATATTTTAATATCCTTATATTCTGTTATTATTGTAGTTCTCCCTTGTTATTTTAGTAAATTGTCTTCATCTCAACCCACAGGTTCTCCTTCCTTCCCAATTCTCTCCACCATCCCTCTGGGGAGGGGGAGGGTGAGCGAGAAACTGTGTGGTAATTCGGGCTAAACCATCACAGACAGTCAGTATTAAGAGTATTTCACAGTCTTATCTAGCAAAAGAACTGTGTTAAATTAATCTGAATTATTTTATGTGTTCCTCTGTTTCACCTCAACTGGCATGGCATTTTCTCACTGAAATATGATTAAGGAAAGAGCATCATGGAAACTATAGATCCAGTAGCTGTAGACCCAGAAATTATGATAAAATTTAATATCCTCAGCTGACTTCTATGATATCATCAGGTGCAACTCAACTCAGTCTTGAAGAGAACACTACTTTTGGTAAAATCCATGCTTTTCCTTTTTGTTTTTGACAAAAGAATATTTATGTAAAGGAGAGAATTAGCTAGGTCTTGCCTCTGCCACACAAATTTGCTAGGCTATGCCCCTCCCTAAACACAAGCAATCTCCCTAATCTAATCTGAGCTCTGAATCATTACATTACTGAAATGAGACCTACACTTCTTCCTTAAATCATATGGCAACTAAAAGCTCTTTTTCAGTTAGAAACAAGTAAATCTATTCAAGATGGAAAAAAAAAAATCTTACCATCTTTGACAACAACCTGTTATACCAGTTTAGACCTGTTTTAAAGGCTGCATCCTAGTAGATCTCTTCTTACTTACACCAAACTAAACATTGGGTTTGGTGCACACATATTGACACATCCAAATGTAGAATCATCTTGAATAGCACATAACCCCTTAAATCATACTAAAAGCGAGTTTTAGAGAAATCCAGTCATAGTAACAATAGCAATAGCAGAAAGGACACTTTGTTACTATCAGGCAAATGAAATATTCTGTGTCAAAGTTTTCACTGATCTAAAAGATGGGATAACATGCGCTGCTGCATTGTTTAGTGGTATTTTGAAGCTTATTTCTATTAATAGACCTTTTTCTCTTCAGTGCCTTCAGCACCTTATTCAGCCTATTCAAACTTAATTACAACACTAGCAGCTTTTCTGTTCACTTTATAGCTATTTATAATCCTACTTCCATTTGCAAACCTTACTACAGGGAGTGAATTTTTGTAAATTAAAGCCACATTCAGGCAAAGTTTACAGCTTAAGTAAAATGCACAGTAATCCAACAAGACTTAAGATTTTAACTACAGAACGCATAGCATGGAGCAATGAAAGCACTCTTCAGCATCATTGCTAACTGTTTCTCTCACACAGTTTTCAACCACTTAGTAGCAGAGCAGTGGGATTCAGGTTGTGAGAAATACTACTTTAAGGAGAAAAACAGTACTCAAAGACACCTAGCTAAAAACTGGAAAGAACAACTGAAGTTGTTAAATAGGCACCTGAGAAGCAAACTTGCTCTGCTGCTGGATTTTATTTTTTTTTTTAAAGTTTAATAACAACTAAAAATGTCACAGATTTAGTGCTCCTCAAAGTTCAGGGCCAACACATCCATGCATTTTGCTGCCCAAAATGTGCTCTTAGAAAGCCATGTCTGCATTGCTGCAGTTCCTTCTCTCTAGCAGGACACACGACTCCTGCTCAGCAGGACAGATAGTCTTCCCCCTTTCCCTGATCTTTAAGTAAGCAAGAATTGGAACTCCTTACTTTCCCAGGTCTCCCCAGTATCTTATTGATATTAGGTGGCCATCTGTTCCTCAGTATGCTACGGCTAACCTTCTGTGCTGTGTTAGGTAGCTATTTCAGCTATTTAACCAGAAAAAGCATGGTAGAAGAAAGGTAGTAAAAAGGTGGACAGAAGAAGGATCCACATCACAAGCTACAAGCAACTGAAATGAAACTGCTGTAATACTTGTTTACTGAGCACAACTTATTTGACAGAGACAAACTCTGTAATTCTCTTGCTTAAACTCATGTTTCTCTGAGGTTCTTTCAAACTATCATTTGACTTACATCATTAGATTAAAAGTGATTATCTCTTTCTGAAGACAAAATGTTACAGCACGTTGCAGCAGCTTAGACATAAATAAAAGAATTTTGTAACAACAAGAACTTTCTAACTGCAAGTCTCCATTACATTTACTGGATTGTGACCAAAAAAAAAAAAAAATCAAAATTAGAGTATTTAATTATTTGTGTAATAGTTTGAACAATACTTAGCAATGGTAGTTTAAAATACCGCTCTTCTCAGTTTCACAAATACTGAACTATACTAGGAAAAAGTTGGTAAGAAGCAGAGTCTAAGCTAGACAGAGAACTGCTTTACTATAGTTCAGATCCCATGCAATGGCACAAGGGAAGCATTAAAGCATATTAGTGTCTTGCCAACAAATTCAGATGAAACATAAAGGGATGACACAGAACATAAGGTTGAAAGTCATTAAGTTAATCCACAATGCAGAGCTTTGTATACCAAAACCAATTTCTAAGCATAAATGCAAAATGTAATAACTACACAAACAAACAGATAAATAAAATGGAAATAATCAGAAAAGCACGTTAAAATGTCTTGGATCTTTTACAACCTTTGACTATGTCACTCTGTTCAAATTAATCCAGCACAGGACTAAGTCCATGAAACAAAGTAATCTGAAACACAGCTCTCTGAAAACACTGTCTTTGTGATCTGAAGATAAGGAAATCTAAAATCATAACTTAACAAAAAGATAATCTACACATGGCATGTAAAGTTAATTAAAATTAATTTTTAAAGTTTCTGGATGGACTGGATAATATGATGATGTCTCACTGGAAGCAAATACATTTTCAGAAGCCAGCCTGTCCAGTACTTGCTCCTGGTCCTTTTTAGACCACTGTCTCATTTGAAACAGCTGTAAATAAGTACATGACCTTTTTAGTGTACAGGAGATAGAAAAAAAGCACTAATGATACTTTGGGGTTTAGAACTAATGCTCACCATTTATATTTAACATTTATATTACATTTGACTAGTCAGGTTGGGAAACAAACATAAAATACATATACTATGCACATCACTTGGTGTCAAAAATTGTTTAAAAACCCTAGACCACAGAACTTGGATTATATGGAAATTACTAACTTCACAAATAGCTTACTTTCTGAGGTGACAAAAATATTTTTAAAACAGTGACCTTCTTCACTACAAAACATCACAGTTCCTGACAAATATTTTCAGTTGTACTCTTACCAAGAAAGTGATCTCCAATATAATTTATCTAAGTTAAATGCCAGACATAAATGATGTTTTTCCCTATCACAATCATATAGTTCTAGTTCCAACCAGTTCCATCCATCTGTACTAACTTGTTAGTGATCCCTTTCCAAAAGCCACATGGTGGGGAGAAGCTTTTCAACCAAAGAACAGTGATTTTTTAAAAAATTGCTATTGTAAAAGCAGAAATATTTTAGAAGGATAAATATCATAAATTTCTAAATATCTTTAGAAACCTTTATTTTCAAAGACTTCAGGATGAGATGTATATAATGTTAATGATCATTCCTTGAAAATGATCATTCCTGTCCAGTGCATTTCTTAATACTGGTTGCTTATACAACAGCTTAGCTGTCCATAGTATTCCTGCAATAAAAATTGTGACATGCCCTTGTGTTAGTAGCTTCCGTTTTACAGTAGATACTTGATCCTAAAAAAGCAAAACACATTTCCATCACTATGCTTCCTGTAAAAATGTTTCTCCTGATATTTTCTGTTGCAATTCCTATTAAAAATCAACTATCTGCTATAAACAAAAAAAAAATAAATTAAAATTTAAATATACTCCTTAAAATCCATGTTTTAATATTGACTCATTTCCTATATACTTTTGGATTTGAAGGACAGAATGACAGAAAATAGAAACTCAAAGGAGAAGACAGAAAAATGAGGAGGGAAGATGATGTTATAATGGGCAGCAGAGTGAAGAAAATAAAACATCCCTTCAGTGTTAAAATGCTAGAAGTTAATCAAAGAGTTCTGAAGATATAGATAGGTGCTTGAAACCTCTCTTCTCAAATACAAACTTTTGAGCAGTCAAATCATTACTCCTGTTTTCTACACCTAGTGACAAACCACAACACATCTAAACAATTTAAGGTATTCTCCTGTAAGTGCTCCTCTAGCACACCTATCTTTCTGCAAATTGAAAAAATTCCAGATCCCCAAACCAGAAACCAATTTTAAAGAATATATCTGTCACCATATCAATTTTTGTACCTACTTCCAGCAAAATATTGTGCCAAATAATTCTCTTTCTTCCTACAGTCACCAAAATGAGCCAGTACAGCTTTAAGAGACTGACGCCTCTGTAGTAAGATGTGTTAGCTTTGGCAGGACCAGCATGAAGAACTTCTTTCTGCTAGATCAGCCTTGACTGCAGGCAGGAAGGACAGATTCTAATGTTTTTTAAGGAACTTTCCCATTGCTTACAATTGAAAGGTATTCAAATACAATAATTAATTTCAAATCTGTATGAAATTGTATTAGGTAGAATCTTTTGATTCACAAAGCATTAACAAGCTACAGCTAATTAGATGAACTAATGGTGCTCTTGCAACAGTAATAGAAACTCCAGGTTACTCAGCACTCCCGATGCATTAGAGCCAAATACATCTTCCAAGGTATACTTAAATGGCCACTAGCATGGTACAGATGAACCAGGCAGTTTATATAGTTTGAAACAACAAAACTTAATCCCTAAAGAGGTAAACTATCCTCTCAATCACCCACTAATTAAACCACATCCATGGTTTCTTATTGATTTCCAAAATACAATATCAACATATGACCAGACTAGCACATTCAAGCTCTGCTACTAAAAAGTCTTATTTTCACTCCACTACATCATCATAAAAGTAGTATAAAGAATCATAGATTCATAGAATCATTTAGGTTGGAAAAGACCTTTAGTATCCATGTGTCATGAAGAGGAACCATAGAAGAACACTTCTGGTTTCTCAGAAGGCTGGGGCCACTAGACAGCCTTGGTAAATTACTTGGTAGCAGCAGAAATGGTCTATGCAACAGAAATCAAAGAAACTGATGTAAGGTAATGATCTGACAAAAGAACCCTTTTCTGTATTACAAACACCATAACGCAGATGAGAATAGATGTAACACACATGAAAAGGAAATATGATCTCTAGATAACATGCATTTTAAAATTTGCTATTAAATTTTGTCACCTAATCCATCTCAGAGTTCCCAACTTAAAAGTATTATAGAATTTCACTTAATTATCTTTTGCCATTGGATTTTCCAGCACTGGAAAAAAAATGATACCGATGTAAAGTAAATAAATAATAAATAGATAAAAATCTTGGATGACACTCCTGTCTTTTACAGTAAAAAAGAAGGGTAAAGAAAGAAAAGAGCATGTAATACTTCAAATATCTATTTCTAAAAATCCAGATAAGAGTTTTATTATTATACTGCAGGTTGAGCAAGAAATCTAATGTATCATTTCTTTCATAAATAACTTTCAAAAGAAAATAATTTCCTGTCAGGTCTAGTTTTGAACTTGAAGTACAAAGAAGGAAATAACTGCAATGCAAGTACTAGTGATTCAAGGAAGACAAATAATTCTGCTTTTAAAGAGCTTAGTTACAGTATGAGTTGATTCTTGGAGAAGAAAGCAGTATTATGACTAAGCAAACTGAAAAGGAAGTGCACTGAAGCACAGGCAGATGCTAATGGAAATTGTGAGAGCAAGAAATACGTTTGTTTCTCGTACCTGCAGTACTTTCTGAATATAACCTGCCATAATTTGGAAATACACAAAATAATTTGTACAAGTGGATTTTTTTCCTTTTAATATTTTCTTCTGTGCCAATATGCCTTTTGCAATTTTAGTTACAGAAAGCAACAAGATCTCTCCCCCAAAAGAGACTGACATAAAAGTTCTCATCCTTCTGTAGCCTACTTCAATTTAGCAAAGCAATATGTTGGGTTTTTTTCTGGCACAACTGCATCAGCAAGTTAAAAAAAGAAAAAAGATGACACACAACATGTCCTCATTACTACTGAAACTGTGTTGGCAGAGTTCAACCACACCACAGGACATATTTGTCCAAAATCTGTTTGAGAAAGGTGACTAATTTTCAACACATTTACCAAATGTGATTTCCCTCACAAACTCTTCCATTTGACTCTCATAAGAGGTTGCTAATGAAAAATTCTGCAATGGGTATTATACCTATGAAAAGTCTTTAATGTAATAAGTAGTAAACCAGCAGACATTAAAGGAGAGAAAGAGCAAAGGTAATCTGTACACATATCCTGAAGAAATCACTCTTAACACAATAACAGTCTATTTGAAACAGAATATTTCAAGAAGTAAAGCATTTAAACAAACAACAAACCCCTCTGCGCTTCTGTCAGGTTTTACATTCTCCACCTTGCTCCTGGGCACTTAGTAGGGAAAGAACCAAGAGAACAGATGAGTCAATCATCTTGCCTTCAGTTTTTTTTTGACTGGAACAGAGTTTTCTGACTGCTGAAAAGGCAAACTGCAAGGAAAGTATCACTAAAACATTGCATTCCAGATAAAGATACATTCAGCATATAGGATTTGAAACAAAAGGTCATTCCCGAGATTCATAGCCTTATAAATAAGAGAGTTTTTTCTAAGTGATGGCAACAGCAACTCTTATAGAATTTAAAGATCTTAAATGGGTTTAATAGATTATAACATGATCAAAATTATATTTGTCATTTCTCGCCCAACTCCTGCAGTTTTACTTGCAAAAACAACTCCCTTAGTTTGTTACTGAGATTTTCCTAAGGAAAAGCATTTTGCGAGGCAACAGTTGGCATGGAGAATTGCAGGTGAAATAATTAAAGCATCACAAAGGTATAACTGAAAAGAAAGTCTTATAATGAAAAATACCCGACCAACTTCAATACAGATGGTAGTAATGAGTCATGCTCATTTCTTCTTCCTGGATATGTGTTCAGGGGCATGTGGCTAATACTCAGCTGAACTCATATAGTGATGTAAAAATTAATTACAGGCAAGAAGAAAGATCTTTTGCCTCAGGATACAGAGGTCTTAATGAAAAGCTGTACTAGTTAATAGTCAGCTGATTTTCAAGTAATAAACAACAACAACAAAAAAGCCCTGCTAGCCCAAAAGAGCTTGTACAGACCTGTGCTCACATGTCTAAAATGTAATCTTTACATATTTCAGCAGAAACATACTATATTATCAGCAAAGGTAAAACAAAAAAAAATTGTATTGATAGTGAACAAAATAATACAAACTTTCAAGATCATATATGTAAATTTTAGATTTGGGTCATAAACTGCACATACAACATTTTCCCAGTTTTAACCTACATAAAGAAACCTCTATAAAATAAAACATATTTTATTTAATACTTTATCAATGGGTAAGTTTTACAGGATACACAATAGCTTGTTTCCATTTCTGGCAGTAAGTACAGGATATTTCTACCAAAAAAACTAACATAAATTAAATAAATATTTTTTTAAATAAAAGAATTATCTTCCTGTTAATCTTTGTCCAAAAGCTTTAATTTTGCTTGTGCAGACAGCAAGCTCTTCAGGCAAGAGCTGCATCTTGTTCTGTTTTGATTGTTTAGCATCTTTTGTTTCACTAAACCAAGACATCAGATTTTTATTTATTTCATTATTGCATGTCCATGCTCATTAGTATCATGATGATATTTAAATGAAGCATTTAGTACACAGCCTTTCAGATCAAATGTCTTTCACCATACATTACTTTCAAAAATACATCTAGTATACCCATATATTCTGAACTTTAAACTCAATACAGTATTTAAGGAAAGCAAAGGACAAGAAAACTAACAGGCTATGTTACAGCAAATCTTTGAGTTATTTCATGAGCAAGGAAAGTAATTCCAGCTGCAAAATGTTTGGACCAACTGCAAAAGGAGGTGTAAATGCTAGAAAAGCTTTAGTAGTGAAGATAGAAGAGAAATAGAATTTAAAAGAATAATAATAGCAATTTAAAACCCTCTCATAACAACTATTTATACCTTTAGAAGAACACCTCCATAAAATCCAGCAAGCTTTGAATATATATTATATATATTATATTTGAATATATTTCGGCAATGAAAGGCCAAAGATGCTGTCCCACATTAAGTTCTTAAGAATCAAAAACAATTTTCTGAAATTACGTATTTCACAAGTTAACAAACCTATTTTAACTACACATATTTTAAAATATTTTTTTAAAGTTATTCAAACGTTGAGAATAAACTCAGAAAGCTTTTCAACTTTTCCCCCTTCTCAAACTTTAGTGACCTTGGAATTATTTTATCCTTAAGGAACTCTGAGTTGCTCCAAAGATTGTATTTATCATTCCAGTATTTTTAAAACCTTGGCTGTACTGGGTGAAATGGGATGTAATGACTTGTGATGATCATATTAACACTTCAAAGAAGGAAGTGTTAAAGCAGAGAACTACAGTTGCATTTGTTTTCTTCAGCACAACTTTTTGCTTGCAGCGTTTCATACATACTAAATGGTTTTGACATATGACTACAATTAACAAAAAATTATTAACCCAATTGCCATCCATCAGAGAGCAGAGATTATAGGTTTTCCAAAAGTCTGTTAAACAAATAAGTATATTAAGTATTCATTTTTATATATACAACATTTAGTTTTATCTGTCCTAAGTGCAAATAAAATTAACATTTTAAAAAGTCTTGAAAGTGGTGAATTGCTTATATGTCATTGTGATTTTATTGGTCTATGCCCTATCATGGAAGACTGTACATGGAATTTTATTAAATTCAGGAAGTCTGTCAAGAGGCAAATGCATTTCTACCAATAATAATGTTTTAAAATATTTACTAAACTCAAATTGTTTTAAGATTAAATAGGTTGTATGGATCCCCCAAGGGGAACTTTAGCAACACGACAACTCTCATAGCAAAAAATCAAGATTAAAACATGAAGGCACAGTATTTCAGTGTAATAAGCTTAAAATACAGCAGGATAAAAAGAATGGCTTCAAGAAAAATATCAGCTTAAATCTTCATGTATAAATACTGATTTTACTTCAAGATTTCAGTAACAGCATTTAAAATAATTCAAAGATTTAGTGACTCTTTACATGCAGGAGAGAAGCAATTCAATATTAAGAATTTACATGTCTTAAGTAACTTTCTAAGGGCCCAATTCAATAAAATATATATGGTCCTGTGGAGATACTAAGCCCTCCATTATCATCACATAGAACTGGACTTAAAATCAAGCTGAATGTCCAATCTAATAATTAGAGGTTCAACTTTCCATGGAAAGGGAAGAAACAGCAGCATCTGCATGACCAGGAGACAGTTACTTGGACAAGAATTCATGGAGCACATTTTGTGCACTTTCTTTCCCTGTTCTCAGGCAGGAGTGCTGAGACTCTCTATACATACTGTATCTCTACTCTGGCAACACTTACAGGAAAGCAAAATCTTGAAAGATGCTATGAAATTGCATAAGGCTTTACATTTTCACGGCAAACAGAAAGAAACCTCCCTCAGATTCCCCACTGCAGGCACCTCTAGGCTCTACAGGCTCCACTGGCACAGAGGAAAGTTGAACTAAGCAGATCTTGAGGCATACAATCAGATTTTTTTTTTTTTAAATCCACAAAAATCACAAGGACTGACTTGTTGTGCTTAGTCATTAAAATATTAATGTAGTCTTTGCTCCTTTTGTCTCCAAGTATGTGCAAATAAACATGGACGGTCACAACTAGCAACAATAGCAATGAGATAAAATTATGAATAATAAACTGAGAGTTTGAGCATAAAGGAATAATGTATAAATATATAAACCATGCTGGAACAGTAGAAACAATTTATACTCAGTTAGAGTTCAGATTCCATTTAGTTCTATCTATTTGATCACTCCATGATGGACAGTCTTCTGCCTTTTTGGTGCTCTTCATGATACCTAAAAGCTAATGGAATATACATTCAGATTATATATTTTAAAAGACATGGGAGATCAAAGTTAGGAGAATTTATTACATGCCAAAATAGCTAAAGCAAAATTAAAAGCTGACAAATGTTCTCAGATGCCAGGAAGACTGGCTGGAGAAAAGGATGCAAACTAATTTTTAAAAACAGCAACACAGAGGCACATGGAAATTTTTTTCTCATTCAGTTCTTAAATACTAAAGTAAAGTAAAGAACAGAAAACTGTCCCACACTAGAGCCTTAATGAAGACCTCTATGCTTGTTATTGCTTTCCTTTTCCTACTCTTGACCCCTCTCTAGAGGATACCATTGGGGGTCTTTTTCAAAGTCTGCTTTTCACAATTGGTTCCACTTTCAAACTTTTTCTGTGCGGAAGTTGAAATGGAATCAAAGCTTCAGAAATAATCACTTTGTTAAATGATATTGTAAAGGCCCAAGATTACATGCTTTTTTTTTTACACAGAGAAATCATCAGGAGTTGTTTTTAAACAAAGCAGAAAAAATAGCTTTTTTTTTTTTTGACAGAGGAAAAAGTGGAATATTAGTCTTTTCCTAGTTAAAAAAACAAACAAACAAACAAAAACCCACAAACAAAACCCCAATAGTTCTTCGTATACCAGACAGAACTGGCTCTTCACCACATTTTTATATCCCGATGAATGCGAGTATAAAGTTGACATTCATTGCCTTGGCATTTATTTTGAAAACCAGCCATTTCTCAGTTTTCTATTTGATATTTGCCTATAGCTGCCATAAAAGGAAAAGGTCTTGGGTTTCTAGTTGCTAAGCTTTCTCAGAGTGAGATTTTCTCCAATTTGTCATCATCTTCTGGTAATACATCATTTTCTTCTTTGAAAGGAATTAACAGTTTATTTTAAATTAAGTGAACAAGGATTAATAGATGGATCTACACACTCTACAGATATGAAAAACTGAAAACAGAAATTGAAAGGAAAATTTCAAATATTCTGGAAGTATCTTCTATGTAAGGAAACCTCTACAGAGATAATATACTGTTACTCATGCCTCTACTTCAGTCTTATCCTAACAAGCTGCACAGTATTAGGGAAACATTCACTTGTTGTTCACTACTTACTACATGATTAAGTCACCTATGCCCAGGCAGCTGTACACCTTATACATACATCTATAAAGAAACACAAGGGAACATGCATGCTTATGGCATTTGACTTTTAATGAGATAGGTTGCACTCAAGTTAAAACTAACTCTCATTGTTAAAAAGACACTTCACAAGATGGCTTGATTTCATACCGAATTGCAGCTCTCTATCCCTAGACATTCTGTCTACAGTCCTTCAAATTAATTTAATGACGTTATGGGTTGACAGTTTCTTTTTTAAGTAACACAAAAAGCACTTCTGCTTTCTCTCTTCCACTCTCAATTTAATCCAAAGTGTCTGAACTGTTTCTGCTGAAACTTACCAAAACAAGCCACTTCACCTGCAAGCCCAGGCCAAGCTACCTGAAAGGTGAAAGTTTCAGAACATTATGTGTAAGTGAAGTGGTGTACGGGAACTTCATAGTAAGACTACTGATCTACTTGTAGAAATATCTTTAAATGTGCACATCATGGTTTAATCGTAACACTTGCAAAAGAAATTTCTGCAAGTAAAATTATCATTAAACCATCATGAACAATTCAAAGGATGGATGGAAATAAATGACTAAAATTAGGAACATAATCAAAAGTTCTGTATAATTTTGCAGCAATTCTTTAACATTAATTAATTTTCTGTGAAGCTCCAAGAAAGTAAGGACCCAATAACATTCCTGCTACATTCTTTGGAAAACAAATACCGCAAGACAAGACAGTGGGACAGCTGGAAGGACTAAGTATATACAGTTCCCAGACCAACTCTCTGTCAGCTGTTTCATAATGTGATTTAACATTGCATCCGAAAAAGGAGACTGCAAGACAGCAAGAGAAGGGATTCTCTAGAACGTCAGCACGCGTCCTTTACCTACGTGTAAAAGATATTGGCAAATGTCATTATACAAACGCATTCTAACTCCAGATAACAGTTCAGTAGCACCATCTGCAATGGTGACTCCCACAAGTTCTACAATACAGAGTAACAGACTGTCTGAACGCTGTAAATATTAATCACGTGTTTTCCACTTATCTGCCCTCCTGAATGCATGACGATATTTGCATCCATCAAATGCTCCAGAATGGTAACAGTCTGCATTCCCCACTTCTCTGTAGCAATCCCATACATTAGAGCAGAAGAAAAAGAGCATACAGTGTTAAGAGTCATTTTGGGGGGCGGAGGGGAAGTAATCCAGTCACAACTGACATTAATAGGGCTGACAGGAAAGGGGGAGGGAGGAGAGCTACGGACTTTCTTAGGACTGCAAGAGAAACTATGAGATTCCAGCTTTTGTGATTCCGCAGAAGCTCCTCCTGAACAGCGACCGAGCAGACGAGAGATGCTAATGAGGGTTAAATAGATCCCTTCTCTCCAGCCTTGAGTACCGGTTGTATTTTTTAATCCATTCGGTTGCGGCAGAAGCGGCTGCAGGGAACCGAGCAGATGGGCAGAGCGGCGGAGAGAAGCGAACGAGAGGGTATTTATTACCTTGCCAGAAGCGGAACCCTGGGTTCGGATGCCCCCGCTGCTGCTCCAGGTGCAGGGGAGGACGGAGGACTCCGAGCGGCTGCACGACCCCAGCTGCCCCGTGCGGCCCCCAGTCCCCACCCCCCCCCCCAAGCTGCCTGTCGCCTCCTTCCCAGCGCTGGAGCCCCTCGCCCTGTGCGCGCCTCACCAGTCCCTCCCGGCGGGGGAGGTGACACGGAAGGACTGACAGGGCAAGTGACCAATCCTCGGGCTGCGCAGCTTCCCCGCGGCGGCGGAGCGGGGCGCGCGGCCGCCCGGCACCGAAGGCAGGCGGGGGCGAAGAGGGCGCAGCCCCTGGCAGCCGCGGCCCCGCCGCCGTGAAGGGAGGGGGGGCGGCGCGTCCCGCTGCCCCCGTCCCTCTTCGGAAGGGTCTGGGCGGGCTATGTGGAAGGGCTGTCGCTGTGCCATTTACTCTTGCCGCTTCACTTGTCAGAAAACGGATTCCCCGGCAAAGTGTGGGTTTCCGGGGAGCTAACACATCGAGGCTGCCGCCTGCTTATTTTTGTCATAAACTCTGCATAATCCGTCAGATCTGTTCTCCTCCTGGAAGAGCATCGCTGCCAATCGTGTAGCTACCGCTTACCACAGCAATTGCAATACAGCCCTGTAGCAAACCAGTGACTCCCAACTGCAGCACTGGAGGACAAGGAATCCTGCCCTTTGCTCCTAACACCGCCTGAAGAGGTAAATCACCATACAAGCTGGTTTCCTAAACCACCTCATAAAATACCTATGTATTTCAAGGGACAGAATTTCAGACGGAGCAAGAAAAGGACCTAGTTTATTGGTCTGAACTTTATTTTTCTACAAGTAATGTTCCTGCGACTCTTCACTGAAAGTATTCCATTCTGGAAGGCACCATAAAGGAAGCAAAAGGCCTTTGGAACAACTTAGGTGAAAATAATAAAGACAATCCAGAATTAACAGACTTAAGGTTAAAATATCTCTAGTAACAGGCACAGTTGGGAGAAATAAATTGTCTGGTGATTCCCACTGGTGTTTAACACCCTTTTCAATATTGAAACATTGCAATGAAATACGTTTTCTCACTGTAACTTACAGCTGCCTGAAAATGTCACAGTTGGGTCTGCTGAGCTTCATTCATATGTGGTACGTTATTAAATTCTTTATTAGCTCACTGTGCAGATTTTTCATAAACAAGTGTGATCTTACTTTTCTTAAACAGAAATCATCCACCCCACCTCTACTTGAAACACTGGGGACTGTCAGATTCCTGTCACTTTAGGCCACTCACAGCATTGTTTCCCTTTGAAATCTTAGCAAACTGAGTTTTCTCGTTTTTGCCTGAAATTTTCTGACCATCAACTGATTGGCTATACATAAATACTAGCTCATACTCTGCATATTGAGACATGCCTGCAGACTGGGGAACGGAAAAAAACCTTGGCTGAAAAAAATAATGGTTTCTCTTCTGATGTTTAGTATTTTCAACCAAATATTAACAATTACTTTGTTAGTAACTTCCCTTTTTGCAAGCACACGGGGACAGAGTTCACAAAAAGCAACCAACATGAAACGATTATGTCAGGCTGCAATGTAGGGCACTGAGAGCAAAACCTAATCTCTGAGAGGTTTCCACTTCATCTGCACTCATCTGCGTAATCAGCTTTTCATCTTGTCATAGGATAAATGCAACCTGCCTTCTGCTTCATTTACCCTATATAGAACACTAGTATAGATTTGTATGGAGCAAGCGGTAAGAGCTTATGTAGAAATGTATTCAGAAAGGAACCTGAAATCATGCAGTTTTTAAGGGAACATTAAAGGTTGGAAGTAATCTATTTGCTAAGTTGATACACTAATTAGAGCTGAAAGTTATTCACCACATCTAGTATGCAAACTGACTCTGCTTTAGATGGAACAATCCTTACTTTCAGCTACCATTTGATTTCTTAATCTGTGACTTCGCGGATGGTAAGCAACGATAGCTGTTGCTTAAACTTTTCAGGAGCTTTTATAAACTGTTAAATTCCAGTGAATAAGCCAAGCTGTTGAGCGGAACCAGTATCATTGTAACTTATTTTAGTCTCAGTTTAACTGAGTGTGGAGGAATCATACAAGTGAAGACCTTCATGGAACAAAGGAATGAGTGACAGCCTCCTGTTCAGGCTGCTCCTTTACTTGGAAAAGCATCACTGGAAATCACAGCTACTCATCAAATGAAACACTAACAAAAATATTCTCAGAAGCAATCTGAATTGGAAAGGTACTGACTGACTTTGATGTCTGGAAACCTAAGTCTAAATTAAGTTCTAAGGGCTAACAATGAGGATACAGGCTGGCTGACTGAATGTTTATGATTCTTTGTGCTCTTCTCTCAAAGGATGCTCATAAAGAGGTATGGGTAATTTCCTACAGGAAAACATAAACTGTATGATGCAAAAAGGGGAGTGGGAAAGGTATTGCAGGTTGCTGCCAAAGCAGTTGTCACCAGTCTGTATGAACTTGAAGAGCTAAAAAGCAAAAAGCCATCCTTTATAAGCCAGCTCCATTTTCCCTTTTTTTTTCATGCCTACAGTAAATTCTCATCCCTGAACAGGTGTTTCCATCTTTTAATATGTTTATCTTATTGTCTTAACATCGCACATCAGAACTGACACTTCATTATAAAGGAGGAGTGTAAGATTTCATATTTTCAATTTGAAATTAATACTTTGAATTATCAATAAATTCAGGCCCATAATTCAACAATTCATTGTCTACTCGTATTTGCATGGCCAGTTTTGAACCCAAAAGAATTCAATTTTTTCCTGACTTGTTTAGACACATGAATTGAATGTGTTTATGGCATAGTATATATGCCCAGAACTCTGTATTCTTCAGTTCCTCCTCCCACATCTCCTCAAATCCCCCTTGTTTCATCATCCCATATTCTTTAATCCATGCCATCCCATGCTTTGGAACAGCAGTATGAGCTGTGCTCATTTGCTTCATCATTCCTGGGATTCCATGCACTAACTACTACTTCAGATCGTGATCCCTTTTCTCTTCCCTCTGCCAGTTTTCATGTCTAAAACTCAGTAGAGATTCTGCTCAAAAATACCGAGAATAAATTGTGAAATTTTATTGAGTCCTTAACAGGATCAATTACAATTCTAGCATAATGGATAGATGAAAAAATAAATAATCTAGTTAAGTGTAAGACACCATCTATTTTCTTAAAAATTATTAAAATAAGTAAAATTTGACTTGTAGGACCTAGATTACTCTGAATATTCGTACAGAAAACAAAAGGCAATAGCACTATTTATATAAACAACATAAATGCAAATATATTGGAATGCATTTATAAAATTAATTGGATGGATTTTTTATCAGAGTGGGTTTTTGTCTCTGCAACATATATTGTACTGCATTGTATTAATTTGGTTTATTCATAAATTCTTCACCCAAAACCAGCTAATACAAAAATATTACAGTTTACATTAGCAATCCTTTTGTCATGCATCAATAGCAAAGATTTTATCCTAATGAGAAATACACATTTGCCCATTTCAAATTATACCAAATCTAATTTTTCAATTCACCCGGACGATGAAGCAACTTTGGCCAAAATGGCTTTCTGTCTGATTAATAAACATGGAATTTCAAAAGACAGCAGACGAGAATCTTTGTAATTTTCAAAATTCAGAATATATAATACTTTGCAGTGCTGCCAACTCTTGCTATGAAATGACCTGATACTGGACAGGAGGGAAGCCAATCTTACAACAAATGCAAGTGTGTGTTTGCAAATTTCTGAGAGCAGGGTAAAAAGTGACTTGACTTTAGGGCAAAGGAACATTATTGGGACTGCCACAGAAAGCAGATAAGATGTTACAGAAAACTTAATGCAGAATATCTCTCTGGAAATGAACATGTTTTTAAGTGACTAAAACATCACTAATGGTAAGGGTGTTAGGGAGGGCCAATTTTGTCTGTACTTTGATACTGAGGTATTCTCTGCCAGGCATGAGTACAAGAAGGAAATTAAAGCAACCGTGGTGATTAAATTTGAAAATAAAGTTATAATACCAAGAAAAAAAATCACTTGGTTCACATACTGCAGTCTGAAAACACATGCATGGAAATTTCAAACATTCTCTAATGATTACAAATACAGGCTATTTGTCTGTTATGATATTTTAAAAAGGAGGAGTTTACTGTTTGGCACATACTACATACTAACAGATTTACATAAAGCTATTACACCATCAAATCCTTATGAAATCAATAAAATTGTCACGACTACTTCTCATGCAAACTAAACAGATTGTGAGAAAAGTGTGTTTGTATATGGTATTAAATTGTTATTAAATACTTTCTGGGAAAGACTAACAGCAACTGTAGATACAGCCATTTATCTCAGTGAGGCTACTAGTGGAGTGCTTTGCCAAAAAAAAAAAAAACAACCAAAAAAACCAAACCCAAACAAACAAAAAAATCAAACACAAAAAGCCAAACAAAAAACCCCCCATGATATAGATATCCATTTTACTGGCTGAAAGATTATGGAGCCAAACTGCCCTCAGAAATCGTCTGAGGAAAAAAAGTCTCGGGACAGCAGGAACTGATCACCACTCCTACCTCTCTCTCCCTCTCTTTCTCTCTTCAGATACATATGCTATTTTACAGCCACTACTGAATTGAGAATTGAAATTGATTCAGTTTGCATTGAGATGTTAAAAAAAGTTATAGCTAAAGGCCCAATTATTGTATACCGTAAGGTTACATTCAAAATGAAGGCTGAATGAAAAACAGTGCAGAGCACTGATGGAGAGTCTCTTGGTTTCCACGTCACTCTCAGCACACTGAAGTATATACTGATAAAAGTAGCTATAAAACAGTTCAGACTTCTGCCTCTATTATGCCACTGTAGAATTTTTTTACTTGATGTATATGCTAAAGTTAAGTATTTAAAAAGTCAGGAGAGAAAATAGAGACTAAAATAATAATAAAAGCTTACTTGACAGATACATTGTCTCTTACAAATGCTTACTTAAGAAAAAAATTCAAACTCAACCAATTTTTCTAACACCAAACAACGGCTAGTCTGCATAATAAATAAAAACATGAGAAAGTAAGCCATATTCCTTCTACCCATATCAAAAGATTTTGTCATGGTTTAACCCCAGCCAGCAACTATGCACCACACAGTTGCTCACTTGCTGCCCTCCCCCGGCAGGATAGGGGAGAGAATCAGAAGGGTAAAAGTGAGAAAACTCATGGGTTAAGCAAAAGACAGTTTAATAGGTAAAGCAAAAGCCATGTAAGCAAGCAAAGCAAACCAAGGAATTAATTCACTACTTCCCATCAGCAGGCAGGTGTTCAGCCATCTTCAGGAAAGCAGGGCTCCATCACGCATAACGGTTACTTGGGAAGACAAAACACCATCACTCCGAACATCCCCCCTTCCTTTTTCTTCCCCCAGCTTTATATGCTGAGCTTGATACCATATGGTATGGAATATCCCTCTGGTTAGTTGGGGTCAGCTGTCCCAGCTGTGTCCCCTCCCGACTTCTGGTGTACCCCCAGCCCACTTGCTGGTGGGGTGGTGTGAGAAGCAGAAAAGGCCTTGACTCTGCGTAAGCACTGCTCAGCAATAACTAAAACATCCCTGCGTTATCAACACTGTTGCCAGCACAAATCCAAAGTTCCATACTAGCCACTATACGGAAAATTCAGTCTATCCCAGCCCAAAACCAGAACAGCTTTAAACACATTTTAACCAGATGCAGTTTAGCAATAGTAGCAGTTAAGTAGAATTAATTAGATGCAAAATTAGAATTTATCAGGGATAGTAGTCTGAAAAAAAAGGTGAGGGAGAAGAAGAAAAGTCATATATGAACAAACGAAAAACAGTTGTGCCTTTTCTAAAATGTGTCTGTTTGGCAGAGTTGTATGAAAATAATTAGGAAATAAATCCAGAATCATACAATGGCTCTTGCAACCTCTGTGAAAATAACTGAACTTAATTCAAACTAATTTTAGTAATTTGAAGGTGCTTTGCAATATTTAATGAATCTATTACCTTGTGAGAATCTCAGTTTCACACTTTGGAGAATCAAGGAACACACTAATGGAAAGTTGATTGTCTAGGGTCACTGCAAGTAAGTGGCTGAGATCAAAAATATCCAACTCTCTCCATATTTTGCAAAGAGGGACTTTTTCTTCTTCCTACATGATGCAGAAAAAAATGTTAGTCCAAACAGTGACAGGAGTAGATTGCAATATAATACTTGCACACCACAATTAGCTACTAAGTCTAGCAATTATGTTCTTTATTAAAAAACCTTTATTCCAAAGAATTTACTCCTTATGTCTCTGTTTTGATTTGGGGTTTTTTCCCCCTTAATTTATTCAGATTTAAAAAAAAAGAAATCACACATTCAGCTGCACTGCAAACACTATAAATATTTGGAGGGAGAAAAACACAGATAACCTTGCATGATTTAATCGCAAGAGCTGTGGAGGCAGAGAGTGCAGTAGAGCTGTTTGATATTGACGAATTTGAGCTATGTCCTTGAACACCACTTGCTCAATAACAAAAAACAGCAACAAGAAGAAGATAATGAAATACCAAAGGCAAAAATAGTAAAGACAACCAAAAAACTATTACCAATCCAAATGAAGCATAAGGCGCGTGAACAGTATATGACTACCAATCAAATTAGAGGATTAAGTGCGTGCACTTCGCATGTAACTTAGATAGACTATAAAAGACTAATGCTGACTAACAATAAAGGTCTCTGGAACACCATCCACGGTGATTTACTGCCACAAAGAGCTGCTTCATAAATTGATCGTGTGAGTTTGACATATTTCTCATAAGAACATTTAGCTTAGAACAAAAGTAGTTTTATTTAATGAAAGTTACTAAGAATTATTTTATTTACAACAAACATTTACCTAACTCACCAAAACAAAATCCCAGTTCAAATGCTTCAGACATTTAACAACTACATTTCTTAAAATTCTGTCTCTATCTAATTTGAACTTCTGATGCTGGCCAGACTTGGCATGCACACTGTCTACAAAAAAGCAGAGCATGCCAAGTCTAAGGCAACAGAGAGGAAAACAAGTAATACTCCCAATTATTCCAGAAAGAGAACTGATTTGCAGCAGGGGTACCAGAACTGAAGATAATATTCATTTTACCTTAAATTCTAAGCAGTTGGAAGCTTTGTAATCCTAACATTGATCCTAACAGAGTTGAACACAGTGGTCACAATGTTAAATAGGTGGTGTGGTTTTCTTTAGTGAGGGGGGGCCTAAGGTGGTAGCTTCTGTAGGAAACTGCTAGAAGTTGCTCCGCTTTGTTCAGGGGACTCAGCCGGGCCTAGGGTGGACCCGCTGCTGGTGAAGGCCAAGCTGATTGGTAGCAGAACGTTCCGTGGTAACACCTTTGCGATAATGTATTTAAGAGGGGCAAAACAGGGAAAAAAAAGAGAGAAGAGAAGATGTGAAGTAGCTGAGTGGGGGCAGAGGTGCAGAGGGGGAGGCATGGGCCTCATGGGCCTTGCAGGCCTCACCCTCTGGCCTCGCGCCAGGCGGTTGACTGGGCCCGACTCAGCCCAGCCCGGCTGCAAGAGGTGGAGAGGAGATGAGATGGATGATGTGAAGAGATTCTGAGAGGCATCTGCCAGCCTGTTGTGAAGAACTTGTCTTGTGAGAGGAACGGCTGCAGACACCAAGGTCAGTGAAGAAAGAGGGGGAGGAGTAATGCGGCTCCTGGCCAAGATTCCCCTGCAGCCTGTGGTGACGACCATGGTAGAGCAGGCTGTCCCCCTGCAGCTCATGGAGGCCTACGGAGGAGCAGAGATCCACCTGGAGCCCATGAAGGACCCCATGCCGGAGCAGGTGGATGCCTGAAGGCGGCTGTGGCCCATGGAGGGCCCACTGGGGCAGCCAGTTCCTGAGGGACTGCAGCCTATGGAAAAATGACCCACAGGCCACAGTCTCCTGTGCTCTCCAATTGAATAAGCCATTTCATTCCGTTAGATCAGCTACATCTACAATTCCTTCATCTGTATGCCAAGATGGATGCCAACAGCAGAGCATTAAAATTCAAATTAATATTTCTAATGAAACTTGAATTTGGTGGTATTAGTACTTTTCTGATTACTACACAGAAGCATACAACATGTTTGGTAGCATTAATTAGAGATTTTAATAATGAGCAAGTTCTGGTTTCCATTCTTTCAATGTAAACAAGTTTTACAATATATTTAAATCTGAATAATATACAGGTCTCTGGCATCTTTTCTAGTTATTTTATAAACTGAACAAAGATAGTGAGCATATGTCTTCATAATGTCATTATTTCATTATGTTACTGTCAATTAAGTTGATCAAGAGCAGACTGGCAGTTTTTTTTGCAGCAAGTTCTTTGTATTTGTTGGACTTTTCAGTTTAAAAAGAAAATGGCAAAACTAGATCATTAGCTACCAGTAACACACTAACTGCATGAAGATGAAAACACTGGATGTACAAAGTAAATTGTCTAAACTATTAATATTCTTCTTCCAAAACATCCTCAGATTTTCCTGAAATGCACTGACTTTGTGAACATTGTTGCCAGCTCTTTAGTGTTAAAAACATGAGAATTTAATATGAAAATTTTACCCTGCACTTTAAAGCCACTTGAAATACTTGTATGCAGATGCAACAAAAGAAGTAAGTCTGCATTGACTTGTATTTGGAACATGGCTTTCAAAATATCATCCTTATCCTGCAAAAGATCAAGTTCTGCAGAGATAGTGCTCTAGCCTCTCCATTCCACAGAAAGCTTCCTGTTCCTCTACAGAAAATAAGAAAGTGGATTATCTCACACACTCTGTGCTCTTTCATGCTGGACAATCCTAGAAAACTTTCCCCCTTTGTTATTTTCCATTCTTTTAATTATTCCTTTGAATGTCTCTTTGATGTTTTTCTTAAAAGCTTCTTACTCCATTTTAAATCTCACTTATCTGCAGCTACTAAGCTGCATCTGCTGTTCTTATTTCAGCTGAAAGAGCTATTTCAGAAATCTTTTTTAAATAAATTGTTTTTCTCATCTTAAACACAACCTTAGCAGTTTCTGTGGTTTCCTCAGGGAAAATAATTTTAAATTTGAAATTTTGAAAAGTGTGTAATGGATCATACTGGAAGGGAAAAAGGATGTATTTTACTTATACAAGCCAGTTATTTCCTAAAAGTTCATAGTGTAAAATTTATGTATGTGAAAGCTGATCACAAAAAGGGTTTGGTCATTAGGTATATCTACTCAGCAGCAGTTTAATCATGTAAAAATATTAAAATGGTAATATTTTGGGCGAAGATGTTCCAATGAATGGCCATAACATCCAACTTGGCCCCTGAAAACTGGATTTCAAACCAGTCTGCATAATACCAGCAATCTAACTTCTTCGCTGAAGTCACTTTCCAGCATAAAGCACAAACATATCAAAACTGTGCATGTCATACAATCACTGGAAGACAGATCATATAGTACTTATGGAGTGACAAAACACATTCTGTTATTAAAATCTACTACACAGTAACTTGTTTTCACTAAAGTCAACTTGCCAGGGGATGCCAGGGTTAGCTAAGGGCAAGCTGCTGAGATTAAGAAACAACTTGAAAGACATCCCAAAAAATGTGCCAGAAGGTTTTAGGAAAATAGGATAAGCTATTGAAATTTGGAACGTATTTTTTCTGCTCTAAGACACATACATGCACAAAAAAAAATATTCTTCATGCATGTTTCAAAGTATTTTCGTGTATTAATTGCATAGTTGCAGCTTGATATTCTAAAAAAATCCACAAATTTGCCCCTAGGTCCAAAATATTCAAATATTCATAGCAGAATTCCTGTAAGAATTTCTGTAATAGCAGGTTATTTCTGTAAGCATGTTATATAGATGTAAGACACTGCAGTATTTAAGAGAAAGATCTGTATGAGAAGGAAGATCTGCATGGAATTAAAATGGTTGGATAAATAAGGTCCTCACAATTGACTATTAAAATGGCACATGGCAGGAGGGCATGGAAAGAAGATTACTCAGATGTCATTCACTGCTTTCATGTTCTACTGATAGTTAGGAATTCCCTGAAGACTAGTCAGGCATCACCCAAGGAAAGCAGGTACCAATTTGGCTATCAAGTATTTCTCAATGAATTACAGATTGCAGCAGACAAACCACCTAAAAAGTGAGTTACTACTTGGAGAAGACCACTACAAATGACCTTCAAAAAACTCAGTCCTGCTGTTTAAAGACAGTGTCAGAAGAAGGAGCACACCAACGGATTTTAGCATTATAGTGCTTAATTGCTCTAGTTACTGTTGAAAAACACTTCATAGACAATGTAACATCAAATAATTTGGACAGCACCAAATACAACTTTGCTTAGGATGAAGCTACAGCTTGTAACTTACCTTTGTTAACAGAGAATCATCAACAATAACGAATGAAAGCTACATATACTTTCAATATTTGGTGATTGCTAGTTTTGTTGTGTTTTCCAGAGGTTTTCTGTTATTGGACTTCCACTGCTATGTCCTTGAATTTTTTTTGTGGTTTTGAACACAAAAGCAATGGTATTGGCATACTGCAGCCATATATTCTAAGCAGATTCTTTCCCGCAGTTAACAGTCATGGGTATATTGTGCTAGTGAAACCATCTGGTTGGAGGCAGACACCCCTGTCTGGTGTTGCTTGCACCCAGACAGTCCACTGGATAGACAGAACAATCACAGTTCCATTTGGAACAATGGTAAAGACATGCCATATCTTTACACACCAGATAAAAACAAATTGAAATAATGCACTAATTAACTAATGCAAAATGAGGCAGGCTGCTGACAAGTCTGTATAACAACTGTACCTCAGTCAAAGGTGCAAAGAATGTAGGAGACTTTCTTCCTTCTTCTAGGTACAATACACTTGGTATGATCTTAATTTTTTCCTTACTCTCAGTTCAGATAAATTCCATGCTGGCCTGAGATTTTGTATTATCTTAAATCATTAAACTTTCCAATTTCTCTTATTACTATTTTGCTTTCTAACCTATCTTTTAGCAGAAGCAAAAACACCTACTAAAGACAAGGTCAATTTCATTCCTACAGGTAGTGAATGTAGAAGTGGCAGTTATTTGAATGAAACTAGCACAGAGCCATCTTCCAATTTTAAAACTCCATCTATCTATTACCAAAAGATGTACAGAATATAATAATTTGGTAGAATCACTGATAAGATTCTCATGCCCTGTACTTATGCCCAAGAAGCTGGTCTACTATTGCAAAACTTTCTTTTTATCTAAAAGCAGGAAAATCATACTTCAAAAATTTCTCTTATCTATGCTTCTGAAAACTCTATAAAGACACACTACAAAAAAAAGTATTCATCTAATTAACACAGAAACTCTATTCAAATATATTACATAGCACTCTTAATGGGCCTGGTACCTATTAGATCAGTGTGAAGGAAAAGAACTTACACTCACCTCAAATTATGATATTAACAAAAGACAGAACGTGTAGGATAGCAAATGATAGTCATAAAGTACAGAACAGGACATGACTTCAGGAGAGGATAAGATTTCCCTGTAGAAAAATCCAACATGCAGTCATTATTAATCAGCTCAAGTAGTTACAAATAAGCTTTATTTTACAGTTTATAGTAAAAAATATATAACATCAGGTTACAAATGCTTCTTCCTGCCCTAAATAACCGTATGAGATAGCTCCATCCAAGCTACCAGAAACTCTACATGCTCTTAAGTGTATATGGTATATTGGAGGTATTAGGCACTTACATGCACGTTTCATGAGCTACCTCAGAGCCAGAAAAGTTTTCCAAGGTTCACTCTCTCTGTAGCTCTTTTAAGTAGCTGGTAACAAACTACATCTGCTTGCTTTCTAGAGATCACACACTATGCCATTCCCTTTTCTGTCTCCTTCCTTCCTCTTTCTCTCTCCCTCTCCAAAAATAGAGAAAAAAAAAGTTAGTCCTTCAATCAAAGTGAAACAACCTAGCTTTGTTAAAATTTCAGCTGAAATATGACAAAGATGAAATTTCAATTTGATTTTGATCATAAACTTCTTCCGTTGCTTCTCTGCAAAGTACTCTGGACTCTGCAACATCAAGCTGACAGTATTCCTACTCTTCTTGCATATGGCAACTATAGAAGGCAGTACCTGTAACTAAGCTCAGAAGTGTTAGTGTCACATATGAAATCACTAATAGCACTAATTACAGTAGGCCTCCAAGTTAAATTACTCAAATTAAATGACTTCACCTTTAGAACATGGTAACTCAAAAGTCATAGCCGGAAGTAGAACATTTAAAAAAAAAATTAATCTTAACAAAGCTTTTTAGTAAGGAAGAAGAGGAAAGTAATATTTTTTTTTTCTCCCCAGTTATTCATTTAAACAGACTTATAAATCTCTTTCCTGTTTGTACAATAGGTAGATTAACTGGATATCATGAAAGAGAAAAAGCATCTGAACACTTAAATTCCTAAATATATCATTTGAATACAAAGCAAGAAGCATCAGTGGGTCTCAATGTACAGCTGTATACCAACTGCTGTTGTAAGGGAGTATGACCCACAACAAAACAGAGGGTAGTTTAAATGTGCATACAATTAAGATTTTGCCCATTTGAAATGGAAGTTTGAGACTAAGATTTTATTCTTGAAGGCTGCAAATGCAGCTGAATTATCTCTTCACCTTATTGCCCCCATTAAGTTTGAGTACCAATACATATAATGAAGACAGAATACATAAACCTTCAAAATTTAAACCTGCATTGCAAAAGAGTCAGCAACTTTCTAAAAATAGAGTTGGAAAACACAGATTCCTTATACTGGTTCAGAAAAGAGTAAGGTAATTCAAGCTTGTGTGATGTATTTCATCACAAGTACAGTTGAGACAACTTAAGAAGTGGAAGAGTTTAAACCAAAAGTTTTCATGCTCCCGGAACCAGTTCTGAACAAGTAGTTGGATTACCTTCAGATTTTTTGTGGAAGACCTGTAATAGAACTACTCAAACAAAAATTCACCTTCTGCAAAGAGGTGTATGCAAAACTGAAAAATATTCAGGACCAAAAAATGTTAGAGCAGAAGGTGTGACTGAATATTTGAATTTGAATTGTGCCTTAAGGAAGCACACTTCAAGGCTGAATAAACACCAAGTTCTGGAAATCATGCTTATCAATGGTATGCAAATACAGCTAAGAAATTTTAAAAATACACTTATAGCTTCCTCATTCCATAATGTGGTTCATGATTATGAAGCTTCAGATCAAGCTATTTTGTAGCCAAATTCCACTACAAATTACTATTAGGTTTTAACATTATAAATTCCCAAGTCACTTTTCTATTCAAACCACAAAGAATGTACTTACACTGATCCTCTTTCTGACAGTCTTTTTCCTTCATATTAATCCTGAGTATGATTTGTGAATATTAATATGAAATGTAATCTCATTGCCAGAATCAATAAGTAAGTTAAAGAAATGGAAAACACCAGTTTTCATGCTTTCCCATTAGAAACCACTTCCAGCCTACGTGATATTTTACCAAACCCTTTCAAAAGACAGCTGTTTGAAAGACCCATAATGTACATACAGATTTCTAGGGCAGTGGAGAAGGGGAAAGAAGTGTTTTTAATGTGACATTTTGTCCAGAAAAACATTGACAGGATAATTTAAATACAGTTTTAATAATACTTGTATGTATTAATACAGAGAAATGTGTCCAGAAGATAAAGTGCAGGGGGTTGGGGTGGGGGTGTGGAGGCATGGAGGAAGCTGCTGTATTTTATTACCATGCAGTTTAAAGCCATCAAATTATTTATGAAATAAATATAAGTTAGAACAAATTAAGATAATGTAAGAGATAAAAAAATGCTATTGAAATGGCTGTAATTGTATGTATCTTTATGTAATTTAAGGTTTATGTTAATTCAAACTCACTTTTAATTGTTTTATTTTGTTAATCTTATATTATTAGTATAATTTCATCTGATATTTCTTTTAATATTTTTTAATGTAGCAGAATATGTAGGGAATTAATGTTATGCAATATGATAATACAAGCTGAGTACTCCTTTACATTAATTAAAGGAAGATAAAAATGCTCTTAGCTATTCTGTTCGTTTTCTGAGATGGTAGCCACCTGTTCACTCTTGTAACTCTGGATGTCTATGCTTGCTGGGTGTCTTTCACCTACTTAACTGTTTCTTTTTCCTTCAAATCATTGACCCTTCTCTTTTCATCTCTTGGTATTTCCATTTCCCTATCAGGGGGAATGGAAATACAACCATACAGGTTGTTATTTGTAATCTGCTTAGCAAAAATGGTGTTCCTCATTGTTGTGTGTGCAGCTTGTTCTGAATTTTAGACAGTATTATCAGTAATTAGTAAAAAGAGCATAGAGAAGACTACAGTGCATTACTTATAGCACACTATTGATAGACCCTTATTGATGGACATTGAATAATACTGAACAAATAATGTCATTTATTTCAGTTTAAGGTATGTGTCATTATTGTTTTTCATCTGACATGCAAATCTGAATGTTAGATCTTTTAGAGCACCGTCCCATACAGCAAAAGGAAAAGTTACACAGGGAAAGTATAGGAAGTGTAAAAACCTTCCAATAGCCTTCTATTATATAAAATACGATGGATCTAACTCTAGTAGCACTGCTAATACTACTGAACAAGAGGTGATCACAAATATTTAGGTCTTCAGTCATTTAGGATTTTATGGATTAAAACCAACTGCATAACCCAAGCAGGAAACAAGTGCAGATGGTGTACTACTTGGGCTATAAACCTGTTAAAAAGTGGGCATTCTACCACAATATATTTTATCCACGTGATCTACTGAAGGGCATATGTAAAGGAACTAGATCTACAGAGAGAGAAATATTATTTAACTCCTTCATCTGTTGTGGGACAGATTTGTTGAAAATTGTATGCTGTAGGTAGAAATTAGGTATCTTGTTCATTTAAATATTTCTAGTGATCCATGACCTTGGAAGACCTTAAACATGTGACAAAAGCAATACTAGACAGGTGGTGTTATCACTGTCTGAACAGAGTAATTACAAATGGTCAGTCTCTTGCTTTATCTCCCATGTTGTCTGGAAGCCAAAGTGAAGCAATTCTGCTCTAATGATGTTTTGTCAATTACTGCTATACATCAGCATTCTGGGCTCAGAGTTAACAAATGCCAGAAAGTGAGGTAAGTATAGAATATGAGAGAAAGTGAAAGAGAGAAATAGAGATAGATTCACATATGGCAGCTCATGCAACTAACTACATTTTCCCAATATGTTAATGTAATATGGAATTTCTTAATAGCCATTTCTTCATAGGTAACCATGGAATGCAGATATGTTAAAATAATAATATTAATCTGTTAAAATAATTGCTCAGTAAGTCTTTATTCTTCTCTAAGCTATAAATGTTTCAGTGCAACTGTCTACTGAGATATGAATCCTACAAATAAAGATATGCTTTAAAAAAATCTGAAAGACAAAATTGTAATTGAAATGGAAACATTTTCAAATAACACTTGTTCAACTATCCTTGAGAAACATAGAACATATATTACTGAAAAAGGAATAATTAAAAACATTAGGACCAATACTATGTGGCTCGCTCTTTGCCTGAGGACTTAAGTAGATTCAACGTGACAGTTTACAGTATTTAGCTATAACTTTTGTTAACTCAAGAACACGATTAGTGTTTAATGTCTAGGTGAAACTATCTTTCTTTGCTACTTTTTTTTCAGCTCATGAAGAAATCTGCTACGATCAACTTTTATCCTTCTTTCACAGCATGTTTTTTAAATTTAAATGGTTTCACAAAATAATCCAACGTAATTGAACTACCATCTTTCTTCCCCATATATAATTAGTGAGGGGAAAAAAAGTGATGGCACTGGAAAATATTTTCCCAATATTTATTAAATAAGTTATTTTTTATAATAGATCTAACTATGCAAGTTATCTGTTGACTGCGATTAGTTTCCTAATTGTCTGATTTTTGTTAACTTCCCTTGCACCAGAAGAAAATGGGATTCTTGTTTGTTACTGCCTCATGAAGCATTAAAATGCTAATTGTTTTGGAACTGATTCACAGTTGGGATAAAATTTTTTTTTTTAGAACTTGCAATAACAGCTGGAAACAATAGGTTTTTTTTTAAAAAAAAAAAGCACTGAAAACATTAATCAAACATTTAATGAATTTCACTGTAACTCACTACCTTTGTGAAGCCATACTTTGTCTACACTTGGGATACTTTTTTTTAAAATTTTTATTTTAAGTATTTGTTGGAAGCACTGTCTAGGGAAGAAAAGATATCTATTATAACGTTCTACCCACACTATACAGCATCATGACTCAACACAACTAATGAAAAAACCACAAAATTAACTCAGTATTGGTTTTCAGAACTCCATGAAACTTCAGTACCTGCTAGTTAAGAGACTGGGGAGCTGTAAATGTAAACACAGAGCTATAAAATTAATTCCTCAATCCAAGTCATTCAATCACTCAACTTAAATACTTTCCTTTTATTTTAGATCCGAAGGAGACGGTCCATAATAACTTAAAAAATGGAAACTAAGTTTAATAAAAATTTAGAATCATATTCTCATCCCTCAACTTAAATTATGGTAAACCTTACCACATTTTCAGCAACAGAGACTATAAAATATATTTTTGCTAATTACAGCTATGTATAACCTTTACAAAGACTCTGCTTCGAAGACATGCAAATCTCCTTACTGACATTCACAACTTTCTAGAAAGTTCTCTCAAAAGTAGTAGTTTGCCTAGGCTGCATCAAAATTAATCCTAGAATTAATATACTGATGAAAAAAGGGCCATTAGCAATTGGTCAAGCGAAAGGTTCTTAGGCCTTTTCTCACGATATATCACATGCAGCATTTGTCTTGCATATCTCTGTGTACTGGTTTTGGCTGGAGTACAGTTAATTTTCTTCATAGTTGCTAGCATGGGGCTGTATTTTGGATTTGTGCTGGCAACTGTGTTGATAATGCAGGGGTGTTTTAGTTACTGCTGAACAGGGCTTACACAGAGTCAAGGCCTTTTCTGCCTCTTACACCACACCACCAGCGAGTGGGCTGGGGGTGCACAAGAAGCTGGGAGGGGACACAGCTGGGACAGCTGACCCCAACTAACCAGAGGGATATTCCATACCATATGGTGTCAAGCTCAGCATATAAAGCTGGGGGAAGAAAACGGAAGAGGGGATGTTTGGAGTGATGGTATTTTAGAATCATAGAATGGTTAGATTTGGAAGGGACCTTCAAAGGTCATCTAGGCCAACCCCCCTGCAAGGAGCAGGGACATCCCCAACTAGATCAGGTTGCTCAGAGCCTCATCCAGACTGGCCTTGAATGTTTCCAGGGATGGGGCTTCCACCACCTCTCTAAGCAACCTGTTCCAGTGTTCTACAACTCACATTGTAAAAAATTTTTTCCTAATATCTAATCTGAATCTACCTCCCTCTATTTTAAAACCATTATCCCTTGTTCTATCACAACAGGCCCTACTGAACAGCCTCTCCCCATCTTTCTTGTAGGCCCCCTTGAGGTACTAGAAGACCGCTATAAGGTCTCCCCGGAGCCTCCTCTTCTCCAAGCTGATCAGCCCCAACTCTTGCAGCCTGTCCTCATAGGAAAGGTGCTCCAGCCCTTTTGTCTTCCCAAGTAACCATTATGCATGATGGAGCCCTGCTTTCCTGGAGATGGCTGAACACCCGCCTGCTGATGGGAAGTAGTGAATCAATTCCTTGTTTTGCTTTGCTTGCTTTCGTGGCTTTTGCTTTACCTATTAAACTGTCTTTTGCTTAACCCATGAGTTTTCTCACTTTTACCCTCCTGATTCTCTCCTCTGTTCTGCCGGGGTGGGGCAAGTGAGAAGCTGTGTGGTGCTTAGTTCCTGGTGAGGGTTAAACTATGACACTCTATCAGGTTTTCACATGCATTAGCAAATTGTTTCCCTAACACTTTTTTTTTGCATTTACTGAGCAGAATCTGAGACTTGCACAGATCAAATAAGTGTAACTGAGGTTTTTTTTAATGCAACTGAAGTAAGAGTAATATTCTGTGCAGGCAGTTCAAGGCTTGCATGCACTTGTTGAACAAGTGTTACCAACAGGCAGATCCTTTCATAGGTAATTATGGAAACACAATTAAAGACAGGTATAGGAGGAGACCTCTGCTGGATGAAAAATACCAAAGAGCAGGTTTGTTGCTCTGGAAAATTAGCAGATAAAAAACAGTAATGTAGAAGAAGTTGGATGTTTTAGAAGCCCTAAGTATGGTTAATTTCAAAATACAGCTGTACATCTTAGCTGCCATTAGCATTCCTTGGACTACCATTAAGCTTATCCCATTTTTGGTGCTCTTTTGAAATAAGACTGTCAAGATTTCTGATCCTGAAAGTCCAGAACAAGTTGAGACATGGAATAAAAAACATGCCTATGAGACAAATTTGCTTTAGATAATGTTAATATAAGGCTTTATAATTCTGAGACCCAAATATGAATTCTTTTAAATTTCTGTGCTAGTATCATAGTATTTGTATTTCTTTTTTCTCAAACACAAGGTTGTATAGTTTGTTACATGGATAGCTGGCAATTTGAACAGTATATGGAGACTTGTAACAGAAATGCCTCAAAAGAAATGGCAAAACAAGGGTTAAAAGAACAGCCTGAAATAATAACAACAGTAATAAGGAGTGCTGTTTGTAGTGGTCCACTGATTTCAGAATAAAATTTTATATCAAGACCAGAAAGCCAGCTCTCTCATGAAAGGATAGTATTTGTCAGCAGACTCTGCAGTCTAACAAGACAGGCATGGTAACAAAGTTGCAGAACATGGCATATGCTCTTCCCTGTCCTGTTTGCCTACCAAGAAAATAGACATTCAAACCTACCTCTCAGACAAACAGAAAAAAAAAAAACCATACAACAGTCTTGTCTAAAAGGTCTGTTCATAACCTACTGCATTGTTGCTGATTAAGAACTTCAGGGGTGTGAAGAAGACTTGATAGCTGGCATCTCTTGTACTCAGCAGTATACGTAAGTGATTCTGGCCAGGCTTCTTGGGCACACATATCTTGGAGCTTGTAGGCAAATGTGAGTGAATGAAATCTATGAGAGAATAAGCTGAGTTTATAAAATAAACTTTAGAGATTTCTGTAAATAAATAATGCTAAGTAAAAACTTACACTGAATATTGTTACACAAGTTTTTCTGAAAAAAACAACCTCAACCCATCAGCAGAAACCTGTGAAGCATAGGCAATGATTCAAAAATTATGCGTGTCATAACTAAATGTATTATCAAAGTCTTACAAAACATCACCTTAAAAAGCATTAAAGTTGCTAGGACTACTGAATTTTGGTTTGTTGTGAAATTATTGTTAAGATATTAATTGTTAATTATTGTTAATTCACACATAGTAATTTTCATAAAGGGATCACTGTCATAGTTCAGCCCTGCTCAGGACCAAGCTATGCAGTCTCTCACTTACTCCCCCCACCCTCCAGTAGGACAGGGAGAAGAATTGGTAAAGAAAAAGCAGAAAAACTCGTGGGTTGAGTTGAAACAAACAAACCAATTTAAGAGAAATAACAGAAGAAAACAAAACATTGATGGGAAACAAATATAGTATAATAGCTCATAGCAAATCCCAATACCCCATTTCTTCCCAAGTAGCAGGAGACTCCCTTCAGCACCCTCCTCACTTATATACTGAGCATGATGTCACAGGGAATAGCCTTGGGCTAATTTGGGTAAACTATCCCAGCTGTTGGCTCATTAGTAACCTATCCCACCTGTATGCCCCAGCCATAGGGGCCAGCTCCAGTTCTCCTCCCAGCTCAGGTGGAAATTAACTCTGTGCTAGCTAGAACCAGGACAATCACTGTATTTGGATTCTTCAATTAAGATCTTCCCAGTTGAGGTACAAATAAAAACAAATGTGCTATTTAACAAAGATGGAAGGAGTGTTGTGCACAATGCCTAATATTTCTAGCTGCATTTCCAGTGTCCGCTACTGCCTCACATTCGCAGTGTTTGAAAATAGCTTGGGGAAAAAAAACATTAATCCTGTTGAATGATCACAATTGGTGGTTGCAAACAGACTTCTACTCTGTGACTATACTTTTAGAATTTATTACAGATGCTTTACCTGATTAGCAAAGCCAGTGGGGTGTGATTTCTTTAATGGAAATTGGTCTCTAACTTGTAAAAATAACTAAGCTACAACATCTTTATAAATAAGTGCAATGGTGTATGCAAAAATAAACATTATTTCTAAATGTTATAGTTGTACAAAGAAGCATTAGATCTTCTAGGAGCTATTCTGTAATCCTTGCACCTACACTCCGCATATTCTAAATGTCAAGTAAGTGGGTCTGTAAGTACCTCAAGAATTTTAGCCTAGCTCCTGTAGATGTTTCTGGATCTGTGCATCCAGATCTGCTGCAGCTGGAGATGAGCATTCCCTCAACTTGAGCAGGTTTGCAACTGAGCTTTCAGCTACACCACTTTGAAAACATAAGAAGGATATGGACCAGTTGGAGAAGGTCCAGAGGAGGGTCGTGAAGATGATAAGAGGGCTGGAGCGCCTTTCCTATGAGGACAGGCTGAGAGAGTTGGGGCTGTCCAGCCTGGAGAAGAGGAGGCTCTGGGGAGACCTGATACCAGTCTTCCAGTACCTCAAGGGGGCCTACAAGAAAGATGGGGAGAGGCTGTTTAGTAGGGCCTGTTGCGATAGGACAAGGAGTAATGGTTTTAAAATAGAGGGGGGTAGATTTAGATTAGAAATTAGGAAAAAATTTTTTAAAATGTGAGTTGTAGAACACTGGAACAGGTTGCTTAGAGAGGTGGTGGAGGCCCCATCCCTGGAAATGTTCAAGGCCAGGCTGGATGAGGCTCTGAGCAACCTGATCTGGTTGGAGATGTCCCTGCTCCTTGCAGGGGGGTTGGACTAGATGACCTTTGAAGGTCTCTTCGAACCCAAACCATTCTATGATTCTATGAAAACAGTGGCTTTGCTTAAGGCATCATACGTCTCTACACATCTGGGTACAAATCTGAGAATGCTTTTAGAAACAAGCGCAACATGAGGGATACCGAAGGAAAATACTCCTGCAGTACAGCATATGGGTGGAGTTTTTTTTACCTTTCTCCAAACTGGAAGAGCTTGAATGACACAGAGGGAAAGGGAGCACAGAAGATGGCGGCCAGGCTTGGTGCAGCTACGTGGAGCCTGCGCGAGGCTGCTCTGCCAGCAGGAGCCCTCGGCGCTCGGACCGGCTGGGGCAGGGGAGGCGGGAAAGCCACTGTCGAGGAGGTAGACTTGGGATGGGGAGGAAGAGTCGTGGGAAGCTTCCAAACACAAAGGAAACTGAAGAAGAAAAAGAGAGGGAAGGTGCTTCAATGAGGAAGGTGAGCGAGAGATGGGATGAAAGCTCAGGGACACAAGATGGGGAGAAATATAAAGCAAAGGGGGTGAGAGGAGGGGGCTGCTGCAGCAGAGGTGGGGAGGGAGGCTGGGGGTGGCAAGGGCAGGTGGCAGAAGGTAGCTGTGCAGAAAGGCAGGTCTGCCCCATGGAAGTCACTGTAGCAAAGATGAAGTGTGGAAGTGAAGAGTGGAGCAGGGTCACAGGTGCTGCAAGCTTTCAAATAATTTTGGAAAAGAAAAATAAATAGCAAAAGGAGGCTTTAAAAGTGTGTGTTAATAATGCCTCAGAAATGAGACCTGTGCTTTCCTTCTCTCTCCTGCCAGTTAGCAGCTAGAAATTCAGCGCATCCTCTGCAAAGAAGAGACTCGGGACCTGGAAAACAAGGGTATGTGGAAATACAGAAGGAGCAAAGATGAGATTCTGACTGGAATTGCTGGAGTCTTAGGTAAGCTGGAGTAGGCAGCAAGCAGAAAACCAGAGTATTGGCAAATAGTTGTGTGAAGGTTGGGAGAGGAGAGTGGACACCTCAAACTAGCTTCACACTACTTATGGCACTGGACAGGTGCAAAGTTGGAGAGGTGGTAGTACTGCCTCATGGGAATGAAGAGGTGAGAAAATGGAAGTTATTTGAACAAGGTTGAATGGACAAAGGTTGTGAGTTAATGAGAGCTAAAAGCCCCTGTTATTCCTGGACTGGGAAATTCAACTGAAAACTGAAAGAAAGAGGGAGAATTGAGTATTTTGGTTAGCTCACATATGGGAGGGAATGAGAATTTAAAGATTACAGAAAGCTTCCATGTGGATGATTTTGAAGACCTGGTTATAGAGTCATAGAATGGTTTAGGTTGGAAGGGACCTTTAAAGGTCATCTACTCCAACCCCCCTGCAAGGAGCAGGGACATCTCCAACTAGATCAGGTTGCTCGGAGCCCCATCCAGCCTGGCCTTGAATGTTTCCAGGGATGGGGCATCAGCCACTTATCTGGGCAACCTGTTCCAGTGTTTCACCACTCTCACTGTAAGAAATTTCTTCCTTATATCCAGTCTAGATCTAACTTTTTCTAGGTTAAAACCGTTACCCCTTGTCCTATCGCAACAGGCCCTGCTAAAAAGTTTCTCCCTATCTTTCTTATAAGCCCTCTTTAAGTACTGAAAGGCCACAATAAGGTCTCCCTGGAGCCTTCTCTTCTCCAGGCTGAACAACCTCGACTCTCTCAGCCTGTCTTCAAAGGAGAGGTGCTCCAGCCCTCTGGTCATCTTTGTGGCCATCCTCTGGACTTGCTCCAGCAGGTCCATCTCCTTATGTTGGGGGCTCCAAAGCTGGATGCAGTACTGCAGGTGGGGTAGAGTAGAGGGGCAGAATCATCTCCCTCGACCTGCTGGCCATGCTTTTGATGCAGTCCAGGATGTGGCTGGCTTTCTGGGCTGCACATGCATGCTTTGCTGGCTCATGTTGAGCTTCTCATCAACCAACACCCCCAAACTCTTCTCCTCAGGGCTGCTCTTGATCCGTTTTCCACCCAGCCTGTATTTGTGTTTGGGATTGCCCTGACCCATGTGCAGGACCTTGCACTTGGCCTTGTTGAACTTTCATGAGATTTGCATGGTTATGTAAAAGTTGTATGTGTGCTGTGTTTCTATGTATTGGTGCTTTACGCTGTTTCCTTAGAATGACTCCTGTAGTACATGAATTTAATTGTGGACCTATAGTGAGATTAAAAATACCACACCATAGGTTTAGAAGAAAGCATTTGCTACGTTAAACTTAAAATTGCAATCCTTTAGTGCCCCATATGTAAAGTCTTTTTTGATGTCACAATGGTGTTGCATAACATTTCCTTCAGTTGTTTTATAGGCAGCACTACATATAATTTTTTATTTATTACAGGTTCTTTCACTAGTGTATGTGAGAAAAAAAGTGTGTTTTGTTTTTAATTTGGTGTCTTAAAAAGTAGAAGTTGGAATTCTTTATTGAAGGGTCTGGAGCACAGGTCTTATGAGAAGCAGCTGAAGGCACTGGGATTGTTTAGTCTAGAGAAGAGGAGGTCGAGGGGAGACCTCGTTCAATTAATTTTTTTTTTTTACATCTTTATATTACTAGTAATGCCAAGTTTGTTTTTAAGAAAAGCTACTTATTTTCTACAGCTGAATTGTATTTACCATAGACAACTGTTCAAGTACAATTTTGAGGTTTTGAAATCCTGTATTTGTAGGTTACCAGGAGGTGAAGGGTTTTTTAAGGAGACTACTGCAGATTTGCTCTGTTCTGTTACTTTTTTTTCTGAAGTATTCACAAGTGGGCAGTGTCAGGAACAGACAACTGGACTGAACTGTCATTTATTTTGACTTAGCAGTCCTTACGTAACTTTCTGATTTTATTTGCAAATCTAAAATAAATGTTGATATACATTTCGCATTTATGTGGCTGTCCAATTTTAGTTAGGTCTAGCTAGAATTGGCAAGATAAACAGCATTATGGTTTGAATAAATAATTATTGTATATATTTGGTATACCCAGAAATTGTTTATGTGATACACAGTCTATAGACTAGACTATATGTGTAATAAGTGAGAGGAAGGTTATGGACACTTAAACTTTGTAAGACTGTACTGCCAGAGTGATACATAAGGCAGTTTTGATTGTGTAGTAATACTCATGATCCTTCTGACATGAACGGAGTTCAATACACAGTATAATCAAAATTGGTTTTGACTATTAATCCCTTCTTATGACCTTCCTAAAGAACCATTGAACCAACCTGGTAAAATGTCATTTGCAGACATTTTTCTCTTTAAAATTGCACATGAGTGATTCAAATTAACTTTGGGACCTGATTCCAGAAAAATTAATTGATCAGATTTTGGAATAATGGTACTTAGTACATCAGTGTAGCCTTACTTTTCAATCATTGATTTTAGCATTTATTGTCTACAAATGAACACTGAGGATACAGTCTTGCAGCTGGCTGCTTTCTTGAATATGATAATTATTAATTTTTTTATTACTGGCATTTTTTTTTTGTGTAAAATCTCCTTTAATATTTTATGCATCAGTTGCCATAGTCAGTAGTCATGGCCACCAGTATTAGCTCACAATCATAGAAGCACAGAATTGTTAGAGTTGGAAGGGACCTTCAAAGGTCATCTAGTCCAATGCCCCTGCATCCAAAGCTATGATAATTTCATAGAACATGAAAGTAATCTAAACAGTAAAGATTTTATTCTCACTTTTACTGAATTTTAGTGTTGATAGCAAGGTTGTCATTCGTTACAGGAGGTGCTGTGCTTACTGAGTGTATCTATAGCTTATTTTGGGCTTATGTGTCTGTTGCATGATTGTTTTCAATGATGGTGGACTGAACTTCATAAGCATAAGAGCTTACCTCTCTTTATATTTAAAACAATTTAGCATGGTTTGTGTCAGAGTAACTTATCTGCTGTCATGTTCTAGGACCTTATATGTGGGTGGATAGGTGTTATTTCTTTATTTTGCAACCCCTTGCCCCATCTTCCTCCCAGCAAAATTATCTGAATGTTTTTCTGTTACACAAAAAATCTGATGAGTCCTACTGATGACAAGCTGTATAATTAATATTCTCCTTATTCTGAAGACTTTCAAGGTAGCGTTTTTTGGAATGCGAAATAATGTATTCATTCCAAGCACTGTGATTTATAAAATAAATATACTTAATGGGAGATTTTTTTCATTCTTTTTGCTTTGTCCTTAATAGCTCCTGTTGATTAAGAACCCTGTGCTCTTTGTATAGTTGTGAAATATATGTAGGAGAATCTGTGTTACCATTCTGTTTAAGTCTTGTGCTTTATAGAAATGACATGGCAAAAGACAGATCTGTAATAAAGAGGTTAGAAACCTGTTCAATGTATTGCACCGAAGTCAAGTCAAAAAAACAGACCTGCTTATGCACATGGAAATTACAATTTGTAACAACACTTATGCATACTGTTTCTTTTCTTTTCCATGTAGTTTCAAGGATTGAATTCATATGTACTTTTTTGTGAACAGAAAGTAGGTTTATATCAAAATATAATTCTATTCCTTTAAAGTCTTGTAGATCTGTTTCATTATTAGCGTCTTTTGTGCTAAGCACTTTCCCAAGTATGCGAATGCCCCCATTTAGTTTGTAAACTTTGTAATTTGAAACTTTTGATGGTACACAACAAATTAATAAAAATTACAGTTGAGAGATGGTTGAATAATAGGGTTGGATCTTGAAGCAAGATGCCGGGGAATTAAAAGGATCTTCAAGTTGTGCATTCAGAATGTCATTTTATCATATTAGTAATGTTTATATAATAAGAAAGTGATTAATGGGTAATTTTGGTCATTAGGAACAATCAACCTAGCATGGGCCATAGTGCTGCTCAGTTCTTAATTAATAATTGAAGTACTTCAGGATTGTTAAAAAATATTTGTAAGTGGAACTTCAAGTACATTCTCTGAGGCTCACTGGAAAAGTAAAACATGTACGACTATTATTATACAATATACAATTCTTAAGAAAGCAAACCAGCCATAAATACAGGCATCTATTAATAGAAAGGGATAAGTATGAAGTAGACAGTAGGAGACCCAGAAGCATAAGGGGCTAGAACATAAGCCACAAACCAAAATGCTACAGGTAAGTGTTAATACTGAGGACTAGGAAAGCTAAAGCCCTGATAGAGTTAAATCTGGCCAGGGACGTCAAGTGCAACAAGAAAAGCTTCTGTAGGTATGTTAGAGATAAAAGGAAGACTAGGGAAATTGTGGACTGTCTCTGGAAGGAAACAGGACACCTGGTTACCTGGGACGTGGAGAAGGCTGAGATACTCAATGACTTTTTTGCCTCAGTCTTCACTGGCAAGGGCTCTAGCCCCACTGCTCGAGTCACAGAAGGCAAGGAAGGGACTGGGAGACAAAGAACCAGCCACTGTAGGAGAACAGTAGGTTCAAGACCATCTAAAGAACCTGAAGGTGACAGCCAACACAGCTTCACTGAGGGAAATCATGCCTGACCAATTTGGTGGCCTTCTGCGATCACATTACAGCATTGGTGGATAAGGGAAGAGCAACTGATGTTATCTACTTGGACTTGTGCAAAGCATTTTATAGTGTCCCACATGACATCCTTCTCTCTAAACTGGAGAGGCATGGATTTGATGGATGGACCACTTGGTGGATAAGGAATTGGCTGGATGGTCACACTCAAAGAGTTGTGGTCAATGGCTTGATGCTCAAGTGCAAGACCAGTGATGAGTGGCATTCCTCAGTGGTTGATACTGGGACCAGCCCTGTTTAAGATCATTGTTGGCAACATGGAGAGTGGGCTTGAGTGCATGCTCAGCAAGTTTGCCGATGACACCAAGCTGTGTGGTGTGGTTGACATGCTGGAGGGAAGGGAGGCCATCCAGAGGGACCTTGACAGGCTGGAGATGTGGCCCTGTGCAAACCTCATGAAGTTCAACAAGGCCAAGTCCAAGGTCCTGCACATGGGTCAGAGCAATCCCAAGCACAAATTCTCTGGGTGGAGAATGGATTGAGAGCAGCCCTGAGTAGAAGGACTTGGGAGTACAGGTGGATGAGAAGGTCAACATGAGCTAGCAATGTGTGCTTGCAGCCCAGAAAGCCAACTACATCCTGGGCTGCATCAAAAGCAATGTGGCCAGCAGGTCGAGGGAGATGATTCTCCCCCTCTACTCTGCTCTGGTGAGACCCCACCTGGAGTACTGCGTCCAGCTCTGGAGCTCTCAGTGTGGGAAAGACATGGACCTGTTGGAGCAGTTCCAGAGGAGGCCACAAAAATGATCAGAATGCTGAACACCTCTCCTGTGAAGACAGACTCGGAGAGTTCAGTTTGTTCAGCCTGGAGAAGAGAAGGCTCCAGGGAGACCTTATTGTGGCCTTTCAGTGCTTAAAGAGGGCTTATAAGAAAGATGGGGGGAAACATTTTAGCAGGGCCTATTGAGATAGGACAAGGGGTAATGGTTATAAACCAAAAGAGGGTAGATTTAGAGTTAGGTGTAAGGAAGAACTATTTCACAAGGAGGGTGGTAGAACACTGGAACAGGTTGCCCAGAGAGGTGGTTGATGCCCCATCCCTGGAAACATTCCAGGCCAGGTCGGACAGGGCTCTGAGCAACCTGATCTAGTGGAAGATGTCCCTGCTTCTTGCAGGGGGGTTGGACTAGATGACCTTTAAAGGGCCCTTTCAACATAAACCGTTCTATGATTCTGTGATACTATCAGATTACACTGTAACTTTCTCTGGTTCCTATCCCAGTCACAACTATCCTTTCTTCTGAGTATTTTTCTGGAATTGCTGTTTGACTGAGATTAATTTATGGTACAGTAGAAATTACTTGAAATAGAAACTATGCATTTTTTGGACTTTAATTCTTTCTATGGTATTGTGAGATTTTAAGCTCAACTGGCTTTCTGTGGAGTCATGTCACTGGAAAATGGAAATTATTAAAGAGGTTCTGTAATTTCAGTAAATGACCATAAGTCATTTTCTCTAAGTTACAGTGTGTATTAACACACTGTTAATTCTCTAAGAGAAGGACTGAATATTGAAATTTTCCATAGAGTTTAATAATGTGGATTAGTTTCTATATAATAATTTTTTATACAGTAATTAAGTATTTATATAGAAAAACTCTGAGAAGAGGAAAGTAAATCAGAAACCACAGTAAATCCAATGAAGAGTGCTTGCATAGTTTTCTCAGAGGAAGATCAAAAACTCTTGGGAGATTTGTTTTACCAGTCACAACTGAACACACAGCTGAACACAAAGCACTCTAGGTATACCTAATCTAAGGTGTTCAGATTAGAAGAATTATAGTAAATGACAGCAATTACAATGGTCTTGCAGGTAGTTAGCAGCTACAAAACATTGAGATGTGTAGAGAAATGAAAGTTATTTTTGTAGTTGCAGCTCTATAGTTACTGATATGATCTTGGCATTTTATGGTGGTAATTCTTTACATGGTAGATGGAAGAGAGACTCTTAGCTACATGCTAACTCTTAATTTTGCCATATTATATTTTGATAATTTATCATTTGACTTAAATCAACACTTTCTTTCAGACAGTCAGGTACTCAACATTGATACTTCAGAACTTTTTTCTGTCTCCATTGTTTGGAAATGGATAGTCGTGCTTTTATTGCAACCAAACTGAATTAGTGCTATTCTCTGTTTGCTGATGGGTTAAAACTCTTTTTTTTTTTGTATAAACTCCAGATTATTCATAATCATAGAATCATAGAATCTTTAAGATTGGAAAAGACCTCCAAGACAATCAAGTCCAACCATCAACCTAACACCACCATGTCCACTAAACCGTGTCCTGAAGTGCCACAACTACACGTTCTTTGAACACCTCCAGGAATGGTGACTGAACCACTTCCCTGGGCAGCCTGTTCCAGTGCCTGATGACTCTTCCAGTAAAGAAGTGTTTCCTAATATCCAACCTAATCCTCCGCTGGTGCAACTTGAGGCCATTTCCTCTCATCCTATTAGTTGTTACTTGGGAGAAGAGACCAACACCTGCCTCCCTACATCCTCCTTTCAGGTAGCTGTAGAGAGCAATGAGGTCTCCCCTCGACCTCCTCTTCTCCAGACTAAACAATCCCAGTGCCTTCAGCTGCTTCTCATAAGACCTGTGCTCCAGACCCTTCACCAGCTTTGTTGCCCTTCTCTGGATGCACTCCGGCACCTCAATGTCCTTCTTGTAGTGGGGGGCCCAAAACCGCACACAGTATTTGAGGTGGAGCCTCACCAGTGCGAAGTACAGAGGCACAATCACTTCCCTGCTCCTGCTGGCCACACTGTTCCTGATACAAGCCAGATGCTGTTGGCCTTCTGTAATGTGTTGCTGTAGGCACTTCTGTAAAATCGTAATTTAGTTTCAGTGAACTCTGTTCAAAACACTGAAAATCCTGCACTAAAATGTCCTAATTGGTCATTATAACATTCTATATTCGTGTGCTTACAGAAGATTAGTGCTGAAACTGTCATGCTTGATCTATGACAGATGAATAAGATTTTGGGAATATCTGACAGGAAAATACAGACATTTGACATTTCAAGAATAAAGCAAGCTTAAATATACAGGTTTGTCTGTATTATATCCATAGGAAGCTTGATAGTTTGGAGCAGAAACATGAAATTTAGTATTGGTGTCATTTTGAGATCAGGAGTGTTTTTTGTTTTCCCAAAGATAATCTCACCATATCTTGTATCTTTTTGAGTTATAAGACTAAAAACCGGCATTAATACTTACTCACTCTAATTAATTAAATTCTTTTTTTCTGCTTCAATCCTAGTGTTCTATACTGTGTAAGCTCTAATTTATTTGGTATGCCAAGTGTGGACTTTCAGGACCTAGTCTGAATTCAATCTGTCTGTGAAGTTCAAGTTAAATATATCTTCCTGTTCACTCCTTGAGCCCCTGTTTCAAGGGGAAATACACTGTGCTGAATGAGTTTTTTGAAGACTTGCTGTTTGGTGTGTGAATAGTGCCTTGTGTAGTAGAATGTGTTATTGTTGTATTGTGATGGGGAACTGAGGTGGAAATTATGGCCAAAGAGCGAAATACGTCTGCTAGTGTTTGTGAGCTCTGCTTGGGCCAGCTAGAACTGGAGGTTTTGGAGAGATGTAGAAAATCTTTGTTTTGGCAGCTTAAGTCAACCAAGATTGGAGTAACTATGTTTTTTGGAAACAAGAGAAAGTCCTACTCATGCATTTTAAGTTTACGAAGAGGCTTGTGAGCATAAAGTTTTCTTTTGGGTTTCTTTTTTTTTTTTTTAAGAAAAATGAAGACTATGCAATGTCAAAGTTCTTAGCCCCATAGATTACAGTAAAAATATATTGCATCATCTGTAATAAAATTGGAAATGAGACTCCCAGTTATCTTAGATTAAAATAATGTGAATGGTTATGCTTACCTACTTAAGTCACTTTTTTTTTTTTTTTTTTTTAACTTATACCACCAGATGGCAATCTAACATAAACTTTTGATCACTGATGGGTTTTGAGCACCTGATCTGAGATACTCTTTTCTTCATTTTGAATTAAGTAGTATTGAAGTTGCTTGGAAAGTCACTGAATTAGGCCTTACAAGCAGTACTAACGCTATACTGTGGATTTGCAACACTGTATTGCACTTTATTCTTTCTGTATTCATAAAGAATTCCATCAAAGTTTGCCTCAACTTTTAAAAACAAAATGAAACTTTGTGCTATATAACAAAGCATTGACATACGATATGCATAAAGCCCCAACAAAAGTAATTTTTAAAAGGACAGGAAAAATGTAGATGAAGTTTGGAAATATGTGTAAGTTAATAAAACCCTTCTGTCTCTTAATTAGTCAAAGTAGTAATCTTCTGATTAAGGTTTTCCTCAATTTGACTAGGTTCCTGTGTTTTCCACTGTAAATTGTTATCTATTTCCTCTAGAATAAATTAAAAACCAAACAAACTGCAACTTGTTAAGATCAAATTCACAGGAGCAGTTTTCGTGAGTGGAATGTTAACTTGTACTAAGTACCTAGTGTTTGTGAGCTGGACAAGACATGTGCTGAAAATAGCTAACATAATGAATTTAGTACTTCTGTGAAGTTTTTGTAAAGGAAACAATGCGCTTCTTTTAATGGCTTTTAAAAAATGTATTTATATGTATTTTTGTACTTAAGTGGAACATAATGAATGTAGAGACCTGTCAGTCTTTTAAGTGGCATCTAAATTTTAATACTTAGGCCTGTAATTATCAGTGGAGAATACAATTTTGACTCCTTACCCCACAGACACTTAGGTAACTGATATTACCCATGCTTTTGAAAATGCCAGCATGCATGTACTTACTGTTACAGGTTTTGTAAATATCTTCTACTAGGTATTTGATTGGTGGTGTAAGTCAAACTTCAGTAAGGTAAGACAGACACAACAAAAAGTGGTTTCAATTCAGATATTCCTTTGTTACAGCAAGATGATTGTTTAGTTCCTTTTGTAAAATTCGTGTTACTGTTTTATTGCCAGGCTTCTGCCACTATAAAAATTCTGAGTTATTGTTTGGCGACAGTAGCAGTGAAGCCTGCCAAACGCTAACCTGCAATCGAGAACTCATGTGAAGAGTCAGTCAGCCTGAATCTCTTAGTAAGAGGGAAGAGCTTGTGTTGGAGAATAAGTAGACAGCCTGTTTGTGCTGAAAACAGAAAGAAGGTTTTCCTTAAATTTGTTTTGTAGTCAAGTTCTTTTAATAGCTTAAAAATACCATAGAGTCTGTCCAGAATATATTCAGCAGCAAAAGTGCTAAATTATAGATTTACAATTGATTGGCATGAATAGCATATCATAAAATACATAGTGGTCAGAATTCAGATTATTTCACATGTATGGCTTTCGAGTGGATTACTGCACTTTAGGATTGTCTCAAGTAAAGCTGAGTCACTGTGTATATGTATACACACTGTGTTTGATATGTCATCATTTTGGGTTGATTTACTGCAGTGACCTCATGTCATTTTCTTTCAATCATGGCTTCAGTAATTTTTTTTAAAAAAAATAAAAGATGAAAAAGATTTTTCAAGACAAGTTAGTCTAAGAAATTAGAAATGCATATACTTCGTGTAAATGAGACTTCTGATTAAGTGCAGTTCTATAAACAGCCAAATCTCAATCTCAGAGCCATGGAGAAGTCCTGGAAAAAAAGAAACTGGTTATGTTCTGAGGAGATGTACATTTCATTATGCTGTAGCAGCTGAATATTTTTTCTCATTAAACATACAGGCATAATACCAAGCAGAACAAAACTCTAAGGAATAGAAGTGCTATGAAATAGTTTTGCAGTTCACTTGACAGTTTTAAATAGATGAAATCAAACCAAAGTATTTTGCTTATTGCAACAGGAAAATGTTTCAGAAAACAATGCACAGGCTACTTTGTAAAGCTAGGGTATCAAACAAAGAGAAATAGAGGGACTTACAAAGAGAAAATAAACCTGCTGGTGAAATTGGACATGAGTCAGAGTTTTAGATGTTCTATGTGATCTCTGTTACAATGCTAGAGGTATTACCAATATTCCTTTTTCCATATGCTTTGTCTTTTTTTAAAAAATGCGAAGTGAGATCCTGGCATGTTGACAGCTGTTTAAAAAAATATTAGTAACCTCTGTAGCTGCCTTATTAGAAGTTGCAGACATAGGTATCTATAGCTATCTGTAATAACTCATGTAAATTTCATACTCTAATCAATAGTTTGATTGGAAGCATTTTGATGAACTATTCCAATATATGAGGAAAACACTTGAAAAGTTACTTTTTTTTTCCCCTTTCCATTTGATTCAGATGGATTCATCTCAACTCTTCATGCTCGGAACTTACTGTCTGGAGTAATAGCTTACTGCAATAGCTGAAATAAAACTTGATCAGCAGATGTACTACGTGACATCGATTTCTATTTGAGAAGAAAATAGAGCACTTGCAGTTTTTATGAATCTGTTGTGGTGTAACCCTAGTCACCACACAGTTGCTAGCTCTCCTCCCCTTCCCCAATGGGATTTTTGTACTCTGTCCAAAACCAGGACAGAGTCTTATGACTTGCACTTGTTTTTTTCAGGTTTTTAGGTATTTCTTGTTTATAATATTTCAAAGTAAAATAGTGTGCTTGAAAGGTTATTTCATACAGGATGTTACAGAAAAGCTGTTCTTACATATGTAGATTTTGCCATGCAAGATGTATCAAATACATTCTAAATATAAATGTATGGATAAGCACGTGTCATCAGTAGGCCTCTCTAGCTGATCTGTTTTTCAGTAACAACACTGAGTGGCATGCTTTGACCTTCGGCAAGTTTTCCCCACTCCTCTGACTTTTTTCTGGAATAACTATATTCTGTAAGGAAAATCTATTAAGTCTTGTTCTTTGTGTTGATGAGAGAAGAGATAAAACATCCATTCAAAGATGACTAGAATAAAAAAACTGCCACAAAAACCAAATACAAAACTGGATGTTCAGAGCACTAACCAAATAATTTTTGTGATACTTTAGAAAAGTTTTTTTCTGCCACGTTACCTTTGTCTTGCACAAAGTTGCCATTTTCTTGCTCACAGCAACCAACAAAAACTACAGGATGAGGAGTGGATGGACTGGCAGGGTCAGCCTGTACAACTGTGTCAGCTAGAGGCTTCTGAGTTGCTTTTGGCCTGGTATTTCCTGTTGCTGAGCAATGGGGTTATCATTATTTTTTGGACAGAGTTTCTCAGGGTAGTAAGAGGGAGTGAAATAAAACATTTGTCAAAGCACTTTGCCCTTCCAGGAGAGAAACTATTGGACATCTCGTTGTTTAGTTTGTGTCTATGTTTAATTAGTGAAAAATCAGAATACTGTGATTTGGGACGGGAGGAGGGCAGTGTGCATTGGGTTCCATGTCCAGAGGACAGTTGTGTGTAAACGTATTAGCTTGTGGACATAAAGAATCTAGTTTCAGTCTTCACTGTGCTACACTTGTCCTTGTGACCCCAAGAAAGTTATTCTTCCCTTACCCTTATGCCTGTGTTTCTCATTTGTAAAATAAAACCATGCTTTTACTGAGGAAAAGACTGTATATGTATGGTACCCTGTGAGGGTATGTATCGATGTAAGTATGGACAGCACAAAGTTTGGGTAATGCTTCTCAGGGGTGGAATGTTTGGGTAGGTTGTGATTGCAACCTTACCACAAGATCATATAATGAGCTGGCTGGCTAGAGCCTCCTCGGTGCTCCCTTCTCCTGTTTCCTTACGTCCTTTCTCTTTTCCTCCTTTCACTTAAGTAAATTTTGTTCTAGAGTTGATCTATTTTTTACCTTGTTCATTTCCTAATATTGAAGTAATATAACAGCAATTTTCATTAATTACAAATGTCTTCATTATTTAACTAGAATTTAAAGTTATTTTAAGTTTTATTTTAACATAACTGTGGCTTAAAGATTTTGAAGTAAATTTGTACCATTCTCTGTACATATTAAAGTGTGGTCCTGAAAAGGTACAGATAAAAACCTTGCAGTCCTTAGGATATATGTTTAAACACCATTTTAAATGATAGCACAAAAACCCTACACATAATAGGTTCAGGTCATTAAGTCATCTTGGAAATCAGATTTGCAGCTGCTTATGCAGAGAAGCAAGGAATGGAAGTTATTGTAAGGAAGCTGAAAATATCTGCTGTCAAAATCAGCTTGGCCTGTAATCATCTGATTTACATCCTTCTGCTGCACAAATCAGTAGGTTCAGAGTTGGTGAATTTGATACATTTCAGTGCCAAATTGGGTACCCTGATCTGTGAAAATGGAAATGCAAGCTCTACTTTCATTAACACTTCACCATTATTTTTGTTCCGAGCAGACAGTATCTGGGGGAAAAAAAAAATCAACACCTAGTGATACATACAATGCTTCCTGAAATACCTTAACAGTAGGGGCTTTTTGCCTGTAGGGTAGAGAGAAAAGGAAAAGAATTGCTTGCTATGAGCTGGAAAAGCAGCGCAGTTGGCTCTGGCAGTGAGGGGGTTGACTGACAGTCTGCAGTGCAGTGGAGTTAGCTGAGCTCCCTATATGGCTGTGGATTAGCTATATGCTGATACTGATAGGAGAAGAGGAGCTGTACCACCGAGCGCAGTGAGCTGACGGTGGAGGCGATCGGAGTCTCAGCAGAGCTGACTCCTCAAGAGCCATGGCTGAAGGGACTGAAGGAGGGGAAGATGAAATACAGTTCCTACGAACTGTAAGTATCTGCTTTTTATAGGTCATGTAGTACATGATTTTATGTCTCATGTCTATTCCTTTTCTGTTGTATTAAAAAGAAAGTGTTATTTCTGTGCTGGGCTTTGCCAAATAGGAGAATTGATTTAGTCAGGGGGAAAAAATAAAGCAAGAATATGAGCTTTAATAGCATCAGGCAGTCTCAGTGTGTTCTTTCTTGAATCTGCTCAATAGCCAGTTTGGTATAAGGAGACCTATTTCCGCTGTAATCCCCTGTGTTTGAAGCGTCCTCATCAACTTTGTACTTGGGTTTCTAAATGTAGCATGCCAAATATCTGACCTCTGAAACTTCTGTCTAGGTTAGATTTCACTGACATTAACACAAGCTTTGCAAATAGGAGAGCCTTAAAATGATGAATAAACCAAGCAAGCCCTTGATGACCTCTTCTGATAAACATGCACACAGAAGCACACTTGTGTGTAGGGAATACCAACACATGTTGAAGTCGGGGCTCTGCAAATGTTTGGCATCTTTTCTCTGCTTAAAATAAGCTTATTTTAAAAGGAGATAAGGATTTATTTGTGAAGGGGTGTTAATTAGTGAAATAGCCTTCACTTGGTGTAATTTTCTATAAAGAGCCCTCACACTATTCTTTCCTAAAGCTTTACACAAATCTAGTATGACAACCCATTTGGACTTTTAAGCAAATACTGCTCGTGCGTTAATTTTTGGGAAGAGGCTAAGATTCTTTTCATGTGTCATCTTGTGTCTCTCATTATTTTTATCCTGCATGACTAAGAGTGTGTTGTTGTGTAACTAGCGTGAAAAAAACTGCTATTGATGTGTGTATTCCCCTCTCTTTCCATACTATCTTTACTTTGCATTTATCACAAATAATGTTCCAAAACCAATCTCCTGTAGCGTTGATACAACTTTAAAAGGGTAGGTCTCTAAAATAAAACATACTAAGTGCCCAAAGGAGGAAATTACAAAGCTGATTTCTGGGGGATTGGGAATATGTACTTCTGGGAATTAAAGGTTGGAGAGTGGTGATTGCTGCTGCTGCTTATGTAAATTGTTGAGGTGTGATGAAGTGTCATTAGCACTTTTAAGCCTAGGAGAATTTCATGGGGGGAGGGAAATGGGTAATCACAGTGAAGTATCCTTTCTAATGTCCCTTCCCTCTACTCCACTTTTTAAAGGGATCTATATTACATAGTTCAGTAGATTACTCAGGTTTTAGCGGAAGGTGCTTTTATCTGAGACTGGATGCTTTGAATGAATGTCCTTCATCCTTTCAGTTTCTAAGATGTTGCCTTGACAGAAGAGTGCTCCTCACTGATGAAATGAGAAGCTTTGCCTGCTCATAGATAGCCTGTGTGTGCTACATGAGATGGCAATTTCTATTGCTGTGACCCATTCTTCTGCTGGTAGAACTCTATTGCACTTCTTTCTAACAGTTAAATAGAGGTGGGGGCCAAAAATGGAAACACCAAAAGTGAGACTGTGCAGAAGTGTTCTTTCTCCTTCATTTTAGAAAATCTTGTACAGGGAAAAAATGGACTAGGTTTCTGCCTTGAAAGCCCCAGCTCCTCCTTGCTGTGAACAATCACATCAGTTACTGCTGTCTCCTCTCCATTAGAACTTCACCTTTGTGGAGAAGGGATCCATTGTTGTTTTGCAATATACTGAGAAAGGAACCATTTATTAGGTACTGAGTGCTACAGTGATGTAAGCCTCCAGTACTTATTGCTTACAGATTTTATTGCTGCCAAGACACTGTTTGTACGTATGAACATGAAGTACAGTAGGCCTTTAGAATTCTTCCAGTTAATTGTTGATCAATCAGGATCTTCTCCAGATCAAAATGCTTTATGGGAATTTGGCTTACTAGTGAATGTTTCCCAGGCTTGTATAGCTGAATCTTCCTTTGAAATTGTTGATCTCCGTATTCTTATTTTTAAGTCTGTAGTCAGAAGTGCTCTAGGATGTTTTAGGTTCTCAGAGACAACACTTGCTTAGTGAGATATAAAATAAGATCAGATCTATTTTGACCCCAAAATATCCTACAGTATTTTTAAAAAGAGCAAGAGAATTAACTTTTAGAAGTCTAGTAAAATTTTTGCTTCCTTAAAGGGAAACTTTTAGTTTTTTCTCAATTTTTTGTTGATGATGATTTTTTTTTCTTCCAGATCTAAGTTACAGTATAGTATTGTGCATAATTTTAGGCGCTCTGCAGATATAGAAGGGCTGGAAGCTCAGTAGTACATGAAAATGATACCTATGTTTGTTTCTAGGGAGCAGCAAATTTGTATGCATATTTATAAACTTTGAAGAAAAACTTTTCACTATCACTTTCTGTTCCAAGACATTCCTCGTATTTGGTTAATTTGGCAGCAATGGGAAAGACAAAGACCTTAAGAACAAATTGTACGGAGGAGAGAACAAGAACAGTCTCATTGTCATCATTGTTGTAGTAGCAGTAGTATGTCCTCAGTACTTGTTTCAAGTAAATCCCAATTCTTGTGTGAAGTCTTTATGTCCAATGATAGCATTTAAAGGAAGGAGTTACTAATGCAGTGTGATTTCCTTTCTTGATTTTTCCCTGACTTGTAAAATCAGTATGGATAGAAATAAGTATGTAAATACACACAGTTTTTTCTTACACTGCTACCCTGCTGCTGTATCTTTGTTATGAAATCTTTGATGTTTTGTTTCTGTAATAATGCCTAGAACTGTTTCTCTAGTTTTCTACTTGGTGACTTTCATCTGGATTTCATTCTGGGTATTCAATGTATGTACACCTGCTTGTGTGTCATGTATGGAAGGAAGAAGCAAAGCACTTGTTACACGTGTGTAATGTGCAATACTGCTTTCTCTTAGTTTCCTGCCCTGGTAATGTACATGAGAAATTAGTGAAGGTAATGTTAATGCAACATTAAATGAGAACACATATGTTAACCTGTGCTGTTTTGAGATAACATGCCGAGGGATATAGAGGGAAACCTGTTGCCCTTGAGTGAGTGTAAAGCATTCTCACTTGAGCTTTTCCTAGCTACTGGGACTTTGCTACTGTAACAAATTGACCCTCTCTGGAAATTATTCCCACGTTCTCTGTCATTCACACTGCTGCCAAATTAATAAAATATGAAGTGATACTTTGCAGCAGGTAGCTTTTGTCTTCTTCCATCAGAAGTACCTATACAGTCACTTGCTAACAGCATTTTTGGAGAAGGGGGAAAAAAATAAAAGTCACACTCCCACCCAAAGCATAGGATCAGTTTAAATATACTTGGAATGAAGTATGTCAAAGTTGTTTGCCATTTTAAAAGTCTAAATTATGGTGGTAACATTAGTTGATAAGTGTATTCCTTTGTTATTTTTCCTGAAATTCATTATAGTAATAGAAAGTGTTTCCACTTATTTTAATACAAATACATTTTGGTGTTTTTTTTTTTTTTTTGTGTGATGGCTCATAGCACATTAGTTAAGAAAGTTTTGCCTTGTTTTCCATGGATCTGAACAGTAATGTGTGTGTTGGTGTGTATGGATATTAGCGTGTGTATGCCTTTGTGCATGTGTCTGTGTACGTCTGACTCTTTCCCCAACTGATTACAAATTCTTCATTTCTCTGAGTGACAAAAGCCTTAACAGCTGATTCTTCTTTGACTTTTGCTCCTTTAACAGCTTGTCTCAATGACCTAATTTTAAGTGGTCTGACAAACCTCTCCAGTCACTATTTAAAAATTTACAGACAGGAGTGGGAAATTGTTTTCTCTCATAGACTGTCATTACTGCTCAGAATCAAGACAATTGGGTGACTCATATAAGTTTAGATGTGGCTACACCTTCGTATCTATAGTGCTGGAAAATGAGCTCCTCTAGTGTTCAGATGTTACAGATGAGATGAGAGGTTTTCTGAGTTTTACAATATGAAGTTTCAGGTGCAGTATGAGTTAGATTGTATTTTTTTCAATCATTTTCACTGTTGACAAATTAAATATAAAAAGTGATTATATAATGACTTTTATTTTAGGAGTTGTACTAAAGCATTTCAGTTTACCCAGGATTAGTGTGGCATAAAACCAGTTCTTTAGATGCTTTTAATACATGTTGTTTTATCAACTCTCTGTTCATAGTCTTGTGTCCCTCATGACATAACAAAGAATATGTGAACGGAAACATTAAAATAATTTGTCCAGCATATCTTAATATCTAATAGTTATGTTACTAACTGCATATTGATATTTTATAGCACAGATTTCTGTGGCTTGATTCAGTAAAGTATGAATATCTGCTATATAATGCTCAACAGGTAAACACTGGCAAACAAATGTCCAAATGTCAGTCAATAATGGAAGATATTTTTAGGGAGAAATTTTTAGCAGTGGTTAATTAGAAACTGGGAAAATATGGAAATTGTTCTCAGTGAGCTGTGTATGAGATTATATAGAAACAATAGAGAAATTTATATGTGGTCACAAAGGCTAAGGAATGCCTTAAGATCGAATCAGTGGAATTTTCCTGAAGCCCTTTTTAAGGGAGCTGGCACAGGTTCTGTGTGCTTCTTGAACAACTGAGTGTGTTCCATGGCATTGTTTTCAAATTAATTAGGACATTTTGTCTGTTGCCACTGGAATGTACTCCAGTTCATGATACAGTAATTACCTGTTAGTCAATTCCGTTAAGGAAAAAGGTAAAAAGAAAGGAATAATAATATTATATAAAACTTGAGTTGCTTCTAAGAAGCAGTGTGTATTAGAACCTTAAGTGATTTTTTAATTAAGTGTTTATGTATCTGTTTATCTCTGTGCATTAAATCTCCCCTTTCTGATCCTATTGCCACAATTTTTAACAATTTCACAGCAGTCCATACTTACAAATCTTCTGAGAAGAGGAATAAAAGTTGTACCACAAACAAAAACTCCAGAATGTCTCTTCCACTCCATTAAAAAAAATAAGTCTTTCAAATAGGTTTCTTTTTGCTTCTTAAGCTTCGGACTATCACCAGTATAGCTACTTGCAATCACTCTTCTTGCCTTATTATCCTTCATTTTCTACCATGGAAATCATACTTAATTTTATGAATTTTTCCTGAGTTATGTTTCTCAGAACTTGCAGCGTCCTTCTTTCTAAATAATGTTGCTCTGTTTATTTTCACCCATTGAATTGCCACTTTTATTCCCTCCATGTGTTCTCAACTTTGTGAATAAGTTTGCCGACTTTGTCTCTATATGCAACACAGATAGCTTGCGCTCATTCTTTGCCTGGGACTATTTCCTTGCTGAAAATCTGAGTGATATTATGAGATAAATTTACAAGACAACAAATTTTCCAGTACATCATATGTGGTGGTACACTGTGAGTGTTTATTTTTGATGAAATAAAGATAAAGTCTTCTGCAATTAATTGCAACTCCTTTTCAAGGCAGAATTTTAAGCAATGCTCTACCATACTCTAAACACAACAGTTGTGCCTTCATGCTGTGTAGTGTGTCTGTTTTTTAGCTCTGGACACACTGGAATAGTGGCTTGCTGTCTATATCAGAGTTGTTGAATTCATTTGTAGCAATTTTTCTTTTGAAGTGAAATAATCTCAGGCGATATTTCAGGCTATGGTAAAGAATAGTTCTTTGGGAAAATTGCACCGTCTTTAGATGAAAAGGGAAACACTTAAATAGTCTGATATGTTTAATATAATGAAAGTTGTTTGAAATGTATTTAATGTTTGTAATTTTATAGCTGCTATTGAGGAAAAGAGGGGTAAGTGATATAGCCACAACTGCATTATAATTTCATAGAACTTCAGATGATTTGTCTTAATATATCTGAGTCTTTCTCATTCTCTGATCTTGAGGTCTGTTCTCAGCTTGTGGTACAAATCCAGAATGAGCGGAATGTTTATACCGCCAAAAGCTTGCAATTAAAGTAAGAGGAAAGATAACAGAAGAAGGCAAAAAGGGAATATGAGATGGCAGTGAAATGATATCCAGCATGTTGTTAGGTAGTAGTTTTTACATTCTAGTTACAGAAACAATTATAAAGTAGATTTACTGGTGTCATGAGGGAAAAAAAAATTTAAATAAATATTCTGCTAAAAATGCATTTGTTAGATGATATTGAAAGATTGTATCAGGTAAAGCAGGGCAGAAAGGAGAAAAGGCAAATAGAGTTTTTGCAGATATAACAGGTGGACAATGAAGACTTGCTTCATGATTAGTCAGAGGTGAAGGCTGATTTCTCTCTATCAAACTGAAGGCAGTAGAGTTAAGGACACATTTCTGAACGTCCTGACATTACAGGCTGCTGTCAGAGACAGTGCATTGTTTGATCTGTGTCCCTGATACCTTTCTCATATTTTGCTTAGCGTGGGTCTATAGAATGGACTGTAAACCTAGTTTTTCCTGTAAGGACGTAGAGCAGTAACATTCAGAGATGTGTTTTACAACATTGCATGCTGTATTATATGTTATGGTAGTACATGTATGTATGATATATGTATGTATACATATGTTGTATAATTACATGTATCCCATGTATATCCTGTCTATGTGTAAATATCATATGTAATGAGTTGTACTTTTGCAAGCTGCTTCGTATTGGCCCAGTCTACACCACTTAAAAACAAAGCAATATTGCACTACATGAACTCAGCATCATGCTTTACTATTGTTTCTTTCTACAGCTTAAATTTTTAAAAATGTATTATTTCAAAAAGAAATTACTGCATATTATAAATACAGTATATTGTACACAGTAATTGCAAGATTGAATGTAGTCATGATCGATTAACTCCTAGGATAGATATAACTCCTGTTTCTTTTCCTTTTTTTTCTTTTTAAGTTTTTTTTTTGGGGGGGAGGAAGTATCAGTGTCAGTGTAGGTCTGCTGAAATAACATCAAATTTGTTACAATCAAGCAAGACTCTTCAGTCTCACCTCAGAATGTTAGTGAGTTAAAAGGCTTTTTGATAGGATTTGTGACCATGCAAAAATCCTAAATTAATACTCCAAGCATACATTTCCCTATTTCCCCCTAGCCCTACTGGTAACTATTGTGTGGATTTGTTTTCTGCTCAAGCTCTGCTTTTCGGTATCTGAAGAAGGATTAATATCTTTGGTAATAAACAGTGACTTTGCAAATGATGTTTCCACATTTTTATAGAATGCAGCAAGTGGGTTGCCTGATCTCTGTGCCTTTTTTCTAATCCCCTGCCATGCTAACTGGGTATGATTCATATTGAAATCCAGCTGTGAATGTTGCTTCTTTCTCAGTTCCCATGGCAGTGCTATGACCACACAGCCAAATGCTGCCAGGTGCATTAGATACAGATTCCAAAAATTATAACAGAGTTGTGGGCAGGGAGGACGAGAAAAATAAATTTGACACGCAACTATTTAGAATATGTTGAATTCAATCACAGGACACTAGTTTAAAGTCATGTGTTTCTTGATTTTGTTAATGAAACACTTATTTTCCCAAATAGCACATAACAGTGCTGATATGCAATAAGCACAGATCTTTATAGATAATAAAGTTATCATCTCAATTTAAGAAAACAGTTGCTAACTTAAACACACTTTAAAAGATTCAGAAAGAAAACATAGGCATTAATGTGTACCCTAATTAATATTTTGGTTTATTTGAGTTTTAAATTTAACATTCTGTCTTTAATGTCATTAAAAAGTCACCAGATCACTATTTATATCCATGAGTTATTAGGATATAGTGGCTTTGGTACTGGAAGATTTAAAATTGTGTACCAGACCTTACTTGAAAGGAATGTATGTTGTTCTAATCACAGAAGATTTTTTCCTCCTAAATACTTAATTCATTTGGGTAACTTTTGGAAACTTGTTTTCTGAAAATTACACTAATGTTCTGAAGGACAACTGGCAAGTACACGACATCCTCAGAGTGAGTCTAAACTAGTTCAAGATTGGGATATGCATAGAGGTTATAAAAACTGACAGGAAAATGGACTTTTTTTTTTTTTTTTTCCTCATCCTAGATTTGCTTTTGGTAGTGTCTCACCTGTGGTATGATGCCTGCATACATGTGTTTGTCAGCCATTCTGCACCTGCAATGACCTGTTAGGTCAGGCTTAACAGATGTGGTTCAGCTCTAAATAGGAGCTGATGACCGGTCTGTTGATCAGATAACCTCTCTTTTCCACTTCCCTCTTCTGGCGCATTATGTCTATAGTGAGAGTGGCAGCTTCAGTCAATAGTAGCAGCAGCAGAGACGACAGCAACATAAGGTGAAAGATTCAGTAGTAACATCAAGTTTGTTCCTTCTACTGGGCTTTTATCCAAATAAGCAAGTGCTAGTTCCTCAGTAAGACGAGTAGTCAGCACACGCCTGAGCTGTTTTTAGTTTACAACAAACATCTCTGTCAATCTTGAGCATTTCAGCTACTTCAGCACTCAACCAGGTTCTTAAATACCTTATACCAGAAAACCAACTTCCCTTGACCCAATTGCAACAACTTGAATTATCTCCAATAACAATATAATACAAATGAACTGCAACTTAATAAAATCCTTTACAAGTTCCTTGTACAAACAATAGAATTTCAACTTGGAGACTTGAAACAGCTGTTTAGCAGCAGATGCAGAACTAATTTAAAACACTGAAGATTTAACATACTTTCAAATTGCATCAGCAGTACCATGTACAAATGGGAGTACAAGGATAATCAAGCTTAGAATATATACTAAAATGCCTCAGATGATTCGCTAAAATGCTTAAGGCCAAATGACTTCCATCTCCCAAGACTCCCTCTGAAGTTCATTAACTGCACTGTCTCATCTGTTCTGTATATGGAAAATGCCCAGAAGACATATACACCTGGTACATATTAAAGACACTTAATGTCATTAATTTGTAGAATTCAGATGCTGTTTGATAATGTATAGAAATGTTGATAGAGTCAGTGTACAGTCAGTTAACATTTTGATTAAAAAAAGAAAAATTAAAACCCCCCAAACTGTTAGTGTCAAGTGATAAGCTACTAGTATAACCTTCTAAAATGCATATCCATTTCTGTTGCACTTTCCAAAAGATCAAAATCAATGGACTTTACAGTTCCTGTGTAGCCAAAGCTGGGAAAGGTAGACTTGAGAATTTGGGAGACCTCAATCTGTGTATGTCATGCCTGCATTTGTTGTTACCAGGTAACCTTTTCATGAAGAACATTCACAGGAGAAACGTTCTTTGCTGCATACATGTTAACCATCACAGGCAAAAGTGCTAATAGGGATTAATAAGATTTGACTTCCTGATCAGTCACTCTCTGTGGGAAGTAAATAGTGGTTATATTAATAATGTGTACTAAACCTTCATTTAAAATGTGACATTTTTTTCCTTTATGTGCTATTTACATAAATTAGAATTAATAAGGAGTAAAGTTTTTAAAATGCGTAGAAGAATATGAACTTTCTAATCTGCAGACCCTAAGCCTTTTCTGTAAGAGTTGTGAGTTGCTGTAGACTGTATTTAAAACTCCTTACTTGCTTTCTTAGTAAGGTTTTGCAGATCTCTTAGAAATAGTCCTGCCTGAATAATGTGTAATTCAACTTTCATTATCTTAATTTATTTTAGTTCCTTTATTAACATGCCTGGAAATAGTTATAGGTAATCTGATTTGGATGAAGTTATAGGCAGTGGCTGGTAATGAGTAGCACATTTGATGGATCAATCACCCAAGTGTTTCAACTGGGATGTTACCTGCCTTTTTTTTATTTTTTATTTTTTTTTAAACACAATGTAACCAAAAGTGTGAGCTCAAAACTTTAAAAAATGTCAAGTTTTTTGTACTTACTGTACTGGATTTTAGGTGACTGTCTTAGGTAATATTAAATTGGCCCTGCCTTTAATGTAACTCCATCCTATGAGTGGGTAAAATAGTTGTGTACTTGAATACTGAGTAGTACCTCAATACTAATACTTAATATCATAGTTTAGCCTCAGTCAGGGCCAGACTATGCAGTCTCTCTCTCACTCCCCCCACCCTCCGAAAGAATAGGGAGAGATAATGTAAGGAAAAAGGCTCAAAGTTTGAGATAAAGACAGGAAGAAATCTTTAAACTTACTGTTACGGGCAAAACAGACTCAACTTGGGGAAAACTATTCATTTATTACTACAAACAACAGAATAATGAGACAGAGAACAAGATAACCTCCCTCCACCCCTCCCTCTTCCGAGCTTAACAGTATCTCTACTACCTTCCCCCGCCCTGAGCGGCACAGGGGGAAGAGGGAATGGGGGTTGCGGTCAGTGCATCACATGTTGTTTTACACCGCTGCTTTGTTGTCGGGGGAAGAACTCCTCACATTCCTTCCCTGCTCTATCATGGGGTCCCACCCATATGCCACAGTCCTTTGTGAAACTGCTCCAGCCTGGGTCATTTTTCCATAGGCTGCAGTCCCTCAGGAACTGGCTGCCCCAGTGGGCCCTCCACGGGCCACAGCCGCCTTCAGGCATTCACCTGCCCTGGTGTGGGGTCCTCCATGGGCTCCAGGTGGATCTCTGCTCCTCCGTGGGCCACCATGGGCTGCAGGGGGACAACCTGCTTCACCATGGGCTGCACCACGGGCTGCAGGGGAATCGTGGCCAGGAGCCACATTACTCCTCCCTCTCTTTCTTCACTGACCTTGGCATCTGCAGCTGTTCCTCTCACAAGAAATTCTTCACAATCAGGCTCAGGCAGACGCCTCTCAGGATCTCATTCACATCTCATCTCCTCTCCACTTCTTGCAGCCGGGCTGGGCCGAGTTGGGCCCAGTCGGCCACCGAGCGGGAGGCCAGAGGGTGAGGCCTGCAAGCCCCACAAGGCTCACACCTCCCTCTCTCTACCCCCGCTCAGCTTCTTCACATCTTTTCTTCTGCTTCTTTTTTTTTCTGTTTTTCGCCTTCTTAAATACGTTATTGCACAGGCGTTATCAGGGAACATTCTGCTACCAATTGGCTCGGCCTTGGCCAGCAGCAGGTCCGCCCTAGGCCTGGCTGAGTCCACTGAACAAAGGGGAGCAACTTCTAGCAGCTTCTTACAGAAACTGCCACCGTAGACCCCTGTCACTAAATAAAACCAGGACTTAAACAAAACCTTGATTCTAATGAATAGGTATTCTCACAGCAATTGATGATTATTTTAAGAGTTCCAGTTAAGCCTTGTTAAACTGAAATCTAGCAATTTCAGTGAACCCTATTAGAACCCTTTAAAGAAATTCTATCAATCAATATAAATCTCTTCCATCAGTTGCTGGGAATGCCAGTTATTCAAGTTTGCTTTAGGTGTTTGGTTTTGTTCATATTTTATTTATTGTGTATGTTTGCTCAGGATATCCATAAACTTTTAAAAGTTGCTTCCATAAAATGGAAATAAGGTGAAAATTTGGTGACATTCATATTTTACCAGGTAGTATGAATGTAGAATTTTTTGATAATAGGATTATCTTTGAATATGTGTCTAATCAAACCCATAACATGTTTTTCTTAACCTTAATAAAGATGTTGATATATTATTTTTTTGTATAATACTGATGATATATTCCTTGCAGTGTTTAAAACTGTCTTTTTAATACTTTGATTTTTATAAAGGTGGAAGGTAAATGGTTGCTTTGTGTGTAGATAGTGAAATCAAGTATTATAGCACTTAGAAAAAAATGCTAAAATAATAACAGCTTGTTAATATAAATTTATGTTTTACAAGAGGAGGAAAGTTCGGCAACTGCTGTGGGATTTTTTTTCCCACCCGTATGGTTTGGAAGCAACAATTTTATGCAGCACTGAAAAGATAAACTTACTGGCCAAAGTTTAGTTCATAGAAGTGAATATAAAGGTGTTACTGGAGAAGGGTATAGGATACAGGATTATATTCTTCAACAGTGTGAAGAATATAATCCCACTGTTACTTCGGTTTAATGTGTGACATAGTAAGACCTTAGTATATCGAACACAGCTTGATGAACAACTGATTTTCTTTACTCACACGAATCAGCCTGAGTGTCAAATTTGTTTCAGTTACGCATTCTGCACCTGATCTTCTTTATGCACAAAATTAACAATGCTATATGATATGCTTATGTGATTGTGAAGTTAGGAGCAGCTCATAGCAGCTACCAAACTAGACATAAAGGTCTAAAAGAAGAGCCTGGTGTGATATGTCATTCATTGTAAACATTGTTTGAACAGCCAGATTGTTCTTCCAGTCTAGAATATATTCTAGGTGCTAAGTTTTTACACGATAATGAGTTTCCTTAAGGAGGAAAAAAGGTTATCACCTGCATTTAAACTTTTCTGTTATGAAAATATGTTGATAATGTTAAAGAATTTACTTTATTAAGGAAGAGAATTTTATCAGAAGATAATTTTTTTTTTTCTTACTCAGGCTTTTCCTCATTTTTGCTTTGAAATGCCACAATTTGATGACTCATTGTAAATGCCCTAGCTAGGCAGATAAGTTACAGAAGCTGTCACTGATGACCTTTTACTTCTAACCAGAGTACAGTTCCTATTTCTTGTTATTCTGCTGCACAAGCAGTAAGCTGTAAAGCTGTATCCACTGGTGCCTTGTTATTGAAAAAACACCAACTTTGAGGGAAGCTGAATCAGGAAGTACGGTCTCTCTGTGATTAACTTGAAATTCAGGAAGCTTGATGGTATGGAAGATTCTAGATTCATTCTGAGCATGTAACTTTCATTTCATGACAGAAGTTTGTGTTTGTTAGAAAGACTTACCTATTTTTATTTGCCAGGGATCTTCCCAGACCAGCTTCTCTCACGGTTGACCTTAGGCTTAAATAACATCATTGACTAAATAAGGGTCTGTATATAAGGCTTAACTTGCCAATTAGAGTGGTAGTATGACCTTTCCTATCCTTGCCAATATGAAGACCATTTAGAATCATAAGTCATAACATTCTAAAGTGTGAAATACATTCACCACAACATAGAAAATAGGGGGCAAAATCTTTAAGTAAAAAAAAAAAAAAGTGACCAAATGATGACAGTGGTGCCATTTTGTTATAGGTAATCTGTGACATCAGTAGAATGTTTTTAGTGCTGTTGAGAAAATTAGATGTGTAATTGCATAGCTCTATTGTGTGTTCATGCAATCCATCTTTATCCTAATCCGTTTACTACTTTTATTTTTCATATCTGTGTTTCTTTTCTTTGTTTATCTAAAAGCACAGACAGTGACACTAATAACAGAAGTCAGTAATAACATGGGAGCTGATGGAAGATTATCCTGACCTCAGGCTACTTCCAGGCAACAACATTTACCAATATCCAGTATCTTTATTTCTGTGCATCCCTTAAATCTCCAGCACCCATTGCTGTAGGGAAAACACCCTGTCAGCTAGCTGTGTAATTTAGCCCTCTTAGAACACCAGATTCAGATGCCAACTTCTGTGTACTCTGTTTTCTCTTCCTATCATTTCTTGAGCTGGGTGTTTTCACAGTAGACTGGAGTTTGCAGTTGTTACAATAGAAGTCACTGAGCTATTCCTGTCAAGTGCAACTGCAGAGGACAGAAGCAAAGACACAGTTGTTATTTACCGAAAAGTAGGCATATTGTATAAACATGGCAAAAGTAAAGCACTTTTAGCAGTGCTGAGTTAGCCCCACTCAGATCATGTCACTCTCCAGGTGCTGCTTTCTTTGGTGGTTGAGGTGGCATCTCAAGGGTAACTTCTGTCTCCTTTTGTTCAAGCAGCAATTTACGTAGGCAGGATTCTTGGCACCTATGACCATTGTTTGGTTTCTTTAAATGGGTGTGGGTCCTGTACTTTTTCATGGTGATCAGATGCAAGGTTAGCGGTTTGATTGTAGAATAGATAACTTCACATTGATCATGTAAGCGTTTTTGGCGGGCGGGGGATTCACAAGGTGAAGAGTTACAATGTTTGCTGAAATGTTGCCTTAGACAATGTTGGGCAATGTGCTGCTGTCTTAAAATAGTGGTCTGAAGCAATGGCAACACCTGCTTCTTCCCAAGTATTTCTTCTCCTGTTACAATATTATATATGCCTAGCAATTGCTATTCACTCTGGTTACTTTCTGTCTAGTACATGCATAGTTTGCATGGCTCCTGTGACTACTGGCTGTGCTTGGGTCACTGACTGCAGGCCTTCGCTTCAGTTATTTGCAAGTTAGTGTAATGCTCGTATGTAGAACTTTGTAAAATGTTACAGCTGTGTGTAAGGGTCAGTCCTTGGTAGTTACATGTGACGAAAATGTACTGTTGCTAAATAGTAATTAGCTGGACGGCAAATGTGCTACACGTGAAAGATTGCAGATTGAAAAAGGGAGATCGAATGCTTATCTTGAACAACCAAAACAAATCAGAACTCTAATTTTTGTGTTTATATTTACTTATGAAACAATTATTCAACATTAAACGTGTAGAACAACCACTCCTTATGTTATACTGAACAGTAGTAATTTCAGTCTGGTGATCTAATGATGGCCAAACTTGAGAGAATTGTCTTAAACCATCTCAAGTGAACCAGGATTAAAACTCGGGTTTTAGCCTAACTAGTACGCTCTGAAAGACTATGAAGAAGAACAGCAGTAAACATTAAAACTGGGTTGTTAAAGTAAGCAAAATAATATCTAATACCTCTAATTGGATAGAAATATGTAGACTACCTTGGCAAGCAAAGTTTTAAAAAAATATTTGAGTGGTTTTGATTTAAAAATTGGTAATACTGTTGCATCCAGATGTCCTGATTATGGCTGGGATGCAGCTAATTTTCTTCTCAGTGGCTGCTGTGTTTTGGATTTAGTGTGAGATTTGGTATGTGAAGAATGTTGATAGTACACGGATGTTATTAGTTGTTGCTAAAAAGACTAAAGACATTTTACAGCTTCCCAGGTTTCAGCAGGAGGTGCAGGAAGCTGGGAGGAGTATAACCAGTACAGTTGACCGAAACTGGCCAGAGAAAGTATTCCGTGTCATAGATCTCATGTTAGTGTACAAGTGGGGCTGGGCCAGGGGGCAACTCTCTCTCTCTCACTCCTTTGCTTGCTGCTGGGTTTCATTTCTGTGATCGCTGCTCAGGACGGGCTGTATTGGTTATTGGATTGTCGGGTGGTCAGAAATTATGCATTGTTCATTCTGTATATTTTAGTATCCCTGTATTTTGTTATTATTATAATCCTCCTTTGCTATACTAGTAAACTGTCTTCATCTCAACCCACAAGTTTTCCTTTCTTGCTGATTCTCTCACTCATCCCATCCATGGGAAGGGGGAGAGTAAGAGAGTGGCTGCATGGTATTCAATTGCTGACTAGGGTTAAGTCACGGCACCAGACAAGGGCTAGAGTCTCCTACATACTGTATAAACACAAGAAAACATTACATTCGCTGATACGAAGACCTTACCTTGATCTGTGGATGGGCAGGCTGCAGATGAGCGCACGATGAAAATGAGACTTTGGTCAGTATGAGGAGGAGTAAATTGTAACACAATTGAAATATTGTTACACTGCAAAATGAAGGTGTTAAATAAAATAAAGGAAAAAAAAACAGAAAAGAGGGGAAAGGGGTAGTGAGTTACATCTGCAAGGAAGTTCCATCTGTGGGAGATGATAGATGACCTCCCAACCAAAACAAAAAAAAACCAACCCCAAACTTGTATATTTTGTAGAGGGCATTTGTGATTAGTACCACAGAGTTATCAGAAGTGGGAATTTGCTTGATTGAAGGGATGGGAGCTAAAGGAGGGATGAATTGTAAAAGATGTAATTATTTAATGTGATAAGAAGGAAAAGGGAAAAGACTAAGGTGCGATTATCCCACAGAGGTGGATTTTTTTTTTTTTTGGTGTGACAAGAACGATAGTAATACCATAGTCATCAAAAAAGAGGATGTATGTGGGTAGACTTGACTAGGCAGACAAAGATTCTTTACATTCAGTCACTATGAGTGCACATTAATAGTGAATATTTGCAAGGAGAGATCGGGAAGACAGTGAGACTGAGATACCAGTTTGTACACATTTTCCCTTTCACTCTACCTGATGCTGTAAAAAACAAAGTGAGAACAACTGTCCTTCTGTCTCTTGTCACTTGAGGTCATTAAAAATTCAAAAAATCATCATTTTAAGTTTCATTTAGTTACCATATTTAAAAGACATCTACACATCTTTAAATACCTCCAGGGATGGTGACTCAACCACTTCCTTGAGCAGCCTGTTCCAGTGCTTGACAACTGTTCCAGTGAAGAAATGTTTCCTAATATCCAATCTAAACCTCCCCTGCCACAACTTGAGGCCATTTCTTCTTGTCCTATCACTTGTTACATAGGAGAAGAGACTGACACCCACCTCGCTACATCCTCCTTTCAGGCAGCTGTAGAGAGCGATAAGGTCTCCCCTCAGCCTCCTTTTCTCCAGACTAAACAACCCCAGTTCCCTCAGCCGCTCCTCACAGGACTTGTTCTCTAGGCCCTTCTCCAGATTTGTTGCTGTTCTTTGGACTCGCTCCAGCACCTCAGTGTCTTTCTTGTAGTGAGGGGCCCAAAACTGCACACACAGTATTCAAGGTGCAGCCTCACCAGTGCTGAGTACAGGGGGACAATCACTTCCCTACTCCTGCTGGCCACACTGTTCCTGATGTAAGCCAGGATGCTGTTGGCCTTCTTGGCCACCTGGGCACACTGCTGCCTCATGTTCATGTCTGCCAACACTCCCAGGTCCTTTTCTGCTGGGCAGCTTTCCAGCCACTCTTCCCCAAGCCTGTAGCGTTGCATGGGGTTGTTTTGACCCAAATGCAGGACCTGGCACTTAGCTTTGTTGAACCTCATACAGTTCACCCTGACCCATTGATTCAGCCTGTCCAGATCCCTCTGCAGAGCCTTTCTGCCCTCAAACAGATCAACACTCCCACCCAACTTGTTGTCATCTGCAAACTTACTGAGAGTGCGCTTGATCCCCATGTCCAGATCATTGATAAAGATATTAAACAGAACTGGCCCCATTATTGAGCCCTGGCGAACACCAGTTTGTGACCGACTCAAACCGGATTTAACTCAATTCACCAGAGCTCTTTGGGCCCAGCCAGTTTTTTACCCAGCAAAAAGTATGCCTGTCCAAGCCATGAGCAGCCAGTGTCTCCAGGAGAATGCTGTCTAAATGGCTTTACTGAAGTCCAAGTAAACAAAATCCATAGCCTTTCCCTCATGCACTAAGCAGGTCACCTTGTCAGAACCTGAAGAATTCTATAGATTAAAATCTCTGATGTTTCTTAGGCTGTTTGATAGGAATCCATTTTAGGACAACCACTTTCATTGTTCTGTTGAGAAATGCCTGGAATCATATTCTTGAGATTTATAGCCATTTTTCACCATTAGTTATGAACTAGTATTTTTTTTTTAAATGTGTGGATAGGACTTCTGCGGACCTTCAGATTCTGAAATACTTTGAGGTGAGATACACAGTACTGTCTCAGGCTGACTTCAGTGCACCCTGTTCAGAGACTTTCCTCATGAAAACCTGTTACAACATGGAGAAGATTTTAAATGGTTGAAATTTCTCCTTGGTTTGAGAAAGTGTATGTTTCATCTTTGTTATTTTTCTTACTTTTTAGAGAAACAATCCTGGTTCCTGACTCTGGAGGTGTAATGGTATTTAGTTAAGAGAAAAACCACAGCTTTGGCTTTGGCAAATTCTTCTCTAGAACTGTTGAGTTGCTTCATAACTCTGATACATATTTCAGTATGAAATATAAATAATTCTAATATCTCACATTTTCAGTATAGCATCTTCCTTTTTGCCTTTTCATTGTGATGGTAGTAGATGAGAGATGAATAACATGAGAGGCAAAGGTGAATTAAAATGAATGGAGCAGGCAACACACAGATTATGTGTTACGTCTGACTGACCTAGTTAATCTAACAGTGCTTACTCACCCAGATTTATATGGTACAAAGTACAGAGCTTTTCCAGAACTGTACTATCTAAGACAGAATCAGCTGTCAAAAAAGCCTTTAGTGCCAAGTCAGAAGGAAGAATTTAGGAATAGCACTGTAGCTTGTCTGTAGGCCAAAACTACCCAAATCAGATTTACAGGCTTAGCTGGATTTCTGTTATCCTCAAGTATCAGGAGGGGCATTCCTGACCATTAAATGTTGTATTGGATTTGCATGGCAAAGTTCTGGTAGTGGAAGGACTTACAGGGGTGGTTTCTGTGAGAAGCTGCTAGAAGCTTCCCATATGTCCATTAAAGCCAATGCTAGCCAATTCCAAGATGGACCTGCCACTAGCCAAGGCTGAGCCCATCAACGATGGTGGTAGCACCTCTGGGATAACATATTTAAGAAGGGAGAGAAAACCAGCCTGGGCGCAGCAATTGCAGTCAGAGAGAGGAGCAAGAATATTTGAGGAAAAGCAACTCTGCAGCAACCAAGGTCAGTGGAGAAGGAGGGGGAGGAGGTGCTCCAGGCGCCGCAGCAGAGATCCCCCTGAAGCCCATGGTGCAGACTGTGGTGAGGCAAGCTGTTCCCCTGCAGCCCGTGGAGGCCCATGGAGGAGCAGAGATCCACTTGCAGCCTGTGGAGGACCCCACGCTGGAGCAGGCAGATGCCTGAAGGAGGCCGTGATCCCATGGGAAGCCCACACTGGAGCTGACTCCTGTCAAGACCTGTGGAGAGAGAGGTGCCCACAGTGGAGCAGGTTTGCTGGCAGGACTTGTGACCCTGTGGGGGACCCACACTGGAGCAGCCTGTTCCTGAAGGACTGCACCCTGTGGAAAGGACCCATGCTGGAGCAGTTCGTGGAGAATATGGTGTTAAAAGAAAATGTAAACAAGTCTTTGACTTACAGGGATGCTTGCAGTCTTTTAATATGCTTGTCCTTGTTATGTGAGATAGTGAAATATTTTTCTCACTTATACTGGAGATGAAGGGCAGCCCTAAGGTTAAATGACTTATACTCATAATGCACACGGTCAAAACTTGTATCCAAGCTAGAACAGGCAATCAGGGGCCATTAGGGCAGAACTAGAGATAACTGCTATACTGTCCTTCTCCATGGGTGCATGATAGTTTACTTCTGCAGATTACAGAACAGTTTATACTACAAATTTCCCAGAAAACTTTACACTGCTCTTATCACCATGGCTTTAAATCTGGGAAATCCTCTTTTCTTGCAGTATGCATCAATTAGGTCTGAGGCAAAAGACAAAGACCTTTCACAAAAGACAGCGTCTTGCCCAGCTACTGAGAGGTAATTTTTATAGCTGTAATTCTTTCAGGCATGGGACACCATTTATATTATCAAATTCAACAGTAGAAATGCAGATCCTCACAAAGGAGGGGAAAGATTGAATTCATCATTCTTTTGTCATTTTTGGTTTGGATTTTTTTTTTTTTTTTCAGAGTTAAACCATGCCCCTCAGTTTACTTGGAACCATTGTTGATAATTAATTGTATTAATATGGTGAAGTTGTGCATTGCACAAGAAACTTACCTGCAGTTCTTAGGCAAAGATTTCTAAATTAGAAAGGCTATGGCTGAAATATTCAGTAAAAGCCTGTAAAAATTCCTCCCTTGAGCTTCCACATGCAGGTAGAGTTTAAGTGACCTAATAAAGCCTGAAAGTGGTGCAGTGTCATTTATTTGGCTGCCTGTATACTTCTAACAAATGTTTCAAAATGCTGTAATTTTTTTTTTTCTGTGGGAGTCTTAGCTCCATGGTAACCATATCCAGTTTAACTCTTAAGGAAACTTGTCACTGTAGAGAAAACCCTTTGTCTAATGGTTAAATCTACTCCAGTCTCCTTTTAACAGTCTGCCTTTCCTTCTTACCTTTTACCCAAGCAAGGTTTTGTGAAGTGTGAATGCAATTGTTCCTCTGGTTTAGGATGTCATCACTTCAGAATAATTCTTCACGTTTTCCTCCTGAACAAGCAGAGAAAAACAGGGTAAGGACAAAGGAATGCTAAGATGATGAGTCAGACTGTAGTCTCACAATCTGCAGGAACAGTACCATTGGCACCTTTGAAGTTCAGGACATGGGAAAAAAAGTATGATGAGCATGGAAATGTTCTTGCATGAAATTATGCTGAAATAATTGTGACCTTTAGAAAAGAAACAGTGCTGTGACAGAGATAATCTGTAAGTTACATAGGAGTGCCTTTCATTCTGTTTCAAAGCATAAGATAAATTTTGAAGGTGAAAGGTGGCAAATTCCTTCCTAGAGAATCATATTGAAGTAAAAGTCTCACATTCAGAAAGAATTAAATACACTAGAGGATATAGGTTTTATAATAAGAAATGTACAGGGGTTTTTCAAGGAATTCTGCACCCTAGTACATGAAAAATAAAGTAACCTCTGTACATTTGAAGCTTCAGGAGGAAGTTTCCAGAAGGATGTTTTAAGATAACAGATTTTTCAGGTTTGAATGGTAATTTGTGGAGTGTACAAGGGGAAGGTTTATTGTGAATGTTTTCTACTTTCCTCAAATATAAATCACAGTGACATGTCAGTAGCTAGACCACTGATCTGGCTGCTTCTGGAATTACTTGATCCGAAATCTAATGATCTATATATTTGTGGATTTCATTTATGTCCAGTCAGCTGTGTTTCTATAACCAAGGAGAGAATGTTTTGTGTCATCTTGAATTCTGATGCCTGGAACATACTGAACACAAAGTTTTTGTAAACTCTGCCCCCCCTCCGCCACCCCATACCTGTTCTCTCTTAAGCAGATAACATGGCAGCAATTTACAAGGACCTTAAATTCAACTGATACTAGTCCTTCTGCCTACACTTCTATTTTACTATCATTGTACTATTGCTCAGTCATTACAGTGAAGCCATACTGCAATACTGATGACTTGCCTGAGACCTTCACATCATTCTATGTTGAAATTAATCTGTATGCTACTATTCTGATAGGAGTTACAATAGATAGAATTTTTAAAATTCTTTCTTATTTTTCAGCTGTTATTCAGAATTGCTGGTTTTTTTTTTTTCTACTAAGTAGAAGACATAGCTGTAAAAATTTAGCACAGCTTGAAAACTATACACGTTTTATTACAGCTGAAATTGCTTTGTTACTTGCTTGTATCACTGGGGCTTTAATGGTAATACATCTAGTACTTCAGATATAGCATTTTTAAAGAGTGTCCCACTTCTGTGGACCTGACTCTTACCAAAACAAAAAAATATTTCTTTAAATTACTGGTTGTCTTTTTCCCATGTTACTTACAAAATACTGTCAGAGAGCATGGATGCTTCTCCTAGCTGAAACTCTAAGCTAGGAAAACATAAGAAGAAATGCCCTCTAGAATGATAGCACCAACCATTTTGTTAGTAAAGTCAGATCTATTTCAAGTCCTACCAGACAAGCTGCATTAACTGAAGAGAAGAATAGGAGTCTCCCCTCACTTCTGTTTGTCAGGAGTAACACATTTGAGGGGAGTTGTGGTTACAGGGACCACATACACTTATTTTTAACACTTAACACATAAATTCAGTTTATTTTATACTCTCTGTGGCCATCACAGACCAAAAATGTACAGATTAACTTCACAGAATTAAGCTATACTTTTTTTTTCAATGTTTTGAATCTTTTTGGATCTTATGTTTCAAAGCCATGCCATGTTTTATTAATGAAAATATTTTTGTGCTAAATACTCAGAGTATACTCCCCTATCTAAACCAGGAAAAAGTACAGTTTTCAAGGCTGATAGTAATTGGAAAGGGTCTGTTGTCAGGTGATCCAAGCAAGTCTTATCTTTATTTTTAATATCCAGTTATATGGTAAATGCTCATTGTTTGTTTAATTAGTGTGTTTTCAAACCAATATAAAAACAACAATGAAAGTTTCATAGTTATGATCTTTGTTTTTTTGGTGTGCTAAACTGTTTTTTAAGCCATCCTTTCAGACTTTTAAAAAAACCTAATTCTCTGGATTAAAATTTCAGTGTGACATGAAAATCAAATTATAACTATTTCCCTGCCTCCCCTAGTCATGCTTACTTTTATTTCTGCTGATATGCACTAGTTTTTTCATTTCCTTTATACTTTTGTTGTAAACTTTTGCTAAGCAGAACTCATTGGTTAAAAAATGAACATAGTAAGAAATTGCTTGTGTGCCACTGTGATTAGTCTTTATTCAGTCTTTTAACTGATAATATGATGAGTTCTTCATCTCTTAATGTGTGCGACAACACATAACTACTACTGTTCAGTGAGACAAATTATCTTTTGTAAGTACTTTCAGGCATACAGGGAGAAAACTGAGATCAGCAGTTTCATTACCTCCCTTTTTTTGGGGTGCTAACAAGTTGATTTGTTCTTTGTATCCCCAAATTGGATGTTTGTTACATTACTGTAGTAGAATAAATTAAACATCTGATTTACTGCAGTATTTTATTAAGTTTGGTGAATGAAGGATTTTATTTAAAATTAAGATTATTACAGCCTCAAGGAAGAGGAGGGAAGAAAAGGAGAATATTAAGTCTGAAAGAATAATTTTTTAATTCCCCTTAAAAAAAACCCCAAACATGCTTTTAAGAGATTCTACTTAAATAAGACAGCTTTGCTGAGTTTTTTTCTTTTGTAATAATTGAAGCACTAAGTAAATATTCTATCTCTGTTTCTGTAGAAGGGAGTAGAATTAGATGGTTTCTTCTGTCTCAGGTGATCTGTAATCCACAATAGATTTGCAAGTCATATCATTTCCTGCCTCAACCTCAATTCACCAACTTCCTAATTCAGAACAGAAAGTTCAGATCACTTGTCTGTATGTATATTGTTAGCTGTTTATTTATTTTTTTAATATATTTATTTTTGTTTTTCCTTGTAATTATATCAAAGAGTTACAGCCTTGAACCAACATTTGACTATGTCTGGTGTGCTAGAATCTCAGACTGCACAGGTGGTCTTAATTCAGAAAGTGAGTATCTTTCATATCTATCTGGTAAATAGCTCTTCTAACATTAATCAAACATCACATGATAAAATTTAACATAATGCAAATAGCATTATTATCTTGATTATGAAATTGATTGTCTTGAATGTGTTATCTGTTTTTGTGCTTCATTTATTTATTTTTGAAAGTTGTCTGTGAAAGCCAAGAGGAGACTGACGCCTAGGAAATACATTATGTGGAAGGTAGGAAGCAGAAAAGAGTAGAATATTAGCATACTTGACCAGTTCCAATATAAAAAAAAAGCTCTAGCAATAAAAAGCATTGAATGAAATAAAATAGTTACTCAAGTGAAAGCACTGGAATTAAAATATGAGATTAGCACTTAAACTGTGGAGAGACACAAACTTTTGTACTTTCTGTAGGAAAAGCAGAAACGTGCCAATTGAGCTACTGAATTTGTGCTCTTAAATAAAAGAAATTCAGGTAAGACATAGCAAGAAGTTTCTCTGCAAGGAAGAAGACAGAGAAACAGAAGCTTGCAGGGACAAGAGAGACAGGAGTTTCTCCAAATGCAAACCAGTACAGGACTCTGTCATTGCCAAGTTTGTTGGTCGTATTGAGAACAGCCAGTTTAGTTCTGTGATGCTGAGGTTGAGATGTTTAATCAAAGCTCTGAGGGGAAAGCATTTTTTTTTCTGGGAGGTGGGCTTTATTTTAAGTTCTGAACATATGTTATCCAGTGCAGCATGAAATCCATCTTGGGACAAAGTGCTTTACGCTTTTTTTTAAAATGAAGAAAAATTAACCTGAAGGCTGTCCCATGAATGCTGCTAAAGTCATGAATGGCTGATTGATCTGAATGTGTTAAGATTTGTGGAATATACATTTTTCCCAGATGTGAGGTTTAGAATAAACTTAGGTGAACAACTTAGCTATGAATGTTTTTCTTAGTAATCATGTAATGTTCACTAGAGATACACGTAGAATACTTGAACTGTAGATTGTACTTTTACTTACGGTGTAATCTCCCTGAAGCTTGTTACACTACTCCAGGTGTTTAAATAAAAATATAGGAAGATCCCTTAAGGAATTTCAGGCTTAGCAAGCCTAAATGCCAATTTTTCATTATGGTTCTACACTATCTCCAGTTAATGCAATATGTTTAAAAATAGAACTATTTTAGAAACTTGAGTCAGTTATTTATATAAATGACATATAATCACCATGAAATTATAGTGCTAGCTCTAGCAGATGACTCTGTAGTTACTTAAATATTTTTGTCTTTTATCAATGACAAGAGTTATTCCTTTAATTTAAAATTAGTTTTGTTTGGAGTTATTAAATAATTCTGTAATTACTACATTCAGAAAATATTATCTCATAACTCTTCTAGCGTACAGTAGAGTTTTTTACACTTGATGTCAAACAAGTGACAAGCCAGCCATGTGAAAAGAAATCTGATGTCCTAGCTACCATGACATGGAATTCAAAAGTTCAGCAAGTCTCTGTAAAGGAGTTTTCCTAAGCTTGCATTAGAAGATTAGTCCAGATCTTTCCAAAATTCACAGCTGCATTTTGTTTATGCTGATTTAACATGTTAATCCATGCCCAACCTTAATGGAACTTGCAGAAGTATTTACATATTCTTATTTTCTGAGTGACGGTGTAACACTTTTCAAGTTTTTCTGTGCATAAAAAATAGCTCATGTAGTTCACTTACTAAAGTATACTGCATTTTGAATCATAGTTGTCTGAAAAGCTTTAGTAGCAATGGTGTGTTAACAATGCTTTTTTCTGCAGTAAGAAACTTTTGTTTGTGCTTTACACTGTAATTTGGAGGTTCATGCACAGAAATGCTGCTTTCTGAACTTTGTTCTGATTTATCTTGGTGGCTTATAAAAACTACTGCTATTAAAATTAGTTTGATGTGAAAATAATAGAACAATATATTGGCTAATGGATATCCCAGCTATTCTTGCAGTATAACCAGAAATGCTTGCAGGTTTTGTGTATAGGATTTCCACTAAGAGTGGAAAAGAGTGGAGAAAGGCTCAGGTTTGCACCAAATGATAATCATCAAGCCTATGATTGGTTTCACTGTAAGTTATCAATACCTGTCCTTCATCATATTATGAAGGTATATGATGTCAGGTCATCATATACCATAGTGTCTGATGATCGTGTGGTACATGATGCAAAATTGTCATATACCATAGTGTTTCATATCTCAACTCTACTATGGAGAAAACATTAAAAACTAGGACAATGGTTTTCTGTCATAGTCCAGTAGCCTTTTTGATTAGCAAGGTATTGCATATGATATTCTGTGATACAAAAGAAGCGTTTTATACTGTCTGGTCCAGAAGACATTAGGAAGGGATGGTACTTTTCTTACCTCTAAAATTAATGCACAGTGTCTCACAAATGTGCTCTCTGGTTTATTGTATAGGTGCTGCGAGTGCTTACATTTTCTGATGTACTTCTTAGACTGGAAATGACATTTCAGTTGTTTGTGTACTGGAGTGAAAAAGCTCAATGATACAAGCCATTCGGATTTAGTTGAACCCATTGCTTGTCCTACGTATTTAGTGAACGAACTCCTTAAGAAGACTTCTGTTTGATCACGGTGTGCTTTGCTGCCTGTCAGGTTCTGTTATCTTATTTCTGATAAATTAAGATGGAATTTCATCTTTTTCTTCAATTTTCTTTAGATGGAAGAAATTAGAATCACAGACTGTGTTGAAGCAGTATCTAATATCTTGGTAAAGAAGGAGAGAGAATAATAGTAGGGGAGGAACTGCCAGTACGAGAAGTGACTTGATGAGGAAGGGGATAGATACATAGCTTTTGAGTTACAAAAAAAGAAGGGTACTGCTCCCTTGCAAATAGATTGCGTTCACCTGTTTGTGCTTCCCATGCAGAACTGGGGACATGAAGGGTAGAAATAAAGATCCTGCTAAGCAGTAAGGGACTGTATAGATAGAAGGAGGCACAGTGACAGAGAAGTAGAGAAAACTGGGACATTTTATTCCTGTTGGCACTTGGGCTGAAGAAGGGGACATGGAAGAGCTGGTAAAAGCCACTGTCCCTGACGTTCTTTGTCACTGGTGACCATAAGAATACACAGGCTGTTTGTGTTTGAATATGTTTGCATGACATGGAGATCTTTTGATTTGTGTCTGCCTCTTAAAGAGATGCTCCCAGACTCTTGTAGACAAGCTGAGACAAGCTTGTGGTAGACAAGTCTCTAACCTGTTACATTTTGCTGAGCCTGACAGTTAGTGATCAAACAGCTGTCTTTAGCACATGTGAAGTGAGCTTTGAATGGAATATATATTATGGCATACCTCAAAGAACAGACGTGGTGTGGGAATAAAGAGATCTTTGTCTTGCATTTGGGACTATTTACAAGTAAGGAACAGATTAACTCAATTAGTGGAGCCCTATTAGCACTACCCAGTACAGCACTTAGTTACATATTTTTCAGTAAAAACGGAGTTTAGTAACAGGCAGATCTGCATTCTCTTAAAAAAGTTTATAGCTCTATTGTGTATGAAGTTGTGCATATCTGTTTATATGCAGTACTGGGTCTGGCCGGGAGATTTGGCAACTATCAAACCACAAAACTAACAGCAATTTAGAGTTTACAGCAGTTTCTTTGATTGCATACTTTGAAACAATTTTGTGTTTTACTATTTCTTTTTAGCTGGATATAAAATCATCACACAAGATGTGTCTGTTTGCATTATGAAAGACAACTTAAGTTCTTAAAACAGGACTTGGGCATTTGGTATGCCCATGCACACCAGAGATAGCCAGAACTCTTCTTTAACTGAAATAGAAACATCAGATGTGGGGTGGAGAAGGCAGACAGAATGCAGAAACAGACAGAAGCAATTATAAGATTGATGTGGTAAATGAGGAGTGAAGAAAATCAATATATGGTAAATGAAGAGTGAAGAGTGAATATATGACAAAGACTGAGGTGGGAGATGATGCAAGGAATGGACATGAGTGATGTGCAAGACTGAAAAAGAGAAACTGATAGCTAGGTTAGGTAGGTTCAACTTTTTGAAAGCTTTCTCTTAGGATCTTTATGTAGAAGAGCAACATTTAAAAACACATGTAAATTCATTAAGATTTTACTGATTGTTTATAGAGTATAATTTGTAATAATCTGGTGCCAGGTAGGTTACTTTGGAGGCACCTTTTGAATTCCCATTAGAAGAAAGACTATGAAAAATGATTGGTATAGGGCTTAAATTGATGTTCTGTGAACTTTGTAACTACTGATGCAACCTTTTGAAAGAGAAAGAATGGCTAAAGTTAGTGATACAGAAAACTTCATCTAGAAAGAGGAGGATACTTCAGGAATTTTATTGTTCACATAAGCATATTTTCCTTTAGTGGACATAGTTGAAAATACAAGAACAAAATAATTGTCTTGGAGCTTCAGACATCTTTGAGCCTTGTATTAATGAATAGATACTGAACCAAGAATGTAGAACTGAAGGTTTTGCTAAGTTTTGGTGCAGCAGGTTGTAAATTTTCTATTATTCTAGCCAATTTTAGTTTGAACTAATAAAACTGTCCTCTGTTGAAGATGGAGGAGAGGGTGTGAGAAAACTTGAACATGGCAGAGAGCCTTTTTCTACTCTGATTGCAGTGTAAAATTTGAGAGCGAACATAATCATACCTGCATTTCTGCAAATATAGAACTTTTTTCATACTTTAGCATATAACCTTTTAGAGGACTAAAACAATTATGCTTCAAAGAGGTCTGAAATTTTTGTCTGTATGTGAGACAGTCTTATTTGAAATAGCTTTTTCTCTCTCATTATAATTAAAATTATGTCAGCACTCTCATCTGAACATTTAAAAAAAGATAGCGAGTGGTGTCTTTGCAGTGCAATTGCTTTTTCTGCAGTGTAAGTGTATGTAATTTATTTACAGAATGTCTGCAAGTAATACATTATATGACTGCATTAGTAAACTGTAGATGCCCATAAAGTATGAGGAATGAAATCTTGTAATTCCTGTCTTGCTTAGAAGACCTGTTAGTGGAAAAAGAGATTTATTTTTATCAGATACAGCTTTAAGTAAAGTCTCTTTTTTGAGTTCTCCTATAAAACTGCAGAGCAGTAATCATCAAGGATGGTTAGTGTGTTTGTAATCTTTTTCATGAGTGAAAGTGCAGAAAGGCTAATTTGTTTCATTCACTTGTCAAAAGTGCGTGTCTTCTAATTTGAGTTTTTGTGATTTTAACATTCAACCCTATATACTTACTATCCATTTGTCTGCTGCATCTATGATTCAATTATTTAGCTTCTTGTCCCTGTGAAGGATGTATTATTCCTGGCAATTAACTCAGGCTTATCCTTAGGATTTTATCTTAACCACCACACTGAAGGGATTTCATGCTGCTGAAGATGACTAAAGATACTGTGTAGCTTACGATGGTTATCTGAAATCTGAGTTTTGTTGGTAGATTTTTCTCATCTGAAATCTACCAGCTGACAGCACAGTCAGCATTTAGTAAATAATTGAAAAGTGAAAGAACTCCTTGTTATTGTATGCTCCATCACAACATGCTTAAGCACTGTATATTTACTTAAACAACTTAACATAAGGTATGAATGTGGGAGCTAAACAGCCCTATGCATGCCTGTGATTTTCTTGGTGCATGTAATTATCCTGGTGCAGTCATTTAAAGAGAACATGTCTTTTACATATTCAGTCGATTACTAAACACATCAGGTTGGAAGTTTTTCTGTGTCCAGTTATCCTAGTATTCTCTATTTCTGCCTAAAAATCTTGTCTGGGGAGAAAGAGATGTTCCAAAAGATCTTAAGCATACAGCCAATTTTCACCACCGTGCATACAAGTATGCATATAAAATTTATCTGGAGTTTACATGAAGACAAATAGATTAAATTCTATCCTTTTATTATGGCTTTAAAACAATTTCTGGTGGATGTTCCAAAAATATTTTATAAGGCAGAGTGCACTATTGACTGCAGAGAAGGAAGAATAATGTAAGGATAATGTAGCTTGCTGTCATTCTATAAAATAATTTCTACCTTATTAATATTACTGTGTGATATCTTCTGTGACATATCCCCCAGTTTTGGGGGATATGTTGTTTTGGAGGTTTTCTGTTTTGTTTGCTTTTTTAACATTTTAAATGCCTAGCCATTGTTGAGTCATGGTTATAATTTTGGCTGCCAAGAATGGCAGGGCTATTGGCACTTGCCAAGTATTTCCTGCTTGTTGCTGATAATACTGTAAATCTTTTGTAATGTCCTCTGTATTGTAAGTAATAGTAGAATAATCTAATGCAAATCTTGTTGAATACAAACGAGCTGTGCTTTTCTGAAGGTACTATTTGACATTTAATAACTTCTTTCTGACTAACTTTTTGGGTATCAGCCAAAACTTTCACCTTTAGAAAGAATTATATGGAGCAGTTCTCTGAAGTGTTAGATGCAGTAAATGTTTACCTTTTTTTTTTCTGTGGGATATGATATAAAACAAAAATGTAACTTCTAGTGAACTTGATACCACAGGAGTTGCCCTTTGCATTTTCTCTGTGAGTGGCAACTCATATTTCTTACTGTAGGTCACTTGACTAAAAGTCAAGAAATGTCAGTCTGAAAATATTTGGATTCCCTGTGGCATCTTTTACTTTGTATTCATATTAGATTGAAATATCAATGTTAACCAACTAGCATGAAATTCTCAGTCTGGTTCAAGATCAGCTCAGAGCTCCTCCAGTCCCTAAATTATATTGTAAAATGCTTTTAAATCTAAGGATAAGCTTGGTTGAATTTTACAGATGTCACTACGTGAACAGAACTTTATACAAAACTCCAAGTGTCCCACCCCATAACCTAATTTTAAAGATCTGTGCTTTGCACGTCATTCTAATGGTTGCTGGACTTTTACAGGAATTACAGTTATTCTTTTCAGCTATATTCTGTGATACCATTTTTAGTAATCTTCATCCTCCTGACTTGTTTATGGCTCCAAGGTGATAATTTGAGATGATGTTTATATGGAGATAATAAGAAGTTTGTAGCAGAGCCAGAATATTTGTTAATCCAGAGTAAGGTATGAAAGGAAGAGAGTACCATATTTTACAGGAAGGAAGAGGTGGTGCCAGATGTGTTAGTTTGAAAAGATTTTTTGTATACTACTGTTATGTAGCTCTGTCTTCACAGTTTAAATCAGTGGCTTGAATTCCTAATAGCTTGTTTGTATTTATGAAATTACTGGTTTGTTATTTCCATATAACTTCTCAACAAATTAATGATTTGTTTGTACTCAAGTTTTTGCCCTCAGTTCATTCACATTGAATAAGTTCTGTGACTGATACTCTACATGAAAGAGAAGGCATAGAAATAGAAAAATATAGTATCTGAGTATGTATAGAAACACTGAGGCTATAGTGGCTGTGACTTTTGGAGATTTCCAGTCCTATATTTAGTAAAATCTGTGTTGCAAATGTGAGTCACAAATGAGAGAGCACTCACAAGAGACACACTAGTTGCTCTAGTAGTTGTTTATTTCCAAACTTTTTGTCTTGTCTGGATTCAGCTATACAAAACTTGGAGGCAAGGGTCTGTATGCAGGGGCAAAATGGCCAGCCAAAAGTTGTTTGTGCTCCTCTGTTTATACTGTTGAGTCTTCCCTACTAACTTTATTTTTTTTTTCTATTTAGAATAGAATAGTTCAGTTGTAAGCAACCTACAACAATCATCTAGTCCAACTGCCTGACCACTTCAGGGCTCACCAAAAGTTAAAGCGTGTTATTAAGGGCATTGTCCAAATGCTTCTTAAACACTTGACAGGTATGGGGCATCGACTACCTCTCTAGGAAGCCTGTTCCAGTGTTTGACCACCCTCTCAGTAAAGAAATGTTTCCTAATATCAAGTCTGAACCTCCCCTGGTGCAGCTTTGAACCATTCCCACGCATCCTGTCAGGACCAGGGAGAAGAGATCAGCACCTCCCTCTCCACTTCCCCTCCTCAGGAAGCTATGGAGAGCAATGAGGTTGCCCATTGGTCGTCTCCTCTCCAAAACAGACCAACCCGGAGCCCTTAGCCACTCCTCATGGGACATGCCTTCCAGCCCTTTCGTCAGCTTTGTTGCTCGCCCCTGGATGCATTCAAGTATCTTAATATACTTTTTGTTTTGTAAGACCCGCACATTTTTTACTACTTAAATGTTACTATTTAAAATTATTCTATTAAAATTTGAAATTTTCTTTATGTGCCTATATTTTGGTTTAAAGCCTCTCTGTTTTTCTTGTGAAAGTCACTAGGAAGAGAATGTCTAGCAGATACACTCAAAATCTCTGACTATCTCACCACTAGTTCTCTTTGTTTTGAAGTATGAGTGGAACTGTTAAACTTCACTCACTGACCTACCTGGTGGTAATAAAATTAGAATGAGAGCTTTTGCTTATCCATTGCAGGTTTAGATGAACAGGAAGTTAGAGATTCTATATGAAGCAAAATCTGGATCTAGATTTGGGAAAAAAAAAAAAAAGTCATGGAATACTTGAAGATGCACAATTCTAAGTAATTTCAGTAATTTTCTTAGCCCAGATGAGTTTTGTATACATTAACATTTTGAAATCATGGATGTCAAGCAGTAATTTGTGGCAGAAACCCACAGTGAGAATATAACAGTAAGACAGCTTGAAGTGGTAATAGATTTTGCAATTTCCTTTTTCTTCATATGTCAAGAAAGAGACAGATCCAGCTTAGCACATGCAAGCATAAAATCAGCCTCAGTATTCCTGATTAGAAAGTCTTATTTAGCTCTCCAATGATAACTAAGCTTTCATGGAAGCAGGCAGTATGATTGTGAATTTTGAAAGTTCAGGCACACCAATTTGTAAACTTGAGGAAGAAAATTTGTAACTCTCTGAAACAGAAGAGTCTCTGCATTTGAAATATGGTATCAAAAGTAAAACTTTCCTTTATCACTTACAACTGTGTTGTATCTGTATCAGCAATCAGTAGAAACAGTGATGTTTATGATGGTGTAGTGTTCAAAAACCACTGGTGTTCTCTACATCTTGGGCCATGGATTTTGATCATATGCAAACCTAACATGCTGTGAAGCCTTTAGCTTTTCCTGCTGTATAGAGTCCTCGTCAAGGAGTGCATCTGTTGCAGCTCATTTAGAAATGGCAATCTTTGAGCATTCTATGGGCTTTTTCCCAACACATTTCCTTCCACAGGTAGCATTAAAGTCTTTGCTAAATCTTTTTCCTTTCATTCTTAAAACAAGGACTAAGTGGAGAAGAAGAGGTGGAGGGGGGATAGGTAGGTAAACAAAAACACACAGAGGTACAAACCTAGTAGACATGGGAAAATTGAAACAATGCCAAAGACAAAAGCTCTTCGGCTATTAATTGGTGGTCCATTAAGAAACTACAGCGAGCACTTTGGAAAGGGCCAGTCTGGACTTTCTAACAGATAAGAAGGCAAACATGAAGATTTTGAATATTTGGTGGGGAGTCTGTAGGACTCGGCAAAACTTTGGAAGAGATATTTAGGGGAAGATATAATTGGGGAAGAGCAAGGTGGTGCTAGGGACAGAGAGGAGGGGATATAAAGAGGGCTGGCCGTGTGTGAACTGTGTCTAGTCAGTATGCTTGCCTGACAGCCCCGTGCCTGATCCCTGCGATTTATCTTCCTATTAACTACTTTCTTAACTATCTTTCATGTTATCTTGCTCTCTACCTTGTGTGTGAGTGCTGTAAGGAGTGCTTGCTAGCAACCAGGGAAAATAGAGGGAGTTAATTTGGAGCCAGCAACTGGAATCAGACCTCAAGTGTCTGTGATGACAGAAACTGGAGCAAATAAGAGTATCTCCATCAGCAGCTGGAGGAGCCATGGATCTTAGAAGGACTGACAGCTATTGGACGGACTGGGGTGAGTGAATTTGAGCCAGGAACTGGAATCAGACTTTGGGTGAAGGGACACTTGTGTCTGTACTAGTAACGGGAGCAAGAGAAGGTTTCAGTGTCAGCTGCTGATGTGGGATCATGTGTTATAGGTCCTGTGTGTCCTAGGTGCAAGCTATAGGGGTCTGGGGTGAGTGAAATGGAGTGAGAGTCTTAACAAACTTCAGTCCTGGCCCTGAAAATAAAACAATTTTTTTTTCTATGATGAGAATGGTCAAACACTGGAACAGGTTGTCCAGAAAGGCTGTGGAGTCTCTGTCTCAGGAGATGTTCGAAACTTGGCTGGATATGGTCCTGAGTGCCTCACTGCTGTTGACTCTGCATTGAGCACAGGGGTAGGGCTAGACAGTCTCTAAAGGTCACTTCCAGCTCTCATCAATTGATGTGATTCTGTGTGGTTAAAATTTGTAAAGTGCAAAGGATGTAAGTGATTATGAAATAGTAGTAAAACTTTATGAACTTCTCTGCTGAAAACTTACCAAAGTTTGGCACTCTAATTTGCTAGCAAATATAATGGCTGGTTTTTGGTAGAATGGACACTACAGACTTTGTAAGTGAACCCTGTGAAGCGATTTGCAAGTAAGCAAGCACTGTTAACATCTTGTCTGGGATAGAAGCAGTGGGAAATACAGTGATACTGACTTTTCTGGAGAAATCAACTGAATTACAAAATTAGGTGCACTTTCCTTTGGCAGGGTCCACCATCTAATTTATGAAAAAAAAAAGGCAAATTGTCAGGTCTTTGTTTTGCTTTGTAACGTCAATTAGGTAGACACGGAGCAGTATTTGTCTTAATTTTATGGGAAATCATTTTATTCTCATTAATTGTAGTTGTTCTCAATTATAGATCCAGTGTAATGAGAGCATGGTCGACATAAGACATCTGTGGCTGAACATGTAGTTAGCTTGCATATTTTGCCTCAGTTTCCTAGAAGGTACGGTTTGTCACTTTTTAAAAACACTACTAGTACTTTTTGTAGGTATCTTCTACTGCAGTAGCAGTAACTGTAGGGTGTTTGTAAAATAGTTATGCAGGGAAAACTGCCATGCAGCTGTTTGTTGGTGGCTTGAAATTTTTTTTTTTTTTTTTTGAGGACACATACGATGGATATGATTCATTTATGCTCTTTCAATATCCTGTCCCTGCCAGTTCTTGTCTAAACCTTGAGTATTCCACTTTCTATAGTCCAGCTTGAGTAATATGTGTAAATAATTGATGTGGGATGGACAGCAATTGAATGTACTTCAATTTCCAGATTTTATTTCTGTGCCATCTTTTCTACTTTATTCTGTCCTGTTTCATATATTTTGTACAAAGGCTGTTAAAATATCTGCTGTGTTTTTCAGATTTTGTTTGAAAGATTTCTGTTGGAATTTTGCCTGCATCTGATGCCTTTTCTCTTTTAAACTGTAACAGATGTGGATGATTACTGAGTATAGTTAGGTTTTTGTTTTAAAGAATTGCCAAAAATATCAGAGAGCTCACTTCTGAAACAAATTTCCAGCAAGTCATAATTTAGGATTGTAACAGGTAGTTAAGTTTAAATATACATGACAGTAATGTATGGTTTTCAGAATTTTTTATTGAAATAGCAGTGTAATTCATCTTAGCAGACTCTTTTTGAAAAGTTTTACTGATAGAAAACATAGTAAACTAATAGGTATATGCATATACATAACGCAGTATCAGCATAGTGGAGTATGGACTAAGAAATGAAAGATGTAGCTGGATTTCAAAGGCATTATATTCTCATATTAAGCATAGTTTAAAATGTAGGTGCTATAGCTCACTTTAAAAAAGATTCTTTTGATTCTGCAGTTTAACATTGGGGAAGTAATTATGGTTGATGATGAATCATGTGTATATAGCCTCTAGGTCTGCAGAATGGAATGTGCAATTGAAATGTATTAATTTCTAGTAAACTTTAAGAGCTTTGCCCAGAATTTTTTTTTTTCTAGGTAACATACACTACCATATATATGGTGGCATTATGTGCCATTCTGACATTCACTCAATAAGGATATTGGCAGAGAAGTGTAATTAATTGTTTGAAGAGGAGCACAACGTGTAAAAGCTCTTTCATCTTCTCCTCATCCATTACTATATCTGTACATTGACTGAATACACTCATATATGCCTGTACCTTAATATATCTGTATATTCACTAGTATAGAATAACCATAGGTGTTATAGTTGCTTTAGAATTGTTCCTCTGTATAATTTATGATCCTCCCTGTGTACATGTAAACATTTTAACCTGGTTCATTTAACCTATTCTGTTCTTACCAACCCATGCGAGCCTGGCAGCTCATTTGCTGTATATTCACAGCCATATTTTAGTCTTGTCTATAGAAAATTTGGGGAGGAAGCCTGGGATTTAGTCTAAATCTCTGCTTTTATTATTGCAAATTCCTTTAAAACATGTCATTGTTTTCCTCTAGACATAAAATAGTTACAGTTAAAAAGACAGACATCAAGTAGTTCTAGAGCCTATGGCCCCCTGGGTCTTGCAAACACTCTGTATGTATTTAAATGCTACTGCCTAGTGCCTACACCTGACAAGGACGGGACTTAAATTAAGGTAACTGTGGCACTGTAAAATCTCCTCTCAGAATACTATTTTAAAAAAAAAAAAAAATTAAAAGGTTTCCCCTATCTTCATGTAGAAAGCAGCTAACCTATGACTTCATATGCTGACTGAGCAAATGTCTGCTTTGTTTCATCTTTTTGTAGAACCTTTCCAAGTTTGTTTTGGGATCCTAAAATTTAAGATAGCTAATAGTTTGTCCCATTGTCCCTAATTTTCAAAGCTGTACCCTAAATATCTCTCTTGCCAACAGTTGATACAGAAAATGCGTAAAACCCTGAATAGCATTGGGTTCTTTAAAAAGATCCACAGGATTTTTGCCTCAAAGTCACCATTTAAGTTTCCTAGCAAAAACCCATTAGTCCAAAATTGAAATTTTACATTCTTTTACAAACTGTGATGTTAAATAGACATCTGAGATATCTATAGTTGATAGTTTAGACATAATAGTGATCTTATATACAGAATACATGATTTAAAGAATATGCTAAATACTGTGCACACCCATTCTCATTTGAAATAGATATGACCTAAATGTCTGTTGCTATTGGTATCTTTACTAATCTGGTAGTGGTCATGCACTAGGATTCCAAAGAGCTGACAGCTTCTATTTGGATTCCTTCTTGCTGTTAGGTGCCAAGTTTTTTAAATTGGTTCATCTGTAATTGAGACAAGACGCTGGCTATTCCATGAATATTTCTGATCATCTATTAAACAGTAAAAATTTGTAAGTTAAATCATGCAGGATGAGTTTATTATGGCAAAATTTTTCTCTTATATTTGTAAATGCTAGTTATCAGTTAACTGCTGAAAATAAATTTGTTGTTACCTATGTCCTATGTTATATCTTTCTGTTGCTAACTGGTTGGTCTGCCAGTATATAATTTACACCAGATGTTGAAGAAATGGGGAAAACAAACAAAATATATGCAAGTATGTACATACATACACAATAATGGCTCTTGCATTAATTTCTCTCTCCAAAAGGATATTCCATTAAAATGAACTATAATACCCTACTTTCCTAATAAATCTTGTCATTTCTTCATTTGCTCAAATAATACTATGCCAGAGGTCACAAATGTCAGAGGGGCAAAGCATGCCAATACTGACACCACAATTCATAGAATCATAGAACAGTTTGGGTTGGAAGGGACCTTTAAAGATCATCTAGTCCAACCTCCTGCCACAGGCAGAGACATTTTTCACTAGATCAGGTTGCTCAGAGTCCTGTCCAACTTGACTGAATAGTTTCAATGATGAGGCATCCACAACTTCTCTGGACAATGTGTTCCAGTGTCTTACTACCTCATCCTAAAAATGTTATTCCTTGTATCTGATCTAAATCTAAACTCTTTTAGTTTAAAACTATTGCCCCTTGTCCTGTCACTACAGGTCCTGGTAAAAAGTCTCTGTCCAGCTTTCTTATAATCCCATTTTAAGTACTGACCCCAATGAGGTCTCTCTGGAGCCTTGTCTTTTGCAGGCTGAACAACTCCAACTCCTTCAGCCTTTCTTGGTAGGAGAGGTGTTCCAGCCCTCTGATCATTTCCATGGCCCTCCCTGGGACCTGCTCTAGCAGGTCCGTTCAGTAAATAAGGTTAAGGTACTTATGGAGGATACACCTTTGTTGGCTGATTCCACTTCCTTGGTCAGCGCGGAATATATCTCGATGCTTTTAGTCAATCTGCCATTCTGAAAATTAGCGTATACTTAAAGTCACTTAAATTCTTAAAGCAAGACAGGACTCTGCCTGATAGGAGAGGACATATTTATTTTGCCACTGATTTCTGTCAAGCCGGTCTGCATGGCTAGTTCACTCCAGCTGTTAATAAGGCTTCTTTTTCTCCTGCCTTACACTGTGAAATCAAAGGAGTGATTTTAAAGACTATTTAGTACTCAGTTTCTATGACAGAAAATGAGTAAATATTGTGGGTGTTACTTTTGGTCTTGGTACTTGGTGTGGTTCTTCCTTTGTTGTCACTGTCTCATGGTATCTCATGTCCATGAAGAGCTGGGTAAGGGGAGAGATGGCGAAAGCTGTCATGCAAAAGACAGCAAACTATGTAAATGCTTCAATGACAGGTCTACAACCTAGAAGTTGTACTGAAAAAAGAAGCAAAATGATCAATACTGAAATATTTTACTTTCTGAAGCAATTTTTCATTTGTGAAAAGGACTGACTGCCTTTCATTGCTGTCTAATGATTTGCTTATTCTGCCTTGCTGATGACCTGATATAAGATATGGAAGTATGTTCCAGCATTGAGATTGGGCTTTGATCCAACCACTGCTGAAGGAGTAGAGTGACAACGGAAACCCCAACTCTATTTTTAAAATCTTCTGAGAACTGTCAGATGGTGGTGCATGAATTTGCATCAAATAACTCTGCTGTCATTGTAAGGATCCATTTCCAGTGAACTGGCTGTGTTTATTGGGAGAAATTTGTATACTTACTGTGGGAACAAAGACCTTGCTATATTGCTACCAAACAAATAAAGGCTTTTAATTTATAAAAGGATGTTAAAAACAACTGGTAACAAGTAATGAAAATAAAGCTAAATCTGCTAAGAATCCACCTCTCCACCACCACTACTGATTTAAGATCTATTCTGGGTGTGTTGATTTCCTTCATTTGTTTGTGGGTTTTGTGATGATTTACAACATGGCAGTTGTGTCTAAGCACACTTTTGTTTTAGAAATTAACACATACTGCTTGCCAGAAGATTTATTTATAGACATTTAAAGCAAAGGAAAGCCTAAGATGGTATATTCATGTGACCTTTTCCTAATTCAATTGCATGACTGTGATGTCTGTATTTTGGGTCCCAAATATTTGTGTAGTATGCACTTCTGTGTGGAGGTCCTAAAATAAACTTTACCTTAGTGCAGCAGAGCTGTATAAACTTTTTAAATTACAGGAATGAAAAATATAACTTGAATGTTTTATGAACTTTTTTTAGTTCACAAGCTTACTCGGATATTAAACTTTGCTTTGGTGCTTGGATACATGTAAACAATATTCCTGATATTAATTTATGTAGTAAGTAAATTAGAGTTTATTAAAAAAGTGGATCTTCAATATTTTAAGTGGATACTGTGTGGAAATAAAGTACTCTCAAAGAGATGAACAGGAGAGTCAGGTCTTTTTGGCAGAATGTTAGAATGTAACTGCTGTGAGACAAAATTGGGAGTTTTGTAAACAGGAAACATCTGCTTTATTGGTATGTATGGGAGACAAAAACCAATACAAATGTTTTTATGACTGGCAATCTAGAATTTTCTTTAAAAATTGTAGTAATTTAATTTATCCTGGTAACTTCATTATCTATCTTAGCAGTTTGCAGTTAGGCTTTTCCCATTATTATTAATTGTAATTTATGTATTTTTTGATGAGCAGTTTGGTTGTTTGGTTTTTTTATTATTTTTTTTTTTTATTTCATTTTTCCTGCTGCCTGGCAATATGATTGAAACTCTTAAACATGGAAATACTGAATAATATATGGCAGTATGACTATATGGCTATACAGCCTTCAAAGTTGAATAGAAATATAAAGTTATCTATAAGACCATTTAAGTTAGGACAATTAAATATGTCCAAACATAAGGTTAAAAAATAATTATTCAAATTTCATAACTTTTAAAATGTTCACACAGCTTCAATATGGATCATATGTATGCATATTACTTACTTGTTCTGTTTGTTTCTACTTTTATGAGTAAGTATCAGATTAAAGTTCATATTACCTGAATTAACTTACTTTCTTGAAGTAACGTTTTGTTTTAGGAATACAAATGAGGCAGGGAAGGGTCAGCATCAACTAGTTCCTGAGACAAACAAGAAGGATGCTTTGCATTCATCTCCATTATTATTTATCCTATTTCATTTTCTGTTTTCCTGAGGAGTTACTTATTGTCTTAATATTAATTGAACTGAGATTTCTTTATGTAGCTTGTCTCTTAATTTCCGAAGGAAGTAGGGTTCATATAAAATCTCTTTCTGTTCATCTGTTTTTCAGTACTGTCTTGAACTTGTAAATATTTCTGTCCAGTCTGTGTAAGCTATATTGGCCAAAAGGGCAAAGAAGTGTCAACTCTGATTTAAAAACAAGGTATCAGGTCAAGTCATATTGTCAGTTTAGAAAACAAACAACTGACCCCCATCCCTCCCAGTCCCTGCCCCCTCCCCAAACTAGGGAAGATAAACTCGGTTTTCCTTTACCTGAGAATGTATCTGTAAATGAATTTGGAGTTTGAAAGTTTAGTACTCCTCTGAGGAGGGCAGAGGGGAGAGGAAAAAGAAAGAAAAAAAAGAGAGACTTGACTTGTCAATGAACTAGATGATTTGACATTGTTGTTTTGATCAGAAGAAGGAAAGAGAGTAGAAGAATACACAAAATAATCTGTCCTAGAAGATGTAATAAACTTTCTTTCCCTATGTACATTCTTAGATTATGTCCAAAGAGGAGATTCAGATCTCCTCTATTTCCAAGTTGACAGACCAAGGGTAATGGTTCCTGCTCCTTAACATAACTGTTTCAGTAATGTACCTTTCCCCACGTGCTTGGTAAGGGAAAGCTTCTTCTAATAACTAATGAATATTCAGTGAATCTCAGGATCCCAGGGGCATCTGTGGTCATTTTTGGAGACGGATCAATATGGAGTCATTGGTAAGGACATGCTATATCTTACCAATGTGTTACATTTCTAGTACCTACAGCTAAGTTGTAAGCTTAGGAAGGTGTGACTGTTTGTTTCTTTGCTTTTTGTGTGTGTTTTGGGTTTGGGTTTTTTTGAGGCTTAAAAAGCTTTTTTGAGATTTACTTGGTTTCCTATTTCTTCCTTTTCATGACTTGTCAAAAAAAAATTAGTTTTTAAGTTGACAAAGAGCAGGTAAAAAAACAAAAAAAAAATCTGTCATATGCTAGTTTTGTAATAATATAATAAACAAAATTTTTTTTTGCAAGTGAGTAATCTGCTCTATCTTTCAATAGAAACAATATCCAAAACTTCAAATTAGTCAATTGTGTACTGCATACTGTACCTCAGTATCAATCATAATGCTACAATAAAAAAATGTTTTTATTTAGTAAGAATGGAATCTCCTTTTACACAGTAAATAGATAAATACAACAGAGATTTTAGAAATTTCCCCCAAGGAATTTTTTGTTGAGAGTCATACCTCAGGGGGATTTGGCAGAGGAAAAGTAATACGACCATCCAGCAGGACTTCTGATGCAGATATATACTTTGCTCTGAATCTGACTTCTGCACGGACATGTGATACCTAATTACCAAACTTGTTATTAATTACTGGAAAATTACACTGTTTTCTCAGTACAGGATCCTAAATAAATGAAATTGTTTTAGCTAGATGGCAAGTGAAATATATTAAAGTTATTTTTCTGGATGATAGCCTTGAAAAGAAAACAATCCAAGTAAATTCAATCAAAGAAGCTTTTCATTTTTATGAAACAATTAATTAGGAAGCCTAAAGAGGTAGAACATGTTGCCTCGGTAGATAATAAAGCCAACAGCCAGAATTTTCCACATCCTTTTTCTGATGTAGAAAAGCAGTAGCAGATATAAAAAGCCACACCTTTTCTGAATTGGTTACAACAAATTAATTTTTCACCATACAAGAGAGGATGTATGCAAGTCTTGACTTACCAAGTGTTGCAATAATAATTACTGAAGTAAGAAATCCTAATAGTAATAGCTTATATTATAGATTTGAAAATTTTTATTCTTTTCAAATGTGGAAGTAGTGAAATCCTTTGAAGTACCATTGTATGCAGCTTCTATTTTAGAATGAGTGGAATGATTGACTATTTTTGTTAAGAAGTTTGAAACTATGTAAATTCTGGATGACTTTATTTTAAAAATGGATCATTTATTCAACAGAAACATATAAGTAACTTATTTTATTTTCATACTAATATTTGGGAGGCCTTGCTATGCTTCATCAACTTGCTAACTTGAGTAACTTTTTTTCATTTTTCTTCTTTAATGTAGCAAAGGGAGAGATGTGTATCACAGAGTTTTTTATATATTGTTAGCCTTACACCAGAAGGTGTGAAATCCAACTACAGCCAAGTGATTTATCACTCTAAGAAAAAAAAATACTATCAGATCAAGTGAAAAAGTACTTCAACTACTCACTTAATTCTATACTTTTCAATATTGTTCTGTGATTTAGAGTTGCGCCTTGCAAAACACTGTTTAGAAGTTCAAAGGTCTAACCTACAGGTTGTGTTAAACCTGGTGTATTACCCATGATGAAGATGGATACTGCCTATATCTGATAAGCTGTATGATCTTCCTTTTTCATAAAAACTGGCTATGATACTTTGGGGGCTTTTTGAAAATAATACTTAAATGCTATGTATAATTTTAATGGGCATCATTCATACAAATTTTAACAATTATTTCCTATATTTAAGTAAATTTGCAGTATGTTTTCTAAAAGAAAAGATCTGATTCCTCACATGAATTTTAGTATTTGTTATTCTACTGAGTGTTCTACATAGTTTATGGTACTGTACATGAGAACAGAGTTAGACTTCATTTCTGTTTTCCCAGCTTTTTAGGGTCATATTAAACTTGTTCAGAATCAAATATATTTTTTAATCACAGTTGTACTGTTACATAGCCTTTTAGGATAGGTGAAAAGTACTGGGCAAAAAGTTTGTGTTTTACCCCGTAGATATTGAAATCTGTTGTCAGAAACAGAATTGCAAAAGGGCAATACAAAATATTTGTACCTGGGAGCATCAGAATTAAGATACCAGCAAATGTTTTAACATGGAATATCACTGTCAACACACATTGTTTTTTAAATGTATACTGATTTTACTTTATTTTAATTGTGGAGTTGCATCTCTGTTGAAATGAATAGTTGTCTTGATGTATTCTCCCAATCTTCAGATTGTTTTTCCTCTTAAAAACAAAGTCACTGTTAGATTAGGGCTAGGTTTTGCTGGGAGAACTACCCTATGAGTAAAAAAGAAAGAAGAAAGAGAAAAAGAGGAATTCTATTATCAAGACAGTCAAACATTAGCATGCACAAAGTTTTAAAGTTGAAACTTTAGTTCTATATGTGCGTTTTGTAATAGAGTAAATAAAGCCATGATGTTTGTTCCCTGGAACTTAACAGTATGAAATTAGTGTGATTTCTGTTTTGTTAGCGTCCTGACTGATAGTACACTTGGTAAGCTAGTTTTGAGATGTAGTGGTAATCTTTTTGAGAATATTTATTGTGATTTGATTTATAATACAGTTGTCAAATGTTGGTGGGTAGAGAACGTGAGCACCAATGAGGAAATAAAGCAGTTAGAAATGTAGAGTGCTTTGTTTCTCATGTGCTCAAGTGTGGTGACAATAATGTATAAATAAAATATTTTCTGAATACGAAAGGGAGAAGACAGAATAATAAAGTATATTTCCTATTCTAATATCTTCCTTCAAGTTGTGCATTCCTTCTAATAAGACAAGATGAAAACATATATGTAGAAAACAAAGGGCGATGTTACCTTTTAGAGTCAGGATAAACCCAGCATGACAGTCTGTTGTAGAATTAAGTTGTGGATACTCTAATGTGTATTATAAATCATGTTCTAGCATACAGTAGCCATGAAGGATTATTTATTAATTATGAGTCTTAAAAGCCAGAGCTTTAACAGACCTCATGGCACATGTATTCCCTTACCTAAGACTGTCTATACCCGTGCAACAGCATACCCACAGATGTTAATATAACCAGCTTTTGAAGACCTGTGGTGATACAGGCTCTACAACCTAACCAATTTTAGTGCCTTGCTATCCTTATCATTAGGAAAGAAGGAAGCCTTTTTTTCTAATACTCAGCCTCATTTTTGCTGCAATTTAAGATTTATATTACTAGTTCTGTCTGATACATGTGGGAAATGTAATATTCCCTTCCATTTTGGAGCAGCCTCATATATATATGTAAAAACTGTTTATCATGACCCTTATTAGTTGTTTTGTTTTTGTTTTTGTTTTTTTTTAATTAATTTCACTAAACCACAGAATCACTGAGATTGGAAGAGGTCTCTGGAGCAGGTTGCTTATGACATTTTCCAGTTGAATTTTGAGTTTTTTGATGGATACTCCACAACCAATCAGTGTGTTTGACCATGCTCATCCAGGCAGGGACAGGGAAGAGAGAGAACGAGAGCAGACTTCAGCAGAGGGATAAGTAGGTAGAACACTCAAGGTACAAGTTATTTAGGGTAGCAAGGATGTGAGCAAATTGTGACCCATTCTAGAAGGACCTTCTGAAATTAAGTAACTACAGTAAAATGGCAGATGAAATTCAGGCTAAATGTGAAATTATAGACATGAGGGGAAAAAAATAGCAATCCAGCTTCATGTTTAAAATTATTGGCTCTAAACTGAAAAGTAAGATCCTAGTTTTATAACAGTTCAATCAAACCAGCAGCTTAATACTCATTAATGGCCAGTAAAGGCAATCAAGTATTAGAAATTACTAAGAACAGATTAAAGAACACAATAGAGAACATCTTTTTGCCATTGCATAAATATGGTTTTTTTTCCATATTTTGAATATTATGTGGAATTCTCATTATGTAATTTTAAAAGAAACCATTAGAACTAGAAAATATTCAGGGAAAGGGCAGATAAGGATCAGATGTCGATCAGAACAACTGATTAGAAGGCTACCACTTTTCAGCCTGGAAAAGACAGTCTGGGTGTGACATGATGAGGATGCACAATAATCTTCACTGACTGTTGTGATGTGGCAGCTTGGTAATATTAAATGGAGCTTTTCGGAACCAGGTTCAAAACAAACACAAGAATTTGATTTTCCTGTAGCTGAGCTGCATCACTGCAGAGCAAAGGAGGTTGTGAATTAAAATTTTACATGGATTCAAGAGGAGGCTGGACACGCAGAGGATGGATGGAAGGCATATCCACTTCATGTTGAAAACTATGTCTGGATCTGAAAATTTCCTGACCTGAAAGTGATGGTGCTCATCCACCTTCAATCCTGGATAACTGATAAGAAATCAGAGGCAGTATAAGAAATTATCTTCTGTACTCTGAGGTCAAGATCTTTGCAAAACCAAGTTGCCAAACTCTAGCAAATGTAAAATTCTAGCAAGGATTTGTATGTTCATCTATTGCAATTGGCACCATACCCTCCTCCCACCCACTTCACATTCTTCTAATGGGGTCAGACTTAGGAGAGATTTTTTTTTTTCTCTTAGGAAGAAGAAAATCCAGTTCCGTATCCTAGGGCAACACTGTTTTTCATGCTCCAGTTTAAAAGTAGAAATACTCTTCTATTTCTCAAAAGACTGTAAGATTCTTTTAAAAATGAGCCAAAGACTGCATGTTTCTTGTACTTGTTTTTAGAAATGACTGAAAATATTCTGTGACGTTAGCCATCGACTGAAGCTGTGCATTTTAGACAAAGTTCTGCAAAAAATACAAGTGTATGAAGACAACTCTGCAGTGTGACCATTATCTTTGTGAAAGGAAGTGTTGGACATCCACAAATTTACCAAATCTATCTTTGGTTAGAGCATTGTCAACTATTCTTGTAATTCCTTATTTTGTTAAGAGGAATGCAGCCAATGTAGATGACAATATCTGGCGAATTTTACTCATTGTCCAAGATTATTCCAGAAAACTTGAAAGGAATGCAGTCCTGTGGAAAAATCTGTTTGTAGCTAGTGTTCAAATGCTAATCAAGATGTTTGCTTCCTTATATCCTTTGCTATGTGATACGGTAAGATACAGGAGTAGGATGTTGTCTGTCAAAGAGAGAAGGCGGCTGTGGATTTTTACTTTGTACATTTATTTTCAACACTGATCTATAATCAGCAAGTGTCACAGGCTCACAGTAATCAGGCCTGTAAAGAGCATCAACTTGATATGCCTGCTTGTTTTACCACAGAAAACAGAAGCTTTGAGTTTCTTTGTTTAACAGACGTATTTTTTAAAAAAAGTAATATACATTTCTCCATGGAAAAGATAAATTTATTCAATAAAACCTTTTGATGGTGTTACAGAAAAATGTACTTTCAAAACAACTCCATGTCAGTTTACGTTATTCATGTGCAAGCACCCACTTGCATGCTTATGTGCAGCTGTGAGTAAAATACAAGCAAAATACGTATGCTTTTTTGAGGAAACAGCTTTTCCTTATTACAATCTACAGGTTTAACAACAAAGCTGTTTAATTTTCTAAACTGATTAGTTTTCAGTATCATGTCAATTTTATTTTATCAGTTCATTTTCAGTACTGAATGTAATAGAGAATATAGAGATTTGGTAGAGGTCAAATTGATAGGTAACAAACTAAATCTAGGATGTCATTTTCCAGCAAAATTTGCATATTTTATGTATGTATGTAAACATACATGTATATATTTAGTGTATTGATGGTTTTGTGCTTCTTAATATGAAACATATGGAAGTGTGTCTGTTGTTGAATACAACCTCTATACAGACTTAAATGTACTGTATAAATGACTATAATTCTTAATTCTGGGATATATACACAAAATAAATGAAGGAGTTTCATTAGCTTTTGGAATTTCTTTATTCTCAAATTCAGAATTGAAAAACTAATGAACTGAGCAGAAGCAGGTCATGCTTACAATACATTGATTCACCTTGATCGTTGACTCACTTTGCAGCAAGTCAAGTCATTGATGAAATAAAATTGATTTTGTTGATATTCTGGCTTATTACTCCATCACAGGCATCTCGGTTTAACTTCACCATCACCTTACTATGAAACCTGAGGAGGAAGACAATTGGAAGATCAACACTAAATACCATCTGGTAAAGAGCCACTGGACTGTGGTTTATTAAAAACCCTTTTTAAAAATTAAGTAGTATGCTACTTAATGCTGTATTGCTGAAGGTTAGAAATTACAGTTTTCAGTTAAAAAAAATTATTTAATGTTAGACATACTTTTGTGAAGAGCCAAGTTCTGTTTTGGTAACTTTGTTCCATCTTAAAAGCAGAAGATACTGAGTGAATGGCTCTCATTTAGAATACCTTTTTTCTTAGCCAATGCAGACGTTACTCTATAGTGCAAATTCAGATTGCAGCTTCAGCAAATAGAAATTTATGTTTTCAGTACACACAGTTATGCAGTTACCTACTTTCAAAAAAAAAAAAAAAGCAAATCTCCAAAGCTGTCTTTTTTTTCTTTTGCAAAACTCATACATTTGTGTGAATAGATAAATAATACTGGAGAGAATTTTGACGCATTAGCTACATCACACTTGGTAGATTCTGCAGGGTTTCAGACCACCTGAAATATATTTGAGTAATATCAGTATGTTTCTACATATAAACATTCTTAGAACTGGTGTTCGGGTTACTTGGTCTGTGTCCTTTTCTTAAAGGACTGACAGATGAATCCTGACCAGATAAGAGATTTCTGAAGAGAAGGAGAGAATTTTCACTTCCTCTTCATTCAGAAAAAAAAAAGTTCAAAATTGCTATTCATTGTATTTGTGAATAGATATTAATTATGGTAGTACAAAATGAATCTTATGGTTAACTTTATGTAATTATTGATGATGCTACTGGTGGAAACCAGTTATTAGTAATGAACCCTTAGAATGTATGTACTTTTTGAGGAACAATAGAGAAGGCAGTTTCTTGTGCGAGGCCTAGTGGCATGCAAACGCATTATTTTTCTGTGTGCTCAGTAAATCATGGGAGTATTTTGATCAACCTGAAGTTATTCCCCCCATTTACTCACTGAAGCAAAACCTGAAAAAATGTAGAGGACTTTGATATGACTGTTGCATATTACAGTTTTGATCTTAAGAGGTGTAATGTGTGGTGGAGAGGTGTGAATCTGTAACCATAACTCAAGCCGATCAGAACTTCAAAGTGAACTTTTTTCTTAAGTTAAGCACATTCGATCATCTAAGAAACTTGATCTAAATTAGCCTTTCTCTAGTGAGGTGTTGGAACATTACTTACAGAGATCCTTTCCAGCCTGTGACTCCATGCACTCTAAACCCATTTTATTAAAAAAAACCCAACAACAAAACCCCCACCAAAACTAAAGGGACTAGAACAAAATACATTTCTAAACATAGAAATGTCAGAACTGCTAGATGAGAAAGATTGCATTTAAAACACTTATTAAATTTCAAACATTTAAATTTGTTAAATCCTTGGTTGACAAACTAGATCTCGAGGAATTTGTGTGTGGGTTCTTTTTTTTTCCTTTTACTTTGCTTTTGGTTACCTTTGAGAATTGGCTCTAACAACTCATCACTGCTCATTACATGAGTCTCCACATCACATTGCACATGGAGGCTTCTCCTTGTCATACTGAAGAAGATAACCGAAGCAAATTACTGAAATTTATGTATAAGAGAAGTGAAGATCAAGGTTAAATGGGTCTGGCACCATGTATATTTAAAAACTAAGGGAAGAAGAAAATGAGTTTACCAAGAAAAAACTTTTAGAATACCAGAATTTGTGTGAGAGAAGACTCAAGAAAGCAAGATACTGCTGAGACATGGTCTGCAGTTTCATTATAGGATAACAACTCCATAAAACTAATTTCTATTAGCATCTTCAGGCCAGAAAAGCAATTTCAGACCTGAACTGGAGTGATTTTATTTCAGTAACTACACTGTAATACGAAGTCCTCTTAAGAGCGAGTCATCGTCTTATTTGCAGATTATATAGATTCCACTAATTTTTTATGTTCAGAGCATCTGCAGCTGAATTATAAACTGTAACTGCTACAAAACATTCTGAAATACACTATTATTGCCACTTTTTTATAAACTCTATTAAAGTTGTTCATCCCATGTAGCAAATACATAGTTTGTTAAATGTTGTAGCACAAATGAAAGGGTACATTGGAAATTTAGGGGAATAATGTAAAACATTGAAGTTGAATGCTACATACAGTCATTATGTAAGATGTTACCAGTGTTTTGTATTTCGGGATTATGGGATTTAGTGATTGATAAAGACTTTGTGACGCCAGTGTAAGTTCTAAAAATAAATGCTTATTTTTTGAATTCTAGAAAATTAAAATAGTAATTTCATTATTATAGAAACTCTTGCTCTTTTATGTGTGTGGATTTAAAAAGAAAAAATAGTTCATTTATTTAAGTAGTTCTCATTTTGAGTAAGTTTTTATGTATGTTGTCTGAAGGCATAATTTTATTTTTTAGAAAACTATTATCTTATACATGTTCTGATTTCCCCCCCGCCAAAATATATGCCTGTTGATGCCAATTTTTAAATGAGTGCTTAATTGTATTGTTTATATTTGCAACTTATTACGCTGAAGTTTAAAAGTTTGAAAGCTGAGAATTTCAGAGAGCTTTTAACAGAAGTGGAAGCAGAAGCGGCAGGGGAAAAAGAAAATTTATTTGTTTGGCATAAATTACTGAATTCTACCTACAGCCTCGTTGAATATGCTTCTTAAAATTGTTTATAAAAGTTTATTGAATTCCCATTCTGTACTGTTAAAACTGCTATTGATTGTTATGCAAAGCTATATACTAGATACAGCAGGAAACACTGTCTGTAACTGCTGATTAGTTGGAAATGTGATAGCTGTCCATTTTAGTAGTAGTAAGTAGGCAGTGCAGTCCTCTGAAATCAAGCCATATAACTTGCACACCCTTGCAAAATCTCACAAGTGAAAAACCTACTTTTGAATTTCTATTTTAAAGGGCACATCACTTAATTCCTTTGGTGAAAATCACATTGTCGCTCCCAGCTTTTATTTCAAGCGTAAGTAGCTACTGCCATAGTATTGCGGTTGCATAAGGGGTCTGGAAAAAGCAGTGCTGCTTTTAGAACATAATTGTTCAAGTGATCTCTGAGTTCAGTACAGGCGGCTGTTGTGTATCTGCTTTGACAATACTAAGTGGTACCAGTATAACTTCATAGCTGAATGGGACACTGGCATATCGTATCACTCTTGTTTTATCAGCTTTCGCCCCCTTAAAAAATTCTAAGGCAGTGTCTTTTGGTGGAGAGTTACATACCTGTATAAAAATAAGTTCTTCTATGTGCTAGTCTGCAAGTGGTGTTTTTCTTGGTTAGTGGACAAGTTTTGGAAAATAAAATGTTTTTTTAATTCTGTATATACCTTTGACATAGTTGAACACTAAAAATAATCTATTTTGGCTCGCTAATACCAGCTTTTTATCACATGTTAAGAGGCGAATAAGGGCTTCGCAATTTGTAAGTAAGTGAGTCTATGGCATTGCATTATGTGACAATTGTAAAAGACCTTTTAGAATAATTAAGATAACTAAACAATAGTGCTGCTTCATGTCACTTTTCCAGAGTGTTCTTATTTTTGGAATATGTCTTTTGAGGAGCAAGTTCTTATGACTTATTTGAACCGTCACTTGAAAAAATGCCTCTTCAATCTTTGGTTTTACTCAGAGTTTTCTAAATTAAGTGAGACCTTAAAAGTTAAGGTTGTGCATTCAGAGGACATGTATGAGGGCTTACTGTGCTAACAAAAAAAAAAAGTTTGTGTAGGTTTAGGTTACTGTTTTTTTTCAAAATCACAGTGACAGGTTTTTACTGTAAACATTAAACATGTTTTACTGAGTAAAACCAAGTAACGGTGTACTTAGTTTTTTGTGGCACCTTAGCAAGCCACTGCTAAAGCAACAGAAGGACACAATGCTTGTCAAAGCCTTGGAGACAGCATGTAGTATTGTCACTTTGATATAGTCTTGAATATAAATCTGTGCATAAACCTCTGTTTACATACACATCAAAAGAATCTCTGCATATGTACATACCAGTTATAGGAGTAAAATGTGTTCATTTTCAACATATTCTGTGTTCCAAGATTTCTTAGCATTATAGTGTGTATGTAACTTCCAAATATTTACTTTTTTTCTTGTACTTTGTTTTGTGACAGGATGACGAAGTAGTACTTCAGTGTGTTGCCAGTATTCACAAGGAACAAAGGAAATTTTGCTTGGCAGCTGAGGGACTTGGGAATCGCCTGTGCTTTTTGGAACCAACATCAGAAGCTAAAGTAAGAAGTTGATACTCTTAACCCATGTAACTGATCACTGAATGTTAACCTACTTATTATCCATGAATACATTTGATTGTGATTTCTTTGATGTGATGCTAGATGCACCTTTTGTATGCTTTTCTTTCTGTGACTGTAACATGAGATTTCTTAGAGATTCTAAATGTACTTTGAAGCATACCTGTTAACAGTCAAAAGCTGCTATTCTTTATTTAAAATGATTGCTGTAACTGAAATACTTAGTATTTTCCTGTAGCTTTCAATACATCATACTTCTTCACTAAAAACCTTATTCCTATTACTGCTGTAGATTTGAATATTTTGGTATACTGGATTCATAATTTTAGAAGCATTGTCACCTATTAGTTACTGGCCTTAAGTGTTGCTTTTAACTGTCTTGAATAATCAGAAAGTTGAGAATACAGGGAACAGAATTATTATGTAATTCCAAAGTTTTAAAGTTAACTTGCTTAATGAGAAGCTCAACATGACCTGGCAATGTGCACTTGCAGCCCAGAAAGCCAACCACATCCTGAGCTGCATCAAAAGGAGCGTGGCCAGCAGGTTGAGGGAGGTAATTCTCCCCAGCTACTCCGCTCTTGTGAGATCCCACCTGGAGTACTGCATCCAGCTCTGGAGCCCCCAACATAAGAAGGACGTGGACCTGTTGGAGAGAGTCCAGGGGAGGACCACAAAGATGATCAGAGGGCTGGAGCACCTCTCCTGTGAGGACAGGCTGAGAGAGTTGGGGCTGTTCAGTCGGGAGAAGAGAAGGCTCTGGGGAGACCTTATAGCAACCTTCCAGTACCTAAACGGGACCTACAGGAAAACTGAGGACGGACATTTTACAGGGACACATAGTGAGAAGACAAGGGGTACTGGCTTTAAATTGAAAGAGGGTAGGTTTAGATTAGGCATAAGGAGGAAATTCTTTACTGTGAGGGTGGTGAGGCACTGGAACAGGTTTCCCAGAGAAGTTGTGGATGCCCCATCCAGGGAAGTGTTCAAGGCTAGATTGGATGGGGCTTTGAGTGACCTGGTCTAGTGGAAGGTATCTGCCCAAGACAGGGCGATAGGAACTAGATGATCTTTAAGGTCCCTCCCAACCCAAACCCGTCAATGATTCTATGATAACAAGTGGCAAATGGAAAAAAGAAGCTAGATAAAGGAAGGAAAAAATAAGGAAATAAGGAAAAAAAAATAAAATAATGTAGTAAGAGGAGCCTGGGAAGAGAAAGGAGAGAAGAGGTGAAACTTTAGACCTGTACTAGACCAGAATGTTAAGACTAAAGGCAAATGGAGGAGGACCTCTTCCCTCTTCTTTGTTCTCTCTGCATCATTTTTTTTTCTTTGTTTTGTGTCTATTTCTTTTCCCTTCTTCCTGATAATTTATTTTTCCTTATGATTTTTTTTTAGTGGAGTTTTTGTATCTTTTATCTTGAAATGTTACTATGTGATCCTGTTTTTAATCTAGATATTATAACCATGTTACATCCACAGTGTTTATTTATGCAGTATGAGGGGTCCTTGTTCGTCTCTAAGGTGAAAAATTACGCTGCTTTAAAATTTGCATTTCTTTACTTTCCAAAAGTGCAGTCAGATAATTTATCTCTGGTGTACTTTACAAACCACTAATAATCTTTTCATATGCTTAAGTAAAAGCAGTTAATTTTCACATATATTATTTTCAACTATTGTCTTAAAATCTTCAAGAATGATTGGCCATTTTTTATTAATTGACATCTCAACTGCCACATGGTCTATCTATTACTGATGATGGCCATCTCAATCCGTAAGACAGCATGTTGCTCATCTTATTATAAGAAAAGAAGGAATGGTATGCATTGCTGTAGAATTCCATAGACCTACTTAAATTTTGTACGTGTCCTAGTAGTGGATAATACTACAGAAGCTTCTGAAGTTTGTTTAAAATCAAGGGGTTCAGAAAACTTGTGCGTAATTGCTTTAAAAGAGCTTACTGAGGAGCTTTCTGAACTGCTGGTCTTGACTGAGAGCAGTGAAGAATTTTGGAAAGAGGGATGTAAATACATCTCTTTCAAAAATAAGAAGTGTAGAAGGTTGATCTGGATTATTAGAGAGTACATTGCTTACCAACAACCCTTAGCAATGATGCTTACTTTCATTTACATTTGGACAAAATCTTGGTTACTAAATAAGAAACAGAAAACCAAAATGGCACACATCCAGTGGACTGAAAAATACTTACGGAATAGGTGTGTTTCTAATAAAATCCTACAGGATTCTGTTCTCGCTTCTATGCAGTTGGGTATTTTTGTCAATTTAAGACATCATTGAAATTAACATATGCAATTTTTTTCAAATGAATATACCTGAAAAGTAACTACAATATGCTAACATCTCTTTTAGTAGCAAAACTGTCAAGTGAACTTAAATGCTTGAAGGGAATTATAACGAATTGAGATAAGATTTCTGTCCTAATGACAGAATGTAATAGTTTACAAGTCTGGTAAAGGTAAACCTAGTAAATCAGTAACCTGTACCAGCTTATATCAGTGTTTTTTACTGTAAAAACACTGATATAAGACCAGAAGCTGTGGGCAAAGATTTGGTTAGGAACATGTCACCTGCAAGAATTTCATGCTATGATAGTGCCTGAAGGAATCCAGAAGACTGAATTTCAGTCAAAGTGTAATGTGGGAGCTGGGTTTTCCTATTAGCAATTTTATGGGCCTTGATTTCCCTCTATGCCACCCAGCACAAACTTAGCATGGTTATACAGAAAATGATTTAAACTGCCAGCACAGCTATTATTTTTATAATAAATAATTATTTTTGCATATTGAAATACTAGTAGACTGACAAAATAGACATAAAACTGATGAGAAACAACTTTAAACTTCAGCATAAAATTTATGTCAGTGCTCCCTCCACTGCCACTTTGTACTTGCCTGTCTGTGTCTCTTTGATGTAGAAAATACTTCCTTGAAGTCTTTTGATAGGAAGCTCTCTTCATCAGAATGTTCTTGTATGAATGTTCCAGCCATAGTTAACCACGGGCCTTGATTTTTCTGTTATCCACCTTGGGGTTGTATGTAGAAGCCTAGTATTAGAAACTTCATTGCAGCTCACTCTTCACAGAGTCACAGAATGGCTGAGGTTGGAATGGACCTCTGGAGGTCGTCTTGCCTGACTTCTCTGCTCAAGCAGGGCCACCTAGAACGGCTTGCCCAGGACCAAGTCCAGGTGGCTTTTGAAGACCTCCAAGGATGGAGACTCCACAGTCTCTCTGGGCAACCTGTGCCAGTGCTCAGTCACCCTCGCCATGAAAAAGTGTTTCCTGATGTTCAGGTGGACCTTTCTGTGTTTCAGTTTGTACCGGTTGCTTGTGGTCTTGTCACTAAGAAAAGCCTGGCTCCATCCCACTTCAGGTATTTATACACATTGATCATCATCTCATGTCTTCCTCTTATGAGAGATACTTCAGTCCTTTAATCATCTTGGTAGCTCTTTGCTGGACCTCTGTCCAGTAGCTTCTTTTGTACTAGGGAGCCCGGATCTGGGCACAGTATGTGGCCTTACCAGTGGTTATTCCTGTGGCCTTGTTTTTATGTTACTGCATTTTGTTGTCTATTCCAAGAAACTACAAGTGAAAATTAGACTGGTGTCTGTTATTGACTGGCTTAGGATGGGTAGCTGTCCTTCACTACTGATGATTAGGTGTAGACATACCTTTACAATGTTAATAAATAATACAAAATTTTGAAAATACTATGTTTTATCAGTAAATCACAGTGTACCTTACAGGAGAAAATTGTTCTTCTGTGTCTCCCTTTTAAATGGAAAACTAAGGCAGATGAACGTTTCTATGGTCAATCAGAAATCTGTGAAAATGGTGACTTGCTGTTCTATTCTGTACTTTCTGTAAAGTATTTTGAGCTGTTTGAGAGAGAAGTCCTACATACTGATAGATTTTTTTTTAATTTATTTCTTATGAAGCATGGCCCCTTTTTATTGCTGTAGGTTTTAATTTTTTTTTTCTGTAACTGCTTGTATCGTTCCTCTCTAGCTACTGTGTAGTTTGTATCTGTTTCTTCAGGTCACCTTTCTGATCAGTATTGACCTATTGGTGTACTTGCTCTCTGCTCTTTCTCCAGAAATCAGTTTAGATGAAAATAAAGTAATTTGACCTGGCCTCCAATTAATTTCTGTAAGAAAATAGAGTTATTTTAAGACTCAAGTTTTTTGCAGATTTATCGAACATTTCCAGTTCAGTAGCTAGTTTTATTCATCTTGAAACCTCATTCAGAAGAATGAGGTGTATTCAGTGTTATGACTGTGTTGATGGAAAACTGGTAACTCTACATGAAAGACCCATTTGTAAATACTCTCAGAAATAAACATTTTCTTCTTATAAGAAGAGCAGCTATCAGGGTAGAACTGTAAATTGTTTCTTCAGATTTACTTTGCAAATTTGTGTAGGTTTCCTATATAAAATTTATCTTTTTGTTTATATTTCTATATGAATGGACAAGACCGTGCAGAGGTGTGCTGGACGAACTCCCAGAAACTCTCACCGCTTTGAAGAACTATTTATTCCAAATTCTTACTTTCTTTTATCACATATCTTATCAGTCTACTTATTCTGCTACACAAATTTACTTACAGTAATGCTTGCTCAGCTTATCTTTAAATGCCTGTAAAATAAAATATTTTGTTCTCCACTTGATTTTTTTCCTTTCTTGATGATTCCTGAAAATGATGTCTGTCTTCTTTATGTTCCTTTCAACTTCCCATAGCTAGAAGGGGGATAAATACCTATGCCTATTTTTACTTTACAGCGGATTTGTAAAACCTTGTTGTAGTATCGTATTTTTTTCTCAATAATGATGTGGCTTATATTACGGCTAGATGCAGTTAAAGATAGTAAAGTAATGGGTGAAGTATTACTCAGAGGTTTTGTTTACCTGTCTGGTTCATTGGGAAGTAGAGACTACTTGATGTTATATAAATTTTTATGTTCATAACAATAAAATATTACAAACAAGTCTTTAGAGAGTTTAGTAACAAATACAAAAGACAAAATTTAACCTGGTTTCATTTGTAATCCATTTCACTCAGAAATGGCAGTATCTTTCTGTGTGTGGTTGTATGAGAAGCCTTGACTTTAACCTATTAAAAAGTAAACTTCTAGTTACAATCTATGTGCACATGTGTGCATGTATATGGATGCTGCACACACACGGACACACATATATGTAGAGTATGAGTTTATAGACAAGAGTATGTTGTGTGTATGTATATGTACGCAGATGCAATTAATGATTGTTAAAGAGTACCTTATAGTGAAGATGAGTGACAACAAGTGTTATAGTTTAAGTTGTTCCTGTTTGAGTTAATGAAATTACGAACTATTTACTATATATACTTATTTAGTTGTGTGTAAGATGCCAAAGTTTGCTATACCTCAATAATATACATAATAATTGTGTGTATATATCTAATATATGCAATTTCAATCTCAAGTCTTTAGCCTAGAAGTCTTTTCCAAAATGTGTTTGAAAACAAAACAACAACAACAAAAAATCTATAGTAGGCATCAAAGGGTAGGCATTCCAAACTTGCTATAAAGACAGTTTCAGCAAGTTTAGAAATCTCTTAATTGAATATTTTCCCTTTTCACCACCTTAAAACCCAGCATTATCAAGAATTTAATTCCCTCCTGTCTCACTGATTTAAAAAAGGAGTGCATGTCTGCTTTAAAGCCCATTCATAGCCATGTTCTGTATCATAGAATCATTGAATGGTTTGGGTTGGAAGGGACCTTTAAAGCTCATCTAGTCCAATCCACCTGCAAGAAGCAGGGACATCTCCAACCAGATCAGGTTGCTCAGAGCCCCGTCCAACCTGGCCTTGAATGTTTCCAGGGATGGGGCATCCACCACCTCTCTGGGCAAACTGTTCCAGTGTTCTACAACCCTCATTGTAAAAAATTGTTTCCTAATATCTACTCTAAATCTTCCTCCCTCTATTTTGAAACCATTACCCCTCGTTCTATCACAACAAGCCCTACTGAACAGTTTCTCCCTGTCTTTCCTGTGGGCCCCCTTTAGGTACTGGAAGGCCACTATCAGGTTTCCCTGGAGCCTCTCTTCTCCAGGCTGAACAAACCCAACTCTCTCAGCCTGTCCTCACAGGAGAGGTGCTCCAGCCCTCTGATCATCTTCATGGCCCTCCTCTGGACCCTCTCCAACAGGTCCATGTCCTTCTTATGTTGGGGGCTCCAGAACTGGATGCAGTACTCTAGGTGGGATCTCACCAGAGTGGAGTAGAGTGGCTCATAAATCAGAGAATATGAACTGCTGAGGTTGGAAAGGACCTGTGGACCAAGACCAGCCCCTCTGCTCAGAGAAGGTTCAGCCAGAGAAGATTGCTCAGGGACACTGTCGAGTAAGGGCTTGAATATCTCCAAGGATGGAGGCTCCACAGCCTCTCTAGGCAATATGTTCCAGAGTTTACCATGCTCACAGTAAAAAGGATTTTTTTCCTCATGTTTAAATAAAATGTCCTATATTTCAATTTGTGTCAATTTCCTCTTGTCCTTTCACTGAGTACCACTACTTAGGGTCTAGCTCTGTCTTCTTTGTACTTTCCTGTCATACATTTATATGCATTGATGATTCCCCTTGAGGCTTTTTTTCTTGAACAAATCTTTCCTTGCATACATCAGTGCCAATAAATAAAAAAAAGTCTACTGTTCCTGAAATGAATGTAAGTTTCATGTTTCAAAACCAGCAGACATATTGATCCAACAACTGAGAAGGTCGTCTAAAATAGTTCACATTATTATATCATAAGGTTCTGAATATTTACCATTTAGTGACAGCTATAAATATGTTCAGAGTGTCAACCTTATGCATCAAATAAGATCATACACCTTCTCTTACATTTTGTCAATGATGTTAGAGAACAAATACAATGTGCATGGTGTAATTCTGAAAGACAAGAAAGCAATGTGAGGAGTACGGGAAAAGTAAAGTTACTACACTGACAAGTTAAGAAGAATGGATTATATTATTTCCATACAGCATGTATCTCAAAAACAAATTAGTAAACATTAAATATGGATTTTAAAATTAAAATACACATATTCAAACACACTTTTCATCCTGTTGCACCTGCTTTGCTGATCTGTTCTTACACTGTTTAATTTATTTTTACAGTATGTTCCTCCAGACCTTTGCATCTGTAATTTTGTCCTTGAACAGTCGCTATCTGTCAGAGCTCTTCAAGAAATGCTAGCCAACACAGGGGATAATGCTAGTGAAGGGGTAAGTAAATTGACATGAGGGAGTATTAAATTTCTAAATATGGATCGTTCTCATTTCTTTCCTTGCTCCAGGATTTTCTAGGAGAGAGGCCTCATGCCACAGCAGATTCTTCAGTTTTCCGATTTTCCTGGGACATGGCAACTGATTATCATGTAAATAATCTGCAGAGCTAGATAGTCTGTCAGTTTTCGTTTTTATTTTGTGTAGACCCAGGAAACTCATATTTTCTTTGAGTTGTAATTTTTCTTTTGTTGTACTTACACACAGAGTTAAGACTCACATTAAGTAAAAGGAAAATGGATGCCTGAGGAAGAAACTAAACAAGTAAAATACAAGTAATCTCAGTATTATCCAAAGAAATGTAATTAAAGATAACATTTCTCTATAATTTTTCTTTTTGATCTGATGGAAATTTATGATTAATTTGTTTCATTATGAGAGATTTGTTTTGATTTCTTTCTGAAATTTGTATGCTGTGTGAACTGTTTTAGTGTTTTCTTCCTTTTTTGGTACAATCCAAGAAAATAAAATAGAATAATATGTGGAAGGAGGGGAATTTTATGGTTTAAGTAAATATCCTAGAAGGGGGAATCAAAATGGTGTTTTGTTTAGTTGATGAGGCAGATTTTTTGAACGTGATATCCATCTCTGCAGAAGTGATATATTAGAAGTGTATGTTATTTTTCTAAAGATGAAAATAGCTATAGAATTTGATATTTTTTCTCTTTAATTAGAAATTGCGATTAATTCTGCAATCTCTTCATTGTTGTGCAACAATTAATTGCTTTAAGACACTTTTCAATTTTATCTATTTGTAAATCCGACGCATCAAAGCACTACTTAAGCATTTGTTACCCAACAGTGAATCTTGCTTTTCACAGGAAATGTAAGTGTAACTCTAGCTGTGACTGACTGTGCAATGATTGCTTATTGAAATTTTTAATAGACTGTATGCTCCAAGTAATAAGGAAGGGAAAAAATACTTTGAAAATATTTTATTTTTCAAGAAGATAAGAGTAAAGGTGGTCAAACATTTAATTTATAAAATTTTCATTTGAAATCAAAGTTTGCCAAAGCTTTATATCATCCCAAAGAAACTAACACTAATGATTGAACTTGCTTTTTTTTTTAAAAAAAATAATAATTCCTGCAAGCATTCAGGGTGACCTACAGAGTCTTATTTCTGAAGGAGGGAATTTAACTTTGCAGAATGACTTCCAATAATATAAAATGATAAAGATTTTTAGAATGCTTCTGGATTAAAACTCCTCATGATTTCATGCAGATCAGTAAATATTAAATGGCTCAAAACTATCATTTGTTTTTGTCTGAATAACATGGCTGCAGAATTTAAATTTAAAAAAAAATGATGATGAGGTTGTTATTTAAGAATTATTGACAACAAAGAGTTAAAATTTGCAGTTTTATACTTTCACAATTTCATAATGTCATCTTCAATACCTACCTTTCATTCTATTAAAAAATATTCTTTTTTTTTTTCTCTGTAAGCTTATTTCTGCGCTTTATATATGGAAATCATATCAGTTCAATTAGGAGGTTTATATATTCAGGCCATGTAGCACCGTCATATGTAGACCATATTTGTATAGAAATTTGTGTGTGCACACACAGAGGGAGCATTTTTACTATCTGCTTTATGCTCTTTTTATCTTCAGCAGGCTAACATCATGAAATGCATTTTGTATCTTAGTCAATCAATACTAGCGATAAGTCTACAGGAGTGCACTTTAGGATAAACTACAATAAAGTGTCTTAAAATACCCTAAGGTATTGTATACATTGTGAACATTGATTGCATAGTATACATGGTGGAATAAAGTGATTTCTAATGATAAATTTCTTCTATGTTGAAGAAATTGTTGCAGGTTCATACATTTAATATTCAGAACTCCAGTGATAGTAATCCAGTAAGCCTCCATCAGATTGTGGTTTCAAATGCCTGAAACCAATGATTTTATTGTTTTATTGACTATTTTTACAATTTCCTTCATAGTATAATATTAAAATTTAGCTATGGTAGTAAGTGATACATCAGCATAAATAGCAAGATAGAGTAACTCTGTATATTGAGAAATTCTTGAATATATCTCAGGAATTAAGTCTTTTGTACCAAATTAGAAAAGCATCTAAATAGTGTATAGACTAAATGATATAACCATTAAATTATCGGATACAAATTTTGACCTTTACCATAATAAACAATTATTATTATATTTGATAAATCAAACTCCCCTAAATATTTTCTATATTTTTAAGATCTTAAAAATTGTAAAGAAATATGATAGTCTAAAAGCAAATGTGATTCTATTTCAAAAATATGTCAACTTGAAAAGGGAAAGGACAATAAATTTCTGGTTTATGATCACTTATTGTTTTAATTCTGTATTAATTTGTCATTCTTGCAGCCATCTTTCTTGTTTAGATTGCATGGGGATGAGATATGTGCTATAGAAAGACTGTGTATTGTATGTACTCAGAAAGACTTCAGCATTTTACTTCACGTTTTCCCATCGCATGCTGCTATTTGATTCACAGGTGTTAAATTTTTCCTTCATTTTTACTTTGTGAGAAGTATAGGAACCTTTACTTTTCTCTGTGGCTTAGCGGCAGGATAACTACAACCTACTGGTTTATTCTGCACTCCAGATCTTTAACTGGCCCGTGTCATGGCACGACTCAGAGAAGCTGAAGTTCTGCTCTCTCACCTCTGATCTTGCAATGTCAGCCTTTGCGTACACGATATTCAGACGTCATTGTTATTGGTCTCTTGTTTTCTACTATTTTCTGCAGTTTAAAGTGTAACTTTTTTTCTTTTTGCAATTACATTGCTTTCTAGAAAATTGAACTCTTGATGAAAAAAGCATTTGCTTAGGTAAAGTGGGATTGATTTAAACACCCCTTAAGCAATAACAGAATTTTTTAGTATTTCCAAAATATTCACACAAAAACTTAGCAAGAAAAAAATTAACCTGAGATTAGTAGTAATATATGGATATTCATAATTGGAGTTTACAGTAGAGGACAAATAATCTCTTCAGTAGAAATGATCATACAGTTGCTTTGGGAGCAGTGGACAATAAAAAAGAAAATGTAGTCTGTTCTGCAATACTAATTTTGAAACTACCTTGCCCTGCACTTATTTTGAAGCTGGGTACCATCCATTGGGGAAATTGTAATAGGAACACAGCAGTTTATATAAATAGCAAGGATGAAATAAAAAATGAAAGCCTGAACAATAATGCAAGAAGCTTTCTTTACGGACCACAAGGATTTGTTACATTCAGAGAAGATGGACTCTTAATTACTTTCTGTCAACAAGCTGTTGGTAAAATGGATGGGATATTTTAGAAGTTATAATTAACCGAGTCTGTTTTGAGACATATGTCATAACTACCAGACAAGTTAAATATTTTGTATTATGAGGCACTATCTGTAGCATGATGAAAGCGAATTGATATGGTAATAAGTAATTTCTGAAGTAGATTTCAGGAAAAACTGTTTTTGAAATGAATCATACAAAATGCTGTCTTTTAATAGCTGTTATATATGTAGTGAAAAATGACAGCATGAAATATAGGAACGCACATCTTATAATGTTCATTTACGTTCTGTTTTCAATAGAAAGGCATTGCTAAGAATGTAATTTGACCTTATATAGTTAACACTGATCTTTTATTGGTTCCACCAGTCTATTATTCCATTGAATGGTTTGCTTTCTGTATTAAATTTAGTTTGAAATAGAGTTCTGCTGTTAGTTTCAGATTTTTCCAGAGGAAGAACATAGCTTATTTGATTTTGGGGTTTTGCTGTTTTGTTTTGGTTTTGTTTTTTTTTTTAATGAGTCAGCCGTAAAATTACAAGTGATTCACTTAAAAGCTTTCAGTAAAAAAAATGGCATGAGGTGGTTTATTGCTTGTTCTCAGTATTTATATATTTGTTAAAAATTGACTACATGTACATGTAATTTTCTTCTGACAACCTGTCTGTAATTACAGTTGATTTTACTGTTAAGGTTTTCCTTGTTGGTTAAAAAAAAGTTGTAATTTATAAAACAAGTATTATATACATTGTTACATTATGTTTTTCTGCTTTTCTTCCCCAAGCAGTGATAAGTTCCTGCAGGATATATTATTAATACTATTTTTTGAGGATGACATATTTTTTAGGAGCTCGTGGAGTTTTTGTAATTTATTGTTTCTAGTCAGCCTTTTGTAATTATATCTAAAAGCATTCTATATTCCCTGAAGAACCAGCAATAACTATCTTTTATTTGTCTCCAATTTTTTCCAATAATCTAACACATTTTCTATGTGGGTCCAAAAATCATTATCTACGAGTTTGGATTTTTTTAGTTTGCTACTAGGTGTACTGAGAAATTTTACATAATTATATGGATCATATTGTGAAATATATTATACGTCGTATCCATATAATTCTGATAAATTTAGCAATAAAATTTGCTACATGAAATTACATGAGACTGTCTACTACCTGTTAACAGCATGAAGTTCCAGCACAACCAGGCTCCAAATCCCTATTTGTTAATGTCTTTGTGATTAGCTAGAAAAATAGAAGTAGGATTTTTATTTTACTGCAGTTGCAATAAAAGGCCTCTGGTGAATTGTTTTTAGATTTTTATTGATTCTGTTTGGACAAATAACATTTCATTTTTAATCCTTTGAATTAATATTAAGTATTCTATATATGTTGAGCTATAGAATGTAGTAGTTTCCTCAGCTTGATGTCTTCTAAGTTGGGGTTCTGCAGAACAGAAGTTGTACAGAGCTTGTAAACCTATTGACCTAATGGGTAATTTAACTAATGTATTGTTCATAGAGTGCAAAATCATTTACCTACACATATGTTCCCATTATTTGAGTTCCTGGAACTACCTTTAATTACCTTGGTACTTCCCACGTGAATCCAAGGAAAAGAATCGACCTTAAAGGCAGTCCTCTCTAGCAATATGTAATGTGCTAGAGACAAAAAGTCATATTTTGGGGAATCATCTTTCATATTTAATGGTTGCCTAAATATACCTGAAACAAGAAGACTATAAAGTAAATGCTCTTTTAAATGGAAAAAAAAAAAAAAAGCTCTGTGTGTGTCTGTGAGAACTGTTTTCTGTGAGAACAGTTTCAAGCAATTATGTGAGAAGTAAGGTATTCTTAAATCAGCAATTTCTAACTTGTTACCAGGATCTTGATGTTAGACCTTTTGCTGTTACTCAAGGCTTGCCAGGTGTAAATCTTATGATCTAGACTGAGAGAAAAAATGAGGTAGAATGTATCATCATAGTATAATTAGTATTAACATTAATTATGATATCCTTAGTTTTGCAAAACTTGGAGATCACTTTCCTGAAAAAGTCCTTCATACAATCTGAGATCGAGGATCTAAGGAAAAAAAAGTAGTTTCAGTGGAAAGCACCATAATAAATTACTTTAATGTCTTGGTCATAATGTTTATTTAAGTTTGAATTAGCTTGTTATTTATAAATAACTAGGAAATAAGATGGTAGAGGCTGAAAAAGGCTGAGAGGCAGACTTGAAAACCTATAAAGCTTGTTATCTGTGTATGAAATTCTCTAAAGGAAGAATGTGGAAAATCCAGTTTTGCTTCTCCCTGATCTTGTAATAAATTTCCATATTTGAAATTAGTAACTGTGCTTGGTTGAAATTATGGATGCAGTTGCTTTAAAGAATCTGATAAATGCTTAAGATAACATTAATCCTAGCAAGTAAATATCCTTAGTATGTGCTTGAACTCTTCTGGGCAATAGGTGCATTTTTCCTCTTTCAGATTTGTTTGTATTTGTGTATATATATATATATATATTTATTTTATTTTTTTTTAATGCATCTGAGAAGTTTATAAGAAAAGTAAGTAGTATCTTATTTAATTTAAAACTTTTTAAAAAATGCTGCATTTTCACTTAATTATAATAAAAACTAGGTCATGATGACAGTCTTTGACCGAGAACATTTGTTCCCTTGGCAGATATTTGGCTATAGCTGTAGCTACTTCATTACTATAATTTTTGCCCAGCATATACATTTCATAATTTGCTTGAATATTTGCACTTATTACTTGAATTGTAGTAGCTTGTCATGTTGTTACATAATTGTGATTGTAGTCCATGCAGTGCAGTGGAGTTCTGATCTTCTGTCATGTTCCGTAGGCAGCTCAAGGGGGTGGTCACAGAACCCTGCTGTATGGCCATGCTATACTACTTCGACATTCGTTCAGTGAAATGGTAAGTGAAAGAGCACTTGCACAGAATGAGTAACATGAAACTCAAATAAACATCTTTTTATCAAAAGAAAAATATATAAATTTGGAAGAATGTTCTTTCTAAGTTCTCTTCTGCACTAGATAAAAAAAAATGTGAATAGCTTATGGTGTCTCAACACGATGGAAGTGGCTCACATTTTACATTCAGATTCTTCAGTGCCCTTCACTCAGAAGTGTAGCTGAAAAGCTCCCTTAGCCTTGGATTATTTCTGTGTCCTTAAGAAATCCATTTTCATTATAATTTCATTAGCAAGTTGCTATCACAATTGAATTTGTTGTGGTAGGTGTTATTTTTCCATCATATTTTTATAAGATAAGGTGTTCCTTTTAACATCCCATAGTTCCCAGGCACTATGCCCATAAGCATACTATCTTCAGGCTACCTTGCATAAGTTTTTTTTCACTACATTGTACAACTGGAAAATTTTAACTTTTCTGGATCTTTGACTTACTAGAGTCCATGCAAGTATACCTAATAGGAGGTTGAAGAAATGAGAAGTCAAGAAAACATCTTCCCTCCTTTTTCCTCTACTAGAAGACTCTACATTAGTCTTTAATCTCTGTTACTTATGATTATGAACCACATAAATTGTAGTTGCCTTGATATACCAGAGTTGCAAGTATGATTACTGCCTTTTGGTATGTTTGCTATGTTTTCATGAAGCAAACTTATTACAGTAATGCTATAATAAGATGTTTGCCTGTTCCTATCTGATGAACTGTGTGAAACCTTGGAAGGTAGGAGCTAAGTTGCACAGAGAAATATGTGCTGAGGTGGAAAAGGATTTTGATGTTTTAAAGTCAGGAAGAGCTTTCATACAGGTAACATCATGCTTAACTAATTTTAAAAAATTAAGCACAGGCTGATAGTAAATTGGAATACTATGAATGATGAATTTGGCATGTGTGTTAATGGATGCTATTGGATTTTTGTTTTCAATAACTTCACTGTTTTGCAGTATTTAACATGTTTAACATCATCAAGATCCCAGACAGATAAACTTGCATTTGATGTGGGACTACGAGAAAATGCAGCAGGTATGGCAAGTTATTTTGGAAGGAAAGCATGTTACACATTTCTGGTTTTAAAAGAGGCATTGAGATTAATGATACTGTAAGCTTATGAATGTCATGTTTATGTGTTCGTTAGAAATAAGGTGACTGAAAGGAAATCATGACTGTCAATACTGATGACTTTAAGTAAACTAACTGACTTTATGTAAGAATGTAAGAGTGCCTTGTAATTAAACTGAGCTACCACAACTTCAATAACACTGGTGATAATGGTTAAAGTTAAAAATTTCCGTTCAGTAAAATAAACTTGATGCATTTTTTTCCTATTTGTGTGGTTTGGCACTTTCAATAGCATTAGACTACAGAAAAGCCATATATCGGTACATTCACAATATACATTGTAACCATACAACAAAAGAAGTACACACCTTGTGATGCAGGAAAACAGAAAAAGTGTAATAAGCACACTGCTAAAAGAGCTGAAGAAAAATAAAAGCAAAAAATGGATCAAAATAATAACGGGACAGAGTGGAGAAGATACGACACAAACAAGAAATTAGAAGAAAGCTTTAACATCTAATTAATAGATCTCTGAGAGTACTGCCAGTAACAGTGCTGCTGACAGAGATACAGTAAAAAAACCGCCTGGGCTTCCATGAAATGACATAAATTATGAGATGCCACTGGCAGTGACATTAAATGAATTTAAAAGCAACTCAGTCACAGAGACCCACAAACAGGTTTACGTGCTTCCTGTATACATAGTACTAATTGTTACTGGAAGTGATGAATACTCATCAGAAAGTAACAGTGACGCTGTACTACCCAGGCCCAGACATATACCTTGAAGAGAAAATCTACGTACCTGTATACACGCCTCATTAATGTGAAGCTTCATATAAAGAAATGCCAGTTTTATTAATGTAAACCTGTGCTTTTTGTTGATTTTTTCATTATTTTGAAACTAAATTAAATTCAAGATAGGCTAATTGATGATGGAGAGACACTGCCAATGTAGGTGTTAAAATGTTTGTGGACCATGGTCTTTGAAAATTCTTTTCTAGGTTACTCTGATTATCTGCATGACCTTCTGTTTTGAATGATTGAAATTTGTCTTTCTGTTTTTTCTAGGCATGTGGAAAATGGTCTCAGACAGATATTAGCAGCTGTTACTTGATTATATCTTTGGTTGCTGACTTAGATGGAGACCATTTTCTTTCGGCATGTTGATAAAAGGAATGTGTGTGTTCTATCTCTCTGAAAATAGTTTCAGTGAGATCTATCTTTATAATTTCATAGGTTTTTTTCAGAGTTACTGTGTGTGTGCCTGCCTGTGCCCATGAGATTTTGTAATGAATATCTATAGTTGTCTCATATTGGCATTTGCTTAACTGTAAATATACAAAAAGACCCTTGCACGCGTAGGTAAGATATAAAAAGCAACACATAAAAATAATACTTAGTTGTGTTTCTGCACAGAGGATTTTGATAACTACTGCATGCTTGTAAACCTCATAAACCGAACACCATAATATCACTTCCCCTTGCCCAACTCCCCCGCCTATGAAACTGTCCTACTGAATCAATTTCAGCTGTGCAAAGTGTTCCTCACCTAGCAGGTATGGCATGAAACACCACAGGTTATTCAAAATTATTCTTTTTTAGCACTTTTAGGAACGTAACTTTTATTTATTTTCTTCTTTATAATTAGTTTCATAAACATCAAATTTTGGTTTAGGGAGGTTTTACATGAAATTTCTAGTTGATCAAGCAGATTTTTTGCTTCATCTTACACTACCAATTTTGTCGTTGTTTAACTTTCTCCCACTTTGCATTGCCCAAAGAGAAAGCTGTATTCAAGTCATTTTCTTCAGGGTCTTAACTAAACCCTGAAGGGTCTGAAATTGTGGAATGACTTAGATAATCTTCCCAGAACCAGGGAGGACGGGGGCTGCAAAGTAATCTACAGTCTTATATTTAATATGTGGGAAATGTTCTATGGTTGTCACCCCTATGCTTGGCTATCCCATAGTCATATGGTCTGTGGTGCTAGTGGAACTGCTCCCAGAACTGGTATTTGTATTGTAGCGGAATTGTAAAGTTATGGAGTATTTGTTTCAAAATTCTGTATTCTACAACATAAATGTAGCTTAGAGTGGAAATGATACAGAAGATTGCGAATTAAATATGAACATTAAGGAAAAGAAGACACAAAAGGTTATAATTAAGAGTTAGGTAGCTGTCAGCAATTTACTGGCAGTGAGAGCCTTGAATGGATGGCAGTTCTGAGCAGTGATTTGTAGGTGGTCAGTGGCTTTAAAATAACATGAAATGAGAAATATCAACTTCAGTGATGGCAAAGATTGGTTGACAAAAAGTTTCAAGAAAAATAAAAAAAATAAATAAATTGAACAGAGGAATTGAAAAGAGGTGGTTTTATAAGGTCAAAGTCTTATAAGACACAATTATTTATAATGTTATTTCAATATTTTATAAAGGTATCCTTAAATTTCTTGCAAATTGTCTCTTTTGTATACCCTTGATAAGTATCTCTGTCCTTTAGGTGAGGCATGCTGGTGGACAATACACCCCGCTTCTAAACAAAGGTCAGAAGGAGAAAAGGTTCGAATAGGTGATGATCTTATCCTGGTCAGTGTGTCCTCTGAAAGATACCTGGTAGGTTTGTGTATTTAGCAAGTGGACAGATGGTGGGAAAATACAAAGTGCTGTGAGGAGTTGGGAAAATGGTTGGGATTCTTATTATTTTTTTTTTTCTAATCTAGGAAATAATGCTTGGTTGTAATGCACCTTTTTCTCAGTGAAAGGTTTCCCCCTCTTAGAACACGACTGTTTCTATGCCTTTATCCCAAGATGTACTTCAACATTCTCCATCTTGGGAAGTTTTTATTCCTGTAACTGTGGAATATTTCTAAGCTGCAACTGGAATCTCTTGATTAGATTTAGAAAACAGCTCATTTTAGAAGCAAGTGACTACTAATTTTTAAAAAATATTTGTATTTTTACTTTATTATTTATTTCTATTTTGTTGAGAAATCAATATACTGAGTATTTTTAAGCACATGAATGTCACTATTTCCTGTTACTGTTGTCTTATTTCAGCATCTCTCCATGTCAAATGGAAGTATTCAGGTGGATGCCTCCTTTATGCAAACGCTGTGGAATGTACATCCTACATGCTCAGGAAGCAGTATTACAGAAGGTTTGACATGTTATTTGTTTAGAAATGTGTATACTTTAGGTGACTTTTAACAAAGAGTGAAAATGAAACATTTCCAGACTTAACATCAAACCAAAGAGCTTAATGAAAATTAAGAAAATGAGCATAACAGAGAAGAATTACTTGACTGCACTTGACCATCATGTTTAAGAAGCATCACCTTATTCTGTTTGAGAAATGTTTTGTTCTGTAATGAAAGGCTCATCCTCTCAATATTGCTCCTTATTTCAATGCCATACTACGTTCAGACAGCTTTTCAATGTCTCCAAGCATGGAGACTTCACAACTTGTCTGGGCAACCTATGCCAGTGCTCAGGCACCCTCACAGTGAAAAGTGTTTCCTGTTCTTCAGACGGATGTTTCTGTGTTTCAGTTTTGTACCCACTGCCTTTTGTCCTGCAGCACTAAGAGAGCCTGACTTGATCTTTACATTAAAGAGATCCCCTCAGAGTCTTCTCTTCTTTAAGTCAAATAGTCTGAGTTCTCTCAGCCTTTCCTCATATGTTAGATGCACCAGTCTCTTAATCATCTTAGTAGCCCTTTGCTATACTTGGAAGCCTTGTACTGTGTAGCTTAGAACTGAACACATGATCCAAAATTGCATAACCGAAAAAAACCCCAAGGATAGTGTGGGGTAAGCAGAAAATTAGGTTTTCTGTGTGTTAGTTTTTTCCCAACTACTTAGGCTTAGGTTTAGCTCTATATACATTTCTCAGAATGGTTTGCCTGAGGGATGATCATGTGTCAAATGATTTAGTAGCCTAGCTCAAGTTGAATGGACAGACTAAGAAAGTGGTATGTCGTGAGTATAAAATTTTACTGGAAGTCTCACAGCAGACTTTTAGTAATGTTTGAAGTACTTTTGACAGAACATAAGTATCAGGAAAGTGTATTTTTTTTTTGCATTCTTTCTTTGCTTTGAACTTTGTATTAATTGTCAACAGGATAATTGCCGATTACCATTTTCCTAATTTACAAATTTATATTGAGTCAGCCATACAGTATGAAAGTTTCCTTCTACCCTTCCTCCATTGTGCATATTTGTTCTTTTAAAAGGCATTAATTTCACTTACAACGTCAGAACAGTTTAGACTGAGGGTCTGATGAATCATTCTCCTTCTACACCATTTTTTTCTTTTCTTTTTTTTTTTTCTATGAGGAAAAGTGCCTGGTTTTGACCTGTAGTCTTTGGGTTAAATGGATTGGAAAGTTAGCTCCCATTAAGCTTAATCTTCAGAACTGCTAAGTCTTTTTCTGTCTTCTGTCTCCTGTTGCTGCTGTGTAGTTTTGATTTTGATACAAATGATAAATGTCAGAAAAAAACAATGAACTCACCAAATTATTTTATATTGAGAATATTTAAATTGTGTTAAGGAGGAGGAAAGTGTGGTGTTATATATTTGATTTTACTTTTACCTTAAGTCTTCAATTTTCAAAACAGTAATTGTTGCAGAAGCTTTGATTTTCCTTTTCTGTCCCAGAATCCTAATTTGATTTTTAAATGTTATGAGATTGCTTTATTTTTATCTTGATTTTCAGAAGAAATATTTTCAACTGAAAAATAATATCTTGTCATAATAAATTTGCTCTTGTTAAACTTCAGTTCTGAGTGAACATTTGAAAAACAGATCTCACCTAGATCGTTTGAATTTTTAAAAAGTTTTTTTTTCTTGAGGATGTTATTTTCATATTGTTAATGTTTAAGCTAATGAGTAAATGTGCTGCTTCTACAGGATATCTTCTTGGTGGGCATGTAGTACGTTTTTTCCATGGCCATGATGAGTGTTTGACAATTCCATCTACAGATCAGAACGATTCACAGCACAAGTGAGTGGTGGTATATTTTTATAGGTTTCCTTCACTAAAAAAGGAAATAGAATGTTAATTGTCGGTTGAATTTGAGATTAGATAGATTGAACACTCTTTACAGCAATCTTTAATTAGACAGTGATATTGTTGCAAGAAGTTGAGACCTACTAAGCAGAAAATCAGTCATGAGTTCTTTTATTACTGAAATTCAAGTAGTTGATTTCCACTGAGATTTCAGCCTGTTATGTTGTTTGTCTTTAATGTGTACTTCTATAAGCAGATGTAAGCAAGTATTTGCAGGGAAGATGGTAATTAAAAAAAAAAAAAAAAGCCCCCAAAAACTCTAAAGATTCGACCTCTACAATGACTTTAATATTTTATATGCTTTGCACCTTTTTGCAAGTTCTTACTCTCTCAAATTTGATCAATATATTAAGATAATTAAATCATATTAGCTAGACTAAATCACTTTTGTATTAAACTTAAATCTACAGCTATTATATACTATGTAGATTTATTATTTGAATTTAACTTTGCGTTTTGCTGATGATCAAAAGCACAGCAAGCTAATCATGTTGATATACAAAACCCCAGCATTAAAAATCTTATCCGAAAAATAAGATCTCTATACCTGTTGCAGCAAATGAGTTAGTCTTTACATAACAGGATACCAGAAGTAACATTCAGTTATGTCAAATAAACTATTCAGCTCTAAATTTTCCATTTTTACATTTCTGTATAGTAAGAATGATTCCAAAACCAAAAGAAAATCCAACTGAATGTCAGAAAACTTGACTTGTTGGTGTATTTATTTATTGCTATTCTCTTCATATGTGTATAGAAGAAAAAGATACAAAGTTTGCACTGAGTGTGAAAATGTGCACACCTAGTATAAAAATAGTAGCGAAAGTATTAGGATCTAGATAAGTTGTGTGGAACAGATGTCATATTCAGACTAGTTTTATAAACACTCAGTCTTAATAAGGTTAGAATAGATGTCAAGCATTATCAGTATGGTCACAAGTGCTATACTTTGCTATTGCTGTTAATTATCTAGAAGTCAGATACAGTTAAAACAAAAAATAATTGTGGAGTCCTATTGCCTTGTATGTTCTTAAAATGTGTTTGGTTTGTATCGTTACTGCCTTAAAGTCTGCGTCCATTTTTTTATAGCTATGTAAATAAAAGGGTAAAATTCAAAAAATGTTTATTTTTCTGAATGAAATAAATGTATTTATATTCCTAAAATAGGAGAATAATGTAAATGCTGTATTGAACATTTTCAAATGTGTGATAGTGATACAATGTGCTAAGACTGATGATTTGGAGTTGTCTTAACTTCTGTATTTGTGAGCCGCATAATAGACTGTCGTAGTTCAGCCTCAGTTGGGGCCAGAATACGCAGTCTCTCTCTCACTCCCCCCACCCTCTGAGAGAATAGGGAGAGATAATATAAGAAAAAGGCTCAAGGTTTCAGATAAGGATGGGGAGAAATCCTTAAAGTTACGGTTATGGGCAAAACAGACTCGACTTTGGGAAAACTATTCATTTATTTCTAAAACCAGCAGGATAATGAGACAGAGAACAAGATAACCTCCCCCCACCCCTCCCTCTTCCCAGGCCTTAACATTATCTCTACTACCTTCCCTCCCTCCCCGAGCGGCACAGGGGAGAAGAGGGAATAGGGATTACAGTCAATTCATCACGCATTGTTTTACGCCACTGCTACCTCACTGGGGGAAGAACTACTCACATTCCTCCCCTGCTCCTGTGTGAGGTCCCTCCCACGGGCCACAGTCCTTCGTGAAACTGCTCCAGCGTCGGTAATTTCTTCCACAGTGTGCTATGGAAGAACAGCTCCAGAACAGCTGCCCCAGCGAGCCCTCCACAGAACACAGCCTCCTTCAGGCATCCATCTGCCCAGATGTGGGGTCTTCCATGGGCTGCAGGTGGATCTCTGCTCCTCCGTGGACCTCCATGGGCTGCAGGGGGACAACCTGCTCCACCATGGTCATCACCACAGGCTGCAGGGGAATCTTGGCCAGGAGCCGCATTACTCCTCCCCCTCCTTCTTCACTGACTTTGGCGTCTGCAGCCATTCCTCTCACCAGAAATTCTTCACAATCAGGCTCAGGCAGACACCTCTCAGGTTCTCTTCACATTATCCATCTCATCTCCTTTCCACTTCTTGCCGCTGGGCCGGGCCGAGTCGGGCCCAGTTGGCCACCTGGTGGGAGGCGAGAGAGTGAGGCCTGCAAGGCCCACAAGGCTCGCACCTCCTCCTCTCTGCCCCCTCTCAGCTTCTTCACATCTTCTCTTCTCTTTTCTTCTGTTTTCCCCTTCTTAAATACGCTATTGCAGAGGTGTTATCAGGGAACATTCTTCTACCAATTGGCTCGGCCTTGGCCAGCAGCGGGTCCGCCCTAGGCCTGGCCAAGTGAAAATACAGGGGATGGACATACTGAACATCAAAAAGGAAAGCTTGGCAAAAATGAAAAATAAGATAGATGGATTGGTGGACGGATGGATGGAACCAAGAAGATGAGGAAAATGTTGTGTGGATGCTGTTGTGACAAAGCAGCAATTCGCTTTTACTTGCAGTGCTGTTACTGTAAGAGCAGGTCACTAACACTAGTACAGTGTTGCATATAGAAACAACTGGAAAAGAGTTAGAGGATTTACGTAATATAGGAATTTAAGAAGTATAAAATGTGGACAGGGACATAAGTATGGTATCACTTCAGTGAGGGAATGGTTGAGGGCCAGGGAGAAATGAAGGAGGTCAAAGAGAATGGAAATATATTGTTAATTTAGAGCTTACGTAGGAAGAGGTCATTAGAGTCTGCAAAAGTAACATCAGTAAGGTGAATGGGACCAAAGAGGATCCAGGATGAAAATGGAAAAGAAAAACTGTGGATAGTTATTGTGTATTCAGTATATTAATCGAATCATTGAACAGTCCACGCTGGAAGGGACCTTGAAAGCTCATATTCATAGAGCCTGGAAATGAAGGTTAATTGACAGCTAGGTTTTTTGTTGTCATTTTGTATTTTGATTCTAGAGTATCAATAACATTATTACAGAGGACAAGATGTGTAGAAAATGCTACTACATTTACTATGAGGAATATATATTCTTACTGTTACAGTGCAATATCATTTCAAAATTTTTGAAATAACATATGTGTTCTTAAATGGGGCTCTTAAATAAGGAGTCCATCATCTTAGAAAGATACTGCTTGCTTTGTCACACTCCACTATACTTCATGTTAATATATAGGTTCTTCCTGGAACGTACTGGGGTCGATCAAGAAGAAGAATATCAGATAGATTAAAACCTTAACTGTTCTCAAGAGAAGAAAAGTTGTAGAAACACTTGCTCAGATAAGAAAAACACAAATTTAATTTCACAAGTTGAGTTCCAGGTCTGATAGTTTCACAAGAACAATGCTAAACAGACAGATATGTATTTTTCCTGTTAAGATTTTTTTATTGGTGTCTTCCTGGAGGGCTCAGTTTCTGACCACACTGGCAGTTTACACATAGATATTGTCATGTCACTCTTTCAAATTAAGAAATAGGCATAGCAAAAAACAGTTGTGTCATCGTCTAGTACTAATTTACTGTGTCAACATATTTCTGTTCAGTTAGATCGTCCACTGAGCATTTGCTACCACAACAGAACATTTCAATCTATTGTGTAATGATGGTGCAATAACCTCTTACATAGTATAGTATGGAGAACAGCTTGGCAGTCACATTGTGAAAGTAAGGCCTTCACTCTAACACAGTTTTCCAATAGTGGTAATGTTGCAGATAGTAGCCTAAAATGTGTAAAATAAACTAAATTTACTTAGTTAAGAGATTCTTAAAGTATTTTAAAATATGTAAAGTGCTCATCAAACTTCTCAAATTATATCTAAATAAAGTATTTGATTAGAAATTTATTATTTCCTAAATCTTTACTGTTGTAGAGTGTAACAAATAATTATTATTAAAAATTATTATTTAAAAAAAAAAGATTTGATGCATCCTGAGTTTCAGATCAAGACCTTTCCTACTATCCATTGTATTTCCTATATCCATTATATATGAGAAAGGTTATACAAGTTCTGGTGCTTAGATGGCAAGATATGAATGGTTACTGAAAGGTGAAAAACTTTCTTACATGTATTCTTGCGAACAGGACTAAGCCACCATAGTTTGTATTGAGCAGAATCTAGTTTTAGCACTAAACCATGTCACTAATCGCCAGTCAGTAATTAAAGAAAAATAGATTATATTAAAGGATGAATTTCTTTACTTCCTAGTTTTATTTCTCTGAGTTTCCTAAAACTAATATATATTTATTTTTGTTTGTATTATGTATTTTGTAAGGATTATAATACAAAATTATTGGTTTATCACCACAATTTTGTCTTTTAAAAAGAATATTAGAAGTAATTCCAGGAAAGAACTCTCTAATGTTGTATTCATGCAGATAATCATTAATGTATGCAAATGACTTATTTTAATATTATGTTTATATGTATTTAAAAGCATTAGTAATTTAGATTCATTTTTTGGTAACTGTATGAGTTACATCTTTTTATGACTGATTAAGTAATAGCTAAAGTTTCTCAGCCACTTTGAAAGCAAAGTATTTTATCAACTCCTGAGAGAGAATTGCTTAATGGAAATAGCGTTATTCAACTGGGATATTGGGATTGTGTATCATGCTCTCACTATGAGTAGGCATCTCCTCTCCATTGAACTCCATCAGCTTAGCTGGGGAGAATAAGTGTGTCCTACACATTTACAGAGGAGTAGGTTATAAATACTATGTAGCACAAATAAACACAAGAGGATGATCTTCTGAATCTTTTCTGTAGGAAAGTACTTTATGAAACTGGAGGAGCTGGCGTTCGAGCAAGGTCTTTGTGGAGAGTAGAACCCCTACGAATAAGGTACTGGCATTTTTTGAACTTTTTTGTTAGCAACTCTTGTTAAGTTAACAGCCATTCAATTGTTACAGACCCTTAAGGCAGAACATGAGTAATATATTTGTCCTGCTATGTGATATATGTTAGAATGTTCATTGTCAGTAATGAAAAGTAATCTACCCTGATATAATCACAGGGAATGTCAATATTTCAAGTATTTTTTTTTGTCTGCGTCTCATATCAAAAGCAGTGTTGCCTGTGAGATACGTATACTTGAGACATTTTCACGTGGAATTTTACCAGTTTTCACCTGGAATTCTAGAAGCATGTAACATCCTAATAAAACAGACAGAGGATATAGAAACAAGAAAATTAAGGCTATACTTCTTTCCAAGGTTCCTTGTGCAAATATATTGATGGTTTTTCATCTGTTTTGATGCAAATATTGAAAGCAAAAGCAGAAAGAACGTATATAGCACATTCTATTTTCTGAATGTCCTTTAAAGCCCAAAATAAACTGGTCTTGCTTACTTGATAAATTATTTTTTAATGTTTCTTATGTTTAGTTGGAGTGGAAGTAACATCAGATGGGGACAGCCTTTCCGTCTGCGACATATTACAACGGGAAAGTACTTGGCTCTGAATGAAGATGAAGGACTTGCAATGTTAGAGAGAGAGAAGTCGGACACAACATCTACTGCCTTTTGTTTTAGAGCATCAAAGGTAAATAACATCAATGCAAATTTGTCTTAAGTGTGGAGCACTTAAATACTAGATCTGACTTGATTCAATGACTGTATAAATTATTTATGATTTCTAAATTGAAGCAATTGACAGGGATTATGCATTTAAATACAAAGGTAAACAACCTGAGTTGAGAATAACAAAGGTTTCCTTGAAGAAAAATAGGGATGATGAATACTTTTTAGAGTAAACTAAGCTATTAACAGGTTAAAAACCCAAGACTGAAAACATACAGTGCAGATACAGTAGTTTAATATGAATGCTTTAATCATAGCTGACAGAGAGCTTATGGGTCAAGATTAGAGGATGGGGATGGACAGGGGACGTTACGGTGGGGGTCTGTTACAGGCCGCCTGGCCAGGAGGACAGAGCAGATGAAGTGCTCTATAGGCAGATAGGAGCAGCCTCACGGTCACAGGCCCTGGTTCTCATGGGGGACTTCAACCACCCTGACATCTGTTGGAGAGACAACACGGCAGGGCACAGGCAGTCCAGGAGGTTCCTGGAATGCGTGGATGACAACTTCCTCCTGCAGGCGATAGAGGAGCCGACAAGGAGGGGTGCCATGCTCGACCTTGTGCTCACCAACAGGGAGGGGCTGGTGGGGGATGTGAAACTAAAGGACAGCCTTGGCTGCAGTGACCATGACATGGTGGAGTTCAAGATCCACGGGGCAGCAAGGAAACTACATGGTAAGCTCTCTGCCCTAGACTTCAGGAAGGCGGACTTCGGCCTCTTCAGGGACCTGATGGGCCAAGTGCCATGGGAGGCGGCCCTGGAGGGAAGAGGGGCCCAGGAAAGTTGGTCTATATTCAAGGAGCACCTCCTCCAAGCTCAGCAGAAGTGCATCCTGGTGAAAAACAAGTCGGGCAAAAAGGCCAGGAGGCCGGCGTGGATGAGCAAGGAGCTCCTGGACCAACTGAAAGTGAAAAAGGAAGCCTATAGAGGGTGGAAGCGGGGACAGGTAGCCTGGGAGGACTACAAAGAGGCTGCGCGAGTGGCCAGGGATAAGGTAAGGAAGGCCAAAGCCCTGGCAGAACTGAATCTGGCCAGGGATATAAAATGCAACAAGAAGAGCTTTTATAGGTACGTAGGGGACAAAAGAAAGTCCAGGGAAAATGTAGGCCCCCTCCAGAAGGTTACCCAGGACATGGAGAAGGCTGAGGTTCTCAATGACTTTTTTGCCTCAGTCTTCACCGACAAGAGTTTCTGTCCCACTACCCAAGCTGTAGAAGGTGCAAGCAGGGACTGCAAGAATGAAGAACCGCCCATTGTACTCGAAGAGCAGGTTCAGGATCATCTGAGGAACCTAAAGGTGCACAAGTCCATGAGATCTGATGAGATCCATCCACGGGTCCTGAGGGAACTGGCGGATGAAGTTGCCAAGCCACTGGCTATCGTATTTGAGAAGTCGTGGCGGTCTGGTGAGGTCCCCGATGACTGGAAGAGAGGGAACATAACCCCAATTTTTAAAAAGGGGAACAAGGAAGACCCGGGTAACTACAGGCCGGTCAGCCTCACCTCTGTGCCTGGCAAGGTCATGAAGCAGATTCTCCTGGAAACCATGCTAAGGCACATGGAGAGCAAGGAGGTGGTTGGTGACAGCCAACATGGCTTCACCAAGGGCAGATCGTGCCTGACCAATTTGGTGGCCTTCTATGACGGGGTGACGGCATCGGTGGACAAGGGACGAGCAACTGACATCATCTACCTGGACTTGTGCAAAGCCTTTGACACTGTCCCGCATGACATCCTTCTCTCTAAACTAGAGAGACATGGGTTTGATGGATGGAACACTTGGTGGATAAGGAGTTGGCTGGATGGCCGAACTCAGAGAGTGGTGGTCAATGGCTCGATGTCCATGTGGAGACCGGTCACGAGTGGCGTCCCTCAGGGGTCTGTGCTGGGCCCGGCCCTGTTCAACATCTTTGTCGGCGACATGGACAGTGGGATAGAGTGCACCCTCAGCAAGTTCGCCAACAACACCAAGTTGTGTGATGCCGTCGACACGTTGGAAGGGAGGGATGCCATCCAGAGGGACCTTGACAGGCTGGAGAGGTGGGCCCGTGCCAACCTCATGAAGTTCCACAAGGCCAAGTGCAAGGTCCTGCACCTGGGTCATGGCAATCCCAGGCACAAATACAGGCTGGGCAGAGAATGGATTGAGAGCAGCCCTTGCGGCCCAGAAGGCCAACCGTATCCTGGGCTGCATCAAGAGGAGCGTGGCCAGCAGGTCGAGGGAGGTGATTCTCCCCCTTTACTCTGCCCTGGTGAGACCCCACCTGGAGTACTGTGTCCAGTTCTGGAGCCCCCAACACAAGGACATAAACCAGTTGGAGAAGGTCCAGAGGAGGGCCACGAAGATGATAAAAGGGCTGGAGCACCTCTCCTATGAGGACAGGCTGAGAGAGTTGGGGCTGTTCAGCCTGGAGAAGACGAGGCTCCGGGGAGACCTGATAGCAGTCTTCCAGTACCTCAAGGGGGCCTACAAGAAAGATGGGGAGAGGCTGTTTAGTAGGGCCTGTTGCAATAGGACAAGGCTCTATCTATCATAATTAACTTCAATTAAATTCAGTTCAGTTGGGCAAAATTCTGCCCTTGCTGTTATTTGTGCAGTGTGTTGATAGGTGAATTTCAAGGAAAATGTAGTCAGTGATTCCTAAACCATATGTTTTCAAATTATACTCTTTAGTGGGCTGCTAATTGCATGTTAGTAGCTTTTTCATGGTTTCCAGCTGAGAAAAACAGTGCAAGTGAGAGAGAATGAAGAATGATTATGGAGGTAGGTGAAAATAATAACTTTTTTTTCCAGAAAGTGAAGGGTTTTTACACCAAAGATTATGAAAAAGTTTTACATGCTTTCATGATATTACTTATAAATAGTTGCCATAGCTGCTACAATAGAGTTTTTTATTGGATGTGAGAAGTTAAATGTACCATGTAATTCTGAATGCTGTATGGTCCCTGAAGGGCAGTGAAAAAGAATCCTTAAAGTTAAATATATGACAGATACACTCTAGCATTAAAAGTTATTATTATTATAATAACTTTTGTTATTATAATAAAGCAAATATTTCTTTTCAGCATGTTTAAAATAAGAATGTTTATTTTATTAGTGTGACTGCATACAGTATGCCAAGAAATTTTATTTTAACCAATCAAAATAATTGAAAAACTATTAGGAAATTTCCTTAGATTGCTAGATACTCACCAAATAGTTTTTGGTTCTTTCTTCAGTGTAAAGGCTATGCAGTGTAAACAGTACATGTGATGTTGTGTAGGGGCATTTATTACACCTGTAATTTTTTCCCACTTTTGGCAAATCATGGCACCCTGGTAAGAATGGTGAGTATACCAGGAATGCCGTAGTTGCTGGTTTAACATTGTCTTCAAACCCCTGTAACATACTCAATGCCTAATTGAACACCGGCTGTCTTGCAATTTCTTAACATTTTGAACTATGTATATGAATGTATAAATTTTAAGTATATAATTTTTATGTTTATGTATGCATACTCATAAAATAAATAGTTCATGTTACATTGAATAAACATACCATACCTTCTTATCATTTTTGTTGAGGTGTTTCTCAAAGGCACGTTAGTGAAATTTGTTACAATCCTCAAAATGACTGAAGTGAGATACAGTAGTAATTAATTATCCAGAAGTCAATAATGACTGTGTAATGATGCATCCATCCCTTCTACTGTATTTGTATATAATATGGTTGTTGAAGTACTATTTTATATAAAATACAAGTTCAGTGTCTCATCATCCTAGGATTTGTGTTGTCCTATATGGAAAATAGTATTTTTATCTCACAGTAGGTTATAAATCTGTTTTTGCCTGTGCCAAGAATAAGAACAGTTGTTTATTGTTGTTCTGGGGAGGTGAGAGCTGCTCTGGCCCATGGCTAGAGACATTAGTGTTTCCAAAGGTGAGGCGAACAAACAGTGATAACTCTTCCTGAAGAAAGAAAGGTGAGCTTTTGGAAGCGAATAAGCCTCGAAGATTGATCTAGACTGTAAGAAGGAAAGGAGTCTTAAAGCCAAGTGCTGATTGTGTACAGATTGAGGGGAAAAAGAACTGTAGAACTAATAGTTAGAGTAGATACATGTAAGTGTGGTTATCTTAATTTCTGCACATATGTATTTGTTAACCTTTGTTTTCTCTTGTTCATTTTCTCAATGAAGAAATATTTTCACTTGTCTGGACCTTAATATGGTGTGAATTAAGGGAAATTTCAAGACAACAGCTTGAATCAGGTCCTTAAAAGCAGGATGCTAGAATAGCTGGCTGTTCACAGCACTCCTGTCTTTAGGATCATAGAACAATTCTAGTTGGAAAGGACCTAATCGAGCCTTCCACTCCAGGTGGGCTCAACACTGGATTCAGACCGAATTGCTCAGAATATACATTGCTGTGGAGAATCCAAAAGGAGACATTTATTTATTGAGGTCTTCTCCCCAGTTTGGAAGCCAGCAAAAGAGTTTTTGTTGAAAAAAAAAAGAGCTTATCAAATAGGCAGAGCTATGTGGAGTATATTACATCCTCAAGGCTTCCCAGGAGCCTGTAACATGTGACTTAAAGTCTTGTCTTTCCAACAGTTGTTACAGAGATCCTGTTGCTGAGGAACCACACCTTCATCCTCAGTATTGTTGCATACCACTTCAGCAGTCTTGTGTGTTCCTTCCTTTTCAAAGCCTTTGATTACATTCATAATGTATTTACTTTCACTATTTTCTTTCCTTTTGTTAAGTAACACTGGAAATTGAAATAGATATTTTAAATTATTAAGTTAAAATTAGAATTTTCCTAATATGTCCTTAAATAAATAAGAATGTAAGAGAGCTTTTTAAAAAGTGAAAGAATATGCTAAATAACATTATGGTGCTGATTTCAATTAAAACAGCATATACAATATATATGCTGTTAATTATTACTGCAAATTATTGCAAACTAAGCTTACAACTTCAGAAATTGACAGAAAAGGCCCAAACCTATGTCTTTGGGTTTAATATGGAGCTTAATTTTGACAAAATTTTAAAATGTCAACCTCTATATTTAAAGCAGCAGTTCTGTAATGCCTTGTGACCACAGAGACCGCAGTTTCCCTACGGCAGATGGAATCCTGTTTTGAAATGGGATGTTCTCATTCCAGCACAGTACTTGGCTCAGTATACTCTGCTGAGCAAAATCTTGATTCTGTTTGTAAATTTCTTTGAGAATCAACACAGTGAAGAACAGGAGCATATTTAAAAATAGTTGTTTATTTAAAAATTGTTGTAGCCCAGAATTAATACTTGACATTTCATATTTTATTTTCATGATGGTATATGCAAGTGACAATGAAGAAATTATTGGTGTAGTCTGAGTAAGTAACATTCTGACACATTCAAAAGTCAGAGATGACTCATGCAGAAGGATTTGATGTCATTTTAATATTACTGCCAGCATGTAGCTATCTTAGGGGCTCAACATGGCATTAGGATGTTGTAATAGTTTAGTAGTAATCATAAAGTTTCATTTCTTTTGGGAATAAGATGGTAGGTATTACAGAGTCCTTTACCTACAACTGTGTCTAAAAGTTCAAGTATTTATTTGTAAGTTCATATTTTACAATTACAATTTGCCCAGTAAGCACTGCATTTCAAACACAGTATTAAGCTATTTTTTTCTACTTATTTTGTATGGAAGGAGCAAGAAGAAGGTAAAATTAAAATAACCCTTTTTTTCCCCCTTGCCTACTGGGGTGTAGAAATGTATACAGCAAAGTGTACAAAGTACAGTAAGCTCACTAACAAGATAGGTAAGCTCAATGTATCTGTCCTCTGTTCTTATATGTGTAGACCTTTTATTTTGTCTTTTGTTAAATGGGGATAGCCTATGGCAAGAACAGTGTGCAGCACCAAAAGATACAATTTTGATTAGCTTGTGTAAGTTTGCTTTAATAAGAGGTTAGCAGTCAGGTTGTCTTACCATTCTTAGGGGTACATAAAGAAGCCCTTACTATATCAAGAGTTTTTTTCCCTACTGTGTTTTTACAAGATGACTGTTGAAAAATCATTGTAAAGACAGTTGGGTTTATTTGTCCTATTCACTCTGCCATTCCTTATCTTCCTTCTCTCATGTAGGAGTCTATGATTCTGTGAACTCTCTCATTTTATAAATCTTCCCCTTCTTCTAGGATATAAAATATCTTCTGAAAATTGCATCTTTGACAGCTTTGCCCTCAAGTTCCTTTGTTCGTTCCTTCTTTTTCTTTTATTTTTTTGTTATTATTATTTTCACTTTGCCATCTTCCAGACGAACAATGTGATTTATTTTCTTTAACTTGATTCATTCATGGCCTGAGAATGAATCAAGTTAAAGAAAATAAATCACTGAGAATAGGTAGTGAAGAGAAGGTTTTGAAGGAGAAAATGTTTGGATTTTTTGTTGTTAAGATATGTACAAATATGTAGAAAAGAATTTTTTTTTTCTCCTTCTCTCCTGATAATGTTTATCCGACTGTACTTTTCAGCTGTTACAAAATACACCCTCTCTTTGCACACTGCTATCAAATGACTTGGCTGAAATCCTAGAGAAACTGGACAGAGCACAAAGAGCAAAACATCAGGAAGAGGAATTTATGCTGTATTGCTTAAAGTGAGATGAGCCTTCAGTCCCCCAAAATAATTCTAAAGCTTTATTTCTGAAATCTGAAAAATCTTGGTTCTTTTTCATGTTTAGTATTGGCAAAAAGGATCAGTGTCACTCAGTTTTTTTAAAACAGTAACTTAATTAGAATTACTTATTAACTCATTATGATTTCCTTCATTTAAATTTTCATTCATACTTGATTCTTGATGCAGATGTAATATTTGAGAAAAATGTTGTAATTTTCAGGGTGCTATGTAAAGCCAAATAATTAAATGCTAACCGTTAATGAATTTGTGCTATTTTATTGTATTTTTAATTTAATGGCCTCACCATAAGTGTATATTGAAAGAGGTCATCTTTGTCTGTACATGATAGTGCAGTCCGCATAAATATGATGTGACATTAATTTCCCCATAGTCTTGATACTGTAATGGTATCCCCATCTTGTATCTTGGAATTGCATTCTACTTCATCTTGGTATTACAATGCTCTCTGCTTCAACTAAAACTATTGTGGAAATGTGACAGCTAAATTCCATATAAATGAAAGTAGACTAACATAGTTAAAATAGAACTTCTCTTTACTCCGCAGGTGTTGAACAATCAGTAAACTGAAATGAAATAACATATTGCATATATAATAATTTTAACTGTATATCAATGTCTAATCTACTTTGTTTACTAAGCAAGACATGAGCAACTATTTACACTTAAGGTTAAGTTCATCAACATTTTAAATCATAGAGAAATGATATAATATAATTACTCTGTTTACTTAGGGTGTTTTGTTAAATCACACGTGTGCACATGCATCCATAATTTGCTGTTAGAGAATTTGCTGCATGGTTCTGGTCTTATTCCTGAATTCAATTGTGAAAGGAAAACTTTATTATGTTAAAGAAAAAGGTACTTTCTTTTATGCTGGAGACTTAAAATCCTCTGGTTGTGAATGAAGAATAATGGATTAAGAAATAAATTTGGCTTAAAAATTGTACTGAGTGTTCCAGCTGAGCATTGAGTGATGTCTTTAAAAGAGATTTGAAAGAATTTTATTATTCTTGCAAAGAGGATAAATGGAAAAATGAAATAAATGTAAAAAAATTAAGAAGTGCAGAAGTAAAATAAATGTAAAAGCCAAATCATACTTATTTTTAAAATTAATATTTTCTTCTTTGCTGGTCGTTGCAATACAGAGGAATTTTCATCTGCATATACTATTTACGAGAAAAAAAATTCTTTAGCATAAAAATATTTTAACTAAATTTTAAAATATGTTTTGGCTTGTTTTCCTTTTTAAATTTAACCTAAAATTTGAAAATTTTAGTAATGTAGAGTTCTACAGACTACTAAACATCAGTAATTCAGTTACTACTTAGGTTAGGTTAAACATGTAAATATTTTAAAATTATATATCTTCACATATTAACGGATTTTACTTGGCTTTTCTTGCTTCAGTGAAAATGATGCTTCAGATTTGAAATAATTTTTAATGAAAATCTGGCTAATTAATTTGATAGAAACAGAAATTATGTGACATTAAATTTAGCTGCATCTTAACAACATAAGTAGCATAAATATTGTTCAGTGTTGGAATGTGTTTCTGTGTAGAATTCAGTGGTTTACCCTGTTCCAGTACAGAGATTAAATGTCAGCTTTTATTTTGTCTTCTTAGGAGCTAAAAGAAAAGCAAGATTCTAGTCTTAAACGTGACATGGATGGAATGGGAGTCCCAGAAATAAAGTATGGTGATTCAATCTGTTTTGTCCAACATGTGGCCAGTGCCTTATGGTTGACCTACAAAGCACAAGACGCTAAATCAGCACGTTTAGGCCCCTTGAAAAGAAAGGTAATGTTTGAGAGTTTTATTAATTAGTGGTAAAATAAATGTTAGTTGTGTAACAGTTTTGGTCTGTCTTGTTTTTTACTATTCTAACAATGTGGCAATTGTGGGTTTAATTGTTTTGTGCTCTTTTATTGAAAATGGTGTGGATGTTTCATTCTAAAAATTAAAACAGTGATGAATATTTACATGACTACATAGCTGAAGAAAAACTTTGCCACAAAGGAATGTATTTAGTTATTTTTCTTGCCAGAAGAAATTATTATTTTGAGCTCAATTTTTATTTTTGACACTTCACTAAAATATGGAAAACCTTTATTTGGATGGTCACAACCCTTTTAAAAAATCTATATTTAACTGTTTAAGGGTATAAACTTGTAAGGGATCTTACATTCACTCGTGGTTTAGATCTTTCTATTGAGTATATTGTATGAAATGGTAATTTAATTTGTTACTTAAGAAATGGCCCTAGTAACCCCTGAAGTTTCTTAAGGGATATTAATGAACAATTTCCTTCCAATATTTTAGATGTGATTGTGATGTGGCATTGAGAAGGCCTTTCTCTCAACCTTTTGATTATAGGGTACAAGTATATTCTTAATTAGGGTCATATGACCTGTTCTCTCTTCAAATTATGTTTACAATTAATTCAGAATTAAGAGGTTTAGTACTAGATTCACATAACTGCATCATTACGAAATGGTTCTTTGATTCTGTATTCATAGATTTTTACAACTTGAACCTATTGTTCGAATATGGAAAAGAAAAAAAAGTTCATTACTGATCAGAAGTTGGAATTCTTTAATTACTTGTATGTATATACGTTCACAAGAGGATACCCATACACAAGCACTGTAAGACAAAAAAATGAGGTCTTCAGCACACCCTTAGCAAAATCTCATTTATTTCTGAAGCACACACGGTCATAAATGGGCAATGAGTGCCTACCCCTTTCACTTCTTCTCAGCAACCTGGCTGATCAGAGAAATTCTTCTTTGTATGCCAGTCATTCAGTATTTTCTTGATAAGAGATTTAATGAAACAATGATGACCTCTTCCTTTCCCATGCCAGTAATGGCTATGGAATTCTGTTTCCTTAGAGGGTGCAATTTTACTTCTTGGAAAGGCAACATGTAAATTCTTCCTCTGTATTGAGTAAATAATTTTGCAATAGCTTCCTGTGAAGTTTATTTTTTTCTTCCGCAGTTTTCTGCTCAGCAGCAGGGGACTAAAAGAACCTCCATAATTGCCTGTCACTTTTATTCTTCTTTCAAACTGTTTCATTCACGTTCAAAGACTCCAAATCTTTTGTTGCCTTCTCACCTGGAGAATTCTCTCCTGTTAATTGCCTTCAAATTGAAGAAAACCCAAACCTTCTCACTTCCTGTAATTGATGTTCCTGTGGAGGCAAGAAACAGTTTTTCATCCTCTGCAAAATATGGTACTAAACTATAGTTTTATAAGCAGTTGAGATATATACATCCCTTTAAATTTCATATCAAATTAATTTTTCTATAGTAAAGTGAAGTCATAGCTTTGTGAAGTCATCCTCCACCATAATTTTTGTCAGGAGATTTTCACTTTGAGTCAGTGTAATTCTCTTCAAGCTGACCTGTACTTTTTCTAACATGCCTCTGTAGGCCTAGGATGATTGAGAAATACCTTATTTTTGCAAGAGGTAAAGAGTGAGGTTTTTTTTTTTCCACAAACGTAGCTATTATCACTGATAGCTGCTGCAGATGTAGAGAGCAGAAAACAACTATAGGATTAGTTCTGTTATAAAATACTAAAAATGCACAGTAAAAATTTCTGTTGTTTGGCTTTGGTGTAGTTTCGTGTATCTAGTTATGCTGTCTTTGCAAGACACAAACATGTAGGAAATTCTGCCATCATTTATGATGCTGCTGTTGCACAATTTCTGCCAGAATTTTTATCTGTTATATCTCTCTAAGGTCTTGGTAACCAAGAGTTCAAGACTTTGCTAGATGATGATGTTTACATCAGTATTCTATTGAACATTCCTCCTCCATCTAGTGTGAGTGATGGATTCCTATCTTTTCAGTTTGAGAGCTTGCTTCTATGCAAGCTATGAACCCCTGCATAGCTCCAGAATGCTGGAGCTCAGAGCACAGAGAAACATATGCTGTATGCTTTGGATTCACATCCTGGAGACCATTGCTCAGGGTGTTGGTCAATACCAATGCCTTCCTGTATCTCAACAAGGAAGGCAGTGCCAAATGCCCCTTTATACACAGGGAAGTGTTTTACCTGAGAAATTGGAGTAGGCAGTGCTGGATGCTTCTCACCATGATCTACTTACTTGGGGGGAGGAGGTGTGTACCTCATACACAATGGTAAATCACAGAATCATAGAATGGTTAGGGTTGTGCAATTACTTTGCAAGGTGTGGCAGCTTTAATACCTTATCTGTCAAATGTTTTCATTCCTGTTGTTCCAACCGAAATCTGGAGCTATATGCAATGGCCTTAGGAAACATTATCTCCTTGTCAAATGTTTTCTTATTAGTTTTGTGATGGGAAGAATGATTCTTTAGTTATTGTTCAGTTAAGAGACCTCAAGAACTTTCTTTACGGAAACAATGATATTTCAGCTAACAAAGTTACCCACAGTGTGAGTCTATATAAAGAAGTACTCAAAGGAAGGAAAGATGATTGATATGTAAAGTAGTTTCCTTAAGATAATATTGCCAATACACTAATTCAAAAATGCCTTCCTAGTCTTCTCCATCACATTTCCATGGATTCAGGGGTACAGATAAACTCGTAGGGTGATGTTTGCCTCTTTTAAAAGCACTTCCTCTGCATCTCGGAAGGAACATGCGTACTTTGGATCCTGCCAAGTATAGAAAAACATCACTTTCCAATCCTTTGGTTTACCTGTATGCCAGTATATACAAAAAAACCTGTTGGTAAATAACCTTCCCATTTGCGGCAGTAACCACTTGTATAACATTATTTGTTAACTATTCAGTGCTTCCAGAATTACTCAGCTGAGTGGGAAGTTGGGTAGCAAATTTTTACTATCTCAGAGCTACATCTTTCAGTGGAGAATTCAATAGGTTACATCTAAGGTGAAGAAACAGGATAATTCACATTTAATTCTTACAAAAGTGCTGTAGGATTTTAATGACTCAAAAAGATTAAGACTTTTTTTTTTTGTGATACCTAAAAAATATACTGGCTATTTGTGAAATTGGGTATTTATTTAAAGGGAAAAATTAAAAACCCATCAAAGGATCTCTATTATTACTTGAAATTCACATGGTATTAATATCTAGTTCTGATAAGAATCCAACATAATGTGTAGAGAATAGTTCAATGAGTCAGAAGTTACTCATAAATGTTGTTGCTCCTTTAGCTACATTGTAATTTTTTGTTTGTTTTATTTGATAAGTGTATACATTCAATGAATTGCAGGAGAATAAAGGTACATTAAAATGTCTTCTCTGAATAACTTTTGTGTGAGACTGACAAATTTGGAATTAATTAGTTCAGATAAAGTGATTAACAAAAAGTATCTCCATATATATGCAATTACTGTTTTCAGTGCAATATTGGAAAAAGTTAGAAAATATTTAAAAGCACAAAGGATTTTTAAGTAACTATTGTGATAATTACTGACTTTGTATAGGTTATATTACACCAAGAAGGCCATATGGATGACGGTCTAACCTTACAAAGATGTCAGCATGAGGAATCCCAGGCTGCTCGAATCATTCGCAATACTACAAGCTTATTCAGCCAGTTTATAAGGTAGTTGTTACCATCTTATATACAATCATTTTTTGTTTGTTTGTTTTTTAAAGCATTCTGAAATTATAAGAATTTCTCTAGCAGAATCCTTATTTCCAGCTTTCAAGTATTTGTATTTAGAAGCTATTACCAATATATTTTTACTGACTTAAGTTTGTAGTTTTTATGAGTAATGTCATTAAAGAATACTGATTTATTGCCTTCAAAATCTAGGCTGAAACATTTTACCTGTGGCTTTTTAATCACCTATCCTGTTGATCCTCCCACTTCTCTGTCACCTCTCTGATCATATCTGGAAGATTTAAAGATGAGAGGAGAGGCAGCCCTCTCTGGTGAACTGTATGCAGTATAACAGACTATGTGCACTAACAACAATTAGGGCAGAAGGCCAACTGTCAGCTGAGAAGGTAAAATGAAGAACTTAACTTCTGCGACTCAGCTGAATTATTATGTGAGCATTCCTAAATCTGCTGTTTAAACCAACAAATTTATTTGCAGTGAAATGGATTTATGAGTATTCGAAGTCACTGTCTCTCTGCTGAGATGCTGTTACTGACTATATCTGATTTATCAGATATATCTAATATATCTGACAATAATAATTCAAGTTATGCTTCTAAAACTTTAGAATAGAATCAATAGAATTACCTTCTGAATAGTATTTATCTTCCAAATTTTTGCTGTACTACAGGGCAATGCAGTTAGTCATTATACCTCAGTAAGAATTACCCGAGATTGGACTGTTCCACTGACTGTATAATAGAACTCAAAAGCTAATGTAGAAACAGTGATGGCTATTTCTGTAGATCAAAACGTCAACGCCCTTAGATACCTGGACATTGTGAAACTTGCAATATACGAGTACCCTAAGCATGGAATCAATACTACAAAGGATATTAGAAAGTCAGGGAAATTAAACAATTTAATATGACACCAGACTTGCTCTGTCATAATCTTGATTTATTGAGAAGGTTATATAAAGAGCTGTACTTGTTCAGTAGTTGCCTATTATCCCTGCCACACCTGTGGCAACACAATACCTTTCTTGTCATGGAAAAATACAGTCTTGGCCAGTAGTAAAAAGAATGTGTTGGACATGAATATAATTTAAAACTGTGTAACTAAATCTGTATGTTGCTGACTGAAGAGCCTTTGTGACCTCAGGAGATGTTGAATCTTAATGAACCATTGACAAAATTAGCATGAAAAATTACTATATTTATCACCTTTGATCCCTAGTTTGATTTTCTGCATTCAAGCCTGTATTTAAACAATATTTTTTGTGAAGTAGATTTTCTGATTCATAATTTGACTTGCTCGCAGCGTATTAATGCGCTTGCCTCAGCTTAAATTTTTCAAGTCCTCTTCAAGTACAGATTGTGCTTAAAAAGGTTTATTCTACTGCTGTATATCATGTGGCTTGTGAATTTGTACAAAACTGTTCAGAATGGTTTCTGTCACCTGTCACTTTAGCTTAATTTTGACAGACTTTAGTTACCAATAAGTTTAAGACTTTACGTGGAAATAGTTCTAAACTGATTGTTCCCATGAGGGCTTTAGTATTTGGACAGTGAAGGGAAGTATCATGAAAACCATCTTACATATGTGGTTGTATTTGACACTTTGAATAATACCTTTTTGCTATGTTAGTTTGAAAATATCAGGCATTTTGAAGCATGATTTTATTATGCTCCTTATTTTGTTACTTTTAGTCCCCTTTCCTTCCCTCATTCTTTAGAGTAAACTGTTCATGACATTTATCTTACATTACTAAACTTCCAGGATAATAGCTCTTTAATGAGCAGCAAGACAAAGGTCTTCAGTTCAGTGAAGTTCCATGTTTCCTTCACTATAGCTCTTCCATACAATATGTTTTTGTCTGAAGATTTTTTTTTAGGGTAAAAATACAATTCTGTGTCAGTGCATATTCATTTATAATTGCCGAGATCGACATATAAGAATACACAATTAAATCGGTAAGAATGTATGTAGTACTGAAGAAACTATTTTTTCATAGTGCCTGGCAGAAGTGTTAATTATGATGATCAAGTGGTCATCCTTGTATTACTGCGTAATAGATGAAAAAATAAAGAAAAATGAGTTTATAATTCAGAACTTGCTTCCACAGAACCCACCATATGAGACTGCATTTAAAACATTACTTCTTCAGTATCACAAAGGACTACACTACTCTTTTCCATTTCCTGTGCTGAGGGTATATAAACAGAGCCACCTCTGCCAGCAATCAACTGCTCCTAGATGATACTATTTATAATAGTGAGTCAGACCCTGAAAAATTGGGTTGTCACCCAGGATTGAACAAATGCTTGGACAGGAAAGAGACGTTATTTTACTGACAACTGAGATTCCTTGAAATTCTTTATATTTTTAAATCCCACTGTTCTTTATTTCCTATATAGAGTTGATACAGAAGACCTAATTAATGGTTAGGATTACCTGTTATTTTTGTGTTCTTTCTCTAGAAGACTGTGGGTGTACAGCCTCAGTAATTGCTACTATTTTAGTCCATCTGTGCATTACACCTGTATCATCAGTGGGATTTAAAGTATCTAAACAGAATCAATTACTGTAAGAAAGGACTTTGCTACATCTTTCACCTCTGTTTAATCTTTTTACTGACTTATATTGTTTCTTCTGCTCATTCTTTTCAGTTTTTTTAATAATTCATTTTCTTTTCATCAGTGCAGAAAGGGAAATATGATTCCACTTCAGGAAGCTCTGAGCTCTGGACACCCAAACAATAGATGTTTGAATTATTTGCAGTTCAGATGAGCTGTTGCTTATATACCTGTCATATGTATAACAAGACTAAATTTAGATACCAACAGAAAATAGGTTGCTACATAATACTGTAAATTACAGTGTGAAAATGAATAATGCTACCAGATGTTCTTGTTGTTTTCCATAGTGGAAACAACAGAACACTCTCACCCACTGCCCTGCCTGTTGAGGAGATGGCTCAGACTCTGCAAGACCTGATTACTTACTTCCAGCTTCCCCAAGAAGACCTGGGACATGAAGATAAGCAAAGCAAGCTTCGGTCACTCAAAAACAGACAAAATCTATTCAAAGAAGAGGTACAGAGAGAGGAATTGTTATATTATTTTGATTTTATCGTGTCACAAACATTGAGAAGAACATAAGCAGTATCATCTAGATGCATGCATATGATTTATAATGTAAAGTTCTGTAGCTGGTATATACATGTATATAATAGACTGTAATGCCCTGTAACTTGCTGTTACGTATTTTTCATTTCCATACTTGTGACAGGCCACAAGCCCGCTCTTATAAAATTTGGTCTGAATACTTCTGAGCATCTTTAACAGATATCATTTTTAAAAAGAAATGATTGTGACAAGAAATTTATTTTTCTCTCTATGAAGCTATACATTCTGGATACCCCAAATGAATAATAAAACTTGAATCAATGATAGCTGTTGTATCTGATGTGTTGTCTGTCCACCAGGATGTGACAGAAACTTTTTATCCCTAGAAACTGGAAGAATGCTAGTTTTAGAGGAGGATACGTATCACATAATTGTAGAATTCCTTCTCTTTGAAAATGGAATAATTATACTTCTGTAAAAACAAGAAATATCTTTTACAATATTTTAGACATATTTGGGTTGCTTGCAGGTTCTCAATACCATTTTAGTCTCCAATCGAACTGAAGTTAAAAATCTATTCTAGTATTTGAACTTGTTTGTTTTACAAATATTTTATTGGATTGTAAAACCTCCACCTTTTTTAATCAAAAAAATTCCTTTGTAGGTGAATTTAGAAAGTGTTTTTTTCCTGTGTAAGGAAGACTTTATGTAAAAAAGTCTGTTCACAAAAATTATAAAAGCCTTTATTGTCAGCTTTGTTTATTCCTTATCATTCTCTAAAATCGATTATCGTGATACAGAAAAATACACCTTAAAATCTTGTAAGCACAATGGTTTTGGGTTTTTTAAATCTAAGATGATGCAACTTTTAAATATGTACAGGAAAAAATCTTTTAAAAGGACAACATCAAATGCTTTTTTATGTACAATTGGCTTTCCTCTCTGTCATCTGCATTTAGGGAATGCTGGCACTAGTTTTGAATTGCATTGATCGCTTAAATGACTACAACAGTGCAGCTCATTTTGCAGGAATTGCAAGAGAAGAACATGGTACAGCGTGGAAAGAAATTTTGAATCTCCTTTACAAATTGTTAGGTAAGTTCTTCAGTAATCCACTAATGTGAAAAAAAGCAGGATATATACTCTTTGTATTCTACTTGTTGCTTCACCACCAAAGACTACGTTGTGTGTTATTCATTCTAGCATGTAAATGACAGAATTTATTCCATATACCTTCTGATATTTATTACAGAGAACAAAGTTTATTGAGCAATGATAGAGCAGAAAAATAAATCTCTGCTAGGAAGAAGACTGGTGCAGCATGCCAATTGCATATCTTTTAAAAAATTATTATTTAAATGTACTTATGGTATGCAAATAGATGTGAATTATTACTTTAAAAATTTGAAAAACTAAAAAACAGTCTTTATATATAAAGATGTGAAGAAGCCTAAAAGTAATAGTCAGAACTTGTAGGTCTATTGAATCCATCTTTGTCACTTGAAGCTTAGATTTAAATGTTAATAAAAATAATTACGTAAAACAGAAATTTATATATTTTCTATTTCAATGCCATGCTTTCTAGAGCAAAATTATTCTGTGTTGTAGGGCCAAAATTACAGAATAGAGAATTATGTATATGTGTATTTCTTTCAATCACTAACTTGATACCTGAATTCCATAATTCCTCATATAGGAGAATCTTGTATTCTAAAGGAGTTTAAATATATTCTAATTTAGTTACAAGGAAAGTTAGTCCTAAACCATAGTAAAATATGCAAGTTTAGAGTTAGGGCAAGAATAAAACAAATCAGAGGGAGTGGTCTGAAGCATGAGGTTGTCCACATAGTACAGACATGCAGATGCTTCTGGTGAAATCTTCTAATTCCTTTAGAAAGTAATAAGATACCATTGCCTGCATTTTGCTGGAGTCTTCAATGCTGTATAGGTCTCTCCATATTTTGTCTTGACTTTCTTCTCCACGTACATGTTGAAGATGTTTGTTGTGGTGTAATAAATATTAAGTTAAAGCTTCATAATAAAAATCCTTGGCAATTGTATACAAAATGCTTTTTTTTGTTGTTGTTTTTCTATAATCAGTAATAACTTCTGGAAGAAAAGTTGTCAGTATTGCTTGAAATACTTGAATGCTGATGAACTTTCAAAGTGCAGTCAAATAATGTTGTGTTCTGCACTGCTGAAGACTCAAAGCTCTCTGTTCTATAACATGTTTTAATCAGAAAGTAGAGCTAAAGGTTGTACCCAGCCTACAATTGAGCCTAAAGTTCTGCATATCATCATCTCACTCACTGGGAGGAAGAAATAGAAAAAGAAGTGTTTCACCTCTTGCTCCTGACAGTGCTTGACATTTGCATCAAACAAGGGTGGTGGATAATTTCTATTTAAATTTAACAATAAAATAAAACATAAATAATTTTTTTTTTTTTGCTGAAATTCTTGTTTATCTTGTAGACCCCTGCCACTTCAAAAGCTACATGCCCTTTAGAATTTAATATTCATATTAAATTAATTCTTTATTACTGTAACGTATGTGCATTTAGGATTTGTCTGTTTATTATTTTGTGAAGATGTTAGAAAAATTGTGGTAAAATATATATTATTAACATTGGTGATTTTAAAAGGAAATCTCCTGTTATAAAATTTACCTTGTGGGTTTTTTTCCAGCTGCTCTCATTCGTGGCAACAGAAACAATTGTACTCAGTTTTCCAGTAACCTCGACTGGCTAATAAGTAAATTGGACAGATTAGAATCTTCTTCAGGTGGGACTCACTTTTATCAGTTTAAATTAACTATCAATGCACCATACACAGCTGTCTTACGTTATAAATGTCAGAGCAATTTTCCTTGAAAACAACATGCGTTAGAAAACACATATACTGCATTTTTTTTTAATTGACAAACTATCACATTTAAACAGACATTTTAATGCCTTTTTTTTTGGTTCCATACATTTTGTATGTGCAATGGCACATCCAGTCAGTGTTGAACATGACCTCAGTGAATTAATGGATTGGGACAGATGGTATCAAGACTGCTGTCCCATTGCTGTTGAATAATACCAGAGTTCTTTGTGGGCACAAGGACAACTAGCATACATATATATTGAGAGAAGTTTTTTTTCACTATGGGATGTTCGACAAAATATTGAAATAGTATCCAATGCTCCCTACTAACACCTTTCTCTCTCTGATTGAAAGAAGGGGCTTAAACTTGCGTTTTTCTCAAGTAGTCTTAAAATTGTGGCTGTTTTCAAAAGAAAACAGAAATTAACGGCTTCATGATGCACTTGTGTCTAGCACAATTCACACATAGTCATGTCAATACTCTTTAAAAGTATTGTCATTGTCTTTTTAGGCTGGAGAAAAGACAACATCTTTTAAGATACTCTGTTATGTACTGAGCTTTTAAATTGTGTTTAATTGTGCAGACGATTTAATTGCAACATTATTTCTGTGGCCTTCATACAGGTATTCTGGAAGTGTTGCACTGCATCTTGATTGAAAGCCCAGAAGCTTTAAATTTAATAGCTGAGGAGCACATCAAATCCATTATTTCATTGTTGGATAAACACGGGCGCAATTACAAGGTTTGTTTGAAAAAAATAAGGATGTATTGGTAACCTTACAGTGATTTGTAGAAAAAAAAAACAGAAATGTCTACATGGAAATATATGATTCCAGTACCTTTAAAGGAATAAAATAACCTTGAAGTACATCTGAAATATTGCTTTTATTGAGATTAAAAAAAATATGTACTATATAATTGCTTTTCAGTGTGAAATTCAGCAAATATGTATGACAAGCAAATAGTTAAGAAATATTGATAACCAGTGAGACCTTTGGATTTGCTGAAAAAATGGCTGTAAGAAAATGGACAGAGTAGCTTGGTTTGTGATGGAGGGCTCTGCAGAAGCAGCGAACTACCATTATTATATCTGTAGAAAGACAGACCTAAGTCCTGCAAAGTCATTCCTAACTTGAGTAATAATAACAGTAGCAGAAAAAGACAAAATAAAATGATAAATCAGAAAAAATAATCCAAATATCTGAAAACATAGGTGTTGAGAAGTAAGAAAAAACTGAGTTTTACCAGAATAGTAGTAGAAATCAATTTAGACATCAATGTGCAATTCATTAAGGTAGAAGAAGGTGAACACGGTTTCTGGCTATGATGAAGATGACATCAAACAAAGAGGAGAATATAGTTTTATGTGTAATTTTCTCATGTGAGCTTTCTTTCTCAGTTAAAATTTTGTTTGAAAGACTGATAACCTAGAGGAAGAACAGAGAAAGTGTTAGTGAGCTGAAACTAATTTACAGGGGAAGGCAATACGGATAACCTAACCAACTACAGATATGAAAAAGGAGAGAAGTATTTTTAAGCGTGGTTAAGGAGTATGAACTGATATAAGTAGGCATAAGAAAAAAGTTGAAATTACAGTGGAAAGCTTAGCTTACTGTTTTTAGCTGTTAGCAAGATTATTGTGCTGTGCCAGTCACCTGCAAAGAGAACCTTTCAGCTGGAGCATCCTAAGGTAGACCTCATAGTGAGAACTTAAAGCAGAAAAGGAAAATGTTCTGTACAGGAGAAGAAATAGACTGGATTATGGATTTGTGCATTTCCATTTGTAATATCTTTGACTAAACATCAGTAAATAGTGAAGTAATGTGAATAAATGAATTTATTTGTTACTCCAGAAACAGTCTGTCTTGTTCTTCTGCTAGATTAGAAATTCTTTTGTGATTTAGGAAATAAGAAAAACTGTAATATTATTAACATGAACTGAAATTGCCTTTGAAATTATTGAGTTGAAGGATTTTTTAAATGAAAAGTCTTGTGTCAGAAATATTGCCAGCAAGTGCATAGGGATTATTTAAATAGTTTATGTGTAAATTCTGAGTTATTGATTCTTATTAATGTTATTAAGACATTTTACAGCTGAGTACTTTGCGGTTATTTAAGTGAATACCTCTATCCTTCTGCTAGAGTTTTCTACCCAATAACAGAGATGGTAGAAAGGAAAATGCCTGGGCTGGAACATAGCAAAGTTTACAATATATTAGCTTAAACTGCTGTTGAGGGTGGTTTTGTGCTAATCTGCTGGGCAGAGAACGGGAGTGGCTAAAATAAATGTTCTGTTCTGCTGCTTCTTGTGTTGTACAAGTTTCCAAAATTGTAATCAACGGTATGAAGATAGTGCTTTGTCTTGGAGATTATTTGTATAAGTTTAGAACATTTGGACTCATTGCTCAGTGATTCTTTGTCAGAGCTCAACTGCATCTTTAAGCCTCTATGTCTTTGCAAAAGCATGCAGCTTTGTTCATCAGCATTAAACAACACTGTTACTGTGTTCTGTCTTCCAAAAACTTCTGCTCCAGTAATCTGTGGAAGAATTATGTCAATCTTTTCACTTTTCAGACTGTGAAAAAAAAAAAAAAGCAAAAATTTTAGAATAAGAACTGTCTGAAATTCTATATTGCTTTATAGGGAATACTTTGAAATGTTTTTCTTTTAAAAAATTAATTATTTCTCATTTTGAAAAGTTTTTTTGGGCTGGAGTAAATTTCTCAAAGAATTTTTTTGTACATTTCAAATTTTTAATGAGATTTAATTAAAAAAATTGTAAAGAGTTGACATAAAGCTATTCTAGCTTTGCTTTTTTCTAATAGAATTAAGAATAAGGAATCTCAAGGAAAGGTTTTTAGAGGCATTTCACAAGCCCTGTGTTCTGAATTTGTGTTCCGTGAATGTTTGATATCCTCTACAGACTACACTGTAGTGGTCTGTTCTGAATGTAAATTAAGCTAACAACTGAATAATAGTATATGTAGTTACCTTTACCTGACTTTCTTCTGGGTTTTGTTCTTTTTTTTTAAGGTTCTTGATGTGCTTTGCTCTCTCTGTGTCTGTAATGGAGTTGCAGTTCGTGCCAATCAAAATTTGATCTGTGACAATTTGCTGCCGAGAAGAGACTTACTTTTGCAAACGCGTTTGATTAATGATGTGACAAGGTGTAGTGAAATGTTTTATGGTTGTATTAGAAAAAATGGAACTTGCATATCTTCAACAATTAATTGAAGAAAATACTGTAACCTAAGAGGTGTTCTATAGCTTTCAATACTGAGACACACACTTTAAGAAGTATTTATATATTAACTTCTGAAAAATCTGTTTTTACTAACAATATGGCAGTTGTAGTGGAAACTGTGCTCAAATGGAAATTGCTAATTAATAGTAAGATCTGTTCCGAAATGGAAACATGAAAGTTGATTTTCTCATTCAAAACAGAGCATGGCTTTACCTAGTAATTATTATGGAGTATGTAAACATACTATGAAGTACTTGTGTATTTTAAGAGGGATTTGATTTCCTGGCAACCTCATTTCTGGTTTTTTGATTTTAGGCAATGATCCTGTTATTCCTCTTTTGCCTATAAATTTTTCAAAGCATGGAACTCATACCTTAGAAGATGATTCTACAGCAGCTTTATAAAGTCAAAAAATGGGTCACTGTTTTAAATATTATAAGCAAAATGTGGACATCTACACTCTTATCATATTTACAGAGTGAATTTGACTATTATGCAGCAATGTAATTCATGTGTCATGTTTCCTGTTTTACACTAACTTTCTTACATTTTCTTTCTTAGCATAAGGCCAAACATATTTTTGGGTGTTGCTGAGGGGTCTGCACAATACAAGAAGTGGTACTTTGAGTTAATAATTGATCAAGTTGATCCATTCTTGACGGCAGAACCCACCCATTTACGAGTTGGATGGGCCTCTACTTCAGGATATGCCCCCTATCCTGGAGGTGGAGAAGGGTGGGGAGGCAATGGTGTTGGTGATGACCTGTACTCTTACGGTTTTGATGGCCTTCATCTGTGGTCTGGTAAGTACTTTGTTCACTTCCACTTATTCTTACATTTAGGAGTTACCTACCTTTACCTTCAGTACCTGTGTGTATGTAGCATGCTATTTTATAGTGAGCTACATTCAGAACTCCAGGATACCATGAAATTATTTAGAATTTTAGATCAAACTTCTTGTCTGAGATTTTAGTGAATATTGAATTGTACCAATTAGGCTTTTTAGCAGATAGCTTCTCTTTTCATGATATTGATTAAAAAAAAAGGCATTTTCCACGAGTAGATCAATACGAACTTAAGTCTATCTGTTCATAATTAATGGATGTATTGATCTCAGACAAATTCATTATATATGGATCTACATTTGGAGTATTCTTTCACTTTGTGTCTAGAATTGAAGTAAAATGACATTATTATCCTCACACCTATTGACAGAATTAATAAATTCAATTTAAATTTTGATAACAGTTTCATAAAAGATAATTTTGGCAATTAGAAATGAGAATTGCTATGCTATTACCAACTTCAGTTATTTTTAGAAGATAAATTTCTGTGGTATAATGTCAAACGAAAAACCTGTAGTTGTGGTAAAGTTTGCAAAAAAATATTCTTTGTATTGTTAGCTGAAGATGGCTTAGCTGAAAAAAAAAAGAGTTTTTCTGGGATAGTAGTCTAGGAAACTCTCAATTAGTACTGCAGTGAAGCAGTTACACTAGCAGTTTATAAAGGAGGGAGTTCATGGATGTCAGCAAATGCATATTTTGTCGTCACTTAGGGATCAATGATGGTAAACTTGTGATCTTATTAGCTGTTCCTTATTCAAGCAAATCGAATATGTTAAGTGGGCTGAGTTAAGGAAAAGGTGGAAGTCACTAGCTGTGCAGTGGGGCAGATTTTACTAAGAGTTCTAGAGCAGTTAAAGAAGTTGACAGGAAACCTGATCTTAGATGTTGCAGTTCAAATATTTTTTTTTGTAATAACGAGTGTGCTTTAAAGAATTAGAGAATTAGAGAAAACAGCAGAAACTGATTAGTATGCTTTGGAGAGCGATTAGGGAGAGCACTCTGGGGTGCATAGTTAGCTGGAAAGTGGCTTTGGAGCTATAAGCAAGGCAGTTGGGGTTTTTTTGCATGGTTATCCCTTCCTCAATACTGTATGTAGGGAAAGGGAACTAGAATATTATTTTTGTAAATAGCCAGGTTTGTGACAGCAGAGTACCTTTTGACCATGTCAATGTATGTTCCTATAGAAACAACCAGCAAAGTGCTGCTGGCTAATTGTAAAAATCAAATGGCAACATAAGAAATGCTGATGGTTGTTTTTTTCTTAAAATTCCTAAACACTCTCAAAATAAGGAACACTTCAGGGAAGAATAATACATAAGACTGTGAAATAAGAAAATATTTAGGTAATTAATTGTATACTCTTAATTACATCATCTGCTATCTTTGTAACATCATTCTTAATCAAACTATCAATAAGTAATGAAAGGAGAAAGAAAAGCAGTAGGAAGGGAAACAGCTGCTAAAATTTCTAGTAGACTTTATCTATGTATTCTACTTGCATAAATATTTAAAATACAGCTCTGGCAATTAGGTTTTGTACCTAAAATGTGTAACAATCTATCTTAATAAAGATCTTTTCATATAGAAGATTTTGTTAAGAATACGGATGAAATGGGAGGGTTGATAAAGAAAACCTGGCCCATTAAATTCTTGATCCATTTTTTAATTACTCAGTATACCATTCTGCCTCTTGACACTATAAACCTGGATATTGGTCATAGTCACAGCTCCAGTAGAATCATAGAATGCTTTGGGTTGAAAGGGACGTTAAAGATCATCTAGTCCAACCGCCCTGCCGTGGGCAGGAACATCTTGCAGTAAATCAGGTTACTCAAAGCCCCATCCAGCCTGACCCTGAACATTTCCAATGATGGGGCATCCATGACTTCTCTGAGAAACCTATTCCCGTGACTCACCACTGGATATTCACAGATATGTGAATCTTGTATCTCACAAATAAGAAAAAAATTGGTAATGTCAATGTTAACTTTATAAAGAGGGCATAATTTACTGTGCCTCAGTACTCTTGCATCAGGCTACAGTAGTGTGAACTTGCATGATTTCAGCTCAGCATGTTCTGTCTTGCAAACAATTTCCCAAGTGATTCATTCTGTTTATGCACTTCTCTGCCACACACCAGTTTGAAGAAGGTTAACTCACTGTCTCTAAAAGAGAACCATTTTTTAAATAGATCACATCTTCATGACTATGAACAAAAAACTCAATGGTGTTTTGAGGAAACAATTTCATTGTTAAACCTGTGAGTGTCTACTTAAAGCTTCTGATTACTGAATACTTTTATCCTAGGTCGAGTACCCAGAGCTGTAGCATCTGTCAATCAGCATTTATTAGCATCTGATGATGTGGTTAGCTGCTGCTTGGATTTAGGTGTACCCAGCATTTCATTCCGCATTAATGGACAGCCTGTACAAGGAATGTTTGAGAACTTCAGTACAGAAGGGTTTTTCTTTCCTGTTGTAAGCTTATCAGCAGGGGTAAAGTAAGTACAACTTAATTTTAATTGCTGTTGTCTTTGCTGTCTTGTCACACAAAATACTATCAAAATTCATATATGATTTGTTCTATTTTGTTTTTTTCAGTTCTGCCCAACCAGCAGCTGGGAGGGAGAGAGGCAGGAAAATATTTATTAGTTTAGTGATTATTTCACTTAAGGGTGAAATGTGAGCCTACTAGCAGTTTGACCACGTCACAGTGTCTGAAAAATTATTAATTTATGGGTATTTGGTGACCGAGGGGAAATTAATTTTGTCTCATTCTGATTATGAGAGAAAAAAAAAGTACATTAGAAACACAGCACTACATTTGGCACTAATTAAAATCCTCACGGGCTTTCTCAGCAGGAAGTAAAAAAACTTAAATCATCATGAAAACTGATACTATATTCACAATAGGAAACACAAAGAACTTATGAGAAGCAGTTTTGGAATATCACTATAAATATTGCTCATTTCTTACCTGTTTTGTAGTTAAAATACTAAGATTCAAACTTTTCAGGCTTCTATTGTTATCGTACCTTCAATTCATTCAGAAAATCTTCTGCAAATGTCAGTCTACTTAAACGGCCAAAATACTTGTATTAGTATTACAAAGCTGACACAACAACAAAAGACTCACTCTTACACTGTTATAACATGACCAGTTTCTGTTCAGTTCATCTTAGAGCATCGTTATTACTGATATTGACAGGCAACAATTTTAGGAAGGAAGGACATAAAGATAATTAAAGAGAATTCTTCAGTAAGAAAGGTTGGGATTTTTCTGTGCTTTGTAGGCTGAGCCTGATTTCTGCATAAAATGTGGCTAAGTTAAGAAAATTTTTCCCTATGAAAAAATGCTAATGCTAAGATGCCAATAGCTGCCAGAAACTGCGAAACTTAGAAGAAATAATTCAGAGCAGAGTAAGAGATTATGGTGAAGGAGTGAAAAGATACAAAGGACTGAGTTTTATTTAAAGGAGAGTTTCTCTTATATATAGTAATTTTTGAGAAATGAAGGTTCAGTATGACAAGAATAGACAGTATATAGCTTTCATAAGTGAAAGAAAGCTGAAGTTATAAATGGTTCATACATTTAGCAATTAAGAAAAAATAAATCTTTATTTCTCTGAGGTGAAGTAAATCAGATAACTAGTTCTCTGTGGGCTTTCCCTTCTGTAATCCACTTGAAGTACAGAGTCCAGCTCTGCAGCTCCCAACATAAGAAGGACATGGACCTGTTGGGGCAAGTCCAGAGAAGGGCCACAAAGATGATCAGAGGGCTGGAGGACCTCCCCTGTGAGGACAGGCTGAGATTTGGGGCTGTTCAGTGTGGAGAAAAGAAAGCTCCGAGGAGACCTTATAGCGGTCTTCCAGTACCTAAAGGGAGCCTACAGGAAAGATGGGTAGAAACTCTTTAGCTGGGTCTATTGTGATATGATGAGGGGCAATGGCTTTAAAATAGGGAGAGGTAGATTCAGAATTTATATAAGACATTTTTTACACTGAAGGTGGTGGAACACTGGAACAGGTTGCCCAGAGAGGTGGCAGATGCCCCATCCCTGGAAACATTCAAGGCCAGGTTGAATGGGGCTCTGAGCAACCTGATCTGGTTGAAGGTGTCCCTGCTCCTTGCAGAGGGTTGGACTAGATGACCACTAGAATCACTAGATGACTGTGATTCTGTGACTCTATAAATAGTAGTATCAGCATCTCATGCTTAAGAGAACATCCTAGGTGAGAATACTAACAGAGACCAAAGAGAATAAAGGAGACCTGGGAAGGGCTTAATAAATAAATTTTCATTTATCCTCTGAGAGTGACCCTGCTATGTAGCTGCTTTAGTACAAAAGCTCTGAAAATGTTCCTTAGTTTTTTCTGTAAGAAATCTGCCTAAACTGGTGTAATTATTTTTCTTCATTCTTATTTGATGTTGTTCGTGTATTTTCTGAGAGCATTTTCCTTTGTAGTTAATAGCAGCTGATGGTAGTAGCAGGTGACGTAGTTCAGCCCCAATCGGGACCAGACTATGCAGTCTCTTTCTCACACCCCCCACCCTCCGAGAAAATAGGGAGAGATAATGTAAGAAAAAAAAAACCTCAAAGTTTGAGATAAGGACAGGGAGAGATCCTTAAAGTTACCATTACGGGCAAAACAGACTCAACTTGGGGAAACTATTTATTTATTACTAAAACCGAACCAGGATAATGAGGCAGAGAACAAGATAACCTTCCCCCACCCCTCCCTCTTCCCAGGCTTAACATTATCTCTACGACCTTTCCCCACCCCGAGTGGCACAGAGGGGAAGAGGGAATGGGGGTTATGGTCAGTTCATTACACGTCGCTTTATGCTGCTGCTTCGTTGTCAGGGGAAGAACTCCTCACATTCCTCCCCTGCTCTTGTGTGGGGTCCCACCCACGGGCCACAGTCCTTTGTGAACTGCTCCAGGGCGGGTCATTTCTTCCACGGGGTGCGGTCCCTATGGAACCAGCTGCCCCAGCACAGGCCCTGCACAGGCCACAGCCTCCTTCAGGCATCGGCCTGCCCCGACATGGAGTCCTCCACGGGCTGCAGGTGGATCTCCATGGGCCTCCATGGGCTGCAGGGGGACAGCCTGCTCCACCATGGGCTGCACCATGGGCTGCAGGGGAATCTTGGCCAGGAGCAGCATTATTCCTCCCCCTCCTTCTTCACTGACCTTGGTGTCTGCAGCCAGTCCTCTCACAAGAAATTCTGCACAAGAGGCTGGCAGATGCCTCTCAGGTTCTCTTCACATCATCCAGCTCATCTCCTCTCCACTTCTTGCAGCCGGGCTGGGCCAAGTCAGGCCCAGTCGGCTGCCCGGCGGGAGGCCAGAGGGTGAGGGCTGCAAGGCCCACAAGGTTCGTGCCTCGCCCTCTCTGCCCTCGCTCAGCTTCTTCACTTCTCCTTTTTTTTTCCTGTTTTCTCCTTTTTAAATACATTATTGCAGAGGTGTTATCAGGGAACATTCTGCTACCAATTGGCTCAGCCTTCGCCAGCAGCGGGTCCGCCCTAGGCCCAGCCAAGTCCACTGAACAAAGGGGAGCAACTTCTAGAAGCTTCTTACAGAAGCTACCACCGTAGTGCCCCCCCCACCCCCCCAAAAAAAAAAAACCAGAACGCAGGTTATATGTCATCTTCTGTGTCTGTTAATATCAGAGAAATGTTATTACATGGGAATCCTGAGTTCATGAGTGGAGGAGAGGAAAGAAACCCTTATGTTTCTATTTCTGTTGTGGCTTGTCTGCTTTTCCTCTGCTTTCTGTGACTTTTGTGGTCTGTGATTCTGGGTCTGCTTCATCATTGCATCATCAGTTTTTCCTCTCTAAACCGTTGTCAGCACCTGCTTAACCACACTGTCTCTTATTCTGTTTTTTACTGTAGACATTTTCTCCCTATCTGTCCATTTTTAACTCCTTCTACCAATGGTGCTATGTGCTCTGCTTGTAGTACTACAATATGGCCATTCAAATAATCAAGGAATTTAAACAGCAACTCGTACTGAGAATTCATTTTTGTTTCTTCTATTTTTCTTTTGTTCTATTCAGACTTATTTAGCTTTTTCTGGAAAAGGATGTAAATGCAGAGATAAAGAAATTAAATGCGAGATAAATTTAAATGATCCATCCAGCATATTTTTAGGGAAGCTAGGGGTCTGGATGTGTTGATGTGAAAATTCAACATCTTAAAATGAATGCCTGGTGCTTTTAGTAATTAAATATAAGGTACATTAAATTGGAGGGTCTTGTCTTTCACAGATAGCCTTTATAGTAAGCAAAAGACTATTTGGCATAGTCTTGTCATTCAGGCTATTAAAACTAAGTATAACTGCTAGCAAATTGCTAGAATGGTAGGTGCAGTTGCCTATAAAGAGTACTTTTATGAAAGTATGTACAGCTCAACTCCAAAATGAAGCAAAGGAGTAGTAATTAACCTATATCAATCTGTTTCTAGCTGTCTTTTAGAAGTTATATTGCTTTCTATTTGATTTTCAGGAGAGTTCTTTTTGAGGTTAAGGTCAGACAATTTAAAACATGTTTTTAAAATAAAATTTTTCAAAAATATGAACATATATTTTCAAATGAGACAAAAAGCCACAGCTTCTTGGAGTGTTCAGGTTTTTAAAAGAGAATGTGCAGTATTAGGAGGATATAGCCTGTGTGGAGTTTAGATACTGCAGTGAAGAGCAGGGAGAAAATAGGCCTCAAAAGGAATGAGAACATCATAAAGATCAAGTGAGACTGAATGGTTTGCTACAATTCAGAAAAATTGAGCAAGATGACAGGAAGCAAGGAGCTATCTCCTGGGATATAGTCGTCAAGAGAAGAATTGCATGGGAGTCTTTTCATTTTCATTCTTTTTTTAGCTTTTTTTCTATTTAGGAAGTTAGACTTCTAGGTCTTCAAATAAAATTGACCTTCTTTCTATTTTTAAGATATTTTGATCTGTGTAGGGGCTTGCCATAAAGAGAATTCTAAGCTAAAAGTTATCATCTCAAATATTTAGCTGCCTTGGGATCATTCAGATATTTTAAACATTGTATTTCTTGTGGACATTGAACCATTTCAGATATTTGTGACTTATAGTTCTCCTATTTCTAGAGGTGTAAGTAAAAAGTGGTATAGATTTCTTCTGGTCACCCCATTCCAACAAATGTATGGACTACTTCCTAGAGATAACAATTGTTTTTAATTTTCTGTGGTTGTATACCTGTAGAGTTTGCCTACCTGAGGACAAAAGTATGAAGTTGGACAGTTTGTGTCTGTTGTTTTTCCTGGTATACTCTTAAATTTATATGAGAAATACGTATCTGAGGAGGAACAGAAAATGTATGGGTTTAACAGGAATCTTATTTATACTTCTGAAACTTAGGGTTGTTTAGACTAACAGTCCAATTTAAGTTAGATTTGTGTTTCCAAATTATTTAAATACATTAAAAATTTCACTCAATTTACAACTATTTGATTTTAAGTACTACTGCATTGAAGAATTAGTTTTGCTTTGGCCAAAACAGATTTTCAAAAATAGCAGGTAGATGATGATGTTATTGATAGTATCTGCTAGCATGAATGCTTCTTAACTCTTTGATGTTTATCAAAGCATGAAATAATAGCATTTTTGTAAATGCTATTCAAATACATGTTTACATTTCTAAATAATTTGTCTATAGTGTTGGTATATGCTGACTATTTAAAAGTATAATTTCTTCATTGAAAATTGCATAGAGTTCGTTTCTTATTGGGTGGACGCCATGGAGAGTTTAAATTTCTGCCTCCTGCGGGCTATGCTCCCTGTTATGAAGCATTGCTTCCAAAAGAGAAGATGAAACTGGAACCAGTGAAAGAATATAAGAGAGATTCTGAAGGAGTGAGAGATTTGCTGGGTACAACACAATTCCTCTCCCAAGCTTCCTTTATCCCTTGTCCAATAGACACTAGTCAGGTATGTTAAGTATGTAATAATGGGATTATGAAATATGTCTTAACAAAATTTAAACTGACAATATAAAAACTAAGCTAGCTTTATTAGCAATTCATCATTTGTGTCTTGTGATATATTTAACTAAACTAGATGATCTTGGATCTGCAAGGTGTGGTAACTGGAACCTTTTCTTATTTGTGCTCTTTTCTTAGATTGCTCTTCCTTTTCATCTTGAAAAGATCAGGGACAAACTGGCTGAAAATATCCATGAACTGTGGGGAATGAATAAAATAGAACTGGGCTGGACATATGGCAAGGTACATTTTGAATGATTTGTTGGGATACCGTCACCTATATTGGGTTAAGTCTCCTACCAGAAAACCTGAACTTTGAAGTTGAACTGAGTATTTAATGGTGGTCTATATATTCCTAATAATAGATGAAGATGTAAGCTGGCAGGAGACAGTGATATTAACTAGTGATTTGAAGGCAAATTTGGAATATAAATAAGGTACATATTTTAACACTATAAATAATAAACCATTTCAAAAAATATCTGAATTGAGTAACATGGAATTCTACTGAAAATCATACCAATAATGAGTAACCCTTCAACTAACTCTTTGGTTACTCTAGTGTTGGAGATCAAAGAGATAATAAGCAAAAAGTCCATTGTGGAAATTTTCTTCTGTTGATAATGAAGATAGGGTTTTGGTGACTTTTGTAAACATTCAAATTCCTCAAAGCTCAGGTTTTTGTTTTGTTTAATTAGTTACAGTTGAAACTTATCATTATAATGATCCCTTATAATGTGGTATAAACTGACAGCTTGATGTGAGTGAGGCCATCTGGTCAACATTATATAAATGCATATGACAAAAATTGGTGCCTTCCCCTAATAAGATAAAATTCTAAAGGCTGTATTCTGCCTTGAATTTAGGTTCTTTCATTTGACTTCTTTTCAAATTCAAATTTAGTGGGGTAGTCCTGCATATGCCCATCACAATTGTATCCTACCTCAGAAGAATCTTTTTCCTTCTCTTACCTTCTGCTATTTTTACTTATGGACTTGATTTACATTTTTCTTCAAGAACTCTCATACTATCTGCTAAAATTTCATGGCTATTGAAATTCTGAGCTTTACTAACCTTTTTAATGTTTCTGAGCTTTGGCAATTGAGAAATGTTTTTGTATGTGAAATGTTGTGACTCCTACTTGCTATCTCAGGGTAGAAGCACATGGCATTGAGTGAAAGAGCTTGTTTAATTACGAGTCAGATAAGTATTCAAAGACTTCTGTCAATAGCAGAAAAAAGAAAGCTCTGCTTTATTATTTCAGTAGAATTTGGAAAACATTACCAAATGATTCTTTAAGATTTTTGGATCAGAATGTGTACAATTATGTGCCCTATTTATCACTTATTGCTCAGGCATTCAGCAGAAATGTTTATTGAGTTTGCAGGCTTGCTTTCCTGTATTTCGTGTATTTAGGCAGAACATATGAAATAGCTGTATTTTTTCTGATTTTGTTGGTTATGGAGGAGTACTTACAGTGTGCATTATAAATGAATCATAGGAAAGTTCATTTATATAACGGTGAGTAACTGTCCTTGAGCAAAGATAAATAATATTGTTTACAATGTCTTTGTTATCACAAAGAATTAACTGATTTTTTTACTCTGATTCTGACTTGAATCTGATATCAGGAAAGTACTCTTTTTTTGTTGCTTTGTTACAGATACGGGATGATAATAAAAGACATCATCCTTGTCTTGTGGAATTCTCAAAATTGCCTGAGACAGAGAAGAATTATAATCTACAAATGTCAACTGAAACCCTCAAGTGAGCTTTAAATTTAAAATAAAATAAAGTTTATTTTAAAATTATTTTTATTCAAGCACTTCATACTGTTGTAAGATATAAAAACATTAGAAAATCTCATTCAAAGTGTGTTCTTCTAACTTTTCGGGAAGTTCCAGGAACGCATTCAGAGTGATTTAGAAAAATCTTTCTTTACAGAGATACAAAGAAGAAACAACACCAAATCATGTTGGTTTTAATAAAGTGACATAACTTTCAAGCCACATTTGTACCTTTTTAGACTTTGAAGGTTTTATTTATTATTTTTAATAATTTAAAATATATGAGGTTTGAAATTCCATTATTTTGAATTACTTCCCTGTTTTAAAATATCCTTAGTTTTGTGTATTTATACTAAAATCAAAAGTAATTTATATAATGGATGAGCACTATAATGTTTTGTTTCACTACAGCCATTTTCTTGTGTTGGCAGAACCCTTTTGGCCCTTGGATGTCACATTCTTCATGCTCATCCAGCAGCTGAGGAAGATCTTAAAAAAGTCAAACTTCCTAAAAAGTATGTACCTTATGATAGCTGTTATATATTATTTGTAACTACAGGGTATTAGTTAAACAAAAATATTGTAAGGTTGTTTCAAGAATACTTGATATGAACCTCGTACCCAATATGGACTTACAGAACACATGGTTGGTCCATTACCTTGCCTGTGACGATGGTTGACTATGAATACTGCTGCATTACATCAGCTTGTGGAGTGATGCATAGAAACACAAATAGTCACATACTCGTAAGTGCATGTGGTTTAAGTGTTACATGATCTTAGAATAGATACTCCAAAGTTAAAAGCAGTATTTCAGTGCTTTTCTATCACATAGCGAACGATAGTGTGTGTAATATATGATGGTAAATTGATCTACCTGAAAAAGGGTATACCATTTTCCCAGAATTCCTGTTTTGATTTGCACTTCTCCTTCCCTCTCCTCCAAGAAAAGGTTTATTCAGCATACATACATTTCCAGAAACATTATTAAACCATTTCTGTGAAGAAGAGAAAAATATAGAAAGTGACTGTTGTTATAATGTTGCTTATTTCTAGGAAATGCACATATGTAGATTATTGCATGAAATACGATCTGATTTTTGCTTTAATTTTCATTTGGTAGCTAAACTATGGCAGTCAGAGCTAAAATAGTTGCATGATCTTTTTTATTCAGACATCTTTAAGTCATCAGTAGTAATCAAAAGTGGCAAAGATTAATCAAGGATTACATCTCTGTTTTAGCCTTGTCTTTGGGGATTCTGTAGTCCTCCTGGGACAGATTAAAGCCCTGTGCTGCAACAAAACTTAAAGACAGAAATTGTGATTGGGATGCTTGCTATCTCACATCAGTTCATCAACCCACAAGATGTCTTTTTTTTCCTGAAACAGCTTTGTCCATGAGAAATAAAGTTAGGTTTTTTAACAGAGCAGTAAAATAAATAGTTCTATTATATGGGAGGTGGTAATCTTGATGCAGTTGATGGCGTTAATTAAAAAAAAGAAAAAAAGGACCTTTCCCAAGGTTCATACTGCAGTCTATCATTTTGGTATTATTGATTTCAATAACAGAACAAATAAATCTTAGTTTCTGACTCTTGTTAAAATATCTACTGCCTACATGAATAAACCTAACAAAAGGAAATTATCTGATTTGAGCAAGAGTCTGCATACGTCTAAAATGACAGACTAGTCTTTATACTATGTGGAAGGGTTGGAGAGGGTAATACCTACTACTAAAAACCTACTAAACTTGTTATTCAATTAAAAAGTGGGAAGAACAATAGTTAAAATATGTTTTCTTCTGTTGGAAAAATGGTAATGCAAAAAATACCATACTTAATAATAGATACAAAATAATTTCATAAGAAGCCGTCATGCAGATATTTAAAACAGAGACTACTTGAAAGGTTTAAATGACAAATATATTTTAAAAAAAAAGAGTACTCATTTAATAATAATTTGTTTTTCTCATAGCAGCTTTTTATGGATGCACATACGGATCTAGGTCACATTTAATTAGAAAGGATGGAAGCAGGTGGAAAATGAGACTCTACTAGAATACAATTTATATCCTAGTCAGTGACCAAATGCAATGCAAGATTTTTGCAAAGAGAGTAGGAGATTGAAAAAGGGAGAGAGAAGTGAACCCCATCCTATAAATGCCACATAGAAAACTTTAAATACCACCAGTGGGGTATCTTGACTCTCTATTTTCTTTTGTTGACTCACAGTTACATGATGTCAAATGGATATAAACCTGCCCCTCTTGATCTTTCTGAAGTGAAATTATTACCTTCTCAAGAATTTCTAGTTGACAGACTAGCAGAAAATGCACATAATGTCTGGGCAAAAGATAGAATAAAGCAAGGATGGACCTATGGCATTCAGCAGGTAAGGACTTCTTTAGATGCATTTGAAATGAGTAAAGAACATGAGATTTTATCTTCTAGAACATCACCTGGGAGTGGTAAATAAGAAGATAAATACTGAATGTTGTATAATGTCTGGAAAAGTTAGAGGAGGTGGGGAGCAGGGAAAAAAGCCTTGCTCGTGCAGGTCTGAGTAGATTGTCAGGCCTGCATGGCTGCAGCTGTAGAATGTATAAGAATATATTTCCATGCTTCTCTTTCATTCTTATCTTTAGGTTTTTAGTATTATTAACAATTGGGCTTGCATTCATAGAACTGTTCTTCATCAATATTGTTTCTCTCCTGTAATCTTAACATTATTTCAGAATACACAGTCTCATTATATAAAATCTTTGTGATGTTTAAACACAGTTTTCTTCTTGTTCTTTTTTATAACCCCTTTTAGGATCTTAAGAACAAACGTAATCCTCGGCTAGTGCCATATGCATTATTAGATGAACGTACTAAAAAATCAAACAGAGATAGCCTCCGTGAAGCTGTCAGAACATTTGCAGGCTATGGTTATAGTATTGAACCACCTGACCAAGAGATAGGTATGTACTTTCAATAAGGATTATGGCCCTTTTTTCTCTCAGTGCTAGGGAAAAACACATAAAACAATTAAATAAATAGGAAAAACTTAAATTATTAATTAATCGTAGGGTATTTTTGCAGTGTACTTTAATGAAAGATGCAAATACACTTTGTAAATTACTTGTATATTAATTATATTTTTTAAAAGATTGGTTGTAGTTAATGCTATTATAATTATAATTTCCATGCTTTTCAGATTGGAGAAAAATCTGGAGTGTGAGTGGACATACTGGTTTTCATTTGGAAATAATGAAAGAAAGAAAATAATATGAGATTAATTCAAAATATTTTTTTTTATATAGTATGCAGATTAGGCTTGACTACTTCAAGTCAGTTCTAAGGAGAAATCAAAGTGCACCAAGTTCAATAATTTATCTTTTTAAGTGAAATGAGGAGGGGATATTTGTTTAGAAGTTTTTCTTCATATTTGCCATACCACTGTAATATCTTGACAAAAATCCAAAATAAAACTTACTTGATAATTTTTTACAGAATGGTCTAAATGTATTGACTTGTGTAGGAAAGTATTTTGTTGTATTGTAATACTGCATTATTGCATTGGATTGTATTGCATGTAGTAATCTTACACTTATGAGGTTTCACCCAGTCAATTTTGTGTTTGAGACTGTGCGTTGAGCGATACTTTGAAATACTCTCATTTTAAATAGCAGATAATCACTCATCCTGTATAGAATTAGAATGTGCTAACCTCTGTATGTTGACTAGCCTTCCTCCTTTTTTGACATTTACTATGAAGTTTCTTAAACATGCAATGGTACATAATGACTCTCTTCAGAAAGAGAAAATACTGGGGACAGATAGAAACCCAAAAAGTTGCATTTGTTGTTTCATCTGGATTTTTTCTCTATTTATTTTTACAGCTGACCAAACGGTGGAAAAAGTCAGCATCGACAAGATACGATTTTTCAGAGTAGAGCAGTCTTATGCAGTGAAGTGTGGAAAGTGGTACTTTGAATTTGAAGCTGTGACAGGTGGAGATATGCGTGTTGGCTGGGCCAGGCCAGGCTGTCGACCTGACATAGAGTTGGGAGCTGATGACCAAGCATTTGTATTTGAAGGAAGTAAAGTCAGTATATCTTTATCTTTTCTGACCTATGAACAGAGCTAGGCAGATAACTACAGTATAGGTTTCCTCAGTGTGCTCCAGATCAACTACTGGAATATTTTTGATTCACACAAAGATATCTCTGAGCTCTGTTTTGTGCTGGATAGTTTCTGCATTTCTTGTCATTGCAATTATGCTAACAAAGGTGTGTTGGGTTTATATCTGTCTTCTTAGGATATAGTCAGGTGAGTAAAGAAGTCTGTCATAAGCAAAAACAAAACTTTTTTTTTTTATAAGTAGTATTTCACAAAAATAAAACAAAGTTTCTTCAGTGACTGGAATAGAGAACCACAGTTCTGTTTTCCATTTTCTGTCTTTTCTGCTTTCTGCACATTCTTTCTTCCCAAATTTGACTCCTAAAGGACTGGAATGATGATAATGACACTGCATATGAGAAGTGTAATCCAGTGAACAGTGGTTATCATACAGGTTCTAAATTGCTGTTTGCTTATTACTGAAGTTAGGGTGCCTTAGTGTCTCTGTGAAATAACTAAGATAATAATTAAATTAATTACCTGAAATCCATGATCAGTACTGTTTGCAAATTACTTTGAGATCCTGGAAGATTAAATATTTGTTTGTTTTATTTTTTTTATGTTTCAGTTTTAGCATGGTGTTTATTTGGTTTTTTGTTTAGGGCCAGCGTTGGCATCAAGGCAGTGGATTCTTTGGACGAAGCTGGCAACCAGGAGATGTGGTTGGTTGTATGATAAACTTGGATGACAAATCAATTATCTTTACTCTGAATGGAGAGTTGCTTATAACCAGTAAAGGTTCAGAACTTGCATTTGCTGACTTTGGAATAGAAAGTGGTAATTTTTCTTTTATAGTTACATAGCTATGAGAAGACAAAACAAAACAAACCCCAGAAAAACTAGTCTGTCATAATGGCTTAGTGAGCTGAGACATTAGAGTTATTACAGTTGTTGATGAGTTATTTCCCCCCTGCCACCCGCAGGTAATCCTTGAACTTACTTGTGCTCTTGATTTTGAACACCTTACACCCTAATGCTAGGGAATATCACCCAACAAATTTTATACTTCTTGTTGACCTTATTGGCTACTGCAAGCCTAACAAGTTCTGGTTCTCAGTTTCCCCAGCTGCAACTTTGTTCCTATCCAGTATTTCCATCAGTACTTTTGCATTATATTTCAATGAGTCTTGAGACTATGCTACACTTCAACTTCATAAAAATATATTTTAAGAGCACTTATATGGCACAAATTGATTTTCCTTTAACCACAAGTAGATGTTAATGGGATTTCAGCAATCAGAATGAGTTTATTTTCTTCAAGCCTTGATAGGCTTGCTCACAGGACTGAACTTCAGCATTAAGAAGTAATAGTAATAATAAGCACCTTGAAAAATTCCCAAAAACTGAAAATGTAGTCTTTGTTTATCTCATTGGAGCATACATGTATTATATTCTTGTCTGAAGGACAAAATTAATCCTATGTGGTAAGAGGCTGCACCAAAACAACATAAATTGAGTCTGATTTGTAATTTTTTTTACTCCCTCCTATTCATAGCTTTTCTGCGTTTCTCCTTTTCCTAGGCTATTTTTTCTCTTCTACTTTTGGCCTTTTCTTTTTTGAACAATAGTATCTACATGACTGTATTGAAGGAAGCAGGGAATATTTTCAAACTGTTTTGTTTTAATTTTTAGTTGACAATTTCTTTAAAATCGTATCTCCTCCAACCAGTAGTTGCTTCATGCTGTTAGTAATTGTCAGAAGACTTCGCAGTTGCTCACTATCTATCCTTGGTCTGATCATTGATACAGTTTTTCTGATGGTAAGCAATGAGCAACTGTCTTAAGAGAGATTTTCTGAAGGCTTAAAGTTGAAGTGTAGGAGAGAAAATTTCTCCTTTAAAGGCTGAACTGTTGCCTTTTCCCTGAAGTTGCTCCAAATTATGTTTCCTGAAAGATGGAGAAATAATTCAACAGCCTGTCATCCCTGTCTACTGGTTGCCACAGGTATACGGAGACCAAAAAACTTTGTTCATAAAAATGCCAGCATTAAAAAAGTGTGCATTTGTCCGTCATGAGTGATGGAGGGTTGAAGGTTGGCAACAAATTTACAGCTACTGATGACAAACTGAATTTAAACATACGTACTGAGATACCTGAACCTCATCTCAAAGTCCCTTTGAGGACTTTTCTCTGAGAGAGCATACTTAACATTTGTTGATAACTTGGATCTAGCCAAGGTTGTCTTCCAGTGATCAGCTTATTCTATAAAGGCACATTTATTAGTCTAAAAATCAAGCAGATAGCTGATTCTTCTAATAAATGGATAAATTACTTGAGCAAATCTTGGTTTTTCAAATCTGATTGTCCACAAAACTACCTCTTGACTTGACATTTTTTGTTTGTTTTTCACACAAATCTACTACTACTTACTAATAACAATTGTTAAAATGGTTTAATGTTTAAATAAATGGGATAGTGTGTGTAACATCCACTCATTGCCTAAGTCCTCCGGGTTTTTGGTAGCAATTATATTGAACTTGACATTACTATCTAAGGTAGTTTAATTCTTTGCTACTGTCATCACTTCATGTGCATTACTTGTTGGAGCTAAAGTTTGGTTCACATTAGGTGGATCCAAAGTAGAATGCTTGTGTTTTCCAAATAAATTACTGTTGTTTTTTAAATTGTTGTTATTATATCATTTTCTTAGGTTTTGTTCCAATTTGTGCACTGGGTCTGTCTCAGATTGGTCGTATGAACCTTGGAATGGATGCCAGTACATTCAAGTATTATACGATGTGTGGCCTTCAAGAAGGTTTTGAACCTTTTGCTGTCAACATGAACAGAGATGTTGCTATGTGGTTTAGTAAACGCTTACCAACATTTGTCAACGTGCCAAAAAATCATCCTCACATTGAGGTAATGTTACATGTTAGGGAGACACCTGTTTATCAACTGTTTGTTTAGCAAGCTGAGACATTAAACCCTTACTAATACTTACTGTCATCAGTTAGTTTGTCATATAAATCTATTAATCACTCTTAAATAATTCCAGATGATCTTGTCTATCTCCAGCTCCATTTATAGTTGTATTACTATTCATATGGATATACCTATCTGTTCTATTATATGCCTTGCTAATTTATGTTGCTGTGATTATCTACTTGAACCATGTCAGTTGTGATTTCTTAGAACCATTTGTTATATGCTATCTTAAATTCTCTTTCATTTTTTAAACCTCTTCTACTGTACGTTTTTCTTAAATATCTAAAGGTGAATTCAGCATCACTTGAGCTAAACAAGGTACTGATTTAGATACTGATTTAGTCCTCTTTGCTAATCTGAAGGACATTTAAGTGTACCTGTGGTGTCGCTGTTTCATTTATTCTTACAATGCAGCAGTGATAGGAATTCCACATTCCCTAACTAATCTACTGTAGAGCAGAATAATATATCCTAAGTTTTGTATAAAATATTCCATATTAATGTATTCCACAATTATATGTTTGAATTCCTAATCAGGTTTTTTACTATAATCCCTAGGCCATCTACTTTAATTGAGATGTTTAGCCAATTCCGCAGTACTTGTCTTTGACCATTTCTTTCTTAAATAAAATACACTTCACTGAAGTCCAGCTGAATGATCTCAGCATTTTTTTCAGTTTATCAGGATCATTTCAACTGTATTCCTGTCTTTAAAAGTATTTGAACTTTTCCTATCACGGAGTTTAAAAGCATACTCAACTTTTAAACACAAGGAAAAATAACATCAGACTCAGACTTCATAATTATAATCTAAAGGATTTTAATTGGTGTTCTCATTGTAGGAGAAAACTACTGATCCTTGTGAAGCAATTTTTCAATGACTTCTGCACTCCAAGTGAACTAATTTAGTAAAATCTATACTTCTGTTTTTGCAAATGCTGTATGGAACAAATTGAAAATATTTACTATAGTTAGGATACACTGAATCTATTGCTTCCCTCACTCTTCAGGCTAGATTCCCTATCAGAGAAGAAAGTTGCATAGTTTTGAAATTAATTCATTTCGAAAAATTGAAGTTGACTCTTTCCGTTTTTTCATCCTCTAGTTGCTTAATGAAAATTTTCAGCATTTTTCTTGGAATAATTTTATTTTAAAATTATTTCTATTATTTTCAGATATGGAGAATTGATGGAACCGTTGAGAGTCCACCTCGGTTAAAAGTTACTCACAAAACATTCGGCACACAGAACAGCAACTCAGACATGATATATTGTCGTTTGAGTATGCCCATTGAGTTCCGCTCATCATTCAGCTTCAGCACGGGTGTGGAAAATGCCTCATCTGATGTTTTCCAAAAACGGTTAGACTCGGTTATAGTTATCCTATTTCATGCTCTCAATATAAATGTAATATGTTCTATTGTTGTACACTCAAGATGTCATACTTGTTTTTACACTAAACACACATGAGTATAGGATGCATGTTACTAAGATTTTTTTGTTCTTGATGGTTTTAATAAATTTATACTACAACTTTGCTGCAGAATGCTATATCCAGAGAAGAGAGAACCATTTTTGAAGACATGCATCACAAGGTTTACAGTTTTTCATTGCTAAGCAGTTGCCATGCTTTCAAAATCATTGGGATTTGCAAACTTTTTCAGCCAGGCTGTAAAACCAGCTCCGAATCTTTTGCCTGCTGGATTAATGCTCATCTATGTTATTGTTCAATAGCTTATTGTTATTGGAAAAGTTACTAGTCCATGCCAGCAAAAAAAAAGATTGCGGGATAGATTTTTGAAGATACCAGATACTACTGAGTTCAGCAAATTCCAGCATCTCCTTCACCTTTAGTTAATTGCTGTAACTCTTTCTTCCCTGCCTCTCCACCTTAACTGCAATCAGTTATTTTGTGTGTATATTTGTATCCTTTAAGTTTTTGCATACTTAATTTACTCATGCATACTCAATACCCAGCAAGCATGAGTTAGCTTGTAAGCACATTGAGTTTAATAATGAGTACTCCTTTTTACTACTTTTATTTTTTTTAATTTACTGATATTCCTTTATCTTTAGAAAGCACAGCCAAGAAATTGCTACTCCATCTACTACGGTAAGTAAATATGTTGAGATGTTTATTTCTTATTTTTTGAAGTAGATTTAGTCATGGCAACATGTTCACTAGAAATTAATCTGTTGAAAGAAGCATTTTTAATCATTTGTCATGATATAACATTGTGTATAAATAATAATGTCCAGAATTGTATGACTTGAAGCATAAACCTCGCTATCTGAAACCACTAGTCTGTTGTTTGGTTTTTTTTTAATTTATGAGTATTTTAAATCACTTATTAGGAAAATATGAGTTACTGTTATTAAAGTTTGACATATAGGAAGTGGTTTTAATCATTATTTGGATATTCCTTAATAAAATAATTTAGATTTCTATTACTAATATGTTCTTTTCCTCTTTTCAGTATTTTTATTCACTACGGATATTTGCTGGCCAAGACCCATCCTCTGTCTGGGTTGGCTGGGTAACACCAGACTACCATTTTTACAGTGAGAATTTTGACCTAAATAAAAATTGTACAGTGACAGTTACTTTAGGTGATGAGAGAGGCAGGGTTCATGAAAGGTATGGATTTATTTATCACTTTTGAAAGATTATATTTTAATACTCTTGCTCAAAGTGAATTATTTGCATGCTTGATGGCCGTTTAAATGTTAACTTAACTAACAGGAAAATTGATTAGGGAGTAGGAGTGTTCTGTGCTCATTTATATATGAATGTGTTTTACATAGATTTGTTAAAGTGAGTGTATTTATCATTAACGTTCTGTTTGAAATAATGTTTCGTAATGCTTCTTTCTTTTAACATCCATATTTGGTCATCACTGTGGATGAACTGGTTATTTGTTTTAATGTATCTTACATAAGCACACAGAACCATGTGAAATTGTTTCATAATTATGAAAAAAAAGGAAAAATATAAAGATGCACTTAGTCTGATCCCTTACCCACAATGCTTACATTATTTTAAAAGGGCGGTTCTTAATTAAAAAAAAACCCCAAACTAATAGCAGTACAAGCACCTTTGAGGATCTCTGACTATTACTCCATTGAAAAGTATAACTTCACTGAATACTTGGTCAAGTTCAGTCTGACCTATGATTTGTTTTCTTTGTTCTTGCTATTCTTTCAGCGTGAAGCGCAGCAATTGCTATATGGTTTGGGGAGGAGATGCAATTGCTAATTCCCAGAGACCAGGTCGTAGTAATGTTGATTTAGAAATTGGATGCTTTGTTGATCTGGCTACTGGAATGTTGTCATTCACAGCCAATGGAAAAGAGCTTGGCACTTGCTATCAGGTATTATCGGATTTTCAGGACGCTGTCTAGTTAACTGGTTATTTTGATGCTATTATAAAATTGTTTTTTCTTTTTCAGAAATCTAACTGAACATGGTCTCATATTATTCTGGTTTACCTCTCTTTTTTTTTTTTTTCTCTCTGCCTTTTGCATGGCTATATTTTTCCAACTTCTTACAGGTGTTTCCAATGTTGAGGAAGGACTATTGGTACATATGTTCAGAAAAACATTTTTTTGCCTCTCAATTCTTGTGGTTCTGAATATTGATTTGTAATGTTAAGTATTCTTTAAATTTTGTTGTCAACTAAATCTGTTATACAATACAGGGTAAATAATTATTTTAATTAGCATAAGGTCAAAATTAGACTTTAGATATAGTAATTTTTGGTATAGATTGAGAAAATAAATTTAGTTTATTTTTACCAGGGTTTGTGTCTTCTGCAAATAGGTATGATTTGGAGATCTGGTGATTTGATAAGTTTCAAATTCCAAAATTCAAATATGCCTTAATGTGCAAAGCTAAAATAAATGGAGCGGGCCATAAATGCTATGAATGTTCTCAAAACATTGAGTCATTATGTGAATGAATAATTGACAGAAGTTTTCAGCACCACATTGATGAGATTTGCTTTCAGCAAGATCAGTTGTCCGTAGTAGAGCATCCAGTGTGGAACAGATTATCCAGTGTCAGGAGCAATGCATCACTTTCTTCTATGTCAACAAAACTCCCACAAATCTGTAATACAGATAAAACATAACATTTTTCGTCTAAATTCAATGGAACTTTGTATACTGAGTCCATTGAAAATGTATGTGGCAGGGTTGCACATAGCCTGTAAATGGGGGTGGGACATCTAGCAGCTGTGATTTTGTTATATTTTGTAAGAGTGATCAGAGACTTCAGTGCCATGCTGGGAGGATATTAAATGTCAACATCAGAGGAAAAGAAAACAGGAGATGCAAGTGCTTAAGCCCCATTCTTTACTGGGTTTTTTTTTGTTGTTTGTTTGGTTGGTTTTTTTTAGCTAGATACAAATCAATATGACAGCTTCTAAACAAAACTATGAAAGTTTTTGGTTTTGGGTTTGTTTTTTTTTTTTGTTCATGCAACAGCCTTCGCTTTCTAATTTTGCAAAGAAATCTAGGAAAATATACACGTAGAAGATGCCTGTTACTGCTTTTATTGTAATAGCAGTTTCAGGTTTTTTCCTCTTATTTCTTTCAATTAATGTAACTACACTCTTCGTAAAAAATTTAAAATAATCTCAGAAAATGAAATTATTTCTCTTCTGTTTCTTCTATTTTCCACTTAAAAATACCTGGAGGTGCTTTTGGAAATGTTTTTCAATAAACCTGTTAGCATACAGTCTGTTGAAAAATAAGAACATCCAGCACTTCCTCTAAAGATATGATGGTATATTCCAACAGGACTGTTAAGTGTGAGAGTGAAATATTTCTCAACTTTTGCTTATTTTGAGAAATTTAAATCATTTATCTTGTTTTAACAGCAGTGAAAATAGTATTTTTTAAATATTTTTACCATAAAATAAAATCTTTAAAATACTTTGGTAAATCTAATCTCTCACCCAAATTGCAGCAAATTACGGATATTTGTCTGGTCTAGACAGTTTTCTGTCAGTTTTCTTAACTGAAGCACAGGGACAATATTTGTATGCTGTTTTCATTTCAAAAGACCTCCAGGTCAACATATCGAGGAGAAGAAGTGAATTTTGCTATAGTTCTTGATCTAAGTGTTGAATGCCATGGTGATATTCAAAAAAACAAAACAAAACAAAACAAAACAATCACTATCTAGAATAGAAAAGTAAATGAAAAATAGTCTATACATGTATATTTGAAATTTTGTCATTAATTGTCAGACCAATATTAAGGTATTTATAGCAGAAATGAGATCTTAAATATGGGTTTACAAGATGTCTTATTTTATTCTGAGTTAGTAATGGTTTTCTGACCTTCAAGCAAGTCTATAAATTACAAATTTAATTATTTTTACTAGGAATTATCTATCATTGATTAGAGGATAAGAGTTATATTGTCTCGTTGTTTACTTTCAGACTTTAATGAAATAAGGGACACATTCTATTAGTAGTGTCTTTCAGTCCAGGATACCTTTTGTTTCTGGATTTGAGTTTGTAAATTTTTCCTTATCAAAATGATTAGAATGTACATACTTGGCCCTACATTATTTTGTCTTTCCCAGTAGTCATAATTCTGAAGAAACTTTATTATGCATAGAGATTTTTCAATATAGAGTATTATTTTACATTTTGTTTTCTGCTTTTTGAGCTGCTTTCTCATCTAAAAGAATATGGATTTTTTTATTTCTCTTTTGTGACTCTCTTTCAGTTTTTTGTTCTGCAGTTTTTGATAGTTCACTATCCTTAAAGATAGGAGTGGTACTCCATAGCACGAGTATTCTAATTGTACTTAGTATGTATAATGTACATGTATAGTACACAAAATACACAATGATGTAATTAAAATATTTGATTGAACTTCTGAAATCTTGAATTGATTGTATAGAATGTACCTTTTTTCAGCCACTTTAGAGCACTGAATTTTTTTTAATAATGTAATATTCTATAAGTAGATTTTTAAATCTTTTTTTTTCATGACAGTAGTGGTGGGTGATCTTGTAGAGAATTCTTCAGAATAAATTGAAATTACTGCTCTGACATGTACTTTGAGTCCAGCTATAATGAGGAAATTAGGATAATGTAGCTGTCAAAAAAATCGCGAACCCAACCAGACACTTTAAAACTGCAACACTGTGATTCAGTGGGATTTGCTGTGATTTTATAAGACTGGAGACAAATTATAAGCCTGGAAATAAAGGGATCTTTGAGATCTTTTAAAAAAAATTAGATTCTTCTACTTTTGGAGTATGGATGAGAAATTTACTAATATTAATAGGAAATAAAAGATTTGCACTATCCTGATCAAATGATGTGCTCTCATCTTCATCTTATCCTTTTCTGGTTCCCTCTCTCTTAGAAATTTGGTTTTGAACTTTTTTTTTGTAGTGAATTGTTTTATCCAGCATAAAATGTGAAAGAGCTTTAAAAGATGTGTTCTACCCTCAGTCTGTGTTGGGGGTGCTTTTCCTAGAAGAAGAGACAAAGGGTGTAGCTGTAAAGTGGCTGAATTTTTAAGGAGCTGCTCTAGAATGAGGTGTTGGATTTGGATATGTTTGAGAAGAATCAACACGTAGTGTTACCAAAGTTTTTTTGTAGGTATTGACAGCACATAAGGCAGCAGACACACCTGCCTGAAAGTTAGGTGGGTCTATAATGATAGCTCAGCAAATGCTTTACTATATTAGAGGTAAACTACAGATAGACGCTAATCAACATTTGAATACAGTGTCTGCAGTTTTTTGATAATGAAGTGTATATTCTTTTTGATTTTTTAATTTTTAAAATTTTTCAATCTCATTTCTCTTCTAGGTTGAACCAAACACAAAGCTTTTTCCGGCAACTTTTGTACAACCTACAAGCACTAACCTGATTCAGTTTGAACTTGGTAAATTAAAGGTACAAAATATTTTCTATAAAGATGCTCTTTCAAAACTATTTACATGGTGTCGTAGTTTAGCCCTGATTGGGACGAGACCACACAGTCTCTCTCTCTCACTCCCCCCACCCTCCGAGAGAATAGGGAGAGATAATATAAGAAAAAGGCTTGAAGTTTGAGATAAGGACAGGGAGAAAATCCTTAAAGTTACCGTTATGGGCAAAACAGACTCCACTTGGGGAAAACTATTCACTTATTTCTAAAATCAAAGCAGGATAATGAGACAGAGAACAAGATAACCTCTCCCCCCCCCCCCCCCCCCCCCGCCCTTCCCGGGCTTAATATTATCTCTACTACCTTCCCCCCACCGAGTGGCACAGCGGGGGAGGGAATGGGGTTTACAGTCAGTTCATCACACCTTTCACACCGTTGGGGGAAGAATTCCTCCCCTGTTTCTGTGTGGGGTCCCTCCCACGGGCCACAGAAACTGCTCCAGCACGGGTCATGTCTTCCATGGGGTGCAGTCCCTCCAGAACAGCTGCCCCAGTGGGCCCTCCACAGGCCACAGCCTCCTTCAGGCATCCACCTGCCCTGCTGTGGGGTCCTCCACAGGCTGCAGGTGGATCTCTGCTCCTCCATGGATCTCCATGGGCTGCAGCGGGACAACCTGCTCCACCATGGTCATCACCACAGGCTGCAGGGGAATTCTGGCCAGGAGCCACATTATTCCTGCCCCTTTTTCTTCACTGACCTTGGTGTCTGCAGCCATTCCTCTCACAAGAAAAATTCTTCACAACAGACAGGCAGACGCCTCTCAGGTTCTCTTCACATCTCATCTCCTCTCCACTTCTTGCAGCTGGGCTGAGCCGAGTTGGGCCCAGTTGGCTGCCCGGCAAGAGGCCAGAGGGTGAGGCCTCCAAGGCCCACAAGGCTCACGCCTCCCCCTCTCTGCCCCCGCTCAGCTTCTTCACATCTTCTCTTTTTTTTTTTTTTCTGTTTCCCCTTCTTAAATGCGTTATCACAGAGGCGTTATCACAGAACATTCTGCTACCAATTGGCTTGGCTTTGGCCAGCAGCAGATCCGCCCCAGGCCCGGCCAAGTCCACTGAACAAAGGGGAACAATTTCTAGCAGTTTCCTACAGAAGCTACCACCGTAGCCCCCATGCCTCACTAAATAAAACCAGAACACATGGAAATTCCTGCTCAGTTGAATTTCTTTAGGAAGATTGAATCAATGGCATGCCTTTATTTGACTTCTACATTAATTTCTGTAGATGTAATTATTATATGAAGTTAATGATTCAACAAATCTAAACTGCATTTGTCAAAATAAACTAACATTATTTGAGGAGAACACCCTTAATGTTGGAGGTTTTTAAATGGAGTTTGTTTATTCCAATAATATGTATTTCTATGAGCTCTTTGCTGTCAATAAATTATACCTCCTTTTGGTATTATAGGTTTATTCATAATTAGGTGTTACAAAAAATAATTTTAATACACTTATTTCTTTCAGAATACCATGCCTTTATCAGCAGCAATTTTTAAAAGTGAAGAAAGAAATCCTGTTCCTCAGTGTCCTCCTCGCCTTGATGTGCAAACAATTACACCTGTTTTATGGAGCAGGATGCCAAATAGCTTTCTAAAAGTAGAAACTGAGCGTGTCAGTGAACGTCATGGCTGGGTTGTGCAGTGTTTGGAACCTCTGCAGATGATGGCACTGCATATCCCAGAGGAAAACAGGTACATTTGGAAGGAACTATAGTGACTTGATGTGGACAAAATGTAATGAAAGCTGATATCTGAGTATCGGTTAAACCTGCCTTGGAGAATATTTACACTAGACTTGTTTAGAATTTCTGATCTTGTCTGCTATACTATCATATTAGTGAAATTTAAGTAGATACAAGAGGCTGAATAAATTTAATGCCGTGTCATGATATTTGCCTACCTAAGAGAAAACGCAACTGATTTTATTTAAGTTATAAACTAATGTCTCTTAAATCTCTAGATCTTTAAACATAGAGATTTTCTCAGCTTGAAAAAAAACAAATATAAAGAACATGCAACTACTATTTTGATGATGTTTTTCTGTAATAAAAACATGTAATCTGTTCCTGTTTCATCTGCTTTGAATTTACATGAAAGAAGATTTTATGTTCTTACAGACAAGATCCTGCTTTCTTAGATTTTCATTAGGTTTTATCTTCAGAGTGGAGATAATAAAGATCTATCCAAACATCAAATATCATAACCAGTGACATATCAAACTATAAACAAAAGCATAGCAGAAAGATAATGTAACTGCTTTACTTTTATCATGTATTTTGCTACTTCTTTAATAATTTAATAACCAATGTTATTTATCATTAATAAAACTGAATTCAAGAGAAGAGTAAAAAGTAATGTTCTGTGTAAAATGAAACAGTGATCCTCAGTAAACTACAAAGGCACTGTATAGTGACAGTATTACAGCAGAGTTTCAGCATTCCAAATACATTTCTTTTAAAAACAAGCTCTAGTTTGCCATAGCTTCCAAAGAAGCTTCTCTGTCTTACATCTTTTGTTTTCTTTTTTATGCAGTACTAATTGTAAATAATATAATCAACTTATTATCACTGTTTACGGGGATCTAATGATGCATATACGATGAGGGTGATGAAACACTGGGACAGGTTGCCCAGAGGGGTGGTAGATGCCCCCTCCCTCGAAACATTCAAGGCCAAGTTGGACAGGGCTCTGAACAGCCTGATTTAGTTGAAGATGTCCCTGCTTATTGCCAAGGGCTGGACTAGATGATCTTTGGAGGTCCCTTCCAACCCAAACTATTCTATAATTTGGCAGTATCAACGTTAATATTAATGGCTTAAAGTAGGATGGACCAAAATGTGCAGAGATTATAAAAGTTACATTTTACAGAATTATTATTGATTAAATTGACTAGTGTTCTGTTTCTTTATTTCCTAACAGATGCGTTGATATTTTGGAACTATGTGAACAAGAAGATTTGATGAAGTTTCACTACCACACTTTAAAACTCTATAGCTCAGTTAGCGCTCTAGGCAACACTAGAGTTGCTTATGCACTTTGTAGCCATGTGGACATATCTCAGCTATTTTATACGATAGATAATCAATACTTACCTGGGCTCCTACGTTCTGGATTCTATGACTTGCTCATTAGTATTCATTTGGAGCATGCCAAGCAAGCCAAGCTCATGATGAACAATGAGTTTATCATTCCAGTTACAGATGAAACTCGAACTATTAAATTATATCCTGATGAAACAAAGAAGCATGGTTTACCTGGAGTAGGGCTTAGCACTTGTCTGAAACCAGGCTTTAATTTTTCTACTCCATGCTTTATTGTGACCAGTGAAGAACATCAAACATCCAGTCCAGAGATACCTCTTGATACACTTAAATCCAAGGCCATAAGTATGCTAACGGAGGCAGTACAGTGTAGTGGTACTCATATACGAGACCCTGTTGGCGGACAGGTTGCATTCCAGTTTGTTCCTGTTCTTAAACTGATAGCAACATTGCTCATAATGGGAGTTTTTGATGATGATGATGTGAAGCAGGTGTTACTCCTTATTGATCCCAATGTGTTTGGAGATCACAAGGAAGAAACAGAAGAGAGGACAGAGAAGGAAGAAGTTACACAAGTTGAAGAAAAAGCTGTAGAAGCTGGGGAAAAAGCAGTAAAACAAACGAAAGCTCCTGCAAAAGGCTTATTGCAGACAAGATTACCAGAATCTGTTAAGCTTCAGGTGACCTTTTAATATAAATATATTCCATGTGTTCTACTATTGATGAAAAGAAAGTAGTGCTTTTTGTCTGTTCTGTAGTTTGTAAGAATCCTGAAGATCTTCATTCCACTTTGTCTTATGACCTCACATTAATAACCAAATTTAGTGATGATGCAATTCTTTCTATGTATATTGTCACACACCAAATAGGTATGCAAATACTTACTTGCTTCATAGGTGTATTTTAGAAGAGGGAGGATTGGACCAGGCAATCTTTAAAACACCCGTCCAACCCAAACTATTCTATGATTTCTACATGTTTTGAGTGCATGGAGTGAAAAACTGTGAATGCAATATAGTATTATTGATCAGATAATAAAAGGGTATAAATTTGTCACCTTTACACTGTTAAAAGAAAAATATGGGGAAAAAAGTCCCATTATTTTTACAATCTACTGCAGTGTATAGTATCTACTGCAGTTCTTCTGCAGTTAGAGTTTGTTGAACTGTTGAACTTAAATCTGTTTTTTCTATTCTAGATGTGTCATTTACTCAATTATTTCTGTGACTGTGAGCTACAACATAGAGTGGAAGCAATTGTATCATTTGCAGACCGTTATGTATCAAAATTGCAATATAATCAGAAATACAGGTACAATGAACTCATGCAAGCCTTGAACATGTCTGCTGCTTTGACTGCCAAGAAGACTAAAGAATTTCGGTCTCCTCCTCAAGAACAGGTAATATTCAACAAATAGTTGAATCTAAAGATTAAAAAAAAAAAATCTTTTTTTAAGACAAAATAGAGTTCTGACTTCGAAACTGCCATTGAGCCTGCTAGAGAACCAAAACTGAATTTGAAATAAAATATATTAAGATGCCGTGGACTATTGAAAGTCGGAATGCCTATACGTGTACTTCAGAATTCAAGCTCTAAACCTAAGTTGACTTAAGATTTCTCAACAGTATAGAAAAATTGAACATTATTGCCCAGTGCTGAGGAACTGAGATTCATCCGGTTCTGCAAGATGACGATAATTTGATAATTTTTGTTGCTGAAAGTTAGCATGAACTTTGTGTTATGCTGACATCTGTATGTTGTAACTAGTCTTTTCTACCTCCAGGAAATAGCTTTATTATTAAGTGTAACTGTATTTTGATGTTAATCATACTTCAAGTTTTCAAAGTACCCTTGCTTTAGTATTTCCTTTAAGCTGTATTAGAAATCTATGTTTTATGTTAACTTGATTATAAATTTGCTTATAAACTGGTAAAGCATGGCTTTATATTAGAATATGTCTTAGACTATCAGTGTTTTAACTACTTTTTAATTCCCTTAAAGATTAATATGTTGCTGAATTTTCAACTGGGAGAGGATTGTCCCTGTCCAGAGGAGATTCGGGATGAGTTATATGAATTTCATGATGATCTTCTAATTCACTGTGGTGAGTGGCAAGGTTTTGTTGCATTTTTTGTTTGTCTTTTTGACAAACAAAATACTAGCATTAGGGGTTTTTTTGTTAAATATGTTACTGTCTACATGGTGACTTTCCTGACAGACTGGTGCATATTACAAAAATATGGGAAGCTTGTATATGATTTTAAGTTTCATTGTTATATATCTATTAAATATTATCTGGTATTATTCTGTTTATGTATCAATTTTAGACTTAACTAGAAAAAAAAATTATCCAAACAAGTAGGTTGGATTACCTTAAAAGTTTTATATAAGCATGTGTATCTGTACAAGAAGGTGAAAGGTATTGAAAGGACATTATTGCTGTGAAGTTGAGCAGTAGAAAAATTAATAAAAAACACTAGATGAGGTATGTTGCTGCTGCTTTAGCTTAGTTTCCTGGTGTGTACATAACTGTGATCATCGATCATTATAAAACACTGCTGCTCTGCAGATTGCAGCTTTAGTTGCCCGAGTCATTGTGTTTGAATTTCCTTGAGGTATCCTCAAGAGTGAGCTCTATCAGACACTCTGTGCAATTTATATGGGTTGAGGAATCACATCTTACGTGTGATGACAAAAATCTTTTGATAGTCTATTGAGGTCTTAGTCTAATCAAGACAATAATGGAATTATTAGTCCATTTACAATGATACTAACATTTATAGTCTGAGTCATCCAGTTATTACTGCGCCTTCCCAATAATTATACAGTTTAAACTGATACACACAAGCTTTTTCATATCTACCTACTTGGTAGATATATTAATAGTCACTCTTCCAATGCATTTCTTGGTCCTATGGTTGATGGCACCCATCTTGTTCAAGAAGGGGACATGGTCATTACAGTGAATTGACAATATCTCAAGTTCTTCCCCAGGAAAAGCCAGTAATGTTAATAGTTTCCCCCTGCTCCTCCTCCTTCTGTTTGCTTGAGGTCACTTTTAAATGTTTACTAATACAATCTGCTCATTCTTTCTTCACTGGTTATTGCTAAAATCAGGTTTACCTGGAATTCATGGAATTGCATTCCTTTACTGACCTGTAATTAACTGTTTGTAGCCATGGTGCCTCCCATACCATTCTGTACTTGTATTGTTAAGGCTTCTGCTATCATCTTGTGTAGTTTTTTCTGAGTTATTTTTATTAGAATCTCCATCAGCCATCAAGCTGTGATTTTGTGATAAGCCAATTAACATTTTTGAACTACCTCAGGCTTAGCCTCAGCCAAAGATGAGTAGGTCAGTGGGTATCTAGGTTGTGTTTCATCAGCTTATTTCTGAGGATATTTTATAAGACAGTATTAGAAGTCCTTAAAATCAAGATTTGTATCTGTAAGGTTAGCTACATTATAGGTGGAAATTTAGTTGGTTTAACATAATTTGGTTTTGGCAATCCAATGTTGATTGTTATTCAAACTTGCTTCTAAGTGCTTACCAAAAACTGTTTCTTTCATTCCAGCATTTCTCTTCCAAGCATTATGTGTATAGTTAATATCCTCATAGATACTTCTCTTTTTCCCCATTTTTATTAAGATAGATACCATCATCTCCGTTGTTCAGTCACTTAGCACTTGATCTGACCTCTGGTTTTCAAAGATAATGCCTATTTGGCACCAGAGAGTTGTCTGAGACTCCAGGATAAAGATTATAGAAGACTCCCAACTTACTTGGAAATTTCTTAAATCTGCAATATATTTATTTTACATTTAAATCTTGTTGCTGGTGTTATTATTGAGGTAGCTTAGCTCCTGAACGCTCTTCACCTTTTCATGAGGTGAATCAGCCCTATTGATTGTGAGCTTTTTAGGTTTTTAGGGGTATATTTTTACTATTGTTTACTACTATGTACTATGTATATTACAAATGTGTATGTTGAATGAGAGAGAGAATTTAAGATAGAGGAAGCACAGTCTCATAATTAAAATAGTTTCATGATCCTCTAGATTCTAAACAAAACCATATTCATGACTTTGTACAGATTTATAACAGGTGGTTGCTGTGGATAAATGCTCCTCATTATCTGTGTCCTGACTTAGTTCTGAAAATTAGTACTAAGCAATCACAGCTGCAGATAAAATGAATAGGAGTTGTGCTTTGAATATTTAATCAGCTTTTTAATACTAAGTATACTTTGTGGTCTAAGTGGAAAAATATGTATGCAATCAAGTAATTAAAGACTGCTTCATAATGAATACACGCAAATAGTCTGAATTAAAGTTACTCAGGCAGTCTTAATCCTAGTATGTCCTAACTGTGAGTGGTTAATTTTGCCAGCAAAATAGTAGTCCTCTATCATAATTTTTGTGTGTGACTTCTTGGTTATAAACAAAACAAACACATTTGTAACAGATTTTATTGCATACTGTCAAATTGACACTTATCTGGATTGGAACCATCTGTTCCAGTGCACAGACCTCTGCCACTTAAATTAAGTGATTAGCCAGTAGCAACATGAGATGGTCAGCTTCTGAATGGGGAGGCTATGGTGACAGCTTCTGCAAGAGGCTGCTAGACATTTCCCCTTTGTCCAGTGGACCCAGCTGGGACTAGGGTGAACCCGTTGCTGGCCAGGGCTAATCTCATTGGCAACGGCAATAAAGTCTCTGTGATAATGTATTTGAGAAGAGGAAAAGTGGGGAAAAAAAAAAAAGAAGAGTGAAGAAGCAGAAGTGAGGGGCAGAGAGCGGGAGGTGTGGGCCTTGCAGGCCTCACTCTCTGGCCTCCCGCCAGGCAGCTGACTGGGCCCAACTCGGCCCAGCCCCAAGAAGTGAAGAGAGGAGATGTGAAGACAACCTGATAGGCATCTGCCTGAGCCTGATTGTGAAGAATTTCTTGTGACAGGAACGGCTGCAGACACCAAGGTCAGTGAAGAAGGAGGGGGAGGAGTGATGCTGCTCCTGGCCGAGATTCCCCTGCAGCCAGTGGTGCAGCCTATGGATGCCCACAAAGGAGCAGAGATAGGAGCAGCCTATGGAGGACCCCACGCTGGGGAAGGTGGATGCCCAAAGGAGGCTGTAGCCTGCGGAGAGCCCGCGCTGGGGCAGCTGTTCCAGAAGGACTGCACCCCGTGGAAAAGGACCACACACTGGAGCAGTTCATGAAAGACAGTAGCCCATAGGAGTGACCCCATGTTGGATCAGGGAGGAATGTGAGGAGTTCTTCCCCTGAGAAGGAAGGAGCAGCAGAAAGTGACACGTGATGAACTGACTGCAAGCCCCATTCCCTATTCCTCCCTGTGCCATTTGAGGGGCAGGGGAAGGAGGTAGAGATAATCTAAATTAAGTTAAACCTGGGAAGAGGGAGGGGTGGAGGGAAGGGTTTTTTGTTGTTGTTGTTCTCTTCCTCATTATCCTGCTTTAGTTTTTTTTAATAATAATAAACAAATAGTTTTCCCCAAGTTGAGTCTGTTTTGCCCTTAACAGTAACTTTAATGCTCTCTCCCTGTCCTTATCTCAAACTTTGAACCTTTTTGTTCTATTATCTCTCCCTCATTCCCTTGGAGGGTGGGGCTAGTGAATAAGAGACTGTGTAAGTTGGTCCCGAGCAGGGCTAAACTACAACAGGATTGCAACTCTAAAAGAATGTAGAATAATGAAAGATATGGAGCAGTGAATCAGACCCCGTCTGGAGCAGTTACGGATCCCATCTCCTCCAGTCCAACACTGTCTTAACTCATCATCCCAGTGCATTTCTTCTTGTCTGTCCATTTCAGCTTCTCAAGAGTTCTCCTCGCAGTGTCTCACTTCCAGGGCCTAGCTTTTTTTTTTGAAGGCCAGATAGTTTATTGTGTTCTTTAACCTCTGTGTCTGCTTTCTTTCCTCTCCTTATTGGCTACATTTCCTGTTCTTACTCTTTCCAGATTCTGACTGTAGCTTTCCTTCATTCTTAGCTTTCCATTTTACTCAATCAATCTCACATTTCCCATTCCTTAAATTCCATAATTTCCAGTTTCAATTTCTAGTTCTTTCATTCTCTCCTACTGCTTCTGAGTTTTTTTCTTCCTAGTCACTCTTAGTCATAACTTTAACTCCTTCCACTTGGTAGCTGCCAGTGGCAAAGTTTCTCCAATCTCATACCACATTTCAATTCTTTTTTCCTTTCTTAGTTTCTTCTTTTAACAGCCTCTGCTGTTTATTCTTTTCCCACTGCTCCAGCTTGTTTCTCTTTAGTATTCTGTCTGGAATTTTTTTCCTTTCCCAATTTCACTTTGACCAGCAGCAAAAGCTTACATTTCAGGTAGGCACAATTAGCACTGGTCTGAAGGGAACCTATTTAGATGTTCTGTGCTTCTGCACATAACACATGTGGTATCTGATAATCATTAAGAGGCATGAAAGATTTTAAAATGCTTTGAATGGTTGTGAAACAATGTAGTGAACTGAACTGTATTAAATTACCTCATAAAATGGCATCCCATCTCATTGTATACATTTTAATTAAAAACATGTATCGCTGATATAATCTCTGAATGTCTGCATTTTTACGGCTTTAAATTCAGTTAATATGTTTGTTTATGACTACTAAGTATCTTGACTGGAAAATTGTACTGTACTATGAGATACAGTCACACGTTTCTTTCTTTAGCTTACATTCTGCAACATGAAACAAAGATTCTCATATTTAATCAAATATAACTCTAAGTCAAAATTAGCCATAGCAGAATCTTAAAAAAAAAAAATCACATCTTTGGTCATAATACTGAAAAAATAATACTGTAAATCTGGATATAAGAAGAGTGTGTACTGAAATAAACATAATTTTAGAGGTGCTACTGCAGCTAACTTGTTAAAGCTGCTGGCCTTACTACATTTTTTTTCCTGTACGAAATTTGCTGGTTTAAAAAAATTCCTGTAGATATTTTGATATTGTTTAAATATTGGAAGAGTTAATCTTCAAAGGTCAAGTTTTGTTTCTAACCAATTCTATTATCTGCTAAGGTATTCCACTAGAAGAGGAGGAAGAGGAAGAGGAAGATTCCTCCTTGACTGGCAAACTCCGTTCATTAATGTACAAAATCAAAGGTCCACCAAAAGCAGAAAAAGTAGAACCTAAGGAGGAGGAAGAGAAATCTCCTAGTAAGTTTTCTTTCCACATAATACTTCTGTGAATCAAGTATCAAAGGTGTACACAGTCAGCAAGAGTGTATTTTCTAGTAAAACTTTATAGCGGACTGAAGAACGAGACTACCTGTTTAAGTTCCTTCTGCCTCTTAGAACAATTATCCTACATACTGAACATCTTAAGTGCATTGTTAAACAAGAAGTTAAAACAGATTGAAGATTTTGGATCCAGTTCATTAACTCTGGGGTTGAAAATTTGCATATTCTTTACAAAGAAAAGTAAAAAGTTAATTATGGCACAATAATCTAGATTGGAGCATTCCAACAAGTTTCCATTTACATGGGGTTTTTTTTTAATGCAAAAACTTTCTTCTTTCCAGCTTAACTCTGTTTGATTTTTCTTTGCTGCATGAGAAGCTGTATGCATCTCAGTACCAAGATATATGTGACAAAATGACTTTACAGTTCTTATTTTTTTTTTAAATGATAGCTTATTTCATTCGATGGTGAGCATATACATTCATTCCAAACTAACAACTTGTTCTGATTTATCTCAAGCATCACATACGTGCACATATATATCCATACCATATCCTTTCTGACTATATCCTTTCTGAATTTAAAGAAATATTCAATCTATTTGACTAATTAAACAGAAATAACATCTTTATTTTCACAAGTACAGATTCTGTGTTAATAAATGCTTGAGTTAACACAATTTTCTAGAATTTAGTATTGCTGGTTTTTGTTCTGCTCTTTGTTTCTATGTATCTTTAACATGTGTCTCTGAAATTAGGCAACAGAGAGAAATACTGTCTAGATATCATCAATTTGCCTGAAAAGTTTCCTCTATAGTTTATAGATCTCATTGCCCTTTATGGTGAGCTTTCATGTTGCTTAAATATACATAAGAACAGCCACCATTTAGCAGCATTTTTTTAAATGTTTCTTTCTGCAGCAGAATATTATAGAGGAGGGACACTGGGATATCCCTGTGTTTGCTGAGCAACGTTAAGCTATTAACATTTCTTACTAATATAAATATTTAATTCAAAACACTTGAAAAGTCTGTGTATATGTTTTGAAACTAATGAGATGAGAGACCTAAGAACAATGTATATGGGAGAATGTATATTACATCACTGAAAACAGTGCTAGGCATTCCACCTAGCACAGCTGAATAAGCACAACACGAGAACTGAGAGCAGCTAGAGAATGGAGAGTAGCTGTTGAACAGTATAATAATTTATTTAAAGTTAATTAGTTTAATAATGTTTAAGAGTAAGCCAATAGATAGTCTTTATTCCTCTGTTTTCAGATCTGTAATGCCCTGTGGCAGTGATTCTTAAAACCACAGAATGGCTGAGTCTGGAAGGGACCTCTGGAGGGCATGTGGTCCAAACCCCCTGCTCAAGCAGGGCCATCTAGAACAGGTTTCCCAGGACCATGCCCAGATGGCTTTTGATTATCTCCAAGGATGCAAACTCCACAACCTCCTTGGTCAGTGTATGCCAGGGCTCTGAAAAGAGCCTGAATCTATTTTCTTTACACTCTCCCTTCAGGTATTTATATACATTGATGAGACTGCCCTTGAGCCTTCTCTTCTCCAGGCCAGACAGTCCAAACTCTTGGTTGATTCTGAGCAGACCGTTTGATGAGTTTTCTTCTTAAAAAGGCTTGACGCTACATGTTGCAAGGCATTATGGAGGATGGTTGGGCTTGATTCATGTGTTGTGTGTATCACCTGATAACATGTATATCCATTTTGAACATTGTATTAAGAGAAAGCTGTGCAAAGCTTGACAGAGGTTAATGAATGAAAGTTTTTACTCTTGAATTAAAGTTAGTTCTTGTAAGAAACATAAATGTAGTTGAATCAAGGTTATCTTACACACAGAGGAATGATGGATAAACTTAGCACTGTAATTCATAGTTTTTGTAATACAAAAAGATGGGAAGTTTGTCTTTTCTGTAGAAGAGTAAATTCAAATGACATTTGTTGTTATTTTATACACAAATTCCATATGCTTGCCATATTTCATAGCTGTCTCCTTATTACTTTACCATGCCTAATGGCATAAAACAAGCAGAAAAGGAGACTAAGACTTTGTTTCAGCAAGTTTTCTTCGTATTCCTACAATCAGATTCAGAAGCATTATCCAGCAAATATTTGAACACTTGCAGGGTATCATATGTTTTGTTATATAACTTTATAAAGAGGAAAGAAAATAATTAATTTTTTTTCAGCATTCAATCAATTTTAACTTGCACTGCCAGAGCAGCATAGTAAGTGCTATACTGTATAGGAACCATTTTTGATTCTCTGAAATGCTGGATTTTCAGATAAACCAAGCATGCTCATAACCACTAGAGGGATGTCATATATAGAAGATGGTTATTTCTTCATAATATTTTGAAGAGTATTATTTAGTTGGTTAACCAGTTTAAGTAGTGATGCACGTGCATTCAGTATATTGATAACTGCATGCAGTCATGTTGGCAATGGAAAGCTGTAAATAGACTATTGCATGTATTACTAGTGTCTCAAAGATACACTACTTTTAATTAAAGGAAACACTGAAATAACAAATATTACAGATACTTTCCTGTAATGTTTGTTACAGAGGTTTGTTCAACCTCTTTGCAACTTGAGAGCAAAACAAAGCTTGTTTGTAAATGGAAGTCCTACATCTTTAAGTTATCTCAAGTTCTATCTGCTTGAGTAGCAATTTGCCATTAATATTTCATCTCTACAATTTTTCTTGTTGCATTTTGAAGGTATAGTTTTCTTTTGGCTCTATTTCCTATAATAAAGTATTTATTGTAGCTGGTTCTGTTAGTGGCAGGGAAGGACAAGTAGCAAAATGAAGTGTTCATATTCCTTCCTACTACTACATCGTCTTAGGGTACATATACACACAAACATACATACATGCACATAAACACCCCAAAACACTTGAAATCACAGACTTTACTCTGAACAGTATTCCTGTACACGTACATTCTCATACCCTGTTCCTAACACAGGAGGAGTGTTCATGATCTAAAATGGCGTGATGGGTTCTGTGCTTATACTTCCTCTACCATCTGTGTGAGCATTTTGTTGAGCCTCTCTGAGCAATTTACCCAGCTTTCATTGCCATGTATTACCCCCAGTGAGGTTAATGTGTAGTGTGAATCTCAGAAATTTTGTCTTTGGTGTCATATGTTTATGGGTTTTCAGTCCTTCGTAGTGAGTATGGATGGTGAGGACTAAGTAAGGCAAAAAGCCGAATTCCTCTATGTCTTCCTTTAGAACATTGATTTTTGCTGAGGTTTCTCATTGCCTTTGTGAATCTAGCTCTAAGTTTCTATAACACCATCCAAATATCATGTTGCAGAATGTGCAAGTGACTTAAGGTTAGTCTTCCAAACAACAATGTACAAAGTGAAGTGTCCACCAAAAGCAATGGTAGTAAGTGCTCAGTTTGGCAATAGGTCCTTGTACAGAAAACAATTTCATTTCAGACTTAATTTCATCAAGAGTTGTGTGAGAATAGGCAGCAATGTTATTTTATAACTCAGAACACCTGTCACTGGATCTGCTTGTTCTGTAAAACACCAGAGAGGGTTTATCCTTCCCTGAAAGCATATTTTAGTCTGTTAAGCTTGATACTAGATTGTAAATATATTAAATCTTGTAATAATCTCATGTGCTGCATGAAATAATGTTTTATTCTCCAGTGACTGATCTGTTAGCATCTGCTTTCTCTTTAATGGTAGCAGAAACCCTGAGAATGTACTGCTGTGCTTAGGTGTAGGTGAGCGTATGTAAGTGCCTGGGAGTGGCAACTTGAGAAGCCTCTAGTTTTAGGCAGTTGAAACTGGACTGCAAAGTTCTGTGTCTTTAAGAATTATTCAGATATGAAGTTAATCCTGGGAATGAACCTTATACACTCAGAGCTAGAAGCACTAAGCAGAGTCTACAGTTTTGGAATAATATGATGGATAAGACAGGTTGCAACGATTCAGATCCATCCAACCCAATACCTTGTTTCAAACAATGACCACAAATGGTTATATAGGGACAAGTAAGATTAAAACAATCAGATATGATACTTTAATGCTATCCCAGTCTCCAGTTATCTTCAGCTCAGGAGTTCTCCTGAGTCTAAAGAGGTTTATCTTTTTATATCCCCATTGTGTCTTTCTAATAGATATTTGTGTAGTCTCTGCTTGAGCAAATGTGAACTTTTAACATCTGCCACATTTTTGGCAGGGAATTTAAGGGGTATGCGAAGAAACACCTTTCTTTTTGTCTTAGCTCCTGTCTTGTGAATGGGCTCCATTTGATGGCCTCTTCTTGTGTTGAATGAACTATGGATTAATATAATGGCATAATGTACTCTGCTTTAACCATTCTTTTCTTAATAAATCCTGGTTTTTGATTTGGTGTTTTTGACTGCCAGGGAATTTAAGTTGATACTGATAATTGAGCTGATAGTTTTATGAGTTAATCAGGGAGATGTCCCTCTTAGAGATATTATTATCTAGACACTGTCCTAGACAACTGGCTCTAGGTGGCCCTGCTTGAGGATGGGGATTGGACCGGATGACCTCCAGACATCCCTTCCAATCTCAACTGTTCTGTGGTTGTGTGATTTTAATGAACTTACTTGCCAGATCTTGTCTCTGTTAACATCTCATTGTTCAATTTATAAATAACGACTATATTTTCCTACCTCATTTTATTTACAGTTACTTTATTTAAAGTGACTTTCATCACTATTTTATTGCCAAGTTTTGTCATTTTAAGTTCTGCGGTTTTTTTTCAGTTACACCTAACATTTGTGATCCTCCATAACATTGTAACATCAAACTTGTTTACATCTGCTTATCCTCTTCTCAGGTATTTTAGGGAAGGAAAGCGCTTAACATCACAGAACATAGTATGAGCATAGGAAGAATTCAGTGCTGTTTCTCCCTCTTTGTGACCACTACCATTTAGTTCTAGCTTCTGTTTCTTATCTTTTGACCAAAAATTTGTCCGTGCAAGGACATGACTAGTTGATTTCTTCAAGGCTATTTGCCATACTGCCTAAAAGTAATTAAATATAGCAAAATGCTACTTAAAAACTTATCAGAATAAAAATATCACAGCCTTCAAAGGTACTAATACCTAAAAAAACCACTAACACTTGTTACGGAGAAACGTTTTCAAAACTCCAGAGAAAAGCTCTAAAAAACGCAAGATCATTTTGTTGAACTTACACATGGGAACCTCTGCATGGACAGTTTAGTATCGGGGAAACAATTTGCTTTTCATTTGTTCATTTCATGAAAATGTCTCTCTTGTGGAATATTATGTTTGTACTGAAAATTGTAATAATTTCTTAGTTATATGTATAAATATCTGACAGTTAACTCAAGTGTATAAAATCACCCTCATGATTGAACTGGATTTGTAAAACAACAAGACAAAAATTTGTGTGCATTTTGTCCTTTAGCCTTGTGAGACGGGCCATCACCTGAGCTGTCAAAGACCTAACATAATTTTGCAGGAGGAAACCTTACCTCCTCCTTGAGTTTACCACTTCAAGTTGCTCTTTATCCCATATTTGTCCCCTTCCTCCCCAATCAGAAATCCAGAGTAAGTAATTATATTCTTTAATAAGATCATGGACTTTCTGACGGAACAAGTGTGTTGTATTTATGTAACCAGAAATCAATGATGCTCAACGAGTTGGAAAGATATAGGAAATTATTAGTTATTCTGCAAAAAAAGAGTTTAATGCAAGAATCAGAGAAGAGGAGATTGCCTTGTTGCCCTGACAGAAGAAGTTGTTTTGATTGAAGAAAGTTATACAGTGTTTTGTAACAAAGCTTGTTTGATGTTTTCATTCATAATATGCCCCTAAGAATAGGGCTGTCTTAACAAAATACAGAATCTCTCACCACAGAAAAGAGCCTGTTTATTGAACAAAATCTATGAATTAATGTTTTTCTATAAATACATAATTAAGTAAACTGTAAGGGAGAAGAGTTAGCAAGTGAAAGGATGTTGTAGACACAAAAATAAATGGATATACACTAACTAGAAACACACTTTTTTCCTGGAAATTGAGAGGGGACAGTTCTTGCCATTGGAAAAACTTTGGGAAAGTTAAGAGGTAACTTTGCTGGAAGTAGAGGAGAAAAGCTTGCTGTGTTTTAAGAGGGAAGGTGATTTTTCACGTTCTACCTGATATCAGCAATGAACATTTGTTGGAACAAGGACTGGAACATGTTTAGTTTTCAGGTAAATTTCCTAAACTCTGGGCTCAGAAAAATTGTTTTCAGGGACATTGAATGTGTAATGTATACAACGGAACTGCTTCAAGCAATATGCATTGTGTACTTCCAAACAATACTTTTTTTTTTTTTTTTCAGAAAGTGTATTCCCAGGTGACAGTGACTTTCCCAAACAGATGGGAAACACAAATTAAATTCCCCTATTTAAGTCAGTTTGCATCTCCTACTCCTTAGTGTGTTTGCATCATTATGTGATTCTGAAATGTTTCCAGGCAGATCATCTTTTTGAAGACAATGTAGATCCTTTGTTTGAACAACAAAATAGCTAAATATTCATCAAATGAATGAGCAGCAAATGCTACTCAGGCCACCCTGGCTAGGCCCTGAATTGGATATTTGGTTTAAAAAGGCGGCTATCTCATCCTCCTTTCTGGCAGTTTTGTGAGTTTAGGATGGATTTTATTTCCACCTCCCCCCTGGCAAAATTGATTAGCAAGCTGAGCTCACATTCATGAATATTTCTGCTGTAATTGAACTCATACTTGTCAGCCAGTAAATTGTTTACTGAAAACTTAATTGCTAATTTCTGTATTCCAAACCTAGGCTGATGATCATTAAAAATATGATGTTTCTTTGGCATTATAAAATTAGATTTCAGTCATTCCTAATGAAAAGGTGTTTGTGCTGCACTTAGTGCTATTTTATAAATCTTGATGTAGAAATGAAGGATAAATAAAAAGTTTAAATATAGAATTTAGCTGACAAGGATGATTCTTGGTGTCATGATCAACTAAGAAGGTTTCATTGCCAGCAATGCTGATATTGATTTGAATGCTAAGTAAATGTTTCTTGTTTTCCATCTATTAAAAGCATCACACTTATCTTGAAAGATCTAGAAATTATTTTTGAAAAATCCTATTCAGTCTGCTTGTGTTCTTTTGATCTCTTACAACTGCCTTGCTGTCTACTGTTACCTAGTATTTTACTATAATGCATGTTTTTTGATATTTTTTTCTTGTTGTGATATCTAGTAACATTTTATGTATTTTATTCTTTTAGCCACACTGAAAGAACTCATATCGCAGACTATGGTGCGCTGGTCCCAGGAAGATCAGATTCAAGATCCAGAATTAGTTCGGATTATGTACACCCTCCTTCGTAGGCAATATGACAGCATTGGTGAGCTACTGCAAGCTCTGAGGAAAGCATACACTATTAGTGCTACCTCTGTGAAGGATACCATTAATCTGCTTGCAGCACTGGGCCAGATTCGCTCGCTTCTCAGTGTCAGGATGGGAAAAGAGGAGGAATTGCTAATGATTAATGGACTAGGGTATGGAATTAACATAATTTTATTTTTGAGTTTGTATAAAGTTTTTTGTTATATTACTAAATCCTTTCATTTTACATCCTGGATGAAAATTACAGCTGTACTAAAATGCAGATATGTACCAGAAATTTTAACTTCCACAGCTATTTCCAAGATGGTTCCAATTGATATCTCTAGCAGTATCAAATGTATCAAAGTTTCTGAGATATTTTCTCATTTGGAGAAAAAGGACTCTTTACTATAGTTAAGATTAATTCTTAAAGCTTCGTCAAAGAACTTGTTTTAGCAGCTCTGGAGAAAACAGACAATATAAATCTCTATTGGTGTCAATATTATATCTTTCTCAAACTTAAAGCTGGTGTTATATTTTATGTATGAGTGAATAAACTTGCTGGTGTCTTTTTAATTGGAAAGTTTGTGCAAGCAGTTAGGTAGAACCAGCAAAAGTGTTGTGATCTGAAACATTTCAAACTGATTAGTATTTATTATGTCATCATCAGTGGCAACTTAAAGTATTTGAACACGGAAGACTGCTTATTTTATCCTTTATAAATTAGAATTATAACAAATTGCCTTCACGTAACACCTGCTGATGTGAGAATGTTTTTTTCTGTCTTTGCTATGAAATTACTTCCGTTAAGCAGCTGTATTATAGAATCATAGAATCACAGTATTATGGTGCATGTCTGTTACTTCTCTCACGTGAGTAATTGCTGGATTAGACCATTTAATGTTGGAAGGAAAAAAAAATTCACAGAAAATTAATTACTTCAATTAAAATTGTGTATTTAAAAAGAGAAAAAATAATAGTACAGTTACCTTAGAACTGTATTTATTTGTCCTTCAACAAGAACATTGAACAATTTCTCTCCTTTACAACAGTTGTACGGAACTTCCATTATTCTTACTATTTCACTGTAAAAATTATATTGTTTTTGTAAAAATTGCAAAGACTAATCACTTCAGTTGAATTGAGGAAGTCATGGCAACGACTCATTAGTTAGTATGTGACAGTATTACCTGATTTTTCTTTGATGCTGAGTTTGTAAAATTGCTGAGAATTCTAGGAGAGATAAAGGGTAAGTTTTGTCTAAACTCAGCATGTATGTAGCCCACTTCCCAGAGGTGCTGTATTATGAGTTATCTGCCATTCCCATTTTTTGTATTTCTTTAAAGCGGGCATGATGTCTATTGTTTGCCATTTGTTTTTAACAAGTTGACCTAAAATGTTAGAAACCCCTGGATTCCCTATTGAAATACATAAATTGTGTTCTGGATTATGAAACCAATACAGTGAATTCTAGAACATGTTGACAGGGTGGTGGGCAGAGTGAAAATGTTAAAATATTCATATTTAAGGGGACTCTATGCCATTTTACATCTTCTGACAGATGGTCTTAATTTTTGAAATATTTGTGAAACACATTTAACAGATAACCTTGAATATTAAGTCTGTTTATTGTCTTCTATGTTGTGAACTAAGAAAGTTAATTAAGGGTGTTACTGCAGAGGCAAGATTAGGTTTAGATTTGTTGATCCCTGTTCTCTACTTAAAACATCACAGAATACATTCTTTTCCGCCTAGATCATCACATCTTTTTCTTTAAACAGAACAGATGGTGAGAGCAATTTAAAGATGAAGAAATGCCATTTTGAAATAATTTAGAAGTTTAGTTTCTTATTATATGGAAGTCATGAAAATTAGAGGAATGGCAGCATACTGCAATGTGAAGCTTTAACTGTCAGATGTTTTTATATTATGCTGAAGTCTAAGAATTTAAAATTATGTTACTACAGTGAATGCATTTTTCTGAAATCTCTAATAATGCATCATTGATGTAAACTAAAATGATATTTCTTAAAAACACATTGTTACTTTTTCTTTCATTTTAGGGATATAATGAACAACAAGGTGTTTTATCAGCATCCTAATTTAATGAGAGTCTTGGGCATGCATGAAACTGTTATGGATGTGATGGTAAATGTGCTTGGAGGAGATAAATCTCAGGTAATTTCACTGTAATTTTATTTCACATTTTTAATTTTGAACCTTTCCAAAAGTATACCAGGATATTTAAGTATTCAAAGAAAAATAAATCTCCCTTTTGTAAGATAGATTTTGCTTGTCCTACTTGAAATATTGATTAATGTTAAAAATAGAACAGTTTTTATAGTACTAGAGGGAGAAGCCCAGTGTTCTAGGATTTGATTTTTAAAAAGTGAGCAAGAGGTTATAGATGTTTCATTTGTCTTTTAATAGGACTTTAAGAGGTTTTGTTCTTATGTTAAATTAAATATATACATTAGCTGCATCTATGGGAGGTGTAGCTCTGCTGGGAAAATATACCTCTTCATCTTAGATAAAGTCTTATTAGCAATAAACTATAATAAGAGACTAACATGAACTTGGCTGGTGTTCGATTCTTCTCTGACTTGCACCTGTTCAGCTGTGTCGCTTCAGTAGAGTTACATGGGTACATCCCAGACCAGAATCTGGCCTCATCCAGCTCACTCCATGACTTGAATTAAACTCTCATGTCAGTTCCACAGAGTGGATCCCAGCAAAGTGGCAGAAACGAAGGTTTATCTTGGTCACAGTGCAAAAATGCTGGATGTTTCCATATTTCAAATAGTGTTTTGCATCAGCTGTACACTATGCCTGTGCTGTGGCAAACCGATCTCCAGGAAAGTAGTGTCCCTGGCCACAACAGAGAAGTTTACAGCCAATTTCCCATTACAGTGCTGGAGATTCTACTGACGCTACTTGAAATTAAAGCCAGATGAGACACAAAATTTATTCCTTCCTTCAGCTGAGAAAAAAAATGGGCCCTGAAACTTTTCAAGCTTGGGAAAAGGCTGAAGGTTTAGTACACACAGTGTATTCAGTGTGTACTGGCTGTATTCAGCCGGTGTTAACTTCTGAATGAAAAAACTGCACTGTAATTCACGACATGGATTTAGGATGATCCCTGACAAATTAAAACTATTTGGCAGTCATTTCTTTCTTCCAGCATGTTTCCTAAAATTTAAAGGAATTATGCTTGGCATTGTTTTGAAGCCAGCAGCCTTTGAAGTGATCAAAAGCTTAGAGGAATAAAATCAGAAATACAGATAGATGAATAATGATCAGGCTTCTTTGCCCTGCTTTCAGGCATCTTTTGAGTGAGAATACATCAGTGCAGTATGTCTGCTTCACTCACATCATGCAGAGGAGGCACCTGTCATGGAAGTGCTCTCTGCCATCGGTACTGCGTGGAAGCTCAGAACTGCCTTTTCACAGCCACAGAACATGTGTGACGTGCAGCTTGGCTGGATACATGCAGATAGCTTCAAAGTGTGCAGAACCTGATGGTTTTTTTTTACCACAAAACTAACTTCCTGACTCCAAACCATTATCCCAGCGTTTTGAGTGACCTAGTCTAATGGGAGATGGCCCTGCCTGTGGCAGCGGGGTTGAAATTAGATGATCTTTAAGGTCTCTTTCAACCCAAACTATTTTATGATTCTATGAATCTATAATTTTGAATGCTCAAATTCAAATACTTGAGCAATAATTTTCTTGCAGTGTTGTGTTTTCCCATTTCTTAGTGTTATGCTTGAATATATTTATGTTACTTTAAAGAGAGTGACATAAATTTTGAGAAGCCTAACTGGACATTTATGCTGCTGAAGAAAGTCAGACGTGAAGTGAGCTTCTCTTCTTTCTTCTTTTTGCTTATGCCTAATGTTTTTATCCTATTGCCTCCCTCCCAAATAAAGGGGTCTCCTCTGATCGCAGTACTGCTTATCTTGTTTTCTTTTGCCTTCCCACTCGTTCTTATGTGTTTGAAACAATTTGCAGCCCATTTTACTACCTTGTCCTTATCTTGTCTCTGTCTGGCAATTTTTCATTACTTGAATGCCTTCTGTGTGCAGTTACATCCCTCTTCCTTTGCCTCTGTGGTCACATGCCTCATGTACTTCTGTAAAATACTTATACATTGTGTCTGGCTATACCATCACAGTGTTACATATACAGTATTCATATACAGATTTTAGTTATTCTGTTTTAATATGCTTACATTTGAGTTCAAGGCCAGCTACAGTTAATTATAAGGTGATTAATACTTCGCTAATTTATAGGTGTCACAACCCTAGGATTTTGCTACAATGTGTACACTCTGTCAAAGATGACAAAAAAAAAGAAAACCCAAAAAAACCACAGGACAGGAACTCCACAGTGCCTTCTAATTCTGTTAAAAATGTTTTTATAGAAAATTTTAGTAACACAGATCTACAAAAATACAGAAATTGCCACGATGTCCTTCAAAGGGAATGCAGACCTAGAAAATTACTTGGTAACCTCATGTTGCAGCATTTAATGTGTCTAGCCCCCAAAAATGTCCAATTTTATGTCTGTCTTTATGAAATGCGTGGAGAGAATTAGGTACCTCAGAAGGCTGAAGAATTAGGTACCTCACCTGCTGAACTGGAATTGGCATAGGAGTAGAAATCTTATGAAGAAGTATGGACAAGAAATGGAATTTGATCTGTTCCAGACTCCAGTGCCTCATTGTCTCCTTAAGTGTGGAAACTACCAGATACTGAAACAGGTAGCCCAGAGAGGTGGTTGATGCCCCATCCCAGGAAGGATTCAAGGCCAGATTGCATGAGGCTCTGAGCAACCTGATCTAGTTAAAAATGTCCCTGCTCCTTGCAGGGGGGTTGAACTAGATGGCCTTTAAAGGTCCCTTCCAACCCTAGCGATTCTATGATTCAGAACCCATAATTTTCTTACAGAGTTATAGGTCTGCAGTCATGTTATGAAATAACACAGCAAGGCTTATTAACAAAGAGTTTTGCACACTATTAGCACAGATTTTAGATATTGTAGTGGGGAGATCTTGCAGAACATATCATTGGGCAGAGAACTGTACAGGCAGAGAAGTGTTGTTTCTGAGTTTGAAGCCTGAAGTTTCTTTCATAGGACCTGCAACTTTGCAGGGAGAGAAAGTACTGCTTTTAAAATGATTGTCATCTGCTGTCTGTTGATCTTCTGCTGACATGCTTGACTTCTAATCTGGCAGAGACGTCTCACTTGAAAGGTTGTTGATCCTAGTTAGAATCACTACACTGTAATCTGGAAAAGGTACATATTTGTGCATCATGCAGATCCTTCACTCTGCCAAGCAAGGTATTTTTCTGAATAAAAAGGAGTAGGGCCAGAAACAGTGAGCATGCCTTGTCAGCTACGGTTTTATATACTCATTTGAAATTCTTTGTGGGTTTGTCCAGTGACGCGCTTATATACAATTCAAGTAGAGTGGTGGCATCAGGCACTAGGATACTGCTTTTCCTGCTCTCAAGGAAATTCCTCATCGCTAGATTGTTAGTATGTGCCCTTTTGTTTTCTCTTTCCAGCCTCATGGACATTTCTTTCTGTTCAGTGTTACAGATTTAAGAGATGGAATGAGCAACCATGCAATGTGGTCTCTGGTTTAGGGACTGGGCATTTTCCTAGGTTGCAGCAGCAGGTTATTTAAGCTAGATCTTCAGCTTCTTGGATTAAGTGATTTTATCATATGGCTGTATTGAGACATGTAGTGAGAATGTTATAGCTCATACTTCTCTGAAGGAACAATGAGAAGTTAAAAACTTGTCAGTTCAAACTGAAGAAAATTTATGCCAGATTTTTTTCCAGCTGTGCTATAAATAAATGAGTTCAAAACAGATAAGAGATCTGTGGAATATGGTGTGACTAAAGGCATCTCCATACCTTAGAAGTATTTTGCTAGTACTGGCCTACAGAACCTGGAAAGGTACTTCATTGGTGAAATGTATATCCCAGAAAATATTTGGGCAAGCTTTCAGCATTTCCATCATAGTTAGGTTTTAGTATGTATCTTAATGCCTGAAACAGTTATTTAAAAGACTGTGTCTTTAGATCTTCCAATTTTGGAATCTTAATGTCATGTTGTACATTCAGTTTCAGAGAATCCTGAGCAACACTCTTTTTGGCTGTCAGAATTAAATCATTTTACTTCAACATTATTTCTTACTGATTGAAAGTTTTAGAATTCCATATTCATATGTATTCCTGTCAATAACAAGGAATTTCTAAAAATGACAATATTTAACAGTATTGCTGTTACTGTGACTTTATAAAGTTACGTCACACATTCTGTTAAAATCCCTGTAAATTTGAGGAGTGAAAGCTTTCTTGAATGTTTTCATGGATGAATGAATGTTTTTCAGTCATTTTTGTATACTCTGCAGTTAAGAACATAAATCTTATATAATGCTACTTGTACGTAATAGGTCCTTCATGACTGAAATAGACAAATGAGCTGCATATATTAGCAAAAAAAAACCTGTACCAAAGTAAAACTGCAGTTAATCAAGTCTTTGGAAGTAAGGAAGTGCACTTGATGTCTTGAAAATATAATACATATCATATAGCTTTTAATTATGCAATTGCTTTTTTTGCAAGATTGTTGTATTATTAAGTGAAAAGGTTGTGCTTTGCAGAATGAATTAGAATTGTGTTGTAAAGAAGGCAAAATTTATTAGACTTTGTGATAATAAAGTATAAGCAATATTATTTATAGTTGAAAGGTATGACTTGAAGGAGGCAGGATATCATAGGAAGAAAAAACCCATTATATTGTGATTACAATGCTCAGATATCACCTTGGATATTATACAATACTCAGTGGTCCTGCTTGTCCCTGAGGGGTGCTAGTCAGATTATTTTAAAAAGCATTCTTCTTGATGGTAATAAATTTTCTCATTAATTTTGTGGGTATCCTTTGGACGTAGATCTGAACTGAACTTGATCTGAAAGTGCTATATAATGGTAAATTTAGTAAATTGGGTAGAAAAACCTTGAAACAACAAAACCTTTAAGCAACAAAAATTTGTTCCATGGTTTTGGATCTTGTTCTTTCAGCTCCTTTCAGTAAAATGTGAGAATGGCATAACTTGTTCATCTCAGATAATTAGTGACTAATTGCAACTTGTGAAACATTCTTTCATGAATGCTACAGATGAAATTATTTTATTTTCAGAGGAGAAATCCTTGCACAACAAGTAGAGTATTGGGGTTTTTTTTGTTTGTTTTTTGTTTTAAAAGCATTGGGTAGCTAATGCAATTTAATGTTTTGTTTTCTCTTGTCAGGCCTATGCATTGAACAACATAGTGATCTTGTAAAAATGTTTTATATGAAAACTATATATACTTATTGTAATATGGGAGGATAAACAAAAGTTCTTGGATAGTCTTTATTCTGCTATGACCTGATATTGGGGGTTGAGCTTGTTATCGTAATGCTGCTAAGATAGTGTTTCTGTATAACTTCATCTGCTAGTCTGCAAATGGCTTTGGCAGGAATTATTTCTCCATTTCCCCCCCTTATTTAGAATCACAGAATCATTCAGGTTGGAAAAGACCTTTAAGATCATCAAGTCCAACTGTAAACCTAGCACTGCCAAGTCCACCACTAGACCATGTCCCCAAGTGCCACATCTACAAATCTTTTAAATACCTCCAGGGATGGTGATTCAACCACTTCCCCAGGCACCCTGCTTCAGTACTTGACAACCCTTCCACTGAATACATTTTTCCTAATATCCAATCTAAACCTCCTCTCTGCAAAATGATTTTTCAACATTTTAAACCTAATGGCCTAATGAATACACAAGTTAGAAGGAAGCATGAGTCCTTTCTTAAGTTAGAAGAAAAGCAACTGTCAACTGCTTATCACCTTGGTAACTTCACTATACTCTCCTTGTAAAGAAAAATTGTAACAGATTGGTAACTAACATATTTCACTGCTTTGTCAACTTTCTTCTTCAGAAGATCATTTTTCCTAAGATGGTGGCAAGCTGTTGTCGATTCCTGTGCTACTTCTGTCGAATTAGTCGTCAAAACCAAAAGGCCATGTTTGAGCATCTTAGTTACTTATTGGAAAACAGCAGCGTTGGACTGGGTATGTCATGAAGCCATAACAGATAAAAACAAGAGGAACTGTGATATCACAGGACTAGTATCTAATTTGTATAGCAAGTTGGAGCATGTGATGAAGTTTCTCTGGAGCTTAAACCACTTTGTGGTTTCACCTCACTCATTTCTTCATTTTCCTTTCATCCTTCTGTGTTTGTGAATTGTGTTAGAAACATAATAGTCTAAATCTGTTTTTTAAAATACCTTGAAAAATTTAGGATTAAATCCATACAGTCTGACATTTTTTCCATTCAAAATAGTTAAATTAACCCTTTATGGTGCTTGCCTGTTTCATCTAGCTTCAGTTCCCTTCCCTCTGAAGTTTAGGCCACTGATGTGAATTTCATATTTTTCCTTTGGAAAACTGCAAGTATGCTTTTTAATGTATGTGCATTAAATTTTGTAACACAAGGAAAATTGTTTTGGCTAAGGGTTATATTAATAAAGTATAACAAGGCAGGACAGCACATGATTTCACAGCGCCTTAGCTGTTCATTATTACCATTTTAATGCCTGCATTTGCCCATATTAAACACAGAAAATGAGATAAGTCTAAAAGAAAGAAAACACGTAATACTGAAGCTCAAAAATGTCTCTTTTAGCTGAATATAGGCATATTTTGAAATCTTGAATTCACAGGGTTGTGCAGAATTACATATTTCACATGTTGCTCTGCTAAAGAAATAGTATAACAGTCCTCTGATTTGCTATATTGTTAATACTAATTTCTTCATCTGTGTTTAAAACCAGTGTGTTTAAGTATGTTTATAGATATGGATGTCACGTCAGAAAATAATTTCAGCATTTATTTTAACATTATTCAAAATAGTTAACCATGTTTTTGATTGAAGAACAGCCGTACAACATATGAGCAAGACATTTAAGTTCTAGATTCCAGTGTCATTGCTGCCCTCTGCTGCATACCTATGATTACTGCAAACTGAATTTAATTCTTGTGTATTAACTTCTGCAGCATTTCCTTCTATGAGAGGTTCGACACCACTAGATGTTGCAGCAGCCTCTGTAATGGACAACAATGAGCTTGCGCTAGCATTGGAGGAGCCAGATCTCGATAAGGTAAGAGGTCACTCTGACCTATTTACCTATTTATTAAATAGTGTACTTATGCTAGAGGAAAAAGGGCAAGTTTGATCATAGTAATTTTTGGAAATTATCTCCCCAGAAATACTTTATCTAGGTATCTGCTGTCTCAAGGTAAGATTAACAGAGCAATATTTTCCCTGATTTTGCTTTATGCTTGGTAGGAATCACAGCAAAAGAGATTTATGTCTATCTTCTGCATCCTTTCACTATTGTTATCAGATAGAAAGGATGACAAGAAAAAAAGATGTGGAACAGGAGGAAGGCTTAGCAAGAAACACCATTTAGGGAGGAGGAAATTTGAGAATTAAGACGAGAATGTAAAGAAAGAAAACAGGTCTTCTGGCTTAAATAAATCCTAGAGATTGATGGGGATGGAGGTAAGCGCTAAGAGAATGGAAGGGCAGGTATCTGAAGAAGGGAAGCTGGAACAGGATTTTAAGCGTAGTTGCAGTAGGAAATGGAATCCAGCACTCAGATCAGTGGCAATGTTTAGGAATAAAGGGAAATGTGAGGAGAGACAGGATGAACTAGAAATGGTGGGTAAAAAGATACAAGAAAATGGTGTGAAAGTTCTTTGTATAACCAGGAAGGAAAACAGATTCAGAGATGGAAGATAGGTGCACAGTCAGAAGAAAAGGAAAGCAGAGAAAGGAAGTGATATGTGCTGGCACAGCATTGGGGAACACAAAACTGAAGGCAGAGCTTAATATAAATAGAGGAGAACAGTTAAGCATCTAAGTAACAGCTTAGCACAAGGAAAAACTCTGTGTAGTATGAGAGAATCCTGTGATGAGAGTAGAACTAGTCATGAGGGTGTTTGTGATCAGTATATGCTGTGGGAGAGGAAAAGGTGGGAAATGGAAATAAATGGATGTACGTTGGGTATAGCTAGGAGAAGAAAGACAAGAATATGAATGGGAAGGATGTGAGAGAGCACAGGGTTATGCTAGTTAGATAAAGTTAGCATTGAGAACAACTATCAATTTTGTATCACCTGCAAAATTGCTGAGAGAACACTCTGTCCTGTCATTCATAAGGATATTAAACAATATTGGCCCTACTGTCGCCCTAGTACACAACTGGTGACTGGAACGCCACCAGTAACTGACTCATCTTTTCATGGAAAGCACTGTAGGGCATGTCACTTAAACTGAATCTCTCTGTTGACCATTGACTGCATGTTCCTCATTTACTGAGTGCTTACCTTGGAATACTTGGTACCATACAGGTACCAAATGTTCAAACAGTAACAGATATCAGCTGCACCATACAGCCTGATTTTTCAGTATAAAATACAGTGTATCTGTCTCAGACTGGGCTTCCCAAATTCATCGGTCATTTTAGCTGTAAGAGTGGTAATGTGTGCAGCGACATGTTGTTATTAAAAAAAAAAAAGACTGTTCATTTTGTTTCATATTTATTTTAGAAATTTATTTCTAAACGCATGAATAGCTGATTGCTTCTGTATTGTAGGTTGTTACCTACCTGGCAGGTTGTGGCCTGCAGAGTTGTCCTGTATTGCTGGCTAAAGGATATCCAGACATTGGATGGAATCCAATAGAGGGTGAACGTTACCTGACATTCTTAAGATTTGCAGTTTTTGTTAACAGTAAGTGTAATTTCTTGGCATCCAAATTCCATCAAAAGATTTCCTTAAAATTACTTTTCTAACCATAAAAATGTGTTAATGGATGGAGAGAGATTAACATATACTGTTCTCATTACAATACGAGTTTATTAGTATATGCTGCCTATTGTAATTTTTTGAATCTTCATAGTTAGTTGCATTTTTTCCTTACTCTTTCTGCAACTTGTGAATTACCTATTGAGGTAGCAAATGATGTTAGGAATTCTTTCAGTAAGCAAACTGTAGTATTTACATATACCCCATACGCTGGTTATAAACATAACATAGAGGTTTGTAATTAAGCCATTTTGCAATACAAAAATCAAGTTTCTAATAAGTCATAAGTTTACAAAGATCGTCGGGATTGGTGTTTGTAAAGCACTCTGACTGTACCTTATACCTGATGTCTTAAAAAAAAGAAAAAAAATATTTTCCTTTGATAGCTATCTTATACTTGCTTCTGTGGACACATGGACAGTTTCCTTTTGAAAGTTATGAAACAAATATGCTAAAATCAAGTTAGATTATCTGAATGCCACTAAACAAAAAGCATCCTCTAGTGAATTTGAATTCATCTCTGTGCTTAAAATAAGTTTATTTCCTGCACAATCTAAATTAAAACTACCTGCAAGGGATTTTTGTTGATATGTACTTCCTTTTACTCTAAGTTGCATTCCTCACAAAGCTATCACTGGTGTTTTCAAAAATGCCCAAATTAAGATGCATTTTTGAAATCTAGATCTAAACTGTATTGAAAATGTGCCACTCAAAACAATAATAGTAGTGCTTTTATTAAACTAATAAATTACATTTTATAATTTTATTTGTATTTTCTATTTGATTTTGCAATATGGATTCAAATAACCCATTATAATTTTTAAGGGAGTTTTGTATTTGCCTCCTCATAACATATATCAAACATGCAACAATTCAGGAGCATCTGTAGGTTAATGTTGTCCATGTTTTGATGATTGTGTATCTATAGAGATGTATGTAGTGAATTTTTTTTAATTATATTTTACTTAATTCATTGTTTTAAAAATCTTCACTTAGAAGATTTTAACCAAATGAAACTAAAATTGTTGACTTTAAGATTTAAAATCCTGCTTTTCCCCTGCAGTATGAAAATAAGGTGAATGAAAAGGCGAAATAAAGAAAGAAAAAAAAAAAGACAATCTATGAAAAGTCAGTAGTTAGGGTATAGAATCATAGAATCATTCAGGTTGGAAAAGACCCTTTAGATCATCATGTCCAAACATAAACCTAACACTGCCAAGTCCACCACTAAACCATGTCCCTAAGCACCACATCTACACATCTTTTAAATACCTCCAGGGACGGTGACTCAACCACTTCCCCACGCACCCTCCTCCAGTACTTGACAACCCTTCCACTGAATACATTTTTCCTAATATCCAATCTAAACCTCCCCAGGCATGACTTGAGACTGTTTCCTCTCATGCTGTATTCCATATCAAGTCCATACTGGTGTTTTAAGTGGGAAAATACAAGACTGACATGTTTAAATTGTTTAGCTGCTCCTTCTAGAGCTAGTCAGTCCCAGTTATCTCACCTACCACTGCCCTCAATTGATTCTGACTTGCTGGTAGTACCACTGCTGTTCTCAGCTAAACCACAGTTTCTAATCCTACTGGTTTTGGTGGCTGCTAAGGCTGCAACATTGAATTTAATATGAACTTGCTACTTGGGTTTCTGTACAGGTTTGGTATTGTAGCTTGCATGTAAAATACAGACACTGATGATCTAAGCTACTGACATCACAAGTTCAGTGACTGTGAACTGTTTCTTTTCCTGTAATTTGTTTTCTTCCTACATGTCCCATTAATTTCATGTCTTCCTACAGATTATCAGTAGTTTTGTGAGGTAGCCACTGTGAATTTCTAAACAGTTATGTTTAACCACAAACTGAGCTTTTGACCCAATTATTATTCCTATCATGCTTCCGTGTGTTGCTAACTGAGGTCCATGAAGCAGTTCATTATATACGAAGAGTTCATTTATATAAAGATTCCTTTTCTTAATGACTTTCACTCAGCCAGCATCTAGATCACAACCTTTCTGCCTGTAATGAATTCATACAATAGTTAAACGCACTCTTTTCCCCTTTCAAATGTACATGCATTTAAACATGCAGTAGAAAGAATCAGATTTTACTCTAGGTATATTTAACCTAAAATGTAATTTGTTATTCTTTAGTTATGTTGAGAAGATTAAATTCTGAGATGAGTTTTCCATCTCATCTGGAAGGGACGCCATCCAGAGGGACCTTGACAGGTTGGAGAAGTGGGCCTGTGAGAACCTCATGAAGTTCAACAAGGCCAAATACAAAGTCCTGCACATGGGTTGGGGCAATCCCAGGCACAAATATAGGCTGGGCAGCGAATGGATTATGAGCAGCCCTGAGGAGAAGGACTTGGGGATACTAGTTGATGAGAAGCTCAACATTAGTCAGCAGTTTGTACCTGCAGCCCAGAAAGCCAACCACATCTTGGGCTGCATCAAAAGAAGCATGGCCAGCAGGTCAAGGTGTCACTCTGCTCTTGTGACACCCCACCTGCAGTACTGTGTCCAGCTGTGGAGCCCCCAGCGTAAGAAGGATGTGGACCAGTTGGAGCGAGTCCAGAGAAGGGCCAGAGGGCTGGAGCACCTCTCCTATGAGGACAGGCTGAGAATTGGGTTGTTCAGTCTGGAGAAGAGAAGGCTTTGGGGAGACCTGATAGCAGTCTTCCACTACCTAAAGGGGGCTTATAAGAAAGACGAGGAGAAACTTTTTAGCAGGGGTAATAGTTTTGAAATAGAGGAGGTAGATTCAAACTTGATATAAGGAAAACATTTTATACAATGAGGGTGGTGGAATACTAGAACAGGTTGCCCAGAGAGGTGGTGGATGCCCCATCCCTGGAAAGATTCATGGCCAGGTTGGATGGGGCTCTGAGCAACCTGATCTGGTTGGAGATGTCCCTGCTTCTTGACAGGGGGGTTGGACTAGATGAGCTTTAAAGGTCCCTTTCAACCCTAACCATTCTATGATTCTACGGTTTTCTCATTTTTTTCCCACTCTGCCCTTTTCCCTCGTTCCCTGGCCCCAGTGAGTAGGTTCAGGGTGGGCAAGCGGTTGGAAGAGGAAAATGACTGGGACAGCTGACTCAGACTGATTAGAGGGATACTTCATAACATGATGATGTGCTCAGCAATAAAAGCTTAGGGAAAGGAGGAGGAAGAGGGGAACGTTTGTGGTTATGGCACTTGTCTTTCCAAACAGCCATTGCATGTGCTGAGGCCCTGCTTTCCAGGAATCTGCCTGGGAAGCAGTGAATGAATTTGTCTTTTTGCTTTGCTTGCATGCATAGCTTTTGCTTCTCTACTAGATAGTCGTCATCTCAATCTATGAGCCATCCCACCTTCCTTCTGTTTTCTCCCTGTCTCACAGGAGAGGGGAGACAGCAAGAGGCTGCAGGTATTGGCTGGAGTGAAAACTTCCTTCCCATTCTCCCCAGTAGCAGACTTCTTGCGTCTTGGGACTATTCACCTTTATACCAGAGAGAGTAGTCTTTGCTATAAAAAGCAAATTAACCTTCTAAAGTGAACCTTTGTAGATTGAGTGTAGTAAAACTTTTGCAAGGCAAGTCTACACTGTCACTTTTAAACCTTGGTATATTTTTGATAAAGCACATCCAATCCTGCCCACTTGATACATTTTTTGTTTTCAGAAATAAGAATGAGGATTTGTGTCCTGGTTTCGGAAGGGATGGAGTTAATTTTCCTCTCAGTAGCTGGTGTGGTTTGGATTTCGTTTGTGAAGAATGTTGATAAAACACCCTGATGATAGGAGTTGTGAATGCGACCAAGGACACCGTCCTGCTTTCCAAGTCTTGCTAATTTGCAGATGCAGGAAGGTGGGAGAAAGACAGACAGAATAATTGACCCAAACTGGCCAAAGAGAGTATTCCATGCCATAAACGTCATGCTCAGTATATAAGTGGGGATTGGCCAGGGCGGGTATCTGCCTTCCTGGCATCCGTCTTTCTCCCTCGTTTTGCTGGCATTGTTCCCTCTACCTTGCTGGCTCCCTTTTGCTCCTTTGCTTGCCACTCGGTTTTGTTTCCGCGATCACTGCTCGGGACAGGCTGTATCGGTCATTGGGACATCGGGTGGTGAGAAAACATACATTGTTCATTTTGTATATTTTAATATCCTTATATTCTGTTATTATTGTAGTTTTCCTTTGTTATTTTAGTAAATTGTCTTCATCTCAACCCACAAGTTTTCCTTCCTTCCCAATTCTCTCCCCCATCCCGCTGGGTAGTGGGAGGGTGAGCAAGAAACTGTGTGGTAATTCGGGCTAAACCATCACAATTTGTTTTATATTTTGCAAATTTTAGAGGAAAATGCAGCTATCTTCTGACTTAAGGATAGCTTTCAGGAAGAAAGTATGTATAGTGCTTTTTGGTCCTCAGGTGAAAGTGTTGAAGAAAATGCAAGTGTTGTTGTCAAGCTCCTTATCCGACGGCCAGAGTGCTTTGGACCAGATCTTAGGGGAGAAGGAGGAAATGGTTTGCTGGCAGCTATGCAGGAAGCTATCAGGATCTCAGAGAATCCTGCTCGTGACCTTCCCTCCCAGGCATATAAAAGAGAAGGGTAAGTAAATGTGAATGCTTATTTGGCAAATAATGATCTAATAGCTGGCTTAATTATACTTGCAGCATGTAGATAATAGACCCTGTTGTGTAAGGCATTATACAAACATAGAGCATTAAAGATTCACACCCACAAGCAGTTGTCATATGGAATTCATAAAGCATGGGCTAGATAGAAGTGGAATAAGAGTTACAGAAGAGATGAAGCCTGAAGGGCAAAGCAAATGAGAAGGCTGTTGTGGAATGAAGCTAAGGTGAAGTGAAAGAGGAAGATAGAAGGCTCATAGGAAGTCAGTTATTACTGTCCAATTGCATGCTTACTCCAGGGATAAAAACTCCGTGATGTGGAGCCAGAGGAAACTGGTATATCTGATTAATAGTCTCTGGACAATGGATCTAGCTCCAGAGAGGAAGTATAAATTTACATTAGCAAAAATGCTCACTGATATTGTTTACCTTTTAGTGATGATTATGATGATGAGGAGGAGATTGTGCACATGGGCAATGCAATCATGTCATTTTACTCAGCTCTCATAGATTTACTTGGACGCTGTGCACCAGAAATGCATGTAAGTTCATTTTGTCACTTGCTCAGAAAATGTAGGAGATTTGTAAACAGAACTGTAAATGTCTAACTAAACTGTTCTCTCTTCAAAGGCTTCTTCCCTTTAGAAGATGGACTTTATTGCATTTCTAGCTGTATCTAGACAGATGTGTTCCCTGCAAACTGTTTATAAAGAATCATGGTCTTTTGATTCCTTATGCTTTTTTACTTATCTAAAATTTTGATAATTTTTGTATGACTGTGGAATCAAAACAAAGATGAACTCCTAGAGTTGCACATTTATACAACCAATTAAATTTCTGAAACTGGCCCTTTACTGGTCTCTACAAAGGCATAAAAATAATTTTCGTAAGACTGTGATAAAGAGCTGTCTTTGTGTGCACTCATGAAATATGCTATCTACAGCACAGGAATACATGGAAAAAAATATATAAAATAACTGTTTTAACCGTAATGCCTGTAACAGCCATGTGTAAGATTTTGTTTTAGTTAAACTGACTTTGGCTTGTCAGTATTTAAAATTCTTTAGTAGCATAAGTCCAGCTGAAATTGCAAGATGTATCCCAATACAATAAGAAGCAGGAAGTGTGTGGCCTGTAGCCTCCCTGCTCCCTATTGCCAAAGCTATTAACTTTATTAGCTGTAAAGCTGTATGTAGCTGTCTGTTGCCAGGGATAGTAGTTTCATGTTAAGAAAATTACTGGAAGAGATTTTTCGGAGACATAGGTTGTGAATACCTAATTTCTGCTAGAAGCTGAAAGGAACTGGTTACCTCATTGTTCTTAATGACTTTTGAAATTTTTACTGCATAGAAATAGTAGAAAAATGCATAGATGCATCAGCCAGGAATGCATTTATTCATAGTATAAAGAGGCAAGCTCAAAACCGGGCACTGTAGGTTCTGTAAGTAACATGAGTCCTTCAGAAATGTTCAGTTTCATCACTTTATCTGCTTGGGTTAGGAATCTTATCTATGTGGGGCTTTTTTATGTTATTGGGAATTTATAATATTGTTAAGTTATTGATATGATATCAAGACTAGGAAAGATTCAAAAGTAGGATCAGCTGAAAATCAGCAATTCCATTAGAGTGCTGGGATATTTGTACATTTTTTCCAATGTTTGAAAAAAATCTTATTAGTATCAGTATTTTGAGGAAATTTTTCTTATGTTCCTCACTACTATATTTCTTAATTGATGAATTTTTTCAAACAGCTTATTCAAAGTGGAAAAGGGGAAGCTATTCGAATCAGGTCAATCCTTCGATCTCTAGTGCCAACTGAAGATTTGGTTGGGATTATAAGTATACCGCTAAAGCTGTCAACAGTTAACAAAGGTAAGTTCAATACTTTTATTAGACCAGTTCATCTTTTTATAAAAATATTTTGACACAGAAGCCTTCGGGTGTAAAATAGAGCAGTTTTGTTAGAGCTGAGTACAAGCAGACAATGGTTCCTCAGATTTTAATTAGATATGTATCCATTAGAGCTGCTCCAGTAGAACAGGTACTGCTGTGGAGCAAAGCATGAAAGAATATAAGAAATGCTGTACAGGATCACACTAATGGGCTGTCCATCCTAGTACTTTGCTCCAGCAGCGGCTATAGAGACGTTACCTCTTTATGTAGAATGTGTAAGCTTGGACTCAGTCACTTTGTACTTCCACATAGAATCATAGAATCGTTAGAGTTGGAAGGGACCTTTAAAGGTCATCTAGTCCAACCCCCCTGCAAGGAGCAGTGACATCTCCAACTAGATCAAGTTGCTCAGAGCCTCATCCAGCCTGGCCTTGAATGTCTGGACCTGCCAGTTATGCTTCTTTTGATGCAGCCTAGGATGTGGTTGGCTTTCTGGGCTGCAAGCACACATTGCCAGCTCGTGTTAAGCTTCTCGTCCGCCTGTACTCCCAAGTCCTTCTCCTCAGGGCTGCTCACAATCCATTCTCCGCTCAGCCTGTATTTGTGCCTGGGATTGCCCTGACTCATGTGCAGAACCTTGCACTTGGCTTTGTTGATCTTCATGAGGTTTGCACAGGGCCACCTCTCCAGCCTGTCAAGGTCCCTCTGGATGGCATCCCTTCCCTCCAGCATGTTGACTGCACCAAACAGCTTGGTGTCATCGGCAAACTTGCTGAGGGTGCACTCTGTCCATGTCACCAACAAAGATGTTAAACAGGGCTGGTCCTAATACCAGCCTCTGAGGAATGCCACTCGTCACCAGTCTCCACTTGAATATCAAGCCATTGACCACAACTCTTTAAGTGTAGCCATCCACCCAGTTCCTTATCCACCAAGTGGTCCATCTGTCAAATCCATGCCTCTCTAGTTTAGAGAGAAGGATGTCATGCGGGACACTATCAAATGCTTTGCACAAGTCCAGGTAGATTACATCAGTTGCTCTTCCCTTATCCACCAACACTGTAACGCCATCATAGAAGGCCACCAAATTAGTCAGGCATGATCAGCCCTTAGTGAAGCCGTGTTGGCTGTCACCAGTCCCCTCCTTATTTTCCTTGTGCTTTAGCATAGTTTTCAGGAGGATGTGCTTCATGATCTTGCCAGACACAGAGGAGAGACTGCATAGCCTATAGTTCCCTGGGTCTTCCTTTTTTTCCCTTTTTAAAATAGGGGTTATATTTCCCCTTTCCTAGTCAGTGGGAACTTCACCAGACTGCCACAATTTCTCAAAAATGAGGGACTGTGGCCTAGCAACTTTGTCTGCCAGTTCCCTCAGGATCCGCGGATGCATCTCATCAGGTCCCACAGACTTGTGCACCTTCAGGTTCCTTAGATGGTCTTGAATCTGCTCTTCTCCTACAGCGGGCAGTTCTTTATTCTCCCAGTCCCTGCCTTTGCCTTCTGTGACTTGGTCAGTCTGGCTAGAGCCCTTGCTGGTGAAGACAAAGGCAAAAATGTCATTGAGTACCTCAGCCTTCTCCATGTTCTGGGTAACCAGGTCTACCGTTTCCTTCTGGAGAGGACCCAGGTCTTCCTGGGTTCTCCCTGGTCTTCCTTTTATTCCCGATGTACCTAAAGACGCTTGTTGCCCTTCACATCCTTGGCTAGATTTAATTCTGTCAGGGTTTTAGCCTTCCTAATCTGATCCCAGATTAGGGGATTGCTCAGACAATGTTTCAATGTTTCTCCCAGGCTACCTGTCCTTGCTTCCATCCTCTGTAGGCTTCCTTTTTGTTTTTCAGTTGGTCCAGGAGCTCCTGGTTCCTCCATGCAGGCTGCCTGGTGATTTTGCCTGATTTCCTCTTTGTTGCGATACATCACTCCTGAGCTTGGAGGAGATGATCCTTGAATATTAAACCACTTTTCCTAGACTCCTCTTCCGTCCAGGACTTTATCTCATGGTACTCTGCCAAGTAGATCCCTGAAGAGGCCAAAGTCTGCTTTTTTGAAAACCAGGGTAGAGAGCTTGCTGTGTGCTCTCCTCGCTGCCCTATGAATCTCGAACTCCACCATTTCATGGTCACTGCACCCAATGCTGCCCTTGTGCTCCATATTCCCCACCAGCTCCTCCTTGTGGGTGGGAGCAAGGTCCAGCCTGGCCTTGAATGTTTCCAGGGATGGGGCTTCCACCACCTCTCTGGGCAACCTGGGCCATTGCTCCACCACCCTCAGTGTAAAATATGGCAGAGTGGCTGCTCTGTCACTTGGAGAAGGAAATTATCATCCACTTCTGGATTGCTTGTGCCCTGCTGTGTTGTCCTTCCAAGGGATATTGGAGTGGTTGGAGTCCCTCATGAGGACCAGAGTTTGTGACCATGCGGCTGCTCCTATGTGACATAGAGGGCTTAATCTGCTCGATCTTCCTAGTCAAGTGATCTGTAGCAGACCCCCACTATAATGTCTCCTGTCCCTGCCCTCCCTCTAAGCCTGACCCATAAGTGCTCAGTCAGCTCCTCCTCCATCCCCAGGCAGAGTTCCATGCACACCAGCTGATCTTAGACATAGAGGGTTACACTCCCTCCTCATCTCCCTTTCTTGTCCTTCCTAAAGAGCCTATATCCCTCCATTCCAACACTCCAGCCATAGGAGCCATCCCACCACGTCTCTGTGATGCCAATAAGGTCATACTCTGCAGCTGTCATCTCTAAGTCCTCTTGTTTATTCAGTGGATAACAGTCAGTGGGCTGTACGAGTCTTGGTGACATCTCTCAGTGGCATCCCTGACATGAGCCCCCAGTAAGGAGCATACCTCTCGAAAGAGTGTGTCAGGTCAGCAAATGAGTACCTCCCTACCTCTCAGAAGAGAGTCACTCACTACTATCACCCATCGCCTTTTTTATTTGCTACATAAAGAGGGATTTTAAGCATCTCTCTTTTTTTAAAAAAAAAAAAAATTTATACTCTACTAATTTTAATTAACACTCTTGAATTGTAGTATTTTGAGATTTGGTGTACAGCAGTGCTTCATTCCAATTGTCAGCTACATTAATAATTTTCTAAATCTCAGTTATATCCTTTCTCAGTCCTCATGTTGCCAAACTGAATATCGTAGTTTAGCCCCGATCGGGACCAGACTACTCAGTCTCTCTCTCACTCCCTCCACCCTCCAAGAGAATAGAATCATAGAATGGTTAGAGTTGAAAGGGACCTTCAAAGGTCATCTAGTCCAACCCCCCTGCAAGGAGCAGTGACATCCCCGACTAGATCAGGTTGCTCAGAGCCTCATCCAACCTGGCCTTGAATGTTTCCAGGGATGGGGCTTCCACAACCTCTCTGGGCAACCTGATCCAGTGTTCTACAACTTGCATTGTGAAAATTTTTTTCCTAATATCCAATCTAAATCTACCTCTCTTTATTTTGAAACCACTACCCCTACTGAACACAACAGGCCCTACTGAACAGCCTCTACCCATCTTTCTTGTAGGCCCCCTTGAGGTACTGGAAGACCGCTATCAGGTCTCCCCAGAGCCTCCTCTTCTCCAGGCTGATCAGCCCCAACTCTCTCAGCCTGTCCTCATAGGAAGAGTGCTCCAGGCCTCTTATCATCTTTGAGGCCCTCCTCTGGACCTTCTCCAACTGGTCCATGTCCTTCTTATGTTGGGGGCTCCAGAACTGGACACAGTACTCCAGGTGGGGTCTCACCAGGGCAGAGGGGGAGAATCACCTTCCTCGACCTGCTGGACATGCTCCTCTTGATGCAGCCCAGGATGCGGTTGGCCTTCTGGGCCACAAGAGCACATTGCCGGCTCATGTTGTGTTTCTCGTCCACCAGCACTCCCAAATCCCTCTCCTCAGGGCTGCTCTCGATCCATTCTCCGCCCAGCCTGTATTTGTGCCTGGGATTGCCATGACCCAGGTGCAGGACCTTGCACTTGGCCTGGTTGAACTTCATGAGGTTGGCATGGGCCCACCTCTCCAGCCTGTCAAGGTCCCTCTGGATGGCATCCCTCCCTTCCAGCGTGTCGACAGCAGCACACAGCTTGGTGTCATAGAATCATAGAATAGTTAGAGTTGGAAGGGACCTTCAACGGTCATCTAGTCCAACCCCCCTGCAAGAAGCAGGGACATCCCCGACTAGATCAGGTTGCTCAGAGCCTCATCCAGCCTGGCCTTGAACGATTCCAGGGATGGGGCATCCACCACCTCTCTGGGCAACCTGTTCCAGTGCTCTACAACTCTCATTGTAAAAAAATTTTTTCTAATATCTAATCTAAACCTACCTCCTTCTAATTTAAAACCATTACCCCTTGTTCTATCACAACAGGCCCTACTGAACAGCTTCTCCCCATCTTTCCTGTAGGCCCCCTTGAGGTATTGGAAGACCGCTATCAGGTATCCCCGGAGCCTCCTCTTCTCCAGGCTGAACAGCCCCAACTCTCTCAGCCTGTCCTCATAGGAGAGGTGCTCCAGCCCTCTGATCATCTTTGTGGCCCTCCTCTGGACCCTTTCCAACTGGTCCATGTCCTTCTTGTGTTGGGGACTCCAGAACTGGACGCAGTACTCCAGGTGGGGTCTCACCAGGGCAGAGTAGAGGGGCAGAATCACCTCCCTCGACCTGCTGGCCAGGCTTCTTTTGATGCAGCCCAGGATGCGGTTGGCCTTCTGGGCCGCAAGGGCACATTGCCCACTCATGTTGAACCTCTCGTCTACCAACACTCCCAGGTCTTTCTCCGCAGGGCTGCTCTCGATCCAATCCCCGCCCAGCCTGTATTTGTGCTTGGGATTGCCACGACCCAGATGCAGGACCTTGCACTTGGCCTGGTTGAACTTCATGAGGTTGGCACGAGCCCACCTCTCCAGCCTGTCCAGGTCCCTCTGGATGGCATCCCTCCCTTCCAGCGAGTCGACGGCACCACACAGTCATTGGCGAACTTGCTGAGGGTGCACTCTATCCCACTGTCCATGTCGCCGACAAAGATGTTGAACAGGGCCGGGCCCAACACGGGCCCCTGAGGGACACCACTCGTGACCAGTCTCCACTTGGACACCGAGCCGTTGACCATCACTGTCTGAGTTCGGCCATCCAGCCAACTCCTTATCCACCAAGTGGTCCGTCCATCAAACCCATGTCTCTCTCGTTTAGAGAGAAGGATGTCATGCGGGACAGTGTCAAAAGCTTTGCACAAGTCCAGGTAGATGATATCCGTTGCTCGTCCCTTGTCCACCGATGCTATCACCCCGTCATAGAAGGCCACCAAATTGGTCAGGCACGATCTGCCCTTGGTGAAGCCATGTTGGCTGTCACCCACCACCTCCTTGCTCTCCATGTGCCTTAGCATGGTTTCCAGGAGAATCTGCTCCATGACCTTGCCAGGCACAGAGGTGAGGCTGACCAGCTTTGTAGTTGCCCGGGTCTTCCTTGTTCCCCTTTTTAAAAATGGGGGTTATGTTCCCTCTCTTCCAGTCATCGGGGACTTCACCAGACTGCCACAACTTCTCAAATACAATGGCCGGTGGCTTGGCAACTTCATCCGCCAGTTCCCTCAGGACCCACGGATGGATCTCATCAGGTCCCATGGACTTGTGCACCTTCAAGTTCCTCAGATGTCCTTTCTGTTTCACAAGAATTGTCTATTCCCCTTTATAGTCAGAGATGGTGTATCTGATATACAGTTAACTTATTGGTGTTTTCCTCTTGGATTCCATGTTCTTTCTAGTCTAGTTCACATGAGACAAAGATTTAAATTCTTAACTTCTTCGATTTCACAGTTACTATATATTTTTAATATTTGCAGTAGTATTTATTTTTAGTTTTACCATATAAACATTCTCTGTAGTAGTAAAGAAACAAGTAGAATACTTTACCATTCATTCTTAAGCTTTCATTTAAGATTGAAAGATTAATAAATTGCAAAAAAATAGGAGTTTTGAAATAATAAAAACTTAGTATTCTTTTTCAGCATACAAGAACACTGAACAAGAATATAATTTTAATTGAACATGTGATTTTACGCATTAAATGTAATTATAGTGTCTTTTGTTGTCTTGATGTTTCTTGTTTTATCAGTTATCTACTATTAAAAAATGCATTATATATTTGCATAGATGGCACGGTAAATGAGCCAGACATGTCTGCAAATTTCTGCCCTGATCATAAAGCACCCATGGTACTCTTCTTGGACCGCGTCTATGGTATTAAGGACCAAAGCTTCCTCCTTCACCTACTGGAAGTTGGATTTTTACCAGATTTAAGAGCCTCTGCCTCTTTGGATACAGTAAGTATTTCGCTATGGAGTTTAGGTGCAATGGCTCTGTAAGCGTAAGAAATGGCATTTCAAGTCAAAACAGCTTTTTTTTTTTTAAAAAAAAAAAAGGGCAGTAGAGGCTCGCCTTAAACTCAAACAGTAATAATTCAGTTACTATTAATTTATAGTCCTTAAGTCTGTTAGTTTATAGTGCTTAAGTGATCTTAAGCATTCAGTACTAACTTATGAAGCAACACTATAATTTAGTTTAAAAACTTTTAATACAGACTTACATGAATTATACAGTAAGTACATTGGATATACTATAATAGGCCTAGTGATTACTTTTATTTCATGTGTACTAATGTTGTGGTTTTGTTTGGTGGGGGGGGGGGCTAAGGTGGTAGCTTCTGTAGGAAACTGCTAGAAGTTGCTCCCCTTTGTTCAGTGGACTCGGCCAGGCCTAGGGTGGACTTGCTGCTGGACAAGGCCGAGCCAATTGGTAGCAGAATGTTCCCTGATAATGCCTCTGCGATACCATATTTAAGAAGGGGAAAACAAGAAAAAAAAAAAAAAGAGAAGATGTGAAGAAGCTGAGCGGGGGCAGAGAGGGGGAGGCGTGGGCCTCGTGGGCCTTGCAGGCCTCACCTTCTGGCCTCTCGCCGGGGGGCTGACTGGGCTGAACTATGACAACTTCCAATAATTACACTGAAAATTCATATTTGTGTAGCCATGAAGAAATTGAGATTAAAAGTGCTACTTAATACTTCATGGTTTTTGCTAACCTGTTTAAAAAAAGAAGCTACATGTTCTTTTTTGCTCCTATTTGTTCAGAGTGCAATGGAGTAAGGCATAGGAGATAAGTGTATGACTTGTTTTTTCTCAAGTTAAAAAAAAATAGCTTTTGTCCTCATATGTATACTGGAAACATCATGTTAGCACCTAACCACTAAGGGGACTTAAGAAGTATTTCATTATTATGTTTTATAGACTTCACATTTAGTAACCTTTATATTCCATATGATACTAACAATCATTTACTACTTCATACAGGTTTCTCTAAGTACCACAGAGGCAGCTCTCGCACTAAATAGATACATTTGCTCAGCTGTGCTACCATTACTCAAAAGATGTGCTCCTCTCTTTGCTGGAACTGAACACCATGCCTCTCTGGTTGACTCCATGCTTCACACAATATATAGGTTATCCAAGGGGCGTTCCCTTACAAAAGCACAGAGAGACACTATTGAAGAATGCCTGCTTGCTATTTGCCAGTATGTATGATACCTGTGTACAAATTTATTTATTTTGTGCAGTATATGTATTTTAATAATTTATTTCTTTGTGTATTTCTAATTTAGTTCTATAATGTTGATCTAAGATTATTTTATTCTTGCAAGAGAAAATAGATTTGACGTTTCCTTTATGGGTACTGCATTATACAAGCTGTCGTGTTGATATGGACTTTATGGTGATACAGGATGATTTCTGATTATTTGTAAAAACAAAAATTTTGTAAATTTTGTAAATGAGATAAATTCTGATTATTTGTAAAACCAACATTTTTTACAAATAAATTGCCCAGAGAGGTGGTGGATGTGCCCCATCCCTGGAAGCATTAAAGGCCAGGTTGGACAGGGCTCTGAGCAACCCGATCTGGTTGGAGATGTCCCTGCTCCTTGCAGGGGGGTTGGACTAGACGATCTTTAAAGGTCCCTTCCAATGCTATCTATTCTATGATTCTATAAAACCCCACTAATTACCAAAAATGTTCTGACAAGTCTGACAGTGAGTGTGTATTGGAGATTTAAGAGATCAACATGTTTGTATTTCTGTTTGTCCTTGGCCTTATTTAAAAAAAAAAAAAAAAAAAAAAAAAAAAAAAGAAGAAGAAAAGCTGTCCCCTACTCTCCAAATCCTAAAACTAATCTGAAAACTGAACTGAGCACTGAAGTTATATCAGGAATTGAAATGTAGATTTGCCAACTAAATCATAATTCTTTATCTTTGTCATAAATGGTAGTGCTACTTGTCTGTGTGGTAGACTGCGAAATTAGAAATGTGGTGTGCATTTCCAGTTTGAGCATAGTGCTGAACCCCTGCCAAAAAGAGGATCTCGTAGAAATGGAAAAGATTCAAAAAAGCCTAACAAGAAGAATCAACATAAGAAATAATTTCACTCCTTTGGAATAGCTTAGTAGACCAGGCATCTTCAGCTTGAAAAAGTGATGGCTGAGGGGGAGATATGAAAGCAGCATTTTTACATTGAGTCTGTAGATCACTGAAATTAAATAGCTAGAAAATAAATGCTGGGTAATTTATTCAGTCTTCCAGTTGAGATTTATTTCTTATAAGAATAATCATAATGCATTTCCCAGATCGGTTTCTGTTAGGAATAGTTTGTTTCATATCAGAAACCATTCTGTCAGGATAATATTATATTTCTTTTGCTTAGATTATCCCCTCTGTGTATTCTGAACAAATCCAGCACCCTTCTCTCTGCTGTTATATGGCACAATCAACACATGTTGTCTGTTGACTTAAGAGAGTCAGAAGTAGCACGTCTTTCTGTGCTATATCCTTCTACATATAAATAAGGAATAGTGAGATTCCTTAAGCACCTACCATTGGTTTTAAAAAACATTCTAAATGAGTTATTTGAATTCCAATATGCAAATTGATTTTAGTTTTTATTTCATTGTTATTGGATTGTATGAATTTTGCTAAGAACTTCTGTTTTTCTAAATTACAGCCACTTACGTCCCTCTATGCTACAACAGCTGTTGAGAAGGCTGGTTTTTGATGTGCCTCTACTCAATGAATACTGTAAAATGCCTCTCAAGGTAAATGCTTTACTTTTTGTACATGTTCTGTACATGCATTCAGCATAAAACCTCACAATAATCTGTCGTTGTCATGTTTTTAAAAACAGAATGGGGCAGTGTGAAAATAATTCTGTGTTGAAAATAATGTTATTGTTTTATAAATTATTTCAAACTGAATATAATGAGTAAAGGTTTTGTGAAATCTTGGCTAATGCAAACAGTATATATTAAGTTGATTATACAATTTTATTCAGTAAACTGTTGACATTTTCACTACTTCAACAGAAGAGTATTATAAAGTATCAAATTAAGTTTTGGCATTGTATTTATATTTCTTCCTCTGCTATATGAACTATAACAACTCTTGGTAGGAGGCATAGTGCAGGAATAAATTTTGAGTGAAGTCTACAGAGAATAGGATACAGGGAACAGAAATCACCTTTTATTTTTGAGCAATTTTTAGCTGAAGTCTTATCCATCTTCTTGTTCTGTAAATAAAGAATTACAATTGTGAGATGAAAAATAACTTTTATTTACAATTTTTCTGTCAGATTTGCCTCCTGTTCTTGTTGGGATAAAGGGGCCTGATCTTAGGTCTGCAGGTCTTTTTATGACAGAATTGAATTTCTGTCATGCTCTAAAGTAGAGTTGCCAGACTCACAGACATATTCTGTAGCATCAGTAATTTTGGAGCAAAAGTGTGACAAAGAGGGAGTATCTGATTTGTTTTTTTTAATTATTATTTTCCCTTCCTAAACAAAATTGCAGGAAAAATTAAAATGTCAAGATTCTTGTCTGATGCTAAAAGAAATTTTAGAATTTCCCATGGGGTAGGAATTTTTAGTTCTGAAGAAGAAATCAGTAGAAATTTGAAATTATGTGGAAAGTGCACCAATAATCATATACACTAGCTCTTTAACTGGAATGTTACAAATTGTCTGTTCGATAATTCTTTCCATAAGTTTTTCCATGGGTGAGCAGGCATGGCTAAAAGGGTGCACTGCACGTTTCTTTTGCAGTGATTTGACTAATACTGAGGCCATCAACTAGAAAAGACAGAAGTAAAATCAATTTGAATTTGTAAAACTTTTTACCAAAATCTATCATGTCCTGTTTCATACCCACTTCATTGTCTCTATTTTTATCCTGTGACCTAATGTGTATTCAAGTGGTGACAATCCTGAAATTTTGTAATTTTGCTACTCACTGTCATCACTGAGAATCCCAGAGCATCAGTTGGGGATAATACAGGCTTTCTACCTACACAGCATGGACTCTATGGGTTTCTCAAAAAAGAAAAAGAAGTGAAAAAATACCATCTTTATGAGCCATTAGACATGAAGAGGCAGAAATAAAGAATAATACTCTTGTAAATGTTTAAACAGATACTGGCAATTCAGATTTTATTAACCAGTATGTTATTTTGTTGAATACCAATGTTTTACATGCATTTTTATTTTCCTGAAAATCTAGCTTCTGACAAATCATTATGAGCAGTGCTGGAAATATTATTGTCTACCTTCAGGAATGGGAAGCTATGGAATTGCAGCAGAAGAAGAATTACATTTAACTGAAAAACTTTTCTGGGGAATATTTGATTCCTTGTCTCATAAGGTAACAACTGTAATTCACATTACAGTATGAGATGACTATAAAAGCATTACAATGATAATTTCCTGTGCCAAATGCAAAAAGTTACTATTTTAACAATTCTAACCTAATATGAGAGATATGGCAATGAACGCTTTTCATGAAGTAACTTTCTAATGAAAAACTGAATGCTGAATCTTGAAAGATTCTCTCCAAACTAATGAAATGTCAAGTCTTTGTCTCGATATACCTATGTAGCCTTACACTAGTAATGAGGCAAATTGCTTGCTGCACTAACAAGTCAGTGTTGTCTCCTCTCCTATCTTAGCTCTACTAAGTTTTTATAATACTTTTTACTGACCCGAAATTAATTTTAAGAAAAGTATGTATATACTTGTCAAATTGTTGATGTATGCACAGTAAATTTACATTGTCTGTTTTCAAGCATACACTTATATTTTGTTAGTTTTCTGGTTATTGCCTAGCTTAAGAAATACAATGCAACATTCTTAGAAATAAGGATTTTTCCATTACACTGTTCCAAGTGTGATCTTGGGATTTTTTCACTTACTCATTTTTTCTCAGAGTAAGATAAAGTTATGTTTCTGATGGCAGAAAAGCCTTAGTGCATAAATACTTTTTGTACTTCATTGGGCTCTGTCGTAGTTCAGCCCTGATCGGGACCAGACTATGCAGTCTCTCTCTCACTCCCAGCTCAAGGTTTGAGGTAAGGACTGGGAGAAATCCTTAAAGTTACCATTACGGGCGAAACAGACTCCACTTGAGGAAAACTATTAATTTATTACTAAAAGCAGCAGGATAATGAGACAGAGAACAAGATAATCTCCCCCCACTACTCCCTATTCCCAAGCTTAACAGTATCTCTACTACCTTCCTCGCTCCGAGCGGCACAGGGGGGGAAGAGGAAATGGGGGTTGCGGTCAGTTCATCATGCATTGTTTTACGCCGCTGCTTTGTTGTCAGGGGAAGAACTCCTCACATTCCTTCCCTGCTCTGTTGTGGGGTGCCACCCATGGGCCACAGTCCTTTGTGAAACTGCTCTGGCATGGGTCATCTCTTCCACAGCGTGCAGTCTCTCCAGAACGGCTGTCCCAGCGGGCCCTCCATGGGCCACAGCCACCTTCAGGCATCCACCTTCCCTGGTGTGGGGTCCTTCATGGGCTCCAGGTGAATCTCTGCTCCTCCGTCGACGTCCATGGGCTGCAGGGGGACAACCTGCTCCACCATGGGCTGCACCACAGACTGCAGGGGAATCTTGGCCAGGAGCCGCATTACTCCTCCCCCTCCTTCTTCACTGACCTTGGTGTCTGCAGCTGTTCCTCTCACAAGACAAGTTCTTCACAACAGGCTGGCAGACGCCTCTCAGAATCTCTTCCCATCATCCAGCTCATCTCCTCTCCATTTCTTGCAGCCAGGCCGGGCCGAGTCAGGCCCAGTCGGCTGCCCAGCGGGAGGCCGGAGGGTGAGGCCTGCAAGGCCCATGAGGCCTGCACCTCCCCCTCTGTGCCTCTGCCCCCGCTCAGCTTCTTCACATCTTCTCTTCTCTCTTTTTTTTTTTTTTTTGTTTTCCCCCTCTTAAATACGTTATCACAGAGGCGTTATCACAGAACATTCTGCTACCAATCAGCTCAGCCTTGGCCAGCAGCAGGTCCGCCCTAGGCCCGGCCGAGTCCACTGAACAAAGGGGAGCAACTTCTAGCAGTTTCCTACAGAAGCTGCCACCTTAGGCCCCCCCTCACTAAACAAAACCACAACAGGCTCAAAAATCAGGTTCTCACTATGGACAGTAACATTTTTTTATTGCCTCTCACTGAATTTATGTTCCAGTTCTTATAAACAGATTTGGATAATTGCTTCTCTAGGCATTCTGATTTATAGTGTGGAAATAAACACGGTTCGTGCATTACTCTAAAATTGCTTTTTAAATCTTACTTGTATTTGATTTTAGTGACATTTACCTCTCTCTTACTGCTGTCATAAGTGTAAAGAGTGTCAGGAGAGCCTGACACAATGAAATGTTTCCAATTAGTGCATCTTAACCTTTTACAGATATATGAAGATATGCTTCTGCCAACATTGGTGGCCCTCTATAACATTTTCATTTTTCTGTAAATAGTTGTTGGTCCAATGAAAGGAGAGTTGTGTAAATCTGTTGCAGTACAGCATTCTCCATTGTTCTGTTTTGTACTGAGATATTTACAGGTTTGATTATTTTCATGGCTTCCAGCTGTTTAGTGCAACCAATTTAGCCTATGATCTCACTTCTTTAGTTTATGCCCTATACACTAAAGAATGTTGCAACAAAACTAGAGGAAGTTAAAGCCTCAAAATTTTAGGAATTCTGCTTGGTGTGTTACAAACATATAATTCTATCTGCAAGTTTTTTCAATGAACCTTAAAATTGTTCTTCAGCATTTTCTTGATATGAAGTGGTCATTCGGATTTATAGAGGCATATAGTCTTTCTATGTGTAATAATGAAGCAAGAGAAATCTTTTTGCAGTGTGAATGTTTTTCTTATAAATGCTTGATTATTGCCTGTATTGTAACATCAAAAAGATGCCTGTACTGTGTAAACCTTTATTAAATAATTACAGTAGCATCAAACTGTTGCACTGTAGTGTTCATCAGTAGATCTTAAAGCCGTTTAAAAGTACATCATTATGCCAGTTTTACAGATGAGAAAGATAGATAAGTGTTTTGTATTTTTTTTTTTCCTAAGCATACTAAGAGTGTTTGAGAGCTGGAAGGAGAACCTCGGCCTCCAGTGATCCACTGCTATTTCCTCTAGCACATGTTTTTTTATAATCCAGCATGTAACAATTGACCTTGCATATGTCTTAAAAATGTATCAAGTTGATATCAAGAAAAGTAGATGTCATGCAGCAGTAATTTTGTTCTCTGTTTAATTTTTAAATGTATTTTACTGTTTGTTTGCATCTTCTAATATTTGTATGTATGGCTGCTTGGTTTTCACTAACATTTTGCATGTTTTTCTATTGGGTTTTCCAACCAGTTCCTATCTCTCCTGCAGAAGTATGATCCAGAGCTCTTTCGAATGGCTTTGCCTTGTCTAAGTGCTATAGCTGGTGCTTTGCCCCCTGATTATTTAGATACACGAATTCGGTCAACTTTGGAAAAGCAGGCTTCAGTGGATCCAGAAGGAAATTTTGATCCCAAACCTGTCAACACAGCAAAGTAAGTCATTTAAATCATAGTGATTTCCTTTCCTTAAATTTTTTATACAATTCCTTATTAACATTTTTTTTTGGTCTTGGTAGGGAGAGTTGGCTGGTGACCGACTTTTTAATGATATCAGTACCTTTCAGAAGTAGTGTAGGGATTTTTGCTTCCTCCTGCCAAGTGCTTCACTGCAACATATCCTGTTTACTGGATATAAAACATATTCTTCTCACTGTACAGATGCCAAATATTTCCACATTATATCTGCAGAGTACATAGCATAGTTCAAATATTTGGGATATATACACCTGTAATACGTTTGATACTGTCATTAATTAGAGTGTGCTTATGTCAAATGATACAAGATCATCAAAATCTGATAAGTGATTCAATTGGCCTATTGCCTGATTTTTATAAAATCTTCACTTCATTTTGAGAATTGATCTGTAGCAACCTGATACAGCAAAATAAGCAGATCATGTGTGATGATTTAATAGAGACTTGGCCTTCCTAGTCATCTTGTACTTTTAAAATACAGATTTCTAATATTTTTCTGTTGAAGAACTTGAGGATTATTGGTTGATTTTTGCTATTAAAGTCTTATTGCTCCATCATTATGCAGTGTGAAACATCCATTCTAATATTATCCTGTATTAAGAATTACCAAGACAAATACCTGTAGGTTATGGTGAAGCAGGTTTTTGTCTTGTGATTTCAGTTGCTAGTAAGTGCAACTGTTATGTATGTGAAGATTCCCTGTAAATGCCATTATAGGTCTACTTTGTTTTGTGGTGTTTCTTCTAAAGAAAATGGAATTGCAAAGCTGAGTGTCTTGCCTTCATCTGGAAGTGAAACATTTTGATAAGTGCTATATTATATTGACAATTTTTTTCATAAATCAGACTGCAGTAACTTGTGATTGAACAACCATACTCCCCTTTGTTTACAGCCTTGTACTTCCTGAAAAGCTGGAGTATATTGTCGCCAAGTATGCTGAACATTCCCATGATAAATGGGCCTTTGATAAGGTAGGAATTATTTTGTTAACTGTCAGAAAAGGACTAGTAAATAATACCTAGAGTGAATATTGAAAGGGAAAACCGGAAAGTTTAACCGATAGGCCCTTGTTCTGGGTGCATTAATGTCTGCATATTTCTTTAGGGATATGTGGAAGAAACCTTTTGCTCAAGAAAATGCTTGAAATCTGTCACTTTTTCAATGTGGACAGAATTTATTAGGGCAAAGATTTGAGGTGAATGAAGAAGAGGCACTTGGTTTGGTTTAGTTTTTCTTCTGGGTTTTTTTTTGTTTGTTTTTGGTTTTGTTTTTTGAGGTGAGTATATATAGATTTTATCTTCGTTTTTGCTGGTAATTATGATTTTTGACTGGGAGTCAGAGATTCAATTTTACTGCAGCAGTTCTGTGATCTGACGGAGTACCTGGGAAGTCTAATGTCTTTTTTTCAGTTTCAGAAAATGTAGTTATAGCTTTTCTTTCTTTTTAGCTTTAAGAAAACTGTTATGAATTGATTTCCTCTATAATTTTCCAAGTGCTCACTGTGTTGTGTTTCTGTTTCACTACTTCAAAATAGCTATAAGACAAGTTACACTGAAACATTTAATAAGGGACTTTTCAGTGTTACACTTTGCAAATAGATTTTAATGTTAATAAATATAACTTTTAGAGTTAAATTTGAGCAAAACGAAGCTTGATGGAGTTGTTGCAGTTGTATGTTAGCCTCAGAACTGGTTGTATGAGATCTACTACTCATAGATGGCATCTAATCTGTCTGGGCTGTGGTTTCTTCAATTGTATCCACAGACGGATGCATGCTTTTTTGACAGAAATTTCTGTGGCGCTGAGTAGCTATTGGAGTAGATTAGCAGTCCGGTATGACAAAGTAAACTGGCCAATTTGCCATTACTCATCTATATTATTCTCATCTTATTTCAGTATGTTTATTTTTTTCAGACTAATACTGGATGGAAATATGGTGTTTCACTGGATGAAAATATGAAGACTCACCCATTAATAAGACCTTTCAAAACTTTAACTGAAAAGGTAATAGAGGAAATTTCAGCTACATTAATACGAAGTAAATTGATTTGTGTACTTTTAAAAATCAATTTCAAATGTATGCTATAAAAGTAAGAGAAACAAACTAGAATTCTAATAGCATAGGGTTTTCAGGCCTTCATGGATGAGGCATGACTGGCAGCAACTCTTGGGTTTTAGATGTAATTGTAATTTAACATATCTAAAGGCAATTTTTTCTTCAAGAAAGATAGTAGAAAAAATTAAAGTGTAGGAGATACTTCAGTTGAAAATGGGGAAAACCATTTAAACTATTTTGAATGCATTTTTAATACAAATTTCTTGACTAGGCATTGTCTTCTAGTTGTCAGAACAGTGAACTGAGTTTGAATTCTGTTACATAGTTTTGCAATGATTCATTGGGTGACTTAAGTCAATTACATTTGTCCCTCTTTACCACACTTTTTCTGTTCATAAAAAGAAGATGACAAAAATCAAGAGGGATTCAAATGGTTTAATTTCCCGAAGCTTTGGAGAGGAGCTGAAGAATTGTTGGTTGAGTTCTTATTAAAGCAGTTTAAAAAGAATGTTCTGGATTGTCTCAGATTAGAAATTTTGAACCTAAAATCAGGTCTTTCCATAAGAACTGTCATGCTAAGTAACTGTCATAAAAATTCTTATTTACGGTAAAAACTGAAATATGACATACTCCGAATTTTCTTTGCCAGAACTTTCAGATTTTCTGTTATACCTTTACTCTACAAAGGAGTGTTGGAATACAGGCTCTTCCCTAATTTTTATCAATGGCTGTGTTTATATGAAGAGTGTACAGAGGAGTAATGTTCTGTATCTATGAAAGGGTATAAATAAGGGAAGTCTTTTAAAAGACCTCATATGCTGATGCATTCAAACGTACATACTGGTCTAACTAATTTCATAGCACTTGTAGTGCCTTCAATTTTTTGTTATTTTGGGCTGGAGATACAAACTACATTATTGCTGCAGAGCTCACTTGGATGCTGTTAGTTGTAACACATATCCCAGCCATAAATGCCACTAAAAAGAAAACAAAAAAAAAAAACCTAAGTATTTTAAAGCTTCTTTCTCATGTAAAAAGGACTATATCATGTTGTCAGATATAATATACAAATTTTGTTTACTTTTGTGGCATGTGACAATTTATAAAGAAGGACAGAATATTTTTATTGAGTTTTTGCTACTTGCTAAATGCAGAGAAATTTTACATTATTCTTCAAAGGAAAAGGAAATTTATCGTTGGCCTGCCAGAGAATCACTGAAAACCATGTTGGCCATGGGATGGAGCCTAGAAAGGACCAAGGAAGGAGGAGAAGCAATAATACATCAGCGTGAAAATGAAAAGCTCCGCAGCATATCTCAGTCTAGCCAGGTAAGGTGGAATTCCTTAAATTTATAAAGCAAAAGCTTTGCTGGTTAATTTTCTAAGAAATTCTACAAAGTAATGTTAATTTTATATTATTTTTAATGAAAAGAGACTTTTAATATTAGAATTATGAGACTGGAAGTCATGTCATTATAATACAAAACTTTGCAGTAACACTAAAGATGGAATGTTAAGAAGACAACAACTTTCCAGATTATAAGGCTCTCGGAGACCATATCTATTTATTTTCTCAGATGATCTGAAGAGAGTTTTCATGTAGTCATTCAAAGAATACCTGGTAGAGTATTTTAAGTCTTTTATTTTATAATAAGTAAATATCGTCATTTTATTTTTTGGTCAAACCCAAAAGCCTGAAATGGGCTTTTGTCAAGATTTTGATTCTGACTGACAAATGAGACTACACATTTAATACTTTTTTTTTTTTTAAATCTACAGGCAAAATTTGCAGGTGATTATATAATACCTAGCAATTTGATGTGACATAGACTATTTTTTTTCATTTGTAGGTTTTTATAATAGCATGTTGAGACTGCTGCTCAATATGTCTGTGTCTTGGAGGGCAGAAAGCTGTTTATAACGATGACAAGTGTTGGGGGATTTTTATTGTGCCTTTTGAGGTGAATTCAACACACAGTTGTGCTTAAATATAGTGAGATTTATTGAGCAATGCATTGGGCAGAGTCCTACCGCCATAAGCAGTTCTGCTAGGAATGTACAAAGGGGTGTCACAAGCTGATTCCTTATATACAGTTGCACCAGCACTGATCCTGTGAGCATCAGAATCAGACATCTTAAGCCTGTGTTGGGTTCATTCCCCAGTTTTGCTTACCAAAAGTGGCCCCTAAGCACTCTGTCACAAGACAATACTTAAACATTTCTTATCACTTCAGCAAACTTCACTCCCTTAGAGGGAGTCTTTCTGTCTCTGGCATGTCTGCTTTCAGCCAGTTGAACCTGTTCTGCGGTTGGACATTCTTGTCCAAGAAGATGCGTGATATAGACATGATTGAGTAGAGAATTTCAGCACATGTTTAACTTCAGTACATGATAGAAATTACTTATTTATATGTGACCATTCACATTTAACACGTGCCTAAGATTGGTTGCACTGGAGCTTTCACGCTTTAAACATTTTAAGACTGGATAAATGTATCACACTCCTCCTTTTTCTTTGGCTGTAAATTCCATGAGACAAAAACCTATTTTAACTTTTTGTTGTGATGTCTTCTCTTTAGTATATGGTTCCTTCAGTCTGTTGCCACACTGTTCTGTCATATTTTGAAGGCACATCTTGTATGCCTCACGATTGATCACCTCGCTTAGGCTGAAAAGCATAGCTTGTCATCTGTTGCAAATCGAGATCTAAGTATCTGCAGCAACCTTCTTATTTCCACATCAGCAGACGTATTCTGTTAATCGTCATGTGTGTCTTCAGCACATTGCAAAATGAAAGGTGAACATAGTTTCTTCAAGAAAGTTTAAAAATGTGAATGGTATTACTCTAATCAGTTCAACGACAAAGATGATATAGTTGAATATTTGATTCTTTTATCTGAAAATAATTCTCTTTTTTTCCCTGCAGGGAAATGGGTATAGCCCGGCACCACTTGATCTCTCTAATGTGGTGCTTTCTAGGGAGCTTCAGGTTTGTATTTGTGTTTTATTTGTTATGCTGAAAAGAATTTATAGTTGTGGATTTTTATTCTTAATGAGTTTAATGTTGTCAGGTTTTATGAGTGTATTTCTGACTGTGGTTGTGATATGCTGTTGTATAAAAGTGCATGCTATACCATTTACATATTTACTTTTTATCCCATTGATGCATCCTGAGTTCCTAGAAAAAGCTATCATGAAGCTAGAGAAGAGGCTGTAAACAGCATGTGATATATGTGTATCCTGTGCCTATCGTGACTTCAAAGAACAGCTGAATGTAGAAAAGACACTTAACTGCAATGTTTCTTTATCACAAGAGTGTAGACTTTACTCAAGACTGTAAAATTATGTAGAATTACAGAATTTTTAATTGTCACCTTTTAATTTTGCATCTTTTTTTTTTCTGATGGTAATGTAGGGAATGGTTGAGGTAATGGCAGAAAATTACCATAATATATGGGCCAAAAAGAAGAAAATGGAGTTGGAAAGCAAAGGTAAGCAAGAATCCTGTGAACCACACAAAAAAGACAAGGAAAATGGGGGAGAAGAAACAGTCTGAAAGAAGATAGTGTAAGACAATAAAAATTGAATAGTTCCTTTTATACTTGAAGCAAAATAAATTTTAGAAAAACTTACCATTCTTTGAACTTACTAAAGGTGGAGGTAGTCATCCTTTATTGGTACCTTATGACACATTGACGGCCAAGGAGAAATCACGGGACCGTGAAAAGGCACAAGAGCTGTTTAAATTCCTTCAAGTCAATGGTATAATCATATCTCGGTAAGTTGCACACTTTTTTGAGATACTTGCTTACATGCTTAATACACATGTGTGTGCATGCAGTGCACAAACAATGATGATTGTCCTTATCTCACTGCAGTCTTTGTTATTAACATAATTCCGATTTGGCATATCTTCTGTAAATCAGAGTGTTTGTTTTTTTTATGCTCAGAACAACTCTTCTGAAATGGTGTAGACAGATAACATGTATGATCATAATAAATACAAAATGCAAAAGTAGTGTAATTAAACAAATAGGTAATTTAAAACTTCTAAATTAGCAGCCAGCAGCGTCAGTAAGGATCATGGGAAAATAAATCTGAGGTCTAATACTGAAACACATCTATGTAAAAGTGCTTTTTAATCTATTTTTTGAGAAAAATGATAGTTTGAGTTCTGTGAAGCGGTAAGACAAAGTAGCTATTTTGTGGGTATTTAATCCTTAACTTCTGCTCAAGCAGAAGCACAGACTTCGTTAATTGTTCTCTAACTTGAATTGTGTCTGGAAGGAATCTGGCCTGTGGGGTCTTCACTGTCAATGAAATTCAAATAACTTACTATACTATATTTTTTGCTTTATATGATGGAATTGTGAGTTTCTATACTGTATCTATAATCTTTTACTGTATGTGAAACACCTGAGCACAGAGGAAACTGCAATTTTGCTGGCACTAAGCATTTATGTAAATAACTATATTCATGAACACTTTTCTGTACATGCATAGAGTCAGATCTTTCTTGTTTTCATTTAGTTATGCTTTTCAACTCTATGTCTCTAGTGAAAGTATACACTCAAAAATTTATACAAATTGATTATTAGGATCTGCAAAAGGTAACCTTGTTGGCTTCAACAATTAATAACATTTCTCAAGATATGAGAAGACAATTCTAAATATACATTTCTGCATTACTACAGAGAAAATATTCCCTCCTGCCACATATGTAGGCTCTCAGCCTGAAACCAAAATGTAGGTATGCCACCAAACATTTTTGTATCCTCCAAAATTGCTTTAGAGCCATTGAAAAAGAGGTTTAGTTCCTGCAAATGAATGGTCCTTTGAAACACCAGTGGAGCTGCTCAAATATTAGTTTTAATATCTCTTTGCAGCTACATCTGTTGGGGTTAGGAAGGCAATGTTTTCAGTGTTAACTAATGAGACAAATCAACTTGAAAAAGCCTGTTCAGACTCTTTCTTGGTTATGTGCAAAGGATTTGCAGTAGTTGTCTATATCAGACTGAATCAAGGTTATCCTCTTCTCTGTTTTGTTACGGCTAATATGTGCATATTTTAAGTATATATAAAATCTTTTGAAGTACCGATTGTAATTAGCACATTTCTATAATGTCATTCTTAAAAACGTTAGACTAATAATTAAAACATTATAATTCATTATAGTTGGAAATGTATAGGTGGTACAGTGTGTGTACTTTAGATATACCATCTGTCTCTGTTTTGATTTTTGCTACTCCTTCTTTATTGAGAACACTTTTGAAGCACTTTTGGCTGTTTATGAGATACAGATAAATATCTCAGGCCTTACTGAAGTATGTGTTAGAAACAACAGGGTATTTTGTTAAGCATCTTTAAACCACTACAAGCTCTTTTTATGTCACCTTTATTATTTAACAGAATTATCCATATCTTTCAATGTTTAGAAAAGTACATATAATCTCTTAACAACCATGACTTAATATGAACACAGAAAGAGTATATTTACAGTGATATCATTGAAAATACAGATAAATACTTAGTTGTGTTATCCTCTGTAAGAGGGAGATGGCAGGAGATGCCTGGTGACCATACATAGCTGTTAATATATACCAAATAATTTTATTACAGATGCGATATATTATTTAATAGGAAGTCATATAAGTATACAGAATCATAGAATGGTTTGGTTTGGAAGAGACCTTAAAAATCATCTAGTTCCAACCCTTCTGCCATGGGCAGGGACACCTTCCACTAGACCAGGTCACTCAAAGCCCCATCCAACCTGGCTTTGAACAGTTCCAGGGATGGGGCATCCACAATTTCTCTAGGCAACATGTTTCAATGCTTCACCACTCTCACAGAGAAAAAAAAATTCTTCCTTGTATCTAGTCAAAATCTACTCTCTTTCAGTTTAAAACTGTTACCCTTTGTCCTTTTGCAACAGGCCCTGCTAAAAAGTATCTCTCCATCTTTCTTATAAGCCCTCTTTAGGTAGTGGAAGACTGCTATAAGGTCTCCCCAGAGTCTTCTCTTCTTCAGACTGCACAACCTCAACTCTCTCAGCCTGTCCTTATAGGAGAGGTGCTCCAGGCCTCTGATCATCTTCGAGGCCCTCTCCTGGACCTGCTCCAACAGATCCTTATTCTGGGGGCTCCATAGCTGAATGCAGTACTGCAGGTGGGGTGTCATGAGAGCAGAGTAGAGGGAGACAATCACCTCCCTTGACCTGCTGACCATGCTTCTTTTGATGCAGCCCAGGATGCCGTTGGCCTTTTGGGCTGCAAGTGCACATTGCCATCTCATGTTGAGATTCTTGTTCATTGCTATCCCCAAGTCCTTCTACTCAGGGCTGCTTGTAGTCCATTCTCTGCCCAGCATGTATTTATGCCTGGGATTATCCCAACCCATATCGAATATCGAGCCGTTGACCGCAACTCTTTGAGTGTGGCTGTCCGACCAATTCCTTATCTGCTAAGTGATCCATCTGTCAAATCCATGTGTCTCCAGTTTAGAGACAAGGATGTTGTGCAGGACAGTGTCAAATGCTTTGTAGGAGTCCAGGTAGATGATGTCTTTTGGCCGTCCCTTATCCACCAATGCTGTAACCCAGTTGTAGAAGACCACCAAATTGGTCAGGCACAATTTGCCCTTAGTGAAGCCATGTTGGCTGTCACCAGTCCCCTCCTTATTTTCCATGTGCTTCAGCATAGTTTTCAGGAGGATGTGCTTCATGATCTTGCCAGACACAGAGGAGAGACTAGCTGGCCGATAGTTCCCCGGGTCTTCCTTTTTTCTCCTTTTTAAAAATGAGGGTTTTGTTTTCCCTTTCCCAGTCAGTGGGAACTTCACCAGACTGCCACAATTTCACAAAAATGAGGGACTGTGGCCTAGCAACTTTGTCTGCCAGTTCCCTCAGGATCCGCAGATGCATCTCATCAGGTCCCATGGACTTGTGCACCTTCAGGTTCCTTAGATGGTTTTGAACCTGCTCTTCTCCTACAGCGGGCAGTTCTTTATTCTCCCAGTCCCTGCCTTTGCCTTCTGTGACTTGGTCGGTCTGGCTAGAGTCCGTACTGGTGAAGACGGAGGCAGGGAGAGGGCTCACATTTTCCCTGGTCTTCCTTTTATCCCTGATGTACCTAAAGAAGCTTTTCTTGTTGCCCTTGACGTCCCTGGCCAGATTTAAATCTATCTGGGCTTTAGCTTTCCTAACCTGATCTGTGGCTGCTCAGGGGGTATTAGTAATTTAAACTAGGACTATAAAAAGTCCTATAAACTAGGACTCTTCAAATAGAATTATTTTTTTTTTCTCAAATGAAACTGTGAAATAGGATGTTAGAGTCCTTTTATGTTTGTATGTGTGAAATGGGACTGGAATGTATTCCTTGGTTCCCTGGTTCTGTTCCCCCAGACTATAACTGTTCCTCTCCTCTTACCCATGTTCTGACATGGTCAATAGTATTAGATGTTTTTGTTGTTAAAATTTCTGCTGCATCAGCCTTCTCCCACAGGATTACTTTTTTCCTTGGATTCCCCTTATAGCTGTTTTTCAACTGCTAGTCTAATCTTCCATTTATTTTCCCTTATTTACTACTACACCAGTGCTAAGGTATCTCAGGATACCAGGACCATTTCCTGCATACCACAACAGTGAGTCTGGCAACTTTCCTGCTTTCTTGTTCCCTTCTTGCTTTTGCCTCAGTGACACAAATTACCAGTTCCTCACTTCTTCCATAGTTCTGTCACACTCTTTAACTCCTCTGTGGTCTTTGCCAGGTAATTTTCTCTAATTGAGAAAGGGAGAGTCTTCATATCTACTACTATTTGAAGAGTCTATACAGAAGCAAATGAGGTAGCCATTATGGGTAACCAGAGGTTTCCCTTAATGTTACTCAGTTACTTGCTCAACTGGCAAGTCAGTTAGATGTCCTGGGTGTAGGTCACAAGTATAGTTTAGTCCTCTTAATGTTGGAATAAGGAGACTATGAAAAAGTTGCAAACTAAACAAATATACAAGAAAACATCAAGGAAATGAAGAAGAAGGAATTAGTAACTTGTAAAACCAAGTATGTTTGAAAACAGAATAAATTAAAAATCTGTAGTTATGTGACTTCAAAAAGAAAAACAAAAAAAAAATCCCCGTTCATGTCCTGGATGATGAGACAGAATGCATCCTTAGCAATTTTGTGGAATGAACCCTTAGTAATAAATTGGAGAGTTTGGCTGCCTTTCAGAAGAACTTTGATGGGCTAGAGAAATGTGCTGAAAGAACTCTTGTGAGGTTGAGCAATGGTAAATGCGAAGTCCCATACCTGGGATGGAATAACCCCAGGAACAGTGAAATTGAGCCTGACAGCATCTGTGCAGGAAACCACTTCAAATTCTGCAAGTTGAACGTGAATTTGAAGTGTATCCTTGTGATGACGAAGGCTGACTGCATGCTAGACTATATTAGTAAGTGTAGTCTGCAGGTTGATGGAGGTGATTTTTTCCCCTTCCATTTTGCAATCATGAGACTATATCAGGAGTATGTTGTCCAGTTTTTGGTTCACCAGTGCTAAGGAAGACATTGAAAAAAAGGAGGGCCACCAAGATGCTTTGGGGATTAGCATGCATGTCAGGAGAGGCTCTGAGGAGAAACTAGATTTTTTCAGTATTAAACCAGAAAGCTATGATGGGATTTTACCACTGTCTTCAACTACTTAATGCAAGGTTATAGAGATGATGAGGTCAAACGCTATCTCCTCAAAAGTAACAATTTGTTATAAGGGAAATTCCAGTTAGATATATGAAAATATTTCACCCTTATTTTTTCACAGTGAGGGTGATCAGATATTATAGTAGACTCTCCAGAGTCGTCATGAGATTTCGATCCTTGAAGATACTCAGTACATTATTGGACAAGGTTCTGAGCAACCTGACCTAACTTTGGATTTGGCTTTGCTTTGAGATGGGACTTGCATCAGATGACTTTCAGAGGTTCCTTCCAACCTAAATTTTTCTGTGATCCTAAAGAATTTTAGAATTTCAGTGAGGTAGGTTTCATTTGTAGCTAAAATAAAATCTAATATTTTAAATCTAGGCACAGCCAACCATACATGTTTTTATTCCTCTTTAATATCTTGCATGCACCAGTCATGATTTAGGTCATGAATTTATCTCAAAGAATAAATAATACATGCCTTTTTAGAAAATATTGCATACTATTGAAATTTATCAGATGCTTTGAATAGTATAGTAGTTTGTTACTTGCACTTAGGTTTTCATTTAGTAGCCTAAGTCATTTTGACTTCAGTCTTTCCTAAAAATCAAGGACAAAACTGAAGTTTAATAGTGAATAATGAAATTAAGTGTAGTACTTACACTGGTTTTGTAAAGCTATAATTGCTGACTTCCTAAACGTTTGGCACTTTATTCTGCCAGCAGTAGAAACTGAGTGGCCAGTGCATTGCTTTGTTAGATTCAAATGTACCATGGTTTAATTTGTGCAATAAGTTCTTCTCCTAAAATACATATATTTTGGATACTCTAATCTGAAGCTATTATACCTCTTAGAGAAACAGGAACTGATTTTAACATGTCTTACTATGTAGTTGATAACTGAGAGTTACTATGGAAGGTGATTTTCTCTTACTTATGAAAATGTACCGTAATTAAATGACATTAAGGAATGGAATGCTTCATAGTACTGTCATCATTTGTACTGTCATCATCAATGTTATTTATCTTAACGCTTTCTAAAACAGGGGTCTGAATGACATGGAATTGGATGCTTCATCCATGGAAAAGAGATTTGCCTTTAAGTTTCTGAAGAAAATTTTAAAATATGTTGATTCTGCTCAAGAGTTTATTGCACATTTGGGTAAGCTGCAGATTTTATTTTGAAAAGAATTTAAGTTGTTTATATTTAAATATTTGGATTGATATGTTTAGATTTGTTGTGGCCACTATTTTTATTGCATTTAGGAAACATAAATTCTGTCTTTTTCATTTGGAGGTCGAATGCTTGGACATCTGTCATGAGCTAAATTGTTTCTGATGTTTTATTTGTATTTCAGCAAAACTAAGTTTGCAAGACTATATCAAAGAGTTATTGTGTTATTTATTGCTAGACAACTTCTTATTCATGTCTGCCTTGATTGTGTCCTTGCAGAAGCCATTGTAACCAGTGGAAAAACTGAAAAATCTCCACATGACCAAGAAATAAAATTCTTTGCCAAAGTGAGTGATTTACTGTTTCAAGTAATGTGCATATACATTCCATTATATAGAACATGGAAATTTATAATGTTAGACTGCTTTTCAGGTAATAGAAATAGATCTTTCCTATTTTTTTCATGGTAAGTAATCTATTAAATGTTGTTAATAAATATTTCAATGTATCTTCAAAAATACTTAAATGTATTTGCTGGATTCAAAAATTTTAAAATATTTCAATATATCTACTTCTACATGAGAAGGAACATAGAAATTAAAAGGCAGCTTATTTATTACATGAAATTAAATACTGAAGATACAAATTATTTCTGAAAATTTTTGCCTTGATATATCACTGAAGTGCATAGTATCATTTACTTAACAGGAAAAAGTGTTCCTATGCATAGTAATATCATATACATTTGTGTACCTAATAAGAAAAATGTTGTCAATAATCAGATTTGAAGTAAGGAACATCTAGGATTTAATTTGGTATCTTAAAAAAAAAAGCCCTCTCCATTTATATCTGTTCTGGACAATTACATGAGTAGTGGAGAGGAAGAGTCCTTTCAGTTCAGTGATATTTATCAATGTTGAATGTGAGAAGAGTAAGTAAAAGATCCAAAATAGATAGATCTGTGTAACTCTACTTATTATTTACATAACTTTAAGTAAAATTGTAAGAATTAAGCTTAATTTATGTGACTTTGTGTCTGAAATGAGAAAATTCAACTGTTACAGAACTTCTAAAACTCTTTGAGTGAACTTTCACCATCAGAGCATTGTTGCTACATTTACCATTGTGCTCTGTGAAAAATACATTTTGTATCTGTATTTCTTAGGTTCTTTTACCATTAGTTGATCAGTACTTTACAAATCACTGCCTCTACTTCCTGTCTTCTCCAACAAAAACACTCAGTAGCAGTGGATATGCATCAAATAAGGAAAAGGAAATGGTAGCAAGGTAAGTAGAAAATTAAGATATACACGAGAGGATTCTATATAGATAATTAAAGGTCACTTCTGAGATTAAAGAGAAAGATCGTTCAACAGCTCAGTTTCCTCAGAGTGAATAGTTTATTTTGTAAGGAATGGCAGTGAATGAATAGAATTCCTCATTTTAGCATACTTTAATATATTATTAAAGACTTAAGTATATATACTAATTATGTATATTACAATAAATAATTGTGGATTATGTTTTGATAACGTAAAAAACATTAATAAATTATTCTGCAAACAATGGAACTAATCAAACTTAGTTTCTGATGTATTTGTGTTTCATTGTTGATGGTAGTTTCTGGTTGAAGCTTATGCCATTGTTAGGTCATTTAAATGGTTTCACATTTAAATTTTCAGATATCAGAAAATATGAAAATACCGTGATGCAGCTTTTTAGTGATAATTATGGATTCTCTCTTCTCTACAAAATTACTTCTAACCTCGCACAAAAATTGCTGGAATTTAATAGTTTTTAGATGTCAGATTTGGTTGGAATCAGTCATTTGACACAGTTATTCTAGGAAACTCAATTAAAAAGAGTCTGTTGCCTTTTAGTTTATAATGTGTTGCCTTTACAAAAATACTAATTTAATTTTTCTGCAATTAACATTAATTAGTATTTATTTTAAACTATGATTGTCATCTAATATTTTTGTTGACAACTTTGTTGTCAGTTATTTTCTTTGGGAAATTTAGTATCATAATCTTTCAGACTATATTTTACTCTTATGCTTTCTTACTTTAACTGTCAGTTTCTCTGATTTTTTTTTGCTTTCCTTCACTGCATTGACCAGAGTTGACTTTTTCGAATGGAAGAGCAGATAAAAAAATCAAAAGTAAAGGTTACTTACTCGTTGTTACGTAAGATCAGGCCTAGCATTCAACTTCCTCGATTCCATTCTTCAGTTTATCTTCCAACATATTTTTACATTTCTCTAAATTGATATTACCCTTTTGTTTCCATCTTCTAGGTGAGTGGTAGTCCTTTTATAGTAGTTGCCTGTAAGAATGAGTGTTAAGTCCCTAAGATTCTGCTTTACTGAGCTTTCAGATATATCATCTACGAATATGCAAGATAGTCCTCCAGCAGCTGGGAGAGTCAGCTCAGGTTCAGGACTATGAAATTAATTTCATTTCATTTCAACTTCATGCTTCCTCTCTATTACTTCTTTACAGTCAGGTCAGGTTAGTAAGGCTAGTAAGACACTTACTAGGGTTGTACAAAATGTCTTTACAGAGGCACAAGAAAGAAGTTAGATGTTTAACCTGCCTATCTGCTATTATAAATTCAGAAATATCTTATAATTATTGTTCATTCTTCACTGAGAAAAGTGACTATGAGTTATTTCAATCTTATAGGAAGTATAGCGTTTCCTTACTATTATGAAGATAACAATGACAATCTGTTGTTAGTAAGAGACCATACCAGTTCCTAAGGTTTACTTGGTTTTGTTACCTCCTAATTCCCTTTATAAAGTATAGCACAGATGATAAACTAGTGTACCTAGCTGTCTTTGGTTTGAGAAGTTAAAATAGACCCTTTAATCTTTAGAGAGCTGATGATTTTTCCTTTCTCTTAGTTATCAGGTTATTTTGACAAATGGATTAGATACACAGGTTTCTGACATAGTTGCAAGAAGCTGCTCTGTCTGCATGTATTTCAGGATTCATCTTACCATCAGCAGTGGTTAACACTGATTTATTCATTTACAAGTAATATCTTTGCAAATTTTTTTAATAGTATGAAGATTTGTAACATTTATTTCCTGTAGAATGCCAAGTAAGACACTAAATTTTTCTTGTTCTTACAAAAAAAAAATTCTTATTCAGAAATAATAGCCATAAAGAATGACTCCATGTAATATGCAATTGTGAGAGAATTCAGAAGCTTTAAAAAGTTATTCTGCTTAATGCAGTTATTTGGCTGACTATTATCATCATATATGATTCAAAATACACTTTCCAGGAATTGTTATTTTTGTCTTTCATATTCCTACTACTCTTTACCTCGTATTCTAAATAAATCTTGTCTTGTCTTGCTCTTTCTGTTCTTTTCTACTTTAGCCTGTTCTGCAAACTAGCTGCTCTTGTTAGACATAGGATCTCACTTTTTGGTAAGTTGTTAAGAAAGATTATGATAAAGTTAAAAATATAAAGAATATATAACCATTGCTTCTATCTTACCTGAAACTTTTCACAAGCTATAGCCAAAATTCTATAAAACAGTGCATAAATTTCCAGTATAGTTAGTGAGTACATTGAACATGACTCTGAAGTTAACAGTTAGTAGAACATGTAAAGTGTTGGAGCAGGAAGAAATAGCAGCTTCTAGGATTTTCAGACTCAAAAAAAAATCTCAGGCCTTTGCAGTTACTTTTAGCTTTTCAAAAGTCATCTTACACTAATTATTTTGATATCTATCATATAACTATTGAATCCAATAGATTCGTTTCTCAATAGGCTAGGGGAATGTAGGGAAGAATAACATGCTTTTTTCAGAGGTATTGGTAAGAAAATTATAAAAGAAATGTAGGTACTACAAGAAACAAGGTTCAGAGTGTTGCAGGGCCAAGTGATGAAAATGAGCCATAAGTATACACTAGTTATTCTTTTTAGTTCTTGTATGGAAATGGACTTAAGAAATTAAAAGTTAGTTCTAGAACCAGGCCTAACTCTCCCACCAGTGACCTAAGGTGGTAGACTTACATCGTGTCGTGTTTAACCTGTGCATCTCCAATAATCATTACATTTTCTAGACTATTGTGCTCTCATAGTATCTCTTTCTAACAGGTAGTGATTCTGCTACAATGGTGAACTGCCTGCACATCTTAGCTCAATCTCTTGACACACGGTAAGTTTGCAACATTTATACCAACTACAAAGTACGTAGGTGTTGCAGAGCTTTTCAAGAGCATTTGGATTATTTATGCATTTTTTATTCCTTACTTGTAGGTAATGCTATTAGCAGTATCAATAATTCAGATATTGACCTTCATATTAGCAGATTTTGTCTAAGGGGTTTCATCTACATTTTTCTGTTCAATGCCTGTCATTAAAGCATTGACAACTTTTGTCACCCTTTCCGAGGGCATTTGAAGACTTTATTGAGAGATATAAATGGCACAGACTTTGGAACCGCAAATATTGATCCCTGTAGATATTGAGACAGTTTAGTGCATATTGGAAAATTTGGCATTAGCAGTATGCAGAATGTATTAATATATGGGCATAGTTACATTTGCTAAATTTTACTGTTTAACATTGAAATGCATATGTAGATTAAAACACAGGCCAGGATAGTTTTCTAATTTAAACTCTTTTCTGGCCTGGTTATGTTATATGGCAGCCTGACAATCATCTCAATGTAAATAACCACACTGGAAAGCCTAACTAAGGGGTTGGAATAAGAGTGAAAAAATTTAAGCAATGGGACTGATGCTGAGATTGCAGTTGCATTTTTTAGATTTAGGGTGCTCTGAAGGTAGATAAGCATGTATCCTGACTTACACACCTAGTTACTGTAGCTCCCATAAAAATTTAGGAATTTAGAGTTATTTTTGAGCATCTAGTAAGGAGGAGCTTTCTCGCCACCTGTGACATTTGCTGAGAAGGCATTACCTTATTTGAAAGCAGATTGCAAAATCTGGAAAGGCAAGATTGAGGAAGCAAGTTCTTTGTTGTTATTATTTTGCATTAAATAGTCCAAGGTAATTGTTTGTTGCTTATACTGCTTTGTAGTTTTAACTGTCCTTTTCAGTTCATAATGTAAAGTTCACAGATACATGTGTGTATCTCCAAAGACTGATAGAATGTCACTAACATACTGGAACAGGTTGCTCAGAGAGGTGGTGGATGCACCATCCTTGAAAATGTTCCAGGCCAGGTTGAACAGGGCTCTGAGCAACCTGGTCTGGTTGGAGATGTCCCTGCTCCTTGCAGTGGGGTTGGAGTAGATGACCTTTAAAGGTCCCTTCCAACCCAAGCTATTCTATGATTCTATATTTATCTATACAACTACTAAGGATCAATGCAAAGTTAATATTTTTCCCTTACTATTTTTCAGAACTGTTATGAAATCAGGATCTGAGCTTGTTAAAGCTGGATTGCGTGCCTTTTTTGAAAATGCAGCTGAAGACCTGGAAAAAACATCAGAAAATCTTAAACTTGGAAAATTTACCCACTCACGAACACAAATCAAGGGTGTTTCACAGAATATCAATTATACTACAGTAGCATTGTTACCAATCTTGACATCAATTTTTGAACATATTTCACAATATCAGTTTGGAATTGATTTACTGTGTAAGTCTTTTATTTTATTTTTGAAGTTTGTTGTGTTATAATAATGCAAACACTTTTTATTAATGATTGCATGAATTCAAAGGATTAAATTCTGTTTTCAGTAACACATGTTTCCAGAATAAAATCTGAAATTAGCTGCATAGTACCTTATTTCAGTTGTATGTTTAAAAATAATACTTAGTGAGTTTTAAGTTAGTTATGTTCAATCTTTCTCCAAACATTGCAAAAGATAAATTAAAATTTCCCCTTAAGTGCTTTCCTACAAACTGTGTGGATGAGACTAGTTTCTGAAAGAAAATTAAATTATGCTTTTTTAAAAAAAAAAAAACAAACACTTTCATTCTTTTCATTTAAATTTTCCTTATTTTTAGCATAATTAAGTTTAAAATTACTGAAGGGCCTCCTTGAGTTTTAGCAATATACCAATATACTGTTACAAAATTTTGTATATGTATTTAGATGATCACAGTTCCAAAGCAGAAGATAATTAGAAGACTGATAGCCATGAAAAGACTTTCTTTAAAAAGGTGGAGAGACTTTAGATCGTGTTCCTGGAGGTTAGGCACACAGACTAATATAGTTTAGCTTAAAATTGTCCTTTGCAAGTGTGATAACCTGCAATATCTTATTAGCAAGTATCTACTGGCCTCTTGGAATGTCTGATGATCTGTTAGGTTTTGGAATGAATGTAGATGACAGACCAGGTATCAGAGAAACTGAAGATAAATAACACATGTGGAGTATTGACAGCCTAGAATGTTCAGTGATACATATGCTAAAAGTTTTAGACACCGCTTAACATATTGCATAAAACAGATGTTTAATATTTGGAGAGTAATCTTTAGTTGAATAAATACTGATAATCTACTTCTTATTTTCCTCTAGTGGGTGATGTACAAGTTTCATGTTACAGAATTCTTTGTAGCCTCTATTCCCTTGGAACTGGGAAGAACATCTACGTTGAAAGGTATTGAGTGAAAAACTTAGCATGTAAAATTTTCTCTTCTTTAGGAGTATGTTGTTTAGGTAAAAAAGCAGTTTGAATGAAAGGTAAGTCTGAAACAGTGTGAGTGTGTTTAAAATATACTTTAGCTGGAGTGTAGTTGCCTATATCTTTAGAGTTCAATTCCACACCAAAAAAAAAACCACCTCAAAACTAAATAAAAGCAAACAACTCATCCTGCATATGGCAGTGTGTCTACAGGGAGTTTATTTTTCCCATAGGGAAAGATAAATTTTTCCATGGGTTGCCATTAAGGTTCCCAAAATTTGACAACTGCATGTTGCTGTGGTAAGCAGACTGAGTACTAACTAGGCTGCATCTGTCTCACACCTAAGTCTATGCAGAGTTCTCAAAATAGTTGTCCTGAGCATAAAATCCTGAACATATGTAGAGCATTCTGACAGCCTTTAACTCTACAAAGGAAACCACTTTACAAGTTACTTGCATTCTAAAAAGAGTAGGGTCTACATTCCTTTAAGCATCTAGTTGCTATGTTATGTTCCAGGCCCTAGATTTTAGGTCCTTTTCCATTAAAAGAGGCTCAAATCAAATCTGTATCTGCTACTTCAGAAAATAAAACCCTAGTTGTTGTTATGCCTATCACAAGACAGGAGCTGAGGTAATCGTAACCCTTCCTTATGCTTCTGAAGGCTTTAGGTTAGGCACTTTTCATGATCTTTCTTATAATGAAAAGTTTAGGATGCCTAGAGCCTAAACTGGAGGAAATACAACTCTGTAATCTGGTTAGGGGATACTTTGCCTAGTATGAGGAATGCTGGTGTGCACTTCCTTCCAGAGTTTATTCAGTAATTATTTCATGCAAAATGCAAGAGTAGTCTGATGAGCATACTGTCTTTCCTCCCACTCTGCGTGCATGTACATATGTGCATAAGCTCATTCTTGTGGATGTCCACATTCAGTCGTTTATACGTCCTTTGTCACTGAATTACAAAGCTATACTCTTTCATTCTTCTCTTTCTGGACTTGAAAATCTTAAATACCCCTACTCTCACTAGCAGTCAGGGTCTTCTCACAGGAAATAAAAGGTGATTATTATTATTGCCTTTTGATGAGAAGAGCTTACAGCACAGGCCTCCATTTGATTGGCAAGAGCTATAAGCACTGGACAGTTACATTAAAAGTTGATGTTAGCAGCATCATCTTGCAGCATACTGCAGTTGTCTTCTTGGAAGGGAAGAGTGATCAGATCAGATATATCTGAGGAAATGAATTAGTCTCCTAAGCCTATGTGAGGGGTTTCCAACTGTGGATTTCATTTAATTTGATTTTCACTAGACTCAGGTTCTTAAATTAAGGCTGTAGGCAGGCATCAGTGTCTAAGTGGGAGGGAGGATTTCAAACATACTGCTCAATATTTCAGCAAAACTTAGAAGTGAATGATTGAGCTGACTTGAACAGTTGTTCAAGTTAAACAATGCTCAGATTTAGGATCAAAGTGGAGTTTTTCTCCTCGTGAATTTTGGCAGGGACATTAAGAAGTTTGACTTTCCATTGCAGGATGAGTCATAGTGACTTTTGATAGGTGAATATCACTCTTCATGGCTGAAATAGTTCAGCTGATTCTACAAGACTCCTGGCTGCTGGGGCTCAGGACTAATACTAAGTTGGATTGCTGCTGCTGCCTTGTTGTGACAAACTTCCATTGTCAAGGGTTTTATCCTTTGTACAAACAGTGTTTAGCTTGTTTAGGATGTTGGAGATTATTCTGATTTCTCTGTGGACCTTTCTTCTCTAAATGTCTCTGTGGTTCATAAATGTTGAGGACTGGATGCAAAATGCAGTAGTCCTTGACGACACTGAGCCCTAATGCTCTACTGGCAAATGTAGTATTACTGCTGTAGGCATTTTGAGTAAGAATTCTATACCCAGGTACTCATGTCTTTTCACTCACTGCATCAGAAATTTAGATCTTAAATTTGAGATTGAAAACTTCAGTATGCAGTACCCACAAGTTGCATAATCCTTTATGATATCTTCTCCTGGTTAGTTTATAGAAACACATTTCCAAAGGATTTTTAGCACAAATGATGAAATATCTGTTTCAATAAAAAGAAACACAAACTTCTGCATAAGATAAGAAATCATAACACTTTTGAAATGTATGTAGTTAAATATGACAAAATTAACTGCTTCCTCATTCTTTGTAGTGAATATTTCTAGTTAGTTGTCTTCCTAACATATTTTGTCTAAAGCGTTAATTTAGGTTTTAAGTACTTTTATTCCATTAATTCTATTGGACCGCTGAATTCCCTGAGTGACTTATTTTACATAATTTGCTTTTTATGTCAGTACCTATCTGCTCTGAAATGTATTTTATCTTTTCTAATTTCTGTCCTGCAAAATTCTAGACTTACACTTGCTTTCGCATATTTAGGTCTTCCATATGACAGAAAATATCAGTACTTACTGTACTTACAGTAGTTTTCTTAGCCCTGTTGTATAATTGTTTACCTTCACTTCTTTAGACTTATTGATATCCTCCTTTCATATAGAAAGATGGATATGCCTTATGACATTGTTATGCATGTAATTAAATAGCCTCAGTGCATTTGATGTTAGTATTTTCAAATTCCTTTTTAATAGGTGTTTACGTGCATATATATCACACACCAAGTTTTACCTTCTTGATTCAACAGAAAGCAAAATATAATGAAGTTTCCTTTTTATGAAATCTCCTATATGTATAATATTGCATCTTTCATTGCAATTTAGATTGGAAGAGAACATTGCTGTGCTATAAAACATAGTAGGAATTCTAACATTATCAAAAATTTGGTTTTTAATGAAATGTTGTGTGATTGCTATCTGTGATACTAGTGCATCATGTGTTCTGTTGCAAAATGTACACTATATAGATGGTCAGAATGTAAGGAAAATAGCATGGATATATAGGTGGAGCACATAGTTTCTTTTTAATTTTGTGGTAATTGATTTCTTCATTTTCCATTACTTTGGTGGCCGTAAAACAACTGTAAACTGTAGTAATTCTGCACAGAGAACAACTAAGCACTCACCCTTTAAACAGAGTAATATTATGTGAATCATGTTACATGAAATACCTGAGTGAACCAAAATGCTTTATATAATGTTTTTCAATTCTGTAAGGCCATTGCTTTTGTCATTTTCTTTTGTTTCTCCTGCAACAAAAGAAGTTGGAGGGTATATAGTTGCATATCTCTTCACATTCTAGCATGATTGTGAAATAAAAAGTGTCATAGGCAGTTGAAGATGAGGTAGTAGATTGGTTACGATCTTTGACTTCAGGTCATACGATGAGGAAAGCTTTGTTAACAAAAAGGAGTCTTAAAAAGGTTGTTGTTATTCCTGGAAGTTGAACATTTTTGGTAGTTAGTGGGGTTTTTATAGAATCATAGAATAGTTTGGGTTGGAAGGGACCTTTAAAGGTTGTCTAGTCCAGCTCCCCTTCAAGAAGCAGGGACATCTCCAACCAGATCAGGTTGCTCAGAGCCCCATCCAGCCTGGCCTTGAATGTTTCCAGGGATGGGGCATCCACCACCTCTCTGGGCAACCTGTTCCAGTGTTCTACCACCCTCACCGTAAAAAAATTATTCCTGATGTCTAGTCTGAATCTACCCTCTTTCAGTTTAAAATCATTACCCCTTGTGCTATCACAACAGGCCCTGCTAAAAAGTTGATCCTATCTTTCTCATAAGACCCCTTTAACTACTGAAAGACTGCTATAAGGTCTCCCCGGAGACTCCTCTTCTCCAGGCTGAACAGCCTCAACTCTCTCAGCCTGTCCTCATAGGAGAGGTGTTCCATCCCTCTAATAATTTTTGTGGCACTCCCCTGGACCCGCTCCAACAAGTCCATGTCTATTCCAAAAAAAAAAAACTGTGGAGTTTCAAAGGATGAAAGATGTGTGCTGTCTTTATCCAATCTGTATGTCAAGTGTAACAAAATTTGTAAGGGATCTTGTGTAAACAGTGCTTCAGAACTTCAAAAGAGTACCTTAGGTTTAGTTTTAAGCCCAATGTGAGTCTGCTGTAAAGAACTGTCTCAGTATCTCTTGCACTGTACATTGTGCCCCCCTTTTTTTTTTCTGGTAAATAGTGTTTATGGAGCCAGATTATGAGCTTGTTTTGTTGCTATTGGTTTGGCTTGGTTAATTTTGTTTTTATGGTAAGATTTATTTTTAGCTGGGCCAGTTCCTTCATCAGCTTATCAGGATGCTGTCTGAGTTTTAGTGCTAGCGCAGAATAGACAAATAGGAACATGGTGAGGTTACATGAGGGAATGCAGAATTGCCCCTTTCAGAACACACCACACAGAATGCCATAAAATAATGAAATCAGTCTTAGAAAAGTAGCAGTATTGTTATATACATATACAGAAAAAAAGTTAATTATTGAAAAAAGGTGTGAACGCCTGTCGTAGTTCAGCCCCGATCGGACCAGACTACGCAGTCTCTCTCTCACTCCCCCCACCTCCGAGAGAATAGGGAGAGAAAATATAAGGAAAAACGGCTCAAGGTTTGAGATAAGGACAGGGAGAAATCCTTAAAGTTACCGTCACGGGCAAAACAGACTCGACTTGGGGAAAACTATTCATTTATTACTACAAACAGCAGGATAATGAGACAGAGAACAAGATAGCCTCCATCCACCCCTCCCTCTTCCCGAGCTTAACATTATCTCTACTACCTTCCGCCCCCGAGCGGCACAGGGGGGAAGAGGGAATGGGGGTTGCAGTCAGTTCATCATATGTTGTTTTACGGCGCTGCTTCATGGTCGGGGAAAGAACTCCTCACATTCCTCCCCTGCTCCAGCGTGGGGTCCCTCCCACGGGCCACAGTCCTTTGTGGAACTGCTCCGGCGTGGGTCATCTCTTCCACGGGTGCAGTCTCTCTAGAACAGCTGTCCCAGCGGGCCCTCTACGGGCCACAGCTGCCTTCAGGCATCCACCTCCCCCGGTATGGGGTCCTTCACGGGCTCCAAGTGGATCTCTGCTCCTCCGTGGACCTCCATGGGCTGCAGGGGGACAACCTGCTCCACCATGGTCGTCACCACAGGCTGCAGGGGAATCTTGGCCAGGAGCCGCATTACTCCTCCCCCTCCTTCTGAACTGACCTTGGCGTCTGCAGCTGTTCCTCACAACAGGCTGGTAGATGTCTCTCAGGATCTTTTTTTTACATCTTATTCACTTCTCATCTCCTTTCCACTTCTTGCAGCCGGGCTGGACCGAGTCGGGCCCAGTCGGCTGCCTGGCGAGAGGCCAGAGGGTGAGGCCTGCAAGGCCCATGAGGCCTGCGCCTCCCCCTCTGCGCCTCTGCCCCCGCTCAGCTTCTTCACATCTTCTCTTCTCTCTCTTTTTTTTCTGTTTTCCCATTCTTAAATACGTTATCGCAGAGGCGTTATCACGAGACATTCTGCTACCAATCGGCTCGGCCTTGGCCAGCAGCGGGTCCGCCCTAGGCCTGGCCAAGTCCCCTGAACAAAGGGGAGCGACTTCTAGCAGTTTCCTACAGAAGCTACCACCTTAGGCCCCCCCTCACTAAACAAAACCACGACATTCCACCCCTCGCCTCTGCGAATTACGTATTTAAGAATTCTAACTAAAATACACACACATCAACAGAAAAGAAAAAGAATTCCCCGCACCAAGAATCAAAATAATATCCTCAAAACACCAACAGTGAATATACCATGCAATTTACACACAATTCACCACTTATCCCTTCACCACAATCAGAACATAAATTTCCCCTAATCATTTTGCTCTTTTGTCAAGTTCACTCCCTGTTTTGCCCATTACCGCTCCCAATTAAACTCAATCCTTATCTCAAATTCCTCGAGCCCCACGTTGGGCGCCAAAATAACTGTCGTAGTTCAGCCCCGATCGGACCAGACTACGCAGTCTCTCTCTCACTCCCCCCACCTCCGAGAGAATAGGGAGAGAAAATATAAGGAAAAACGGCTCAAGGTTTGAGATAAGGACAGGGAGAAATCCTTAAAGTTACCGTCACGGGCAAAACAGACTCGACTTGGGGAAAACTATTCATTTATTACTACAAACAGCAGGATAATGAGACAGAGAACAAGATAGCCTCCATCCACCCCTCCCTCTTCCCGAGCTTAACATTATCTCTACTACCTTCCGCCCCCGAGCGGCACAGGGGGGAAGAGGGAATGGGGGTTGCAGTCAGTTCATCATATGTTGTTTTACGGCGCTGCTTCATGGTCGGGGAAAGAACTCCTCACATTCCTCCCCTGCTCCAGCGTGGGGTCCCTCCCACGGGCCACAGTCCTTTGTGGAACTGCTCCGGCGTGGGTCATCTCTTCCACGGGTGCAGTCTCTCTAGAACAGCTGTCCCAGCGGGCCCTCTACGGGCCACAGCTGCCTTCAGGCATCCACCTCCCCCGGTATGGGGTCCTTCACGGGCTCCAAGTGGATCTCTGCTCCTCCGTGGACCTCCATGGGCTGCAGGGGGACAACCTGCTCCACCATGGTCGTCACCACAGGCTGCAGGGGAATCTTGGCCAGGAGCCGCATTACTCCTCCCCCTCCTTCTGAACTGACCTTGGCGTCTGCAGCTGTTCCTCACAACAGGCTGGTAGATGTCTCTCAGGATCTTTTTTTTACATCTTATTCACTTCTCATCTCCTTTCCACTTCTTGCAGCCGGGCTGGACCGAGTCGGGCCCAGTCGGCTGCCTGGCGAGAGGCCAGAGGGTGAGGCCTGCAAGGCCCATGAGGCCTGCGCCTCCCCCTCTGCGCCTCTGCCCCCGCTCAGCTTCTTCACATCTTCTCTTCTCTCTCTTTTTTTTCTGTTTTCCCATTCTTAAATACGTTATCGCAGAGGCGTTATCACGAGACATTCTGCTACCAATCGGCTCGGCCTTGGCCAGCAGCGGGTCCGCCCTAGGCCTGGCCAAGTCCCCTGAACAAAGGGGAGCGACTTCTAGCAGTTTCCTACAGAAGCTACCACCTTAGGCCCCCCCTCACTAAACAAAACCACGACATTCCACCCCTCGCCTCTGCGAATTACGTATTTAAGAATTCTAACTAAAATACACACACATCAACAGAAAAGAAAAAGAATTCCCCGCACCAAGAATCAAAATAATATCCTCAAAACACCAACAGTGAATATACCATGCAATTTACACACAATTCACCACTTATCCCTTCACCACAATCAGAACATAAATTTCCCCTAATCATTTTGCTCTTTTGTCAAGTTCACTCCCTGTTTTGCCCATTACCGCTCCCAATTAAACTCAATCCTTATCTCAAATTCCTCGAGCCCCACGTTGGGCGCCAAAATAACTGTCGTAGTTCAGCCCCGATCGGACCAGACTACGCAGTCTCTCTCTCACTCCCCCCACCTCCGAGAGAATAGGGAGAGAAAATATAAGGAAAAACGGCTCAAGGTTTGAGATAAGGACAGGGAGAAATCCTTAAAGTTACCGTCACGGGCAAAACAGACTCGACTTGGGGAAAACTATTCATTTATTACTACAAACAGCAGGATAATGAGACAGAGAACAAGATAGCCTCCATCCACCCCTCCCTCTTCCCGAGCTTAACATTATCTCTACTACCTTCCGCCCCCGAGCGGCACAGGGGGGAAGAGGGAATGGGGGTTGCAGTCAGTTCATCATATGTTGTTTTACGGCGCTGCTTCATGGTCGGGGAAAGAACTCCTCACATTCCTCCCCTGCTCCAGCGTGGGGTCCCTCCCACGGGCCACAGTCCTTTGTGGAACTGCTCCGGCGTGGGTCATCTCTTCCACGGGTGCAGTCTCTCTAGAACAGCTGTCCCAGCGGGCCCTCTACGGGCCACAGCTGCCTTCAGGCATCCACCTCCCCCGGTATGGGGTCCTTCACGGGCTCCAAGTGGATCTCTGCTCCTCCGTGGACCTCCATGGGCTGCAGGGGGACAACCTGCTCCACCATGGTCGTCACCACAGGCTGCAGGGGAATCTTGGCCAGGAGCCGCATTACTCCTCCCCCTCCTTCTGAACTGACCTTGGCGTCTGCAGCTGTTCCTCACAACAGGCTGGTAGATGTCTCTCAGGATCTTTTTTTTACATCTTATTCACTTCTCATCTCCTTTCCACTTCTTGCAGCCGGGCTGGACCGAGTCGGGCCCAGTCGGCTGCCTGGCGAGAGGCCAGAGGGTGAGGCCTGCAAGGCCCATGAGGCCTGCGCCTCCCCCTCTGCGCCTCTGCCCCCGCTCAGCTTCTTCACATCTTCTCTTCTCTCTCTTTTTTTTCTGTTTTCCCATTCTTAAATACGTTATCGCAGAGGCGTTATCACGAGACATTCTGCTACCAATCGGCTCGGCCTTGGCCAGCAGCGGGTCCGCCCTAGGCCTGGCCAAGTCCCCTGAACAAAGGGGAGCGACTTCTAGCAGTTTCCTACAGAAGCTACCACCTTAGGCCCCCCCTCACTAAACAAAACCACGACATTCCACCCCTCGCCTCTGCGAATTACGTATTTAAGAATTCTAACTAAAATACACACACATCAACAGAAAAGAAAAAGAATTCCCCGCACCAAGAATCAAAATAATATCCTCAAAACACCAACAGTGAATATACCATGCAATTTACACACAATTCACCACTTATCCCTTCACCACAATCAGAACATAAATTTCCCCTAATCATTTTGCTCTTTTGTCAAGTTCACTCCCTGTTTTGCCCATTACCGCTCCCAATTAAACTCAATCCTTATCTCAAATTCCTCGAGCCCCACGTTGGGCGCCAAAATAACTGTCGTAGTTCAGCCCCGATCGGACCAGACTACGCAGTCTCTCTCTCACTCCCCCCACCTCCGAGAGAATAGGGAGAGAAAATATAAGGAAAAACGGCTCAAGGTTTGAGATAAGGACAGGGAGAAATCCTTAAAGTTACCGTCACGGGCAAAACAGACTCGACTTGGGGAAAACTATTCATTTATTACTACAAACAGCAGGATAATGAGACAGAGAACAAGATAGCCTCCATCCACCCCTCCCTCTTCCCGAGCTTAACATTATCTCTACTACCTTCCGCCCCCGAGCGGCACAGGGGGGAAGAGGGAATGGGGGTTGCAGTCAGTTCATCATATGTTGTTTTACGGCGCTGCTTCATGGTCGGGGAAAGAACTCCTCACATTCCTCCCCTGCTCCAGCGTGGGGTCCCTCCCACGGGCCACAGTCCTTTGTGGAACTGCTCCGGCGTGGGTCATCTCTTCCACGGGTGCAGTCTCTCTAGAACAGCTGTCCCAGCGGGCCCTCTACGGGCCACAGCTGCCTTCAGGCATCCACCTCCCCCGGTATGGGGTCCTTCACGGGCTCCAAGTGGATCTCTGCTCCTCCGTGGACCTCCATGGGCTGCAGGGGGACAACCTGCTCCACCATGGTCGTCACCACAGGCTGCAGGGGAATCTTGGCCAGGAGCCGCATTACTCCTCCCCCTCCTTCTGAACTGACCTTGGCGTCTGCAGCTGTTCCTCACAACAGGCTGGTAGATGTCTCTCAGGATCTTTTTTTTACATCTTATTCACTTCTCATCTCCTTTCCACTTCTTGCAGCCGGGCTGGACCGAGTCGGGCCCAGTCGGCTGCCTGGCGAGAGGCCAGAGGGTGAGGCCTGCAAGGCCCATGAGGCCTGCGCCTCCCCCTCTGCGCCTCTGCCCCCGCTCAGCTTCTTCACATCTTCTCTTCTCTCTCTTTTTTTTCTGTTTTCCCATTCTTAAATACGTTATCGCAGAGGCGTTATCACGAGACATTCTGCTACCAATCGGCTCGGCCTTGGCCAGCAGCGGGTCCGCCCTAGGCCTGGCCAAGTCCCCTGAACAAAGGGGAGCGACTTCTAGCAGTTTCCTACAGAAGCTACCACCTTAGGCCCCCCCTCACTAAACAAAACCACGACATTGCCAAAACAAATTCCTGTTGCTTATATGTGTTGGCTCCATGCTTAAGCAAACTGGAGGTATACTACTAACATGCAGTTACTAATCTATTCTTTGTGCATGTTCTAGACATTTTCTATGGTTTGTAGTTGCACAGTTGCACTGTGGAGAAGTTTAGCTTTAATATGCAATACTTGCTAGAGGTTGCTTTTTTTAAAAACTGTGTTTATTATACCACTGTAATTTGCAGTAATACTGTTTATGAGAAATACAATTTTTTAAAATTGTCAAATAGTTCCTAATGTATTAAAAAGATAAACTAAATCAGCAATAAATGTTAATGCTGCTTTGTAATGCATGTTAGACTTCGAAAGCCTAGAGAAAGACTTTTCCTCTCAGTTAACTTTTAGTGTCTCTCATATACAGGCAGCGTCCTGCACTTGGTGAGTGCTTAGCATCTCTTGCAGCAGCCATTCCAGTAGCATTCCTTGAACCTTCTCTCAACCATTACAACCCATTGTCTGTCTTCAACACAAAAAGTGCAAGAGAAAGAGCAAGTAAGTTCTGCTCCTCATACACACACAAAAAAGGTATTTGCTCCTCTCCGACTAATAATAATAAAAAGAAATGGTAATAATGAAAAACCCAAATGTGTGTGTCAGTAGAGAACTCCTACTATTACTCTTTCATGACTTGTTATTTTAGCCTTGCTCTGCTTTGTTAAGAGTGTGTTAACATTGTTCCCTTTCTCCTAACATTTTTTTCTGCACATGATGTTTTAATTCTTTTGTGCAGCTTCATACTATTTGAAGCTTATTTTGAAGCTTCAAATTTATATTTAATAAATAATTTATATATTTTATAATTTATATTATTCAAATTATATTTGAAGCTTAGTTGAAGATCATATCTACATCAAAAATTTTAGCAAATTGTACAGTTATGTTCTTACTAGCAATATGCAAGGGGTATAATTTCTTATTTATGTGAGCAGGAAAATTATCTATTTTTTTTTTTGTTGTTGTTGTCTTACCAGTACTCCATTGCAGTTTGGTATAGGGAACTCCTGACAGACTCTGACTTTGATTCCATGAAAACTTAATCAAAGGAGCATGAGTCCTTCTACATAGATTTTCTTCACTTACTTCTCTACGAAATTACTCTTGATGGACTCTCATATCTTAAAGTATTTCAGTATTTTCCTCATTGATCCATGTAAGAATCGTTACCTGCCAAAATCATTGTTCCTTTAAACAACAAAAATATGTAGGTAGATCAATTCCGTATACTTCAGAAGTTTTTTCACATAAAAGCAGTTATGGAAAGCTTGTGCTAGCCCTTCCTTCCTGTCAACCCTACTTTATAGAAACAGACTAGTGGAAGAAGAATTTTGCTGGAGTGACTGACACTAGATTATGATTGGTTGTTAATTGCAGAATAAACACCCTTCTGTTTCTAATACAAGCATCTGACACTGGAATTATTTCCAGAATTCTGGAATTCTTTCCTGCATTTTTGTTGGGAGACAGATGTGCAGAGTTAATGAACTAGGTATAGTTTAATTTTTATCTCACCCATAATTTTTCTTTGTTTCCTTTTCCCTGAGGTGGAATATACTCTTTTGCAATACGACATTAAAGTTGTGAATGATTATGGAAACAATGGCCAGAGTTTATCCAATATTGATATAAGCTCTCAGTTTTGCACTTTTACATAGCTGAGCTGTTCACTAGATAATTACAGGACATGTTATGGTAAAGCCCTAGCTTTATGGCAGCTATTGTCTACATCAGTGCTATATGCACATCATCAGAAAGATGTAATTGCTGAGATGAGAAACCCATGTATACCCAAAAGTCTTACTATATCTGCCCAAGATGGTGACAGAAAAAAAACCTGAGATTTTGTATTTATTGTATTTTTTGCACATTATTTGTAGTTAGGGTTGAAACATAGATGAATGTAGGTGTGTTATTTTATTTTGGTAATTAATTCTTTGCTTTTCTACCCTTACTTGCAGTTTTAGGTATGCCTGATACAGTAGAAGAGATGTGTCCAGAAATCCCTCAGTTGGATGGACTAATAAAGGAAATTAATGATTTAGCAGAGTCCGGAGCAAGGTATACTGAAATGCCTCATGTAATTGAGGTTATCTTACCCATGCTATGCAACTATTTATCCTACTGGTGGGAAAGAGGATCTGAAAGTGTTCCTCAAAGTGCTGAGCCTTGCTGTACTATGATAACATCTGAGCACCTCAGCATTGTTCTTGGAAACATTCTGAAAATCATTAACAACAACCTGGGAATAGATGAAGCATCTTGGATGAAAAGAATTGCAGGTACTGTGAATATTTTTAAAGACTTATGTACCTAATAATATTTGATTACTATGCTACACTTTACCCTATTACCCAGTGATATAATAATAATAAATTGTAATTTAAAAAGCAGGAAAGAAAGATAAAAAGTAGATAAGTAACACTAAGAGATTATTATTATTATTATTATTATTATTATTATTATTATTATTATTATTATTATTATTATTATTATTATTATTATTATTATTATGCATGCATTACAGCATCACTGTAAGCAGAGGTTTCTGTACAACATAATGGATTTTTTAAGTCTTACCTTCTCTATGCACTGTATAAGAGCCTTAGCATTTAATTTGGACTTGTGAATTCCATTGATTTTCAAGAGACCTAAGAACTGAGTAATGCAGTAGAGCATACAAGTCCTGCGTGCAGTTTTGTAGTGACTGCTTATCTACATAAGTAGATAATGTACTAGTGTGATTCTTGCAAGGATTTTTGACTTAGAAGGTCTGCATTTTATTACTAATGCTTGTACTAAATAGATCTATGATCTTGAATTAGTCATTCATTCTCTGCGTTTTAGCTTGCCCAAGGCAAAAGAGGTAAAGGAGTTCTTCCAGAACACTGTCTTCTGACTATTATCTGATATTGTATTAAAAAAAAAACAAAACCCACACAAAAAAGAAACCCAACAGTATTTTTGTGAGGACTTTGTGTCTCAATCCCTGCTTTGTTTAGGATCTAGGCTAGGGACATGTGATTTGCCAAAACCATGGTAGTTTAATTGACATAAGACTGAAATACTTATAATCTGAATTCCCAGTAACTAGCTTTTAATCTTTCAATACACATTACTATTACAAAGCTATATTTATAGTTTTATTAATAATTTTATGATGCTCCATAAATATGTGACATGCTATAACCTTTATGTTTTATAGAACTGCAGAGTTCATGTTAATACGATGAAAAACATCAATTGTGCATTAATGATAGGATTGTCTATATTTTTACATATAGTTTATGCTCAACCCATCATAAGCAAAGCCAGACCTGATCTGCTCAAAACTCACTTTATTCCAACGCTGGAGAAATTGAAGAAGAAAGCTATAAAGATTGTTATGGAAGAGGAGCAACTGAGAGCAGATAGTAAAACTGACACCCAAGAAGCTGAGCTACTCATTCTTGATGAGTTTGCTGTTCTTTGTAGAGACCTTTATGCCTTCTATCCAATGCTGATACGTTATGTAGACAACAACAGGTAAATAAAAACTAATAATTAAACTCATATTTATTAGTTAATATACTGGAATCCATGATCAGATAATCAGAAAGAATACAATGCCTCTAATGTTACGCTGAGAACCAAGATCCTGAGTATTTTAAGATTCTTGACTTATAATGACGTACCTTGAATTCACACCTTTTTCTCATATGCATTTGACTTGTTTGGTCGCATTATAACTGCACTATTATCATTGAGAATGCATATCCTGACTAGACTTGTTATATATGCTACTGCAGCCCAATAACATTACAAATTAATATGACTTCAAAAATTTAAAAATGGGTAAAATCCTTAACTGTTAATGAAGGAGTGAAAAACTTGTTTGACTCAATGGAATCATTCTATTTGTAGAAAATACCATATAGATGTTAATTTTTTTGTGTGGTTTTTTTGTTGTGTTTTTTTTTTTTTTAAGATGGAAATAAAAAGCGTTTGGACAACATTGTATTGCTTTTGGAATTACCAGAAGTTTTTCTCCTCAAACTTTTGCTGAAGGATTACTCTGTGCCTACACTTTCCCTTTCCTTTGTCCCTGAGCATTGACCCCAAGATGGTCTTCAGAAGAGTATCTGAATTATCTATAGTATCTCAGTATCTACAGTGTCTTAATCCTGTCCTTAACATTGTTCTTCTGTACACAATCATTGTCCGCTTATATTTTTTAGGTGTTAGTACATATTGGGCCAGTTAGGAGAATTTTCATTGCATGCGTTATCATTTATGCTGTGAACCAACTTACACTGAGAATGATTTGGTTTTTCTAGATGAACTCAAGGCTTTACTATGTCAGACCTTGTTGGCAAGGAAACCCTTCAAATTTTTGAAAAACACAGATTGAACTGGGCTGTGGAGAAATCCAACTAGAAAGATAGAGTTAACGAGCATATATTATAATATAATAATTCCTTCCATGTCTGCTGTCAGATGCCCACTTTATGTATCATCATATTAATGCATTTTAATTTAGAGACATTTAAGAGGGCTGCATCTGTTAGTTCATTTGCCCAAGTTTTCTGACCATCCTTGTGCAGACAGACCCAGACTGAAGTTGTATTAGTTCCTGGGTTACAAAAATAAACAAATTGAAGCAGTCAGTCCTTACAACTCTACCCACTCATTTATTTCCTTTCCTCCTCTCTCCATTATAGTGTTCTCTTTTGGATCATCACAAAGTTTTGATAACAAAGTTTTATTATGGGGAGGAAAAAAAAAAGAAATAAAAAAGAGAGAGAATTTTGCTTTTCAGCCAGGTCTGTTCTCTAGTCTGGTTGACAGAATAGACACAAAAACATGTGTTGGCACCATGAAGAGGAGAAGCAGGCAGAAATGAGTAGCCAAGAATTGGGAGTTTTGTGGCAGATAACTTAAACTGCCATGGAAAAATGGTCTCTCTAATGATGGTCGTGGAAAATTGAAGTAATTCAAATTAAATTCCAAGATTAACTACACTACTGTAACCTGATCTATGAAATAGATATTGTTATATTCAGTTGTCTTATTTGAAATGTCTTATTTAAAATTTCTCTTGTTTTTTTAATTAGAGCAAATTGGCTAAAGAAACCAGATGCAGATTCTGATGAACTCTTTCGAATGGTAGCTGAAGTTTTTATCCTGTGGTGTAAATCACATGTAAGATAAGATGTATACTTTTTCTTCCATTTCGTTCTGTCTTTAAATATAAATGGGGTACACGTGAATGAATTAAACTTCTGGTGATTTTTTTTTTTTTCATCTTTAGAATTTCAAAAGAGAAGAACAAAATTTTGTGATTCAGAATGAAATCAACAATTTGGCATTTTTAACAGGAGACACCAAGAGCAAGATGTCTAAAGTAAGTTAATAAAAAATGTAGTGGATCAGTTAAATCTTCAGCATGTGTTTAGTTTGTTGTAAGAAGGCTCCGAAAATCTACTCAGATTGCAGCTGCTGTGCTGGTGGAAGAAACAAAAATTAGTTTTGTTTCTTGATGATAGATATGACAACTACTGTGCAAAATATAGACTTTGTACCTTAGAGTTACTTATTAAATGTCTGCTAAGTAGTCAAAGACACAAGATTAAAATAAAGGTCTTGGTCTGAAAAAGTTGCACATATAAGAGAAAATGGGTTGTATTACCAATGTGAGTTCTTTATCTTTCAGGAAAAAAAAAAAAGGTAGACTATTTTATAAAAGCAAGTGAAGAAACACTGATTGCCTGATCTTTTTCTTGTGAACAACAATCGGTATTGTTCTGTCAGTTTTGATGGAGGAATTCTGTCTTTGCATATAGATGTTTATTCATACATATAGCGTGCAGATGTGCAGTTTTCTTTTTCCTTATTAATTACCACATTCATTTCTTTTTTGCTCATTTTCAAGATGACAAGATGCCAACATGGTGGCTGGAAGCTACATTTATTACTTGTCTAATAGAGAAAATACATGTGGTGTACTTTAAAAAAAAATTCTAGATTAGAATTAGGTAATTCATATTTAATCTAAATTGTGTCTCACTGCAGTATTGATAATAGGATAATATGACGTAAACTGTTAGTGTCATGTTTTAGTCAGTCAGTCCTCCATTTGGCAGGAATTGCCTGTTTACAAAGTAAAGAATAACTATCCCTCATACTGCTCTAATTTGGATAAGATCACAGGAATTTAACACCAAGAATCTATACAACCCAAATTTGTAAGAGTTTGGTTTTGATATTATGTTTTCAAATGCCTGTTGTTTATGTTTAAATATACTGATACTTATATAAATTTATTTATACATAACAGGGATGTAGATGCATATGTAAATGTGCTTTTCTTCATATGAGTGTACAGTACAGGGAGTTTATAAATTGTTTATATGCATATCATTTTTTGTAAGCATATTAATATCAAATCATAGCATTCAAGGACACCGTGCATGGTTATTGCTAATGTAGGAAGAAATAAAAGACTGTCTTCTTCATGACTGAATATTTTATTAATATGGTATCATATCTGCAGGAGTGATTGCAGAACAGCTGATAATTTAGATAGGCATTTGTTTTGTGATGACTTAAATACCATGGTACAACACATAAGGCATCTTTTAGAAATGTATAATGTAATATATAATGCAAGTGCTCTAAAACCAACACATTCATTAAAGTATACATTTAGATGTGAAATTTTATTAAGACAGCATAGTTTAAAATAAACAAGAAATTCTCTAAGTAACTGCATTTCAGGGTTTCTTACAAAGTCTGATACTTATATCCTCAGAGAATAATCAGTAGAGGATGTTACATTAGGGAACATTATTTTTATGATTTTTTGCTTTAGTAGTAAACATTCAGAACTCAGGAAATAGTATGTGAACAGAATAATTAGGACTTCGCTCTTTATCACTAGCTCCTCTTTATTCACATTGTTTTTAGTGGAAGCAATCATATCCAGTATTTATCAAGCATGAGGATGTATAGATAAGTGTAAATATGAACATTGACTATTAACAGTTCACCCAAGACAGAACAGTTTGGGGTCTCTTAAAGGAGTAAGGTCCCATGCTGATCTTGGACTGCTTTAGACAACTCTCTGTCTTAACAACAGGCTTAGTATTTTTCCTAAGATACAGGATACTGTGATAGTATTAATGTGTAAGGTATGATATATCATGCATGAAAGGTTCTTTATATGCCATATGCAGAGAATGAAGGATTAGGATTACATTAATTATCAGTAGCTAATAGCAGTGGTAACAAATGATTCATCATTACAATCAATAAATTGATTAAGTACCCATTGTATTTTGATTGTACAATAATAAATTTGATAATATTTTCTCAAATAAATGTATTAACAGCTGAGCAGTTTTTTGATTTTTCTTTTCTAAAAAAATGGCAGCAGATTGCTCGGAGGGGAATGGTAAGTTAGAGAACTTTCAGTCTGAGAGAGACTGGTAACTTAGATTGCATTGAAATAACAGATTTGTGATAGAAGTGTTGAAATGGAGAATTTAAACCCATTCAACTCCACTGATCTGTTATTTTTGAACCCTTCATAGGTTTTTTGATAAAATAGCATTTTGACAAAGATGCAATGATATCCTGTTGTGTTTTACAGTTAACTGGTATAAAAGACTAAATGTATACACTCACATGTACATAATAAATTAGTAATACATATGTAGGTAATTTTTCTGTGTAAATTTTGGAAACTAAATGAATCTGTGGCTGGAGATATAACCTCAGTGCTAAACACTTGGATATCCTACTGAAGTTCTATTTGACTGGCCCTCATTATTAATTTTTTTAATCTGTTTTTAAAAGCATTTGGATAGACCTATTCTAGAAGTTGAGGCAGTCATAAAATCCAAGTTTGTATTAGAAAACAACATTGTGGTTTGTGCCCATTTGTAATATGTAATATATATTATTTGCAAATTTACAGTAATTAGAGGATTTCATGTTAATATTTTCTGCAATAATTTTAGTTCTCTGAGAGTATTTCAATTGCATAGAATATCTTTTCTTTAGGTATACTATGGTAAATCATAGTGGATTAATTTTATGGTCATGTCTAACAAATGAAATATAATTAATATCTTGTCTTTACTTACCTTCAGTGGATATCTGCTGAACCGTGTCTGTGCAGCATATACATATTTCATACAATTGAAATTTTTAATTAAAAATTTCTGTTTGAGTAAGATATTGAAGATTCTGAGATGCTTAACACTTAATTTGATGATTAGTCTTTCAGTCTTTCTTAACTTGTAGCTTTTTTTCCTCATTATGTGTTATAAATACAGTAGGATATAAAAAGATATTTTAATAATAGCTTGGCTTCAACATTTTGAGGCTCATTCAAGTAGCACAAGAAGACAAAGTTACTATTACAGCTATCACAGAATGAAGGGCTTGTTTGTATGTATGGTTTTTTCTGCTTGTTTTTAACCAACGGTTTTCTATAGTATTTTCCTGCACCTGGTCAAGGATTCTTTTGAGTAACTTGAATTTTTTTTCCTTTTTGCCATAACTACATGGTTTTGTTGTTATCTTCTTAAGATTTCCTGACACGATAATAGTACAGTGTTGACTATGGACTACATGTTTATTTAAGTGTATTTATGGTATTAAGATAATAAACAGGGAAAAAAATCCTGTGTATGTATGAGAGTTACAGCTGAGTTTATAATAGTGTTCTGAAAATGGGTACTGCTGAGAGATATGAGCCTAGGTCAAGTTTTCTCTCAGATTGTCTTCAAAACAGTAATGAGCTTTGCAATGGGAAAATACATCTATAAATGAAATGCTGCATCATCACAGTGATAGTTTGATTTCCATTTCTAAAAATAATTTTTCTCAAACATATTTTGGTAGGGAGAAGAGGTAGAAAGAGCTGTTTTAGTGAAAATGTGAATATTTTTCATCATTGGACTGTCTGGAGTTCCAGACACCTTCTTCCTTTTAACAATATTGGGAAAAGATGCATTAATATATAGATGTGCTCACTTACTAGATATACTTCTTTATGTGCTGAAGCAACAAATGGTAGTGCTGAATAGTGGCAGATAAATTCAGTTCAATCACTTAATTAAGATTAAGCTGAATAAAAATTGTTTCACTAGGGTCTCATTTGAATATACACTTACAGTCTATTGCTTTAGCTACAGACTTATAATATTTTTATTGTTCTGATAAAGCTGCGTAAGTTTATTACTAACTTGTAAAATTATCATCTTTTCATCTCTTTTACTTATGATTTTTTCCCTTTATTTTTCTTTCATACAGGCCATGCAAGTAAAGGTACAGGTCAAAGTGCATGATGTGTCTTTGTTTTAGATTTAGAGATGATCAGGCTCCAAGCATTCCTTCCATTGATCATAGCAGTGGCGTCACAAAGTGAAGGCCCAAGTTCCACCTACTGTAAATTTTCTCCAAGTTAAAGAGGCAGTGTTTGACCAGAGCAGTTGGAATTCTCTTTGGCATTCCCACATATTGCTTAATGTGAAAATCTAGTTTAGTTACATTTTTAAATAATTTTAGATGTACATTCTGCCTCTGCTGTCTTTCTGCATTCTGATTTTTTTTGCTAATATACTGAAGCAGACGTTGTAAAAGCAATGCCTAGGTAGAGTCATCAGAAACATGTATTTGGCTTATGATATTCAAGAAAAATATATGGGAGAAATGTTCTATAACCTATATGCTGTCTGTAGATGAACAGAAGATTGTATTAGAACCAATAAGTTTAAATAAGACAGTTCAAATCCTACATTTTTTCCGAAATTAGAATGGTCTTTGCTAAAGATGTGAGGTGTGACAAAACTTTTAAGTAATCCTTGTTTCTTTTATGTATTTAATGTATTCAAACATCTCTTTCTTCCAAGTGAACCATAGTTCACATTCCTTTGCATCATTCATATTATCTTTTTAATATGAGTTTCTAATATAGATGAGTACTTTTGGACCTGTAGTGTGTACTACATTGGTGAAGCAGAATCAGCAGCAAAATGGACCATAAACCCCTTTCATCTTTCCCTTCACTCTGTGTGCTGAGAAGCACCCATGATGCTGTGAAGAGTTTTTGATCAATTAAATTGGAGGCATGAGGTAAAAAGCAAGCAGTTGTGTTAAACTAATAGACCTGATTCCACGCTTTGCTATTGTCAACCTTCCCCAGGTATATAGAGTAGGATTTAACAAATACTGTCATGATAATCTCGGAGAATTGAAGGTTTAAGGAGGGTTGGAAATACTAAAAATATTAATTCCATCATTTTAACCCATTGTAGCTGACTTTTTTTAGTATAAAGAAACTCTTTCTTCTTTTTGATTGTATAATTATTATGAATCTACTGGAGAATCAGTAATTCTTTTTCTGCATATGTTTATTGAGGAAATGTCCATTTGTGTGTTTAAATCCTCAGACAAGTAAGATCATTATATGCTGTTATACAACCAGTTTATATGATTCTTCTCATTGAGGTCAATTAATTATATAGGCAAAATATATCCAATTTAATGCTCTTCACATATGACATGGAAGTATTGTGTTTGCTCATATAGATGCATATTAGAACTGAAAGAGACATAATTTTGTTGTCATTTAGGTTTCTGCCTATGACTCTACTTATACATTTATCAGCAGGAGTTGTGAATTTACAGAGAGCAGAATTTGATGGCAAAGGCAGAATGGATCTTTTTTAAATGTTTTAAAAATGTTCAGGTTTTAAGGTTCACCTGTCTTGTTCATACCTAGTTATTAATCTCGAATGACAATAAAGAAAATTGGATGTGTAAAATATCATGAAGCATAAAGATGCAGAAAAGTAAACCAGTATTTCTCCTTCTTTTCCTTTTTTTTTATTTTTAATATATCTATTATATATTTTGTTATTCCTTATTTAAGAGGCATAGTGACGCCACTGGAATACAGTGATGCATTGTGGGATTTGTTTGTGTGCTGTCAATGTAGAGTACAAATAATGCCATTATTATAGCCATTACCTCACTGCTATTTGTAAGGCACTTCCAAAAGCAAAGCTTTGATACAAAGTACTCTATTGCAATTGTTAGTTCCTTAAGAAAGGAAGCCACATCCATCGTATGTTCCCTCTGACCTGCAAAATGCTCAACTCCAGCTACATACAGAGATTCACCATCTAGAAGACAGAATTTGTCAAAATTTACCACTGAGTAGAATATGTATGGCTACCTTTTTTTCCTCCAATGATTACTGTGATAGTAATATGGTAATAATTGGTAAATAATGAATTGCAATGGATTCTGCTGTATCCTTATGTGGAACTACACAATGTATTATAAAAACTGAAGTCAGTAAAACTTAATTTACAGAGGGAAAAGGATGTGGAGGGTTAAATGCAAGCATTTGCTATTTTGTAGTGTTGTGTAAGCCTGGAGGCCTAGTCCTGAAATCTTATCTTAGGCAAAACTCCCCTTGAGTGTAGTAGGAGTTTAATCTAGGTACAGAATTCAGAACTGGGCTATTTTAATGTTGTTGTTTACCATATGTTCATTAAATATACAGGTCTGTTCTAAAGATTTTGGTTTGCTGTCTCATAAAAGAAAAGTTGTGTGTGAAACATTGTACAGTATCTGTTGTAAGGAGAAAGGGCAGATGTTCTTCTCTTGTGCTGTTTACTTCTCTGTCTCTTTTGTTTTCCTTTTCCTGTTACTCGTGATCTCCAAAGATGCAAAAGACTTAATTTTTCATCCCAGAGTTACTTATATTAGCCAAAGCCAAAGGGCTTTTCACAGAGGTACTAATTCATTGGCATTTCATTTCATTGAATGAAATCCTCTTAGATACTGGTATTTTTCAGTTGAGACAAATCAGACAATATTAATTCGTTCAGACCCTGGATAACTGTCTTCATGTAAGTTTCTAACAAAAATGTAAACTGAATTTGTCAATGTAACATTGAGAACTAATAGTGTCCCCTGAGACCAACTCAACTTTTAATTCTAGGGTTGTTTTTGATTTGAGAGGTAAGATTCAGAAACTAGTTAGATTCATATTTATGAATGCACACAAAAGTATATTACTGCTATTAAAATATTATTGTTATTGCAATTTCTGCATTGGTGCACAGCAAAAGTATTCCTTTACATTTCCCACTTAAGACTGTACACCGTTCCTCTAGGTAGCGTTTTTAATTAATTGTACTACACAGGAACATAGCTTTCTTGGACCATTAGGGGGAAAGCATGTTGGAAAAGTGTGTGATCAGAGAATTACAGTCATTTACTTTTGTGGTTTTTTTTAAATTATAGTCTGGAGGACAAGATCAAGAGAGAAAGAAATCAAAACGTAGAGGGGATTTGTACTCCATACAAACATCTTTGATTGTAGCTGCACTTAAAAAGATGCTTCCTATTGGTTTGAATATGTGTACTCCTGGGGACCAAGAGCTCATCTCTTTGGCTAAGACTAGATACAGCCATGTAAGTGTATACTTGGTAATAGTTTTAATGCAAAATAAGCAGAACTTAATAAACTGAACTTTGAGGCATAGATATCTAAGTAGTCAATGTAATTAAATATACCAATGTACTGTAAGCAATTACAGCTGCTAATTGGGCTTTCACAAGAAAAAGTGGTGTGTATAGACAGCTGCCATCATTTCCATGTCACTTGCCATTTGTATACAATGTACATTTTTACATATGCATATTAATTTGGATCAAATACTGAAGTACTTTTAGTTATCTTTAATTCTGTTCAGAGTTTCATCCTTGTTTTGTGGTCAAAATTAAAGAAAGCCTTTGTCCCATGCCCTTCTGGTAACTTACATACTATGAAAACAAAACAGGTTAAGTTTCAATATTAAAATAATAGCTGTTCAATGTTGGACATGTTCTTATAAAATGAATCATTATCTGAAAAATATTTCTACCTTTTTACAGAGGGACACTGATGATGAAGTCAAAGAACATTTACGTAACAACTTACATTTGCAGGAAAAGGTAACATAAAATATTAAAGATGTTGATGTGCACTTTCAAAACAGAAGTCACAATTGTTTTGTTTGTTGTGATATGTAAAAAACAACCAAAAAAAGAACGTGAAAAGCTGTTAGAAAAATTGCCATTTTAACATTTTTTCTTCATAATTTTTTAATGGCAATAGTTTATATATGGCTTTGGCTGGTATTTTCAAGTTTCAGGAAGTCCTATAGAATTGGACAGGTGTAAAGAATTGATATATCAGTAATTTTAAAGCTGTACTTACTTAGAATCAACTTGATCCAAGAACAAAATAAAATTTAAAATATAGTATTTCAGCTTCTCTTCTTGAACTTAATTTGGACTAATGACTAAATAATATTTCTAAAATTATATGCATTTTCAAGTGACTATGATAAAATAAGAAAAGCTTGTGTCATCTTAACACTTAAGAGTTTTACAGATTTTATGTTCCTACTGTTTATAGGCTGAATGTGTTGTCAAAGGTGATAGCAAAATGGAGTCTTAATCATTCTGTAAATAATAAATCATTTAGATCTTTGCCTAGAGTCTTTGAACATAATAGGAGTAATTCATTTATCTGTCATGGGAGATGACTGTCTGGTTGCTATAAATTTGGGCTTACATAAATTTAAATTGGAAAAACTAAGTAATTCTAACGTGTTTTTTTCTAAGGTGTTGTCTTGTAAAAAGCCCAAAACCTTTGGCTGTAACTCTTCACCTACTGAAATTCTAGCTGTCTTTTATAGCGTCCATAAAACAGCTTTCCATTGTTGGTATAGAAGTCCTACAAGCAGTTAAACTCAATCCCAATACTAAATGTACGTCCTTATTTTTAGTGCAGTTAAATGGGATACAGAAGTCCCAGAGCGCTTTATTTGGTTTGATGAAATAAAAATATGGAAACTTGCTTAAGAATTGAACTCACTTCTCCAACAGTATACTGAATCGAATGCCATTTTTCTGAGCAGCTAGCAGATGTTAATTTTGACTGAAAGGGGACAGATGAAGTGGAAGTATCTATAACATTCTTTATTATACTATGAGAATAATAGTGGTGGTAGTCAAATTCAGTAACTTCATTCAGCAGCTTACATAGGAAATATGTTGTTTTTTAGTCTGATGATCCAGCTGTGAAGTGGCAGTTAAATCTGTACAAAGACATTTTGAAGAGTGATGAACCTACTGACCCTGAGAGAAATGTGGAACGTGTGCAGAGGATATCAGCTGCTCTGTATCATCTGGAACAGGTAAAATGTTAAATGTCTACACTGTGTTTGTTTTAAAATAGCATGATTTTTTTTTTCCTTGTAGAGATTATTTTGACTTCAGTGGGTGTCATTTTTAAAGTTTACAGATAAAAGTAATTTTGCACATGCGTGCATGCACACACACATATGCACACACATATACAGATGTGTGTATATATGCAAAATTTTTAATGTAATCTGTTCAAGTGCCTCAATTTAGCTTCAGGGAAAACTCACGATATATTTGCCTCTGCAAAACTTTACATATACTATACTTTATGTATACTATACACAAGAAGTATAGTATACAAATCATGACCATTCAGTAGCTGAAAAATCTGTAATTTTAGAAAGAAATGTTTGCATGCACACTTATTTTTAATGTACTAGTTTTAGCCCATCTCCTATTTCTGCACCTGAGGATGCCATAGCAACTTTTGAATAAGTTGCCTGTTCACTCAAATGATACAATTTAAATACAAAAAAGCATTTGTACGCTTCCCACATGAAATTAATCCATTTCATTTACAAGTAATATAGCACAGGAATTTGTGAGCAATTGAATGTGCATAGTTAGAAACAGACAAAATAGCCATTTTTTAATTTTACCAAAGAGTCCCATACATGAGATGCTCTGGCATCTAGACCCTTTCTGTATAAACTGAAAGGTACTATATATAAGGCCCTCAGTATTTTTTTGTATTAATTGAAAAACAAAAAACAAAATAAAACCCCCAAATGACTTTTTTTTTTTTCAGGTGATGAGGAGTGTTTATAACACTTTCTAATTTGCTAACTACATTAACCACTAGCTAAAAAGAAAATTTTGAGTTAAAGTTGAAGAGTTTCTATTGTATGTACTAGAAGACATTTTCCCATAGGTTGAACAACCACTGAGATCAAAGAAAGCTGTTTGGCACAAACTCCTGTCAAAACAACGCAAAAGGGCTGTTGTTGCATGTTTCAGAATGGCACCATTATACAACCTGCCAAGGTAAATGGCTTAAAGGTTTATTTTTTCATAACTTTTGTTTACATTTCTGAGTGCAAGTATTTCTCGTGTGTGTACCTACAGATTTGTTGATTGTTAGACCCATGTAATTTTGGTTAAGCGACAAGAGTCGTCAGCTAGTTCCTCACAGTAGCAAAATACTTGTCTCATGGCAAATAACCAGAGGGGGAAAAGACCATAGGAATTACAGTGCTTCAAATCCAAATCCAGTGCTTAATTTCTGTCAGCTGTTACTCTGTATAGTTCCTCAAGTGATCTGTGAAAATTGTTAAGATGTTGCTGTTTCTGTCCTTTTTTTCCTCTGATTGATTGTTCTTTTTACTCTTATTCTCCTGTGTTTGTGTTCTTTTCTCTTAACTTTGTTTGGCTATTCCTCTCCTATTGCATGAATGCTTCAAGAGCTTTAGTTTGTCTGAGGCAATCTTTAGCTACTACATCAGAATGTTACGTGCATTAAAGTGGCTAGTGGGGCAGAGCAGTGCAGAATATTTTGGACTTGTGTGTTGCTCTGCTTCTTACTCCAGTTGAATGTAGATACTGCAAAGCCCGAGAAAAAATGCATCCATCTACTGCTTTAAAGAGAATGTTAAGACCGTGTTGCATTGGAGTAATTTCCTTTATCCTGCTCCTTCTTAACAAATCTGCTTTTTATTCAGATAGAGCCTGAGCGCATCTTTAAGTTTGCTTCTCATCTTCTTCTACACTTTTCCACCTTTCATGTTTAATATTTTTGTTCAAAGACTGTTTGCAAAGTGTGTAACAGAAGAGTTGCCTTTCATTTTTAAATGCCTTTATTAAAGCCTATCTACATGCCTGATGTCGGCTAAAGGTCTGTAGCTGCACCACTCACTAGGTTTGCACAAGACAAATAAAAAGCCAATTATGCTGTAGAAAGCACACATCCTTCCTTCACAAAAAGAAGTAGTCCTAGACTGTAATAACTTCTCTAAGTTGTCACACTACCACCAGGCAAGTGGTTTCTTTAAAGAAACAGAGTAATGAAAAGGTTTAAGTACAACACAAGAAAAACTGGCTGGTATCAGCTATTCCATCTTCAAGAAATGTGTTTGGGAAAACAAGAGAAAGTGGTATGAAGAGCATCCATCTCAGTATAACATTTTTGTGAGCATTTTTTTTTTTTACAACCCTATTCTAGATTTATAAATTCTTAAAATGTTTTTAATATATATGAACACCCAAATAATAAAAATGGTTCATCTATTTTTACTGTTAAAAAAAATTTGTATTATCTGTAATTTTCATTAAAAACTTCTCTGTGTTAAAAAGATTGAGGTTGGTTCTTCTCAAACTTTATGGTAAATTTTGTGGTGATTTACTCCAAATTTAAATATGAATGTGAGGCAGATCTGTCCAGCTATTTCATCTTGTAGATTCTAAAAATGAACTGTCATAAAAATATTTTATCTAATTAATTGTAGTGTCTGCACTTCACAACAGTCAAGACTGAAAAAACACTTTGGAAATAGGATCATAAAATCATAGAATGGTTTGGATTGGAATGGACCTTTAAAGGTCATATAGTCCAAGCCCCCTGCAATAAGCAGGGACTTCAGGGTATGTTGTTCAACTGATAGGTGCAGGGCAAAGTTTTAAAATTCACTAGTTTACAGACACGTGGGTTTTTTTCTAGATAAATCACCAGATTCTGACAAGAAAATAAGGCTATCAGACTATTATGCACCTATAACTGTCTCCATCATTTAAGTTGATTGTGTTGTTAAGATGTCTCTGAATCCTAGGGAGATTATTTCTAGTGAGGTGTGATTAGTTCTAGGAGCTATGTAAATCCATGTGAACCAGAGTTTCAAATGCAGCTCTCCTTGTGTATTTCCTCATTTTAGTTGCAGCTTCATATTGGCAGTATTATTTCTAAATTTGGTGCTAGAATCAATTAATTTAAAGGGTACCCTTTCATTTATCCTAGAAAAAATTAATATCTTCAGTGAATAATGAACTCTTTCTTTTGAAAATTTTCTGGAGACTTAGGTGGCTTTCAATATAATTTAATGTTAATCTCATATTTTAATCTAATTTTCTTCAAAACACATTCTTATATGTATCAGCTTTTAGGAATTCCAGTAAGATATTTCAGAAATTGAAGTGTCTATTGATGTGCAGGTGTTTGTTAAATCATAGAAAAATTACTTTGTCTTCTACCATAAATATTCCAAGTATTCCCTTTTCTGAGAAGTGTCTGTAGATATAAAATAAATAGTTGTATTTTAAAGTCTTTTTATTTTTCAAGGAAAAAACCCATCAGTTAAGTTAGGCAATAATAATTCATTCTTCATGTTCTGTGTTTAATGAATGTACGTGGCTTTGAAAACCTGTCTTATGTGATAAATGTTTTCTCTGAGATGCGTGTATTTGTTTAATGTTTTAAGGAAATTAATCTGTAAAAAAAATTTGTCTTATTGTCTGTCGTTTGTATAAGCACATAGATGCAGCGAAGTTGTACATGACAATTTTCCGTACACAGTTTATGAATACATTCTTTCTGACTACTTTATTGAATTTAACTTGTGCCTTTCTTCAATGAAAACCTATATGCTTTTCTTCAGACACAAAATTAGCAATTTCTTCCTGAGCACCTTTCAACGTGTTTGGCTGGAAAAAGTACATGAAAAAACTCAGTATGACAGGCTTATACTCAAGTTAACGGTAATGTAACTTGTGGAGAGCCTCTTCCTTATGCGCACACTTATTCCTTCCCAGCCATGATTTGATGTTTTCATAAAACATGAATTTGTACAATTTTCAGAGGAGATTCTGATTGGTCAGTTTTTGGAATCTGATAACAAAATGGCATCAGTGACAGGAGGAGAGCCTAGAAGGTTGACTCAATAGCTATTCCATTAGAAAATAAGAATTTATGCACACAATGTATTTAAACAAGTCCTAGTATATACAGCCAATTTGTATGGCTTTTGTTAGTGGTGCAGGATAAAAGTAAATGAAAAGGCTGTGCGGAACAACATTTGTAACCTCATGTAGTGGAGCTTTAAAACAAAGCTTTCCCCCAAATGTAATATAAAGATTGAATGATTTGGCCAGTATTATGTGTAGTCCTATTGCCATGAACTGCATTTTCTGTGGGAAGTTAGATTAATGAATTCTGTTTAGTAGTAATTAATATGCCTATGAGTTTTCTAAAATGGGTAATTTTCTAGAGCCAGTTTTGTGTATTTCTAATCCAGCTTCTTTGAGGGCACATTAATACTGCCCTGATTTGGAACTGAAAGAAAAGAAACTGAGGTTAGGATTGAAGACCTTGAAGAAAGCAACAATTTTCTGCAGATAACGTGCTGGAAAGAACTTGATAATTATTTTGGTGTTGATGGCCCACTTCTCCTGTCTCAACGTCCTAAATCTAGTAAAATAGATTTACATCTCGTAGGTGTAAATCCCACCCACTCATTCTCAGTCTGTTCAAGCGTGTATTTTAACTATGCTTGCATTAAGGCTCCAGTCCTGCAGTTTCATGTATAATGTATATTATCACTCTCAAAGCCTTCAAAACAAAAAGTAATGTATACATATGTGTATAAAAAAAAAATAGTAAGAATGTTCAAAAGTGTATGCAGATTTGTCACTGAATGTTAGTTAGGATTTGCATTTTGTTTCACTGACCAATCAGAGGATCAGAATTGTACAAATATGTATCCTTACTAATCATTAACCACCTGAGCTGTATACTATGTTCCGTTACCCCTCTTGATCTCACTTTCACAACCCCCCCAGGCACCGTTCTATTAACCTCTTCCTCCATGGCTATCAGAACTATTGGATAGAAACAGAGGAATATTCATTTGAGGAGAAACTAGTTCAGGATTTGTCTGTAAGTACTGACATAATTGGGCATATTTTTCAATGCCCACTTTAGTGTATATTTTGTGTATCTAGTATAAAATATATTTAATTTTTGTGTACTGTATGCATATGCATAAAATTAAAAAAAAATTAATCCTTATGCTTCGAGGCACAAGGTCATTTATGCTGTGGTCACAAGGACATTCGTCCTGCGATGCACACTGAAGTGCATTAAGGTGGTTTATGCCTTCAGATGAACTATGTGATGATTTTTCTTGGGAAAAGAAATGGATTAGATGAACTGTTAGACTGTTTTTGTCATTATGGTAATTCCTATGTTCCTATATTTTATTTGATGGTTTTTTAAAGCTTGACACAATTGATCCTTTTCCCCTTTTTAAAATTTTTGTTGATGCATATTTAATTTTAACATTTTCAGCTTTGATCCAAATTAATTTTGCTGTTTTCTTCTTGATACATCACGAGGAGAACTAAATACATGCAGCCATATTCAGCAAAAATTTAGTTTACATGTGTACTTGAAAAAAGTGATTGGTGAACTTCAGCATTTTGTTACTCAATATTGATTCAGAAAGCCTGCTGCTTTTTCTCTTCCCTCTCTGTAGTTAGTTTGTCTGAAATACTTCCAAGGGGCCTATCTCCATAGTATCTACGTGCTGTGAAAATGAACACATAGCTTCATGGATTTCACCAAGATTTATCAGGAGATGCTTCAGTGTTAGAAAAAGCAGTCATATTGTGCTTTTTAAAGAGCCACTAGTATAGAAGGTTGTATGATTTGTCAAAATTACAGCTAATATATTCTTCTTGTACTCTGGACAATTACATGGTCACAGTCTTTGTTTTATTTTGTTGCTTCTTTCTAAAGGAAGGAATGAGGCCATTAATCAAAATAGCGATTACAATTCTTTCAGGTTTACTAGAGAAGTAAATTGAACTTCTGTAATTACAATTACTACTATGATTACAATAATTCTACAGTAATTACAAACCCTACAAAGAGGTCATAACACAAGTAAGGTAAAGGTGATACAATGCTCTTTTGCCAGTGCTGGCTATGTTATATTTCAAACTGCCAAAAAGTGTTAGAAGTTGACAATAAGAACAGTCCTTAGAAATTATATATGAAAGTGTTGTAGCAAACAGTAGTCTGAATAAGATGCATCTGAGGATATTATTAAAAATAGTTCTATTTACCTATAATTCTCTTGCTAAATAATTAAGCTGGCATTTTCTTTCAATTCTAGTCCACTGGAAACACATAATTTCTGCTGAATAAGGCTTCCCTAAGATTTTCATTGTCTCATTCTCAATACCTTGCAAATGAGGAACTTCTAATATTACTATCAAATATGAATAACAATCAGATACTCTAACTCCCGAGTCATACAGGCACATAATGTTGCAGGTTATGCTGCAGGCTGCTGAATAAGATGAATACTGGAAGTTAATACAAATTGGACAGAATAAAATTACTGAAATTCATTTCTAAGCTTAATTACTCATATTTTTTTCTTACTCATGGAGCTTAATTTGTATATTCTTATATAATTTTTGAGACAGACACCTCCAAAAAAAGATGAAGAGGAAGAGGAAGAGACCGAGAAAAAACAGCCTGATCCACTTCATCAAATTATCCTCTATTTCAGTCGCAGTGCTCTGACGGAGAGAAGGTAAAAAGGGCTGTATTGAAAAGCACATTGAGTAAAAGCACACAGTAATTGAAATTCTGATAACATTACAGAAGCTATTTAACACAACTACAGTTCATTATTGTGCATGGTGAATACGTGAATGCTTTTTTGCCTCTCAGTTTCATTAGAGTTTTCATGTATTTAAACTTGATATATTTTACATTGAGACAAATATTGACTATTTTGGACATTTTAAAAGCTTGATAAATACCCAATACAGAAATAACTGACCATGAATTCTCATGCAAACAAAGTTTACAGGAACCACTGATTCATTCAGAGTGCTCTCTCCTGGTCTCTGCTGGTAATATATGTGTGTTCTTGTTGATATTCATTACATTTTATTCAGTATGTCAGAAAGTATTTCACTGATGATTAGCATGAATCTCTTTCAGTGCCAGTTTCTATTTTGAATTTAGACTGTTGATTAGAGTATGTATTTTGTATGAGTAGAGTACTTCAGTGCTTCATATACTTTTTTCTGTGACTAACATGATCTTGCCATCTGACAGTTACAAATATTCTTGTATCTCCATAGTACTTTTATGCCCCTGCAACAGCTAGTGATCCTTACTTATGCGACATGACTAAGTTGTATGTCCAAATATACCTCTAAATTGTTTAATTAAAAAGTTACAGAGACTTAGTTTGAGATAAGAAAATATGTTTCTAATATGATTTTCAAATGAAATAGCATTTCAAGTAGACGTGTATCTACTTTAATAAAATACCCTTTAATAAAAAATGTATTTAAATATTAGTAGGAGTCTGACATCTTTTTATTACTACATCATAAAATAATTTTAAATATTTTTTTACTCTTTATAGCAAACTAGAAGATGATCCTTTATATATTGCCTATTCCGCCATGATGGCAAAGGTAAATATATAATTTCAAGCTCTATCCCTCACTCCACTCAGGTACTTCGCATTGATTTTAGACACTTTTTAAACCTTTTCCTTCTGTTTCTTACGTGGACTGCCTGATATTAGTAATCTCTATATTTTTAATGAAGCAAATGCTCTTCAGAATTATATATATAATTAGAAATTTCATAGATTAAAAGAATATTATACAATTCCAGTAGATGCAGTCCTTTTGATATCACTTGACACTTCGCTATGTACAGGATTAACTCATGAGCAGTCTTAACGTGTTAGTTATCTTTATTCTTTGGGTAATTGTTTTGGAGCTAATATTTGAAGTCTGTCAAAAATAAGTTGACAACATGTTGGTTTTGCAACATATGAATTACAGCTTTACATGTATGAGGAGAGTTTGACTTTCAAGATAAATATTATGAATATAACTAGAGACATGACACAAGAACACATAGCCTGTACTTACAGGCTGTGTTTTTAGTTGCATGAATGCCCTAAAGTACTCATACATTAGGGAATATCAGCTTAGTGTGGATGAGCACAAACATTTACAATTACAGGAATTTTAAATCTTCTTAATGCCTTTAATTATTGAAAAAAATTCTTTGGTCATTTTTGCAGAAATATTATCCTAAAAATAGGCATTATGTTTCATAATAAGCAAAATCTTGTAATTTCTGTTTCTAACATAAAAAGAGTTGTCAGGAAGAAGAACAAGAAGAAGAAGAAGAAAAAGAAAAGACATTTGAGGTAAGAGTTCTTTCTCATTACAAGCATTTAAAATATGTCCACTAGAATAAACACAAGAATTACACAATGTGTTTTGAGCTGATTTACTAGGTTATTAATATAAAAGAAAGATGGTGTGTTCCGAAGTTCAAACAACCCATGGATTATGGAGGCAGATGACCTTCAACAACTTCAGATTTCACATCTTCCTATTTTTCCTGAATCAGTTTCAGCCTCTATTCTGTTCTCATTTTTGTTCCCAAACCCAGGAGAAAGAAATGGAAAAACAGAGAACTCTCTATCAGCAAGCTCGCTTACATGATCGTGGAGCTGCTGAGATGGTCCTTCAGATGATTAGTGCAAGCAAAGGTAATGTTCTGTGAAGTACTAAAAGTATATATTATACAGATATAATATGTATAATGCCATATATATATATATATATAGTGTATATCATTATATCTATGATATGTATATCATATACAACTTCTATATGGTATATAATGAGGCAAAATAAATATCAATTACAACTAGGTAAAATTTCCAGACTGCTTTTCTGATTGAATAGTTAATAATTGTAAGTTTTAATGACTGTGCCCTTGTTTTGACAGGTCATACAGGACCCATGGTTGTTGAAACACTAAAACTTGGTATTGCTATTCTAAATGGTGGGAATACCATAGTTCAGCAGGTAAGGCTTTTCTAACTACTGTGGGTCTTGCTTTTATAAAGGAGGCAAGTAATTTTGAGAATTTTAGTATTCTGATGTGTTTTTATTTTATTGCATTTAATTTTAAGCTAAACAGTGAAGAAATATCAGGGTATTTGTGGTACAATACCAATTATGTTATTGCCTCCTGGTGATTTGCATTTCAAATGGTAATTCAGGAAGTTGTTATTTCATATAATTTTAATATAGATTTCTTTTCCTTAAAAATGTATACCCTCTAGAAAATGCTAGACTACCTGAAGGAGAAAAAGGATGCTGGATTTTTTCAAAGTCTTTCTGGCTTGATGCAGTCTTGCAGGTAAAAGCATAAATCATATCATTACATTTTCAGTTTGATTCAGATTGGTAGCTTATTGTTCAGTGCAGCTGTTAGATTTAAATTACAGGAGTCGCAGATTGTAGAAGTCCTGTGGGAAATTTTTGTGGATCAGAGGAATAGTATGTTAATCTTTTAGAGTAATTTTCCAAAGGAGAAAATAAAACAAAGACTGTGTATGCCTTTGAAAGCTTAGTTTGGAGGGGTGGAAAAGTAAAATGTAATGTCTCCTTTACTGGTCCCAGATCCCTCACGTTTTCTGTCTGAGTGGTTCTAAGGATGGAGAAAAGCCATCAGGGAAGGAGAGACAGGCCAGTGGAGCTTTACTAAGCTTTCAGTTTTTGCACATCTCTGATGAGTTACATAATCTCTGTCTCTTCATCTGAATCCTCTGCATAAGTATTAGGTTTGTTAGAGATGGCAAGTGCTGGTAAGACTATAGTAGTCCATTCGCTTGGTAAATTGGAAGTTCAAATTAGTTAAGGTAAAGTTCTCCCGTAAAGAAAGTGGAAAACTGTTGGTGTTTCTGATTACTCTTACAGTAGATAACCTCCTTTTTCTCAGCCTTTTAAAGCAACAGAAGGGTTCTGAAGTAGACTGGGAATTAGAAGTGGAGAAGCTGTATCAAGACAGGAAAAAAATGTGGAAGGCATGGTGACCTGCACTGAGAAATTATCGCTGAGTAGTTGCAGCCTAATTAAATAACAGCTATCTTGTAATTTTTCCATTTATGCAGAACAATTTGTCAGGGACTTGCTCAAACAGGACCTACAGTAATGATGTTACTAATTGTGTATGTGTATCATTCAGGCCTTCATTAAAAAAAAGTTTTGATAAAATGACCTGGACACTGACAAAAGCATGAAAATGATGCTTTAAAAATGTTCTTGGTTTTAATCATGTTGCTAGATAGCAGAATATGTGACTGCATTCCTGTTTAACTGAAAAAAAAAATTAGATAATCATAGAATTATATTTGGACTGTTTGAATGAAAGTATTCTGACTGGGTGGTGAGAATCATCATCTGCTATTCCATGTGCTGGGCTACGCCAAGTTAGCAAAAGAAAATTCAAGTATCAATGTATTTTGACCTTGAACAATATGGAATCTCTTCTGAATATGGAATCAGAGATTCCATACTTTTTCTGAACATAATAATGCATAATATATGCAGTAATAATAGAATATAAATAATCATGATAACTTAGTGGAAAACAGTGTGACTGAGAAATAACTGCAGTAATGTCCTTTGGCAGGCAGATTTAAGTCAATATAAAGAGTAAAATTTCAGGGTCCTTCTCCGCTTTTCATTTATACATCAAATCATGAATGGCATTACTGGAAGTTAGGTAAGTGGTAAGACCTGAACTGAGACTCATTTATTTTCAGAAATGGACACTAGGCCCTTATTTTCATCCCAAGCTCTTTTATTTAATATTCGTATTGAATAAAATATGAGGCAATGCATGTCACAGTGGGTAAAAACTAGTTGTTGAAGGCATCCACAGATTTCCTAGAAGAAAATAATTTTCTATTGTGTACTACAGTACTTTTTCTTTTTTTTTTTCTTCCCCCCCCATATAAGTGTTCTTGATTTGAACGCATTTGAGAGACAAAATAAAGCAGAAGGCCTGGGAATGGTTACGGAAGAAGGAACTCGTAAGTAGAATGGAATTGATTCCAGTAGTGCTTAAAACATTATTTGTGCTTCCGTCTTTAACTAGAACTGTTATTTACTGTGGCTTGAGGTTTCTGTTGATAAATTTACTATAAGTAATTCTAGGCTTTGAGTTATGATTATGCTTTATATTTACAAAATCTTTAGCAATAATTTTTAAGAAAAACATTGTACCTTCCAGTATTCTTATCTTGTATTCTTGTTATTTTTCTTTGATCCACAGTCATCGTTCGTGAGCGTGGTATGTTTGGGTTTATGGTTTTTGATACTATTGTTGCAAAAATGTGTTGCAAATATGGAGTGAAATTTTTAATTGCATCTTCCCAGATATCTTTAGGTTTAGCTTTATGGTCTGCAGCAGGTTGTGTGTTCAGCTTGGAAAAACAATTTGATGCTTATTAAAGAAGTGTCATTCATATTTAAGGCATGATTTTAGTTATGACTAACCATTTACTTATTAGATATATATCCTGTTGCTTTCTCCGCCCCCCCCCTTTTTTTTTTTTTTTTTTTTTGACCATGGATGCATTGGAGTGCTAAATATTTTGGCTTTGCTTTTTCTGTCTGAGTTTTTCTTTTCATTATTATCAGTCTGTTTCTTTTAAATTGCTTTAACGCTTTTATAATACTGTTTTTTATTAGAATTCCAGTTATAAAGGTTGCTGTAAGATTATGTATTCTGCATATTTAATCATAACAGTTGTCACATAATCATTGTATTTATATATTTTAAAGGTGAAAAAGTGTTGCAACATGATGAATTTACTCGAGATCTATTTAGATTTTTACAACTGCTCTGTGAAGGGCATAACAATGGTAAGTGAACTGAATTAATTTGGAGGAAAATGTATGATGAGTCTGCTCTTAAACAGAGTTGAATAGAACCAATTCTAATGGGTTTTTTCCTTTTCTGAGGGGAAACTGGCATGCCAACAATTTGAATAGCAGAGTTCAATTTGAATTTTTAAGTCTTAATGTAATTTCAATTTTTATGCCAGTCATTAACAGTAAAGCTTCTTGCAAGTCATGCGGATAACAATTCTTCAGTTGCATTTACATTGTGATCTACTGTAGTTCAATTTCTACCACATAAGCATCTGTACCCAACAAGGTACTTAAAAAGAATGTATTTTCCATGTCTCCAAGAAAATAAACTTATAATTTTTATTCTTGTGTATACTAACCAAGCACAAATCACTTCTTATTTCAGATTTTCAAAATTACCTACGTACTCAGATGGGCAACACCACAACAGTGAATATTATCATTAGTACAGTTGACTATCTCTTGCGTCT